>NC_090935.1:1131397410-1132886090 GCF_040938575.1 Ambystoma mexicanum
AGAAATGTACCATTGTCAATGACATTGACATGCATGGGCCGGGTGAGGATGATGAGGACGAAGACGGAGGTGAAGTAGCCCCACTGCCAGTACGTGATGCACGGGATGGCCATGCTGTATGGCAAGCACAAATTAAAGTATACTTCTGAAACACAGGGACTATGAAAGACTTGTGTCAGTCAGACACTGGGCCAATATGAACATGCACACAGGGAATGTTGGGAGTTGGACACTAAACACCGTAACACATTAAATGGATGCACACGAAAAATAACAATGTCCAGCCATGGATTTTTCTTCTCACAACTTGTGTATTATTTAAAACTGCAAAAATGTGGCCACTCCCCCCTCCCAGACCCCCTCCAACAAACTCCCTCACCCACCCCACAAACCCCAGAAAATACCCCAACAAACTCCCTCACCCACCCCACAAACCCCAGAAAATACCCCAACAAACTCCCTCACCCACCCCACAGATCCCAAATGTCCCCATGTGTGCAACAAACAGTGTTCCCTTCACCAATGTAGTTCTTCACATTGTCATTGGCCATACTGTTATTTCTTTGAGACTTTTGGGTCTGGGGGTGCCATGGCCGAGCGTGTTAACCGCACAGGGCTCGATTGCACCGAGGTGGAAGGGGTTGTTGTAGTGGAGGTGTCTATTGTCAGTCCCATGGCTGGGCCAAGGTGTTGACGCTGCATTTGCGGGATGTTGGCAAGAAGGGCCTGTGTCAGTGACCCCATGCACTCCCTGAATGTACACGTAGATGCCTCCACAGCAGCTGCATTGGCTGCAATGGCCCTCATAGCCTCATTCCCAGCATCGACCTATCGATGCATGATTTGCAGCATTGACTCTTGGCGGGCCTCTACCCTTGCCAGGCGAGCCTCGAAGGAGGTGTCGGCCGCAGGTGTACTGGTGGCTGGCAGGGTGGTGGCTGGCAGGGTGGTGGAAGGCACCTGCGTGGACTCCTCGTCCTGGGCACTGTCCTCCTGGAAGATCCCAATGTCTGATTCTCCAAGGTCAGAGTCATGGAGACACGGATCGTCGAGGCTCTCAGACTCCGCAGGTGGGTGGGGGCTGGCAATGGGGCTTGGGGTGGGTATTCCAGACATGATTCCAGCCTCATCATCCACCTCTGTGGTCACAATGTCCGTGGAGGCTGGCGGAACGGCTCCCACTGTTGTGGGTGCCTGCTGCTGTTCTGTCGCTGCAAGTGCCCCCTGCAGGGTTGATGCCTTGCGTGGCACACTGGGTGTTGCTGCAGGCATTTTCTTGGATAGGGGTGTGGCGGTGGCCCTGGTCCCTTTGCGTGCACTGGATGTACTCGCACCCCTGTCCTATGTTCCACCTTCCTCATCGGTGCCTGGGAGGTAGAAGAGATGTAGGTCATCAGTGATGTTGTCAAATGGCAGCTATGATGTATTGCAGTGTGATATGTTCATACATTCAGGCATCATTTCATTTCTGGTGTGTGGCATTTGGTGTACTGAGGGGACATGTTGGCAATCAATGCATGGCTGGTGGCATAGCATTGGTTTGGTATCTGTGTGGTGGGTCCCATGGGCATGGTTGGGTCATGTTGCACCTCTGTTGGGATTGGGATTTTCACTCAGCATGCGTGTGGCGCAGGGTGTGGCACTCATTATTCTATGGATGTGTTGATGTAGCCTTGGAACATGCATTGCCTTGCCTAGTCTAACTTCCACATCACTTGTGCCACATCATGTTTTGGTATACGTGTATGTGATGGTTCACTCACCTTCCTCTGTGGTAGTTGCAGCGCCGAACTCCTGGTCTCCTATTCCCTCTATGGATTCCGGGTCAATTAATGCACTTGCGGTCTCCTCCCATGCGGTGAGCTTCACAGGGGAATGTGGGCCACCGCCTGTCGCCATTGCGGCCCTCCTGTTCTCTGCCAGGATCTTCCTGACCCGGAGGCGGAGGTCGTCCCAGCGCTTCCGGCAGTCACATACACTCCTTGGGGTGCTCCCCACTGCCGACACCCTCTGAGCGACCTCCTGCCAGACCTGTTTTTTTTTGGTTTGTGCTGCATGCTTGAGGTCTGTGCTCCTGATTGTGTCTGCATGCTGTTCGAAGGTGTTAGCAAGCATAGTCAGTTCAGCATCAGAAAAACTATGCTTCCTCTTCCTTTGGTAGGATTTACGGGTGGCCTTCGACATCCTGCTTCAGTTGTGGCACACAACAACACGAGTGTAGTGGAGGTTTTGGAGGATGGCAATGGATTGTGTTTTTAAAGATGGCCGCCGGCTCATTTCCCGTTCCGGCGCGATGACATAATTTCCGGGTCCTTTTTTGCGACCACGGTAATACCGTGCCGGTATTACCGTGCCAGTGTTTAGTGGTTGTTATGACGCGGTTACGGAATGGGCGGTACCCGCAATGCCGGTATAGGGGGGTTGGTGGCCCGTTACCGGCATGGCGGTTTTGCCACTACCGGCATGGGGTAACGCGCGGGCTCGCGCACTCGTAATCACCCGCTATTAGCGGGTTCATACGAGCACGGACCCGCTCATTCCGGCATGCCGGTAATGAACCCGGTTTTACCGGGCATCTCGTAATGAGGCCCATTGTCTCTCATGCTCATGCAGGCTAATCCATTGACTGCTTCTTTGGATCCCCCTTCTTCTCCACTTAATTGTCTGGTATATTCTTTCTTCCTTACTTAACTTCTCTTTTCAGTTCTTCTTTGTCCCCTGGTGTTCGTCCTTCTTCTTTCAAGCATGGTACAGTTGTAATTATTGTCACAAAACCTTCCCTTGACCCTTCTCTTCCTTCTATCGTCCCAATTATCTTTGTCCATTTCTATCTACAGTTTTGGGATGTGTCATCTACTCTTAACTTTCTTCTAATTTGTATATCAACCCTCTGCTTCTTTCTCTACAATCTGGGTTTAGTCGTGCTGACTCTGCTGAGACTGTTCTCCTACATGTAACTAACTTTCTTAGCTCCTCTCGCCATGTGAAGCAATCTTCCATCTGAATTCTTTTTGATCAAACCGGCCGACTGATAAGATGGATCACTCTAGTCTCTGCTCTTTTCTTTCTTCTTTCCCTACTTCTGGTGTTCTCCTTCCTGGTTTTCTTCTTATCTTTCTGACTGTTCATATGCTGTGTCACAGGCTACGAATGATTCTTCTACTGTACTGATTCACTATTACATTTTGCAAGACTGAGTTCTTGGTCCCTTTCTGATTTCCTTGCAAACTATTTCTCTTTCATCTACTATCCCGTCGGTTTCCCCTGTCACTTATATGCTGACGATTCTCAGAACCTTATCTAATTTTTCCTTTTCTGACTCGCTACATTAGGCAATTCAGTTTGCCTATCTGCTGTTAAACTCCTTCTAAATGAGAGATTCTCTTCTTTTCTGTCTATACTCCTTATGATTGTTCTCCCTCTTCATTTATTTCCTTCCATCCTAAATCTATTCTTCTGTCTACTCTGCTTGCAATTTAAGTGTTCTATTTCTTATGTTACTATATTGAGATTTACACCATGCACTGCTGCAATTTGCATGGTCTCCAGGCACTCTGGCAGATCTGAAAGAGAAGAGAGAAGGATGGATTAGTGAGAGAAGAGGGAAAATGCAAGCCAACTTTGCTGTTGTGTTGATGCGTCTAGACCGGAAGTAACATGAGCTATGTAAGTTTGTTTCATCTGTGTCCAGTGGGGAGTCCAGAATGACTTGGATGAGACTGTGATGTGTATGTTGATTGTAGAGGTGTAGCACTGTGTTGTTTGATGTCTGGAACGGTTGTCCTTGGGCCTAACAGTGACTGCGATTCACAGAGGGTGCCTTAAAAATCTACTATAAACAGATACATATTATTCAATTGCTGTGAGTGAGTGGCTTAGTTGATATGCATATATTGTGTGAATGAGCATAGAGGTTGAGTATATTAGTGCCGGGGGTTAGGGGTGTAAGGGATGGCACGGTAGGAAAACTGGAGAATCCATCAGCTTGGGCCATGGAAACATCTCAATAAGGTTGCCTCTTGGGTGACATCTTGGTGGCAGTGCCCTTCAGATAAAGTACTTGTCCAGAAGCAACCCTAGTGGTTTGGCATATTGGCCATTGGACAGTGGCCAGCAGCAGGTACTGGAATTGAGTGGGGGAACACGGGCGGAATGGAAGCCACAGGGGGCATGCAACAGTGGTTGCCAAGTAGAGAGTGGCTGAGAACAGTTTCTGAGTGAAGTTCAGAGTAGGTATTCTAGATATGGCATAGTTCTGGTGTGGTCGCCAATGTTGGGAAAAGGAAAAATAAAGAGAATATAAATAAATAAATGAGCTAAATAAAAATGGAATATAGGATACACACCCTTAGCAACATAATCGGGTAGTAAAGCTCTAATATGATCTCTTTCTGCGGACTCCGTGAGATTTTGATGTATGAATTAAAGGTTTGGATTTTCCACTACTTCTTTTCAGCAAGCTTTGAGCATGCATGAATGATGGGAATGTAAAAGTGATGTTCAGCCAAGGTTGTTTTTGCCCATGTGATGGCTCAGACTGTTAAGATCCAGTATGATAAATGGAGTGCTCATAAGAGAGCAGACATCTTAGGGTGGGAGTAGTCTTTATGCCTCTCGGCGGGAATCACAGGACAAGAAGTCGTCACATGACATGGCAACTGGGAGTGGACAATGAGGAAGGACATGTCAAGAACAGAAGAAAGAGAATATTGTGAACAAGCCTATGACACTACAGTTACACTATACACATGGGCAGGGTCACCCGGTAGGTACAGGGGTTCAAAGAGGGATTTGGGGGAAGAGGGTGTGGGAGAGAAGCACTGAATGGCAATCAGCCAGGAAAACCAGGGGAATATGTTGACCCTATGGTCTGTAATTACTGGAAGAAGGAAGGGCATCTGAGAAATGAGTGCCAATATAGACCACAGAGAAATAACCCTATTCTCCACCAAAGGGCACTTTCCCCAACCATAATACGCCAAGGTTTACACCCAGTAAACCACCACAATCACGTCAAGAGGAAGAGCAATACTAAGCCTGAGAGAAGACCTCACTCTGTTTCCAATGACATGCGTAGATCAGCATGGAGTGTACAAACAGTGAGAAGTCAACATGCAAACCCTCTGTTGACTGGTGGACACCTGAGCCAGTTCGTCAGGCATTAGGTCTGCCTACCTCCTGGACATTCCTTTGTCTTCTGAAACAGTAAAGGCAGTGGGCATCTCCAAAATGCCAGTCCCCCATGATTTTTCTTAACCAGTACCGGTTACTTTAGGCAAGATCACAACACACATGCTTTCCTACTTAGTCCATCAGCCCCCATTAACCAGTTAGGGAGAGATTTTCTGTCTCAATTAAACTGCACCATATACTATACCCCAGACATAAGGCCTCATTACGAGGTTGGAGGTAGCCATGCCGTTATTTGCGGCATGGCTGCCTCCAAAGTCGTTCCAACTCTGACCTGGTGAATGGAGCAATTACCAGTCCATTCCGAGGTTGGAGGGACCGGTAATTCCCCATTCACCAGGGCCATTCCCCATTCCCATTTGAGCCCCCATAGTGTTCAATGGGAAGGGGGAAGGAGGCAATAACGGTACCGCAAATTGCGGTACCGTTATTGACCCCGGTGTTCCTTTGCAGGTCCCGTCCTTAACGCCTGCAAAAACCAGGCGTTAAGGAAGGACCCGCAAAGGAAACTCTTAGTAGGGCGGTAAGGGATTACTGGTGCCCTTACCGGTGCCGGTAATCCCTTACCGCCCACCTCGTAATGAGGCCCATAGTGTTCTTGAGTGCTCCTAGTAAAAATGCAGAGGCAGCCCTAGCCACTTAGATGTTTTACATGAGAAACCGACACAATTTACAGGCAGTGATTGGTCACTGTTCTTAGTAGATTTGATTGATGCCGTACCCACATTTTTATGGTCAGTGTATGACAATGATGTAGGTTGCATAGAAATGCAGAGCCTGTTATAGTTAAGATAGATCAGTCCACGTGACTGCCACGTATTCCCCAAGCACTTTGGGGCCAGAGGCCAAGGAAGGCATAGCAGCAGCGATAGAATCCCTTTTGAAGCAAGGGATTATAGTACCGACATCTGGTCCCTGCAGCACTCTGATTTTACCTGTCAGAAAAAGCAAGTAAGACTACATATAGATTTGTCCAAGATTTAAGAGCTATAAACTAGTTATTCCGTCATTTTCAGTGGTATCCAAACCAGCTGCTACTATAGCATGTATTCCAGCAACCGCTTCACACTTCACTATTGTAGATCTGTGCTCAGCTTTCTTTTCCATCCCCATACATTTAGACAGTTTTTATACAGTTTTGGATTGTGGAATATAGATGGACAAGCCTTCCCCAGGGTTATACAAAATCATGTGTATATCAGAGTTGGGCACTCTGACGCTGGTCAAACTGTGCCTAATTTGTGTTTTGTTTTTCTGTGTGTGCTGTGTGTGCCAAGGCAGGAGTGTGGTGATGCCCAACGTCAGATGAGAATCAGTGTAGCAGTGTCACTTTTGCACAGTCACGCATGCAGTTTAGGCAAACAATATTTGTTCATGGTACTCAATTACTATCTATCTCCTATACTAATCAATCCACATATGTTAGTAAAACAAAGGGTCCTCATAGCTCAGAAAATAGAGGATACTAGGGCATTGTTCATGCCTGGTAGATTTAGTTCATTACACCATTTTATTTTGTTGATCTATGAAACAGCAAACACGTGTTTTGACCTTGTAGGCTCTATGTCAATGCGGATAAGAGTAATATGGTTTGAATTCACATATAATGTTACAACATAGAAAATTGCATAAACATATTGAGCAAATAGTATGAATACATGGATCCAATTTAATATGTTAATTGTGCATAATGGAAATCAGTATTTTATAAACCAATCTATTGCTGAAACATGGAGGTATAAGGGCAAAGAAGAGAGAAAAAGAGAAAAGCAAGAGAATTATGTTTAGCTACAACAACATTGTATACAAAATCAGCTTTGATCTTTTCACAGCAGCTTAAGAAAGATTTGGAGGATTTTAAGTTTCCCGTAAAGTCAGTGCTGGTACAATACGTAGATTACTTGTTGTTAGCCTCCTCATTGTATGAAGCATGCAAACAAAAAACACAGGTGCTACTAACTGCATAATCGAACAAAGGACACAAAGCCTCCATGCAAAAATGGTGTAGGCAAAGGATGTAGGACATGACATTATGTTGAATCATCGATATACAGCTCTCTCCAGAAAAGCAGTGTGTATATAATTCTTAAAGTTCAGACCATTACACAAATGATGGTGTTTCTGAGTAGGGTGGGCTACTGCAGGCAATACATATTAGGGTATGCAGAGATATAATATGATATGATTATAACGCGCCTATACACTGGTGTTTCAAGGCACGATGAGGCAGGGGAGGGAACAGAGGGAAGACAGACAACGATCCTACTGGGCCAGGTGTCATTCAGATCACGCAAGTGCATGGGAAGGGGAGGGGAGGGAAATGCAGGGTGGGACGGGGGAGAGGACAATGCAGTACAAGGGATAAGAAAAAATAACAATAGGTAAAGTACGGCCAGCAGGTGGCAAGTGCAAGGCTAAGTGCAGACAACAGGTGTCAAGTGCTGGTAGTGGGAATGTAGGGGTACAGAAACAGTCCCCAAGTGCGGGGTTGCCAGGAGGGCAGTGCAGGAGTGCGACTAGTGGGGGAGGGGACCTGGGCCCGAGATCAGAGGGAACAGGCTACCAGTACAGAGTCAGTGTCAGCCAGGAAGTCAGCAAGAGAGAGGAGGAGAAAAAGCAGAAGCAAAGACAAAGGTTTTGAGGTGCTTCCGGAACCGAAGATGATTCTCCTCAAGTTTCAGGGAGGAGATAGTTAAGTCACTGCAACATAATACGAAGGCCAACACACCAGATTCACTTCAATGGAATGAGGAAGCAATGAGGTTTCTGCCCGTCAGTGACAGAGGAACGCATTCTCTTAATCAACTCATAAAGGATTGTGAGTGGCACTAACTTTAGAGCATAACATCCACGGTTCACATCACCCTCAATCATCATTGCCAGTGGTATTGTAGAATGGAGTCATAAAGAATCAACTTTCGAAGCTCTGCATTGAAAAGGGTCTTAAGTAGACTGAAGTGTTGCTACTAGTGTTACTTGTGTTGCTCAGCATTAAAAGTACTGCAATTAGGACAAGAGGGATGAACCTCCATAAAAGTATCTCTGGGTGGCTAATGCTTTTACTCTCTTTATTGCCTGTGAAGAAAGTGCATGCCAGTATTCATCTGTCTGATGATGTTCTTCTTCATTATTGTAGACGTTCTAGCACCTCTAGCAGATCTGTCTATTTGTAGGAGAAAGAAGCGCTGCCAAAGGAGAAAGAAGAGGCCCACCATTTCCTTCAGGCTGCTGTCTTGGTCCTCATGCGTTACTTCCAGCATAAACCAGCACTGGCTCCCCAGATGGAGAGGTCTGTTTCAGATACTGTTGACTACTGGGTCTTCTGTGAAAGTTAGAAAACTCTCCACGTGGTTGCACGTCTTCCACCATAAGAGGAGTGTACCACCTGAAAAGGAGACCTAAAGCTTATTGGGTCACTGCAGTGTTGGGACGCTGTTATATGATGAGAACCCTGAAATACATTCTCCTTTTGAAGGCATATAAATCAGTACCAGCCAGACTTGGTCCTGGCAGGATGATGAATATTTCATGGGCAGTGACTACTTCAGAAGTGGAGTCTTGACCATGGTATATGAAAGGATAGATACATCATAACATAGCAGGGAGGGACCTGTGTGTTTGGCAGAGGCTAGAACTGTGGGCTAGTCCTTTTCTTTTGAAACCAAATGAGTGCCAACAAGGCCATATCCCTGACCCTTTTGAAGTTCTCCTTCATTGGATCTCAGATACTGACTATTTCAAAGCCTTGGTAGCTGAACAGCAACCAGTGTCCCCTGCCTCTGCAGTTCAGACCAGAATTGTGTCTGCTCCTGTCCCAACTACCACAGATAAAGCATCTTGGCCTGAACCTTCACGTTTATCTAATTTGCCTTTTAGTTGTTTTTTTACCCTGTATTTATTTGTTGGTGGTTGGGATATGGAAGGGCAGTTGTGGTGGTGACCATATAACCTACAGAAGTGTAGATCTCCCGCAGAGAGTGCACATGGTGGCAACGGGAAGATGGGATGAATACAGAGAAGAATTAGAAATAGATAATGCAGTGAACCAGTCCTATGACAGTTTCTGTTTCAATGAATGTGTCACTAACGAATTATCTACAAATGAATCCCGTCTATTTTGCCAATGTTTGTATGGTATGGAAAATCGCACATGTTCCGTCATTCAACCATAAAATTATGGTCTGTGAGTTTCAGAATATCACTAGGATAACTCCACAATCTTTCTGGTATGATATTGTTGGTGAGATAGATAGGTTGGCCTGCATTGCACTGTTACCTTCACCATCTCCCTCTGTTCCAGTTAACTTCCCTGATTCACGAATTGCTCAAAGGGAGCAGATATTTGACTAGAGCAGCAGCTGCAGGTATTGTTAGCTAGGAGTACGAGCAAAGTTCCTATAAGGTGTGGGGCGGAGCAAAAACAACCCTTGCAGCATGGAGTGTGTACATGGGCCAGTCCTTTAGTACCCCATTACGATGTTTAATACTGTACCCATTACATGCTTACTACTGGGGCCAGCTAACAAACGCAGATGCCAATATTGGGGAGCTCCATGTGATTGCTCTCCTCAGCCGTACAACATGGGAAGTTCTAGCATATTTACAGCATCACATCCACTGAAACATCTTGGAAATGGACTTTGCTTGTTCGAAGGTGCAGGACTTCCTTAACAGTCAGTGCATAAGGATCCGAGAAGATGTGCATCATCAGAACTAGCTACAGGATCTTGGAAATGCTTCAGGTATCCCAGAGGATCTGTGGCCATGGAGAAACCTGTAAAAGTGTAGCAGCACCTTTCAAGCCAAGGGTTCATTTGATGGTGTATGGGCTCTGCTAATTCAGATTAAAAAGGTCCTTGGCAGACTGTAACTAGGGCTGATTGGCTTTTCATGATGTATGAGAGGAGCGACCCCATGAAAGCCCAGCATAATATCTGACTACTGCCCCAGAAACAACTCCGGACTTGTGGGAAGGAATATGCACAATTTGGTTATTATGACCCCCTCAGACTCAACAGCTGCAATACCATATGTGAGGAACCTGAGGGCATCCTCACTTCTTTTGCCGTGTCATCGTCTTCTCAGGTGGCCATGGAAAAGACGTTGCTTTTGGATCCTGACCCTGGGGTGGATATGCGAGGAAGGATCACCTGGGTGGAGGAGACTTGGGAAGTGGGGAGAGGACCTCCTTAGGAGAGACATGGTATCCCACATTTCCCTTTCACAATGAACCCTCCTTTCCTCAAAAGCTTTATGGGTTTTTTCAGCCTTTCCCTGTGTTTCCCCTCAACCATTCCCCAAAATACACCAGTATGCTACTTGGATGAAAAAGAGGAGAACTATAACAACATATCCTCATTTGTTTAATACAGACACAAGTCAAACTCATTTTGGTACTGGGGCAAAGAAGAAGACACCTAGACAACACACCCTCACTTTGTGAAAGCAAACCCTTATCAACCCCAGTCAGGTACCGGGACGAGGAGGAGGATGCCAAGAGTAAAGCACGACTGCCACTTTAATGGTGAGCGCTCTAGTCCTTTTTGGAATGAAAATGGAGGCGGGTACTTTAAAAGCTGGAAACCCAAAAGAAATGGAATCAGCTTTGGGAGAACACCCACAAACTGCTGGGTGCCGGCAGTCCTCTGCAGTGTGGCGGTGTGGCAGGAAGAGCACTCAAGACCCTTGGAAAAGTGCACAGCATATGTAGCGTGAAGCAAAGGTACAGGATGCGGGAGGCTGGTGGCAAGCCTCGAGAAGGAGGCCGACGAGACCAAGGGAAGCGGTGGTGTGAGTCCCACATCGCAGAGGAAGCAAGACGCGAGGGACCACGCGTGAAGAAAGAAACCCGTGTTGGCGAAGGACCTTGCAAGGAGCCATAAGTCTGACCGGTCAGTGCAACCAGAAAGGGGGAATATCGGGCTGGAAGCCGGTGATAGAAATAAAGCTATGGACATTGTATGGAAGGCATGGTGTCAAAGTAAGACAGACACAATTGATCACAGATCCAGGGTGTTTATTCAACTGCAAAATGGGTGACATAAACACCTAATCTAAACCTAAATCTAAGATGGGTGCAAGCTACGACCATCAAATAATATGAATACTGTCCTTGTGGAGTCTAGTCAAAATAAAAGGGCCTATACTAAAAAAAAATATTGCTAATCGTTACTGCTATGCTACAAAATAGTGTGGCATAATGTGCACAAAAAGAAAGAAGTGTTCACAAAATGATAATTCAGGATTTGTAGGCCGGGGCCTCCCTTCACCACATTTTTAGCACAGGACAATGCGGGTCACTAGAGCACAGCACACTCCAGTGTTCCTTTGGCATGAGGTCACAGTTCCTTTCACCAACATCAGGGCCTTCTGTGCCCAAGTCTCTTTAGTTCAAGGTCTCCTGATTTAGAAGACCTGATGTCTCATAAACAATAAAGAAACGTTCCTGTCTCGATATTCACGTAGGGTGATTTACTCTTCACCCAGGAACCCCCTCAGCTGGGCTCCGATCCTTCTTTCACTATTAGCCTCCCTCAGTCAGGTTCAGACCAACTTCAATTTGTAGACATCCCTCAGTCGGGATCACATTTGCTACAACAATCTTCTCAGGTGATGTTCACCCAGGATCCCCCTCTTCCGGGCTCAGACCTTTTCTTAATAATTAGTCCCCTCTTCCGGGCTCAGACCAACTTCATTTTACAGACAATCAAAGACTTTGAAGTGTGCACAGGATTCAAAGCAACCCGCTGCAGGACCACTTTGATTGTACAGTTCAACAATTCTTCCCCGCTCAAGAGTGGGGGCAGCAAACAGAGACCTTAGAGGGAGCACCCACACGCGCCGGACCACTCTGTATCTGGCACCAATCTTAGTTTAACAAAGTTCAATTATGTTCAAGTTCTCTTTATTTATACAATGTTGCCACTTGCAACCTTGAGCATAACGCAGTCCGGTCTGCTATCAGTTTCTCCAACTCAGCGGCTGTGCTGAACTCATTTGCGTTGCTTTGCTGTTGAAGTCAAAGACGGTACCATGGTGGAAATCGCTTCTCCCCGCCCTGGCTACCAGTGCGGGAGGGCCCTGTGTACCATTGACACATGCTACACCATTCGTCAGCTACAATTCCCTGTCTTATGTTTCTTTTCCTTGAGGCATCTTGAAAGTCGCAGTTCTAGGTTGAAAAGGGCAATTTAATTCCCTTCTTGTTATCCTCTCGGAACTCACCGCCTTTCTCCTTGGTTTGAACTGCCGTCTCAGGATAGCTGCTCCCTCGCGTTGGGCCTTGCTCAGAGTGTGCTTTCATGCTCCTCTTTTAATCCGTGAGGGAAAGTGTAATGAGAGCCAGGTGTGGGTAGTTATCATTAATTGCCTGATCCTGCCTGACCCTTGTGTTGGGACATGTCAAGTACACAGCTCTGATCGTCTGTTGTCGCTCACAAGGAACTATACACGAGAATGTGTTTGTGTCGGAAAAGGGGCAGGGGGGTTTAGCTTCTAGCTATCCTACCTTGTAGGATTTGGAAAACGTGCTATAAGGAAGGGGATACCGCATCTAACCCTTTGGTGTTCCACTTCCACTCCCTCAAGTCTCCCATCCAGGTGATCCGCCCGCCACACTGGCCCACCCCCAGGAACTGGATCCAATAGCGATGGCCGTGTCCTAGCCACCTGGATGACAGATCCCCGGGGACTAGCGGGTGAGACACTTCAGGTTTCTCACAACATTAAAATAAATGGAAAACACGCATTGCTATGTAAGTAAAGGCATTTTGAATACTGAACGAAATGAAATCAAGTTAAAGCAGAAGGAAATTAAAGCAAGTTAAAGCGGAAGTAAAGGCACTTTGAATACCGAATGAAATTAAAGCAAGTTAAAGCAGATTTGCAGGCATTTTGAATACAGAACGAAATGAAAGCAAGTTAAAGCATTTTGAATACCGGACGAAATGAAAGCAGGAAAGTTAGGAATGCTCTTGCATCTTGAGAGGAGTGAAAGAATGATGGTGAATCTTACTGAAAGAAGGTTTTTGTACTGCATTGAACGATGAACTGCATTTAACTGAAACCAGTGCTAGCAAAGCCAAGAGAGAACAAAGCGTTATATACATGACATGAGAATTCCAGTATTAGCCAAAAACAAGAAAGTGCAAAGATCTGTATGTTATAAGGAAACAAGCATTGGCAAGAGCCAAGGGAACATAATAAAGTGTGACAAGCACATGGTGGCCCGTAAAGCCACAATACAGTGTCAGGAGAGTGTGACACATGCGACTGAAGCAAGCATCACTGCTGAGGAAAAGCAGTGGACTGGTGTTAATGGAAAAGCAGTCAAGGAGGGGTACCGGTTGCATGACCTGTAATGGGTGGACTGTGTGGTCCGACAACTGTACCTAGACCAGTGCCCATGAATGGAAAAGCCACTGAAAACACCAATGAAGAAGCTTGAGCTGTGCAAAGACCTTTTTGTAATTTTGAAGCCAAGTGTTGTTTTGAAAGCTGGAAGATTTGAACTCTTGGGGAAGAAAACTCGTTTGTTGTGTTATTTTGAAAGCTAGAATATTTGTACTCTTGGGGAAAATAACCCTTGTGTTGTTTTGTTTGAAAGCTAGAATATTTAAACTCTTGGGGAAGGGAACCCCGGTGCTTGATGAACTATTTGGAACTTGGGAAACGGGAGCAGATTACAAGCAAAAGAGATAGAAGAATCTCTGAACTTCACTTTGAACACTACTCATTTTGATGCTGACATCCCTACACATTGTATGCAGTTAGTTGTGAGGGCAAGTATATGTTTTGGACACAGAAAGATGTTTTACTTTGGACTTCCTCACACAGACTATCCTCAGTTTTCTTTAGGTAGGGAAGTCCCACCTTAGCATAGGGCAAGTAAGGCATTACTCCACCCTGCCTTTTTGAGTTAATAAAACATTGGTAAAAAATCTTGAAACTATTGTCTGTGTTTAACTCATGATGCTTTCACGCTTATCAAGTAAGCTAGATGTTAGGTATTTTTAGTGGGAAATAGGATATTTTCGGAAGGATATGCAAAGGGTGCTATGCTTCAAGGTGTAATCCTGTTTCAGGAAAGAAATATTTGTATAGAGATGGTATCATTGTCATCTCTCGACATCCACTTTATATACTTCAGACCAATAGTAGTAAGCATTATGTATTCTGTCCAGTGGAAAGAACCTTGATTTGGAGATTTAATTTTGACTTCAAGTACAATTGGACCAGTTTGATTCCTCAGAGATTTGAGAATTTAGTAGAATTGCTGATACAGGTTGAGAAAATTACTGCGGTCCAGAAGGCTTTACACACCACATGGCATTTTTTATAAAGAAAAAACAGGAATTTCTGATGTCACACCCAATTGCCACCCTGTGCACCCCCCTGAAGTGATAGGTTATCTCACTGAAAGTGTTAAAGAAAAACCTTGCATTTGATACTGTTCTTTGAGAAGATTTACTACTCAACTATAATGTTTAATAATGTGTTATGCGGGCAGAATTAATTATATGTAGAAATTGACACCTGGATGAACATTAAAATTTAGATAGTAATTTAGGAGAGCAGTAAAGGCCTATCTGCGTAAGCCATGTGCCCATGAAAACTAATTTAAAGTAATACGACGAGGGATCAGCACTAAGACAGTTTTCTAAAATTTCTAAAAAATGATAAAGGCTAAATATTGTTTGTCTGCATTGGGTTGCACTCAAGTGTAAAAGGAGAGAGTCTCAGAGAAAGGAGAAATAAAGTGAATAAAGGTAAATAAATAAATAAGGGAAATACAAATGTTATTTAGGACAACTCCATTGGCTATGTCACCTTAATAAAGCACTTAATAATATTTTCTCTAACAGCAGCCTCTGCTGGTTTTTAATGTATTGAATTGAAGGTTTGGCTTTGCCCCTACATGTTTTAAGCAAGCTTTGAGCATGTGTGAATGACGGGACTGGAAAAGTGCTGTTCAGCAGGAATCTCAGCCAAGTTCGTTTTAGGTCATGTGATGGCTCAGAGTGGTAATGTCCGATATGAAGAATGGACTGCTCATAAGAGAGCAGATGTTATCATGGTGAAAGGGGTGTCTACGCTCGTTGACAATCATCACGGAACAGGAAGCCATCATACAATGTTATAATGGGAAGTGGTCACTGATGAAGGATTAAGCACTAAAGAAAGGGTTCATTGTATTGGCGGGAGGAGGGAAGCAGGGTGCATTAGCTGGAAGACCTAGTGGTGGGTTCCAGACTGTTCTTTGTTTTCAAATCAGTCAGGTGAGTAGTGACATATCAAGGTGAGGGATCTGGAGGATAGGTGAGGTTTGAGCAGTCAGTTCCTGGCAGTCATATAATGCTATTTCTTTGGCTTGCAAGTAAATTAATAAAGTTGTCTCTGTCAGCCACAAAAATTGTGCTAGCTTGGTTTGTCTGGCACTAGGAACAAATCATTATGCCAGGAGGTCAACATGAGATATCAAGGAGTCTATCTGGCAAATTATCTTGGGCATCGGAGAGCGAAAACATTGCAGGGCATTAATTACATTGGGCACAAATGGATCAAATAACAGTGGGACACCACAGAGAACAACCTTAGATGGGGAAAATGATATTGGCACAAACAGGCGCAAAATTACAGTGGAACACACAGGAGCACATTCTAGCATCCTTTTTAGTTTCTTATCATATCTGCACTCCTGCTCAACCCTGTCCATATCACCCCTACAAAATCCACAACTCTGACCATTTCTTCATTTCTCGGCTGCTGAGACTCTTATTCTGTCAATGATGTTTGTTTGTTTATTATTTATAATGCGCGCCAGACCCAAAGGTAACAGGGCGCAACAGTTACAAGATAATGCAAAGCTTAGTTACAGGGAGTCAAAAGAGTGAAGCATAAATTACAGAGCAGGAGAAATTACTATTTACAGTTATTTACAGGCCTTATGTACAAAGAAGTCGTTATCCCCATGGGTAGCATATGTTGGGGCATGAAGAGGAAATACAATTCTGCAATGGCACAATTTTACAAATATTTACAGTATTTTACAACAGGTGTTGTATGCTAGGAGCAGCAAATAAGGTTTACACCTTAGAATAAGCGCTGTTAGTTGCAATTCAGTTGACGTCATGGGAGTTAGTAGTCATTGGCTTTCAGCCACAGGATGGTATTGATATGATATGATATGGCATTTATAACGTGCCCATAAACAAATGTTTCAAGGCGCGTCAAGACAATGGATGGGAAACAGATGGAGGACAAAAACAACAATCTTACTAGGCCTAGTGACATTTAGGGCAGGGTAGCGGGGATGGGAGAAGTGCCAGGGGAGGGGGGTTGGACAGATGGACAAGTGCAGGACAAGGAATCAGGAAACAACAAGTAGTGCAGCCAAGAGGCAGTGAGGGTATGCAGCTGGACAGGCAGAGACCTGGGCTCAGGATTTAGAGAGTTGCCAGCTGACCAGTGCATGTATCAGACAGGAGGTCAGCAGGGGAGAGGAAGAGAGAAGGCAGAAGTAAAGAGGAAGGTCTTGAGGTACTTACGGAACCGGAGATAGTTCTGCTGCAGTTTCAGAGAGGCAGGGAGGCTGTTCCAGGGGGAGGAACCAACCGAAGAAAGAGATCTGCCCCCAACTCATTGCTTGGAGAAGTGTCTGACCCTCAAGGAGTTGGAAGTTGGAAGATCACACCATCATTACTGCTCCTCTCCTCTTGTTAGTTTACCCCTTTGTGGCCCCACAGCTCTTCCATCCATCTTCAATTCTACTCTCTGCGTGCTTTGCCCCAGCTGTCCTATTGCCCCTTCGGTAGCCACACTTCATTGGCTTCACTTCCCAGTCCATCTTCAGTTTCATTTTCTCTGCATTGTTTTTGAAAGTCTCCTCCTTGGTATCAGTCTTTGTTCCTTCTCAGAAACCTTGCTCTTCTCCTTCATTTCTTCTGACTATACCTTACCCTCCTTGTGCACAATCCCATTTTTGTTCTTGTGCTATATTAGACCATAAACTCTGGGATGCTCTCGCTCTTTCTGTACATGCTATCGAGTTGTTGTTCTTCTCTTAAACACATCTTCTCACCTCATCTTCAATGACATTTTTGTTCATGATTGATCACCTTGTAAATACTTGTATTCTTTTGTAACAGTTTATGTAATGTTGTACAGCTCTTAGCGAAAGTGCTTTATAACTTTAAGTTAAGAAATACATTATTCACCATAAACCTCAGGAACTTTCAGTTTTGTTTTGTGATCGGGCTGTGAAAATGTGCATCCTTGAGGTATAAGGAGCACAGCCACTGTACATACTGTACAATCAGGAAGAACGGGTCTAAAGCAAGCATCTTGAATTCCTCTTCCCTCGCCCATTTGTTTGCCACTCAGAGATCGAGAATTGGTCTGAATTGCTGTGAGTCCTTCTGTTGTATTAGGAAATATTTTGAGTACTCTTTATGGCTTTGGTACTGTTTCCACGGTGTTTTCTTACAATAAAATGTTGACCTCCTGAATCAGCCAATCCAGGGGTTCTGAGAAGACTTTCCAGGGGTGGATGTTGGGTAGAGAAGAAGAGGAACTGATTGTTTATCCATGGTTGCCAATTTTCAACCGCCAATTGTCTCTGTTGATATTTTCGGAGATGACAAGAGGATTTAAAACACTTCCTTACTTTTTTTTGAGCGATGGGATGTTTCCCCACGTTTGCTGCTGCAAATTGGAGCTCACTGCCGCTTCCCCTTTTTGGCCAAATAGGAAGATCTAAGCGATTGATTATGATACGGGGATATCCCTGCCTTTGACGATGGAAAGATGTTATGGCATAATCCTTATGCTTAAGGTCAAGACAAACTATCTTGAGAGTGTCTGCCTCAGTCTTCATGCAGGTAAGATCTTTGTCAGTGTGAGATCCAAAAACACAATTTCTTGGAAAAGGGAAAATCTAAAATATTCTGTTGCAGGTCAATCGTCAAACTGCTGAGACATCCTTAGAAGTTCTGATTAGTTTGTTCCCTCTATTGTGATTTCAAGGAAACCTTGTTTCTGATCCTTTGGTAGGTAAGCAGCACAGTTCTGGATTGATTGCTAGAGACTGCAGACATTTCCATCTAACAAAGTAGAAGAGCTCATGTTATAATGGTTCATTAATTGATGTATGTCTAAGCATGCAGATGTATTAAAACTATGCATTTAAAAAGGGTCAGGTTTTCCCTGCAACATAAAATTACATATCCTGTCTTCTAATAGTAACAATGCACTTTTCACAAAGATACATTAAAAAAAAAGCTCTATCTGGTGGTTATAGAGATCTAAATTGTTGGGCTTGGTCCACACATACTGTATAAAAGCAGAACTGGTAGCTGCGAGTATCCAGCATAAATCCTGTAAAGTTGGAATATGTATTCGATAGGTAGCAAATGCACCATTGCAAAGTGTTCAGCAGAACACTTAACAAAGAGTTATTGTTATTGAAAGGCCATGATGGAAGGTCACAGAAAATGTGTATTCTTTCATAAATGGCCTGCAGTGTTCGGTATTTCTCATGTTGTTCTCATATTATGCTATTCTGAGTTTGAATCAGGTCATTAGGGCTAAATGAGTTTGTGCTAGGTTAGTCACAAGAAATCTTTGATGTTCACAAAATATCCCCAAAAGTCTGATTCATAGGTTTTCCCAACGGGTTCTGTGGACAAACGGGACAACGTTCTTATCAATTGCTGAAAATCAATGATCCTGTGGGTCGCTGTTTCGATTCGCTTATCGCTTGATGTGCTTTGCACTCTGAAGTAAACTGCAGTGAGAATGGGCATATGTGGCTGGCTAACATACCCCAGAGCAGATGTTGGGGGGAGGCAAGAGTTTGTGTGCTGGTGCGTACTGCGACCTATTGTGCTCTCTCCCACCCGTTACCTCTCCCAGGCGTGGTGCAGTTTGTTGCAGTGCATTGCGATGCAAATGTCCCGGACAACGTGCATTCTAGGGTTGAGGACCGGTCCTTCTATCACCACATTGATGTTTTGCCGATTTTAGGCAACTGTCTCATGTGTGAAAGTGCTGAAATCGGAGCAAAGAGGTTTAGCGTCTAAATTCCATGCAGGCAGTAATGTCCGGAGGGTCCTAACAGGTAACTATGCAACATTTGGTGCAGATTAGTGAAACAGTGTGCAAGTGTTTAAGGAACAACACTTTGCCAGGCCACAAACCCACAAACAAATGTAGAATTTTGCTGAAATCCGTGGAAAGGGGTGGGGTGTACAAATGTCATGTAGCCAATAATGTCCGGAGAGTTCTAACAGGTAACTATACCATATTTGGTGCAGATTGGTGAAACAGTGTGGAATTCTATAAGGAACAAAGCTTCGCCAAGCCACAAACCCACAAACACATTTTGCCTTTCTCTGAAATCTGCCGAACGGGGTGAGGTGTCCAAATGTCATGTAGCCAGTATCGTCCGGGGGTCCTTACAAATAACTATGCAAATTTTGGTGCAGATTCGTGAAAAGGTATAGAATTGTATAAGGAAAAACGCTTCACCATGCCACAAAAAAACCCACAAATATTCACTTTTATAAGGATAGATAGATAGATAGATAGATAGATAGATAGATAGATAGATAGATAGATAGATAGATAGATAGGAGGGAGGGCAGAGGGAGGGAGGTGTGATTTATATACTTGTATAAACTAAGCTACAAAATAATTTTGTTTACATTTGAGTACTTTGTTTTTTGAATTTACTAATCCAGTTTGTGATTTAAATCTCAATGATTCATACTGTAATGATGGTGTATATAAACGCATCAATTTGCTAAATTCTAAATGATAATGTGTACAACAATGTAGAAGCCAGGAACACTCTGCTGTGTTCATTTTGGTTTATTTTCAGATCAGGCTGTGCATTCTCCCATCAGTCATCTGCTGCGTGAAGCATAGAGTGCTTCAGATTGGACCACTGCCAACTGGCTTTCCTCTTTGATTGGGTCATTGGCATCTTTGTTTTGTGAATGGCATAGGTGTTGTGTTTGCTATATTTTCACCAACAAAAAATCCATCCAATTGCCCATTTTGTATTGTAATCAGGCATATGGATTGACAGCAACATGCAAGCCATTCTATACAGCTGATCCCAACATGGCTGCCTTCAACCTTGATTGGAAGTAATGTGTGTGGAGGCAGGAGCAAGTACCTGCTAGTCACCTGCACATAGACACGCAAAGGATCTGGCACATGCCTTTACATAATCAATGAACCACACTGAGGATGTTGGCAGGCTCCCGTCTGCACTGCCTTCCCCACAGCTACACTGTGTTTACAGTCTTGTTCAGTCACCTTCTAGGGGTAAAACCTCCCTGTCTTCTCCTACCTTCCACTCTTGCTGCTCACCCTCGACCTTCCTCCCCCCTTTCTAACCCATAGCAGTGCAGTGCTTCTCCACGTTCTCATCCTACTCTAAGGACAGAGTATGCTGGGACATTACAGTTAATTAGGGACCCAGGTGAGAAGATAATTAAAGATCCAGTTTCCCGGCATCTCAAATTGTTTTTCTGTGTGATGGCATGTCTGTGTTTTCATGAGTGTGCAAATGTTTTACTGTGACCCATCAAACCCTCTTATTCTTCAGCTATTCAAGTCTATTTCCCCTTTAGAGGCCTCTCACCTCGCTGAAAAGCCACGGTCATCCTTCTTAAAAAAGCAAGGGGCTGATCCAAACCTACGAGCAAACTCTCGCCCTCTGTCTCTCCTTCCGCACTACTCTAAAGTCTTACCAATTTCTAAAATATCCACAACCTTTGAGACACCCTACAAGGAAGTTTCCGCTCATGTCACTCTACAGAAACTGCTTGCATGAATGTCTCCAACTTAATTGCCTATGCTAAGCACTTCAATACATCCTCTATCCTAATTTACATTGACCTGTCCTCTGCCTTTGATACTGTTGATCACCCCAATCTCCTTAATACTCTCTAATGTCTTGAGATTCAGGATCAAGCCCTTGCCTGGATTGAATCCTGTGAAGATCCTCACCAATTCTCTGTCCCCTGGAACGAGAACACCTCTCAACTCACACCTCAAACTGTTACTGTTTCACAAGGCTATGTCTTGGGACATGTCCTCTATACACTATACACCTCTACTCTTGGGTCACTAATCTCCTCCTCTGGATTCTCGTACCAAATCTTCATGTATGACACCCAAAGCTTCTACTCTTTTCCTGAACTCTGATCTCTCTATTCAAATTTTCAACTGAATTTCTGCCATTAAATATTGAATGGCTTCACATTCTCTGATGTCAAACTCTTCTAAAAAGGAGGTGCTCTTCTCCTCTGTGAAATACTCTCTCTAGCTCCTCCTTCTCTTTCTATCCAGTTCCGACTTCACACTCTCCCCTCCTCCTCTTTTTCTAGAAGCCAGAGAGTCATCTATGATTCTTCTCACACCTTCTCTACTTTCATCTCTAAAACTGAAACGGGGTTCGCCTCAACCTCCTAAATATTATGAAAATCAGGCACCTGCTTCCTTTCAACTCTGCCAAGAGTCTCTTAACCATCTTGCCTTTTGCAAACTGGACTACTGTGCCAGCATCCTCTTTGGTCTGCCCAACTATGCTTTCTGTCCTCTAGACAAGAGCATTAATGTCACTAGTAGAACTCTCTTTGAACACACTCACCTGACACCTTCTTCATTTTACCATCACCAGGCTGGATGGCTGACAAAGCAAAATAGGGCTAGATTTAAATGTCTTCTCCTGGTTCACAAATCTATCCACAGCAAGGCATCACTGTATCTATCCTCCTCTATCCAACTCTCTGCTCTGCCTATTTGACTACCTGTGTGTGCACCTCGCTCTCCCTGTGCTTCTTCTCAGATTTACTTGTTCTTTCTTCTTGCTCCACTTGTATGGAATTCTCTTCCCCCAAACATATGAGGAACAGTGAACACGATTTGTTCAAAGTAAATTGATAACCTACCTCCTCGCCCTTTGAGTTATCCATTTAACCTACCTCTCATCTTCTTTCAAGGAAAAATGTTTCCCTCGCCTCTAACCTGCATCTGTCCCTCAGTTTCTCTGCCTCCACTCTAGCACACCATCCCTCATGGTTGCGTCCCTAACATAGCTGGCTGTGCTGCCCACCTGCACTTAAAAATGTCTATTGTTGATTATCCTTAATCTATGTAAGTTCACCCATGTTTTATCCCCAGTGACTGTTCCATTTACTCCCCACCACAACCTGGTCAGAATGTCACTCAAACTCACCCAATTGTAAGAAGCACACTGCTTCCAATCAAATATGATATCTTATCTACTGTATGTTATTTTGTGATCAAAGGATCATTGTTCTTCCGTGTATGTAAATAAATAAAGGTTTTCAACTTTGGGTAAACACGTGTGTTTGTGCAAGTTTGCCCATGTGTGTGTTCGTTTCTGCATAGACATCTTTTTCAGGGTCGTGGATTGGCAATGTGGATGATGGCCACCTGAACCACCTTTCTTCCACCCATATGTTATATATTATAACTGCCAACACTGAACCTCCTCAAGAAGGTACGATGTTGTTTCATCGACAGTAATTTTTTCAGCTGGTGTTTTTACGAAAAATAGATGGGGAAGGGAAAACAAATTTGATGACTTTTTTCGGTAAAATGCATTCGTAAAAACACATGGCGTAAAAATGCCCCGCCGATGATATGACATAGAACCCTCAAGAAAAGGTTATAAAAAGTCTGAGCAATGCCTTTTGAATACAAGGGCAACATTTGCTGAAGGAATTTCTGCCTCTTCGTTGTGTTGCAGAGGTCAGTGGTGGGGGCGTGCAGTGGGAGAGGAGCGTCGCTCTGTTGCTGCCGGCACTTTTGAGGTGAAGAGGGGCGTGACTGAGCGTAAAGCCTATGCAACGTTCTCAATGGTATTCCAAAGTGCCATCTAATGGACATACATTGATATACATTATCGTTTTCTTCTGTGCAGTATTTCCTCAATTTCCGAATAACGTGTTTTGCACCATTTCAACAATTATTACAAGCATGGGTGATATCTCCCTTCCTGACTGTTAAGGGCAATGGTAGTGGCACACTACCAATCAGTCCCTTGTGATTTTCTATTGGTGTTTCTGCATTATTTGACATTTCTACAATTCATCTGCAGGAATGGCATCATTGAGGGGTGGTCAAAAATGCCCTGGGAAAACGACAACCCGGGCTCAGTTCTCCCAGCCACACTTAACAGGCCTATGTAAAGTGGCCAACATCTAGGAGCTCCCATCTTACCCCCATCTTACCTGTGGAGGTCGTCGGCACATCCCGTGCTAATGTTGTGGCTGCGCAATATGGGTCTCCCGTAGGCTTTCTCTGCTGTTCTCCGCTGGGTCGCTCCATGGCTGGAGGTTGTCCCCGTGGGCACAGTGACCATGCCAGCTCTCTTGGCGTCTTGGCAGTGCATCGCGGATGCGACCCCCAAGCCACAGAACATCCTTGCAAGCCCACGATCACGTGACTCCTTAGGAAGTCACATGATGCATGGTGCACGTAATTTAGACATCCAAGAAGCTGCAAGAACCGCCGGAAGAAGACAAGTACCTGAACTGGCGCCCTAAAAACAAAGCACCATCAATGGCGGCAAGGTACGTATAATACACCACTCTACTGGCCATAGGCATAGCTATCCACACACATCAATATACAGCAAAGACTACGACAACATTCGGTAATGCTGTTCACATATATTCTCTTTGGAATGTGCTGTCATTAGTAACAGCACTGATATAATTGATATTGAGCCTTTTTTTGATGTACTAGACCGTATAACTGACGGCGGCTCAGTTGTCAAAATCTTACTGTGCATATTTGCAATGGACATGAGGTTATATTGTTGTATTTTAGGATGTTGTTTTACAGTGATGATTTAGATGTTATTTGTGAATGAAATGACGAATTGTCTGAGTATGAATGAGATATGTTTGGCGTATGGTTTGTTGTGGTTTTAGATAAGAATGATGTACTTTACCAGGTGAACCATTGATTTTTCTGACTGGTAAATGATTGCACTGATTTTGATACTTGTGATGTCTTTTTAAAAGAACGAGATCAGTCTTTTATAAGGTTTTTTCTACATATTAATAAAAATGTCGAATTATTAGAGAGTGTCTATTGATTTGAATTGAATGCTTTTCATCTCATTGTTTTAAGACACGTTTTTTCTGTTTTTTTCATAATTGTTTGGAGTTATGATGAAATGTTGACTGTCTATATGAGTCAACCACGCCGGAGCTCACCCCATAGAAACACAAGTACTATGATCTTTGATATCAATATAAATATATCGCTTCTATCCAGGCCAGATCATAGTACCAAGATAATCCTGGTATCCCCTGCCTCTTCTGTTTTTTAGCACATATATTCTCTGCCTACTTATGACTACTTACTCCAGACTATGGGCCTCATTACACGGACGGCGGTAAGGGAATAACGGTACCGGTAAGCGAATACCGGTACCGCTAAATTCCCAATCTAATTCGACCCAGACTTGCCGCTATTAGCGCCACCGGTAAGTACGGTGCCACTAATAGCGGCAAGTCCGTGGGCGCGCGGCCCCCAGGTGGGAAATAGCGGCATGGCACTAATAGCATCCCATCACAAGGTAGGCGGACATGGCAATAGCGGCATGGGAAAGACCCAAAAACCCCTTAACGGCATGGCGCAAATACCGGCATCGCGAACCACCCGTTAAGAGACCTGAGCAGCGTTTCCACCTGCCACAGGTGGACACATCCAGCACATGTGGAGGCGATGGAGACTGTGGCAGCACAAAAGAGCACACCACACACCTTCCCACACCCCTTCCCACACTAAAATGCTTCCAATACTGCCCGCATTACATGGGCTGGAGGACATGATTGCAGTGCAGCAGCGCCAACAACAGGCAGCACAGAGGAGACGCAGGAGGAGGAGGAGGAGGAGTAGGGCCAGACAGGCGCAGCAAGCACCACCAAGGCACCCAGAAATACCACAGAGCCAGCCACCAATCTCCAGGATCCAAGCCAGTCCATTGAACCAGAAACCTGAGCACATACAAACCCTGTACCGTCTGCACTGGGATACCATCACCATCATAGTGGATAAGATACATGACGACAGCGTGAGACTCATATAGACATCAGAACTGCAATCCCCCCTCTAGTGCAGGTGTTGACTGCGCTCCACTCCCTGGCCACAGGCTCGCAGCAGCATAATGTGTGGCAGATGCATGGCATCTCACAACCAGTATTCCCATGCATGCCGAACCAGGTACACAATGCCCTCCTGAAGCTTGGACATGAACACATATTCCTGCCACGGACTGCCCAGGACATTGCAAACACCAAAAGATGCATCTATTCACTTGCAAACATCCCAAATAGCATCGGTGCCAGCAACTGTACCCATGTGGAATTGGTGGTCCTACATCACAATGAAGTAGTCCATAGAAACAGAAAATATTTACACCCAATCATTTTCCAAATGGCATGTGATACAAACAAGACAATCACACATTGTTGTGCCAGACATCCCGGATTAATGCATGATTCAATGGTCCTGCAGAACTCAACCATACCAAGCAACATGGAGAGACAAGCTGGCCAACGATCGTGACAACTTGGTGAGTAGCAGGCCATGCACAGGGCGGTGTGATTGGGGGAGAGAAAACGATACACCAACTGTGAATTGTCTGGCGTGTGTGGGACAAATGGTCCTACAGATGTACTTCAATGTCCATTGGGAGACTTCACAATGTACCTGATAAGACCCCACATGAAATGCGAAGCTGCACAACACTGCATACATTCCAACATTTCAAAGATGACACATCCATCCACAACCACATTTCACATCATGCCACACCACATAATACACAAATCATCATCTTGCCCTCAGGACAGTCATACAGAATTTGGGCAGCACAACATCATTACCGCAATGTGCCCTAGAATGCATGCAAAGGAATCACCCCTAGCCATGGCACATGGCCACAAACCCATAGTACCACTGAAGTGATTCCCCGCAGCACAGCAACATGGATGTAGGGATGGCTGCACACTGGCATAGCGGTACAAAATTTGCCTGGGCCCAAGGACACCTGAGGCCTGGCCTCAGCCAGGACATTTCCATTACTTGCGGAGGCATGTTTCGGGCATGTCGACTTGCATGGTTGAGCCCAGCTTTGTACATTGCAGTCACGCAGATTGTCTGCATGCATGCTGTCAGTTGTGACTTCCAATCACAATGCAAAGAAGACATGTGTGACATGTACAGTCCACAGCAGGGTGGCCGGTAGCAGGTACCCATTCTTCACCCCATACAGGCAACACCGGCTATCCCCTGAAGAGGTAGCACCTAACCCCTGTATGGAACCCACAGAACCAGTAGGAAGAGGACAACAATATTGCACATACCTGTACCTGCGTCGTGATGGAGCAGGCATTCGGCCTCTCCAACACATAGCTCTGGTGCCTAAGCGTGCCGGGTGAGGCTCTCCTGTACGGCCATGACAAAGTGCAGAAGATAACCATGGCATGTGTGATGCCGGACTAAACTTTCATCAGACGGAATGTCCCTTTGCCACCTGACATGCAAGCGCCAGATGAGGATGATGTGGATGGTGATGAGGATGGGTCAAAAGGCCCGCAGGGACATGCAAGTGGCAATGTCCAGGAGGGACACGATGTGTGTCAGCATCTGATGTATCAGATTCCATGACATCCAAGGTATGACTATTATGGATGCAGATGGGTATTACTGCCCTGATGCATGTGGTCAGTGCCACAAAGAACCATCTCCCCAATACAGTACACACACACAATGATGAATACCAAGCCTGTGTTTCAACTTTTCAACAGTGTATTGTGACAAAAGACAATAATGAAGTGCATGGCCCCAACTGTGCAAATGACTTTACCCCCCTCCCCCCACAACACTCCCAAGAACACCCTTACCCCCTCCCCCCACTACACTCCCATGAACACCCTTACCCCCCTCCCCCCACAACACTCCCAAGAACACCCTTACCCCCCTCCCCACAACACTCCCAAGAACACCCTTACCCCCCTCCCCCCACAACACTCCCAAGAACACCCTTACCCCCCTCCCCCCACAACACTCCCAAGAACACCCTTACCCCCCTCCCCCCACAACACTCCCAAGAACACCCTTACCCCCCTCCCCCCACAACACCCCCATGTGAGCCTCATGGTGTGAACGTGTCCTTCTACACATGTGCCATCTAGTCCTTGCTAGCCCTAATTGTCAGTGCCTCCTCTGCAATTTGGTGGTTGGAATGTGGTGCGCCTCAGGTTGCGCAGAGACCGGCGTAGGGGGCTAGTTTGCCGGGAACTCCCAGAGGAGGTGGTGCCCGGTTCATCCTGGGTTGTGAGTGGGCATCGGCGCTCAATCGCGTCAGCTATACAGTTCATGGCCTGTCTGAGTTGGGCCATTTCATTGCAGATCCTGTTGGTGCATGCCTCCATGCCCTCCCTTGTCTGCCGTGCATACATACAGAGGTCCTCCCTCAGACGGCCTGCCTCAGCCACATGCTGCCCTACTAGCCCAGTGATCTCTGCCTGCCTCTGGATGATGGATGAGAGGTCATGTTGCATGGTAGGTGCTGGTGGGATGACTGCTGCGCCTTGATCCATGGCAGTGGCATCAGGTGAGAATACCTGGGGGCTCCATGACCCTTCCAGGGTGGGGGTGGGTGATCCTCCATGGCTACTCGGACCTGATGACAACCTTGGGCTTGCCAGTATGGAGCGTGTTGGTCTGGGGGTCTGGCTTTGATCAACAATGCCATGTGCTTCCTCCTCATCCGAAAGTGGGGCAGTGGCTGCTGCCTCACCAGTTGAAATGGTGGCAGCAGAGTGCGTGCCCTCCATGCTGGTTTCACTTGCAGGGAGACACACTACCGTGGGTGCTACGGTGGCAGCAGGCATGGCCTCAGGTAGCGTGGAACTGGTGCTCCTGCTGCCCTTGTCCCTCTGGTCATGGTCACTCCTCCCGGTTCCCCTTGAGGCTGTGGCGGTGTCCCTTGTGGCATCTCTCCTGGGTTTTTTGGTGGTTGGGGGAGCAGGTGTCGCAGTGCATGGCTCCTCAGTTTCAGTGTGTGATCCTGTAGTGGTGAGAAATGGGGATATTCATCATTTATGGTTCGACCTGCCTTATGCTGAATGATTACGTCATGCCGCTCTAGGCATTTGGCCCTCTTTATTGTGGATTCAGGTAATGGTGATGTTGGGTGGGTCATGCATGAATGGGTCTGTGTTGCACGTGTATGTGGTGATGCATGCATGTATGTTTGTGGCTGGAACTACGGCATTAATATGGACACATAATTGGGGGGCCCCTCACACTTCACTGTGCATTTTGGATGCATACACTCACCTCCATCAGACGAAGTGGCCACGCCATGCTCCATTTCTCCAACTCCCTCTATGGATTACACTCCAATTGTGGATGCACATGTCTCCTCCCACTCACGGAGTTTAATAGGCGATTCGCTGCCTCCTCCTGTGCCCATAGCCAGGTTGCGGTTCACTGCCAGTATGTTCCTGACACGGAGCCAGAGGTTGTCCCACCTCTTTCGACAGTCTTTAACTGTGCGGGTGGTGGTGCCCACCGCGCTGACCTTGTTGGCAACGTCTGCCCAGATGGCCTTCTTCTTGAGGATGGTCTCCCGCCGCATGTCGTTGCTGAAGACCACATGTGCATTTGCCGCTAGTGTTTCGGTCAGCATTATGAGCTCCTCATTGCAGAATTTTTCCTTGCGTTGCCGCTCTGTAGATTTTTTCAGTGGCGGCTGCTATTATAGGGCGGCAGGGCGCCGCCCCTCCAAAAAGAAGAGCAAGAGAAAAAGTAGAGCAGAAGCACCAAGATTCAGAAGACTCTCTTCTGAATCTTCTTGCATTTGCTGCATATGCCAACAGCGCGGGGGCGCTGTGGCAACAATATATGATGTTGTCCATTTGTCCATACAACTCCTATGGGTGTCGGGCCGGCTGCCACAGCGGGGCGCGTCCCATTTTACTCTAATTTTTACAATAGCAGAGTGCGTGGAGCTTGTAGCTCCACGCACTCTACGTAAAACCCTTTCATTAGTAGGCTGGCGGGGCGCTTGAGGGGTGGCCCCGCCAGCATAAAATGTGCGCAAACAGCGCACTGAAGATTCCCTCCCCCTAGCTACAGTAATGTCATTGGCTGTTTTCCAGCCAATGACAAAGCTTGCATTGGCTGGCAAACAGCCAATGAAATTACTGTATCTATGCAGGTGGTGGCGCAGGGTGTGTACGTGTACCTGCGCCACCTTCACACTTCTCACTCTGCCTGACGAGTGACGACGAGTGGACAAGACAACCTGTTGACCAGAGACGGCCTGGGCTCTTGCCGGCGGTAAGTACCCACTGTTTCGGCGTGTGTGTAACACGGCCCCTACAGTCAGCACTGAAAGACGTGTAGGCCCGGGCCTACACGTCTTTCAGTGCTGACTGTAGGAGATGTTAAGGACCTTACATGGGTGTCCCTACTCGTGTGTTTTGACACACGTATAGAGGGTAGGTGTCTACGTGCACACTTATAGTGTAAAGGTGCCTTAAGGGGAATAACTTAGGCAGGGGTGGGATGGCAGATCCCTGTCCTCGGACAGTGAGCAGAAAATGTCATTCATTCAGATCGAGGACATCCTGAAAGAATACTGGGCAGAGTGCCATGGGAAATGTAAATGCCCCATCAAAGGTTTGGATGCATTTACATGGTGTTGTCCAAATAACCAAATTAAAAGAATAGGATGGCAGCAGCACTGGTCACTTGGTTTCGGTCTGTTCAGGAGTTCGCGCAATTGCATTTGTTGGTTGGATTAAGAGCATTAAGAAGCAAACCACATTAGAATATGAAATGCAGGCTGCACATACAATGTGGCTGCAGATATTGAAAACCATACTTTTAAAGAGAGAGGAGGGTAAGGAGTGGATGAAGAACGAGGGCAGATGGGGTTACCTGATATTATGGTCGGTGTGACATATGTTGCACTGCAATGGACTATGCATGATAATTCAAATTTTTTTGTTTTTGGGTTGAGGGTTACTTATTTGATGCAAAAAAAAGAAGTGTTACGTTTGTGTCTAAGTACCTTTACTGAGGGGTGTTAACTAACCAATCGGGTTTGCACCAAAGAGACTGGGATTAATTGTTACCAATGGACAGTGTGCAGCCCTGCCAGAATTAATGCCACTTCTACAGTAGCCTTAGCCATGCAGACGAGTGAACTAACTCTGCCCCTCGCAGTTGCATTCCTCCAACATTAACTGCGCTTCACCCATTTACATGTATTATGAAGCCTCTACTTGTATTATTATGCCCTCCGAGTGTGCGGCAACAGTGGATCTCTTGATGGTATTTGTGCCCCAAAAAATGCTACATTTTAATGCACTTGGTCGTGTCATTATTTATTGGGGGGACGTTTACATGAAAACTATAAAGTCCATTGTTGTATGGATCTCGAATACCACCGGTTACCGTTTATTTGTAAATCTGGCCAAGGGCACAGGGATTCGGAAGGATTCTGTTGTATGTTCTTTCAGTTCACGCTCAAGCTATTGTACATGCCTCTATAAAACTCTCGAATTTAAAAACACAAATTCATTGCTGCACGGGCGAATAGAGCGCATGCCTGATCCAGAGTGCAACTTTTTTGGGTATGTGTGTCCTGCCTAAAGACAGCCCCACAACCTTCACCCCCTCCCACTGGTGTGGTGTGAGTCGGGGAATGCGCAACATTTCACAAGGTCTGAATGAGTATGGCACTTTTTTAATACAGGTGTTTAAAATGCGCTTATGTATTTTTTAAACCGGATTCTACCCTCAGCTTCTCTTATCCCTCTGACCTGCCCCATCTTTATTTTTGACTTTTGCTCCCAGGTATCAGAGGTAAAACGGGTATGCCAAGGCTGGTATGTTTACTGCCAACATCCTACTGTCAGGGTTTCTCCTAGGATGGATTCAAGTGTTTTCTGTTGTAAAGATTCCCTTTGGTTGTTATTCAAAAGCATGATTTTTAGGAGTTTGACAGAAACAGTGGTTTACCTCGACTCTGGTGCTTGATGTTTGTTGTCCTGGGTGGTTGAGTACCATTGTGGGAAAGAAGCAGGGGGGGGGGGAGTCAAGGGCGTGAGCACTTGGACACATGCCAGCGCATTGATGTTCCACGATGAGCAATTAACTCACTAGATGCACCTGCACTCACACACTTAAGAATAATGTACCACCATTAATATGTAAAACCTAATGCTTTTTTTCATATTTCGGTGGTTTTTTTGGACAGTAAATTGCACATTTTGTAGGCCATTTTTCCCAAAATTTCATGGGGGGAGAACCCCCCCGCACCATCCTTGGGGGGTGTGGGCATGCGCGCTGCGCGCGCTCGCTACAAAATTCAACCTGCCAAATTTACGCCCCACCAGCTTTCAAACTCACCAGCCGCCACTGGATTTTTTTACGGCCTTGGGCATCTTCAGGGTGTCCTGGAAGGATTTTTGACCGAGTTTCCTGGAAAGGTGTCCTGGATACGGAGGATGGCAATGGATTGTGTTTTTAAAGATGGCCGCCGCGCTATTTCCCCTTCCTGTGCGATGACGCTATTTCCGCATCCGCGTTTTTACGGTGACCGCTATTAGCGGTGACCGCAATTTGCATGCAGTAAGAAGGCAGACGTGCTGTTAGCACTTTGGTCGAATCCGTTAATGGACTTTTTGGGGGCTTTTACGACATGGCGGTAGGAGGATTATCGGCATGGCGCTATGCTCGTGTCTGCGTACTCGTAATAGTCCACAATTTGCGGGCTCTTGCGAGGGCAGAGACGCAAATAACTCCATGCCGGTAAATGCCTTTTTTTACCGCACAACGTGTAATGAGGCCCTATGCCTTAACACGTCTGACAGCAGAATGCAGCACAGACATATGACAAAATCGGGCATGCTGAACACATAGCGAGTCTAGCATTGACGCCACCCCACTCCTCTCATCACCCATCCACATGCCTGGCGGCATGGGTTGCTTCTCCACTTGAGCCTGGACAGCCGTACTAAGCCTTTTTTGGCCAAATGTACGCACACATCCTAATCATATTCCATGACCGCCAACAATCTGCACTTCGGTACTCCAATGCAGTCCTCACTAACAGCACATTGAGACTATAATAATGGTAAAATGGCACTATACAAATGACAAGTACAACACAATACAATCAATAAATACAATACTCCTTTTGCCTATTGGATATTGGATTTTTGTATTTCCTGCTGGATTTCATTACTGGACTTACACTCTGGAACATTGTCTGGTTCACCCTCACCTTTTTCTCTAGTTGCGCCCTCGTGCCACACAGGTGTTTTCGTTTAATATCATCCTCCTTCCTACGGGCACAGTCTTCCTCTTGGATCCTCTTTCCCTGATACTTAATGGTTTGTCCTTCCTGCTTGCTCTTCACAGGTAACCAACTTTCCAAACCAGGTATATATTACTGATCTCAGATATGTTGTTATTGACTTGCCTCTTTTCTTCACAGCTGGCAAGTTTCTGGCATGCTCCTATTTGTTCTTTCCTTTTGTTTCATTGGCTGGCCAGGGAGTTGTATTACCTTCCCTGGCTGGTCTATGGGAAAGAAGGTCCTTCAGTTCACCTGGGACGGGATCACAATAGCCTAAAAGTGACTCTCCTCCCTTCTTCCCTCCTCAGCCCCCTGTATGGAAGCAATTTTACAGGAGCTGAGATCATTCAAAACCATTTACAGAAGTAACTAACCACAAACTCCAGCAAATAGATGACAGATGGTCTGTATTTGAAGCAAGAATGTAGGAGGTTGAGAACAGGATTAGTGTGTGTCGCAGCGCTGTGTTTGTTGTGGCAGCGGTGGTGTTTTAGAATGCATTAGTTCATCACATTCTTACTAGAACCGTCATCCACGGTCGAGTTGCTTTTCCCAAGATGGAACCTGCCTTTCCAGCAGCTGTTTTATTCGGCGTTCCAACGCTGTACCGGTGCGCCACAACCCTTGTTTCTTGACCGGCTAAGACGCTGTCTTCCTTCCTCTGTGTATCCCCAGTTCCTGCCCGTTTCGTCTCCTTTCATCATTCCTGTTCCCAATTTCCTGTCCATTGCTTCCTTTCTGCCTTGTTGCTACCCTTCTATACTCTGCTGCTGTTTCCTATTTTGAGAACCACACCTCAATTAGGACTGGGATCCCTGCTTCCTGTGTTCATAACAATCAGCCCTGGGATTCCTGTTAGCTGTTCTTGGATCCATTTCTTACCTTCAACTTGGATCGAAGCTGCCAGTATCATTGAACTCAAGTTGGAGGGGTTCAGCCCTAGTCCACTGTTTTTTTATTTTGCCTCATTGACTTTTTCCCCATAAGGGTCTGTTCCTCCAGTCCGCACCAGTGGTTGCACCTGTTACTCCAGACAACGCTGTGGCGGCATATAGGGAAAGGCCTTACTTATTCGACGAATCACTCAGAGACAAACAAAAGACAGGCAAGAAGAAGCAAGGAGCCTCCTGTAAGGATGTCCACATTGAGATTACCGAAGACACGGGTGAGATTGTGATTGAGGATATATCTCCTAGAATGGTGCACTTAGAAAGCAGTGAAAGATCTACAGAAACAAAATGAAGAACTTGAAAAACGGGGTTGGCACAACATCCTGTGCATATCTGTTCTACTGGAGGGATGTAAAGGGGAGGATATCATACACTTCCTAAAAGAATATGTTACCCATTCTTCTGTTGTTCAACCAGCTATTTTATTGAATATACAGAGGGCGCATCGAATTGGGGTGAAGGAATTCTCTCAACATTCACATTCTACACTGCATACTTTTATCTTTTCTTCTGTTGGAATATACGCAGTTGCAGTTAATCATCAGCAAAGCGAAGGAAATGAATCATCTTACCAGGAATGGATATAGAATATTCATCTCTTGAGATGTATCAAAGAAAACAGTGCAACGCAGGAAAGAATTTTTAACATATCGCCCGGGATTAAAACAACTTAACATCAGATATGCCTTTTATACCCATGTTCATACAATGTGACTGCGAATGGAAGAACCTCAGTATTTGATGAGCCGGCAGATCTAAAATCCTTTATTAGATCTCTCAGTATATCTTCAGCTGTATTATCCTTTAATGAAACATTTCACAGGTGTCATGGTTTTTCTCTATTATCACTGCTTTGTTAAAGGGCGATGGAGAGGTGGCTGTTTTTCTGCTTGGGCCATTAAAGATCCCCTAGTTGCCACTTAGCTCTATGAGGTGTTTCTTCGGCCATTCAGTAAATTGACAACATTTTTAGTAATTCACTTTTATGTTGCAGCTAATTTGATCAGAGGCACAATATAGCTATGATAACGCTTGTGTTTGTCTGTCAAGATTTACATTATTCCTATCCTCATGTTTCTCCTGCATGTTTTCGATGCAAGAATTGATTTGCAACATACGCAAAAACATGAATATATTATCATGTGCTCAGATTTTGTTTCCCGTTGACATCATTATAAAGTCCCTCCAATGTATATGGATATACGCGCACACATTTCGGAGTGGATGTAAGAGTGTTTAAATGTATCTCATGGAATGTAAAGGGTATAAACAATCCTGTTAAAAGACACAACACATTATTCCATCTCAAGAAGTGTAATCCGTCAGTAGCATGTATCCAGGAGACACATTGCATCTCTTAAGTTAGTTTAATAGAGACTGGGCACTTAACTCATCACACATAGGTGGAATTTGCTTTTCATTCTTTACACCATAATACTATTTCACACCTAGATTATATATGTGTGGCCAAAACCTTATCTTATCTTATCTTATCTTATTCATTCTAAAATTTCAAACAATTATATCTGATCATGCCCCAGTGATCACCACTTTCTATCTTAAAGATATTAAAAAGCATACAAGTAGATGGAGAGTTAACAACTTCCTACTGCAAGATAAAGACTTTGAGTGATCCTTCCTCTCTTTCCACCAGCAATTTCGATAATAATCGTCATCTGGATACTTCCACAGTCAAACAATTGGGATGCATATTATTCTGCCCTAAGGGGTCACATTAATTATTTTGTAAGTATAACAAAACAAGAAAGCTAAAGCGATTTGGACTATCTAAATAAACAACTCATCAATTGTGCAAAAGAATACTATCAAAACTCGAAAGAGCAACTGTTTCACAATATCCTATCACTACGTACTCAAATTAATTAAAAAAACTAGCTGGTCAAGCCTCTGGTGTAATTCTAAAACATGAATCTAAAATATATTAAACATCCAACAAAGCTAGCTGAGCACTTGCCTCCTACTTAAAAATTTTAAATGACAAAGCAACTAATTCACATTTTAGAAATGATCAGGGCATTGTGGTATCAGGGGATAAAGCAATACTTTATACCTCTACAAAATTATATGAAAATGTATATTCCTCTCAACAAAATTATCCTCCATGTAATCTCAAGTCTTTATTTGAAAACATAGGCAGAGACTCCTACCCACAATTACATGTTAGTGGTTTGATTGATCAGATAAATATAGACAAAATCTTAAAGCCATGAAAGACTTATGAAAAGGAAAGCCCCTGGCCCTGATGGATTGTGCATTGAACTATTTAGTCACTTTTCCACTAAACAAGCCACCAAGTTGAAAGCACTGTTCTCACATTTTTCTAGTGTAGGCAGATCATCAAGCACTTTGAAGAGGCTAATTCTCTTTCCCAAGACTGGTAAGGACTGTGAATACCCCATGAATTATAGACCAAAATCCCTCCTTAATGTGGATTGTAAAATGTAGGCTAAAATACTAGCAAATAGAATTGAATCTTTCATACCAAAAATGGTAAAACTTGACCAAGTTGGTTTTGTTAAAGGATGTAACATCTCATCTAATAGGCAAAAAGGCCTTCGATAGGGTTGAAAGGTCATACTTGTTTCAAGCATTACAATGCCATAGTAGTGGAGAGGGGTTTATATCCCTAATCAAACAATTATATTCAGACCCAAGAACATCCATTTTAATAAACGGTCAATCCTCATATTTCACATTAAAAAGTGGGGTGGGACAAGGCTTTCCTCTTTCTCCTATCCTGTACGTTTTATCCCTTGAAACCTTATTAGAACATATGAGGCAGGATGTGTTTATACCAGGTATTAAGTGTGGGAGAAAGGAAGTACAATTGGCAGCCTATGGATCAAGGGTGCGGGGTTGCACTTCCCGCTTCCCCTTTCCCCCTTTTTTTTGCCCAGGAGGGCCACTGTTTAATGTTTTTATCCACGCCAATGCGCCACACTGCACCCCTTTGCCAATGGGGAAAGAAAAACTGCCAAAAATGGAGGCGATGACACCTGTGCGCACTAAATCTGCAAAATTGCGCATGGTTCACAAACCACAAAAGAGCTGCACACCCTGCCACACACGCAGGCAAAGTTGGTGTAAAAACAGGAATCACTGCTGTCACCTGTCATCTGTCATCTGTCACCTGTCATCTGTCACCTATCACCTGAAACAAGGCCACAGAAGGGCTAATCCGAAAATGCCCTTAAAAATTCAGTCATTTTCCCAGAGAATTATGGAAAGGAAAGTGTGTTGAAATCATGGATTCTCCAGGCAGTCAGAGAAATCCAGGCCTCCCTGCCTGGAAACTGCTTAAGGAAATTAGCTGTCAAACCCAGTTCAAAAGTGTTTCTGTTTTCTGAATAAAATTGCTAAATCCACTATTTAATTCTGATCTGAGTGCCTGGCCTGGGAAAGTTGACATCTCAACTTGACACTCCCTTGAAAACAGGAAGGCTAATGGCTACTAATGGTTCCCGCATAATGGCAACAAGCAGCACAATGGGACCTCAGTAGACTTTCGTCTGGGGCTGAGCCAAGGACAATGACAAGCTGCCCAACTGATCTCTACAGGGAAGCTTCACTCCAGGAAGGGGACATACCTCCTTGATCAAAGGACTGGACAGCTGCTGCCTGGGAAGAGGAGATTAGAAAGGAGAACTCTGATATTGAATCCTTATTTTTGATTAAAGTTTACAACTCTTTGACTGAGCAACCTAGAGAGGCATAAATCTGAAAATTGGTAGACATTAACCTAATTTCAGGCTCTTGATTTGAAGACACTGATGAAACTTGTACTATTTAAGGGACCAAAGTTATGAAAAAAAGTCTTATTATAGAAGAACGATTAAAGTTGGAAACCCAAGATTGTATGTACATGGTCCACTAATAAGCGCCCAGAGATGTACCGCATTAGAAATCATTTTTCCAAATTAAAATAGATAAAAATCCATAGAATGAGGAAGACAGCTTGCACAAAGATGGGGATTAAATGCGAATATAGACAATCAAATATGAAATGTATGGTCCAATGTTATTAGGGTACATAATTGTAGCAATGTACATGTGTGCAAAAGTTCTGTTTTGGTTAACATCAATGTGGGAGTTCCTAAATCCCCTCATAAAGATGACAGCTCTGTTCTGACTGCCAACCAGGACAAAGCACGTGCCTGCAGCCACTCACAGCCGAGGTGGTGTGTTTTGAAATTCTGCCCACATCATAAACTGGGGAATGGCATTTGACAGTATAAATAGGAACTTCACAACACATAACAGCCACTTCTTCCAGAACCCATCCAGATTTCAGTGCAGCACCTTGTTCCAGAACTCTTCATCTTGTACCTGACTCCAGAATTCTTTGAAGATCCAGATTTTGTTGCAAAACCTAGACTTTAGCATTGCAGAACTCTTGCTATCTAGACCCAATTTCAAAACATCCAAAATTTGAAAGAATAATTCTGATTCAGCTTGGCTTGCTACCATTACGGCCTGCCCGCTGAAACTTGCATCCTGTAATCTGCCGTGTCCAGGAACCAGAAGAGGTCCTTCCAAATCCAGTCTGAGGTGCAGTCCAGAATTGACCAGAACCACGCCGCTGATCCGATCCCTCACGAGGTGCCTTGCTGCCGGTAGACCTGATCCAACCCTATGACCAGAACCGAGCGGTCCAATTTAATTATAAAGGACTGTAAGTATAATAGGAAGAACAGTGACCCATAATATATTTGCATTGTATTATCCCTATCTCAACCATCCCATCTTTAAATTCAGAACCCTAGTATTGTTAGAATCCTTCTTGCGCAGATTTTTTTCTCATCTGTGTTACAAAACCAAAACTCCTTAGTGATTTTGAATAACTAAAGTAAATTCCTGAAATCGAGTATCCACCACGGACTGGTTGCGCTGGCCAAGTAGCTGTGAAGTTTCATGTGTGGCATCCTCTTTTTCACAGTCATTAATCTAGTATAAGAAAACCTATCTGACATTTTTAAAACCGAATTCCTGTTTTCAGTTTCGCGCCTATTTTGCAAAAACATCTCTCACTAAAACCTCTATAACTTCTTCAATTTCAAAGATAGAAACGAAATTTCAACTCTTACTGATACCTAAGGCCCATAGCTACATCCACAAGTAAACAATTCTAGTCAAAGTTACATGTGTCTTTTGCCCATTTCAAAGTGCTTCTTCCATCCCATCCTGATCTGAACTGTGTACTGTTGTTTATATGATAGCTCATGTGTGTTAGGACTTGTTTAGTGTTGCTTTCCTGAGAACTTTTCTCCATTGAAGTATTTTTGTACCTGTCAGTTTAAAAGTGTCATTTGCCCAAAACGGTTTTCTCTCTTGTTTGGGGAGGGAAGATTGCCTATGAACTGTAGACCTTGTCTTTCATTCCTGAATACCTGATAGTTACTCACATTTGTGTAGGTTTGCTCATTTGTCCTTCAGTACTTTGCAGGGGGAAATATTAACCTAAACACTATCTGTGCACAAAACAAAACTGTTCTTTTTCTTGGGTTCTCTATGCTGCATCAGTATAAATGAATTCAATGGCTTAATTTATATTCTGAATTGTATTGTCACTGTTAGGTGATTGCTGTCCCATACATATATATTAAACTTATGTGTGAGCTGAATATTAAATAAATAAATAAATCTTTACCTTTACAAACTAGCCTGATTCCTGGTTCAGTGTGACCTGGGGAGTATTTTGAGGCGGGTGTGATATGAGTGGTATATCATTCAGAATATTGAACTTATAGACAAAAATAAATAAGGGTTTCATTGCGTGCTACATGCTAGGCGAGACCTGGGTGAGTGCCTGATTGAAATCCCTTAAACCACTGTATGCAGTGGGGATAGGCCACGCCCCTTCACATTGTAAACCATCAGGATAAAGTTTTACTTCAGGTTCCTGGGCCCTTCCTCTCAGGGTCTGCGTATCTCACCCCATCACGATGGCACCACTCTTCTCTTCTAAATGGTCTCTGGCCATGGCCAGGAGCAGCATTATAACCACCAGAAGGCCCATTGGTTTCTTTGTGGGGGCTATGGTTCACCCACTGAGCTTCTCTACCAGGTTTAGGCTCTCTTTGCGGATCTGTGTCCCTCTCAGAATCTAGCTCTATGTTGCGCCATGGGCGGTTTTACAGAAACTTTATGAACATGCAAGTGCATTCAGCATGAGGGTACCCGTAAACATGATTAGGACTAGTCAAAATATTGCCATGGTGTCTGTAAAAATTAATTGAAAGAATATTATGCTTTTTGCACTGGTCAATTTTTTCCATAGTGCCAATAATACTTGCAACGGTGCGAAATTTCTGTAATACCATCCTTAATGTGCTAACAAAACTGCAAGAGCACAAATATAACCCAGTAGGTTTCTCACTTCTAACGAGAATGGATAAGGACCCAAGACCCCATTATTACATCTCTCATAAATGCTTCCTTTAGAGAGGCATGTGTAACCAATAATCTGAAACAGGCTTGAATCCCACCAAGTACAACAAAAGCCTTCTGTGGAACCTTCAAAGCGTTTCAACTACTGCCCGATAACTCATGTCCTTTTCCTGTTCAAAATACTGGATATAGCTTTTGAGGCTCATCAGCTTCTCAGTGTGTACCATCCTGGCTTCCACATAAACGGAGGCGCAGAGTTGTCTCTTCTTCATCTGGCCCTCCACCGAGAATCAGCTACGTACCCTAGAGCAAGGTAAAGCAGGACTTATCCTGCTGGACTTTTCAGCCGCCTTCGACATGCTTGGACACTCAATTATGGTTCAAAGTTTTGCTGGTATCGCAAAGGTGTCAGGGAACTTCTCTTTTTTAGAGAGCAGGATATACAGGGTAAACTGTTCTTTTAAAGCAGAGTATGAACAAGTGGTGTATGGGGTTTTACAGGGGTCTTGTCATTCCCCTCTTCTATTTACTATGTATTTGATTCCTCCAAATGACCTTCATATGGGCTTAGAAGCTACCTTTCAGAAGGATGCTGCTGTGCAGATTGTCATCAGGCTTGAGGAAGATCATGATGCTACCCTGCTGCATATCCAGACTACATACAACCAAGGCAAAGGATGGATGAGGGAGAATTGGTTTAGCCTGAATCAAGATAAGACCAACATTCATATTATTGCCTCTCTCTGCACTTTATGTAAAACCATTGGGGTCTATTCCAACATTCCATGTGTGGGCCTCATTAGGTCCAACGTAAAGTAAAACCCTTGGCCACAGTCTTTTATTCAAACTTGTCTATACATCGACAAGTATCTGGTGTCATCAGTCCCTTGAATTGATATCTAATGTTAGTAAGACAATTTAGCCCTCTCTTATCAGAATATAACTGTGCAGTCATAGCTCCCTCTGTCATTGGAGCAAAGGTTTGCTATTGCACCTCCATATAATCGGGTATTTCCCAGCAAGCCTTTCATCACCTTCAAACCATCCAGACCATGCAAGCCAGAAACGTTATGTGCACCCATTGGTGAGAACACATTTCCACAGTTCTCAGGCATCTACACTGGCTACCTGTGGAGGCCAGGCTTCCCTTTAAGTGCTTTACGATCAGACAACCCTCTACGCCTTCAGTGGTGCGCTTCTAGTCGGCCCCAATGGGCTAGGACATGCGTCACTCTCTTAATCCCCTGCTACTGGCCCTGTAGAACAATGGACCGGTCCTTCGCGGTTTCAGCAGCCAGCCAATAGAATGCTCTCTTTGAAGAACTTACTCAGAAGGAAGATCTCCTGTCCTTCTGAAAGAAGATTAGGATGCTCCTTTTTTAATGTATCACCTACTATGCCCCCGGACGTGCGCCTCACTACGAGCCTCTTAAAGCATGTTTACTGTCTGGAAAGCGCATTGATACATCAGGGCGCCTCTGCTATATAAGCAGGAAGTGGAAAGCTGTGACCAAGAACATATCCCTTATCTCTAAGCAAGAGAAAAAAGACTGTAGAAATTGACACAGGATCCACACGCATGACTGATGGCTAGATGATTCATTCAGAAATACTTTGCAAAGTCATTAATTAGATCAATACACTTCAGAAAATATGTCTGGAGCCACAATAACACAAAGATTAAATCCCCTGTACTCAAGTCAATCAAACTGGTTGGCAGCTTGGCACTATCCCATTGCCAGTCATTACAGGGGCTCTCACATGATATTAACTGCCCCCTTGGACCTTAACTTTATCCTGCATCCCTGACTTCAGAAACTGAAAAGGGTTAAAAAATCAACTTCTGATTGGCTTCACCTTTAAGCCTTTGTATTGCAAGCATTGTATAGTGATATCAGTCTGAAATCTCTTCTGATTTCTCCCCATGGACATAATAATAATAATAATAATAATAATTTAGCATTTATATAGCGCCGCGAACCCTCAGGCATTTGAGCGCTGCTTATTATTACCCACGGTGTATGGTGCTCATTTATCGACCTCGGAAGGAAAAGATTGGCCCTGCCGGGATTCGAACCTGCGTCAGAGAGCTCTGCACAGATGTCAAATTGAGGGGTCTACTCCTGTGCTATCGGACCGGCTGGCTCCACTTTTGCTTGATCTTAGTAAAGGTCTTCAGAAGCCACTATCCAATGTTTGGGGCAGATGTAAGGTAGACGACCATGATGAACTAAATTGACCTTTCCCATTGGAGCACTTACAAGCTAGGTGTAGTTATCCTTAAGCTGGAGGCAAAACTAGAATTTTAGTTCTGTCACCAGAAATGATGCCATTTGCATATTGAGGATGCTTTCCCACCAATTGGAACCTTTGATCCGTGACACCTTGCTTGGAAACCAAGCACTCCCTACCTTGTGATCATAACAATAATTTCCTGAAGTTTCACTGTAAAAAATATATATATATATTTTTATTTTTTTTTATTTTTTGTTAAAGCATTCAGCGTAAAAAAATACAAGCTTTTGCTTATACACACATTTTTCCTCTTCCACCAACACAAGCCAAACCCCTCCTCTTTCTTAATCCTACGTCAGTTTCAATCCTGGTTTGGCTGTGTGTTTGAATGTATTTTTATTTACAATGTTCTTTAATCCCGTTCCAGCCTCTTTAGCATTGCTTCCGAAAACGTTCCCAAGCCTTTAGTGGTTTTTCTATTAGGCTCATCATACAATACTGACCACCATAAATCACGGTCTAGGTCACATAGTGGTGTTAAAATTGGTTGTAATAGGCATCCCCTTTCAGTTCGCAGTTCAGGGCAAAATAGAAGCAAGTGTCGCGTTGATTCTTCTTCTTGTTTACATAATCTACAGGCTTTTTCCTTTGCCAGACCATATCTGACCAGATTAGTCCTTATTCTTAGAATGTTCAAGCGAATGCGCATTATTAGATCTCTATGCTGTCGGTTAGCGATTTTTTCTAAGTATCCTGGCACATCTAGTTATCTTGTCAGATAAGGTGTGAAAGTTCGACGCCACTCGGGCACGTTCTGTTTCCGCCCAATCAATTGACAGAAAGAGTATTTTTACTCTCTTTGGCTGTTTACACAACACTTCAGTTGTTACTTTCATGTTATTTTTTTTTTTTTTTTTTTTTTATTTCTTAGTTTAATAATAAACTTTTTGAAATATACAATTTCTTAATCATTTCCCCATTCTATGAAGAAAGCTCAAGAATTACAGTTCTCATGTCCGGCCTACAATCTTATACATCGAGCATGTTGATAAAATTTATCACCGAGCAAGTTAGAAATACGGAACTCCCACTCAGTATTCTGAACCACCAGTCCTCCATGTTTCCATTTGTCGGTGCATATTTGCTCAGGTGTATCGATCTGATTGAATTCAGTTTAGTGCAGCCAATTACCAAATGTTTTATGGTTTCGATTTCCTTTAGACAGAATCTGCACCAGTTATCACAGATCATTGGTTCTTTCCGTCTTAATAAAACTTCTTTTGTTCGTAACGCATTCATTCGCAAATGAAGAAAGCGGTCACAGTGATGTCTTGAGGGAAACTGAGTGAGATATCTCGGCATCTTATTTATTTTGTTGGTGGTTGGTCCCAATTTAGGCGCCGATACCATTTTTTCCAGACGCTCGATGTTTTGTACCCAAGCCCATTCTTTTAGTTTTTTCTTTGCGAGTTGAGGCCATTTTATCAACATTTCTTTGCTTATATTGGCTGCTCGCATGATGTCATGAATTCTTGTGGTCCAGATGTTTAAGATCGTCTTCGAAGGACACACGTCATCTATTGCTAAGATTTCGTAGGCGGGTTCTTTCTCTATTATTGTCATCTTTCTCAGTAGTGCTATTGATTTCCAGATAACTGTTGTGTGTAGAGCATCCAAGGCAAGTTCATGCCTTATTATTGAGATTAAAAAGCAGTTTGGTAGCTTTAAGACACGTCGCCAGAAATAGCCTTCCAGTTTTGCCCAAAGGTTGTAATCAAGATTCCAACCAGCTTCTGTTCCATAGGTAACACATGGAATTACTTTTTGCAAGTAGAATAGCCGAATTGGGGTCAGAGAGAATTTGCCGAAAAGGTTATGAATTCTGGTTCCTTGGATGGCCAAAGTATTCATGCGACATCCTAAATGTCTTGACCAGCTCTTCTCACATATCGAGGAGGATATCATTATACCTAGGTATCTGAATTCAATTACTTCCTCAAGACTCGTGTTTCCAATTTGCCACTTGAAACGGTTTTTCTTTGTTCCTTTCTGCGTTCCAATTTTCATAATTTTTGTTTTTGACGTATTTATATTCAGGTGGTTTATATTCATGTATTGGTATAGTTTATGTAATAGTCGTTGTAGGCCGATCGGCGTGGTGTCTATTAAGATTATGTCGTCTGCGTATATTAAGCAGTTTAGATGAAATCCATTCAGTTTCGGCGGAAAGCAACGCACCTCTTTCAATGCTGATGGAATATCCGCGATGAATAGTTTAAACAAGCATGCTGCAATGGGACAGCCCTGTTTTACACCTCTCTGGGTCTTCATTTTGTCCGATAGAGTCCCGGCTTCATTCAGTCTTATCTGAATGGTCGTGGCTGTGTGCAATGCAATGATGGGAAACAGAATCTCATCTGGACAATTCCAGTTGTTTAGTTTAGCCCACAGGGTTTCCCGATCAATGCAGTCGAAAGCTTGATGAAGATCAATGAATGCCATAAATAACTGTGTTTTTTTTCCATGGCATTCAACTTGAGTAAGTTTAACAGGGTCAGATTGTTTTCAGTTCCAACGCCTTTTGTAAAGCCTGTTTGTCTAGGATCAGTGATTCCTCTCGTGTCAGCCCACTTCGTTAGTTTTTTTTGCAGGAAGTTCGCAAACACTTTGCCGATGGTGTCTAGTAAGGCGATAGGGCGATAGTTTGCCGGATCAGCTCGATCGCCTTTCTTGAATATAGGAACTATAATTGCAGATGTCCACGAGGCCGGTATCTCTCTAAGCTTTTTGATGTTGGCAAATAAAATTTCGATCAATTTTGCCCATTCCAATTTGTGTTGTTTAAGCATAACGTTAGAAATGCCATCTGGGCCAGCGGCTCGCGAGTTGTTCAGTTTTCCAATGGCAGATAGGATGTCATCCCTGGTTTCGGTGCAGTCCCAGTTTACAGACCTTAGGTTTCTTTGTTTGATATCTGTTTCATTATCTCCTGAGAAAACCTTAATAAAATGTTTATTCCACTCCGCCTCAGTGACCACATTTGCCATTTTGATCGCTTGGTTGGCTGTACAGTTGTTTAGAATTTGCCAAATGTCTCTGCATTTGTGTGATCTTATCATTGTCAGCATGAGTTCGCCTCTTTCTTGGTCGCGTTGGAATTTAAATGCCTTAGACCAATTACGGTATGTTTGTGTCCTTTTTTTTATTAGGTTGGCGCTGTTAGTACCACCTTGCGCTTTCAGCTTGCGTATGTCACGCTTTAGACGCTTTTTTTCTTCGTTTACTCTTGTGCTCCATTCATGGATATGTTTTTTCTCAGAATTTTTCTTCCACAAGGTCGGTAAACTTTTCAGCGGTAACAGCGATACGTAATCCACATTACACAGAGACAGACGGTCTACTGCATCCAGTTTCGCCGTTAGACTGGTTATCTGAGCAGTAGATAATCGTAGCCTGTTTTTTCCGTTGTTTACTTCCAGAGCTTGAGTCGCTATTGCCTTATTTGTTCCTGATTGTATCCTCAGATGTAATACCAACGGATCATGGTCACTGGTTTTCGTGGGAGTTACATTCAGTTCATGAAGTAAGTTCCAAGCATGTTTTGAGACCCATATATAGTCCAAAACTTTTGCAGTGCCCATGTTCTGCCACGTATTTTTGGGGGGCCTATCTCCATCAATTTGACCGTTCACCATGTCACAATCATACGCCTCCATGATATTGTCCCAGATGATCCTTCTCTCCTGATTTAAGGGGCTATTGGCACGGTCGTTGGATATTCGCGCACCCTTCTCAGAAAACCAGGACAAGTTCATGTCACCACATATTAGTAGTATGATATTGTTCTTCTTATGCATGTACTTATCCAACAGATTTATTACCGTGCCTATAAATCGTTTGGAGGTGATCATCGCCGGATTCCAGTATACATTTAATACAAGAAGTTGTTGCGGTTTATTCCCATCACGACTTTTTTGTTGCATCAGCGTACATTGCACAAACAGATTTGGGTTTTCACTTTTAAGCACCTTCCAATCACATCCGATTTTCATCATGGTTATCAGGCCGGAGAAAGGACGTCCATGTGAATTTTTTCCTGCAGGGTTCAGCATTGTGGCATAGCCTTCTTTCACAGGAGGACATCTTAGCCATGTTTCCTGTAGACAAATTATGAGATTATCATTCAGCTCAATCGGAAAACTTTCATAGAGATGACGGAAGCCTCTTGTGTTCCAAGAAATCAAGGAAGTCGATTTCATCTCTTTGTCAGAGACTAGGTATTTGGAACCTGCCCCGTGTTTGTTGGTTTTCCCAGAGTGGAGCATGGGCGGTTCAGTTCTTAGTTGTTTTCTTAGTTCACTCCTCCGTTGATCTTGAGAGGGCGCTTTATGTCCGGAGCTGTTTGACGGATTCTTTATATTGACTGGTCTATGACTTACCAAGTCAGACGATACTTCCCTTGTCTCAAAGCCAAACTGCAGAATTTCATCCTTTGCTGCCAGAATTATATTGCGTACTGCTTTGGAAGATATGTGCAGATATACTTTGTCTGCGTATTTCTCAGACATATATTCGATAATAGCAATGTCATTAGACGTCACAATTCTCAGAGCCGGTACCGAGTGTAGGAGGCGCATTACATTCCTTCTGTTCAAGTTCACATCAGGATCATCTTTATGGATGTTCGTGATTGCGATTCGTGGGTTTCTATCGACCATTGATTCATGGGCTCTAGACCTGGTCTTCACCGCCTGATGTAGTCTTTGTCCGGCTGTACATTTGGGATTTAAACTTCTCATATTAATAGGGCTGCCACCTAAGCCTTGTGTTAATGAGCCCACGTCTGACAAATCGCCTCTGGACATTTTTTGGTTTTTACAGTCCGATTTGGCCCGATGTACAGTGGCCTTCGAGCAAGATTTGGATTTTAGTATCCAAGGGTTTCCCGCCCTTTTTCCCTTGGGTGTATAGGATTAATTTTGGTCAGGATTGAGGGACTCATTTGTTTCCAGGCTGCTCGTCGAGTTGATTGAAGCGTTTGGGTTGTTTGTCTCGCAGTCATCTTCTATTGAATATGTTGATAGATTGCAAAGATCGATGGATGAGGTTTGGGCTGGGCTTTCCGCTTCTTCCATTTCCACTCTCTGGCGTTTTTTGGGGTTTCCCTTTTCAGCTGTAGCTTCTCCGACATCTTTACTCGTACTTACGGTCTCTTTAGACGGCATTGATGCATTATGTTTTTGAGTTCTTGAGAAGAAATTCGGTTTGGCTGGAGACGTCAGATTGCGTATACATTTTCTAGATTTGTTGGTTTGATTGCGAGGTTCACAATGTTTTTTCTTTTCTTTTCGTTTCTTCGGGGTGTTACCAGTGGCCAGCAGCTTTTTGGGTTTCTCGACGTTTTCTTTCTCTAAAGTTGGATTTTTTCCTAGTCCTTTAAAATTTTTTGCAGCTCCAATGAAAATCCCGAAAGATGAACTTGGTCGGGTTTGATTGGCACATTTAATGATGTCTTGGGACTTGGGTTCACGCTCCTCTAGTCCTGGCTTAAGATTAGAAGACATAGAAGGTGGCTCCACAGTCCCTACTATTATTGCCACGTCGTTGGACACGACTGGCTCTTTCGGCATCAATTCCATTGTGTCGGAATGGGGTGTTCCAATGGTTTCATTTGCTTTAGGAGTCGGTGTTATAGGCTCCATTGGACGCATCGATCTCATTAACGTGATTGATTGCTTTAGGCAGGCAGCAATCGATGTTATCAAGTCATTCTTTTCCTGATTTCCTTTTGCCATACCTTCATTTACTTGCTTTTGGAACTCTGACAGCGCTGTTTTTTCAGATTCAAGGTTGTTTTGCAACTGTGCAATTAGTTGTTCTTGTTTGGCTAATTTTTCCACAATGTGGGAAAGTAGCCCTCCATTTGATTGCAGCGCCTCATGTAAATTTTCGTATAATTTGGTGAAAGGTAATAAAGCAACCGATGATGCGGCTAACACATTATTATGAATTTGAAGAGCGGCGGCAGCCGACAGATTTGATTTGTAGGCTGCGGCCGCATCACCGTCTGTGTTTCCATCAGACGGGATCAGTAGGTCCTTTTGCTTCTTTGGCCCCATTTCTCCAGGTCCCATCCTTTTGTTGCTCGTAGGTTTGAAGTTTGACGGGGTTCTCGGGGTGGAACAGGTAGATACGGTCTTCGTCAATGAGTTTTGATAGTTACTGGAGACACAGTCCCCCCCCTTGGTTCTCTAACCGTGAGAGTCTATTTCTCTGATAGCTTGAGACTTCATCAGCATTTCTCTGCGCCTCTCTTGATACGTGGTGGAACATTTGAGGAGGAGAGACCATTGCGACATTATAGAGGCCGACAGGGCGAGGCTTCCTATTGTAGTTGTCAAGGGGCTCCATTTCAGTTCTTAAGGAGCCTATAGACAAGCGTTCTTTCATTGTTTCGAAGTCAGCTTTCAGGCGTTCCGCAAGTCTAGCTTCACGTCCTTCTAGATCTAACACCTGGGTCGAGTTTATGTTGTATGCAGGGGAGTATGCAAGCGAGTTTTGCAACTCAGCAGTAGCACATCTCTCTTTCCGAATCGCTTTGGCTTTAATCAAGTTATTCGCAATTTCAGCGCTTGATCTTGGTAGTGTTTTCGGATTGCCTGAGGTATCTTTGTTCGAAAGTAGACCTGATCTCTCTTCCATATGGTTAGAGGGTTCGAGGCTCAATTCCGCCTCAGGTGTTTGATAGTTACTAGTGTTTGCAGGGTTCGTTAGTTTGAATGTTCCAGCATCAGTGGAGACCAACACCATTTCTTTCTCGTGCTCAATGAGTTCGAGGTCCGTCACATCGCACTCATGCAACGGTCTTCCCCTTTTTCCTTCATTCGCATGGTGAGAGGCGTTCATGAAAGGGACAAAGGCGCTTCTCTTCAATTCGGTATGATCGTTGGTTATAATGGTTGCACAGACTTCGTCATGCGAAATTTCCTCCTGGCCGACCACAGGGACAGGTGGTACTGCCACTGACAAGTCCGTCGCTGACTGTGTGAATGACGCAATCAACTGAGGGGTTGCACCCACTTCCAGATCTAATAGCGACACTATGGGATCGCTCGGTAATTCAGGCGCTAGGTCAGGAGTTAAAGACTGACGCCGTGATGTAGCGGTGCAGGGATTACAGGAGGTGCTATGGATGCAGCCAGGCGTCATGGGGTTAAATAGCGAGAGTGGGTTTGATGGATTTATGGAGTGGGCAAAGCTTGAACATGGGCTAAGGAGTGTTTTGCCCACCGTGAGAGGCCCACTCGACCTCTGCTGTTCCCAGTCATGGCTCTTTAAGGATCCATCTGACAAACCCTCTTTAGTCATACAGTCTCTCTGGAGGGAGGATACAGTCAATGGATTCAATTCTTGAGAGACCGCCACATCCATTGGCTCGGGCTCGGGCTCGGGCTCATCTGGATAAGCGGACAGGGAGCCTTCCACTCTAAGGGAGTCCAACTTGTCATTAGATTGTAATGTTTGTCTGGACATGGCACGAGTCAGGGGCCCTAACTCAGCCATAATGACAGGTTTCTTACCTTCTCTCCGGCAGGGCTCCGGCTCCAGCCTCAGCTGCGTGCGGCGGCGTACGGCCGCAGACTGCCGCAGACTGAACTCAGCCCGAACTCTGCGCGCGCTCCGTGCTCCGGGGGAGTTTTTAAAGAGAGTTGGGCTTCTTTTTCTTAAAGAAGAAGTGGTCCAAAGCACAGGATCTCCAAATCGCTGGGTGTAGCAGCAGCTCCTCACAGCAACCAGCAGGACCAGCGACTGCCGCAGACTGAACTCAGCCCGAACTCCGCGCGTGCTCCGCGCTCCGGGGGAGTTTTTAAAGAGAGTTGGGCTTCTTTTTCTTAAAGAAGAAGTGGTCCAAAGCACAGGATCTCCAAATCGCTGGGTGTAGCAGCAGCTCCTCACAGCAACCAACAGGACCAGCGACTGCCACAGACTGAACTCAGCCCGAACTCCGCGCGCGCTCCGCGCTCCGGAGGAGTTTTTAAAGAGAGTTGGGCTTCTTTTTCTTAAAGAAGAAGTGGTCCAAAGCACAGGATCTCCAAATCGCTGGGTGTAGCAGCAGCTCCTCACAGCAACCAACAGGACCAGCGACTGCCGCAGACTGAACTCAGCCCGAACTCCTGTTTCAATATTAGATAATGTGGTGGGTAATTTTCCAGAGTTATTTTTCTAAAAGTAGTGAGTGCTTTCCAGACAATTCGGACTTGCATGGAATACAAGCCCAGTTCGTGTTGTATGATACTTATTGGAACACAAGTAGGAATTTTCAAGAGTTTGCGCCAGAATCTGGCTTCAAGTCTGTCCCATGTTTCCCACGGGATCCTCAGGGCCGTTTCGCCCGCGTATGTTATTAAGGGATTATTTTTGCGTTGTAAAATTCCACAATCGGGCGCATAGAAAATTTACAGAATTTACGTTTCAGTATGAGTGCCTGTGATGTTAGCTTGTCCATTTTCTGTTGTAGATGATCAATCCAGGGTTGGTCTCTCCAGTTGGCACTTACAATCGCTCCCAAGTATTTTATATTTTTCACTATTGTTATAGGATCATTCTCAATACGCCATTTGAAAGATTTTCTTGCCACCGGACCTGCCTTTTTAATTATCATTACTGCTGATTTTTCCGGATTGATTTTTTGTTTAATTTCTTTCAAATGTGTATTTAGAGCCTCCAGTTTCTTCTGTAAGCCGATTGGAGTTTTATCCATCACTATTAGGTCATCTGCGTATAAGAGATTACCTATTTTTATTTCTCCTATTTTAGGCGAGCATGCTCTTGACGGTTCCAAGCATTCTTTTACTTCTAGAATATAGAAGTTGTATAATATGGAGGCTAGTGGGCATCCTTGTTTTAGCCCACACTTTGTTGCAATTGCCTTCGTTAGATTTCCCTTTTGATCCAGTCTCACTCGCATCGATGTATTTGTATGAAGAGTTCTAATAGCTTTTATCAGATCTACCGGACAGCCTTTTTCTATCATTTTTGTCCAAAGAATTTGTCGATCCACTCTATCGAATGCTGCGGCCATGTCTATTGTAACAATAAACAGTTTTTGGTTTTCTTGTATAGTCTTTGCTTTTGGTAGGTTAATAATTAGTACATTTAAGCTGCAGTCTACATTTTCTACAAAGCCCGCTTGTCTATGATCGAAATTTCCGGATCTTTGTAACCATTCCTTTCGTCTTTTTAATAGTATACCAGCAAAGAGTTTGCCTATGGCATCCAGTAGGGATATCGGACAATAATTCTCGGGGCATGCTCTGTCTCCTTTTTTGTGTATAGGAATAGTAATCGATGTTGTCCAAGATTCTGGTATCTGTCCTTTTTTTACTATTCTTGTAAAGTGTACAAAGCACATATTTGCCCATATCTCTGGGGCCTGCTTTAGTATTTCATATGTTAGGCCATCCGGCCCTGGTGCTCTAGATCTACTCGCTTTTTTGATCAATGACAGAATTTCACTTTTTTCAAATTTTATGTCCCATCCCTTTTCCTTGTTTGTGTCTTGTGGCAAGGAATCTTCTACGTGTTCACAGTTATACTTTGCTTGAAAGAATTGTTCCCATTTTGTTTCATGTATAGTGTTGAGTTGTTCTTCACCTGGATGATTTCCTTTTTGGTTTAGCAGAGCCAATAGGTATTTTGCATTTTTATTATGGATCGCTATGAGCATGTGTTCAGAATCCTTTTGAAATAATAGTGCTCTGTGGGATTTGACCCAATTTCGATATCCCTTTTTTAATGCCTTACTTTTTATTATCATATCATCACAGTCGATATTCTGTTTTTTCAAAGCTCTTAAATCTCGCGCAAGCTGACGCTTTTTTTCCGCTATTTCAGCGTTAAAATAATGTGCCCTATTTTTTATGTTCCTTCTATTTGTTTCATTGCGCACTCTGAAGATTGTGAGACAAGTTTCGTATTCTACATCATTAGCTGTTGTTGTCTCCCATTTATTTATCGATTTTGTTAAGATTGGAATCGCTTTAGTTGACAGCCTCAGTCTGTTTCGTCCCTCATTGACACTAACTTCGGTTGTCCAGGTTTTTCTTGATTCCTTATCATTCTTGCAAGTTGGGGCTGTGTCTAAGCATGTGAGAATTAATATTTTGTGATCACTGCTTTTTGTCGGTAACATTTTTAAAGAGGTTATTCTTCCAAAAGTTTCTCGATCGACAAAAAAATAATCTAAGGTTGCACTTGCATTGTGTGAAACTCATTTAGGTTTTCCCTCTGGATCTCCTCGAACATTACCATTTACTTGCAAAAGATCGCGATTCTCCATTTCAATCTGCCATTTTCGCGATCTTGATTGTTTTTGTCGATTATGACTTGTCATGTTTGTCTGTGTATTTTTGTTTTTGTCACAGGCAATATTTAAGTCACCACACAAGATTAGTGCTGGATTTTCATATTCTGATCTCAACTGGTCTATATAGGTAGTGAGTGTTTCCAATAGTGTTTGTCCATCTTTGGCCTTTATATTCCAGTATAGATTAAAGATGATTAACATTTGTTTTTCCTTTTGTTTGTTTCTTCCATTTATTTCTTGTTGCAGGATTATTATTTGAATCAAGGAGGATGGTTGTATTGTGCGTATTATGTTTCCACTCTACGTATTCCTTATGATGGTTAGAAGGCCTGCAGAGGGTCTGCCTTTTTTTCCTTTAAGCGCTTTGTTCAAAAAACAGGTGGCTCCATGTATGTAAGGCTGCTCTTGTAGCCAACACTCCTGGATGCAAATGATGTCTGCCGTTAATATTTCTTTGTTTATTTTTTCGATCAAGTGGTGGAAACCTCTTGTATTCCAGGGCGCAAATCGTGTTGATCCTAGAGTCTCCTGGCATGTGGTCTAGTTTTTTTTTGTTTTTGTGTCCAATGTTTCTGCTAACCAGCTCCATGAACTTTCTATATCAATTTTTGTTTCCATTACTTGGGCACTGTTTTTTTGCAATTACAAATGCTCATGCTTATTGCCTTTAATTTTCATATGCAGAGCATTTTGTCCCTGTAACACTGTTGGGGAAAACTGTATAGGTCTATAGTCCACATCCTCTTCACTTTGCTCCCCACAGGCATACTTTGGTTCTTCTGAGCTTTTTTCCTTTGGTATATTCTTTTTTGCTTCCTGTTCACTCTTTTGTGGACTTTCTATTTTGATGTCAAAGCCCAATACTCGAAGTTCATCCGCAGCTAACCATATTGAATTCATAACTGCTTTTGAGTTTAGATGAAAACATATTCTATCCATGTCTTCTTCATTTGAAAACTCCACAATTCTGATGTCATTCGGTTCAATAACTCTCAGTTGAGGCACGTTATGCAAGAGCTTCATTAGGTTTGATCTATTTAAAATCAAGCCATTGTTTGCTCTTAAGACTCTCTTCATTCTTAATTTATATGTATTGCTCGTGTTATCAAATGACTCTGGTTTGTTCTTTACACTCCTTATATCTTTCTTCTCCTCTCATTCCTGTATCTTTTTCAATCTCAAGCTCTTGGTTTCTTTTATATTCTTTCTTTCCCGGTCTTGTTTAGACTGTTCAATCATAGCTTTAAGCAAAAGTTGTTGCTTTTTTTTCCATTGCATTTTTTACCCGTAGCTGTGTTCTTTTTTCTTGCAAGGTTTGGAAAATCGGTGATGTTATGTTTACATTCCGCAGTGTTATTCAAGGAGCTATTTTTGTTAATCACAATTTCTTCACCCTCATCAATTGTCTCTCGCAAGCTTTCGTCCTCATAGACAGATAAGAGTAATAGCGCTTCTTGGCTATCGGAATTGTTTATGGTGCTTTCTTGTGTCGTATCTAGCTCCACATCTTTGATATATTCTCGCTCTTGTTTCTTTTGTTCAAATATGTCCTCCTTTTTTTTGTTTGCATTTGGTTTTTGACTAAATTTCATTGTTTCTTTTCCTATAGGCTTCAAGTTTCTGATAAACTGTTGTGTTCCTTCATTTATCACACATTTTTGATTAGGCAGATTTTTGGTCTTTTTATTTAGATTTTCCAGGATGTCCTTTTGTCTTTTGTTTTGTTTTTCTGAAGGTTCCTTTGATTTTTCTGCCTTGTCTTGTCTTTTAGACTCATTTAGGTTTTCGGCAGAAAATAGTGGGAAAATATCCCTGTTTTGTTTTTGACAGTCATTATGGTAAGTAGCCTGTACTGTGTGACCATTTTCCAAAGTCTCTCCCTGTTTTCTTTCAGTTCTCTTGTTGCCTATTACGGCTAACGATTTGATCTGTTGTTTTTTTACTTATTGTTTCAATTTTCCTACTCAGATCAACAATCACGTTTACTTATCTTTGTTCCTCAGTTGGCCTTAGCTCTATATCCACTTTTTCTGTTGAGTGCTCTTATTTTTGCACTGTACAGCATCTTTATGGCCTTCCGATTTGAGTAAAGTGATAGTATCACTAAAGCAGTGCAAGAAAGCTTTCTTATCTTCCCAAGCCTCCTCAATTAAATCAATTAGAGTTTTGAAGATGACATTTTCTGACTCATTTTCTCAGGCCCTCCTTTCTTTGGCGGCCTGAATGTGCTTCTCCACCTATGTTAATTTGGATTGAATTTGAGCGAGTGAAGTGGCTTGGTCTCTGTAATTTTCATGAAGTGCTTCATATAGCTTCAATTATGGTGCTAATGCTATCGTCATCATCGAGCCAACTGCTACTTGCATGTTTGCGCAAATGTCTGTAATTGGGCATGGATTTTGTGGCATTGATGGTTCTCTCCCAGAATTTTTTTCTTTGGTTTGCACTGTGTTAATACCTGACACGATTTGTTCATCTTCTTCAGGCTGTGAATCCAGAGACAGGCTACTGATTATTTCTTGTGGAAAATTTCCGCTGATTCTTTGTTGTTGCAGAACTGAGACATCTCGCTTACTTGGAGTGTTTTTTTTTTGTTCTCAGGATCTTCTACACTCATGACACTTTTTTTGTCATTTTTCTTCTTTTTTTACGGGGCCATATTTGATGTAGATTCTACTTGTCCGAAATTTCTTTTTGTTCTGTGGAGTTGATGTATTTATTGGTTTGTTTAAAGACAACTTTTGCTCTTCCTCCGATTCTTCCAATTGTTTCCAATGTGATGCATCTGCATCTATTGCAGGAGCACTTTTGTTTTCACTATTCGCTATGGCCATGTTGTCCTTTGTTGTGTTGCCATTATCACTTGTATCTAGATTTGTCCGTACAACATGGCTCATTATTTGCTCATACCTGCCAGATTCCATAAGGAGATCATGATCTGACATTTCCATTTCTTCTTGCTGTTGTTTAGAGTCAATATTCAGAGCCTCCTGAGTGATGACTTTTTGGGAGATAGGCAAATCTTTCTTTTTGAAATACCATCTTAGTGTTCTTATCCCTGAGAGAGATGAGGCTCGTGGTCTAGGTTTCTGGGGAGGAACTTGTTTCTGTAAGCCGCTTGCCCCATTTATTAGATTAATTGTTGCCTTTATTCTTTCTTGTGACAAGGTGTTCATTAATTTTTGTATCGGGGGTTGTATGAGTACCTTTTCTAAGACACACGTTGACTCTTTATTGCGGCCAATCAAGTTTTTTTTTTGTCGCTTTCGCAATGTTTCTGTGCAATCTGTTTGTCACAATGACTTTCGTTTTTGGTGCTTGTGGACTTTCCAATGCATCCAAGAAAACTGGTGATTCAATGCTCTCATATAGGATGCTTGGTATAAACGTTTTTGGGGCTTTTAATTTGATATTACTGTTCTTTTTTTGCTTGGTTGTAAATGAAGCTTCTTCTTGTGGAAGGCAGAAAGCTTCAGTGTTTTTCCCTTCAATCACTATTTCAGACGTAGCTTCCCTCCGTGGAAGCAGCTCTTCAGCGGGCGATTGCTCCACCGTCCTCCTCGCGGCTTCTGGGCCGTTGCCTGGCTCTGCTAGAGAGACTTGGGCACTGTGTGCATGCGCGTCTCCGTCGGCCCCCTTGCAGATCACAGGCAGCGAAGGAACTTGATGGAGAGGAGAGCCGCGAGACACTGGGCGCTGATGTTCGCGCAATTGAGGTAAGGAGTTTACCGAAGGGGAAAGAGACGGGGGCTATTGTTTAAATGATCCATACAATCAACTGACAGTTCAGAGGGCGCACAACATGACCTACCTTGATCATGGGCACTGCTTACCACTTCATGTTTGTCCTCGCTGCGACTCCCAATGGTGGGCAATTTCGAACGGCTTCGGGTGCGAGGTACCTGGAGATTGACCTCATCACTAGAGATCGTTGTTGAAATATGGTCCATGTTATTCCTTCCAACTCGCACCACGCCAAACACTCGCCAAACACTCCGCAAACGCTCCGCTAGGAGTGAAGGTATTATAGGAGAGGATCCGCCTCCATCCTCCCAGTAGTAATGGAAATGAAAAAGCTGCTCAGACAGTAGCAGCAGGATACAGAGTGTTCACAGGTCACAGGTCCAAACACTCGCCAAACACTATTAGTCAAGTTGTGTCTCACCTAGTTTGCACAGCAGCTATAATACCCCATACCAAGACTCACAACTTCCAAACACTCCTGAGGAGATAACAAGGTGTGTCGGGATGGTGTACGGGCGTGGACCATTTGGGCAAGAGCGGGCATCTTCCTCTGCATGTGGCGAGCAGGATAAAGGACTCTGGCAGGTGCACAGTGGAATTCATGTCAGGGCTGGGAAGAGAAACAGGGGTTAATCATAAACTGGCTTGCTCAGAGTCCTGCCCCAGCTGGATGCTCGGGGCTTCCACAGATCGCTAGGCTTGCTTGGGGTGGACGAGGCAGCAGGTAACCACAGGGGAAGAGGGAAGAGCGGGAGTAGACAGGCAGGAACGTGTGTATGACAAGAAGAACTGGGCTGAGAGCAGCACCAGAGACAGGTTCACAAAGACAGACCACTAAAAGGTGAAGTCCTTCACAGGGATGAAGGTCAAGCCCTACGAGACACAGGTAATGAAGAACTGAGTGAGGATAGGAGCATTGCAGGGGAGTCAGCTTTTGTAGATGGCTGCATACTGATGTGGGTTGTTCATCTGAGGATAGCTTGGCGTGTTCAAGAAACATGCACAGAGTTAACACCCGCCATGCTTTCAGTGAGGACTTATACCTGTGGAACTATTGATCTGCTTAAGAACCTGAGCTGGTTCTTGACAATGTTTTTGCATTTTCGAATGTGTGCTTTATATAATTTTTACACAAGGAAACTGATGTCCTTTCAATTAAAACTAAAAATACAACACAATGCAAAATTACCAAAATAGTAGTTTAGTTCTAAGAAGTAGGGTTGCCCCAACCCACTAAACCCTATGAAAGGTGAATGCAAATGACCGTCATTTACAATCCCAGGGAATTGACAGCATTTTGGGAAAACCAAAGCCCTATTGGCTGCTGTTTGGTCCAGTAATGTTGTAAATGGAAGTGAAACTTAATAAATACGATCGAAGGAAGACTTACCAAAATCTAGCAGCACCAATACAAGAAATAAAAATGCAGTGTACCTCACAAATAGTAATAGTCAAGGTCAGCGCTCCCACACATCTAAGTAAACAGACTTGTGATCCCTGGGTGAGAAGGGCAAGTTTCCCATGGTTGCCAATTCCCCATTTCTGGAAATGAGCCATCAGTCTAGATTAGATTTGCCATTTTACCAAGATCCCTTTCTTTCATGCTGCCAGCACCTTCAAATCCCATAACTTCCGCTGTGGTTTCAAAATCCCAAGACAGGTAAAATACAAATGTAAATATACACATGGAAGATGGCACAAACAACCCAACTCAAAGGTGTCACAGCGCTCAGTTAACAGACTACAACATCGCCAAAAAAGAGGGCTGGAGGCAGAACCGGTTAAGAAGGGCAGGCTTCAATGTTTTCCCTGAACATCTGTAAGCTGTTAGTGTCATAGATATCATCAGAAGAAATTTCCAAAGTTTTGCCATGGGTTTGTAGAGGAGGTCCCAAATATGGCCTGCACTCCAGCCACTCATGTCGAAAGGCCAGAAGCATACTCGCCAAGATATGTGACATATAAGGAGCAAATGAATCAACAGAGAGCCACGGTAGGGCTCTGTCCAGTACCCATCAGAGGGACATGTATACCTATTGATGCACCAATAATCAGACAACCGTGGGCTACAAGGTATCCACTGAGACAACCATACCAGCAGATGATACGATACGAAGACTACTTACAGACTGACCCGAAGAGGCCCACAGAGCCTTAATGGAAGGCAATAGGTGACGATATAAGAGCCTAGATGTGACGTACAGACAACCATAAAACGACAAGCAAAAGAAAGTACACAAGGGCGAACTGTAAAAGAATAATGATGTGACAAACGTATAAGAAGATACCACGTTGCAGCACAAAGAACGTACCCAGGATCGAATCGTGCAACTGACTGAATGCATGTAAATAGGCTTGAAACGCAAGAAGCTAAGTAAACGACACTGCTTGCAATGCTTAGTAGAAGAATAGAGCGGCATGCACCAATTATATCTCTACCTCAAAGAAGCACGCTATTTGAGTGTGACTCCATTTTGTAAAGCAGAACTAAGCCCAGGCTGCAAGGGGGCCACCAAGGCCGAGATTCATATTCCAATTAAAACCAGAAGGGAAGAGCGGAATCGAAACTCAGCAAGAAGTAGCTCATGCTTGGGAATTCGAGGTCAACTCCAGGAAGGGAGGAGAGCGGCTACTCTGAAGACTCAAAACATCAGAGCATGACTGCCAGCCAGTGAAGGTCGAGATAAGAGGCCCCAGGTAGATGGCTGGGCTGAACAAAGAATCAAATATACAAAAAGAAAGAAAAAGAAGCAGATTCACGGTGAACAGACACGCAACCAGCCAAGGTCAAAGAGGTACCAAGGTCTGATGTCACCCAGAACCCGAGGATGCCATAACTTTTCCTGATAAGAACTACCGTTTCGAGGCCATCCTCAGCCAACTAATTGACACATAGCCCTAAAGGTACTGATTGATGGAAGGGAGGCAGGGTGAATCTTGGGGCACTCCGCATCTGGGTGTCTATTCTGCATGCTGCTAATTAAAGTGGAGATTTATGTCTTGGGGTGTAACCCACCCAATCACAATGACCCAATTAATCTAGGATCCTATAGCTTGTAGAACCAATTAGACGTCGTAGTTGTAGTGACGTCTATCATGAGTGATGTAGTGGGATGGGCGTAGACGCCCACCCAATAAGAATTATCCAATCCGCATGCTCTGTTACCATATACAGATATAGCACCTATACTTAAGTTACCTTTCCGACCAGTAGAAATTGCATGACAAACTTATGAGTTATGCACGTCAAATGATGACGAATTTTGCCCATAAAAGTTGCTGTCTGAATGAAGAAGTGGGGAGTTGAAGCGAGACAGGCGATCACATCATTGATGATTACCATTTGTTTCCCCGTTTCTTGTACTTGTCATTAAACGTACATCCCTTTGCCAAACCATTGGGTTGTCCTTATTGAAGTGTGTCGGAGTAAATGAATCCTGCACCCTAACCTCCTCAAGGTGCAGCTATCTTGTCTTACAGGTACTATAGGGTGAGTTCTGACCTATGGGCCCGTCAGAGGATGCTCTGCCCTCCTGTACAGGTTTACCAAAGGTTTTTGTATGATCTGAAGTTAGAGGGGAGCTTGTCGACAGAAAGCTTGATATGTAAGAGTGGGACGTTTGAAGGTACCCCCAACTTCCACAGGAAACCTGCAAAGCCTTCTCAATAGGGGAGACATATTGGGCCAATCTAGGTGTATTGGATTCAATTGTATTTAGAATGACTTGTAATCTATGCAAGGTAGATCTAGCTGCACCGACCAAGTGTAGGGCATTGAATTAATCGAGCCTGAAGCTGACAATGGCCCATGCAAAAGAGGAATACTGCTTCGCAGATAGTAATGCTCTGATTTTTTTGAGAAGCATCAGCTGAAAATTAGCGACACTGAGTAGTTTATTTGTTTAGGGATTTAGAGAAAGGGTGGAGTCCAGGATGAATCCTAGTGTTTTTACATTAGACTGAGCCTTCAATTGACTGCACTGAAAGGTTGAATTCAGGATAGGTGGAACAGCCCAAATGTTGTTTAAAAAAATAATGTGTGGTCTCAATGTATCCGTTTTTGTGCATGTTTCTGTAAGTCTAAACAAGTCTTTACGTGCATTTATGTCAGAGCATACATGACTTTCTGTGGGAGAATGTATGTGCATTTTTGGGAGAACATGTATGTGTGCATGTTTGAGAACGTGACTTTGTGGGTCGTTCACAATGCATATCTGCAGAAGTGCATGTTTGGAAAAGTGTTTTCATCTGGGTATCTGAGTATCTATGTGTATATTTTGGTTGGTGGGCGACATTGTTTTGTGAGTATGTATGTGTGCCTTCATCTTTTTGGGTCTGGGTTCATGGGTGTGTGTGTGTGGGCGCGCGCGTGCGCGCATCTGTCTGGTGGTGGCAGTATATAGGAATAGCATAGAAATATATGGCATTTGATGCCACTAATTGGTAATGCGTGGAAATGCCTTGCCATGTGATGGCATTACCTAGCCTATGAGGGCACTATCTGGTCACATGCATGCCCTACCAGCACATGTGAGCGTGCTTAGACATCTGATAGCAGTGCACGGCATGCGATTATTTTACCTTGATATCTGAAATGTCTTGCCATTTGACAGGAATACCAGAAAAAAAATTGCGACACTACCTGGCTGTATGATGGCAATGCCTAGCAGGTGGTACCAGTACCTAGCAATCTGATAGCAATCCATGCCACATGATGTGAATACCTGAGGGTCATGGGCATGGCATCTGAGCAAAGTACATTGCCACATGACCCAAACAGTGATTCACAAAAACACCCCAATCCACACATGAGTCCACACTTCGGGAAGGCAGGCATCACAATAGGGCCACTTAAAACAAGCCAGATCGTTGGCTTTGCCTAGGCCTGCTTTATTTGTGATACCGCATTAGTTTCGCACTCACTTGCGTTCTAATGCGGGTGCGAGAATCTATTGTACGTCGTGGAGCCCCACCTTCGTATAAACCGCTATTACTCTGATGAATTTTGGCGTGAACGCAAACGTGAAAAAGAACTTTTAATGTCAAGCAGCGCAGCAGGTGATAAGAGCTTACAGCTAATTAACAACTCCATCGCAGTAATTTGGCTGCGATAATTTAGCACATTAAGTGCATTTAGAATGCTTCTAGGAACTGGTGAAAATACTAAAGCAACACAAACGAGGATGTGCAGCATAGTTAATGCAGCGCGCTGTGCTTTCAGGAAGGATTGAGGACAGGGATCTTATGGGCGGCAAGTCTGCATACAGGGGTTTAGCCCACACCGAAAACTCATCTCTTCAGTTCCCCCGTTAAAGGCACAAAGGAAATTTCCCCCGGCTGGCTGGACCTTCCCCCCGGCTGGCTGGACCTTTCCCCTGGCTGGCTGGACATTTCCCATTTCCCCCGGCTGGTTGGCCCTTTCCCCTGGCTGGCTGGACATTTCCCATTTCCCCTGGCTTGCTGGACCTTTTCCACGACTGGCTAGACATTTCCCATTTACCCCGGCTGGCTGGCCTTTTCCCCAGGCTGGCTGGACATTTCGCCTGGCTGGATGGACATTTTCCATGGCTGGCTGGCATTTCCCCGCCTGGCTAGACATTTCTCCCAGCTAGCTGGGCATTTCCCCCAGCTGCACGGCTGGCTGGACATTTCCCCCGGCTGCCTGGGCATTTTTTCCCAGCTGGCTGGACATTTCCCCCGGCTGGCTGGCCATTTCCCCCTGCTGGCTGGACATTTCCCCTGACTGGCTGGACATTTCCCATTTACCCCGGCTGGTTGGCCCTTTCCCCTGGCTGGCTGGACATTTCCCATTTCCCCCGACTGGCTGGCCCTTTCCCCCGGCTGGCTGGACCTTTCCCCTGGCTGGCTGGACATTTCCCATTTCCCCCGGCTGGTTGGCCCTTTCCCCTGGCTGGCTGGACATTTCCCATTTCCCCTGGCTGGCTGGACCTTTTCCAGGACTGGCTAGACATTTCCCATTTACCCCGGCTGGCTGGCCCTTTCCCCAGGCTGGCTGGACATTTCGCCGGGCTGGATGGACATTTTCCATGGCTGGCTGGCATTTAGCCGCCTGGCTATACATTTCTCCCAGCTAGCTGGGCATTTCCCCCAGCTGCACGGCTGGCTGGACATTTCCCCCGGCTGCCTGGGTATTTTTTTCCCAGCTGGTTGGACATTTCCCCCGGCTGGCTGGCCATTTCCCCCTGCTGGCTGGACATTTCCCCAGGCTGGCTGGGCATTTCCCTCAGCTGTCTGGGCATTATGGGCCCGAAGGTACTAGCATGGGTGTGGGATATTCATATAGGACTTTTGGACAATGCTTGAAATGGAAATGATGTATTGTAGGATGCCACCAGCAAAGTGGTTTGTTAACAGAAGATTAATCATGAGCAGAAGGAAAACAACCCAAGAGAAACGCATTTCCTGAAATGTTTCTGGCAAAGTTTAAAAGTTGTACACCTTTTAAAACTAAAGAGCTGTATTTAAATATTTCGTGCAGTGTATAATCCTAATGAGCGAGTTCATAGGTATTGGGATCAGATGTTCACTTGGTCTTGTGGTTGTCTCTTCCCTGGTCCTAACAACCTGGGCTCAAATGCCAGCTTCGGCACTGTTTAAAACAGCCCCAACACAGTAAACACTGTGGGTGCAGTATTCACTGACAGCTGAGACAAGACATTTTCCAAGCTCTGAGGAGACATTTGTAGCCCCTGGTTTCCCAGCCCTGGTCCGTGCAAGGGTGTACTCTTCCCTTCCCCGGAGCAGAGACAGTTCCCATGAATACCACCCCCAAACCCCAGCCCGCTGGGAAGGGAGGAGCGCTGCACCGGCCAAATAAAATTGCTGTAAACAGGAGATGAGCTACACCTTGAGTTCTTCAGTGCTTAACAGACATAGACACCAGAGTAAACTTTTATAGGGATCCCAATGAGGACCCCTCTTTATTAAACATACCCATTCTTAAAATCTAGACCCTGGGATTTCCCTGACGTGAGCTCCATCTAAGCAGGGACCAGCTACGTCAGCTCACCCTTCCTTAGAGGGGTCTCAGGGACCCTACGGATGTGCTTGCCGTAACCAATCCTCTTCCTAAACTCAGGTACCACCCACATGGAGAGTGAAGCCAGTGGATGGCCTCTGTGGGTGGACCCGTCTTGCACAGCGGCCTCAGACAGGCCGACAACCTATCCCTCTACCCCACGCCAGGGTACCTCCCCTCTACCCCCAATTAATAGCAAAGGCCATCTACATTATATCCTATCTATCCCTACTTAACATTTACCCTACATAACATTAATCACATATACACATAACTACTCATACATATATACATAAACTCACAACATATACACAACATAAAACAATACATTAGAATGGGGTGACTGCTCCAGTCAGTAACCCCTTCACAATACCTTGAGATCTGTCCTGGGGCACAAGCTCTGAATGTGTGGGTGTAGGGCTGCTCCTGAGGGGTATTGCTGCTGATATGATGTAACCTGGGCTTGGCCCCCTCAGATGATGCCTGGGGCCTGGCCCCTTCCTTGTCTTCCAGAGTGGCCCGACCACCACATGGGGCCACCGCACAACACACACCCTTTATATTGTCCTGGGCGGTCTCCTATGCATCCGGGGACTGCTTACACTCACCGCCGTCAGCCGCAGCATTTATATATTATTTTAGGCTGGGCCCCTTTGGCTGGGAGGCCCACCGACATCACCGCAATCTCGGCATTACCTCCCAGGATGCTCCTGACTTAAACAACCCGGGAGGATTTTTTCAACGACAGGCCTGCCTCGCTAGCCACGAGGCAGCCTTTGGGGCCACGGCCAGGCAGCCTGGTCGGAGCTGCCTTCCACACGCAGTCCTGGTGGGAGGTTTGTGATGGGCCTGGGCAGCCATCGCCATGCTGCCCGGGCCATAAATGTCTCTAGGGCCCGTCCTGTCTGGCGGGCCAACAGGAAACACAGCCCAGGGGCGGCCGAGCTGCCCCTGACATAGCAGCTCCGCCTCCCCACTGGGAGAGCCATGTGCCGCTGGTGCTTTTCAAAGGTTTAAGGCACCAGGGAGCTGCTCGAGGCAGCGACCCGCCAGGTAAGTGTTTCTCCTTCCTCTCTCCTTTTCTTGAACTCTCCATGGCATTCTTGGGAAGGCGAGTTCTTTTCTATTCCATTTTCTTGACATTCCATCCAGCCCCATGGTGAGCGGGAAGGTTTCTCCCAGACACATACACATACATATAACACACACACACACTACACATTTAATAAAACCTTTACTACTACACTGGTGTCTGCGTCTTTTCTTTCCTGTGTACATTCCCTCAGGGGACCAGCATGTAGCTGACTAGCCAGTCCTCGTAGGGTCATGGGCTATACATTTTTTGCCAGATCTGGAAAATCTAACTCTAACATTGGGTAGAGGACTTCAGACTTCGCTATTGTCTCCCCCCTTCACAATGATGGCTGTGTTCTTATGTCCTTGATGGGGAGCTGCTTGAGAAGACTGCGCTTGCTACACTGCCACCAAGGACCACGTGGAGGTGTGTCCACACGACATGCTAAGTATCTAAGTGCGCAAACGTGCATGTTATTAATGCGCTTCATGGGCGTACATACGGTTAATGAGCAGAGACGTAGCATTGCTGGAGGGGGGCAGCATATTCTTGGGACTGATGGATGTGTAGACCTTGTCCAGGTTTGGAGCCTCCAGCACCCAATCCACTCCCCCGGGTAGCCACCAATAACCACCCCAAGGATTCTAGAGAATCCACGGGGGAGAGGCTGCAGATATTTTAGGCCAATGTAGCCCAGGGGCCCTTTTAAAAAGCTTGCGAGTAAAATATAGCACGTACATGAGACCAGTGCCTGTCTTCACATACACCCAATATTGGATGCCCGAAATGTTTATAGGCGCCATCAAAAGGTCACTGAAGAGCTATACACATTGGAAGCAGAAGTGAGAGTCAGGTAGGGCAGTGTCCCAATGCACACCAGTCTGTAACATGGGCAAAAAGAATAGATACATGCATATCTCCTTGAAATGTGCGAGAGAGTCCAAGAGTAGCGAGGGATCCCAAACCAACAAAGGAGAGCCTGGGGGCTTGCCTGCCAGAGAAATTCTTTTTTTAATAATGGGTTAACATTTTCCTTTATACTTTTGCTGTGAAAAATTGTGTAAAACGCCAGACAGAATGCAATCGGCTTGTAAATCATGAGAAAATCCAATCGATGCAAATCACCAATAGTGCACAGGAGCATTTCCAGAAGCATTTAGATGCTGCTTTTCTCCCAATTTATGCCAGTAAATAATATGTTCATACTGGCTTTAACCATACATTTCAATGCTGGGTGTGAAAAAATATGCCACTCTAGCTACGTAATAACACTTATCATGCTTGCTTTAACATAGATGGCCAGTACAAAATGCCATGCCACAGTAAGATATTATAATTAGACTGGGGGCACCAAAATGCCAGTCTAGAAATGTAATATAGCCTTTTAGACTGAAGGAGGAGTTGTTATTGCCTCGGGCCATAAATTGGGCAAGGGTCATTATCTCAAGCGATAATGAACCCTCCCAAGCTCTATAGGGCTATAGCACATAGTGACAATAGCAATGCATGGTCTGGAGTTTTGTTGGTGAAGTAAAATATTGTACATTACTACTGGGAAAAGTAAATAGGCAACTGAGTTAGTAAATTAAACGTGGTTTCATGTTGTTGTATTTAAATAACCTGGTTGTCCTCATGAATTGAAAATTTTAATTGCAAACTTGGCTCAACTAAAACAAGTTCCACACAGGCATGTACTTGGGATCATGTAAAAGTAAACGGTTTCTCTTTCAGAAAGCAAAAACATTTTAAACAGTTTAAGCTTTTACTTTGGTGTGTTAAAAAGGGTGTTGCATCAGCAAGACAATTTCCTTCAGAGAGGAAGTGTCTTGTTGAAAGAAATATTGCCTGGAAATTGCATTGTTGTTTCCCTGACTGCTTTAAAAGGCAGAATGTTCAGAACAAAGTCAATACGACTATTTATTGACTGCTTGCTAAACGTTCTGATTGGCTGTGAGGTCAACACCGATTTCCATGTGCTAATAATATTTATCATGCTTGCTTTTACCACAGATGCCCAGTAAAAATGCCTTGCTCCAGTAAGATGTCATGGCTATACTGCCTGCATATAAATGCCAGTCTGGGCATGTGATAACACTTGCAATACTTGCATTATCACAGAGGACCAGTAAAGAAATGTCTTGCACCAGTGAGATATTATGGGCCTGTGTGATAATTTCGAAAATAAAATGCTGAATTCAAAAATACCAAATTGTTGTTTTCTTTCTCACATTTCCCTGCAATTATATGTGGGGGGAGACTCCCACAGACCTCCTATACTCCACCTAAATGTTTTATTACACTATAACCCACATATAATTGCGTGGACATGTGCATTTTGCAATTCAGTTTTTGTCGTGTTTGGCATTTTCGTTGTTCCCGTATGGACTGTTACCAGATATTATACTGGCTACACCAAAATACCAGTCTAGCCATGTAATAACAGGTATCATGCCCGCTTTATCCCCAGTAAAAAATGCTGCTCCATTAATATCTGCACAAAAAACAATCAAACACACATTCAGTGGCTCATTCACACACACATTCACACAGCATTCAAAAGCACACCCATACACCATACACTCGCTCACTCACACGCATCCCCCGGCCACCCATGTATCATATACTCACTCATTCAAACAGGCATACATACACATTTAACAACATATATACAGCATTTTTAATCTGTTCTTATCTTCAGTCTGGGTCTGGATTCTGCTCTTGTGCCCAAGAATAGGAAGCAGGCAGTACATAGTGCTTGCTGGTTCCTGCACAAGCATAGACAAAGTGTGGTTGTTCCCAAAGAAACTTTGAAATTCACATCCTCGAGTAGACAAAATATCAAAAAACATCAATTGAATATCATTAAGAATTTAGCAGAAGACAATCAGATCACAATCAAAAAAGCGGATAAAGGAGGAGCCCTAGTCATCATGGATACCTAGTCTTACAATGAAGGTTGCCTCAAACTCTTATCTGACCAAAACACTTATCTAAAACTAGATCATGACCCTATCAATAACATCAAGGAAATCATAAAAAATACAGTAGAAAAAGCGGAAGAACTAGACTGGATTTCAGAGAATACTAACAACTTTTTGATCAACAAACACCCGGTTACTCCAGTGTTCTATGGCCTCCCGAAAATCCACAAACACAGAACTAATCCACCATTAAGACCCATTGTTGCAGGAACAGAAAGTATCTTTCAACCCCTTGCTATTTATCTTGACACAGCATTACAACCGCTAATACACGAAACCAATACCTATATCAAAGACACTAGCCACTTTTTACAGAACATCAAAGATATTGATATGACGGAACCTGATCTCATACTATTCACAATGGATGTGACTAGTTTGTATACCTCAATTCCACACAACCAAGGCATTGATGCACTTCAATGGTTCCTCCTTAAACATCAGGAAATCAAAATACAAAAAACCTTTGCCATTGAATTAATCGAATATCATCCTGTTCAATAATTACTTTAGGTTCAACTGACAATACTTGCTACAAACTTTGGGTACGTCGATGGGTTCCCCAGTGGCACCCTCCTATGCCAACATCTTCATGTACTTCTTTGAACATACCTATGTCTTGGAAAATCCAACGTGGAAAGGAAAAAGCAAAAAATGGTACAGATACATTGATGACATCTTTGGCATTTTCAAAGGAACGGAATCTGAACTACTGCTCTTCTGGGAGTTCTTGAACCAATGCAATGACAGAATCCAGCTGACAATTGAAATTGGAAAGCCGTCCATCAACCTTTTGGATGTTACTATAGAGATCTCAAACTCAGCACTTAAGACACAAATTTACAGAAAACCTACAGATGTCAACAGCACTCTTCACTTCTACAGCTTTAATCCAAAACATCTTAAAGAAAACCTACCGTATAGTCACCTCCTTCGCCTAAAAAGAATTACCTCAGAAGCTGATAAACTCCAAGAAGAATACTCGATTATAAAATCCCGTTTTGAAGATCGACATTTTCCAACTGTACTTCTAGACAAGGCTATACTCAGAACGGAAGCACAGACTAGAACTGAATTGCTGGCCATTAAACCCAAGGAAACCAAATCCAACTTGATACACTCACTGAAATACTCCAGCCAGAGCTTTCAGATAAAACGGATAATTTACAAAAACTGGGATATCATTAAATCAGACCCACAGCTTAATCAGCTGTTCCCAGAACCACTGATGCTTGCCTACAAAAGGGGCAGAAACTTTCGAGACAAATTAATAAAAGCCGAAAAAAGGAAAATGTCCAATCAGACCTTTTTAAACAAACCAAAAAATGGTACCTTCCCTTGTCTGAATTGCCAGCACTGTTCGAATGTAATAAAGGGAGATCACATTAGACATGCTAACACAGGTAAAAAAATACTATTAAAACAATATGCCACCTGTGACTCAAAGAATGTCATTTATGCTCTACGCTGTCCATGTGGACTGTACTATGTGGGTAAAACAGCCAGAAAAGCGAAAGAGCGTTGGACGGAGCACAAATCTAACATCCGTACCAAAAATACAAAATCCCCAGTATATAGACACTTTAGAGACCACAAACATACTGTGGCCCAAATGAGAGTTGTGATTCTCGAAATTGTGCACCCCCTTCCAAGAGGTGGTGATCTACAAAAAATCTTGTCACAAAGAGAATTATATTGGATACACTGCCTTGATTCTCTTACCCCGTTAGGGATGAACGAAGAGTATTACCTAGGTCCTTACTTATAATTTAGCATTCTCTGATACATTGTTGTTATATTCTCTCTCTATTTTTTTTAAATAAAATGATGCCAATTTTAGAAAAACCCGGGTACCATGCTACAGTCTCCAGAATTAGAATGTGCATCCATTAGGAGTAGAAATAAATGTGATTTGATACCAACCGTCTGTTGATGTTGCGCAGACTGATTAGTTTGTACTCTAATATGCAATCTTTTTATGTTTGGATCAATGTTTTTGTTTGTACATATCATTATGCATTCAATACAGATGTTTCCTTATTGTCACATGTACCTGAACCATCTTCTTATTGTTAATAGTATCTTTCTCCACATTACACTTCCCATGCGGCCAGTGTACAGAATACCATACCATCTTTGGTAAACATTTCTGCCTGTATTTAAATCAACATCAGAGTACGTTTTCCCGACGTTACTGCTGTTTGTATAACCTTTTAATCATCAGGTATACAAAATTTTGCATTGAGTCTTTTCCGAGCACTCTTTGACTCGCCTTCCCTAAGTTTCATTATTTTGTTTCCTTTTCTATGAAAGGAGTGGATGGTAGGTCACGCGGCTGACGAACATCACGCAACCACTTGATTCTGGATACGTCAGTAAACATGACGAGTTCTGTTCTACACATGCGCAACTCTTCTTTCTCTTGAATACGTTAGCAGACATGACAAGCTTTATCTACACATGCGCACTTCGGCTACTCACCGCGCATGTCATTTTGCTAACCAAGAGCATCACCGTTAGTATATAAGGAGACGCTGCACAGGGTGGACGCATCTCCAGACCGGCAGATGCGACCATCCTTGTAGCGCCTTCTACCAAAAAATTCCATGTAAGTACTTGTAGCCATCAGGTTTCTTTTTAGATTAGATGTAGTCTATTAGAGATACTTATCTTCGTCTTTCTCCTTTCAGTTAAATAGTAGTTTGCAGACTTTGAACCTTTTGCTACAATTTGTCCATGCTGGATGACAGCCACCCGATCCACTTTGCATTCAATTCATTTTATCAATCTTTTTCTAAAGACATGTAAGTTTTCACTCCATTTACTTTCACTTAGAAATTACTATATAGATAACCTTGTTTCCACTTTGTAAAACGTTTTTGTTCTTACCTTTTCTGGTAAATAGTTCCATGTACAAATGTAACTACATAATTTTTGTTCAAGAATGTATGATTGGATCATAAGCAGACTTATCTAGCTGAACATAAGCAGCATTTTTTCTTCTTTATTTTGTGTAAAATAAGTACACTACTACATGGTTTCCAGGAATGGGGTTTTGAATCAATGTATGTTTGCCAACTGTCCCCAAATTGCGAATACTTGTTTAAATTTGTCACTTTATGTTTAGCGGATGACTTTTACGCCATTTGGGCTAAACTGAGCTAAAAACAGAGATAAATTATATGTACTGTCTATAATGGGCTAAGATAATTTGACTCATGTCATCTCTTCACTTTGTAGAAAAATGAAAAAATTGTGCCATTGCCCCTGAAGAAGAGTTGTACTCGAAATGCGTTGGGCACCACCATATGCTTTGTACAATAAAGAAAAGGATACTTTCACCAAAATCTTTGTTTTCACAAAATATTTTCTTACCTGTTTAAGGAAAATGATTTATGTATCATGAAAAGTGTTTGTCAAAATTTCTGTTTTTCTAAATATTACCTAAAATATTAGGTGTAAACAAAATCCAGAAACTCTCTTGAGTTATTTTTCTGATTGTTTTCAGATATTCGATAGTGTGCAGGGGACGGGAGTTCCCAAAGTTTCTTTGGGAACAACCACACTTTGTCTGTTTTGTCCAACCTAGATGCCAAGGTTGAGCCTTTCTCCCCCCGCACCTCAAATTTATCTTCAACCTCCTTACTTTCTCTAATTTAATTTGATGAGATAAAATATCATAAACAGATGTGCCTCTAGGTTCTATATATCTTCCTGCACAACCATATTCAGGAAATATCACAGGTGTAAAAATAATGAGAAAGGTTGTCATTGAACTAGTTCCATGACAGTAATGACTATACACAGCATCAGGTGGAAACACGTGGGCTTAGATGGGCCTACCACGCCCCATAAGGTGCAGTGCTGCCAACACATATTGCATTGTCCTAATAGATCTTCTGTGAAGGTGGGTGGAGATAGGTTTCCCTAGCAACATATGGAGGAGGGGATTTTACACAGGGAAGGATGCCTGGCAATCCTGATTATAGTTAACAGTGTTCAATTTAACTCCTCAGAAATGTGTGCGTTTCTCAGGAGGAATAGTAGAGAGCTTCACAGCATCTAAATGTGTCATCCCCAGATAGGATGGTTGAAAGATGTGTGCTCAGTGAAAGCATCCAAGGGGCTCTCAGGCAATCGGTGGACTGGAAACAGGCACTAAAGGATACAGTGGAGGCACATAGGTTCACACACCCCTCTATAACAGGGTGTGAACCTTTGAAATGATGTGGGCAAGCAGGCCCAATTCCAGGCCGTGTTCTCCATGGCTGAGACGAGCCACTCATGTTGAAATAGATTGGAGTGCTGTAGAGCAAAGGATCATTGGCAGACAGTTTTCTAACAACATGCGGTTCTACCAACAGATCAGCAAATTGTGAGTATACCAGGAAACGTGTTACCAAGAAATCAAAAGAAGCAGCTAGGAGGAAACCATAGGAGGTCGCACATGTCCATACCGTTAGGGACAGCCAATTCCTAAGACCAAACTGAGGACTTCCAGGGCAGGTATCAGACCTAAACACTTGAAGCCTGAAAGACTCAGTGGATTGACACAGTTGTGAGGGTAATGCTATGTGGCATGCTTGTTTTTTATGACTTCATACTACCTGAGCCTGAGTCAAGATGCATAGTGTGAGTTCAAAGAGAGACTATGTGGAGTGATGGTAGAAACAGTGAGCGGTGTAGCTGTCTGGGGCAGAGTGTATCATTACAAATGGAATCAACCAAGAAAGTCATTTCCTCCTACCATCTATTGTGTCCCCACCACAGTATTTATAACAGTAAATGACCCATACGTGAATACAAGCACAGTGAAATCGTTGTAAGACACTTCATGTAGGTGAATTCAGAATGAATGCGACCAAACAGGAATCAATATAACTGTTTGTCTCCCAATTACCCTATCAGCCAGTTAGTCTATGGCCTTGCTTCTCTCTTGGCTCCCAGAGTCTGAGAAATGCAAAATAAATACCTGAGGTAGGGGCTCGAGCTTGAGGTGAGTTACAGCCAGAGAAACCTAATATGTGAAAGACTGTGTGTCACAGATTCAGTCAACAAAACTGCAGTAAAATAATAAAATTGGGGAACATGGGAAATCCTTTTGACTGTCAACATAGCAATAACAACTATATTCTCATAGTCTGTGGGATTCACCATGAGATGTTTGGCCCATGCAATTTTGTGCATTCTTATCAATATGTGTTTTGGCAATCCTTCTGTTTTCCATGAAGGTACTTCCATGGAACTAGCATGGGGATTATTTTAGTTGTCAGTTCACAATGGTCTGGTTTTTGATTGCAAGTCCCCCCATCCAATGAGCAGCTTCCTCTCCTCTAGTCACTGAATAGCTCTCGCCTGTTCTCGCGTTTTCTCTTTTGCTTTTACAGTTTCTAAGGACAGTTGTTCCTGTTTAGCGGGCTTGAGCTTCTCAGTGTGCTCAGACTCTCTTCTTAAAATGGTGGTGCTGTACATACCTATACTTCTTCAGTAGTTCTGCCTGATCTGCATTTCTGCCTGTAGGTCCTACCTACTGTGACAAGAATGTGGTACTGTCTGTTCACTTTTGCGTCACTTCATGCAAGTCGTGATGCAACCCTTGGCGGGTGGGTCTTGGCTGCTGCTTGTCTGATCCTCAGAGTTGGGGTTTTGGAATATGAGGATCCTTGGGTTGAGGGCTACAAGACACATCAGCAGTATTTAGGATTGAGGGTTCACTGTCACTTCTCCCTGAGTGCAAATTCCACCCTCTCCCAGAACTGGAGATTACAGGCACTCTGTTTTTCATCTCTACTTTCGGAATTCCCCTCGTTCTTAATGTGATTTTAGGCTGGTATTAACATCAGGCTCTATGCTTCAGTTTCCAGAGAGCAATGATCCGGCTGAACCATATTTCTAGCTTATTCGGTTTTTTGGGCTTCTCTTCTTAGAGGTTTATTGTGTTCTTTTCACTTCTACTTGCTTTGATCAGTATTTGTTCTTGGATTCTCCTATTAATGCCGATTCCTTCCAGCAGGCCTTTCCTTCTCTCAAATGGATTTGTCCCATCTTGTGCCACGCCCACAAGCGTTGTGGACCTTCCTTTCATATACTGAGGTAAACATAATGTAAGCTTTGTCAGAGGGTTGGAACCAGCAGTTCCAGAAGATTTTTGGAGACTGGATCAGGCAGTGGAATTTTCCGTCACTTATTTATCTTTGTAATGGGGTCCAGGTTGAGTTTACATCAGAAATAACTTTACCAGCTCTGGTTCTTCTCCCAGACAAGGAGGAAATACAAGTTTTGTTTGCCTACTTTTTTTGATTTCAAGGGTGAAAAAGAAAAACAGAACATGTTCATGTATCTATTCTTTCCTATCAATAAATAAAGAATATATCAAGGAGACAACTAAAACAATGACCAAGATCAACTTTAAAATATGGAAAATTCATCCTTAATAGATCTTTCTCTAAGACTCACAGAAAAAGTACCTGATATTCTCAAAAAGGGAATTGTGCAGCTGATACTGAAAATATTTGCTGTTCCTAGAAGTAGGTACAAATTACTCACCAAGCCACTGTGAGGAGTTTGCATTTCTAAATGTGGCCACCAAAATTCTGTAAAACAACAATTCGTTATTTATTTGGAAAAAAGCACATTTAGCTTCACTCCCCCAATGAGGATATCCACTCCAATCAGAACCATGTGGTATTTTAAGATCTCACCCTTTCCAAAAGCATGTTAACAGTGGAGAGACATCCATTCAAGCTACAGAAACGACAATGTGCATGCCGGAGGAGTGGATAATAGAATACCATTGGTGAAGTTTACAAAGTGTATCCAGAAGATCACATCCAGATCGTCACTTTGCCGTCAAATGATATGTGTTTAGATGCTGTATGTAAATAATTAGGTACCATAAGACATTCCATAATTTGCACCCACGGGTTAGGTCTGAGAAAGTCTCCTGCCAGAGCTTTCCTTTGGAGGTTATTGAGTCTCATGAAGTGCTATATATTATTGTCAGGCATCTCCTCAAGTGATATGATATGATAGGTTAATTGTAACGCGTTTCTAAGCGCAGACCCGGGGATCAACCCAGTGGTGGTATGTGTCGTGTTGCTTCCAAGACGAGCACGTTGCCCCTGAGCAATCCTCCCAAAACAGTCTTGGTCTTTATTGAGAAAAGACTAGGTACACAATTAGCAACCAGCAGAGAGCTTCTGGCCAATCAAGTGGGCAGAAACATGGGCACATATACTCTAGTTCCATGCACAATGTTGGAAACGGGGGTAGTAAAATAGTTCCGAAGCTGAAAGTATAGCAAGTGTTTTTTTCGATGGGCAAAACTGGTGTTGAGTCTGAGTGTATATCAACAATAGTTGCCTGGACAACAACTGTCCAAAATATCAAACCCACCAGTTCCCAACTGATATGAACGCTTTCAGAGAAAATGTTTCAGAAGTGCATGATTCTCCCACAGCACGGCCCCTTAGTGGATGGCGGCAATATCTATGGCATTATCCATTGAGGCCCATGCTAGTACGAATGCCCCCCAATGTTTTAAGCTCAGCACGTCCCTGCTATTTGGAATCAAATAAGGCTGCTATGCAAAAAGAGCGTAAAACTGTCTAAAGATCTAATTAGTTCGCTTTAGTTGTACCCCGGAAATAACACTGGAAATAATGACGTACAATAGATTCATTTTGGTCATATTGATCCTTCCACCACATTAAAGACCTTTACATACGAGACTCAGTTGCCCCTGCACTCAAGGCGCCAATTGAAGCAGGTTTTGTGCAAGTAAAACACTTAAATATGTGTCCAAAAAGTTATTGGGCATTCTTAGTCGGATATATTTATCTCATCATGTGGCCTTTAGAAGCATTATGTTGATACCCGGAAACATCCAAATAAAGTCATGTGCAGGGCTTGATCTATGACTCTTCTACTCTGTATTATTTGCTACCATGTTGTGCAGAATTGAATGGAAGCTCCTTAATTATCATTTGGTGAGACCAAGTCAAAAGTGGGACAAACATAAGGGAGATGCACACAATAATCCAGCGTGACTGCCCAGCAGTATAGAAAACGTGGGGAAGGATATCCTGGGAATGGATAGGTTGGCCACCCCCTTTTCGATCTCTCGTCCTAATGTTTTCTTTCCAGGTTTGATACATCTCTGTCTAGGACAGTTTCTACCTTCACCGCAGTGAACCAAGGCCCAGGACAGGGTGAGCAAACGAATGCAGGACCCATGGGTATGACTAACAAAACATAAAAGGGTAAACTACCTCTTAACTGTTTCCAGGAACAGGATACATTAAAACAGGTAAAAAAGGTTTAAGTTAATAGATCCTAATGTTCTTATTCCAATATCCGGTTGCCTATTCTAACAGATAAGGCCATGAAGTTGCCACACCCGGAAAAGCATTGTTCAGTGCACTCTCAATCTCAGGGTATGTAAAGCAGAGACGCATACTTCACTAATTGACCTCGGTAGATGGTCCAGAAAATAATCTGTCTACTGGGAATGTGGAGCCGTAGGATAGACTCCTTTTGGGGCAAGATTTTGCAAATGTTGCCCCTTTCCATAGAGGCTCTGGATACTCCAACCAGCTCAAACCCATGCAGTATTCTGCTCCTTGCCCAATGGGTTCCTCATACTAGGAGTTCCTCCCCCACACCTAAGTCATTTTCAGGCTGCAGTAATTTTAAACCCCACACAACCCTCCTGGACTTCAGCCTGCTACATGCTCTTATCAGGTTCTCTGGTTGGGATACACCTGACACGCTCTTGCCACAGCACGGATCACACAAACACTCTCCATTTAACTCTGGGGCTTTGACACTACCAGCAGGACCTGGGCTACAGATCCCAGCAGGTTACGATCTTTGATTCTTCTGAGAATCCTCAGGGTCTTTTCAGTTTCTGGCCTAAAGCCACCAGTATCTCTTAATGGCTACCATGATATATGTATATATATATAATTGCTTGCACAGAACATATACAAGCACAGTTTTCTAAATATCAGACATAGGGAAGGGTGCTAAATTTGACTTGAGCACATTGTCTTGTTAAATAATTGTATCTCTCTCATGCTGGAGGAGTGTCCCGGAGGAATAGCGCAGCCATTTCCACCACGTCTGCACAGGCTATTTGCAGGAGTTTTCACAAGTAATACACTCTGCACAAATGCAGATGAAGAATGTTCTGAGGAAAATAATGTTTTTCTGCCGTTTACAATGGTTGCAATGTGTGAGAAAGGCAAATTACTTTTAGTGTTCATGGTTTACTAGAAACCTTTACAAAACCAAAGCATAAAATCAATAAAATTCCACCTGAACATAGAAGATCCCACATAGCATAATGATAAAAATTCCACATGAGCATACTACATTCAAATATCTCCTTTACATCTTAAAAAGGCAGACAAATATTTTTCACAAAAAAACAATTCTTGATGTACATTATCCAACAATGTTCATCTTCCTGGTCTCAATTGCATGTTTTTTAGGAAACTAGATACAGCCGTGGTGGTGAGGTGCGAAACCCCAAAAGCAGCGTAAACCTCAATGTTTCCCCATTCACTTTGGACAAATCACAGACACACTTCCCAAAGTATGTAACACGAAGGTGCAGGAAAGGGGGACATTCTATCAGTAAATGTCTTAACGTTTCTAATGTAGTTTGAACCTTACAGAAAGGACAATATGAACAGTCAATGCCAATAATTTTCCGTCTCAACTCAATGGGCCTCATTACACGGAAGGCGTAGGGATTTAACGTTATCGGTAATGGAATACCGGTAACGTTAAATCCCCATGCTAGTCACGACCCGGCTCACCGCTATTAGCGGCACCGCTAAGTACGGTGCCACTAATAGCGACCAGTCCGCGTGCACGCGACCCTCCATCCCGTAAATAACGCCATGCCGCTAATAGCACAGCATCACAAGGCGAGCGGACATGCCAATAGCGGCATGGTAAAGCCACCCAAAACCCCTTACCGCCATGGTGCTAATACCGCCATTGCGAACCACCCGTTAAGAGAACTGAGCAGTGTTCCCACCTGCCACAGGTGGACACAATCAGCACAGGTGGAGGCAATGGAGACTGTGGCAGCTCAAAAGGAGCACACCACACCCCTTCCCACACCCCTTCCCACACCAAGATGGTTCCAATACTTGCAGCATTACATGGGCTGGAGGACAGGATTGCAACACAGCAGCAACAACAACAGGCAGCACAGAGGAGACACAGGAGGAGGAGGAGGAGGTCAAGACAGGCATGCAAGCACCACCACGGCACCTAATCATACCGCAGAGGCACCCACCAATCCCCAGGATCAGAGCCAGTCCATTTAACCTAACCCCAGAGCAGATACACACCCTGTACCATCTGGACCTGGATACCACCACCAGCATCGTGGACATGATACACAACGACATTGTGAGCCTCATAGACATCCGAACTGCCATCCCCCCTCTATTCAAGGTGGTGACTGTGCTCCACTTCCTGGCCACAGGCACCTACCAGCATACAGTGGGCCAGATGCATGGCATCTCACAACCAGTATTCTCACGCACGCTGAACCAGGTACTTGATGCCCTCCTGAAGCATGCACCTGAACACATATTCATGCCACGGACTGCCCAGGAGATTGCAAACACCAAAGTTGGCTTCTATTCACTGGCAGGCATCCCAAGTTGCATTGGGGCCATCGACTGTACCCATGTGGAATTGGTTGTACCACATCACAATGAAGTAGTCTACCGAAACAGGAAGCAATTCCACTCCATCAATGTCCAAATGGTATGTGACGCCAACAAGGTAATCACACATTGTTGTGCCCGTTTCCCCGGATCAACCCATGATTCCATGGTCCTGCGGAACTCAACTATCCAACGCTACATGGAGCGACAAGCTGGACAACGTTCGTGGCTACTTGGTGAGTTGCAGGTGAAGCACATGGCAGTGTGATGGGGGGATACATACTCCAACTGGGTGTGATTGGGGGGGGAGAGATACATACTCAAAATGGGTGTAGCTTGTCGTCCGTCGGACGAATGCACATACAGATGTACGTCAATGTCCATCTGGGAAGCCCACAACGTACTTGAGATGAACGGACATGCAAGTATAAGCTACACAACATAGATGACAATCCAGGTCTAGAAACCTTAAACATACATCCATATCCACATTGCACAACATTCCACGCCACAAAATACACAAATGTCATACATGCCGTCAAGATAGTCATACAGAATTAGTCCAGCACAACAACAATAATGCAATGTTCCCTTGAAAGCATGCAAAGGGATCACCCCTAGCCATAGCATTGCACCACGCACCTATAGCACCACTGAAGTGATGCCTCTCAGCATGGGAACATCAATGTTGGAATGGCATAACACCAGCAGTGTGGTACCAAATCTCTCTGGGCCCAGGGACACCTAAGACCTGGCCTCACCCAGGACATGTCTATTACTGTTGGAGGCATTAATGGGGCATGTCTACTTGCAGGGTCCAGCTCACCTTTGGACATTGCAGTCACACAGACCATCTGCATGTATGCTGTTAATTGTGTACTTCAATCACAATGCAAAGTCAATTTGTGTGATATGAACAGGCCGCTCTTGAGGTGAACAGTAACAGGACCCCATTCGTCCCCCCATACAGGTGATGCCGGCTATCCCCTGAATAGGTGGCTCCTCACCCCTGTACGGAACGCACAGAACAGGCACGAAGAGGAATACAATCGTGCACATACCCGTACCCGCATTGTGATCGAGCAGACTTTTGGCCTTTTCAAGACATGGTTTAGTCGCATTAGCAGGTCTGGTGGTGCTCTGTTGTATGGTATGAGAAGGTGGCCAAGATCACCATGGCATGTGTCATGCTGCACAATATGTGTATCAGACGGAATGTGCCACTGCCCCCTGACATTGAAATAGAAGCACCTGATGAGGATGACAATGGTGATGAGGACGGAGGTGAAGGGGATGCAGGTCATGCAAGAGGGGATGGCCAGGAGGGACGTGCTGTGAGACAGCATCTAATCAACCAAATATTCTGAGTAACATGGTTTCGTACTGTCACATGGATATGGGTAGTAATGCACTGGTGTCTGTTTGGAAGCGCACAATCGACCATGGCGTCAATAAAGTACAAATACACAATGAAGAAGTCCAAGCCTGTGTTTTGTTCAAACACCAGTGTATTAAGGAACGTAAAGAAGGAAATGTGCATGTCCCCAAACATCCCACCACCCTTCCCCCCACCCCCCACAACAGTCCCATAACACCCTTCCCCCCACAACAGTCCCATAACACCCTTCCCCCCACACCCCACAACAGTCCCATAACACCCTTCCCTCCACCCCCACAACAGTCCCATAACACCCTTCCCTCCGCCCCCCACAACAGTCCCAGAACACCTTTACCCCCACCCCCCACACCAGTTCCACATGTGTCTTACACAATGTTTCCCTCCAGCCATGCACGCGGAGGCTTCACCATGCACTCCCTATTGGCCATTGCCAACACCAGCATTGGGAGGCTGCGTAGACGTGCGACTGGTGGTGCGTGAGGAGCAGCGGAGGGGGCTTGTCTGCCTCGAACTGGCGGATGAGGATGTGGCAGACTGTCCTGGTGGTGGTGGTGGTGAGAATTGACGGTCCAATGCGTCCGCAATCCGTGTGAGGACCTCCCTGACTCGGATGATCTCCCCACACAGCCTGTCTGTACATGCCTCCATCCCCTCCCTGGAGTGCCTTGCTGTCTCCGTAATCTCTGCCCTGAGACCGGCAGCCTCCTCAACATGCTGCCCAACCAGCACAGTTATTTCTTGTTGCCGCTGGCTGATGCTGGCCAGGTCGAGGGCAGTGTTGGGTTCTGGTGGTGTGGCTGCTGTGGCCTGTGATGGTACCAGGTCAACAGATGAAGCCACCGGGGGGCTACTAAAAGCTCTCATGTTCTCATTGCCAGTGACATTTGACCCAGGTGTGTGCTCTGGTGATGGCTCAGGGGTTCCAGGGGGGGTTGGGGTGTGCATCTCCATGTGGAAGTCGGTTGGGTCCTCCACATCTGATAGTGGGGCAGTGGCTGCCGCCTCTCCTGCAGAACTAGCTGGAGCTGAGGGTGGGCCCTCTGTGGCCGGGATCGGTGGTGGTGGGTTAACCTCCGGAGGTGGGGCAGTTGTTGGTGGTGTGGCAACTTGTGCCTTGGAAGTGGCGCTCCACCGATGTTTTGCACTCTGCATCTGGACCCTTCTGCCTTTGCCCCTTGATGTTGTGGGGGTGTCCTCTGTGTCCAAAGCCCTTTGTTTCTTATGCGCAGGGGGTGCCTGTGGTGCATTGCCAGCATCCTCACTGTCTGTATGTGAGCCTGTCGGGGACAAGAAGGGGGATGTCATTGGTTACGGTTCGATGTACTTAATGCAGTATATATCAATAATGCAGTTGTGGCCATTTTGACTACATTGTAAAGGATGCAGGTGATGTGTCAGTTCAGTGGCTCATCCATGCATGGTTGTGTGTGGCACTTGTCTCTGGTGATGTGTGCATGTGTGTGTGCTTGGGTCTGACACTGACATGGCCAGGGTGTGATGCATGTGTGGATGTTTGGCCATCCATGAGGTGATTCTGGGCTCACATTTGGGGGGACCAGTAGATTCACATTGCATGCTTTCATGTGTACACTCACCTCCATCTGAAGTGGGTGCCACGCCATGCTCCATCGTGCCGACTCCCTCTATGCATTCCACTCCAATGAGGTTGGCGCATGTCTCCTCCCATTCTTTAAGTTTTATGGGCGACCCAGATCCACCTGCTGTGGCAATGTTGTGGTTTTCGGCAAGGATGCTTCTCACCCGGAGTCTTAGGTCATCCCACCTCTTTCGGCACTCACGCACATTGCGGGTGGTGGTGCCCACAGCACTGACTTTCGATGCAACCTCAGCCCAGATTGCCTTTTTTTCATGAGTGTCTCCCGCCGCATGTCGCTGGCAAAGACCACAGCGGCATTGTCAGCTAGGGTCTGGGTCAGCATGATTAGCTCCTCTGAGGTAATTTTTTCTTTCCGTTGCCGGTCGCTGGTTTTTTCAATGCCTTGGGCATGTTGAGGGTGTCCCTGATGATTTCCAACTGCAAGCTACTCCAAACAGGTCCAGGGGGCAGAGGATGGCAATGGATTGTGTTTTTAAAGATGTCCGCCGTGCTCTTTCCCATTTCTGTGCGATGACGCTATTTCCGATTGCGCAATTTAACGGTCACCGCCGCTATTTGCATGCAGTGTGAGGGCAGAGGTGCTATCTGCACTTTCGTCGAAGGCGGTAAGAGACTTTTAGGGGTCTTTAGCGGCATGGCGGTAGGGTCATTACCGGCATGGCGCTATGCTCGTGTCCGCGTACTCGTAATGGTACGCTATTAGCGCCCTCTTGCGAGGGCGGACACGTTAAGAGCGTCATGCCGGTAATTTGAGATTTTTAGCGCACAACGTGCCCAATGTCCTCTTATGGAGAAGGTTCCATCTAAATCAGAGTAAAACTTCCCTGTAATGGCTGTTTGGAAAAATGTTCAAGTATGGGGATGTTATACCCTGCGTCTTGTGCTCTACAGAGAAATGGATTAATGCTGGGTATTTATTATTATTATTATTATTATTATTATTATTATTATTATTGTATTTATTGAGTGCAGACCTAGCTTCGAGAAGCAACAGAGCTCTTTACAGAGGTATACAACAGTACAGATGCATAACACAGCACTTTTCAGAGGCAACAACAGAACAGATATGCAGCAGGAGTAGGATACAGAGGGACACAGAGGAGAGGTACAGCTGTGAGGAGAGGTGCGGACAGCATCTAGCCAGTCAGGTGGCGTGGAAGGCGACGTGATGGCCTAGGTGTTGAGGAGGAGAGACTCCTTGAAGAGGTGGGTCTTGAGTTCTTTCCTGAAATGTAGGAGCGTGGGGGCAAGTCTGATGCTGACACGGAGGAGGCTCCATAGTCTTGGGGCATAGGCAGAGAAGACTTTTTTTCTGGTCCTTTCCTTTTTGCAGTGGCAGATTTCAAGTCTTCAACTGTCCTGGCTTCTGGTGATGCACTGTCCGCTGGAGATGCTGACTTTCTCCGCAAGGTAGCTGAGTGACTTGAGGACGACGGCCTTATAGATGATGCAGCAAGGCTTGAAGATGATTTGTGCATACAGTGGGAGCCAGTGAAGGTTCGATGAGGCTGGGGTGATTTGGTCGTATCTGCGTAGAACCTTGAAGAGGTGTGGGGCCGTGAGTAGGACACTTCTCAGGGACATAAGAGAGGATCGCAGGAGGCCTTTCAGGAGGGCATTGCCCCCATCCAGGTGGGATAGGATCAGTGCATTAACGGTGGGTCTAAAGCTATCCGGAGGGAGGAAGGGCTTGACCTTCCGCAGGAGGGAGAGCTGATGCCAAGCTGTCTGAGTTTTCTTAGCTATGTGTGTCTTGAAGGAGAGGTATTTGTCGATGTGGAAGGCAAACACATCAATCAAAAGATAAAAGTCTCAATTAGCACTGGCTGGAGTTACATTTGGCACTGCCAGTACTTTACGCCACATGAAAGCCTCAATTTTTTGCAAATCCGATGGGTCCCATAAGCCCATAACTATGCACCATATAAAGGTTTGGCACCACTTTTCCTTCATAGAAAATTATGACTAGCTTGAGTGAAGAGCGCCCAAACTTTCTGTCAATTTTAGTCATTTGGTTCGTCAACAGCAATGCCTTTTGGTTCCATATTTTTCAAAAATAGGATTTGTTAGGAGTCCCAGTAATCGGAAAGCCCAAGTACAATAGGTTCTCCAACCTAGTTAAGGCAACATTCTCTAAATTAGAGAATGCAAACATTTTTCTTATTCTTAGCAAACTGCATGATTTTGTTTTTATTTGGGTTTACCTTTAAAAAATCGTTTTTTGCATACACAGAAAAAGCGGACAACAGTCTTTGTAGGCCTATCAGAGTCCTATCAAAAATTAAAAAGTCATCGTCATTGGGCAACCGTATAAAGCTCAGGGATCCCAGCTTTGGTGGGGCAAATGCCACAGGACTCAAACCCTCCCCAATGTCCGAGACGGAAAGGTTAAAGAGGCAAGGTGCCAACGTACAACCTTGCCTCATACCTGACCTGCTAACAATTTGCCTGGACCAATGTCCCTCTTTATTAAGACGAAACTGAATTGTAGAGCTCTTGTGTAGGCCAATAATAAGTCTGAGTGAGCATCTGGGATCCCCTGCATGCCAATTTGGCCCAACAATGTCTATGGTCGACACTATTGAATATGGCCGATAGGATATTAAGCCCATATACAACAAGGTCTCCTTCCGATTCCAAGTAGAGTCTTGCAAAAATCTGAACAGGAACTCATTAAACTCATTAATGTTTTGTGCTATGGGTCCTGTAAAAACCTGACTGCAACTTGGTAAGTCTCCCATCTCTACTGGCCCAATATTCAAGATGACTTAACAACTTAACAGTAGGGACGCAAAGAGTTTACTGCACGCTCCAATCTTAACATAGAAAAATTATGCTACGGATCTCTGCAGATCATGCTTTCCTCGCATAGAACAGGAACATTTTGAGTCTGTTTCAACAATAGAAGATGACCACCCTTGGAACAGGTAAATTGTGGGTCACAACCGTATATGTTTCACTTGCATAGAGAAAGAACTGCATGGGATGGAGCAGTGAAAGCACCCCCAGACTTAAGAGGTAAATTAAGGGCCTCACCACAGCATTGCAAGCTACACTCACACATAACTGGAACATCATAGGACTCAGCACTCCCAATTACTGTCACAAAGAACATGCCCAGCATGTGCCTCACTGATACAGGAGTGGAAGCACCACCCACATAGAACAGGAACAGTTAATTGCCTAGCAGTGCAAAATCCTCAACGATAGAGCTAATATAACTAGAATCAGAAAAGCTTTTCAGTAGCAGTAGGAATTCAGTAAACCATGATTAGGAATTCAGCCTTAGAAAACCAAATTATTTTTATACCTTTTCATAGCCACTCTTCAGCTGGTTCCCTTCTTAAAATTAATATAATACAGAGCGATAAGTTACTCAATACGCCTTTCATTATTATTTCTGTACGGTCTGGCCATTTGATCTATTCTGTATATATATATATACATATATATATATTTTTATTTAATTCAATTTTATTAAGTTTTATAAATACAAATCACAAAAGAGTGCAAACAAGGAAACACAGGACAGAGTTGGAGACACTTCCAATTGTCATCTAAATATAAACCTCTTATGCACTACGAACTCTGGACTGCAGTCCTTCAAAATGAATATATATATATTTTTTTAAGATACAAACACCTGGCCAATTACACAGTAAAGCAAACATGGTATTATGTGTTTTGAGGTTTGATAGCGGAATTGTCTTTTTATGTTTAATGAAAGTGCTCATTTCCTGGAACCAGTACTGCCTAATTGTATGCCAATGTGATGATACAACAGTGCAGAGAGGTAAGGGTTGTACATAGAACATATTTACATGCAATTATCACCCAACTGAAAAGTTGGTAATCATTGATCAACCGTGGAAGGATGAAAGGTTGAATTGCCCTTGCTGGGATTCAAACCTGCGACCTGCTTTTCACACACAGATTGCAGCAGTGATCACTCAAACAACTGAGCTATTTTAGCAGCTAACATCCTTCAGAAGATGGTATACTGACAATTTGCCTGAGGTGTAATAATCACAGTGCCTAGAAGTTGGACAAACCATGCATGAAGCGCTACATAAAGAAGTTAAATACCAATCTGGATTATAGTACAGGGACAGGTTTCGTGAGTTTCAATTTCAATTACAAATGTAACTGTTTCATGCAGAGTCACAATTTTGATGTTTTCATTGCAGTCTTGAAGATTTGACAGAGGTTGTGACACTGATGATTGCTGTAATGCATCCCAGCCCACTTTTTGACCCCTTGATCACCTCAAAACCCATAGTTCTAAGAGCAGATTTTTCTATTACAATCATGTCACTTGCAATTTTTGAGCCAATTTGAAGGAACATCCTATCGATTATTTCACTATCAATAAATTCAACAAGGTCAATGTCTTTAGTGGACTGAGCTCTAAGACTTGGTACTTCAGAAAAGATTGATAGGTTATTAGATCTATTTAAACAGGGCTTGAAACCTGCACCAAAACCGCTGATCACAGACAACCTATAGGTTTCATAACAATCCTGTGAAAACATACAGTATTTGCCATTTTTACTCCGTGTAATTCACATTAAGACAATCCTTTCCCATCTGGATCCGAACAGCTGGCGCCCTCATCAAGATACTGAACACTTCCTTCCTCCTATAATAGGAGCAATCAAATTAGTGGTGCATCACGCAATATTACCAATCAAGGGATACCTTGTAGGGACACTTTGTACGCTTTGCCTTGATTCTGTATGAGGACAAACAAATGTACCCGCATCTAAGAGACGACAAACAGTTGGGGGCCTGTACAGTTTATCTAACAGGCCCAAATGAAGATTAGCCATGCCATTTCCAGTTGAGCTTACAGTTGTCCCACCATTTATACCACCATTGGGCAGGGAATGCAATTTCCCAGGTCCATTTATACCCAAGTCTTGACAAAGCTGAAGTAGCAAGAAAAAGTCAATGAGGAAATGCCTAGGTACTGAGAGGTGCTTCTCCCTAGTACCCCAATCATCTGTGGAACGGCATTGGTGCAGGTGTAAGATCTGTTTCAACAGCAATGCTGGCTCTTTCACTAGATACTTTAATGACATAAACATCTTCCTCGGATATGTATGAGTCATTTTTATCACAGAGGTTATCCGCCTTATCTGCGTCCTCCTTTCTTTGATGATAACATAAGCTCTTTCTATCACAACTTTAGGGACGTTAGCAGGGATAGCAGGCTCAGTTTGCTGTCTCAAGGAATCCATAATTGTAAGATTTATTGTGAATTTGCCTGATGTATTTCCTCTAGATTTACCTATCTTGATGTTTTTAGATGTTTTCTGCTGTTTACTACCAAGGTATTTGGGCTTGCTTGGGACTGGAATTCCTGAAGTCCCTTCCGCTGCACTACAAAATCGGGACCTGCACTGGATTGTTAAATGGATCCCGATTCCTGGTAATCTCTTGCTCACACACAATGACCATCATTTCAATATGTCGGGACCCAATAGAATTAGACTTGATCACATTAAATGCCGCTGTAGAAGATTCAACTGCCATTACTGCAGGGCTTTCATATTGGGCCACTCGCTAGGTCTTTTCTGGTCCTTGCGTTGCTGTCATTTGTGATGAAACTGTGACTCGAGCTGGCAGAATAGAATAACGTTCAGACTGAGGAATTGAGTTGGCTGTTTCTAACTTGATATTGATTTTGCTCAGCATCAAAGTATGAGCTCTTACCTCATCACTTATATTGTCGTACAAGTCGACAAAAGAACTCAATACTGTGTTAAGTGTAGATATAGTCGGTGAGGTAAGCCTAATTCACTTATCAATGTATGGTGTAAAGGGAACACGCTCACGTTGCTTGTCACCATCCTACGCCTGCAATGAATTTGCTTAGATAAGCTCATTAAGTGCTGTTGGAGTACATGGATGGGAATCATTTTAGATAGGAGACAGCAGAGATACTATCAAATCATCAAAGATTTCTCTAGCCACCATTACGTCGTTGGCTAGGTCAATCAAATCCACAGCTTGAATCATGCTTAAATCATTGATGTGTGAGGGATGCGGGCAGCCAATCTCTGGTAATATTTTTACTGACCTAACATCTGTGCTAGTACCAGATTTTGGAAAGTAGTCAGTAATTTTATGCCCCACCATTGGGGAACAAGGCAAAGCTACAAAGTCTCCCACCAAAGCTTTAACAGCTAAACTGCATCAAGTGGGGACCTGTGTGGTAGGTATTTGGGTAGCAAGACTTGGTGCAACCCCAGTTGGGCAACATGGAGGGTCCCCCAGATTTGGCAACAATTCGGTAACCAAGTCTTCTTCTGTAAGGCCAGCGTCCACCCAGATGCAGGGAGATTGAAGCATTTTCCCCGGATCATCTATTACTTCCCTTTTTTCCAATAATGTGGTGAAAATGCAGAGCGTCCAGGCATTTTAAAGCAATCCTGATTCTTATATGGTAAGTAAAATGATATAGATAGACTTCTTACTGGGTACGTAAATGTTTTCAGATGTTTCAAGGGATTACTGCCTGACTGCCCATCTGCAGTGCCCTTAAAACACACTTGACTCACTTGCGCTTTTTTGCACTCAAATGGGCTTTTAATGATTTCACTTGTCCTCCCCTGCTACCTTGTGTGTAGCCTAATCTTTCTATCCTATCCTTAAAACATTTTGTAACTTCTGTTTCAACCCCACTTTTTCAACTTTTGAACCAAGCTTAATAAATACATAACTATACTAGTCAATTATTTCTAGCCTCTCAGACACAGCAGCTAGTTGCTTAAGTTGCCTACATACAAATAAGAGCTACACACTCATGTTTACCACCCAGGGCCAATAGCTGCTTATTAATGTGAGTGACGCAAAAATAAAGACAATAACTACTATTTTATATTTGTCACTGATGCAAGTTGACAATGCAGAAATCATATCCACTGATCAATACTGCTAACTCAAACACAATGGCCCTCATTACGACCCTGGCGGAAAGTGACTGACCGGACCGCCACAGCGTAAATAGCGTTTCCGCCATTGCACGAAGGAGCAAAGTGCGGCCAATCACGACCCATCGGGCACGAGCATTACGCCATGGCGGAATCCGAAAGGCTGCGATGGCGGAAATGACCCCAAAACGGCCCTTACCGCCGCCGTACGCTGCACCAGGTGCAATACCGCCACCCATCTTAGCGGTCACCGTAATGAGCGGTCACCGTAACGAGCGTGCACCGCAAATTACGGCCACCGTAAATATACGGAAACGGAAGTAAAAGCATGTGGCCGGAACGGGAAACAGCACGCCGCACAACTATAAAACCCGAATCCCAACACAACCATAAAAAATCCGACCCTGACACACATCCCAACCCGTTAGCAACCCCAGTTAAAAAAATAAATATGGGAAAGGTAGCCAAGAAAGCGTGTGACCGCAAGCGGCAGGTACACTTCTCCCGAGAGGAACTGACCGTGCTCACCGAGACCCTACAGGAAAATTCCGCCGTCGTCTTCTCCAGTCAAATGACCAGGACGGCCCTTGCCAACAAGAAGGCCATATGGGCCCTGGTGGCACAGCGCGTAAGTGCGGTGGGGACAACACCCCGCACGCCACAGCAATGTCGCAAGCGGTGGGACGACCTGCGGATCCGCGTACGCAGCATACTTTCTGCGAACAGGAACATCGCCACAGCTACCGGGGGGGGTTCAGAGTCGCCCATCAAGTTGACCCCCTGGGAGGATATCTGCGCCTCCACCATAGGAATGGAGAGCATAGAGGGAGTCGGAGGGATGGAGAAAGGAGTGCCGACATCCGGAGAATCAGGTAGGTTGGCCAAGAGAAACAATGCGAAATCCACAAACCACGAACATGTGCAGTACCATGTGACCCCATAGTGCAATACATACTTAGCCCTGACAGCGCCCTCTAAAAGTCAGAATGAACAAACAAATCAATCAAGAAGCCATAAACAACCCCTACATGTGCAGCATGCACCCCCTAACTGCAGGCAGCCAAATGAATGCATCCTCAATCCACACGAAAATGAGACCACCTCCAAGGCCCAGTCCCAAATCAGCCTCATGTACCACCCCAATGCATTTGATACGTTGCCATTCCAAATCCGACAGACCCATAACTAACGCTCGCCCCTCTTTACTCCACCACAGGGTCCGATACCAACGACGAGCTGCAGGACACCCCTACCAGCACGCCTGCAAAGAGGGCCAGGACCAACGTCCCAAGAGCCTCCACCTCAGGTGCAAGGATCAAGACACGGCAGCAGCAGGAATCAAGTGGCAGCACACTGGAGGGGACTGCAACAGGCACCCCAGCAGCCAGCAAGTCCACAACCCCAGCACCACAGGTCCCCCCAAAGAACGTATCTGATGGCACTGCCTCTGGTGGTAGCAGCACCATAGGTGACACAGCTGTCATGCCAGCATGCTCCGACACGGAAAACAGTGCTGGCGACGTAGGTACCATCCATGACCTTTCCCAATCCCCCTGCATGTTCCATCCCCTACACCATGACGAAACCACGCAGGGGCACCCTGAAGACGACGACTGGCCAACCCCCACAAGTCCTGTGCCAAGGCAACATGTGTTGAGCAGCCCCCCTGTCACACCACCGCAAATGTCCATGGCCCAGCAGAGGCAACAGTCCCTCGACCTGCTGATCGAGCAACAGCAGGAAGCGTCCACGCTACTCAAGGACCATGCAAATGAATGCGGGGGTTCCAGGGCAGCCATGGAAACATCCACCGAGACACTCAGGGCACAAATAGAGAAAAGTAGTGAGAGCCTCAGGGGAGAAATGGAGAGAAGCACCGAGAGCCTGAGAGCACAAATGGAGAAAAGCACCGAGAGCCTGAGGGGGGAACTGCATGCGACGTCCAAAGACGTTTGTGCTGAACTTGCTGCTGTGCGCCGTGTGCTCTCGGAGCTCTCACAAACCCTCAGAGACATGCATGGACGCGAGCAGGCAGAGACCTCATCCGTGGCAAGTTCCGTCCAGGGCAGCCCCCAACGCAGATCTGGCAGGAACCTGCGCTCCACGGGCAGGGGTGCCCCTGATACCCGTAGAGGGGGCTTGCAATAGCGTCTACCCACGGACAGCATGCATATTTGGACACTGGTGTTGGGGGGGGAGGTAGTAGGGTGGAGGGGGTGTGTTGGGCTTCACTGGGTGGCGGGTCCATAGGGTGTATAAATCAAATCACATTAACAATACAGCACCTCATTATCATCCAATGACATGTGTGGACATTGATATTTGCGTACGAGGCCTTCATAGGCGTACAGTCCACAATGTGCCTGTACTACACACACACAGTGCCACAGGTCCCCTTTCCGTGTAATAGGCACCATGCGTGGTTGCTAGAAGCATGCATCTATGATGCTCTGTCGGATTGCACGTGCATCCTGTGCCTCATGGACTCCTTGAGGTGCCTCCACATCCCCACCCTCATCATCATCATCATCTTCAGGTGCATGCAGTACAGCGTCAGGGGGCATGGGCACATTCCTACGTATGCACATGTTGTGCAGCATGACACATGCCATGACCATCTTAGAAACCTTCTCATGGCTGTATATGAGTGCCCCGCCAGACCTGCTGAGGCTGCGGAAACGAGCCTTCAGTAGGCCGAATGCCTGTTCAATGACCACACGGGTACGTGAGTGGGCATGGTTGTAGTCCTCCTCATGCTCGTTCTGTGGGTTCCGGATTGGTGTAAGGAGCCATCTCTTCAGTGGATACCCGGCATCACCTGTATGAGACGAATAAAGGGTGTCAGTGGAATGATAGTGCTAAGTAGCCCCCCCCCCCCCTGCAAGGTCATTGACGCATCAAATGGGCCACGATGTCATGCATGGAATGAGACTCACCGAGTAGCCAGGATCTGTGCCCTGCGTGTCGCTCCATGTAGCGTGGTATTCTTGTGTTCCTCAGGACCATAGAATCATGGGTAGATCCTGGAAATCTGGCACAACAATGCGTAAATATCTTGTTGGAGTCACACACCATTTGCACATTGATTGAATGAAATTGTTTCCGGTTGCGGTACTGGACCTCCATGGCATGTGGGACAACCAATTCAACATGGGTGCAGTCGATGGCACCAATGCAACCCGGGATGCCGCCAAGTGCATGGAATCCCACTTTAGCGTTGGTAATCTCCTGGTACGTGCGTGGTAGTGTGATGTGGTCGTCGGCGTGCTTCAGGAGGGCATCGTGCACTTGGAAGAGTGTCCGTGAGAACAGTGGCTGTGAAATGCCATGCAACTGTCCCACTGTGTGCTGGTAGGTGCCTGTGGCCAGGAAGTGGAGTGCAGACACCACCTTCAGTAGGGGTGGGATGGCGGTTGGGCTATCTATCATGCTCACGAGGTCAGCATGTGTCATGTCCACAATGGCGATTATGGTGTCCCGGTCCAAACGGTAGAGGGTGTGGATCTGCTCAGCAGTGAGGTTGAACGGATCGGCTCGGAGGCGTGGGATTGCGGGCCGCCTGCGTGGTGGTAGTGGCAGTGCTTGTGGGCCTTGCTGACCCTGCCTTGCCCTCCTCCTCCTCCTTCTCCTCCGTCTCCCCTGTGCGCCCGGTTGTTGTACCTGTTGTTGTTCGTCGTCTTCTTGTAGTTGTAGCACTTGCAGTGCTATCTGGTACCCCAGGCCCAACATCGCTAGTCCTGCCGGTAGCATTTTGGAGTGGGAGTGGTTGTGGGAGGGGTTTGGGTCTGCAATATATGTGCTGTCGGCCTGTATGGCCTCCACCTGTGCTGATTGAATGAATCTGTGGCAGATGCAATCCCTTCTGGTCGAGCACGGCCCGCACGTAAGGCTGCATTTGGCCGCATGGCATCTTGGGATTTGAATCATGTATCTAATCCCGATGGCAGTGTGATGTACTTTGACTGATCTTCATGCTATGCTCCCATTGTTACACATGCTATGATTGCAGCCGCTTACATACCTGTGAAGAGTCAGTGGTATGTAGGGCTCGATCGATGGCCGACCCTCATGCAGCACAGTAACGTACTTCACCGACGGGCGTGGCGTGCCATTTGTGATTGCAGCCAGTTAGCATCATGACACACAGCCGCACTACATTGATGTAATTGTGAATGCAAGCGTTCACAGAAGCCTTTTCGACGTAATGTTGCAAGTGAGGAATTCGAAGGCCAGCATTTTGGGTTTTGAAGTAGCGGCGAGGATACGCCCACAGGTCTGGCTGGAAATGTAACGTTCTATTGTAGAATGTCCTTGGGACATGGCCCATAACGAGCAGGCAATGAATGATATGAATTGAATGGGATGCGCAATAGCGTAGTGGACGATGAGGCAGGACGTTCCCAAATCCATCTTGCTTCACAACACTACAGATCCGGCCAGGGGCACAGTGGTTTTTGCGGACTGCATTACGCACAGACGCGATGGAAGTTTCACATATTATGTGAGTGAATATTCATGCGTTTTCATTGCGGGATGAGGGAATGATGTGTGGATGCATGGACTGATGAATCCGTTTAGGGTCTGCCATGTACATGGGTTTTTTGGTTCACTCCCCTTCCCCTGCGTTATGTGATGCAAGGCTGCCATAGTGGGACATACGTCTATCTGCCCTTGTCGGATCCTCCCTGTCTCGACGCGCCTTCATACACTTGTGTCTAGGCACGTTACTAATCCCATGTCATGGGTTCTATCTTGACGGACGCATGCACAGTAACCGACGTTGCCAATGGTGTATTTAGCTCGATTGGTTTCGTTGTGATTCGATACTGAATTAGGGGTGTGTATATTCCTTTGGAGTGGGCTAGCATGCATATGGGTGTGGATTTGGTGTGTTGAATGAAGATTGTAATGCATCATGAGTCCCGTAATGCAATCGGTTGATTTGTGTTTCTTTTGGGTGACAGGTATCTCCTGCCCTATTGCAGATGCCATCTCTACGCCACTCCTCCAGATGGTTTTTACTCTCGACTCCTGCAGCTTCGGGTGAATCAGTGGAGCACCATTTCGATCATATGGGACGATCGCCAATGGGCCACATGCCCTTACGCTGTACTGGTGGCTAGGTGCAACATTTCGGCCTTTCAGCTCGACTAGTGCCTGCCTCATGGGACGGACCTGCGGTTCTTGCCGCTTCCATGTTGCCTTTTGGAACGTTGATGTAAGCCCTGTGTGCCATGATGGTACAGGGCGTCACACAAGTGGAAGCCGGTCAATTATTGCAGATGCAGCCCTCGGTGATGATGGTTGTTTTGGTGGTATTTTGCAAATTGATGTGGGGCCTTTGTCATTTGGATGTGCATTTAAATTGTATTCCGATATTTGTCGTGTTGCGTTGTTCTTTGCAGGTGATGTGGCGATTTTCGCTTTGTGGCGGTATGTATTGCGTGATGATCTGCTTTGTGTTCCGCCTTCTGAGTTGAGTTGTGTGGTACAGTACTGGCCGCGTTTGCCTACGTAGCACAGTATGGTCACGGATAGAGGCTGCCATTGTGACTGTTTACATGATGTGCTGTTCAGGGGCGGGGGATTGGCTTTTGGCCGACTGGTGCCTGTCAGCCAGGTCGATTGGTGGAATGATGGGTTGTTCAGAATGTGGCTGGTCACAGGTGACTGTGTTTGCGTGCGTTTGTTGGAGGGGGACTGGGGTCATGTCCATTGGAATAGCTTCTGTATTGATGCCATCTGTGCCCTGCAGCTCCCATCGGCCCCTCTTGGGATGAGCCTGGCTGCTCAGTCACTCTGCCGACTTGTGTGGTACATGCTTCTGCTGATGGGTGGTTTGTTTACTGGCATGAGTACAGGGCTGGTGCAATCCCCCTCAGGATGCTGTCGTGGATGTTGCCTTGCGCTGGTGGCAAGCGATGGGGGACTACTGTTGTTTTGTGTCATGTGTTCTTGATTTTCATTTTGATGTGTTGTACCTTCACATGCCTGTGCTGCGTCAGTACGGCTATGGTGACATGCCGTACATGGATGCCCACTCACGGGGCGCTTTGAGCCCCTGCATGCTTTTCTACGTTGGCATGCATGGGTGAATTGTGGATTTCACTGGTTGCATGGTGTGAGTACATTGCGCCTGCCAGGAGTTGTGCAATGAGGCCAGGGAGTGGAGTACAGGCACTCAGTGGGCCATTTACGGTTGGTTCGCGTTGCCGTATTTCTCGCCATGGCGGAATGGTACTTTACGACGTGCTTGATGGCGTTCAGTACATGTCCGCTAGGGTCAGAATTCGCGTACCGTTGCGCCATGGCGGTGATTCCGGTTTTGCAAGGCGCGCGTGCGCGTACTTGGTGCAGTTAGCGTTGCCGTTCACTGCGGTGTCGCTAATGGCATCGTACTTTACGGTGACGGGTCATGATCGCAACGAGCGGTGTTCGATGGCGGTATTGCATTTCCGCCATCATTTTTCCATTTCCGCAAGGGTCGTAATGAGGCCCAATGTTCATTTAGAGACCATTGATTAATGTTGGGCAAGTAGTGTATAAACAAAATCATCCTGCTTCACGATAGAGGCACTATCCATTTACTCATGTTGATTAATTATAGACAATAGCCAATAATTCACTCTGGACACACAGAAAGGTTAGCTGCTGATTAAGGATGACCACTCTGGGGCTATTCTGATGATCGCTATCTGTCTTGCGCAATACAGATAGGGTCCTTCACTTCTCAACTGTGCTTGTCTGAGAAGGGAAGAGAAACCCTTACAATGCTTATGAAGAGGAAGTAGAAGAGAGGGAAATGTATCAGCATTACTGTGATGCTGGAAATGCATCGAAGGGACAGGGCCTCCGTATCCTTGTCCTTTACTGTTTTTATCATGTGTTCTGTTGTGTTTTCCGCACAGGAGTTCATGTGGGACTCCTGGCGGTACAGCTCTCCCCTTTGGTTTGCTGTACAGGCCCATGGGATACCCTTATGGCACCCATGGGTGGGGGTACAACCCTGTGCCCCTAGTGTATGTTTTTGGGCACCTGTGTGTGGCCCACCGAGCAGGGTACGGGCTGGTGGCAGCTCCGTGCTGAATTGACAGGTGCCCTGAGCGTCCTCCATTTTGGGATGCCCAGGCCCTGTCATTGGAATCTGTAGATTCCTGATGGAAAAAAGATGGCCCACGTGGCCTCTTGCCTTCCATTGCCTTTTGCCTTGTTTTCCCAAAGTCCTGGGATGCCCTGACTCTGTCCCTTCCCCCTGACTGGCTGTTGGGTGGAAGTTTCATATATGGTGTTGTTGTGAAGTCCAGGCCAGACTGGCTGGAGCCTTCCCAGTGACTGTATGTGTGGGTACACCCTGTGGGTGGGATCTGGGTGAATGGAGTGTGTGACCAATATGCACTTCTTGTTGTGAATGTCTGGTTTCTGGTATTTGACATAATGACTGAGACAGCCCTGCCCGAAACTGGTATGAATGCAGTGTGGAGTGTTGAATGGCTGGGTACTTGTCCCAATACACATAACTTGCTGTGAGTGTCTGGAGATAAGTGAATGGCCTGAATGCACTATGCACCTGATTGACTGTCTGCCTGCATGAATGCCCTTCTGACCGATTGGTTGCCTGAGTGTGACCCAGCAGAATGAATAGAAGATCAACTAGTATATGTGGGGGCCTCTCACTGCTAGAATGTGTGTTCAGAAGCTGAAGTCCACTACGACGAGTAACTGGAGTAAAACTGAAGCTTAACTTTGAAGCCCTGCTGGACGAGAAGAATTGCTCTTGCCCTTCTTCATCAATCTGAAAGCTGCTGTGTCTCCAAGGACTGACCCAGAGAGGACCTGGTAAGGTGCCCTCTTTTCCCGAGCTACGAGGGACCATCGTGCACCAGCTGATCTTTGCCAAAGCTCCCTGGTAGACAGACCTATGACAGGCTGCCAACCGGAGACAGGGACCGCTGCGGAATCCCAAAAAGAATCGCCCGGCCTGTTGTCCACCACCATCGATGACCGCCATCGCCGACCGGAGCCGCCATGCTCCCGTTGCCTAAGAACTTTTGATTCACGGACGCGCTCGTCTGCACCGCGCCCCGCCTTATCCCGCTGGAGAAGGCCAGGCCGTTGACGCGCTGAGGGGCATCCGCCGGTGGGTTTCCAGCCACCCAAAGACCACAGAGACGCCGACGACTCGATGCCCTTGCTGGGCCACAGTTCTCTTTGCGGTCCAGAACTATCAACATCGAGGTGCCCAGCACGCCTCTTCCTTGCAGGACGTTTATGCTTCCCCATCGAGGAGCACCGCTAGGAACGAAGCTGCCACTTCACTGCCGTATTTCACTGCATTCATCGCCGGACGTTCGACAACCCTTGGCTCCTGCCTTAAAGGGAGTGCACTCAAGAAGGGCCGTCAATTTTATGATGAGGAACTCTACAACACCAGGTACTTTGGGGTTGCTGAACTATTGGAAAGATTCTTGTGAACAATATATGGACTGTGCTTGTGATGTATCTTTATTTTACAGGTTGCACAGGTGGGGGGATCTCTACACAGAACTGTTTCTAGGTAAACGGGCCAGTATTCTGCCTATTGTTCTAACCAACTGCTTCCCTCTTATATCTATTGTTGGTTTCCTTTACGAACTGATTTGTGTGACATTTAACCGTACAGTTGATGCCCTTTAATGAGATCTAATAGTAATAGTGGTACCCCATAGAACTGTATATTTGCCATTATGGATAACCGAGTACAAAGTGAGTTTTCGTGATATTGTACATAACCTTGAATATTAATTATGTAAAGACTGGGTTTTAACTAATACAGTGTGCAGACATTCCTTTGTGGGGGCTTGGGGACTAACTACACTGTACTTAAGAACCAGCCTGCATCACCTCCTGGGAAGCTAGGCCTTGATTGCTCGACCACGTACCAATAATAGAGAATCTTGGCTGGGGTCTTCTGTGCCTCTCCTCTACCAGATCGAGAGCAGAAGTACAGACATCCCCCTCCAGTCTTTACAATTGCATTCTGAGGGGCTTCTGCATCAGCGGCACCCTCAGGGCCTTGGAGTCCAGTCCCTCCAGAGGGAAGAGATGGAAGTCCGGGGTGAATTGTAGTCACTCGGAGGCACTTTGTTTAAATCCCAGACCGTGCTTCCTCAGAACAGCCCAGGTGTAGAAGGAGCTCCTGCAATGATGTGGGTCACACATGCCATGAGAGGCCCAGGGAGAGCATGCATGCACCAGGAAGAAAGGTAGTGGCGGCAGAACCCTGATGGGCCTGCTCGCCTCATGTGTGTGCACGTGTTTACATTTTCTCCCCCACGGGTGTGAATCACTAACTCTACCAAGGAACATTAATCATAACCTTTGCAGACCCCACTCTGGCATGAGAGGGCACCGTTGGCTTGAGGTAGTGGGTAGGGAGGAGACACCGATTTGAAGAGATTAAACCCACAGTGGGAGGAGGAACAGGAACATGAAACAGCATGGGGGGAGCAAACTCACCAAAAGAGTAAAGAGGTTGTGAAACAAGAAGAAATCAGGACACGAGAGAGGGAAGTGATAAGGCCTCCTGTAAAAACTGTGGATGGCAAATCCAGGTTGGGACCCCTCTTAGTTGCAGAAAAGCTGATTGTTTCGAGAACTTGTGGTGAAGAAACAATGGCATATACAGGAGATACAAGGAGGACAGGCGGTGGCCATATCCCACCATCAATAAGTGAGCAGGGAATACCTTATTGACTGCGAATGACTGGGGGACCCTCCAGACCGAGGCATTGCACTGGTTAAGGTGGCAGATCTAGGAGTTGCTTTGTGCCTTGGATATACACATAGCGGTAAGCAAGGGGCATGTGAAGTGCTGAGGTTCGGGCCGCATCAATGTTTGCACACTATGTCATGAAGCATGAATAGTAAAAACACAACAGTTCATTGCAGCAAATGGAAATCTTTTGATGTGTAAATCGTCACTTGCACATGTTTTTGAGTATTCAAAATAACTCACTAGGCATATGTGCATTGTTTAAGTACTCATTGTCAAATTACAGCATGTTTCGAGATGTTTGGTGTGTAAAAAAAATGCCAAAAAATTCAGTTAATCACAATTGTATCATGGAGTGAATAGTGGATGGTTTACAATGATGTCACTCCATAGAAAACATCTATGTCCAATTAAATCTTCCGATATGTGTATGACAAGGATGGAAGATGCAAATAGTTACGAGGAAAGGTATACTCATATGGTTAGAGAACACAGTGATCAGTCATTGAGAAGACTGCTATGTAGGATCATACAGATAAAAACTGGGTGTGATAACGAGTTTGTCAGAACACTGCGAGATAGGGGCTAGGAGAGAGAGACTCCACGGCAGTAGCTCCTTCTCTCATGTCCACAGTATATTCAGAAATACTCGCCTTGACAGTCCCAGCCCCATTCCTGGGCCTGACACACATAAAGGCTCACTAGCCTGTGAAAGCAGACATCCCTGACATGAGAAAAGCAGGAAGGAGGCCAAACTGCAACGTGGCCAAAGAACAAGCGAAGATTTCGTGGCATAGCCATTTTAAGGCACTAGCCTTGTTTAGTAAACGCGAATATGCACACTAAAAATAATGCACACATGGGGCATCATTACGGCCATGGCGCTCCCTTAATGAAGGGTGCCGGGACGGGACCGGCACCCTTCATTATGGGACGCCCTATTACGATGTTCCCTTGTGGGACCCACTAAAGACGCCTGGTAAAACCAGGCATCCTTTCCGGGTCCGGTGAGGGGACCAAGGAGCTAATAACGGGCCCGTTATCAGCCCCTATGGGGGCTCAAATGGGAACGGGGATGGGTTTTTCCAATGAGGACTTACCGGGTCCTCCATGGTTGGAATAGCCCAGTAAGTCCTCATTGGAGGAACCCGGAACTGGAACCCGGTATGGAGGCAGCCATACCCCTATTACGGGCATGGCTGCCTCCATACTCGTAATGAGGCCATAAAACTGTTTCAGAATTGCACCAAGCAGATCAGGGAAAGCAAAACCCAATGGTACACTTTGAGAGGAACACACAGGTATTCAAGGTAGCTAAACCCTTTTCATAAGCTTTAACACTCATTGGGCCTCATTACGATTTTGGCGGTAGCCATGCCGCTTTTGGCGGCATGGCTGCTGCCAAAATTGGGTCCGGGTTCCCAGAATGGGGAATTACTGGGCCATTCTGAGTTCGGAGGGCTCAGTAATTCCTCCCTCCAGGAACCCGGGCCCGGACCTTACCCATTCCCATTTCAGCCCCCTTAGGGCTGAATGGGAATGGGGGAGGGAGCAAACAACAGGCCGATTACGAGCGGCCCATTGTTTGCTCCCTCTAAGAGTTCCACAGGATATCTTCTTCAACAAGTATTAGCTTCAGAGTTAGTTAAAAGTGTGAAGGGACTTCATAGAAGGCTCCCTATATGTGTTCCAGCATTAGGCTTGGGTAAATGGTAGCAGCAAATGGCCAAACACTTGAATCACCCACTCCGCCTCACAGGGGCGACACAAGACTTAAGGTAAGTATTATCCAAGCCAACACAGTACCTCAGCAGAAAATAATAGTTTCTGGGTGGATGCCTTCAGGATGCAGCAGCACAGAAACCAGTCCTTGGGTTCTTGGTCTGCAGACTGAAGAAATGGGCACTGAAAAGAAACTGGCAGCAGTCATCGATGGGGGAGGCTTCCAAAAAATGATCTTTGCAGCTTCTCGTGGCTCTGTGGATTTGGCGCCCTTTTACAGGAACCAGATGAAGAATGAACATTGCCAGTCAGATTCTCTTCACTCTCTCGGCCCTGTACTCTGGTGAGGGGACTTCAGGGATTCTAATCGTATCTCTGGAGGTCCAGCAGGAGTCCACAAAAGTTTCAGACGAAATCAGACTTCGGAAGACGTTGCACTGTACTCATGCTCGAGGTCCTCTTGTATTAACGTTTTGCAGCCCAGCGTGGTCACAGCATGTCAAGGGTTGGCTCATTTTGCAGGCCTTCATGAGTCTAGCAGTTTTCACCAACCTCTGGGTAGAAGTCATTGCATTCAGGACCCCTGGTCAAATGGAAGTAAGGGTTACATCAGGTTCTGGTTACACAGCAGGCTCTCTGATTGCTGCAAATAGATACAGATGTCTTTTTTTCCTCTTCCACTTTTGCTTCAGCTCCAGCATTCGACTTGTCAGTACCATCCAGGATCAGAGTATTTATCAGGAGCTACAGTACAACTTCTGCAAACTATCCCTGCAGTTTACAGAAAGGGGCGGTCTGGCTGTCCGTTTAGGACAACCAGCCCCCAGTGGGAACTGATTCCTTTCAGGCCAGGTGAAAGACAAAGGGCTGCAGGATTTTGTATTCCTCCCTCACTTCCTGCCTTCTCAGACACTCTGGGGTCTAGGTGGGGAATAAAAAGGATTGCTACTGAAGACAAAACTTCAACCATGGTCTTTCTTGCCTAGTACAGCAGAAGAAGACCCAAGAAACAAGAAGCAAATGAGAAATAGTGAAAAAAGAAGGAGTCCATCATTCTAGCAGAATGGTGACCCTACTGTACATTACTGAACTGATTTGACAGCCGGCGAGTAATAATGACTAACAGTCAGAAAAGTAGTTTCACTGCCAACAGCCTTTACAGTTAACTTGTAATTGTAACAAAAATGTTACCAGGTAAGTGAGAAAGGGCATACAGTGTATCTCCCCAGCACTCCACTTAAAGTACATTAAAGAGAAATTACAAAGGGAAGTCCAAAGGGGCAACCCAGTCTAAGCCCAAAGGTTATAGGGAACTATAAATCTAAATACACACTATGGAGAGACATAAAAATGTCACCCATAACATGAGTAAAAGACTAGGTGAGAGGGGGAAAAAGATTCCCACTCACCTAGCGACAAGGAAAAATAATGACCAGGTCCAAGTAACAGGTTCTGGGATTGACACAGGTCAGGAAGAATATTCACATTCATGAAAATCTTACCTAACACTCATATATTAAGCCTACTGTCAAATCGAGCCTGTAGATATTCAATTTGTGGGAACACTTGTTACATTAAGAATATTTTATCCTTTTTCAATTTGACAAACCACCTATCTTGTGTTTAAATACCTTTTGCTTACTTTTGATGGCTCAGTCATTCTCTAATCTTCATTCCCACTGCCAGGCAACTACGGGATGTTTCAAGGGGTTCCACCATTTTTATTTGGTTTGGCAAGAGAGAGCTTGCTCTCTTAAATCGTATTGCAGGTACATGTCTACAGATCTCTAATCGAGCGCCATCCGACTAAAGGAGAAATCCAGGGACTGCTCCTTATTATATAAGAAGCCCGCATTCAACAAAATCAAAATTCTATTAAGATGAACAGAAGCCAAGTCGATCTATTTTTACAAGCTGCAAACAAGCATTGAGCAAAAAAATGGTTTCAATCACAGCTTACCTCCTGAAGAACCACTGCATCATAAGTGGGGAAACTCGTGTTGAGGGTTTAACATGTGACAACAATTCTCTTGTTTAATGTAATCTGTGACAACAACAGATATTCCAAAAACTGTATCAAATAAACATTATTTTTGGAGCGCCTGACAAACAGTGTTTGAACTTTTTCTTTGAAGACATGTTTAGAGGAAGTCTGGCTGTCCATTCAAACAAGACCTGTCCATCTTGCTTAAAGCTCGATTTCAACAGTTGCCATTTTTAAGAGCCAGTTTAGATATGGAGGAGAGAGATTTGTGAAATATGATTTTAAAATGATGTTTTCTTTCTTTGATGCTTGGTACATTAGCATGTTTTCAACTTCAGTGCTGTGTTACATTATCCTTGCATTACTAATTATATGTTTGCGTGTGGATGCCTGTCTTCATGTTGTCAAAATACATAACAAGTACGTTCCCAATCCATAATGGCCAAGCAAATTCTCCAGTCCTTTCTTTATCTCCATAGTTGTGACCCTGCAGTTTACTGAGACCAATCCATAATGGACACCAAGGCCAAGCAAATGTTGCTGTTTTTCCTTCATCTCCATGCAGAAAGTGGCATTTTGCAAGGGCCAGCAGAGTTCATTAAACTGGTCAGAAATTTGTTGAATGCTGCTTTTAAGGCCTTAAGTTTTCTTTTCATTACGCCTAGTACAGTGAAGGTTTTTTCACTATTGTTACTGCAGGAGTAACATACCTTCAAACAAACTACGCTTGCATTTTTGTTCAGGTGTAAAATAGGGCTATGAATCTCTGATTCTTTCAATTTCCCCAGGGGGGGCTCATCCATAATGGGCAATGGGACTCTGACCGGCCGAAGCCAGAGCCCAGTGAAATCCTGAGCGCTCCCTCACCTGAAGCGTGCAGCGGAGGGAGCACTGCAGGGTTGGCTGTTTTGTTGGGAAACGCGTTTTCCCATTGGGTGCAGTAACACAGTCCGGAGTGTTTTGTGTCCCCAGCCATGCATGGCCCACTGTCCATGCTAGCCGGAGGACTGCACCCTCAAAATGCATAGGGCCTCATTACGACCCAGGCGGTAAGTTACCGCCTGGGCCGTGACTTTACCACCATGGCGTAAACTACGTTTACGCCATGGTGGTTGGCGGACTTACCGCCCCATTCCGACCTAGGCGGGGCGGTAAGTCCCCAATCCCCATTTACCCTTCCCCATTCCCATTTTTGCCCCATAGGGCATAATGGGAGTGGGGAAGGCGTTAATTACGCCACCGTAAATTACGGTGGCGTAATTAACTCCATGGTCCCTTAGCGCCATGGATTTTAACACCTGCTAAAAGCAGGTGTTAAAAGCACCATGGCGCTAGGGGACCTCGTAATTGGCGGTAAGGGGTCGGCGCAGCTAACGCTGGCGTTAACCCCTTACCGCCAGGGTCGTAATGAGGTCCATAGTGTTCTTTCCTGCGCCTCCCTATGGATTAGGAGTGCCTGTGGAGGCCAGTCCCCGCTGCTCTGCTCTGCACTCCAATCACCAGGAAGCAGGAAGCAATGTATGATTGACACCTCTACCTGCTTCCTCCTGATGTGATTGCAGGGAGGGCCTTCCGGAACAGTTGTGGAGTGAGCAGGAGCCTAGAGCCGAGCCGACAAACAGGTAAGCATTTTTTTCTTATGTGTTAATGTATGTGTGCATGCATGTATGTGAGTTATTGTGCATATGTGTAAGTGAGGGTGTAATGCTTTTGGAAGTGCGTGTGAATGAATGCAGGTGATTGCTGAATATGCTGCTGATTGAACCAGTGTATACATGGGGAATGTGCAAGTGCATTCATTCACTCTCATGTTCTCAAGCATTAAAGCTGGTGAATATGAGAGGGAAGGAATGCTGATGATTGTATGACTGCATGAATGTGGTATCTATGCATGTGAATTTTCCTTTCCTCTTTTGTGAATCATAGTGAACATTTTTTAATTCAAACATTTTTAATGGCTTTTAAATCATATGACAGAATTCAAACCAGCTTGTGATACCGCAACCATAGGTCCTCCACAACTGGAGAATGAATTTGCCTAGTCAGAAACAAAAAAACACAAACCATAACCATGAGCAAACCATAACCAAGCACATAACAATATGCACTGCACCATATAACATACTCCCCCCTCAACCCTCCCTTACTCGATGCATTGAGTCCAATAATTAACCAAGAATGAGTCTAATAAATGAGTCTAATATCGGTAGGCCTCTGCTCGGCGGCCCGACCACCCATAGAGTACCATATAGCCCTATATGCACCCATAGGAGCATTCCAGCAGGCCTGTCGCTCACCATTGAGCAGGGCATGTGAAGTCTCTGTTGTGAGTTCAAACGTAAGCCAAGAGCATTCCCCACCAGAAGATTTGGGACTGGTTCTCCATTCAGTACAATACGTTTTCAGAGGCTTTCATTGCCCAAATGCATGTCCACCAGTCTTCTTCAGCCAGGGACCTGGTGGACTTCCAGAAACAAGCTATCGTGGCTCTTGCCGCCAGGAGCAGCGTCTGAAGCAGGACCATTGTGAACCTAACCCCAGAAGCAGAGAGGTCCCCTAGGAACCCCAGTAAGCACAGCCCTGGCTCTCTCAGTAGAGGTGAGCCTATGATGCCACCGATAGAGCCTAGCACCTCCGTCCAATACTGCGAGAGTTTAGGGCACCTCCACCACATATGCATGTATGACCCAGTAGCACCAAAGCCCCTCCAGCATAACCTGTTTCTGTTCTGCCCCTCCTCCATGTGCTTCATTCTATCATGAGTGAGATAGCCCCTAGCCAAAAAGTGGTAGCCTCGCTCAGCATATGTGACGCTTGTAGTTGCTTTCTCTAGCCCTTTCCAGACCCATTTCCAGTCCTCCGAAGACAATTCATATCCTAAGTCCATGTGCCAGGCAGCAACATAGACTGGTGATGAACCGGCCTCCACTTCCTCCAAGCATCTATCGAGTTTGGAAAGCACATGAACCTAGGACAATATTAGCTTCTCAAAGCTTGTTGGAGGTCTAACCGCAGCCTGCTGGTTGTGATGTTGTAACACCCAATGCCGAATCTGCCAATATTGATATCTATCCTCCTCTCCTAACCCAAAGGTAATTTTACAATAGGTGAAGGACCGCACCTGACCGTGCTCAAACATATGCGTGAGAAACTCACAGCCCCCTGCCCTTCACTTAGCGAATGTATGGCCCTTGTAGGCCAGCTGAAATTCTGGATTATTATGTATGGGAGCAAGAGGGGAGGGGAATGATGTGAGACCCTGCTTAGTGGCCAGTGAGTCCCACTCTCGCAAAGTCGTGCCCGCCACCGGCAGCTCATAAACACTCAATGGCCTATCTCTCCTTGACATCCACGGGAAGTAGCGAGTGCCTTACCTGCTATGTCCTCCTCAAGCCGACACCAAGCCAGTCTATTTAGGATCAATCCAGTCCCTCAGAATCCTAAATTCAGCTGCCTGGTAATATCACTGTATGGCCAGCAGTGCCATGCCCTCCATGAGCCTTGATCCAATAAGCACTGCTTTGGAAATTCAGGCCCTTCTACGCCCCAAATAAAGTCATGACCTCTTTTTGTCGGGTTGCTAAGATATATACAGGGACCGCCACTGGGATTACCTGAAAGTGGTACAGCATCCTAGGGAGGACCTTCATCTTGATGGTTGCTATCCTCCCGAACCAGGAGATTGCCTTTAAACCCTGTGATCTAAGGTCAGTCTTAATAGCTTTAAGTAAGGCGGGGTAATTAGCCCTATACAAGTCCTCAAAGCGTGGAGTGAGAAAGATTCCCAGGTATTTAAGCCTTTGGGAGGCCCAGGCGAAGGGGATGCTTTGCTTCAGAACATTGATCACCTCTGCCCCATAGTTGATGTTTCACACCTTGCTCTTAATAAGATTAACCTTGAATCCCGACACTGGCCTAAAGGTGTTGAGAGTCCTGAGTGGTCTAGGGATAGATGACTATGTTATTGCTAGGGTTAAGATCATGTTATCCGCAAAGACTGCAATCTTGTGGGTTTCGCCCCTTTAAGGGATACCATAGATGGCCTCCTCCCCCTTACCCTCATAGCCAGGGGTTGCACCGCAAGAGTGAACAAAAGAGGTGAAAGTGGGCACCCCTGCCTATTGCCCCCTGAAAGACAGAAGCCCTTCAAAAGAGCCCCATTGACCATTTCTCAGTCCGTGGGACAAGAGTACAATGCAAAGACCCCCCCTTATTAAGCTCCCACCCATATTGGACCCGCAGAGCACCTCCCAGAGAAATGGCCAGTCTACACGGTCAACTGCTTTTTCAGCGTCCAATCCTATGAGGATAGCCTGAGTGCCTGTGCGGTGAGCCACATCAATCAAATTCTCAATTACTTGACATTATCGCTCCCTGGTGCCCCTTCACGAACCCTGCTTGCTCCTCCCCTATCAGATCGGGAAGAACTTTCTCCAGCCTCAGTGCTAGAATCTTAACGTAGATCTTTATGTCAGTGTTTAAAACCGCTATAGGCCTATAGGATGCCCACGAAGTTGAGTCCTTACCCGGCTTCGCTATTAGAATAATCCTCGCCTCCCCCTTGACCGCAAGTAAATTCCCTGTGTAAACAACTAATTAAACAAACTACAAAGAGATTCTAAAAGATTTCCCAAATACTTCTTTAAGAAGGCTTTGGTGAGACCATCCAACCCAGGGGCCAATCCCACCTTCATCGAAGAAATTGCAACAATATTTCCGCTTTGGTAATCTCTCCCTCCAGAATATCCCTCTGTTCATTGGAGAGACGCGGCATAGGGCACTGATTCAGGAACCCTCAATGGCATCCTGCTCTTGGAGGTCAGAGGTGTATAGCTTTTGGAAAAAAAGCATCAAAATCCTTCAGCTGATCACTATTACTATGTAGCATGTTTCCTGCTTTGTCCCTAATACCCCCAATTCTCCCTGAGATGGCCCTCTGCTTCAATTTCCATGCTAAAATCTTCCCTGCCCTATTCCCTTCCTCAAAGTACCTTTGTTTTGCCCTTAAGATGTTAAATTCAGCCCTGGATGCCTCCATCATATTCACTTGTCTCTGAGCTGCCTGTAGGGCTCTAAACACCTTCAGTGACCCGGTCTTTCTATACTTCACCTCTCTATCTCTAATGTCACGTTCAGCAAGGGCAGTCTGTTCCTTGCGACAATGGTTCACCTCAGCTCCCTTGGAGATATATACTCCCCTGATGTAGGCTTTGAGGGCACCCCAGCAAACTTCCTCCTGGACCTTGCTCACCAAATTCATCTGAAAGTATTCTATAATTGCATCCCTCACATCCTCCACCACCAACATATCATTCAGTAGGGTGTGGTTCAGCCTCCAGCCTCTGTGGACCCCTGTCGACCCCACTCTCTGCAGGAAGGGATTCATGGTGATTGGGGCATGGTCAGAAAAGTCGATAACACCTATTTCAATAGAGTTTATTTTAGGGATCAGCTCCATCCCTAGCCAAAAATAATCAATTCTTGAGTAAATAGGATGCAAATGTGGAAAAGAAGGTGTAATCCCTCTCCCCACGTGCAAAGCTCATCATGCATCCACTAAGCGAGAATCTGCCAATAGCTCCAGCAGTGGAGTCATAGACCACACGGCACACAAGTAATCCCACTGTGATTCATCCCAATTGGGGTCCATAGATAGATTAAAATCACCCCCTAATATTATGTGGCCCTCTGAGAACCCCAGGAGATCCCCAAGAATAGTAATAGGGATTTCATTTTGCCATGCATTAGGAGCATAGACCCATGCAAGGGTGACCTGGGTACCCCACACCAGACCTTTCACAAACAGAAATCTTCCTTGCTTATCATATTTAACCATGCAATTCTAGAAAGCCAGCCTCTTTCCAATGAGAATGCCCACCCCATGCTTCGTGAGACGGTATGCCGAGAACAATTTCAGTGAGTAGTTCCTGGTTTTTAATCTGCCCACATCACACCTGTACAGATGTGTCTCCTATATGAACCTGATATGTTTATCCGCCCTCTTTAGCCTATGCCGAAGGGTTCTATGCTTCCTAGGGGAGTTCAGTCTCCTCCCATTATGGGTTAGACAGCACATCTCCACCTTATTATATATATTTCTTGTTGCCTCCAATTCCCTCCCCATGCCCCGGATTGGGTGGGAAACAAATTGTTTCACTTGACTCTGGACCCATTCCTGGTATCATTGCTCGGTTCCCCACAAGGTAATGCATCATCCCCTGTACCCACCCCTCAACCATTAGTAACATAAACTGCATAATGAAAGAATCTCTTCCTTCACGGTAAAGGTATCACATTTCAGAATTATATCTCTAGGCTCTCCCGGAGGACTCCTCCTCAGTTGGCCCACTCTGTGCACCCTGTCCAACAGGATGGTCTCTGATGCTACAGTAGGGAAGATGTCCTTAATAAATTGCAGCACCCATGCTTTAAGTCTGACCCTTCGACCACTTCCTCAATACCCCAGATCCTTAGGTCCTCCCGCCGGTGTCTATTCTCCATGTCCTCACTGGTTGATAACAGTTCCTCCGTACCCTGCTTTGTTCCTGCTAGTTCTCCCTGCAGATGAATCACATCCTCCTGAAGGGAGTGAATGGCTTCCTCTGCGTCCCCCATTCAAGTGTTTATCTGCCTCACATCCTTAGCTAGGAATCCAGGGATTTCTGCAGCCCTTTGATTGCCGCCACAATTTCTCTGTTAACCGAGGATGTTAGTTTCTCCTCCAGTGCTGATATACATTCTACTAAATCCGGTTTTGTGAGCGCTGTGGCCACTACATCACCATCCCTCGCTGATGCCATAACTGCTTCCCTCCGACGGGATCTTCCTTTGGATGACTAGGGTTCCTTCCCTGTGGTCCACAAGGAAGTTACAGATCTCAGCTTATTTTACACTTTACGTGGCATAAATACAGATGGCCACCTGACTGATCGATACCCACCAACTCCTTCTTCTGCTCTCCCCCAGCCCAGGGGTGCGGGCCCTTCTTACCTCTGCCACTTGGTATATGACTCTCCGAGCCTGAAGGATCAAGAGCCCACTCTGCTGAAGCTTCACTGTTCGCGAGGGCTCAGGCAACCTCCTCAGTCATCTCTGAGCCAGTGACTCATCCTACGGCACGCTCCTGTGTGAGATGGCTCCCCCAGCGAGATCCGAGGAGGGGCACCACTTCCCAGCTATTCCTATCCAATGATCAGAAGAGCCCCGGGAGGCCAGGTCACTGTGATCCACCCAGCCAGCTGCTGCCCCAGTGCTCCGCACTCGGTCAGGCCACACCACTCCTTCAGTTCTGCAGGAGAATAGAGTGGGGGGGACGGCGGGTGTCCACTGCCAAACATTACACATCCACGTCCCCTCTGCCGCTGTCTCCAGCTGCCACGTGGCCTACCGCCACCACGCTCCTTCATGTGCTGATAAGGGAGCCCCTCCCTCCACCACTCTCCCCTGTCTGGGTTCAACCTTGCAACTGGGCTCCTCACATCAGATACACTTTCACCACGTTGCGCGCACCAGCGCCGTGCAAGGAGTACCCTTCAGTGCATCTAAATCTGCTGTCTGCCCATGTGGCTTCCAGCACCTACCCATCAGGGAATTCAGGAGCCAACCGGGTCCCTAAGACCATGAGGTCGGAACAGGCAGCACCTGTAGCTGAAGCTCTCCGCTGCTCCACATATCTTAGTCACCCCCAATGGTGCATCTCACCTCTCCTGGGCCCCGGGGCGCAGCAGCCTCGGCCCCTTAGGCACCCAATGGTCTGATGCCTCTGAGCCTGCACTGACGGGGCAGCGCACCTGGACTCCGCAGGACTCTAATGCAGCGCTCACCCCATTCTTGCTTCCCGGTAGGCTGCTCACGCTGATGAAGGGGACATTAGGGGCACTTGCTCACACTCTGGCCCATGGGGGCCTTTCAGCTAATGTGTGATCCTCGCCCAGGATCGGACAAGCTCCCTTAGCATGCGGCCATCTTGGTCTCGCTAAACCAGAAGTTCAGAGTGAATGTTTGAATGTGTGCATGTGAAGGGCTGTATGGGTGTGTGGTGGTTTGTATGATGAATACCATCACTTATATAGATACTGCACTCATTTTAAAATCATATTTCACAAATCTCCCTCCTACATAGCTAAACTGGTTCTTAAAAATGGCAACTGTTAAAATCGAGCTTCCAGCAAGATGGACAGGTCTTGTTTGAATGGACATTCAGCCTTTCTCTAAGCATGTATGCAATAGGATTTCGGAGAGTAAACTCTCTCTTGCCAAACCTAATATAAAATGGTGGGACCCTTTGAAACATCCCGTAGTTGCCTGGTGGTGGCAATGAAAATGAGAGAATGACTGAGCTATCAAAAGTATGTAAAAGGCATTTAACCACTAGATAGGTGGTTTATCAAATTGAAAAAAGATCAAATATTGTTTATGTAAATATCTACAGGCTAAATTTGACAATAGGGTTAATGGAGAAGCCGAAGCCAGAGCCCGGTGAAATCCTGAGCGCTCCCTCACCTACAGCGTGCAGCTGAGGGAGCGCTGCAGGGTTGGCTGTGTTGTGGGGAAACAAGGTTTCCCGTTGGGTGCAATAACCCAGTCCGTAGACCTTTTTATGTCTCTCCATAGTGCAGTATGCATATGCATGAGTTAGGGAGAATGCTTTTGATTGCTGAACGTGCAAGTGAATGAGTGAATGAATGCTGCTGATTGTGTAAGTGTATGAATGGGGAATAAGCAAGGGAACAGATGGATTACTTACCAGTAAGCTTCATTACTCACAGTCATACTCTTCCTCGTCACAGTACTTATGTGAGGTTACCCACCTCACAAGTAAGTACTAGGAGAAGGAAAAGGGACATGGTGGTAATGGGAGGCAATGAATGCTGGTGAATATGAGAGTGTATGAATGCTACTGACAAAGTTGACTCCTTAAACACTTTCAACTCTAGCAATGATAGCTGAAAAGTGGGAGCACAGGAGACACATTGTGGGTGGTATGGGAGGAAACAAGAGAAAGCCAAGGGATTTGGTACCCACACCTGCCATCTGAATCCAAACCTAATTGTAATGTTTTTGTGTGCCTTCAAGGCCTATGTGTATTACTATACTCTTTGCGGAAAAACAAAGTATGCCATTATTATAAACGTTCATTCTATCCGAATTGACGTTTACTCAAATATTGAGCAGTCTGGAGGGACAATTTTAAACAAATGCTTGTTTCCAACTGGTACTGTGTCTTTTGCTCATGACAGCACAGTCATCACGCTAGGCCATCATTGCACATTATGGATATTAACATCATACTCACCAAACCAGAAAATGGCCAGCATGCGGTTGGCTGCAGAGAGATTCTTACCAGCTCAGTTTGAAAAAAGACACGTAACAGGACATTTTGTGCAGGTCTCTTTGCAGCCTCTAAACACGCCTCCACTGCCCTTCTCACTGATACTTACATATCTGCTACTTGACAGGGCAGCAGTGGTAAAGCTTCTGCATTTCGATGGCTGATGGAGCTGATTTCAAAACTTGCAGTTGCCCTTGTCTTTTGGACATCACTGAATTAAAGAAAAACCTGTTAGTCATTTTGCCTTGCATCCTCTGCTCTGGAAGGTGATGGGGGAAAGTCATTATCTAGCCCCCACCCTTCCAGTGGGGTCCCTTCCGAACCTTTTGTCGCTCCTTCAATGTCATTTGAGATTGTCAGGAAGAAAGTATAGCAACTTAAAATAGAAGGGCTCTTGGTATAGATAAGATTTATGCTGCATTAAATACACATTCCCAAATTTGGGCACCATGCCAGCTGTTCTATTCACAAACACCCTTTAGCTAAAGTCTTTGAAGTCATGGTTGTTCAGTAATTATGCAGCAATGTTTAAAAACACATATTGACAAATTCAATTGTTAAAGCAGACCTATTGGCTTGCCCGTGCTTCTTTAAGATGGCGCCTTGCAACGTATCCTGACAGGGTGTGCTTCCTTTGTTTTTCCGCTAGTGAGCAAAGTGAGAAGGACATTTATTCCAGACTCTCAATGTCTTTTCTGGCCTGTTCATTACTTTCAGGAAGAACCCAGGACAGATTAAAAAAACAACCCATTCTTAATGTGTTAAATTTTCTCCATTTTCAGCCAAAAGAGGCAGTCTTAACTTAAGTCAAGGTAAGGTTTAATTTCACCTCAGAAAAAAGTGAACGAAGTGAAACAAGATTTCCAGAATTTTTGGAATACCATTTCTGGAAGTCTTCCTTTTTTTATCATTTTTCTGCAGTTTGTTGTTAACTTTACCAAGCATTTGAGTGCTTCCTACATTAGATGGAGTTGCCAGCTGTGAAAAACTAAAACTAAAACATGGACACATTGCAGAGCCCCGTGGCTTAGTCTTAAATGGGTCAAGATTTGAATAGAGGGATTTTCCACCCAAAACGGAGACATAAAAACGAATGCTTACATCAAATATGTTATAATATAGTTATACGATAGCTTTCACCAGTGTGTCTTTGTATAACAGAGTATGACCTCCTCAGCACTGCCACTGGTGGGGTTGGAAGACTTAAATACTTTTTTTCCTGGGATGAGAAGAAAGGAGAGGAGGACTACCAGCATCCCAAAAAGATTTTGAGGCAGGAGTATTTTACTTGTTTATTTTGGAACGTTGAGAGTAAAAGGAACATTATGTAGCGTACAAAAGTAGTTCCCATGCTCAACTGGAGTATTTGGAATCAAGTAAACATATAATGTAGTTTAAACTAAGATATATGTATATTTTTTTTCATTGGAACATTATCCTGATTTGGAGCCCTACAGAAAGCGTACAGTAATCTTTATTTTTAAAGACAGCTTGCCGGCATGAATGGCAACTATATGCAGAGGCCAAAAGCAGGGGGTGGGACACTCCAGAACTAACATCTCTCAGAGTCATATTGCACTCGCTCGAGGGCAACATTTAGCAATGTCCCTCTTTTTTTCTCACCAGCCACCGCCTAATTATCAACATGTCACCAACATCTTCCTAAAATACGGATGATCAGGGCATTGTCTATCCCTTTGCTAGTGGGTGTCTGGCATTCGGCAGGGCACTTAATGTCCGCGCGTGAATACACGTATACTCTTTCTACAATGCGTGCAGTTGGGCTGATGTTAAAATGTGTTCCCATGCACTGGGCATGCGTCAAAGCCAGAGCTTTGCTGGACGGAAGGTTAGAACAGTTGCCTGGGAAACAAACTGCTAGTGAGCTGCGGGTCCAGCCCTTGCCATCAATTATCATCTATTTAGGTCGTGCTGGAGTGAGCTTGGTTCACAACCAGGGAGAACTAAAGAAGATAGATAAAATAATGGGGCTCTAGTGTTAGTCAGCAGTTTGGTCATGCTTAAACTGTGCATCCTACCCAAAATTTTGCTTTGCCTATTCTTTGTGATGTAGTGCTCTGTTTGTAGTATAATACTCGCAAGGATGACAGGAGGCCTCTTGTAACAGCGATGTCCTTTAATCAGCATGCGACATCATTCAACATACATATGCATATATGATTGGTAAGGCCTCTTGGGCAGGTTGCCTCGGTGATAAATGGATGCAGCTGGGAGGCTGAAATGTCTTTGTGCAGGCCGGGGCCTACTTCTCGGAGGAGCTGGGAGAGGACGTCTTCCCGCGTCCTCTGCTGCTCCCGAAATGCGCGCCAGGCGCGCGGGGGCGGCCCTAGTGGCCGGGGCCGAGATCTCGCGAGAGTTGCGGCTCTCGCGACATCTCTACACACCTCCCCCTGATAATGCAAAGGCAGTTCATTGCAATACATAGTCATTGTATCTCACCGGTCTTCTGTGTTCTCTTCTTGGTCGGTCTTCTTTCTCGCTGTGGGCATCTTGGTGTTCAGGTTCTCGATCTGCTGTAGGTGCCTCCGGTTCCATCTCTGTTTCCTCCTTTTCTTCGCCATCATTCTCCAGCTCACGTTCTTCTTCTCTCTCGCAGTCCATTCTTCCTTCTGCTTCTGATCTCTCCGGGGTCCTTGCTCTCTCTTGTCTCTTCTGGAACAGGGCTACTCTTTCCAAGTTCCAATTGCGCCCGTCTTCGGTGCGGACGTGGTTGGTTCCTCTGTGGATCACTTTTATAGGTCTGCTGTATCGAGAGCCCGTGATTTGGTCCTTTGTCGGCAGTCGTATTTTGATCCAATCTCCCTCTTTAACGTCTAACGCTTGTTTAGTTCTTCTCCTTCTGTCGCTCCACGTTTTCATGCGTGTCTTGCTGTTCTCCATTCTCCACACCACCTCTGTCATGTCTACTTCTTCATCTTCTCTTACTTTAGTCAGCCATGGTGGTATAAGCGTCGAAGCTGCTCTTCTCCCTCTTAACATTCGAAACGGGGATATTTGAGTGATCCCGTTGGGAGTAAGTCTGTGGGCCGCTATGGCCTCCTTTGTGGTCTTGAGCGGGTCCATTCCGGAAGCAGTTGCTAACTGGATGGCACCTTTTATAAACCTGTTGGCTCTCTCCACCAGTCCATTTGCTTGAGGATGGTACAACGCTGCTTTCTTCTGGCGTATGTGATGCTTCCTCAGGAATTGTTCCATGTCCCTCGAGACTAGTTGTACCCCATTGTCCGTTACCACTTCGTCGGGGAGTCCTTCCCTTTGGAAAATTTCTGTGAGGACTTCAATTACTGTTGCTGTGGTGATGTTGGGGACAAACTCTGCCTCAACCCACTTTGATAAGTAGTCCACTAGTACTACGCCATAGCGATGTTCGGGCGCCATCGCCTCCAAGGGTCCAATAAAGTCTATACCTACTTTTGACCACACAGCCTCTGGTACTTCTGTGGGAATTAACGGCGCCTGTCTGATCTTTAAGCGCTTGTCGCTGTTGAGGCATTCATGACATCGCTCTATCATGATGCGAATCTCTTGGTCCATGGACGGCCACCAGTAGGCCTCTCTCACTCTGCGACGGGTCATAGTGTTCCCTAGGTGGCCCGCGTGAGCTCTGCAGAGAATGGTTCTTCTCATACCTGCAGGTGGGATTATCTGGTCCGTTTTCAATATTATTCCATCTGTCTCTGATATCTCATCTGCCACCTTCCAATATGGCCTCATGCCTTCTGGAATCGCTTGTTCATTCGGCCACCCTTTCCTGATCCACTCTCGTATTCTCGCCATGGTCGGGTCCTTTCCGTCTTCTTCCAACCAATGCTTCTCACTGAGTTCTAAGTAGTCCGGATCTTTGAGATCTGTAATGGATGCCACTATGCACTCCTCTTGCAAAAACGTGGTGGCCTTGTCTTTACCCTCAGGTAACCTCGACATGCAGTCTGCCTGCGAGTTCTTCCATCCTGAGATGTGCTGTACCTCAAATGTGTACTCCTGCAGTTTGGCTGCTATGCGTGCCAACCTGGGTGTTGACGCTTTGGTGCCTCCTGGACTGAGCATGTGGATGAGGGGTTTATGGTCGGTTACCAACCTAAATTTTGTGCCCCACACATATGTTCTGAAATGTTCTACGGCCCATGCACACGCTAACATTTCTTTTTCTATGGTGGAGTAGTTCTGTTCGGCCAAGGATAAGGCTTTCGAGGCAAAGGCTACCACGTGTTCTGTGTCACCTTTCTTCTGTGTTAGAACTGCTCCTAATCCGTATGCACTGGCGTCTGTGGTGATGACAGTACCCCACTCGGGGTTAAATGGTTGCAGACACGGTGCTTCCATTATGTGGCGTTTTATACTTTCCACCGCTTTCTTTTGAGGTTCTTGCCACGAGTACTCCGACCCTTTTTTGAGGAGTTCGCGGAGGGGTGCTGAAGTTTCTGAGAACTTAGGGATAAGCTTTGCGTAGTACTCCGCCAGTCCAAGGAACGACCGTACTTCTTCTTTGTTGGTGGGTTCTGGTGCCTTAATTATGGCCTGCATTAAATTTTGTTTGGGACTTATCCCTTGCTCGGATATTTTGTACCCTAAGTACTCAACTTCCTTCGCCTTGAATACACATTTCTCGTAGCGTAACCTCACCCCCGCTTCTTGCAGCTTGGTCAGGACAGTTCTCAACGTGGTATCGTGGGTCTGTTCGTCTTTTGCGTAGACGAGGATGTCATCCTGAAAGTATGCCACGTTTTTGACTTTCCGTAGCAGTACATCCATCATTCGTTGAAACGCCGATGCAGCCGAGGATAAGCCAAATGGCATCTTAGTGAACTGATAGGTGCCAAACGGAGTGATGAATGCTGTGAGGGGCTTGGATTCCTTGTGCAATTGTATTTGGTGATACGCGTTTCTCATATCCAGTTTTGAGAATATTTTGGCGTCTTTCATCATAAGAATTAGTTCATTTATGCTCGGTAGTGGGTAGCTGTCCGTGATGACTTCCAAGTTCACACTGCGAAGGTCAATGCAAACCCTTAGCTCTTGAGAGTTGGGTTTCTTTATGAGCACGACTGGGCTTAGCCACTCTGACGCTTCTACTTCTTCGATGACGCCATCCATCCTCATTTTGTCCAATTGACTCCTGAGTGTGTCTCTCGCGGTTGCTGGTACTGGCCTCACACGATGTTTGATTGGAACCGCATTCCTTTTAAGCATAATTTTGTGGACGAATCCTTTGATGTGCCCCGGCTCCTCCGAGAAGAGTTTGGGATACTCACTTTTGACTATTGGTACGCTCCTCCCGCAGACAGAGAGTACTTGGTCTTCCGAACTGGGATCCAGCTTGATTTTCAATTTGTCTTGGTCGTCCCATCCTAATACAGCTGGGCCCTCTTGGCTGAAATATACTCTGGTGGTGGTTTCCCTTCCTTTAAACTCTACTTTCCCATTGATGTAGCCCAGTAGGTCAACTGACGCACCTCCAAAAACCGTGGGTTTGTGCCGTGTGGTGAGCACTCGAACCTTTTCCGTCCCCATCATTTCTTTGTATGTGCGAATGGGAATTATGGTGAGGTCCGACCCTGAGTCCGCCATGACTTTTGTTTCCATCCCATCTATTTTGATTATGCATTGGGGTTTTTCTCTCCTGGCCCGTGTGCTGTTCACCATGATGACGGTGGGCCTACCTTCATCTTCCGAGGACGACTCTCTTTCCGTGTTGCGACTCATGTTGACGTTTGTGACTTTCTTGTTTCTCCAGCGACACACAACCGAGAAATGGCCAATGCGTTTGCAGATAGAGCACTCCTTATCTCTGGCCGGGCACTCCCTGTCGAACGCCAGATGTTTCGTGCTGGTACACCTGTGGCATTTCAGTGGTTCTCTCGTGCTGCCTTTTTCTTCTTTCATGTTCGATGCTTGTCTCTCTTTCTTCGGGCGAAACGCCACTGCTTGTATTTCAGTGGAGCTAAGGCTTCCCGTGAGTTCTTTTCTTCTCCCAGCTGTTTCTTCGACTGCTCTGGCAATCTCCATTGCTTTCTCTAGCAGTAGTTCCTTCTCCATAATGAATTTATCTTGCACTTTCCTGCTGTTGGTGTGAACTACCAGCATGTCGCAGATGAGGCTCTCCGCATTGGCGCCAAAGTTGCACAGCGCTGCCAATTCGCGTAGCTTTGTGACATAGTCATCAACAGGTTCTGAGGCTTCTTGCCTGCGGCTATAAAAATGTATTCTGTGCAGAACAGTGTTCTCCTTACTGGCGAACCTTTTTACGATTCTTCTAACTGCTTTCTTGAATACGTCATCATTGTCACCAACCACTTGGCCCGGGGTGAGACTTTCAAACACCCTCTGTCCTTCTACCCCTAGGGCGTTAAGTAACATTGCCCTGCGCCGTGCCGCCGAAAATCCTGCACCGCTTACTGCCTCTACGTATGTCATAAATAACGGTTGCCATTGCGGCCACCGGATGGCGGGTTTACCTGGAGTTTGTAGGTAGGGCGGAGGTGGTGTTGCGCCTTGCATGGTTCGCGTGGGTTATAGTGGTGATCCTCGTCGCCAATTTATGTAGTATAATACTCGCAAGGATGACAGGAGGCCTCTTGTAACAGCGATGTCCTTTAATCAGCATGCGACATCATTCAACATACATATGCATATATGATTGGTAAGGCCTCTTGGGCAGCTTGCCTCGGTGATAAATGGATGCAGCTGGGAGGCTGTAATGTCTTTGTGCAGGCCGGGGCCTACTTCTCGGAGGAGCTGGGAGAGGACGTCTTCCCGCGTCCTCTGCTGCTCCCGAAATGCGCGCCAGGCGCGCGGGGGCGGCCCTAGTGGCCGGGGCCGAGATCTCGCGAGAGTTGCGGCTCTCGCGACATCTCTACACTGTTGAAGTGGCCGAGTATCCATATCCCTCTGAGAGGGGGCCATGTTTACTCTTACTGAAAGGGTCCGTGGCAAACCACGATGGGATACTTAGTCTCAGTGTGCTTAATGTAATAGTGTGCAAACCCTAACTGCCCACATTCTACAGCGCAGAAAGGTATTTACTGGGTATATATGCTTTACTGAAGGACAAATTACAGTGAATTTTAAGATGGTCTAACAGGGTACCCTAGTGGGGCGCCAGTCCCATTGTTACTGTCTTGATTATTCTCTTGTTCAAAGAAAAATAGCAGATACTAGGACTTAAGTGCCAATTGCGTTTTATTTTCTCTCATGCCCATATGTTGACACGTGTTTCGACCTTGCTTAGATCTTTTTCAAATCTGGGCTAAGAGTATCAACCAGAACAGTTATTAAACCAATGTTGTTAGTTTGCCATATTGGAGTGTACAAACAACAATAGTGTCAAACAGTTTCATAATACAAACTAATAAATCAAAAATGTCAGTTCATGAATAATCATCACACTACATAGAATAAACAAAGATCAAAAGAGAAACATAATGAAAATGAGGAATTCTAAACGAATTTTAGAGAGATACATGGATAACATAGGGTTGCCAAAGGGAGGAATTGTTAGGGAGAGAGAGGTATTAGAAAATATCAGTCAATGTATACTGATATAGCGATTGGATACCACATATATGCTTCTCATTATCTCGTAAGGTGTTCAGTGTCTTAAGTGCAAAATTCTCATTCACTTTTTTGTGCTGGGTGGCTCTATGCTCCTTGCACATCTGCTAAACAATTGCACATGAAGGCTCTAAAAGCACCTGTCATCTCCAGGGAAGAGATTACTCGGGCGAGAGCCCACTATCATTCAGTGTTGGAAAAAAGAACGCTGGAAATTGAAGTGGAAGCGTGGGAGGGCTTCATAGTGAAGGTGTGCTCCTATAGGATTTCGGTTGTTTGTGCTTTAAAAATGATCTTATATTGTGTCATGGGTTTTAAGTAAAAGCCACATGCATGCTCACCTTATTTCCTTGAGAAATTCTTAGCTGATATTACGCTAAGTACTCTTGAACACAGATGTGTGGGTTTGTCTCCTGGTCCTAGAAAAATATATACTTTTTTCTAAGGAAGGATTCCTAAACATACATTCCTATTGTACCCAGAGCAATTCTCTTACTCCAAATATCATATTGTATAGTTTTCAGTACATTAATTTGTACAATAAGTATCAGTGTTCAACTCGGTGTTATCCTTGAGTGGCGAATTCAGATACATGGCTGACACTTGAAGTTACATATGTGTCACTTACCCACAATAATGCCTACATTAGTTCACCAAGTTATCCTCTACATTCTATGGCCGTATTTAAAATGGATGTGCATGTGCAGCAAGGAAGAGGGAAGGGGGGGTAAGGGCTGGAGAGTCTGAGCTCATGGGTGAGCCACAGATGAAGTGCTAGGAATGTTGTGTGCTACACAGACAGGGGCCAGGCCACAGGAGGTGTAAGTGCAAACCCCCAGAGCAGAGGGTGTGCAGATGCAAGTGCTGTGGATGGACAGGAGATGGGCAGAATTGGGGTGGGAGGTCAGGGCTCTGAGGATGCGTAAGGGCCCAGGGCACCGACTCAGCAACTGTGGGATTAGCAGAGGAGAGAAGAAGGGAAGGAGGAGGAAAAGAGGAAGGTCTTAAGGAGCTTCTGGAATTTGAGAAGATCCTTCTCAAGGCGCAGGGGGAGGGGGAGGCTATTCCATAGTAGGGAGTGTGCTGAACACAAAAAGAGTTGGTGCCAGAGGAACGTAGAGGTCTAGAGGGAGAGTATTTAGTGAGATAAAGTTGAAGATAGTAAGGTCCCCGGGCCCAGACAGCCATGTGGATGATGCAGAGGGATTTTAATTTAATCTGTGCACCAACCGGGAGCCAGTGAAGACTTTTGAGTGCAGGAGAGATGCGGTCCCTGGGCTTAAGGCCAAGGATAAGTCTCAATGCCCTATTCTGGATTAGCTGGAGGGGTCACAGCGTGGTAGATGGTAGATTCAGGAGGAGGCTGTTGCAGCAGTCAAGCCTACAGGGCTTGGGCCACCTTGAGCCTCTGAGGGAAAGTGAGAAAAGGTAAAATTCCTTTCAGAAGGAAGAGCTGAAAGTGAGACTTCTTGCAATGTCCTGAGTGTGAGGGAGGGAGGAGAGAGAGGAGTCGAAGATGACTGCAGGGTTTCTGGTGTCAGTTGAAGGTGCAGAGGGAGAGCTCAAGCTGGAAGGCCAGAGTGAGGGGAAGAAGAAGGGAGCAGGCATCCCAATGGGTAGGATCTAGGTTTTACAGGCATTGAGGCAGAGATCGTTGGAGGTGCACCAGGACTGGATGGCAGAGAGACAGTCAGGGATGATGGAGGGTGCAAGAGGGTCAGCAGGGAGTTTGAAAAAGAGCTGTGTGTCGTCTACATAACACTGGAAGTTGGAGGAGGAAGAGGAGATGAGGCATGCAAGCAGAGCAATGTAGATGTTAAAGAGCAAGGTGGAGAGTATAGAGTCCTGGGGGAAACCCCAGGTGGAGAGGGATCTAGGAGAGGAGAAGGGGCTGAGGATGAGTTGGGAAGAGCGGTTAGTGAGGAAAGAGGTCAGCCAGTCCAGTGCCCGTTCCGAGATACAAAGTGTATTGTGGAGCCTTTGTATGAGGAAGGAATGGTTGACAAATGCGAGATCGAGAAGGATAAGGACAGCTCGGATGTTGGAGTCCAGAGATACGAGCAGTTCTTTTTGGGTGTTCAAAGTACAGTTTCCATGCCTCTGGATGCTTGGAATCCAGATTGATGGTCGTGGAGACCACCAAGTTCAGTATGTGAGTTGAGTTGGGGCAAGGCCAGCTTTTCAAGCAGCTTCCCAAGGAAGGGGGTGATGGAAATAGGGCGGTAGCTGGTAGGACAAGTAGGGTCACAGGATGTTTTTTTCAGGAGTAGGCACACAAGGGAGTGCCTAAGGGGGAGGGGAGGATCCAGTGACAAAAGAGTGATTGCAGAAATCAGTGAGAGCAGGGGCAAGAGAGCCGATGTTATCCTTGATGGTCCTGGATGTGCAAGGGGAGACCTGTTTAGAAGAGACTTTCATGGAGCAGACAACTCTGGTAACTTCTTCAGGTGTGGCAGGGGAGAAGGGGGAGAAGGAGGAGGGAGGGAGGTAGTGGGGATGAAGGGGTGTGGGATGGGTTGTGAGACAGTGTAGAAAGGGTGGTCAGGTCCTGAGTTTTGGTGGCAAAGTCTGAGGCCAGTGCATTGCAGAGGGCATTGGAAGGAGAAGGGGAGGCCCTCTTAATTACATTAAGAGGGCCCTCATACCTGTTCATTACTTTTGCAGGTCCATAAATGTGTGCTTAAATGTTCTGTGCAAGCATGCAGAAGTCTATGTATTATGTCTAATACTAACAAGGGACTGTGCAGCTGAGCTAACCCATGTACAGCATGCCCGGGCGGCGCCTAAGGCTGCAGTTAGGGTTGTGTGGGTCACCAGCTTTCGGCTGCTGGCACTGATCCTGATCAGCCAGCTGTGGAAGGAGTTGACATGAAATGCAAATTGTAATCTGAGGCAGTGTGTGTATGTGAATGCGAGTGGTGTTGTGAGTGTGCAAGCACATGTGTGTGTATGTGCATGTGAATGCTGTGTGTTTACAGACTTTAGGGCTGGTGCTTTTGGGGAAGTGAGTGTGGGGCAGGATGGATCTTGTGGAAGGGAAATACAGCATAGCGGGGAGAGAGAGCCTTGTGTTATTGAACCCTTGAATCATGACACTGTCACAGGCTAAAATGCTTGCATGTATGGGAACAGCCAGCATAAACATCGAACAACCTGTAATCTCTCACTCACAAAATCTTGGATACCATTAAACCCATATCTCAAGTTAGGAAGAAAGTAAAACAGAAAAAAAAATAAAGCTTGGTTCTCACATGATTTACATATATTAAAAAAGAGAATTAAATCCCGACATGCTCCGGATTTTAAGGCAACAACTGAAATATAACTGAGAAATAACAAAAACAAATAAAACGCTTTTACAGAGCAAAACTCGAGACTTCTGCAAACGCCTCAAAAGAACGATTTAAAGTAATGAACAATGTTTGCACGGATCAAGATCCCTCTGACAGCTCAACTTCGCAAGCTTTAGCAGATCAATTGGTTCAACACTTTAGACACAAAGCTGAGCTTTCATCCGCAACTGTTCCACAGCCGATCATACCTTTCCCTGCTAAAAACATCTCTAATGAGGAGTTCCCCGCGCTTTGCGAGTTCAAACTATTAGACTCCTCCGACCTACCATTACTGCTCCGAACAGCTAAACCCTCTGGCTCACCATTGGATATCACACCTCCAAATGCAGCCAAGGCCTTCTCTCCATACTTCATGACGTACATTGACCTATTTTTAACATGTCCTTAATGACCGGAATATTCCCTGACAAATGGAAGATGACTGTTATTAAACATCTTTTACAAAAACCTTTGCTAAACTGCAAAGACTCGGCTAACCACAGGCCGATTGCCCAACTTTCATTCCTGGCTAAACAACTAGAAAGAGTTCTGGCTCAGCAACTACAAAATCATGTTGAAAATTCCAAAATACTCTATCCAGCCCAACATGGTTTTAGACTGCTGCATAGTACCAAAATGATTGCCATGTTGGGCGATCTCAGACTAAAATTAGATCAAAAACGAAGGGGTTGTGATACTTTTAGATTTTGCAACGTCTTTTGATGCATTGGAATTCACGGTACAGTAACATCTGTCTAACCTTGTTTCTAAGCAGCAGACGTCATCATGTTCCCTCAGGTTCTTTTTCTTCCGAACAGAACACTGTGGACTGTGGCATTCCTCTCCCCGCTGCTCTTCAATTTGTACCTCCTCCATTAATGGACTTAATTACCAGCTTTGGGATATCATTCTGAAATTATGCTGATGACACACAAATCATCTTAGACTTTGAACCATCAAAAAAGCAATCGAATGACAATGTTAGAAACTGTCTTGTAGCAATTAAGAACCGGGCTGACGCCAATGTACTGAAAATTAACCCAGATACATCTGAGATCTTAATTGTGAACTCCAGCCCCTCCTTATGAAACCCATCTTTGTGGCCTGACAGCTTCGGGCAATGCCCAGAACCAAAAGCTGAGGTTAAAAATGTAGGCATAATCAAGGACAATGAGCTTACATTAGGTGAACAGCTGGGGGTTATCACCATTAGGAAAATCAGACATTTACTGCCTTTCCTTACTTTCACACAGCAAGTTATGGGCCCTCATTGCGAGATCGGAGGTAAGTACCGGTATTTTCCGGCATGGCGTAAAGTATAACACCGCCCTGGCGTCAGACTGCTAATTGTGGCCCATTCCGACCTCGCAGACACGTGCTTTTCGCCATGCCGGAAAAGAACCGAGCGGCCTGCCGCTAAACGACCCGCAAACCCCCTACCGGCATGCTGCGACACGTAAATAACACCACCTTGGAAGAAGTAGCGTCAGTACATAACGGTGACCGTAATTTATGGATACTGTAAATTACGGTCACCGCAAAAAAAGGAACCGGAAATTACGTCATCGAACAAGAACGAGAAGGAGAGCGGCGGCCATCTTTAAAAACACAATCCATTGCCATCCTCATCCGCCAGCACCCTCGGGAGCAAACTAAAGCTCGGAAAAGGACCAGACGACTACCAACATGCCGAAAGCTCCAAAGAAGGCTGCGGACCGCATCCGCAAGAGGAGATTCAGCCCAGAGGAACTCCAGGCCATGGTGGACTTCCTGGCTGAGCATGCAGATGTCGTTTTCAGCAACGACATGCGGAGGGAGTCTATCCTCCGCAAAAAGAACATCTGGGCTGAACTTGCCCAGAGGGTGAGCGCTGTAGGCAACACCCCCCGCACCCCCAGGGACTGCCGCAAGCGGTGGGATGATCTGCGGGTGCGGGCCTCCTCTCCAGCAACCGGAGTCAGACCATGCAGACGGGAGGCGGTCCAAGTACCCCTGTGCAACTAGAGCCGTGGGAGGAGACATGTGCGGCTCTGATTGGCACAGAATCGATCGAGGGCGTGGGGAACATGGAGTGCGGGGCAATGACTTCTGCCGAAGGAGGTGAGTGTCCACAGTGTACACTGCCAATGTCCATTGCATGATTCAAACTGCCCCAAGGGCCATCGAAGGCACCTTCTCGTGTTGCCCTCCCCCCATCCAACTCATCCCCCCATCCAACTAATGCAGAGGCAAGTCCCACGCAATCAAGGGCCAAGTGCGAGTACATAACGCACATCAACCATAGTGCATTAACTTGCACATCCCATCATGCACACTGTGCAGCTGGCTCGGCATTGTGCCAGCCAAACTGCACATAACCAGGCCACGATGAGTCACTCCAAAACATGCGTACATGACATACTCATGCACATGTACCACTGCCGTAGCTACACCCAAAATGCCACAAACCGCAATTGACTGAAATGTGAATGCAGCCATGTATGCAAATAGGACATCTTACAATCACTCATGTTGTCCCTCTCTTCTACCCCCACAGGCACTGACCATGACAGCGCCGAGCCACAATCAAGCGGGCAAAGCACCTCCATGGGTAGTGGCAGGGTCAGGCGAATCCCTGCACCAAAAAGTACAGCCCCCCTGGATCCAGAAAGGCCACTGGATGCTGCCCCACCACAATCCATCCCAGCATTGGCGCCAGCCACAATGCCAACCACAACATCGGCACAGTCGAGCATCTCTGGGGAGGCTGCTGCTACCGGCCCTGACGAGTGTGTGGACAGCCCGTCACCCATCTGTGGGGCGTCCGAGGAGGAGGGCCAACACACAGTCCACACCCCGGAGCCCTGCATTGTACCCCTGGCCTCATGTAGTGACTGTGGAGATGCACCAACACCTGTCCGTAGTCCTCAAATAGACCCGGAGGGGTATGATGATGGTGTCCCATGTCCACCGGTACAGCCCTCGCCCGAGCATGCAGGGGCAAGTGGTTTCAGCGATGGTTTTCCATCATTCGGCACACGCCGAGTGAATCAGCTGGCAGACCTCATAACAGAGTTCATGGAGGACAACCGCCAGGCCAGGGTTCAATGGCATGATGGAGTAAGGGAAATGCGGCAGGCACTCACCAACTGCACCAACCGGTTGTGTGACACTGTCACTGACAGCACAACCAGTCTGTGTCACATCCTTGGCCGCATAGCTAATGCCCTTGAGGCAGGCCATTCTAATGCCCAGCCAGAGCAGGCGGACACACCCGCATCCAGTGAGGCCACACAAGGCAGCCCAGCAAGACGCACTCGGCGCTCAATGCGGCGCAGGGATATGCCTCCCCCGGGCCAGGGGAGCAAGAAACAATAGTCATTGCTGCCACATGTGGCCTTTACGTCCTACATGGGACCACTGCTGTGGAGTTGGGGGGGAGGGGGGTGGGGGTTGGAGGTTTGTTGTGGAGTTGGGGGGAGGCGGTTGAGGGGAGGGGTTTGGGCGGTGGGGATTTGTTGTGGTGTTGGGGTTTAGGGGGGTGATGGTTTGTTGTGGAGTTGGGGGGGGGCTGCAGATAATGTTCTCACTAATACCTTTTTCACAATACTCTATTGGTGTTGCAACCGTTGTGGACATTCATCATTGAGCATGTGTATAATGACGGCTGACAGTGCATGGTGTACAAGTATACACACATCCAGTGCCCTGTGTGCCCATGTTATGCCACCCTCTGCTGACTTGTGTTCTGGACATCTTGTCCACTCTTTTTTTGGCGCATTACATGTCCCTCAAGTGCACTGCCTCCATGATGCTTTCTTGCCACTTCCTCCTCCACCTTCACCACATAGTCATGTGGTAGTAGCAGTACCATGTCAGGGGAGAGAGACGCAATTGTAGGGATGCACATTTTGTTCAGCTACACATATGACACGGGGTTTTTGGACGCCAGATAGCAGTGGATGGGTCACCCACCAGTCCTGCTTCGCCAACTCATATGTGCCTTACGCAAGTCAGGTGACTGCTTCATCTACACACATGCACGGGTATGGCCAGTGTTTTAGTGCTCCCTGGGCCTGTTCTGTGGGTTACTGACAGGGGTCATGTACCATGGTGTCAAGGGACAGCCACCAACAGCTGCATGTCTAGCCAAATAAGGTGAGTGTTTGAACTATCATGGTGGAGAACTGAACTTGGCTGACATGGCAGGGTTTCACTGATGGCCATATGCACATGTCCATGGATGCATTCCGCACATTCATGGACACAATATGTGTCCAATACAATGGAATGCTGTGGGGGGTTGCGTCTTCAAGATGGTCCGTGAACGATGGCATGGATATCTCGTGGTACATGTTCCGTTGATGCATGCTGCTGTCCTGATGTTAGATCCATGTGGTGCTGTGTACTGTGTAGAATCGTATTTGGGTGTGATGGCTGTAGTCAGTGGCTCATGGTCATCATCCTGCTCTGATACATACTATGGTGAATCCCAACACTCCTATGGGTGTGCCATGCCGGTGACGTGGTGTGGTATCCCTGCTGCCCTCTGTTCAATCCACTCCTAGGGATGGGTCTCCGATGTGGTGCCATGCTGGGGGCAGCCACATTGTGCATATGCAGTGTGTCTTCCTATATGCGCTTACGGTTGTGGTGGCTGCCAATGAGTGGTGCAAGTGTAGTGGGATTTGCCCTTGTCAGATGGTGGAGATGTAGTATATTGTGAGTGCCCTATTCCATCAATGTGGTAATCTGTTCTCATGTGCCGTTGCACTGGTTCTGTGGCAGGTTGGTTGTTGGGGTGAACATCGTATGATGGCTTCATCATTTCAACCCAGTTGGTTCATGCAGGCACCCACCTCATGGCACCAATGCACTTGCATGACACAGTCAGACGACTCAAGAGGCAGCCAGGCACGTCATCCTGCATGTTGCACCGTGTGGCACGGTAGCGTGGTGAACTGCTGGCCCTTTGAGTCATGTGTAGTTCTTTGATGTCGGGCCCACCCACGTGTGCGGTTCTTGGTTGCGTTGCATTCCATCTGCACGTAGGGGGAGTGGTATTGTTTGCAGTTGCTGTCCGCCACCTGCATGCCATGCTGGTCCACATACGACACGTGGGTGCTGTCAGGGGCACCAATGTCATTTGGCATGCCTCCATATGCATGAGGTCCAGCTTTACTGTTGTGTATCTCCTGGGTGGTCCATGTTGGGGATTGGTAGGCCCTTGTGTGCTTGGGGCGGTGAAACAGCACTTGTTTATGTGTCCGTGTAATGGACGGTTGTGACATGCCATGCATGGGCACCACTGTGTGCTGGTACGTGCCTGTGGCATGGGTGTGGGGCACAGGCAACACTGTCACTTGTGCCAGGTTAGCAGTGTATATTTGTATGCTGCTTGCTTATCTCGTTATGTCTCAGGCCAAATATGGTGGTGACAGTGTCACAGTCAAGGTGGTCAGGGGTGTCTATCTGCTAAGGGTTTTCCTTGAGTGGCCGGACATGCTGCGTGTGCATGGGGGCTGCTGGGGTGGTGACGGAGGCTGCACTGGTGCTGCATGCAGGGCCTGTCTCCCCCTCCTTCTCCCCCTGTGTCTCCTCAAAGGGGGGGCCTGGTGTTGTTGCTGAAGTTTTTGTGGTTGTGCCCTTGCTGGTTCTATTGGTGTCATCTTGGTGTGGGAGGGGGTGTGGTGTGTGGGTGTGTTCCTTTTCTGCTGTGGCAGACTCCATTGCCTCAACCTGTGCTGATTGTGTGCACCTGTGGCTCTGGGAACCACTGCTCAGGGTTCTTTACTCCTTCTCTGAGATGCCTGTATGTACTCCATGCCGGTAAGGTACTTTACGGGCTTGAGGAGGCCGTTATTTAAGTGTGCTCCTTACTTGTGATCAGCTCCGGTTTACGCCATTCCGCTAATTTCAGCATAGTGGGGCGCGCCCAAGGCCCAAGACCGATAATTACGGCATTGTAGTTTACGGTGCCGTAATTAGCGGTCTGAGGGGTCAGAATAGCATGTAGCGGTAAACAATGCCGGTAAATCATTACCGGCATGGTTTTTAGCTTACCTCCATGCTCCACCCCCACGGTGTTAAATGCTTTCCCGTTTGGACTATAATAACAGTATCTACCTAGGCCATCCATCTTGCTCTCTGAACAGAGGGCAGAGAATACAAAGTGTGGCTACCAGAACAGTGATGAAGCTCAAGTGATATGATCACATTTCACTGCCTCACGCGCTTTACACTGGCTCCCGTTTAGAAAAAGGATCATGTTTACAAGATTATGCTTAGTTTTTAATGATTCAATTCTACTTGTGATTCTCCCCTTCCCTCTAGATTTACACTGTATTCACCTAGTCACGCTTTGAGATCAGGCAGTGACAGAATGGCGCACATTACTCCCTTTATGAAATTACGCCAGGGAGGTCAAGCATTCTCAATAAAGGCTGCAAAGTTATGGAATGGGCTACCAAAGACTATGGGCAAAGAGACTAATCTTCTATCTTTTAGAAAGAAACTTAAAACCTATCTATTTAATCTCTCCTAACTTTCCCACACTTTGAGGCCCGGACTAGCAACACCATCACATCAATGGTGCCAGAAGACATTCTGCCAGTACCACCTCTCACCAACATTTGGGGGCATTAGTGTTCAGAACTGCTGATGGCATTCATTATCAAGCATGAGCCACCATAAGATAATATTGAACTTTGCACCATCCAGCACAATATTTTCAGTTAGTTCTGTACAAGATATCAACATTTGGATTTTGTGTAATCATATTTGGGGTAAAAGAACATTCCCTACTTTGCAAAATTGTAGATGGCCTTGCATAATCACAGCATAGGTGATAAGTGCCTTCACCCGGTTGTCTCGTGCATTTACATTTCACTAGGGGTGCGGGCGGAGAAGCGGCAAGTTTAGCTGTATGTTGATAGAGGTCAGTTTTCCTGGCAAGCCATCAAGGACATTCTGTGCTTACCTTTGAAACCCAATTGGAAAGTTGGTGTTTATCACCTGCCATCCCACTTGAAAACCACTACAAAGCTTTGAGCACACTTGCCATACCTGCCCTGGTGGTGCTTAAAAACAAGAGTGACCCCCAACTTGAGATTAATACCTACGGTCCAAGTATGAAGATGGTACAGTATCTACCAAGACCTGGAGGCCAGCAATTGATCCTGATACCTGCAGAGCTGCCCCTTCCCCATGCTCATGGATAAAGCTCATGCAAAATGAACTGTGCAGCCAATTGCAATATGTATGTCTTCTCAGGATCAATGTGCATCTGTAGAAAACTGACAGGGTTGGGGGCCCGCATGCACAGAATAAACAGCTACACAAAACTCAGGGGGCCCTAGCAGGTGCCACATCTTTTGACAGACATTGCATCGTCTATTTTTTATTTTATTGTATGGTTTAAAGCGAAGACATAGCTCCAGAGCAGTGGCGCGCTGTGCAGGGTGTGGGTTGCCAGAGTATGAGCTGGCATCTTTCAACCGTAGCGCAGCACAGTTCTAGAAAGAAGATGGGGAGGAATACCCCATATCCACAACAAGCCCCCTCAAAGGACCGCGCTAATTGAGAACCTTTACTAAGCAGGACATACAGGTCATTGCTACCATCTATAAAAAAAAACTCACCAGGTTTGTTGGTTCACAGTCTATTCAAACATGTGTTTCAGACAGTAATAACACATTCTAAAATGTTTAACTTTGATGCGACAACAATACTTGTGTTTTCATCCTCTGCTGGTTCCTTGACAATCACACTGAGCAATGAAGAAGAGAATAAATGAGTTATTCAGGATAGAAAATCAAAGTCCATGCCCTCATGTCACAGCTCAAACCAGCAACCTCTTCACCTTGACTGATACTACAAAGCTCTACCTCATCAACCACCACCTGTTAGGGATGACGTTGGATGTGGGTCTTGAGGATGATTTCCTTATCCGCTCTGTAGTACTTTACCTTGAGGAGAAGAGAAATGGCCTATGCCGGTAGGAGGCCAGCCTTCTCTCTGCAATAACCCCAGGGATCAGGCGGGCCTGTCTCAGGTGATGGATAGCCTGAGCTTCTGGGGAAGAAACCATTGTGGGGAAGAAAACCCCCTTGCTGAATTTAAGAGGCAGCAGAACGGCAAACCAGGTTGGATGGGAAAAAGAGCTTTCTGAAGGTGTGCTGATTACAGCGATAGTCGAGGAGAATGGAGAATATTCTAAGACATGTCCAGAAAAGAGCAAGAAGGAACAGGGAGGAGGCAGGAAGAACAGAAGGAAGAAGGCTCAGGGAAAATAGGAATTCATAACAGAACTGGGCGAAGACAGGATGCATATCTGAAACAACTAGACCGCTAAAAAACAGTGCACCAGAATGCGTACTGGGGCCCGACAGGCCCGCGGTATTGGGAAATCATGGCACCACTGAACACCCAAAACTAAAACCTTCTCCCTTTCTGTCCACTGACAACCGCTTCTACATTAATGTCTCCAACAGCATCCCCACTGCCTAAATCCTCCACTGAGTTAAATGATCCTGCAGCACTGCACTATATTATTTATTTATTTTTTATTTTATTTTATTTTGATTTGCAATGTGCGATATGTAACAAAGATGTTGCTTCAAAGTCTCAGGGTTAAAAAAAGGGAAGTGGGGTAAGGGAACAGGAGAGAATAACAAGCACACTGTGGCAAGCCAGAAGAAGGACTCGGACCAGAGGACATGTTTGGACATCTTTTTTTTTTTAAATTAAACAAAAATGCCTCATTGACCCTATTACTAATAAAAGCTAGTTCCCTTCCTAACCAACCTAAACTAAGTTGCTTGTCTATAGTCCAAAATAAACTAGTCCTCGGTCCAAACCTATCTACTAAACTGTCCCTACCACATAACAAAATGTAAAAGAAAATAAGTTGAGTGCCCTGCACTCTTGGTTCTTCACAAAGGTATCTCTGGTTGTCCCAGGAATCCCTCCTGGGTCTGGATCCAATGCTTCGAAGAAAATAACAGTTCTTGTTGGGCTCATTCACACGCATTCAAGGAAGGCACGGGACAACAATGATTCACGTCTTTCTCCTTTATTCCTCATACAACTTCTGCCCTTTTCACTCCCCTTTCCCCTCCCCTTCCACTCCCTCCCCCAGCTCCTCTCTTCCCCTTGTAGTCCCTCCCTGTTAAAGGGGATGCATACTTTCCTCTGTAACAGTTCTACTCAAAGAAAACAGTTCTTGTCAGTATAGCAAAGGTTCCTCAAAGTTCCCCAAAGTTCAAACATAATGTCTCAATTTCCTGCAAAAACAAAGTGTCCACATTTCTTTAGGTGGGGGGATATTTGCCTGATCCCTTTCCACCAACTTGGTCGATATCCCCCCACTTTGACCAACATTTGGTGCCTCTGTGCTCGTGTGATATATGCTTTCCACTCTGCTATCGTGCCGCTGTGGCTCCTTTGGATTCCCCTGACCCAATATCTCACTGAGTTCTTGAAGGTTCATAATGAGCACTCTCTGCTTCTGGCTCTTTTTGTTTTATCGGTTCCCTGTAACCATTCTCAAAGTTTATGTTGCTCGGTTTTCTCAGGCTCCCGTAACCCTTCCCTTTTTCTCGTGCTCTCTCTTCTCTCAGGTCCCAGTGACCATTGGATGGGTCTAGGGTAGTCCACCCCGCTTCCCTGCTCTTTCTTTCTTCTATTCTCATCACTCCGACCTGGGCAGCCCATGTACCTGCTGTGTTGCAGTGCTTGCTCCAGTGAGGGTCCATCTCATATGCAACAGCAGCATTCTTCCACAATGGATACTAGTTTTCACATTCCGCTCCTCTCTGCTCTCGCTCTCTCTCTCTCTCTCTCCCTCTCTCTGTCTGTCTCTCTCTCTCTCTCTCTCTCTCTTTCTTGTAGGCTCTTGGTCTGAGAGCAGAGGACCCAGTCCTCCCTAAACTTGGCATCTGTTTGCAGGCTCTGGTCCTACCTCATCACGTGTGGTCATGCCTCCAGATCCGGTTTGCTTCACGCAGCCTCTGCCTCTCAGGCCCTGTGTGCTTCCTTCTCTGGTGGACGGCATCTCCTGCAGGTGTCCACTTCCTTCTGCACTGCAGCTGGATCTGCTTATCTGCTCCCTTGCCAAGGTTCTCATGTCTGTGGCTCTGCTCTGTGTTGGGTTTCTCCTCCTCCATTCAAGGGTTTTTGGCCCTTTATTCTTGCTCTGATATTCAAAACTGATGTATTGTTCACCACAGATTGTCAAGCATGTGGAAAGTTCTGCATTACTTTGAGCCAAAAACATATTGACATACAGTCAGTATTTCTTACTCCCATATATGCAGATAATACCTTAGGTATAGGGAGCGCCCCCTGGGAATGGGAGTCCTTGTACCCTAAATGGGACTTACTCCCAGCGAGGTCCCACTTTCCCAAACCCATAGAAAGGGTTTTGCCGAGTGGGCTAACCTATGTAGCCTCAAAGGGGTTGGCTCCCCCTTAGGAAGAAGCGACAAAGTCTCCAGATTCCTCACAATACAAATAAAAGTAATTTCAGCTGTGTATAGTATAGTATAGTTGTATCACATTCCATAGTAGATTATTCCACAAAGTGGGGCTTTGGACCGATGTCATTTTGGCTACCGTCACTTGCCTTTACTGTTGGTATGCAAGTAGGCATTTCATAAAGTGAGTCCCGGCCTGATTTCCAGTAGCACTTGTGTGTATGTCTTTAGTTGCTTCCTCTCAGTGATTGTGAGACAGTGCAATAATTTCAGAGAAGGGCAGATATGACCAAGGGAATTCGAGCTGGAAATGATTCTAGCCACTCTATTCATGAACATCTACCTGGTGATGGGATTGGGTAGGCGCAGGTAGATCATATTGCAGTTATATCAAGTGTACTGAATATCAGTGCCTGGTTCAGTTGCATTATTCATTGGAGCACCAGGAAGGGAGTGTTTTGAGCGGACGTAATTCGCACAGAGTGCCCTGATTTGCTCACTAAAAGACAACCACTACATCATGGTTGGTACCCTGTATGCTGGGAAATATATGCTTGCAGCTACTCAATGTTAAATATGTCTCTTTTTCTACAACGGAATGTCAGTGCCGAGGGACACATTGGTGATACTGTTGGGAGATAGAGAGGACGGGATCTACCCACTTAGGCGGAGGGAGCAACTCTCATCACACATCTCGTACTGGCAGCAAAGATCTCACTGGCATGTAATTGGAGAACTCCGAAAGGGCCGATTATACCAATGTGGTGGGGAAATATATGGGAGATCCTTGCTTCTGAGAAAATTAGAGCACTGTTATTGGGGAAATATTCATCATATGTCGCAACCTGGCTTCCTTTTATTAACTATGTTAATAATATACTTTCAGGGATGTATAAAGCAAATCTTTATACATACCTCTCCTTGCTACCAATGGAAAATCCGAGCACTGAGAGGTTTCCTAATATTTGGCCGCGTTGTGTACTGAAGCGGGGCATTCAGGAGTAGGCTGGGACCTGAGAATCTACACTGTATATGATATAATATGCAACTTCTTAACATATTGGCTTAATCTCACGCAGTCTGTCTCGCTGAAATAAATAAAGTTGTTTAAAAAACAAAGAACTGAATCTTAATTGGTTAGTTCTCAGGCAGTAATAACCAACCAGTAGGAACATCCATGGTGTCGTTTCTTGGTTGTCACTCTGGGGGTCACCTCTGTATCGTCAGTATACATCTGGAATGAATCAATCAGATTTTCCTGTACTTATGATAGGGGGTCACAATTATGCAGTGAAACACCAGTGGGTTAACAAGGATGCCTGTAGTATTGTACCCCACATGCAACGGGTCATGTCGGAGAGCAACTTACCAACCCTTACTTCTGTAGCACTCACCGTCTGGAAAGAATTGACTAAGGTGATGTGCTGTCCATAAGGCCCTACAGATTGCTGAGTCTGTCAGTTAATATGCCATGTTCTATGGTGTCACATGCTTCTGTATGGTTGGGCAGCATTGGGGCCGTACACCGGTTATTGTCCTGGTAATCCACTAGGTCTTCTTCACTGTCAAGAAAGGTTGTTTCAGTGCTCCTGCAAGGACAGAAGATGGTGTGTCTGCCATGAAACAGGTTATTTGATTCATAGTAGGATTCATGTGTTTGGGATAAAGATAGATTGATAAAAAAAATTTTACCCCACCACGAGTGTTGTACCTATCTTCATTTACATACTTTATTCAATTTGGGTGGACTACATTACTAATGGACTACTGTAGATGTGTTTTATTAATGGAATATTCATCCAGAGTCACAGTTATTTTATGGCTGTGTTCAAAGCTCTCCACCAGTGATCAACTCTTTGTTTTTTCATAAAGCCAGGGCTCATGTTTGCCGTGATCTAGTGGCGCTATGAGTTTTATCTGGGGGCAGAGGCGTTGCTAGTGGGGGCTAAGGGAGCTATAGCCCCTGGTCTGTAGCCGCGGATAGAATCCCAGGGTCTACAACCAAAAGGCCAGGCTAGCCCCCAGTCCCAATAGTTCTGACATTAGTGTAGCCCCGGGACTTTTCCAGACCTAGCAACACCCCTGTCTGGGGGTGTAACCTTACGGGGGAGTCTTTCTCGCATTCTATTGTAATATTGACTGTTGCGCTGATATGGAATCATGTGCTGTCCTCTCAAAGTGCACAATACTGCATTTAGATTGTGTTGCCGCTGGTCTCTTGCCTCTGATAAGCTAGCTGTGCCTTTGCACATTTCACACTCTCGTGTAATGTTGGCACTAAATGCCATGTCCAGTTCAGAGTGATGCACCATGGTGACTTTGAGCTTATATATTGTTGTATGTTCATTGTAAGCGGAGAATTAGTGGCAATGTAGAGGTTTGAATGCTTGACTTGAAAAAGGAAACTGCCATGGGATCGGTGTACGAACCTCCTGCAAATGGTCTACTTTTTAATTTTATTTTTTTCATAGGGTGGGTGGCAATCCTTGCTGCACTGGGGCTATGGGTGCCGATGATGAAGCCTTGCACATGTTGGCATTTCTTCACCAGGACTACTTTCTGCATTACAGAACTTGAATGGCAAATTGGCCTTGATTACTCTGCTGAAAGTGGTAAAATGGCCATGCTTAAAGTTGGGCTTTGCCCTGATCTGGTGGCGGATAGAGGGGTGTTTGGGAGGAAAAAGGCAGGGATTATCCATTATATCTGTCAGCATTAAAGTCTGCAGGTAGATGGTGGGGAAACTGTTCTTTTGTGGACAGGCAGCACTACGCCGCAAGTTACTTTTCCAGAATTCTATCTTGCTCATATAATATGATCAAGTTCCAAATCCCGTTTCTGGACTTTGTTCATCCCGCGTCTTTTTCCTGGTTGTGGGCAAGTGAAAAGAGAATTCTGACAGGATTAGGGTGAGATAGCTAGCCAGCGACGCTGTGTGCAAAGGAAAGGGGGAGGAGGAGAGAAACTGGGGTCAATGAGACATGACAAACTGGGTGGGCGGCTGTAAAATGTAACCAATACATTCTAGAACTGGTGAATTAAGCACGGACATGATTGAAAAGAAAACCCACCCCTCATGTTTTCAAGGATGTTAGTCTCTAAAATATCTCATACTGGCTTGTCCTGCAGGATGTGTTTCCATACCAATACTTATGAAAGTTGTGCACCTTTACTGTGTCCTAATGCTCTGATTTCTAAATGTATCCAATCTCACTCCAGTAGCCATGACAACAGAGGGTTCACAGCTTGCTATGAATCATTCAATGTTTACAAAGTCTAACCCTAAATTACCCTTCATTCTGTTCTGAAATTTAATAAAAGCCAAACATGCTGTCCTCTATGATTCGAAGAAAGAGCACTGCGTTGAAAGCACAAAAGCCGGAAATAGCTCAGAAAGTGAGTGCCTTTGGAGAACAACTGCACTTTGATACAACGTAGAACCCCACCTGCATCGCGCACGTGAGAAGTAAAGTACTCTTCCAAGCAGCCCTTACGGGCTCAGCACTCAGCCAAGCAACTCAAAGTGAGCATATATTGTAATAAGGTTACCAGGTGACTCTTGGCAAGTGGGACCAGTAAGAATATTAATAGAAGCAAAGCACCTTGGTGGAGCTGGTCCTGCATTAGTGAAAAGATTCAGCTGTGGTCATCCAAGCAGTCAGTGTTTAGCCACATTCAAGCCGATGCAGCCATGAGTCTGGCCACGGTGCAATGGGAGGAGGGTCAGAATCAGCATCTGTCCATGTTGGTTTGCAGAGTTCTATTGACTAATGTAAAAAAGGCCCGGTCATCTGGGACAATCTTGAGAGTCTTCATCCTCTCAACCAGTTATCTGCCCTTTTCATCATAAAAATAGAAAGCCACTATCAGAAGTACTCGTTCTCCGACGGGTTCTGCAGACAGACATGATAACACTCTCATCAACTGTTGAAAACGAATAATCCTGTAGGTCGCTGTTCCACCTCGCCCTGGTGTGGTGCAGTTTGTCTCGGAAACCATGAATCCTAGTGCCTTGAAATGTGGTTTTATAGGGACCTCGAGTTTTGTTCCTTGTGTCGGGACCGGTTGAGAAATAAAAAAAATGTTTCTCTACCTGGTGAACATGTTTTACGGCTTCATCCGCAGGCACCATTTTGCAAAAATCCTCTGGAGAATTAATTTCACCTTATTCAGCAGAAATGTTGAAACTTCTGGAATGCAACCTGCCTTAACCTTTGCCTCCCAGGTCCATTTGCCTCCCATACATTTTTTTGTTTCCCTTCGGTGAACATGGTTTACGGCTTCTTCAGCAGGCCACAAACCCACAAATTATAACTTTTGCTGAAATTCGTGCAACAGGGTGGGGTGTCCAAATGTCATCCAGCCTCAGGTAACTATGCAAAATTTGGTGCAGATTGAGGAAACGTTGTGGAATTGTATAAGGAACCAAGCTTTGCCCAGCCACAAATCCCGCCACAAACCCATATACAAATGTTGACTTTTATATATATATAGATTGCTGGGCTGAAAAGCAGCAGCAACTATCACTGATTATGCCAGATGCCAGTTACATGACAAGGCTGTGGGGGTGGGGGGAATTTGCACCCCAGCAGATTAATTAGTGAAGTTATTGAAATTCATGCTTAATGGCCCACAACCCAATGTCTGACAAAATTGACAATACAATTAAAGAGAAAATGTAACATTATAGGGACAGTGAGTAGGCTCATACGTTTTTACATCAATGGGCAGTGGTTTTGTAAAATAAAAGTAAAAGAGTGTTGGTCATCTGTGCTGGGGGCCCATTTCGACAAATAGAAAGTTTATAGTGCCTGACATCGCCAGTTCCCCTATGAGCTGTGGTCCCTTAGTAGAAATCACCCTGGGTAAATGTATGATTGAAGGGTGATGATTAAATTAAAGAGAAAGAGCCACAGCCATTTTATGTAGATTGCAGAGGCCATCAGTGAATCTGCACCTCAGGTTTTAAGTACCTAGTGTATAGTACGTTTTTACACCCATAACAATATCATTTAACTTATAGCACTGCACTTATTGGAATCCTCATTAGATTTTTCATTAAATGGCTGAATTTAAATAAGTTGTATAATTCAAAGTCTTACATTGTCAGGTTAACTTTGAAAGCATGCATTGAAACCTCGTTGGGTCACCATCCGTGTCACTCTGGCATGCACTGTAAGCACACATTATGCTTAATGGTTGCTATGGGAAAGAGGCAGGGGTTTAAGAGGAGAATCTTGACACAGTACTGTTGGGAGCCATTGACAAGCAAGTGGTGGGATAAGGAAAGAAATGAAATACAATCAAGATATTGATGGAGTTACAATATTAGAGCCAGTAGAAATGGCTTCTAATTACCTTACAACTTACACCTTATAGTGACAGACATGTGGGCATGTCTCATTCCATTCCAGAAAGACTTGAGCAATAATAAATAGTACTCTCATTTGACCATCATAACTGCGGAACTACAAAACCCAGAATGCCGACAAAAATCTCCGGAAAAATAATTGAGGTGTATTAAAAAAGCAAACAGCTGTTTACATTTCTCAAAGAATTATTACAATGAATAATGGGGGAAGTAAAATTAATAATATGAGATCATTGGTGGAGAGGTTCGGACACACAGCTCTTGCACCTGTATGCTTCCCAGGTGGGTGTTCTAACCTTCTAACCTCTGGTTCAGCAAAGATCTGGCAACAAGGCATGCCTGAGCAGATATGAGCCTACTTTCATCCTTTGCCACTGGCACAGAGTGTGGTAAAACATGAGTGTACAGGCCTGACAACCCCTATTGATTGACATGTTATCACTTAGTTGTGTGAAATATTAAACAGCACCTCACATGGTAGTAACCCCCCATATTATCGAAAAGTCACTCTCATGTAGTGGTCTTTGTTTTGCATTTTTCTAGGGCCAAGCCCTGCAAATTCTTAAAAATCCTGCTAGACCTGCAGGGCAAGTTCCTTAGTTTACATATTCGACCTAAGAGAAATGCACTCTCCCCATGATGACCAGTGACAAAATATGTACAAGTTCTTTCTGTAAAATGGTGCATGTTACCATAAGCACACTTCATATTTGGTGCAATGCTTCCCCACAAAAGCCAGCCATGCACAGTGAAACCTTTATTTGCCATTTACTGTAAACAAAGTTTGTTTGTATTAAATGCCAAATAAATGCTTCAAACATCACCATACTAACCAGAAATGTCAAGTACCATGCACATTGTACTCCCCTCTTATAAAATCTCCTCACCAATATGAGTGGGCTGGTACATTTTGGGAGCCCTTGCTAGAGAGTTGCTTGGACATTTTGAACAGCTCCTTGGTTTTATTTGGGACTTGAAACATAAGGTTAGCAAACTATAATTTTTGCATGAAGTGTAATGGCTCTATGATAGCTTGTCTTCAGGGAATTCTAGTTGCACCAATTTATTTCATATTTCATACCTACTTTTTTAAGCAAGCTCTGTCCAGCTTGGACCATCTCTTCAGAGGTTTCAAAGTGAGAGTTTGCTCTTTTAAAAGTCAATGGAGCTCACATTTGTATGGTGCGCTCAAGTTTGTCATTGAGGGTCTGCAGTCAAATTGTGGGACATTCGGTGGGTTAAGAGCATCCCAGTTTGAAGGTTGTGTTTGTATATCTTGGATTTGTATCTCTTTTGAAAATGTGTTACACCCAGAAATACTTACAACAGTATGAACAATTTTCAGATTCATATCCTGCAGCAGGTGCCTTATAAAAGAGTGAATAGTAATGGCTAGCTGACCGGTTGATAGATGATGCATAGACGCGGTACAGGACAAAAAACAAGACACACAATAATCCAGGGTGAGACTGAATATATGCAGTAAGAGAGGGCTATATAGAGTGGGGCTAGAGACAGTATAGTCAGGTAGATGTAGAGGTATGCTGTGATGGGATGTTGAGGGTGCTCCCTCTAGATTTACAAGGTAAAGCTTCAGTGCAGATTCAAAGGAGTTGATGGTAGTGTTTTTTTCATGGAGGTAATGAGTTCCAGTAAGTGATGAGGAGCAAGGAAGAAGAAGGAGCAAAAGTGAGAAGATGATGCACAGAGTGCACAGGAAATTGTGAGATGTAGAAAGGTGTTAGGGCAGAGGTTGCAGGGAGAATGGCAGCAGAACATACTTTTAGCTAGGTGGGGAGGGTTAGGAGACCATAAATGGATTTGAAGAGAAGCAGTTGAAGTTTGAAAAATGAACAGATTTTTCATAGAGAAACATCCAGCAAGGAGGGCCTCATTACGACTTTTGCGGAATGGGTTAATGGGCTCCACTAATGGAGGCGGACCCGTTAAACCCATTCCGCAAAATTACGAGGTAACCTCGCGGGACCCGGTAAGGACGCCTGGTTTCATTAACGGGTCCCGCAAGGGGACCAGGGAGCTAACAACGGCTGGTCGTAATCGGCCCGTTGTTAGCTCTCCCGCCCATTCCCATTGAGCCCTTTGGGGGCTCAAGTGGGAATGGGGAAGGTCCAGGCCTGGGTTCCCAGTAGGAGGAATTACCGGGCCCTCCGAACTCGGAATGGCCCCGTAATTCCCCATTCAGGGAACCCGGACCCGATTTTGGAGGCAGCCATGGCGCTAACAGAGCCATGGCTGCCTCCAAAGTCGTAATGAGGCCCACAGTGTTGTGAATTGGAAGAAGAGCGGAGGAGATTACAGAAGGTGAATGTGGCGAAGTTCATTATTTTGTTAAGCAGCGAGTAGGTGAAAAGTCCTCATGTTTCATCAACAAAATTCCCGTTTCCATCTCTGCAAACCTTACCATCATATGTGCAAGACACAACAGATTTCCTGTGCAAAGTGGCCAATATTCCTTGGGACGAAACATTCTTACTTACCACTTTAGATGTTGTTTCACTCCATATCAGCATAGAGCACAAGGTGGGAATTCAAGCCATTTATTCATATCTATCCACCAAGTATGTGAGCTATAGAGACAACTCTAGAATGTTATTAGAAATGCTGATGTTCTGTCTTGAGCATAATGTATTTTTGTTTGACGGAACTTTTTTCTGTAAATTTGCGGGACGGCAATAGGCATGACATTTGCCCCTTTGTACACAATTCTAACAATGGGAATGTGGGAACAAGAAATATTGCACAGTGAAGAATGTGAGGAGTACACTAACAAAATAGTTTCCTGTAATCACTACATAGATGGCCTATTTATAATCTAGAATGGAAATGCATGAGAATGGCTGACTTTTCTTGTAGCAATTAATCATAACCACCAGAATATTGAGTTCACGGAACTTCATGATAGAAAACAAATCATCTATTTAGATGTACTAATTTATGTGGAAAATGGTCAACTGGAAAGCACCATGTGCAGGAAACCAACGCGTACCAATTCCGTGTTACATGAGAGTAGCTGCAATCCTAAAAATCTCATTAGCAGCATACCCTACGTTGAAACTGCTGCACATAAACACTGTTCCAGAAACATGCAAGATTGAAAGCGCAAAGATTTGAGGAACATGCGTATCAAAAATTAACAATTGCACAGGCATATGACAAAGCCAAAGTCAAAAAACAGGTAGATCTCCTACAGCATAAACAGCCTGGGGAAGAAAAGCGCAATACTCCCAGATTTATCCCCACATATCATGTGCAAGCCAAAAGGGTGAGAACAATTCTGAATACCCACTGGAAAATTCTAAAAAATGATCCAGACATCTCTTCTAATTTGAAAGAAAAAATGCATCAAGTCTAAAGCATGTAAATATGGTTTGAATGTCAAACAATATGTGAACCAACGGATGAAGGAAATGATACCAATCAAAAAACATCTGAAATGTTAAAGTCTGTTTTCCATATATGTCATAAAATGTGGCTGTGAGAAGCGATATGTAGAGTACAAAACACATGGTTAAAATGTGCATTCTACAACACATTCAAGCCATTAACAATAAAGATTATGAGTACACTCAAGGCATTTTCAAGAGACACATCATGGAGACCTATTCACATTATGCTATTTTGTCACAATTGAGAATCACCCACAGGGAGGGGATAGAGAGAGGAAATTACGTCAACCGGATCCTCAGCTCACTGTGGATCTGGACACCAAAGTCCCAAATGGACATAACATGGTGGAAGAAATGTAGACTTTCTTAGGGGACCCTCAAATAATAACATCCTTTTCCTCAGCCGATTCTGAACATGTACAACAACAAGAAGATCTAGAATAGCACAAAAAGGGCTCTGCATCCCCAAATATTTATGGAATCATAGCCCAGGAAGATTTATCTTTAGACATGATAGATGTCAATTTATTAAAATATGATAACCTTCCAGTTAACAAGGGCTTAGAAACATACATAAGACACATGTCAAAACTGTTTTTAAAGGTGATTGGTGTTTTAGATGTTTTGTATTTTAGAAGTAGGTAGGATTTTTTTGCACGATATGGACACAGAACTGTAAGCACTTGAAATGTCACTTGACATCAATTTCTCAATTAATAGAAATAAGTGGGAATGGTACAAATTGTTGGGAAAATAACAACTGTCCGGGCCCATGAAAGAACACTTTGCCTCATTACGAGTTTGGAGGTAGCCATGCCATTTTTAGCGGCATGGCTACCCCCAAACTCGGTTCCAGGTTCCGCAAAAGGGGACTTTCTGGGCCAGTCTGACCTTGGAGGGCCTGGTAATTCCCTTTCGTGGGACCCTGACCCGGTACGTCTCCATTCCCGTTTGAGCCCCCATAGGGCACAATGGGAATGGGGAGGATGCTAACAACGGGCCCGTTAATGACGGGCATGTTGTTAGTATCCTGTACTGCTAGCAGGTCCCGCTCTGCAGGTCTGGTCTGGCCAGGTGTACAGAGTGGGACCCGCTGCAGAACTCATAATGTGGCGGCCCGGAATGAATGGTGCCGGTCCCTTACCGGCACTGTTCATTCCGCGGCTGCCACAGTCGGAATGAGGCCCACTGTCATTCATGGTCTTCAACATGACCACCTTGCACTGAATGTAGAGAATGCTGCTCATGCACAGTTGCACTTTATTCATACGATGCTGCTAGCCCACAATATACTGTGTATGCACTATTGCACTTTATCCATATGTTGCTGCTAATAAACCAATTCCTATAACATTCTGCTCATACAGTACTGCACTTTACCCATATGTTGCCGCTAGCACATCAATGCTCATGATCATTGTTTATAAATGTAATAACCATTCTATAAATGCACTTTAGAGGAAGTATCAAGAACATATTATCCAATTGCACTGTTTCAGTGGTTACCAGTCATTTGGTCGAAAAAAATTGGTCGACTGGACAAATGGTCGAACCAATTTGGTCGAAAACCAAATGGTCGAATTTTTTATTTTTTTATTTTCACCCTTTTTTTTGGGGGGGGGTCCTCCCCAACCCCCTTTTTTCCAAAAAAAACTTTTTTTTAAAATAAAAACGAAAACCCGAAAAAGAAATATATAATTAAAAAAAAAATCCGACCATTTGGTTTTCGACCAAATTGCGTCGACCAAATGTCATTCGACCAGTTTTCAGTCGACCAAATGACTGGACACCGTTTCAATATGTTGCTAAATGCTGCCCATGCAAAGCTGCACTTTTACTTTTAAAATGCTGCGAGTAGATGATTTCATTCAATCAGCAATGATGGCACACACATATCTCTCTAGAGAAATATGCCAAAACATGATAGCAATGAACTCAACTTGAGATGCACAGATATAATGAAAGCTTTCCAACCCCCAACAGGGGAGAGTATTGCCCTTTACAATACACACTTTCTGAGCGGGAAATTAATGCTGGCAATCGAGTTTGAATACACTAGCTATACTAGGATTGCATATGTGTGCATATGCATGCACATAAGAGCATATATATATATTTATCAAAAGGGAAAGTAATTCCATCTTTCCCGTAGAGGATAACACTCCAAGAGCAGCAAAATAAACGCCAGTAAACAATACTGCCTTCAGTCAAAACCCAAAACAATTACAACGTAAAGTACTTGCAATATCCAGTTTATCGGGCATCAGCCAACAGTTTAAAAAGCACAGTACAACGCGTTTCGCAGCTGCCTTGCTGCTTGATCACTTACAAACAAGTGCTTAGCAATTCGTGCATATATACAAGCTTTCTTACAGTGTCTATGGTTCATGGTATAGGTTGTCCTTTTTTTTTACTTTCTTTCACTCTCAAGTGTAGTGCATTTGTTAATATCCAGTAAAACGCAGTGGCCATTTTGTAAGTGACATTTCTCCCAATGTTACAGTGTTATTTTAGACTTGTTCTAAAAATATGTTGTTACCACATCCCCACTACTTCAGATGAAGGACAATTTTAAGGTGCTTTTTACACTGAATAACATTAATCAGATTGCAATAAATTACATTACATTAATCGCAAGCAAAATCAATTTCAGTTAAGCCATCTTAAAACCAAAATTAAGATTGACTGCAGTTGCATTTAACGTTCATCTTAGTCGTATTAACCATGTTGTGTGATCTACATTGCATTTTGTTCAGTAATTAATTACCGAATACAACGGCGACAATAGAATAATGGCATGATATATAGCTAATTAATCCATACCCGTGGTGCAATATGCAGCCTGCTAATTTTGGCTATAGTTGAAAAGGCCCAAATATGGCCAAAAGATGTACTTGTAAATGTTCTCTAAGGATTAAAACATATCCTTTTCAAGTAGACCACAGTCAAACCTGACTGGTTAACGAAGTGCAAAATTGCATATTTTGGACCAACTTGTAAAGTGCATATTTTCAAAGGTTTTTGCCATAAAGTGCATAGTGCTTTAAAGTGCATCTCCTTTTATACACAAATTCCTAAAGTACATAGTGCTAGAAAGTTACTTCTTGTTATCCACCAATGGCTACATCCAGGTTTTATTATATCTGTATATTCATCCCCAAATTCAAGCACTTAATGCTCCCACGTTTGCTGACTGCCACCATCATCCTTACTATTAGAGAGGACAATCTTTGCCATTAAAGCAACCACAGAACCACATCATATAAGCAACAACCATGAGTTAGAGACTGAGCACAAAATTATTACCTAAGTGGATAAAAACATAACAATGTGCATACACAAATAACCAATATTAAAAATCTTCATACCACAACATTACACATCCTTACACAGAAATATGTTTCACTAGCTGCAATAGGTATTGTCTATGAAAGTATAGAAAATCTACAATATTTCTGAAATGCATATGGACTAATACCGGGTATAGCAGGCAGGCAGAAACCAGAGAGGAACGAAAGACAGTCGGTATTCTTTACAGCCAATTACTTGTGTCCCTAAATATGTGTACTGCTCCTCATCAAGATGTCCTTTAGGCTTCATTGATTCAAAGTCTAAAATGAGATTTGTCTCCTTTTGGCGCAGTTCCAATTCTCTATTGCTCCCACGAGGGTTGGCTTTAACATGATGTAATCCTAAAAATCTCAAACTGTCCAGTTTGCCCTGATGTATATCCTTGAAATGAACTGCCATTGGATAAGAGGGATCAACGTTTTTCATGGCTCTCATGTACTGTAGAATTCTGAGTTTAAGTTTACCAATGGTACTACCAATGTACCAGAGGTTACAGGAACATAAAAGTCCATAGACAACAAACTCTGTGTGGCATGTGATATTACTCTGCAGTTCAACCATATGTCCTGTTACTGGGTGTACATAATTAGTTCTATTCAGAGCAAACTTACATGCTTTACATTTAGTACATTTAAAAAAGCCATTAATGTTTGTATTAAGCCAAGAGCTACTGTTTGAGATTTTACTTATGGGGGGCAAGAAACTGCTAACCAAGGAATCTTTAATAGAAGAAGATTTCCTGAAGGTTATATTGACGCGTTCCTTTAGAACTGGCGATAATTCTCCATCTGATTGCAGTACATGCCAGTGTCGATGCAATATTTTTCGTATGACATTGGCAATATATATATAGGTTTATTTTAAGGGACATGAAAAACAGTGGAACATTAGTGACAATTAATTAAATCGATTACAATGAGCAATAGGGCATTATTGATGCACCCATAATTAAGAGACAAATGTAAACTGGACACATAGAAATCGCCGAGAGTAAAATCAATGGAATACATGGGACACATAGGCAGCAAAAAGACTAGACCAAGATGGCTCTTGGGTTTTAAATTAGATCCCATTAAGAAGTATTCTGGGCCATACATAAGAAAGCGCAAAGGCGCACATTCCCACAGTAACAGTATCACATTTCAGTGCTTAAATTCACCATCAACTCTGAAAAAGCCTCTGTGGCGAAACGCGTTGGTTGACTCACCTGAGCCACTTGATGTCATCCAACTGGTGATTTTCGGACTTCTTCAATTTTAATTATGAGTTTGCCCGAATAAAAGGAACAATATTTTCAAATCCTTTTGGGGCTGCTGTGCCATTGATTTTGATTTTTAACTTTGTGAACACTCTCTAACAGTGGAAAGAGAGCAGGGGGTCACTGTGAGTGTGGAGGCTACACAGGAAGATGTCCCTGCAGTTTGACTTTGGAGATTCAATTCAAAGCGTTACGGTACCGTCACTTATCACTTACACAAGTTCATCACACAACTTCATCAGTTAATGTCAGATAGTAAGCTTCAAACACCTTAGGAATTGTAGATTTGGACAGTATACCATCAAAGTTGGATGCATATGGAACGGAATGCCACCAGACTCATATTAAACGTTACACAAAATCGTCACTTATGCACAACTTCATCAGTGAATGAACTCCAGTGAATGGACTTCAGACTTTTTGAACTCAACGCCTCAATGGAAACCATGGAACGTTGTCTATAGGATGCTCTCAAGGTGACCCTGTATGGAGATTTAATTGCACTGCGTGCAGCTAGGGTAAAACAGTCCTTTGCTCTTGAACGCAAGATGGAGCGGGAACTCCAGGGTGCCATGTGCAAAATGGAGACGGATGCAGGGATGCGACTTCGTAAAACATATAGAAACCTCTGCGAAAAGCTTGAACTCCTCCAGATCAAATTGGCGGAGAAGGGGCTGTTGCACCTTCGGCAGAAATACTATGTGATTGCCAATAAGACTAACAGGCTTCTAGCGCACCTGTTGAAGCAAAAGGCGGCATTAGGGACTATATGCGAGATAATTACTCCTGTGGGGTCCAAAGCTACTACCACACGGGACATCATCGAGCAATTTACAACCTTCTACATGGCCCTCTATGCTTTTGACTTCCGGGAGAACGCCTCGCAAGATGCATACATCCAGTCAGTACCCATTCAAAAAATAACTCTAGGAGAACGAGAACAGTTAGAGAAAGGGATCACCATCAAGGAGTTACTAAAAGCAATTGGGAAACTTCTCCGTCCAACAAATCCCCCTGGCCCTGATGGCTATCCCTCCATTTACCTCAAAACTTTCCAGAAGCTACCCGCCCCCAGACTGACTAGCCTTTTCAACACATTCAGGAACCCGGTTCCCATAACCCCAACAAAGGAAGAATCGAAGATGGTCTTGTTTCCAAAGCCGACCAAAGGTCCAGCATTATGCGGGTCTTAACAGCCCATTGCCCTTATTAACATGGACGCCAAGCTCTATGCAAATGTGCTGATGAACCAAATTGAAGTCCTCCTCCCTAAACTAATACACCCAGACCAATCAGGGTTTATTAAGTGGCAGCAAACTTTTGACAACATTAGAAGGGTCTGCCAACTAATCAAGAAAGCCACGAGGAAGGACACTCCATCGGTCCTCCTCTCACTTGATGCAGAAAAGCGTTCAACTGTTTTGAGTGGTGCTTCTTGTTCCACACGATACACAATGGAGTTGACAGGGTTCGGGGTGTTGTTCCTGCAAATGGTATGCGCTAATTATAGAAATCTGACAGTTAGGCTTTCAATTAACAGACAACTATCCAAGACCATCCCACTAAGAAGAGGAAGCAAGAAGGACTGCCCCCTGTCCGTGCTCCACTATGCTATCTATCTAGAGCCATTCCTGAGTTAAATTAGATTACTGGGGGATATTCGAGGGATTCCATTCGGGGACGAGGACCACAGGGTTATGGTGTTTGGGGCCGACATGCTCCTCGTTGATCCCGAGCACTCTCTTCTGACTATAGCACGTGAGATTGAAGCGTTTGGGCGGTGGCGAGATTGAAATTCAATATCGCAAAGTCAGAAATCCTGAACTTGGAGCTCACTGGCCACTCTATGCAGTGGGCTGTGGAAAGCACCTCTTTTCGCTGGGCACCAAAGGCCATGAGGCCTTTGGGGCTAACAATCACCAAATCCCTAGCAGGGCTATATGACGCAAAATATAAACCGCTGCTGGAGGCAATCAAAGCCCAGCTGCATCGTTGGGCGCCCCATGGGCTACTGTCTTGGGAGAATTATTACCATTAAGATGGTGATCCAGCCCAGACTGCTGTACAACTTTCAAGCACTCCCCATTCATGTGCCCAAACACTTTTTCTGCACGCTGAACAAGATGTTGGCAGCCTGTGTGGAACATCAGAGCCCAGAGGGTGGCCATTCACTAGATGTTGGCCCTGGTGCACAAGGGTGGGGGGGGCTGGGGCTGCCAAATTCTTGTCTCTACTATAAAGCAGCTCAACTGACCACCAAACATTCACAAAAGCACCAATACGGGACTAGTAGCAGACACTTGGGACCAAGCAATATGCCTAAGCAGCATTACTACAGTCCCATCTCCCTTTACACCACTCTTTCAAAACCGTCAGTTCTCCCCAGGGATAGAGCTTGGAGCTTTGGGTGGGCGCGTTCATCCAGTGCAAACAGGAGCTACATTTGAGGGAAAGTGACAGGCTTCAATAGCTACATCTTAGGCATTGGCTGTCGTCCCCCTCTAACAAGGCAGCTGTGACACGACCCCTCCCATCATTCGAGAAATATCTCACTACCAATCAGGGAGACAAGGAGCTAGTTTCCAAACTTTATGGAATTTTGGAGATGGAACTCCTAGACCGCCAAATATATATATATATATATATATATATATATATATATATATATATATATATATATATATATATATATATATATTTTTTTTTTTTTTTTTTATTATTATTTTTATTTTTTTTTTTTTTTCAGGAAAAAAACTTTGTTAAGGGGACGTTATGGTTCAGTTGCGCTACTAAAAACCTGTGCAATTCACTAAATAAACTTTACAAACGTGACATTATGGTTCAAAGCAAAACCGAAAAACCCCTGAAATTCGCCAGTTATGGTAGGCTAAGCAACCATACCTGCCCGCACCACTGTGCACTGCTAACACTAACACCCAGAACATGAAAGATGGCATCATATATGTCATTGATGACATCACTGATGATATCACATGTGTAGGCCCTTTGTTTTTGTTCACTGCCATATATATATAATTCAGTCAAAAAAACTTTCTTAAAGGGATGTTATGGTTCAAAGTAAAACCGAAAAACCCTTCACATTCGCTAGTTATGGTAAACTAAGCAACCATAACTCGCACCACCTACGTGCATTGCTAAGACTAACACCCAGGACATGAAAGATGACATCACTCTAGTACACATTACATACTTTTAGCAAACGTTTTAGTTATGTGAAAATTTCATCAGCTAAGGCCATCCCTCCTCCCCAAGAAACAGCAGCACTACTGTAATGAAGGAGCATGACAAACACTGCACCAACCTTATAAATAAAAAACGCACAATATTAAAACAAACCCATACGTTAACAAAGTAAATGTTGCGTTAAAAACCACCTTTCGCAATGTAAATGTTTTTTTTTTAAATCGCATTCACTCCATGTACTTTAAATTTCTCAGCAAAGGATATAGACGCTATAAGATTTATCAGTAATAGTATAGATGTGCAAATAAGTAACCTATACTACGGAAAAATAGGATTTGTGGTTATAATCCGGCCTGCCTTCGGCGGCCCGGATTACAAAACACAATCCTTTTCCAAGATTGCCATCATCGAAAGGAAAGGCGGTTCTTGCACACATGTCACGTCTTCATTTTCCATGGCAGCAAGGTAAAAGCAAAAGTACGTGGCAAAACGCAGAACCTGTACATAAACATACAACGATTACAAAACAAAATCCTTTTTCAAGATAGCCACCATAGAAAGGTAAAGCGTTTGTTATATACATTGGCCCTCTTCGCTTTCCATGACAAACTCCAAAAAGCAACAGTACGTGCCATGACGCAGAACCTGTAAATAAACATACAGTGACGTATAATATGGTACCGTACATTTCGAAAAAATAAACGGGATTTTAAAAGAAAACATTAACATTTATGAATTTGTAAAGTACTTTTATTTAACAAACAACTGTCAGAGACCAACGGACTCATCCCATTTCCAATTACATTGCAACAATGGTTCTAATGGCAACATTGACAATGTCTATGGTAAAACACATGCTGTCCTATTCGCATAAACAAAGTATGCATTTCTGTTGAAGCAACCGCTTTGTTTGCACAGGTATTTCCAATACGCCGCCATGACTGTTGCCTTACACCATCATAAATGATGTTACGTCACTCCTAATCGCTAGTTCCACATAGGGACAGAGGGGCCCAGGCCTGTCATCCCATAACATTATAATGGAGAGGCAGCCGGTCACAAGCAGTTGCATCTGGCGTGGAAAGAATGCGTCACTTGGTAGCTGGAAACCATAGCACGCACAGTACGGCAATATGTAGCTAGGCGGAAAATGTAAAAGAAAATCTGTGTGAATACCCAACCTTTAGGAAAACATTTCAAAACAGACACAAACATTGTGGAAAGTAGTACACAAATGAAAGTGGACAAACATGACATTTTAGGAATTATTGGAGTTGACCATGGGTACATATAGTGCAAGTCTACAAAGACCGCGAAACAGCAGTCGCCGTGAGGGTTAAAAAAATGCCAACTACACAGTGAGAGGGTAATTCAGTTATGAAGCCTACATGAATGGGCAAGGAAGAAAGAATTACATGTCTTGATGTTATACAAGACCAAAAAAACGTGCAACCTGATAAACAAAGCTATTTGGGTAAGCATAACATTTCAAAGAAAAAGTAACGGTCAACAAGTGAGACTCTATTCATAGCCTTCAAACGCTACCAATGGGCACTCTCTGTTATTGAAGGAAAACATATAGTGCAAGCCTACAAAGGCCACGAAACAGCAGTCACCGTAAGGGTTACAAAAATGCCAACTACACAGTGAGAGGGTAATTCAGTTATGAAGCCAACATGAATGGGCAAGGAAGAAAAAATGACATGTCTTGATGTTACACAAAACCACAAAAACGTGCAACCTGATAGACAAAGCCATGTGGGCAAGCATAACATTTCAAAGAAGAAGTAACGGTCAACAAGTGAGACTCTATTCATAGCCTTCAACGCTAACAAAGGGCACTCTCTGTTATTGAAGGAAAAATATAACTGCACCAAAAAAAATACTTCAGTTACATTGTCACAATTAGTGTTGGGTAATGTAAAATTAAAACGCGGGTCGGTGTACAGTCGTCAAAATTAAACTTACATGATTTTCACAGCCTCCATTGCATTTCGCAAAGTCAGACAGCAATGTGTTTGCAGCAAAGAATCTTTGTGAACTGATATTTCATGTTTCTTACAAACGATTTTAAAACATAACCTTATCAAACAATATGTTTTTCCAAGCTCTCATTCCTTGCATAGCTTATGAAGTTTCCCTTTCCCTCAAGGTCAAAAAACAATAGCCCCTTATGGATTGACTTGGATGCGTGGGCCTACTAAGCTTGCAACCAAAAAAGCAAATGAACTGACCTTCACTCAGAAAGCAAATACATTCTCATTTTCAACAACATATGACAATCCAATCTTGAGAACTGCTACTCCCATGCTCCTCTAGAACCACTGTTTCCAACAAACACTCCAGGTGGCGGGCTCCAAAATCAAAATGTAGGACGCCAGTCCGACTTTAATATTAATCTGAAACATTGTAACACAGACACAGGCATTGGGCGCTGTACGTTGAGCACCAACTTTCCCTTTACCGTATGAATTTGGTGGCAAGAAAACACCACTTTTACAGTTTGCGCTGCCACTTTCCATCCCAAGCTAATTAAAGTTCACCTTCGGAAACAGTATTTCATAAGTATAACAAGTCCATAGGTATCTTGGTTTGTATGTGTTACCGGCGATGTCCAGGTAAACCAAAACATGAATGAAAGATTGCGGAGGCAGCGAACAAATGTGACGCACTTCACGATGTTCCACAGCCAATCAGTGAAAACGCCACATGTCCGTGGACATGACGCTACAGATGAGCCAATCGATTTCTTGTCCGCGGAGCGAACAGGGAAGTGTGTCCGCGGAGCGGACATAGATATCACTATATTTTTCTGACCTACTTTTTGATAGTTTTAAAGGAAACTACTGGACGGATTTTCACCAAATTTACAAAAGCACGCTTTCAGGACCAAGCCGCTGCCCCTGCCGCAAATCTGGTGAAAATCCGTCCAGCGGTTTGGGCTGTAGGTGTGCGCAAAGTTTTTCCCCCATTCAGTCTATGGAAAAATAAGACGTTTTGAGACCCCTCATAACTTTTCCGCCCCTGGACTACTGTGGCTGTGTAATATATATATATATGAAGGATTGGGAGCAGCTATGGAGAGACATCCCAAAACTCACGCGGGCTATCCAAATCAGTGAGATATGGTATAAGGCATGGGTGCACAACTGATTTTGACAGAGGGCCGAAAATACCTTACATGATGGCTATAGTGGGCCGAAAAGTAAATGTGGGTAGGGCGGCAGGCGCGGTGGGGCGTGGCGTCGCAGGAGGCTTTTTCAACCCCCAATTCTTATTAAAACACATGGAAAAAGAATGTTTTTGAGGTGTAATGATTTTTATTTGTATTTCAAACTTATATTTTGTACTACACATTTTCCATTGTTATTTTATTTCTATTTAGTTATTGCATATCGTCTGTTTAATTAAATGATATATATTTTATTGACACTTGATTGGACATTCCATTATTTTGGACTGCTGTACTTTGCTGTTTGGATTGCCCAAGAGGAGTATGGCTTTCGTTGAGTGAGGTTTCCACAAAAAGCAAAGGATGTACATCTCCTAACTGTGCCTATTTTAGCTTTATTTTTGGGTTCACTCTTGGGGTGCGACACTATGCCCAATAGCCCCCACCCCTCAACCAAACACTATGCCCCATAGCTCCCACCCCTCAACCAAACACTATGCCCCAAGACACCCACCACTCAAGCAAACACTATGCCCCAAGACACCCACGCCTCAACCAAACACTATGCCCATTGGCCAACCCCTCCACCAAACACTATGCCCCATGACACCCACCTCTCATGCAAACACTATGCCCCAAGGCACCCACCCCTCAAGCAAACACTATGCCCCAAGACACTCACCCCTCAAGCAAACACTATGCCCCATGGCCCTCACCCCTCAACCAAACAATATGCCCCATGACACCCACCTCTCATGCAAACACTATGCCCCAAGGCACCCACCCCTCAACCAAACACTATGCCCAAGGCACCCACCCCTCAAGCAAACACTATGCCCCAAGTAGAAGGCTCTAAAGTAGAAGGCTATCAGGGTAGCTCAGCAGGTTGACAGACTGTTGCTAAGATTAAGTTCCTGTTAATCCTATGACTTTTTGCAATTCCTTATGAATAGTGCTATAAAATATGTTTGGCCAGGGCATGGGTTGGGCTGCTCGCTTGCTTATAATCAGGCAGAGGTGGGGGGGTATCTCTGCCCCTGTAGTGAAAATCCAATGTTCACACAGCCATCAGAGGCAAGGGCTCATCTCACTAAGCAAGCCAAACGGAAAGCTGCACACTGATGCCAGAGACAGGCGCTTAACTCACTGAGCTATCATACTGACTGAAGAAATCCAATGACAACTAAGCGTTTATTGTTATTTATAGCCCAGTCTTAGTGTGCCCAGCATTGCAGAATGACTGCTTTCAGCAGTGATGGCCCTCCTGCCCCTTAAGGACAGAAGAATGAAACATGCCGCTGTTTGGGGAAAGGAGCAACGAGCCCAGGGCACAGGGGAGCCGATTTATGAATTCCCGGGGGGGGCTCAAATACAGGAAGTGACATCACTGGCAGTTACAGGACCGCAAATCCCTGGATCACATGCTCACTTCTTCAGTGTGAAATTCTGGCCAAGGCTCTTTGGTCAAGCATTCAGGATGGGTCTCACACCTTTAAACAGTGTGATATATTGAGTGGGCACTCTTGCGTAGTGAATACGCCAATGTACGCACGCGTGAACGGGATCGAGACTCGCGCATGCGCAGTTGATAATAAAGACGGTCCAATGGCAGTTGCCGCCGGGGACCCGAGCAAGTCACACGTCTCCGGCGTAGCTCATTGTGCGAGCGTGTGAGTGCACGTGTGAATGACGGCTGGGGCCCCTGGCACCCCCTGCCAGCACGACATTGTCGACGAAGACGACTCCGGAGCAATTCTCCACTATGACTGCGTTGGAGGGAAAATCGTCGCTCTGTGTCGACACGGATCCACGCGCACGGCCGGCCGGCCGCCATCTTGCTTCACACGCAGATTGCAGTGGTTGCGGCCCGCGAGGGTGCTTGTGCGCCAGCTGCATTTCGGCTAGCTTTTGGAGACCAAGTTGTGGGACTTACACAGCCTGTGCGGCCACAGGACTGTGGCATCGATGAAAAGTGAACCAGTCGACAAGGTGTGTCAGAGAAGGATTCTGTGTCGCAAGTAGGCCCACCTGGCTAGACCACCTCGTCACCCATGAAGGACTACATCCCCCTGTGAGTACCACTCATCACAATGGGTGAGGGGGCAGAGCAAGAGGGCGCCATGGCCCTGGTCCCACGCAGGATGCACAGTACTTTGGCTCCCATGCCCGAATTCGACACCACGGGCCCTCTGTCCAAATTGGGACCGAAATGGCTCCTGTGGGTCAAAAAATTAGAAATGTTCTTCAGGGCCTCGGGGGAAACGGAGGAGGAGGCGAAGATAGCCATCATGATATACTCGGCAGGAACGGAGGTCCACAGGATATATGACTCGCTCACTATCCCAATAGTCACATATGACGCAGTAAAACAAGCGCTCAGAGACCATTTCCTTCCCATGGCAAACGTAGACTTTGACAGGTTTGTCATGAGCGCCGAAAAACAACTGGAAGAAGAGTCGCTAGACCAGTTTTGTGCGAGGCTGCGGCACCTAGCAAGCTCCTGCCGGTGGGCGAATGAAGAAGAAATGATTCGTAACCAGCTGCTGCAAGGGTGCAGTTCCGGGAAGCTAAGGAGACAAGTCTTGAGGGAACCTGGGCTGATGCTGCAGCAAATTCTGGACCCGGGGAGGGCCTACGAACTTGCTGAGGCAAGGGGGGCAAAGATGGACGCAGCCACGCACTCGAGAAAAGAGGAAGAGGCATTTGCGATTGGACGTTCTGGTCCAGGGAGAGCGAGGTGGACACTGAGGAGTGGGGAAGGCTCCACGACTCCAAGCACTGCTCCGTCGTGCTCCTACTGCGGGTATGACCTGCCGCACATGGGTGAGTGCCCAGCTAAATCAAGGGTATGTGGCCGGTGTGGCACACCAGGACACTACGCTAGGGTGTGCAGGGCAGCGACACCAGTAGCGGCCTCGAGGGGGCCAGAGAGAGCTGGCAGGAGCAACGCTCGGAGAGTGAGGGGTGTATCGGCTGTCGAACAGGGTATGCAAGACTTCAACATCGCAGAAGAGGAAGAGGAAGAAGAGGACATTTTCTTCATCTCCAGCATTGCCAAGGGCCCTGGCGAAAGTCGACAGCCAAAATGTACAGTACTCATCGGAGAAGTCCCTACTCCGGTCCTCATAGACACCGGGGCATCTGTCTGTGAGTTGGCTACCGAACACTACAATGCACTCCCAGGCCCGCCAAATTTGACTGAGTCCACAGCAAGAATATACGCATTTGGAGGAGATGCACCCCTTCCCATCCAAGGAGTGTTCGTGGCTCCAGTATCTCATGGACAGAACAGAATCAAAGCACGGTTCTTCATCACCAGCGTAAGCCCACACTCCCTTCTAAGTCGTGCCGCGTCGGAAGCGCTGCACATTGTGCACTTCACGTTAGCGGTATATCATGCCGATCTGGAACGCCTGCTGCAACGCTTTGAGGTGATCTTCGACGGCATAGGGAAACTAAAAGCCGACCCCATACATTTGCACATCGATGGATCAGTGAGGCCGACAGCGCTAAAGCACCGCCGTATCCCATTCCATCTGCGGGCTCAGGTAGAAAAAGAGCTACAGTCATTGGTTGACTTAGATATTATCGAAAGAGTGGAAGGACCTACCCCGTGGGTCTCCCCAATTGTGGTGGCCCCAAAGCCCAAACAGCCGGGTGCTGTAGGCATATGTGTGGATATGAGGCTACCCAATGTAGCCATCAAGAGAGAATGCCACCTTACGCCCACCCTAGACGACATTGTTGGCGAACTTCAGGGGGCGAAGGTCTTCTCGAAACTGGACTTCAGATCTGGTTATCACCAGCTAGAGCTCCACCCCGAGTCGAGGTATATCACCACTTTTACAACTCACGAGGGGCTATACCAGTGCAAAAGGCTCAGTTTCGGGGTCTCGTCCGCAGCAGAGGTCTTCCAAAATGCCATCAGGGGGGGTCCTGTCAGGACTCAAGGGAGTCATAAACATGTGGGACGACATTCTGGTCTTTGCCCGCTCGGAGGCAGAACATCTAAAGCGCCTGGAAAACGCCCTCGAGAGACTTCGCAGCCTCGGTCTAACTCTGCACAAAGAAAAGTGTGAATTCCTGAAGGACAGGCTGGAATTTTTAGGATTCATATTCCACGCCGGGGGCATCTCCCCAGATCCCGAAAAGGTGTAAGACATTCGAAAGGCAGCACCACCAACGTCCCCAGCAGAAATCAGAAGCTTCCTGGGGATGGTCAACTATTGCGGACGATTCATTCGTGACCTAGCCTCCTTGTCGGAACCCCTGAGGGCTCTGACCAGAAACGACGTTGCGTGGACCTGGACCGGAAATGAACAGAGGGCGTTCACAGCCATCAAGCATGCCCTGTCCGGACAAGAGACCATGGCCTATTTAAACCCGGACCGCGAGTCGGAGATCGTGGTCAATGCCAGCCCGGTGTGGCTGGGCGCAGTCCTCATGCAGGCAGACCATCAGGGGACCATGCGACCGATCGCCTACACGAGCAAGGCGCTCACCGAGACAGAGAGGAGATATTCTCAGATTGAACGTGATGCCTTGGACATATTGTGGGGGTGCAAACACTTCCGGATCTACGTCCTAGGGAAGCCAGTTGTCGTGGTGACAGATCCCAAACCCCTCATCCCGATTCTGTCAGGCACATCGTCCAAACCTCCACCTCACATAGAAAGATGGATGCTCTCGCTCATGGAGTACGGGGTCAGGCTACTCTACCGCCCAGGGACACACAACCCAGCAGACTACTTGTCCCGCCATCCAGGTACCGGACGACCCAGAGACTCGCAGGAAGTGGCTGACTGCATAGAGGCTATACACCTGGTGGTGGAGTCGGCACGTCAGATCTTCGCTGACACCGGCACTGACACTATCAGTTTGAGGATCGCTACATCGACTCCTAGGAACCGGGAACAATTCCCCCTTTACCCACTGGATACCTTTGTTTCCACTAACAACCTGTGGCATCCATTTTTTCCTTTGAAGGCGGTTTATGATTAATGGGCTTGATTAATTCAAGACTTTTGCTGTGCTTGGAGAAGAGTACACCACACTCATTTTACTCAGTGATTTTCTCCAGTTACTACTGCCCATGCTCTGTACCGAGGTCTTATTGACGTCCTGAACCCCTGCCTTGAAGAATTCCCCCCTCATTCATTTTGGGGAATTTCATTACTTACTCTGCCCCGAGGAAGGCGGTTCTTTAAACATCAGTGGCCTTACAGGTGGCCCGCCGAAACGTAAAAGTGGTCTCCCCCCTTTTTTGCTGGAATTCATTTTTGTTTCCAATTACATACTGCTTCTTTTCTCTTTGAGGCCCTTCCTTTTCAAATCTGAATAATATGAAAAGTTTACGTTGGCAGACCTGTACAAATGTATCTACATTTTGTTTAATCAACTGAACTGAATAGTTCTTTCTTTTTCCTTTTTTTGTTCTTGGTTTTCATTCAAACAGTCAACCAGCAGATTTATTAAATGAAATTGTTTTTTGTGTGTTTTGTTAATTTCATGTACTTGTTAAAAGCAATGAATTTTATGCATTTGTTAAATATACTCACTTTTGTGAAATAAATGAGTAAAACTCTTGAAAAAAAGACGTTTTCAGTGTGGCATTACATTGCTCTATGCTTCTCATGGCTACCTTGGGCTGCTTTAAGTAAGAATAATTAGGATATCCCGTATCGGATACCATGTGAATTGTAACTATAACTTTCTAAATTTAGTTTTTACAGCTTTTGAAACTCTGTTGTGTGTACTGTGGAGTCAGCACTGCCTGTTGCCCTAGCGCGCCACGAGATCGCAGACAAATCCAACACTGACGAGGCATTAATCGTAATAAAAGAAGCCTTAGCCAATGGGGAGTGGCGGGAAGTCCCGGAGGAATGTCAACTGAATGTACAGTTTCACTCTTGGTCATCTCAGTGACCCCATGTATATTGATGGAGTCAGTCTCCCATCTGAGAAGACAATTATATTTCTGTTAAAACACTCTGAATTGTCACTCCAGTTTCTCGATCTATAGATTCATACCATATTTATTCAATGTGTGTGCAGGGGTGATAACTTGTGTCTGAGAGAGCTCATTCTTTCATTCAGCTTATGGACAGCAGGCAGCTCCGGACATGCCTGTTGCCAATTGAATGTAGACAGATCTACTATTTAGACACTGGGAGAGAGCCATGCATCCACATTGGTGGTGAAGAAGCACTCAACATACAGAACACAATGGTATAGTGTTGCAGTCCTGCTGAGAAATGACAATTTTGAGCATGTGAGCAGTAGGCTGGATCAGTGCTGCCCCATAAGAGGTGTAGAAGCCTCTGTGAGAAGTGGCAGTACTGTCCCAACGGTGAAAAGTGTAGTATTTTCACATTAACTATGCTTAAGAACTTTGGGTTATTGAATAGTGCTGTTACATTCTGAGTAAATCCATCCCTTTAAATATATGAGCTCTTGTATAACCACGACAGTGTTGAGTTATTCTGATGACAGACTTGCTCAATTGTTCTGGTTCTGTATCATTAAATGTACTTCAGATCTTTAGAGTATCGGAAGGATAGCTCAGGGGCAAAGTGCTCGCCTTGGAAGCAAGACGACACAGAGCAGCAAAGGTTTGATCCCTCGGTCCGTGCAACACAGGTTCACTCGCTTGGTCCGCACAACACAGGTCCGCTCCCTCGGTCCATGCTACACAGGTTCGCTCCCTCGGTCCGCGCAACACAGGTTCGCTTCCTCGGACCGCGCAACACGGGTTCGCTCCCTCGGACCACGCAACACAGGTTCGCTCCCTCAGTCCGCGCTTAGAAACCTCTGGGTAGTACACTCATTATAATTAACCAATTAAAATAACAAGAAATACATCTGTTGAGAAGTTCTGGGCCCTTGTCAATAAGAGTGTAGCAGCTGAACTGAGAGCTGCTGATGTTGTCCCATCAAAAGTTGGGTGTGCCTCTACATCTGTGCACCCCTCTTGCCAACAGGGATGTACAGATGTACAAATACACCCAACCCAAAACGATTTTTAGAAATTGAGGGCCGACTTGTTTTGCATCTGTGCCTCCATTTCTAAAAATCGTTTTGGGTTGGGTGTACCTCTACATCTGTGCACCCCTCTTGCCAACAGGGGTGCACAGATGTACAAATAGACCAAACCCAAAACGATTTTTAGAAATTGAGGGACAGACTTGTCTTGCATCTGTGCCTCCATTTCTAAAAATCGTTTTGAGTTGGGTGTACCTCTACATCTGTGCACCCCGGTGCACAGATGTAGAAGTATACCCAACCCAAAACGATTTTTAGAAATGGAGGGACAGATGCAAAGCAAGAGTCTCTTGCTTTGCATCCGTCCCACAATTTCTAAACATTGTTTTTCCCCCGCTTTTACCCGGGCCGCCAGAGAGAGACACAATACGGATGGAACAAAGGGCCATCCATACTGCGTCTCTTCTCTCCGGCCCGGAGGGAGGCTCAGCCCCGACTTCATTCTGCGGGGGGGGGGGCTGGGCCCCCCATGCCCCTGTACTCGGCACCCCTGCCAGGGCAGATTAGGTCACCGAGCCCCACCTTCCCTCAGTGAAGCTGGGGGCTCGGTAAAGCCTGCCATGCTGCTGCCCGCCCACCCAGCTGTCGTTAACAAAGCATTTTTTTATGAATTCACCAGGCGGGCGGGCGAGCTGCAGGGCAGAGAAGACGTGCAGGCAGGCAGGCAAGGGGGGGATGACTTTTTGTGCAGCTGGCGTGGCAAGGCTGAAATGCCTTCCGGCATCAAGCCTTATTGGCCACGTCAGCCGCACTGCTGATCCCCCATTGGTGCAGCATACACACACACTACGTGACTCACAGGAGTCACATAGTGTGTGCTGACTGAGCCAATGAGGGGCAGTCTTTTTCATGGCCCGGCAAGGAAGAAAACAAAGACTTTCTTAATGGAGGGCGGCCGTTGCTGCTTGCGGGCCGCCTTCCATTAGGAAAGTCTTCAACCCTGCCGGGCCATATCCAGCAGCATCACAGGCCGCACTTGGCCCGCGGGCCGTATGTTGTGCACCCATGGTATAAGGTCTTGACTCAGTGGCATAACACACCAGCGCGCTTGTACGCCATTAGCGGGAGAGCTTCTCAGGATTGTTGACGTGCAAGTGGGGGACGGTGGACTGGGCCCACGTCTGGTGGGGCTTTCCAAAACTAAGGGAATATTGGGAGGCAAATAATGACAATATGAAGAAAGTGTTCTGCAACCAGACCCAGAGAGGCATAAAAGAAACAATACTGGGGCTGCGAGACTCTGCAAACAGGGCCTGGCCGAAGCCCCAGAGGAAGGCCTATGCAATATTATCTCTGGCAGCACCCTTTGTAATAGCGCAACACTGGAAGGCGAAGGATCTATTGAACAAACAAGACAGGTATGCCAAAGTGTGGAATTTCGTGGCCCTGGAGCGGGTGACCTACTCGCTCCAGGGACACAGTACCAAGTTCTCGACTGAGTGGGGACCAGTCCTCCCCTTCCTACATGGTGAGTACCATGAGCCACACTGCCTGCAAAGGCTGCACATCTCAGGTATTAACTGACACTCTTACCTTAATTAGAAAACTACTTTTTCTAAGCTACCCTCCTGTTCCCAGGCGGACGAGGGAGGGCGGGATGACAGTGGGTTTGGGGGGTAGGGCAGGGGGATTGAGGGGGGGTTATTCATTCAATTTTGCTGTTGTATTTGAAAATACCAATAAACAAACATTAAATGTTAAATGTTAAATGTTAAAGGTATTTGTACCGTGCACCGTCACCAACGGAGTTGGTCCTCTGGCGGATCTGCAAATGAGAAGGTGGGATGAGTTAGTAGGTGAAGCGGGAGTAGGATAGTGAGAGGAGTGTTGTTCTGTTGGCAGCTTCAACTTGGTATACACCGGGTGCTGAGCTTCGGTGCGAGTATTGGATTGATGTCAGTCCTCGTGTGCTGTTGGTGTTGCTTATGTATTGTTGCGGTGTTGTGAAGTGCGTGCAAGTTGTTGTGCGTCGGTTGTTAGTCGGTTGTATGAAGGTTAACAGAAGTTCAGAAATCTGTCCGAGTGTGGTAATAGATACATTATTTTTTCGATACAGCTAGAACCCGAGGCCCCAAACTTTGGGAGTAATCTATGTTTGATTAAACGTTCCATGTTAGATTTTGATCAATGAATATGTTAATGAATTGATCCTACAAAGGGCTAAATTGGTTGACCAATATTGGTCATGTGTCCCCTATCAGGACCCTAAAAACTGTAGGATGCATAGGATTGGTCAACCAGCTGTTTGGAGTTCAGTTCATGATAGAACTAACAAGTTGCGCTTATCAGGTGTTCATAATAACAATTGTTTGAAGCAATACAATTCACAATGCCATTTCACCTGTCTTGGAGATATAATTGAATGCCCCTACAGTTTAAATGCTAGAAATATTGTAAAATGTGTATGAGGCCTATTTTCTTATCTATGTAGCAAAATGTTTTTGTTCAAAATATCTAATGAGCATTCTCAGAATAGCATATACGATCTCTCCTAGTAGGACAGAGGCCTTGTTAGGAAAGATTCAACAGATAAAACAAATGCAAAGGCTAATTAAACTATATTCAGAATGATAATGTCACTCATTTATTATATGGAAATGATGAAAGGCATGAGGGTTAGTGCTTCTCCTCATCGTAAAGCCCCATGAAGTGCTATGTTGGTGTGTAGCATGTCAAATGTTTACTAGGTCCCACTAGATGGTGTGCAGGCACCATTTGGTGGGTGTATGCCATTTATAAAGTCAACGCTAGTTCAATCTAAATAATATGTAGTCTACATACTCATGTTTTGTTTGTCATTCAAAGATGCAGATCAGGGGGAACACCAGGTGGCCTCACACTACACCATCAGGTCAACTCTTCCTTTCAGCCTGTGCACCTGCTAAAAAATCTCCCTGTCTGTCGATCTGGTCCTGCCTTGGAAAGCCTGTTTTATTCAGTCAAAATTGGGAACAGCTCTCTTAAGGAGATTTCTCTATCAGTTACCTCATGTTGGTATCCAATCTGCTTCTCTCCTGTTCAACAGGCTTTTTTGATTTCCTATGTTCCCAAAAACTCCCTCTTCCTATGTGGTTGAGCATAAACACCAAGCACACTCCACTCACTACACATAATTATTTGGCATGGCAGTCTGGACTGGACAAATCCTATGATAGGTTGTCTTTCTCACACCCATCAGGTCCCTCCTCCTTGCTTCTATTCGCCCATTGAATTATCAATGGTATAAGTGGATATGTCAGCTGTGAACTAGCCACCCTGAGGAATGAGGAATTCACATTGAACTGGAATATTTATTTTTCAAAGAATTCCCTACATGCACATGCAATCTTAGTGAACATTATTTATTCCAATGCGTAAGGATTTTCTGATAAAGAGGTATATTTTATGCTTTTGTCACTTCATACATGAAGGAGTTATTAAAAGGTACAAACTATTCATATGTTGTTCATGTTGTTCATTTAATATGCCATTTGTATATGCATGTGATTAATTTAATTCTGTTAAATTCAATTGTCTGGTTTGCTAATCAGGCAAATGTTTCATAAATTGTCACTAATAATGTTGTTCCCATTGTCACTTTGAATACATCTTTGTAAGTCGATTTTACTATATTTGATCTGAATTGCATTTCATTTGAGCGTGGCTCACCCCTGTACCAACAGAAACCTTCTGCTGTGTTAACCTGTTATTTAATTGAACAAAAACACATATCTGTAAGCTATTCTGCATGGCCCAGACCCAGTGCAACAGGTGTAAATTCTTTGTGAACTATTCTGCTCTCCAGGGTTACAGGTTAAGAACCACTTTCCATCAGCTTCTTTCAAGTTGCACTTACTGATTGGCAAGTCACCCATCAATCTATTTCCGTAGGTCCTTATAAATTAGCTAAAAAAAACATTAGAAGAAAATATGATTTTCTGTGGCAAAATACTGGCATTTAAATGCCCCGAGTACACACAGCTGCTCTGATTATAATGTTCTATTGATTTCAGTATTATATCAATGGGGTCTGAACACTGCTGTTTTCAAGGAAACTGACATTTGCACAAAAACAGACATTTTGGTTAATTTAAAGTTCATGGAATTTGAATGTTTCATGCAAAAGGAAAATGTTCTATTTTGAGCTCTCATGTGATTTGCAACAAACGTTCTGCATATAATTTCCTTATTGAAAACTACAATGCAAGTTACACAATTCACCATGTTCTCTTTCAAATGGCAGCAAAAATGAAGAAACATGTGTGTCACATGTATCTTTTATTAGCGCCTACAAACATAGCATCTTTTCTTTGGAGATGAATGACTGGTGGCCTTCAATTTTACTTAGTTTTATCTGCCTAAAGTTAATTAATTGATATTTTGACATGAAGTATCCTTCTGACACTGCATAATTTGATTGTGAGCATCACATTCAATTAAATAATATTTTACAACACTATTCTGAAAATTCACATCAATTATTTGGTACAAAATCGTTTTGCTGCATAGGCAAGAAAATATACCTGGGAACTACAAGACGCAAAGAGAAACTTGAAACCCAGCGCACATGCAAATAATTTATGAATAAGATATATATAGGAGACAAAATATCACAGATATGGGCTGACTAATGCTGTAGGTGGTTGTATCTAAATTGTGGAGCTTCTGCTTAAGAATCCACCTTTTAAATTAATTGAATTGCGAATATACAATCACACTGTGCCAACAGTCCAAAAGTTGTAGATTTAATGCTTGGAAATGACATTCAAGTTGGTTGAGGAACCAGCCGACACGTGTTTCGAGCGTAGCTCTTTCTCAAGACTGGGTCATTCTACAAAATACATCATTGGTGTGATTCCCATTCATAACATGATACATCATTACAATTCAAAGATCCCGAACAACAATTCAAAGATCACAGACAACATCAGTATGTACAAACCAAGTTCCCATCAGAGGTGGTTATACACAAAAAAAGACATATTTGAGCATTCAAATCAGTTACCAATAAGAGCAAATAGATTTATACAAATGTGTGCGTATATTGAAGCTAACACAATTCTTCAAAACGCAAGTAAGGCAATTTACAGCAACAGCACAAAGATCTGTACCTTCAGATGTGTTGTTACAAACTATGCTAACTACACACGTACTCATGTCATTAGAAGACAGTGGGCCTCATTACGACCCTGCCGGTAGCCGTGCCCTTATTAAGGGCATGGCTGCCGCCGGTAATGTTTTTTTACTGGAGCCAAGAAAATGGCAATAACCAGGTCATGCCAACCTTGGCGGACCCGGTAATTGCCTTTTTCTGGGCTCCGGTAAAAATTAATCCCCATTCCCATTTGAGCCCCATAGGGCTCAATGGGAATGGAGAGGATTCTAACAACGGGCCCGTTAATGAGGGGCCCGTTGTTAGCATCCTGGTCTGCTAGGGGGTCCCGCTAAGGACGCCTGGTCTGGCCAGGCGTCCTGAGTGGGACCTGCAGCAGACCTCATAATGAGGCGGCCCGGAATGAACGGTGCCGGTCCCTTACCGGCACCATTCATTCCGCGGCCACCAGGGTCCTAATGAGGCCCAGTGTCCTCACAGGAGAAACAACCATACAAGATACTTTTAGAGAACTGAACCACAGAATTTGAACATTAAAGAATTAATCGAAAAATCACACTTCACTTCAGTCCTTCAAAGTGATAATGTCATTGACACATTCTATCAAGCAGTTACCAAAGATGTACACAACTTACCAGACAAGGCCAAATTTCAGAAATGTCTAAATTTACAACCTATGGAAGTGTTGGCAGTCCAGAAGCTTGCTCAAACAGGAACCTTATCATTAAGCAAGCAGATAAAGGTGGCAACGTGGTCATTCCAGACAAACCAGATAAACGGGACTCAACCACCTGAATACACCAGGGTGTTACCAAGTTTTGCGAAGTAACCCCTTATCAGAATTGAAGGCATCAGTGGCAACACTAATGCATAAATGGCATATGAAAGGTAATCTGACAGATGTGTAAAGGCCATTTCTGTTGGTAGATGGGCCTATAATGCCCACAATCTATTTCCTCCCCAAGATACACAAAGATTTTGATGGTATTCTAGAGGGGAGGCCAATAGTAAGTGGCAAGGGAGGAATATTAGCACCGTTGACTATGTACATCAATGAATGCCTGTTACCTGTAGTGATACAGAAACCGATGTATGTCAGGGACATGATGCACATCTTGCAAATACTCCAGAAGCTTCCGATAATGCCATGTCTCTTACTAGTGGCACTTGATGTCAAGGCGCTATACACCTCGATCGAACACCAGCGTGCCATTGAAAGAGTTGATTTTATTTTCAGAGAATACTCCGCTTCTTTTAATGTTCACATTCAGATGCTCAAAGAATTATTAGCATTTACTTTGGAGAAAAATATGTTTCTATTTCATGATGTTTATTACAAACAATTGATAGGAATTGCAATGGGAGCTAGCTTTGCGCCTGCATTGGCCAACTTATGTATGCATTTCTTTCAACAGCAATATGTATTTGTTAACTCTGTGTTTTGTTCCTCCATATATTTATGCAAACAGTACATAGATGATGTGATTATGATATGGTCAGGTTCCCGAGAAGGCCTCATAGAGTTTGTTACCTTTTTGAACTCTAATGAATGGGGACTTGCATTGCCTCATAGTATCAGTGACAATTGCATAGAATTTTTAGATTTACAAATCTTTTTGACACCATCGGGGTTTCAGACCAAAACATTCAGAAAAAGCACTTTGTGAATGCTGTACTCCACGCTAAGAGCTGTCATTAAAAAACGGTCATATCCAATATACCGAAGGGAGAACATATACGTGCCAGAAGAAACTGAAGTGCAAATAATAATTTCAAGTCAGAATGTGAATTGATTAGCCAGAGATTCCTATCTAGAGGGTACCCCAAACGTGTATTGGACAAACCATTGTCTCAAATTAACAAGATTGATAGAGTCGATTTGTTGATTCCGAAACTTTGACCCACCAATAATCAGGCCTAAAAATTGAGACTAATTAACAGATATAATGCAGACAGTTATAAAATCCACTCAATGCTCAAGAAACATTAGCACCTGCTCCAATTAGATAAAGATCTATTAAAATATATAGACCCTATACCCAGCGTGACATACAGCAAAGCACGCACACATAGGAACATATTGTACCCATCCTTTATGTGCAATTTCAATAAAAGTGAGAATTGGTTACATTTGCTTTAAAACAAAGGATTGCACAAATGCGGACATTGTATGATGTGTCCTCATGCTCTAGAAACTGATACTGTTAACTTTGGCAAAATGGAGAAGTTTCATGTGGAAACTTTCATTAACTGTAATTCTCAATATGTAGTTTACTGTATCATTTGTGTATGTGTAGCCTTTTATATAGGGAGCACTATTAGGCCCTTGAAAAAGAGGATTAGGGAACACCTATATACGATTGGCAGTCAAGAGGCAAAGTTTCCATTGGCCACACATTGGCAAATTATGGTTCAAATGGATGATAGGAAGGATATTAGGTTTGTTGGAATGGCTAAAGTGACATTGTCACAAAGAGGGGCCAATCAGCAATTACATTTGAGACAATGTAGAATAGTATCCACTGGCCTAAACACAGACCATGAAATGGCAATATTTCTTTAGGCACTTGCCAGCATTTGCATCATTTGTGTCTGGATAATTATAGGGTGATGTAAGGAGCTGGGTTAGGAGCATCATGCTAAGCCAGCACACAAGTACATATATTTTCTGATTTTAAATATGGTGCAATGTTTTTTTAAGAGCTAGTAGGGGAATCATCTTAGTACAACATAGCTTGTGCTTTTATGAATTCAGTGTCACGCACTTACAGGCAAGGGTAACATACAGCGACTGGATCACGTCACATACAATGCCCAATAATGAACTCAGTGTCTTGGATAGCATTCAGCTAGGGGCGCCTGCCAGGTCAGCTAAACTTTTCTCATTATTAATTTTCGATATGGTGTACACCTCAAGTAGGTATTCAAACAAAATAGGACCACCTATCACCTGAGGCGACATAGATGTTAAAATTGTCAAGTCCGCTTAATTAGCTGCATTATTAATTCACGATATGGCACAATCTTGGAGCAGGTCTTCAAACAAAACTGCACTGGCTACCATCTGTGGTTGTATATATGTCTAACTTGCCAACATTATGGCGATCACCATAGGCAACGGAACGCCCATCTGCACAATCCTTATGTGATTAGAATATGGAAGTAAGTTAAAGTTTTAAATCCGCATATCTCTGATGATGTGTACAAATAAGAATTTAGGTTCAACCATCCATTTAAAAGATAGGCTTTGCAGCCAGCATGCCTTACCAAGATGGTGGACGGATAAGGATACGCATTAGCTGCAATAATGACGGTGCAGCATACAAACACTATATATTGGCATGACAACGGCACCAGCGGTTCTGCCAGTTTAGACATAGCCGAAAGGCGAACTGTGCAGGTAAGAATATTGAATGCTGACAGTATGGGAGTGATTGTGGTAATTAGAGGAGAATTTCAAGCTTAGCAGACCAATTGGGTGTTTTGTTAAGAGCTAAAGGATTTCTATGTGAAATTTATCGGACATTTGTTTTTTATTTTTCTTCCATGCGACCTCTCCTTCGATCACAATTGGCACACTGTGTGGCACATTATAACTATCATTTGCTACAAGGTACGAGTGGTTGAAATACCCGCAATTGCAAAGAAATATAGGTAACTCTTTCTATATATATATCAATTATTTTATTAATTGGAATCCATTCTTTCACTTGATTATTGGAGCATAATATACAATGTGCTAGCAGCACAGATATTACGTTACATTGACATGATTGTATGTACAAATATATATTTTTTCAGATCTGACAGAGGGCAATGCACCCTTGAGAAACATTCCATGATGAGTCTTGTAGCTTCATTTCACCTAATATTAGAAGCATGTATATAATGGATGACAGTCACCTACTCTGTAGGGCAAGGATATTAATAGGCAATTTTTTGGTTTCCCCCACGCAGTTTGGATTCACTGCATACGATAACAAAGGTAGATTTACCTCAGGAGATGTATAAGGCGTATGTGACATGTCTCAGTCTGTATGCGACACTTGAACCACATTAATTTACGTTGCTTTTGCTTATCTTTGATTTTTGTTTTGTATTTGTCTTCCTTTGCTGGGGCTTTTTTTCGAATCTATGAATATGAAATGGACCTTGCCTCATGTATCCTTTGTTGCTCCAATTGGTAACTGATTTGAATGCTCAAACATGTCCTTTTGTGTACAACCACCTCTCATGGGAACTTGGTTTGTACATACTGATATTGTTTGTGATCTTTGAATTGTTGTTCGGGATCTTTGAATTGTAATGATGTAGTATCATGTTATGAACGGGAATCCCACCAATGATGTATTTTGTATAATCACCCAGCCTTGAGAAAGAGCTACGCTTGAAACACGTGTCGGCTGGTTCCTCAACCAACTTGAATGTCATTTTGGACTGTTGGCGCAGTGTGATTGTATATTTGCAATTCAAGAAAATATACCTAACACCAGTTTTACATGAATTTTACCATTTAAGCAGTAAGAACATTTAATTATTCTGTAAGAACATTTAATGATTATGAGAGGGTTGAATGTATATACTGCTTGTTTCTCCATACTGTCTAAGGTCATACCCCCCTAACAGTGAGGTATTAAAGGCAAATCATCATCATCATCATCAACAACAAGGCTTTTATTCGACTGTTTGTCATTTGCCAGAATACATACAAATGACTGTCATATAATACACATGGCACAGTCAGTAAATTTAATAAACATGAAACAACCATAAAATATACAATGCAACAAATCCAGCATTAAAACAAGAGGTGACTACATACACACATTAAAAATTAGCCACAAGACCAAAATGTTCAAGCAATACTGGTTGTACAAAATATTTCAGGAACGTAGAAATGTTAGTCTATGCAAACTCTGCATTGTGAAAGAAGTGCAAAACTACTCGGTACATATTTTACAGGTGGTATAATGTCATAAGTGTAATGGAATGAATCATTATTTAAACCCTTGTCTGCCAGCTTCATTAGCCTAGGTAGTTTAAGACGAGGTTAACAAATGAGCAAATGCTGTATCTAAGCACTCCAAAGGACTCCTTAGGCTGGCCCAACCCTATCAATGATGTTAGTTCTAACACGATAATGGTTTATGCTTTTCAGACATTCTTCCTGATTCGGTCTTCTTCCTGTAACACCCAGATACTCCTCTCACTCTCTGATATCTCCTTCTTACTATTCTCCTTCCAACCACACCTATTCCCTCATTCTACTACCTGTCTTCCTTCTCTGTCCCTCTGATGTCTCTCACTCCCTCTAAGTCTTGCCTCCAACCTTTCACGTTACTACTATATTACTACTCCCTCCTCCACACTACTACTCCCCCCTCTCCTCATCACTTACTACACCCCACTTGTCACATCTTTCTACACCCCCCTTTTCACTCCCTACACAGGGATATGTGTCCATGCTGACCCTTCCAGGAGTATAGTGCCCTGCTCACTCTTCCAATACACTCACTCTCGATGTTCCTACCACCACTACTCTCCTGCACCCTTCTCCTCAAACCCTACTCCTACAACTCCCTTTACTATATTCACTCTCTCCCAACACCCACCCCCTCACACACTACCTAATATCATCATATCCCCTACTCCTACCACCCACTCTTCCCTCACCACCACCCTCACTCCACCGCATCTGACCTCACCCAAACAACCGATACTCTGCCTTTCCTTATGTCTCCTTATATACTATGGTCCCACTGGTTCTGCCTCCCCTTTCCCCTTCCATTGGCTGCAGTTATCCCCTGACTCTATGCTCCAATCAGTGCCTGTCTTTTCCCCAGGAGCGGAATTACACAGGTGTGAGGCTTTAAAAACCTTTACTCCCCCCCTTGTCATTGGCATGGTGTTGATGACAGTCTCTGGTGTGTTAACAAGCATGGGCTCAGGGTGGGTGCTAGTTCTCCCTCTGGTATTCCTCAGGTGCTGGTGAGCTTTGTGGCCAGGTAAAGATTTGGGGAAGCTTCCTGTCTCTTTCCTGTCCCTCTGCAGTGTCTCATCAGTCTCATTTCATTGTCAGCTGGCCCCCCCATTCACCTTGGGTTTGACTGGGGTTGTCAGGTCAGTTGTTGGTTGGCTCAATGATGTTGAGTAGGGAAATTCCAAGTCAATTTCCTGGCTGGTATTGATTCTGTTCTCTTTGCTCTGGTTCGGTGTTTCTCATTAACTCCCAAGTGCACTATGGGAGTTGGAGTTCTGAAATGGAAAAGAAAGAACACTGGTCAGAAGAAATGCTGGGAGGCATTTTGCAACTGAGAGTGGTTTCAGTATCTAGATGCATGGCACATGAGGAGGTCTCAGAGGATGGGATCCTACCATCTTCCCTTTGCCCCTCTTACAGGATCATGACTCTGTCAACGTCTTTTGTTGGAGGATGTGAATGTAATCTAATATTACCTTGTCTGTCATTTATAATGTTCATGTTTATGTTTATTACGTTTATATAGCGCTTTAATCCAAAGCGCTTTACAATATAACAACAAGGTACAATAATGAAAGAAGCATATATACAATAATGAAACAAACCGGTGAGACAAGAAAGCGCACACTGAGCAAAACACATCTTGGCATATGCTTTGTAATAAACACTGTATGAGAAACGTCAAACATAATCTTTTTATGCTGCACATAATGCACTCTGCTGGAATACTGACCTACTTTGTAAAAGTAAAATCATAAATTAGACTAAGATAAGCCATACTCACTGTTGAACTAACAGTGAATACAGCAGCGAAGCAGCCGCTTCCTTCCACAAAAACACACCTGATTGCTTTTCCTTTCAAGGATACTTGCCACTGTACCTCTTTTTCTGGATATCCCAAGCGCAGGTTCTTAACATTATGCACTTCCATTGCACATTGCCACGGAGGACAAACTCACGTGTTTATGGCCATGAAAACAAGAGTATGACTGTTTCTGTGTGTGCTCACTCTATGGGAGATGTAGCTGCCGGCAAATGGTGCATCAGGGTGGTTGAAGAGAATTTGTTCCTTCAATTTAGGGTGAGTGTTCTTCAGTTAGGAGGAATTTGGGATAACAATGTGTAGCATTTCCTGAAATAGGGCACAACTGACAGGGCCTTTAAGACAACCGTAGGCACCAACATTGTAATTGACAGTCAAGCAAACAAATGTCCTCAGCTTGGATAACACAAACTCCTAAACCTACCTGAGAAGGGCAGATTCCTTCCAACACATTGGGCCTCATTACACGGATGGCGGTAAGGGTTTACCGGTACCAGTATTTTACCGGTACCGGCAAATCCTTACCGCCTTACTACGAGGTCCCTTTGCGGATTGGGGAATTTAACGCCTGCTTTTTGCAGGCGGTAAAAACCAACCCGCAAAGGGACCAGGGAGCTAATTACGGCACCGCAATTTGCGGTACCGTAATTAGCGCCTTCCCCATTCCCATTGAGCCCTATGGGGCAAAAATGGGAGTGGGGAAGGGCAATGGTGGAAGGGGGAATTACCGCCCCGCCAACCTTGGGATAGGGCGGTAATTCCCCTTTCCACCAAGGCGGTGCCGGTATTTTACCGGCATGAACCATGGCGCTAATAGCGCCATGGTTCACCGCCATCTGTGTAATGAGGCCCATTGTTCTCACGAAGCTCCATCCTCCAGCTATGGGAGTTCGGTTATTAGTGAACTTGCAATAGTTGAGAACAGGGAAGCAGCAAGTGAGGACGTGTCTAATGTGGGCTGATTAACGGAGATTTAATCATTGAGGTTGAGAGACTGATGCTATAAGCGCTCTGATGCCTGCTGACTTTGGTGCTTTACAAGTGGATAAATACAAACAAGGAGAGGGCATGTATTTACTAAGAATCCAGGCATTTCATACAAGAGGGAATGGCTTGACTCGAAGAAGCTTTTGGGTTCCTTAGCAGAAAGTTAAAGGTGAACAGAAGATTTAAGCAGCCACTGTAGAGATATAAGGAAATGGTGCAATGGACACCAAGCCTACCCTTATCATTTGGGGGTGGCACAGTGGGTGTGCTACTACTGGAGACAAGCTATTGGCCAACACCTATGAACAAAATACTCATAGTAGTTGCAGGAAAGAAACGTTGCACATCTTGCTGATTAATGGCGCTAGGAGGACAAAAAACAACTGATGAAGGCAGTGAGTGTGTGATCCTTAGGGCCTATGCTGAAGTTGAGAAGTTTCTAGATGGTCTCACTTAGATATGTGGAGCTGCCATCTTAAGGAAAGGAGAGTGAGCCTGGAAAAAGGGCTTAACCCTTAGCCATCCACCCTTCACCACGCTGTCAAAGTAGTGTAGATATTTGTGGCACGTTTCATGTGGGCGTGAATCGCCAGCCTTGTTTAGTTTCGCAAACCTCAGGTGATGATGGTAGTCATTGAGGGACCTTTCTTTCCTTCTGATTCACCAAAGTGCCCATGGACTCCAAAAATGTGTATATACACCAACCTACTACCACGTAAATCTCTGGGACCAAGTGGATTTCCAAATTACCACCAAACTCATAATGAGGCCCAACTTGTGCAAGCACTTGCAATTCACAATTGCGGTTTAAGGGTGTCACTTAGCAATAGCAGAAAGACTCTTGGAATAACTGGGGTTTGTATGTACAAAGTGATGAGGACTAAATTGTGTCCCACCGGCAGTTATACGAGTAACGACGAGCGGTACACACCATTGCCAGTCCTGATAATGGCACAGGATATGATGAATGGCAGCACACAGCTATAAAACAGGCCTACGAGCTATATCAGGATGGGGGTTAATCAGTGGTACTAGTCGCTACTGCAGATCTTTCGTAAAGAAGTAAAATGCAATGATTGTACACAGTATATCACTGCTGTAGCCATGATGTTTCAATGTGTGAGAATGTTCGTAGGATAGGACAGTAGAGTCCATCTGGGCAGTGCTACTTGTAGGACATAGAGTGACAGTAGAAACCTGAAGAGAAGAATCGCAAAATGATACCAAGCAAATATGGACAAGGCAGAGGACCAACGTTAATCTAACAGAAAGACAGTTGTATACCTGAAGTATCCCAAGTGAGAAAATATTTTATGCTGCCATTTTGCTGAATCAATTGAACGATATTCATTTTTGTTACTTAGCGTCTGTGCCATTAAATCACAGACGCCCCGTAAAGTGTCTTTGGGGCATAGGAGCTTGTGGGTGCTACGCATGTAAGTTCTATGTACTGTAGTACTACTGCAGGACTGTATCTCCACGTCAAGGCCACCATAATCCATGGCACCAAGGAAAGTAGCTTTCACTCTACCCGGGACTCCTTGAGACTGGAGGGAGGGCCCAAGGCGACGGGCCTGTAGCACTGTAGTCTGGAGCTGACTTGTGCACAGCAGTCAACCTTGGGTGCTGCAATAATCGGGCCCACTTCGCTTTTGCATCCCAAGCAGAGAAGAATCGCCCCTCTATAAGGTGTGAAACAGCACCTATTGTGTCAACTAGAATAGCCCGTGTAGTGGGCCCCAAAAATATAATGCACAAAAACCAAAAGCATTCAGTAATGTGCGCGTGAACTTTGGCCTTGGGACAGTGCATTTTAATTGTAGTCCATTCATACCATTCTTGTCTGGCTGTAGTGCAAAGTTTATACTTCAAAAATAAAAAGTAGACCACTGGCAGAGATGTATAAAAGCAGCTTGAGTAAAATGGTCCCCTTTCAAAATCGAGTGTGTAAACCTCTGCATGGTCAATCTGTCAATGCTGCTGTGTAAATTTGCATACAAGCATGTATGATCTTAAAAACACAGCACAATACATCAGTATCGCTGAGCGCTATTTTAGAGATGGCAGTACCAAAGTTGCAGGCCATTACTGTGCTTCCGCACATGGCCGGTGAGAATGGAGTGTAGCCTCGCGCTATGGAAACAGTGAAGTCGTGCAGTTAGCTTCCTTCAGGCCTGTCCACAATGCGGAGAAGACAAATATGTAACAGATTGCTCGCCCATATGCAGGGCATTGCAGCGCAGGGAAGAGCGCGTTATGAGTCACCCGACATCCAAAACGTCCATGAACAGTACTGTAAACAGCACCCATACACACCCCTTCACGCTAGGACCTCAGAGATACGCTCCCTTAGCAGTATACATCCTTAACCCCACAAAACTCCCTACGCTCCCTTGATGCAACACATTTATCACTCCATGGGCGTAATTTTAGGGGGGACGGGGGTGTTTGTCCCCCCCCAACTTTCATGGCACACGATTTTGTCCCCATTCATTTGAATGGGGCATTTTTTTTTCAGATGACATGTCCCCCCCAACATTTTCAGCAACGTTACTCCACTGTGCCACTCAGACAGAAGCGTTTCGACCACCCTGACATCTCGCCGCAAGGCACACATCAGTACACCATCAGTACACCTTCCTTACTATTGAGATGCTTGCCTGCACCAGAAACGGGTTCTCCAACGCGCCATACACCACCATTTCAGCAACAACAAACTTGCTCTACTCCCTCTACCCCTCTAACCACCTCAATCCCTTCAACAGACTCTCACAGGGGGGCAGACAAATGGCAGAAGCCATGTCGCACCCAATGACATAACATGTAACATGATAGATGATCAAACACATAGATTGTGTGGGGATCCTGCAATGCCATAACCCATTGCCCCAATTCACATGGAAGCGTGAAACCGGAAGCCAGGTGAGGTCAGTGACATGTCTGCAGCAGGTCACAAACTGTGCACTAGGGCGAGCTTCAAAAAGAATGTGTTGGCAAACTGAACCTTCAGCAATTTGCAAGCAGGGCTATTAGTAGGCGCAAAACGGCAGGCAGAAAAGCATGCAGCACTCTTCTCTGTTCAATATTGATGCATCCATGTTACAAAGCTGAAGGCTTGCATGTGTCAAACATGTTATGTTATGTTATGTTAACGACATTTATGTAAGCGCACGTACACCCGCAAAACATGGCTTATAGATGTCCATCCTCGTGTCCTCTTGCGTCGAGCTCTGCATGTGGGGGAGGGGGTTTGACATGCCGCAGACCGGCTTTCTTGAGTCACTGTTGACCAACTGTGCATTCAGTCTCTTCTTCAGTAGCTGAGGGAGTGTGCACCTGCAGAGAAACTGATTTCTAATTCATTGGCGATGGAGCTTTCTTTGTATGAAAATTGAATCACGTGACACTTTCCACTGTTTAGCCTTATTCTTAGGCCCCGTTCAGGTTCCTTTTTCGCGTCTGTTTTATTTTGCGCGACTCTTCCGATAAGTAGCCACGTCAGCATGGTACTAGACTTATTCCCTTTTTTCAGAAACTGTCTGAAGGTATCTGCCTCTATTCAGGTGTTCTTCACAGATCACCAATTCATGCAATGGCTCCCAGTGGCATATAATGCTACTGTAAAGATGGGGCTGAGAGACAAAAATTGTCTTTACTTATTGTTTATGTATTGTTGTTTTGTAAGGTGTCAGACATGAACACAGTTGCTTCATAGGGCCACTAGCTGAAGGAGCAATGAGGGGATATAGAAGGGGCGGGGGTCTGAATCTTCAAGGCGTTAGAACATTTGGGATCAGTTAAGTGCTAGGGAGGTGGGAGAGGAGAAGAGTAATAGAAAGAATAAGAAAACGAATGGCATGCAAAATTGTTAAGTTTGGAAAACGTAGCTGTGTACCCGCCTGGGGGAGACCACAACAGCGATGGCAGCTGGATTAATTTAGGACCTCGGGGCCTAAGAGCCAGCAGAAAAAGTGTACTTGAAAATGTAAGTCTTCAGTCATCTTTGGAACCGGGTTTTAAGTTCAACGGTAAGATTGTTCCACAGAAACACACCCGCTATGGGAAGTAGCTTGCCTGCAATTTCTTTGTTTCTTACATCGGGCTGGCGAGAGGGAGAAGGAAGGAGATCTGAGGTCTCTAGAGAGCCTTGTTTGCTGATCACCGGTTGGAGGTATGCCACCCTGACCCCCTGTTAGGCCCGTCAGATGGTACACAGAGTTTTGAAAGCATTCGCTTTGTCAACCAGTAGCAGTGATATCTACTCTGCATCTTATGTCCAGAATCAGACTGGTATCCTAGTTTTGAATGACTTGGAGATGGTGGACACAAGAGCACTAGGACATCCACCATCCTCATCAGAATTGTTGCCTTTTCTCTGAGTTTGCTCTTGGCTTAAGCTATTATAAAGGATTTCACAAATCTGTGAGAAAGTCCATTAAAGGCTATAGTGTTAAAGGAGAGTTCCGGGACTTTTTTTTTATTGTCCCTACGGGTCGGCCATGTGTTTGTAAGCATAAATCGGTAGATCGTAGGAAACTTTCCTATGGACCTTACCCGACTTTTCGCCCCTTATCGCACTCGAAATCAGCCTCCATTTTGTGATAATCCTATCATTCCGCCGCATCGACCTGGCTCACCTGCCTTTGCGGCACTAAATCAAATCCCCCGCCCCTGAGCCTGACATCAGCAGACGCGTACTGCCCATTTCAAGCACGTCTCGTGTCAACAATCGCTGCGCCTCAGCTATTGACGTGTTGCCATGGAAATGGCAGGACGCCTCTTTCCCCAATAAGTATAAACAGACCGTTTCACAACATACAGCAGCAGATTTTCGATTCCATTCCTCTCTCTGTGTTACTTTGAGTATTCTGTGACTCGTTTCAGTGCTCTGGTCAGCTACCTTCGCCGCTTGTAGCCCGTGTGAACAGATACCAGTACCACCGCTATAAATTATTTTACTATCTTTACCGCACAATGGCCACAATAATGCCGTATATGTACGAGCCCGAGTACACCGAGGAAGAACTACTGGAAAGGCAAGCACGCGAAAACGATGGGGATTCGGACGGCAGTTGGGAGGACCAGTCAACGGATGAAGAGCCTGGACCATGTCGCATGGACGGCGTCTCCACCTGGTGCACGTGCAATCGGTGCGAGCTAATGCCAACTGAGGAGGAGAACTGCTGCTGCCGTGAAAATTCCGGGTGCTTGGCCTACATTTCGGAAAGCGAGCAAAGTCAGCAGGAAGGCGAGCAAAGTCCGCAATGCATCACCGAGCTGCCAGAGTTCAGGGAAGCCTGCCTCTCACGGACAGTGTTGAGGATGATGATGGTGCTTATGCACGAACTTCGTGGCACTGTTCGTCCGCGTAATCCGAGTAACGAGTAAGTATACTCTGTTTGTGATGTCAGTGATGCCACCACTATTTCATGGTCGTCTCCCACATATAAAATTACATTTACATATCATTGGAACGCATGTAAATTGGTTCCATATAGTGCATTTTCTAGATATAATTTTTTTCTAAGAAAAATGACATGTGTTACCTGAATCGACATTGATAAGAAAGTTTGGTCAGTTTAATACAGTTTGCATCTTTTTTTTTCACAGGTGGTACAGGCTGGTGGCCTATCGTTGCTTCACTTGGTGGCTTCACGGGAGGCTCGGACACCGCGTTCGGAGAGTAATACCTGCCTGTGCGGTACTTGCCATTAGACAACATTTCCCCAGTGACAGTGGACAATACCGCGGATTTTCCCTCGATGTGCTGCAACCTCAACTTTACAATGTGTAATGTTTATTATTTATGTTTAATTAAAATCTAAAATAAAGCCCAACATATATTTTAACAATGGTTGTTTTGATTTTTTAAATGAATCTAGTGTATATTCTCCTGGGAGGGTGAGGTATTTATAAACTCACCCCCCTGCCTTCCATGTAGTAGATCCTGCAGCCATCCTCTTACATTCAGTTAGATGGCCTCTCCTTGGTGAGGCCCTGCGGCAAACGGGTCTTGTCTGCACGACCACCGCCCCGATCCACCCCCCGCCCTATCAAAGGCAGTTCGCACCGGGGTACTTGAGCTGCTGGCAAGTGGAGCTGTCAGGGAGCGATAAAGGCCAAGAGGTGCCAAAGACCATGTACACTTCAAAGTGGTCTATAGAGCATGGGTTTGTTGTTCCCATGTCTACCTCCAGACCCCGTGTCTCCTGCCAAGCATCCCCCTCACGCTGGACGGCCCCCTGCAATCCACATAAGTGTGTCTCCATTCACGAGTCTTCCTGTGTCTTGTCTGCACGACCACCGCCCCGATCCACCCCCCGCCCTATCAAAGGCAGTTCGCACCGGGGTACTTGAGCTGCTGGCAAGTGGAGCTGTCAGGGAGCGATAAAGGCCAAGAGGTGCCAAAGACCATGTACACTTCAAAGTGGTCTATAGAGCATGGGTTTGTTGTTCCCATGTCTACCTCCAGACCCCGTGTCTCCTGCCAAGCATCCCCCTCACGCTGGACGGCCCCCTGCAATCCACATAAGTGTGTCTCCATTCACGAGTCTTCCTGTGTCTTGTCTGCACGACCACCGCCCCGATCCACCCCCCGCCCTATCAAAGGCAGTTCGCACCGGGGTACTTGAGCTGCTGGCAAGTGGAGCTGTCAGGGAGCGATAAAGGCCAAGAGGTGCCAAAGACCATGTACACTTCAAAGTGGTCTATAGAGCATGGGTTTGTTGTTCCCATGTCTACCTCCAGACCCCGTGTCTCCTGCCAAGCATCCCCCTCACGCTGGACGGCCCCCTGCAATCCACATAATGCCACGACATATACACGTCATTCATTCACAAACACACCCCTGGTTCGAATTCTTTATAACCCACCTCATATTTCTAATGAGAACTTCTTTGCGCTTTGCTAGTCAACCCGTGAAGGTGCTGGTTATCTGCTCTTCGTCTCTGTGAACTTCCGTGACCACTTTGAGCAAACTCGTCAGTTTGCAACCTGTGAACTGCTCCCTGTTCTACGACAAGAAACTACTCTGATCCCTGCATCTAACTGTTTGTTCGTCAAGGTAAGTCCATGTACCATAATCATTTTGCGTCCAATTTTTTAATTTATATCTATTTGCTAGTAGTCATCAAATTGCATCCATGTTTTCTTTTCGTTCACGACAGTACATGCAAGGAACTAGTCACATGTTCTGAGTTTAGTCAAATTACTTTTTCTATTTTTTGAAAGTTATTGAAATACTTATCCGCATGTGAATAACGTGTATAGTTCCAAGAACCAAAACGGACCTTGCATTGAACCTTTTATGTGTCATTTACTGTTTTAACACATTGGTATTCATAGAGAATTGTTGATCTTTACTTTTCAGAACTTTCCATAATGCCTGCCTGTTCCATTGGCGGTTGCCCTTCGAAGACCCATAACAAATCTGAAGGTACTATAATGCATGTTTTCCCTAAGACAATAGATCAGATAAGAGGATGGGTCCGATATTGCGGATATCCAGCCTCTGAGCTAGAAAGTAGAGTCCTAGAAGTCTTTGCGGACAAGAGGGGTGATCGATACCGCATCTGCAGCAGGCACTTTAGCCCAGACATGTACTCCACATCATTGCTAATAAAGAAGAAAACACCGCGAGCGAGGCGAAAATTGCTCTCAACCGCTATTCCCACTCTATTCGTCCACATGCCTCCACTGGTGAGTCAAGTTTACGGATCTAGTTCTCGGCCTTGCGGTAGTGTGTAGCAGTAGCTAACAATAATTTCCCCATTTATGTATCCACTCAATATGAAGGCGGAAGATTCTCCATCCGTGTCGTTATTGCAGTCATCAGCCACTTCAAGCGCCTATCGGGTAATCTTACTTAGCTATTCTGACACTGACTTGTTTTAGGCATGTAAATCAATAGTTTTAATTGATCGTGTAATTATTTTACCTAATGGTACACCCTTGTACTCGTCCTCTAGTCTTTGTTTTCAGTTATAATTATTGTTATCCAAAATAATGCAAGTACTGTCTTTCAGGGAGATGCTGAGGAGTCCAACGCATTGACGACAACCGTAGATGTCACTCAGATGCTCGAGGTACGTTTCTTTCGTTTTTAGCCATTGATATGTCCTTCTGTCGTCGCCCTCCTATTTGTCTTCTTTTTTCAATATTGTGTTCATTACTAATGAAAGTCCTATGTTTCAGGGAGTCGATGGAGCATTAGTCCAAGTAGAAGGGGGAGCATGCAGTTACGGGTCGGCGCAACAGCTTGCAGAAGTGTGCACCGCAGTTACATCGTCCCTTGATGTTCTTATGCATTTCGAGGTATGGATACTGACAGTTCGATCAAGCGAAATCATATGACGTGATTACATCCGCTATACTTCCTTCTTTATTAACGCAAGTACTATGTTTCAGGGAGATGACGGAGCTTCTTCTACAAGAACATCACCCCTAGTAGTTGATGCAGATCTCTGGGTGGTGACACTTCCAACGATCGAGCAAATCGAATCATATTTACATATCCATTATTTATTTTAGACAACTGATCATTTGTGCAGGTCTATTTAGATGAGCCGTTGACGCCTGCTCAAAGTTTATGTTCTTTTTAACAAAATAGAAAAGCATACTAATGCAATTACTGTGTTTCAGGGAGTTGCTGAAGCGTCATCTTCAATAATATCATCAATGGAAGTCTATGCGGAGCCCGAGGTATGGATCTTGACAGTTCAATCTAACTAGATCAACAATGCGTGAACTATTGTCGTTTGAATGTTCTACACAATGCGTTCATTCGTGTTTTGCTATTGAGATGTACGTATGGGTATTGGTCCCCAAGTACATTTTGTGTTTTCAATATTATTATACATACTAATGAAAGTTCTATGTTTCAGGGAGTCGATGGAGCCTCAGTGAGTGATGGATGTGCTTATCATGAAAATATAGTCGTTGCAGCGCGAGAGGAAGTGGAGACATGCACACACGAGTCGGAGCAACAGCGTCCAGATGTTGAAGTTCGAGGCAAGAAAGTTTCAAAGAAAAGAAAGCAAAAGAAGGTTAGTGTCCTGTTCACTATATTATGTTGTCTTTCACTGTCAATAGTTCAATACTGTAAGTTGTGTTTAAACTGAACATCCCTTTTCTAATCTGTCCTCTAGTTGCGAGTGGGTGTAAGAACTAAATCTACACAGACAGTGAAGCGAACGAGAGATGTTGCTTGTCAAACCTTTTGGCAGGGACTTGAGACTGGAGATGCATCGTGCCAATGGGAAGAATATGAAGTGATTGACAACGGAGCTATACCACCACCAGCCATTGATAGTGAATGTCCTCCTGGTAGTTTGGATGCAGTCGGAGATCAATTCACAGAATCCACACCCGCAAAAAATAAGAGCGCGCGAAAGTTGAAGACATTGTTTTTTTCTCCCATCTCCGGACAAGGAACAGATGTTGCAATGGAAGAGAATGACGTGGACGACAATGAAACACCATCAATATCACTCAGCATAGCGGAAGACGATATCAGAGATTGTACCTTTCATGCGAGTGACATGTCCTCAACGTTACAGGCCGAACCAGCTGGGATGCAGAGTGAAAGTATAAGGAAAGAGGCCAAATTCATTGTATTCGATAGCTGTTTGATGGATATTATTATGATGATGAAATGTGGGCATTCGGTTGGTGGGGAAGTATGTGGGGAGCCATTGATTAATGTGACTCGTGCAATTCGAGGCACTAACCTTAAAATACATGCCACCTGTACACAATATCATCCGTTCGCATGGTCTGCACAACCCATGCTGGGGCAACTGCCAGCAGGCAATCTACTTTGTGCAGCGGCCGCACTTTTTAGTGGTTCAAGTTTTAAAAAGTTACAGTATTTCTTTCAGTTTGTGGGAATCCATTTCATTGCGAAAAGTCAGTTCTACAAATACCAAACCGATTATCTATTTCCAGCCATCAGCGAAGCTTGGAGAATGGAAAAAATGTCAATGGAAAGTACATTCGCGGGCAAACGCTTCAGGCTAGCCGGTGATGGACAGTGCGACAGCCCAGGATTTTCAGCCAAGTACTGCACCTACCACTTTCAGGACATGGAAAGTAAGAAAATTGTGAGTTCGGTGGTCGTGCAGGTGTCACAAAGTACATCCTCAGTGGCCATGGAGAAAGTTGGCTTTGTAGCATCATTGCAAGAACTACAATCGCGGGGAATGGTGATCGACCTGATAGCCACGGACAGACACGTTTCAATTGCCAAGACAATGAGAGAACAGTACAAAAATATAAATCACCAATTTGACGTTTGGCATCTTGCAAAATCAATCAATAAAAAATTGTCTGCTGCAGGTAAAAAAAAAGAATTGCAAGGTATTTCACAGTGGTCCAAGTCAATCAGCAACCATCTTTGGTGGAGCTCAAAAACATGTGAAGGGTCGTTGGAAATTCTACTGGAAAAATGGCGGTCAGTAATGTTGCACTGTAGCAACGTACATCGATGGTCGACAAATGAGCATTTCCACAAATGTGAACATGGCCATTTGTCCACAGAGGAGGCACGGAAGAAGAAGTGGTTGATTCCTTCATCACCCACTCACAAAGCCATTGAAAAGATTGTATTTGATAAAACTATAACAAAAGCTTTGAGGGGACTCACGGAATTCTGCCACACAGGAGATTTGGAGGTGTTCCACAATATGTGCCTCAAGTACAGGCCCAAAAGATTGCATTTTGGCATGGAAGGCATGATAAATCGGACTCTTTTAGCGGTCTTGGCACATAACCATAATGTTGGCCGTCAACAAAGTAGGACGACCGGAACTTTAGGGACGCTTCGCTACAATAAGGCCTTCACTAAAAGAAGTAAACAATGGGTGATCAAACCAGTGTTTGAGGATATGCAATATGAGTTTATTGAGAGACTTATCGTAGATGTCCTCGATAGGCACATACATGGAGTGGTGAACGAACCTATGCAGGGGACAACTGCATTGCCACCCAACATTGCCTCTGTTCCATGTCCACCTAAAGCAGAGCTCATTGAGAAATACACATCACGGTTTAAATGATTGTAATTTGATTGTCTGTTCTCTCGAGTCTCCTCATGTTGCAGGCCCATTGCAATTAAACCAAACAGTAATATAAATCATTTTTACAAAAATTATAGAATGTTTCCGTATTGCAAAAACATGGCCGACCCATAGGGACAATAAAAAAAAAGGCACGCAGACAAGATGTCCCTAAAACTAACTGCAGCTAACTAGAAATGTGTGCTCGCTCAAAGTGAAGGTCAGCTGCTTTGATGTTTTGCTCGGGTGGCGGAACGGCCCACGACCCAATATAAGGTTCTATTGTGATTTGACCTTGACAGGCCGGGACCATCCTGAAAGACTAAGAAAAGATAATGAATAAAATTTCAGAAACGAAACGATGAGCCACGTTCATTAGAAGAAGTAACGTCGGCAAAGAAGGAGTGGTGTTTCGGGTCTGCCCTACACAGAGACACAATGGAAAATGCAAATATAATGTAAGTAACTTTTGATGAGTTTATACCGCAATTTCATTACTATACAGTGGCTTTAAAGACGGGTTCAGTTGTACTTGTTCGTTCTATGTGGCATATTGTTTTCTACCGCGCACTATCTTGAGGAGAAACATCTGCTTTTACTGAAGCACCTCAAAACCTTCCTCTTTGCTTCTGCTTTCTCTCTCCCTCTCCCCTGCTACAACTGGTCCACTGTCTGCGACCTCAGTCCTGGGCCCTTCCACTCTCCACCTGCACTCCCCCCCCCCTCCATGCCTCGCCACGCCTTTAAACACTTGTGTACACCCAGTAGCGCTGTCCTCGCTATGAAATGAATAATTTTAATAAGGATCTGATGGTGAGACTAATTTCATTTTTTATGTTTTTAGGTACATCATTCACTACTGTCTGTGTCACGAGTACCAGACACCGGCGGACGGCTTCTACAGCCGCCAGTTGCTTCTCCGCGTGAACAACGTTACCACCCTGACCATTTTATGGGACGATCGCCAAGTACAAGTATGCCCTTACGCGGTACTAACGGTTAGATGCAACATACCTACCATTGTGGTGGCCTAGCGCCTCGTTGTTGGAACAGCCATGCGATTATCAGTGCGACAGAAGAGCTTATTTTTATCGTAAACCAACACCCTGTGTACTGCACACGAACATCGCTTCCCTCAAGACGAACTAATTTGGATCGAGAGCAAAGAAAAATGCAAATCGCTGAATATTCTCTAAACATTTGATGTCCAATAAACGTACTTTGCCAAATGTACAATCTTGCCGTTTGCTTTTAAACCACGGTTTCACATTCCGAATTGTGGTGCTGTATTGTGAGATGCTCTAAGACCCTGTGTACAGCAAAGGACCATCGCGTTCCTCAATACGAACTTTTTGGAACATGAGCAAATAAAAATGCAAATCGCTGAATATTCTCTAAACATTTGATGTCAAATAAATGTACTTTACCACATTTACAATCTTGCGGTTTGATTTCAAAGTACAGTTTCATATTCCGAATTGTGGTGCGCTGTATTGTGAGCTGATCTGTGTTGATTTCCGGGGTCTGTGTGGAGTCGCGTAGAAGACGCCTGGGCGCGTTTGCCTACGCAGCACAGTCACGTCACGGATAGAGGCGGGGAATATGAATGTTTTGATAAAGTCTGTTTCAGGGGCGGGGGATTTGATTTAGTGCCGCAAAGGCAGGTGAGCCAGGTCGATGCGGCGGAATGATAGGATTATCACAAAATGGAGGCTGATTTCGAGTGCGATAAGGGGCGAAAAGTCGGGTAAGGTCCATAGGAAAGTTTCCTACGATCTACCGATTTATGCTTACAAACACATGGCCGACCCGTAGGGACAATAAAAAAAAAGTCCCGGAACTCTCCTTTAATCAAACAAAATGATTGATAGAATATTCTCTTCAAATTTAAAGGGATCCATCTTCCAAATTATCTCGGTTGTGGTTCCAGTGGCCTGCACTTTAATTAATAATATAATCAGAGAGTGACTGGGTAGAATAATTGGTTCTAGGTTTACCACTGGAAAATTTAAATTGCTTTTTACACAAATAATTATTGATATGAGTGGTATTAGGCGGCTTTCTTACATTCTCATTGTTTAGCTTGTATTGGTGCCATACACATTTGCTGGCCTGCGGACTAGTCTCTGGTTGGCCAAGTCAATGTTAAGTAAATGGTGGCATTGCCTCAAGTCATTTTCCTATTTAATGGTATACTCCATCCCAAAAGCTTCTGGGGAATTAAATACAGCCATTATTAGGTTTACGTTGGCATACAGCCAGCAGAATAAGGATAACAGCACTCAACAGAGCTCTTAATGATGGTGGATTAGCTCTGCCGTACTTCAGAACGCCCATTCAAGATTATAATGCTTGTACTGTAGTAGATGACACAACCCCATTGTCTCCAAGTGGTGCCCCACAGGTTTCAGCACCCTACCTTTGTTACACAAATTACATTTTAAAGTGCTACAGGTCAATGTAAAATGTGAAGACTTATTAGGCAAGTAGTTACAATTCCAAACTGCATTTGCCTATGTGCAAATATCGAATTATAATCATTTTCTCCTGCTTCTGGAAAAATGCCTATGAAAACAGTGTGGATTTACATTGCTACGGTGTAAAAATTCTGAACTTCTATTTGAGACCTACAGGGTACGTATGAAATTGGACTTATCTCATTTGTTGTAAAAATGAAGGCAATTACAGCTTTTTTTGTAGACAAATATATTGCATGTTTTTAGAAGGATGAAATCCTCAATTTTTTAGAAAAGATAAATCTAGTGAAGAATCTTATGTTTATTTTATGTAAGAGATTGAACGAGAGTGATAAAATCAGGTTTCAGGATATATGCGTTAAACAGAGTCAGAATTGTGACAGAATACCATCTGCAAAGGTGCATTCTCTGGAGTTTTTTGTAATACAAAGTGAAGATGGATTCGCTTCTGGGAGCTGTACTCTACTAAACAGACACACTTTCTAGATAAGCGATGTGGTAAAATGTGGTGACAATGGTAACACCTGAGCTGACCTCTGACTCGTTCCATGTCTTTAATGTATTTTCTGTGCTGGTCTCTCCCATGCAGTATATGTAACAATGTTCTTCCCTCGCTGCCCATTTCTTACCCAATCCTCTTCCTTGAAGAGGAACCCTCTTCACCCACCATCTCCCCTGCCTCAAACACGCACGATAAGGGGTTCCATCCCTCTTTACCACCCTCATCTCAAAAAACACCTCCCCACCCCTACATTTACCTGATCCCTAGTGGCACCACTTTGTCCTCTTTCTTGTCACAGAATGTGTGGCATCCCTGGCCCACCCCTAACTCCCCCTCTTCCCTACCAACTACCCTCCAGCTACCCCACCCCAACACACACATCCCCCTGTCGTGCAGTATTTTACTGCGCTTCAATTGTAGCACAGTAGAGAGCTGTGCGGCAAAGATTCGCCACCATCTGACTGTCTAATATACACACTGTCTTACATTTAGTGGAAACATGCATACATTCGCTGTGCAGAGCAGAAAGACACTCCTGCAGCTGAAAAGTGAACTTACACATTTCAGATACAAAAGTGAAATGCAGTTTCAAATGTGCACATGAAATAAAACTGTATTCGAGCTTTGCATGTTATCCTCCCATAAGACCCCTCTGACACAAGGGAGATTAGCAAATCTTAAACATATGTCTTTTGGAACCTCTGGCTATTTCAGTACCAAAAGACAAATTACTCAGAAAGTATATTTGTTCTTTGGAAAATCAGTCCAGGCCCAAGGCATTGAGGTATTGTGGGGTTTAATGACAGCCCCAACATGTCATAACTGAAAGGCCAGGTTAGGCCTTTAATGCGAAATACATTGGTCTGATGGAAAAGGCACACTGGAAAATGACATGCCAGGCCTAAAACCTTCACACAGACAAGGGGTCTAGTGAATGCAGAGTGTTTGTCTTGCTGAAAGTGACACAAGCTCTATGGAAAATGGGAAAAACACCATGTGAATGCCACAAGGGCAACCTGTCAGTTTCAGTTTCCACCTTAAAAACACTGATGCAGAAGGGCCTTGCATGTAATCGATAACTCCAAGAAAAAGTAAAAGTTTGATTCTACATGAAAAGCAGGGTTTTCAAAGTCTGAAACTGCAATGTCTCAAGAAGTTTGTGCATTTCACAGATTTAAATAACGACTTGGAGACAAATGGTCTCTTGCTAAAATTAACATACCAGAAAGAAGGGCATTGAATAATGATGGCAAGATGCAACTTATTAAAAGAAACAAAAAGGCTTCACATGATATGATATGATATGTCATTTGTAACGCGCCTATACACAAGTGTTTCAAGAATAGATGACTTCAACAATAGAAAAGGGTATTTTCTTGCATATGCAACATGTAAATCTCTTACAGGCCCAAGAAAGACATGACTATAGGTTGCTGGGAAGAACTCTCAAGTGACATGCCCCCATTGCTTTGAAGCCCATGCAGAATAATGTGTCTCTTTCAGAACAGGAATGTATGAGGTCACAGGAAGTCAGAGACCATCTGATGAGAGAGATCCAACCTATGCAGTATCCATTAGCTCAGCTTTTGACTCCACAAGAGTGATTGAGCATTTTATTGCAGGCGAACTCAACATTAGGCCCAGAGACTGGAACAGATGCCATGGCCTCCCTGCAACTTAAATTGAAGAAATGAAACTGCAAATTATCAGGAATGTCCTTTAACTCATTAATTTTTGAACTGTGATACTTACAGGGTTTGGACATATGTCATTTTAAAGTTCATTTCAAGGCCGTGGTTTTGTTCATCCAAATTTGAGTTGCAGAAATTATGTTATTATTCAAAATGTGTTTCTAGCTTCCCCGAAAAATGTTGTGAATTTGACAGCTGGGGAGCTGATGGCTTATTAAATGAAATATCTGGGTAGAAAATGCCACATTCCTAACTATGATCATTTTTACATAATGGGCAAAAGACCATAGCTCGCGTGTGCAACCCTGCCGAAATGAAAATAAGTTCCACAGACCTGTCATGATTAGGGGAAAATAAATGTATATATACTATGATGTTTATTTGCAAATTGCACATTTTTGTCATGTTGTTACTTTTTGGGTGAAAAATCAGAAAAGTTTAAATGGTAACTCTGTTGGGTGGATTCCTCTTCACATCACATCAGTCATAAAACTCTAAGGGCCTATCAGCAGAGGGGGTTGAACACTGGGGGTAGGTGTGGACTGCAAAGGTCCAATGAAAATTCAAGGCTAGTAAGTTAACACTGGCTGACCTTAATATTTTGGGGGTGAGACTTTGGCATTAAGAACTGGCTGCAGCAGCCAGAGCGGGACAAAATTGCCTAAAAACCATCTTGGGGAGAGCTGCCAAAACATCTTGAAGGAGACTTGACACAATCTATCTGGGTGAATCCTGACACAGATGCCTGATTTTTCCTGGGTGAAAAGGCCTCAACCTTGATGGATAATTAACCTTGCATAGGAGACAGAAACTGGGAAAGCTTAGAAGAATGACTGGGCCCTATGATTAAGGACAGCCAAATGAGGGATGGATCCTGGTGACTATCTTTGATTGAAGTGTTCGACCAGACCACTCTGCTGTCCAAAGAGGAGGCCTGCATCTTTCCTGAGTGTCAAAAGCAGAGGTCCAATATAAGTTGATTGATCCATCTGAAAATGGGTGTGTGGGGGAAATGCCTGCCTTAATATTTTCCCTTAATAGTGGGTGGGGAGCAAATTGTGTAGACCCTTTGCATATTTGACTGAATATTAATTTAATTAACTCCCAAACAGATTGAAGCAGGAGGGAGCTTGGAGGACTTCGAAACCAGTGCCCTCTTTCCTAGAGGGAAGTTAAGTTATAGTCACTCAAAGTAATTGGGGTGCCTTTATTTTTCCTGTCAACCACAGACTTCGCTAAAGAACATGGGTGTTTCTCTCCCGAAACATAATTCCCAACCCCCAAACCCCACACCTTGCCTTTACACAAAGGGGTGCCCTCGCCCCAAAACGAAATTCCTAACTGTCCTGACTCCTTCGACCTTGCATTTACACAAAGGGGTGCACTCTTCCCAAAACAAAATTCCTAACTGTCCCCACTCCTTGTACCTTGCCTTAAACCAAGGGGTGTTCTTGTCCTAAAATGAAATTCCTAACTGTCCCCACTCCTTGGACTTTGCCTTTAAATCAAGTGGTGTTTTTGCCCCAAAAACGAAATTCCTAACTGTCCCCAAACCTGGCCTTTAAACAAAGGGATGCTGCATATAGCTAATACCTGGGTTTTTGTGCAGGGGAGAAGTGCTTTGCAAAGTGAAATCAGGTGTAATTCTCCATTGAAAAATATACACTCTTTCCTGAGGGTGAGTAAGTGACCCTGAGAGCAGAGCGATTTTGTGTTGCTTTAGGTGAAAAAGGAAGAACTGTTCTATCCATCAAAAGTATCCTCAAAAAGTCTGGGTGATTTCGAAATTGCTTACATTTTTAAGTGTGCATGGAAATTAAACCCAGTACTGCATGTGAAATTGTTTGAAAATACCAAACTGTGCTTTGTTTTAAATATAAACCTTATCAAGTACTATTTACCTGTTTATTACAAAAAGGAAAAAGTGTGTTTTGCACTGAAGCTTTTTTTTGTACCACAGAGAAGGTGGGGTGCGTAACCATTTAGTGCAAGATTGATTGAACCTATACTTTAAATAAATACATTCTCTCTATAACCCGGCTTGGTTCTTGGCTCATTGTTGGCACAGGGGGAGGGATCTATGTTGCTCTATGTGAGTCATAGATGGGGCTAGCTGAATCCAAATAAATTATTTATTGGGGGACATCTTAATTGGATGGGGAAGGAACTCCCTATGTTAAGCGTGGTCTCCCAATATATTGTCACAGTATTATTTCAATTTCTAAAGCCTCATGTTAAAATTAATTGGTATTTCTGAAAGCCCCTCATGGCTGGTGGCAGTGGCCTAGCTCCTAAAAAATGGGATGCTGGGATAAACTAAAGATAAACCAATGCGCTGTCATCACAGACCTTTTCAGTAGAAGCTATGTCTTGTTTCTTTTGTCTGCTTTGTGTGGCCTAATAGGCCTACTGGTGACATTTTCCCCTGTGACTGTTACTTGGTTCCTTCTCTCCCCACACCCTTGGGCCTTTTCTGGGAATCCTCTTGCTTTCCCACCTCTGTGATGGTTATAAACTCCCCTTGCGTCCTGTTCCCTGCTCTCAACCACAGCCCCCCCTGGGGTTGGTTCTGGGCTCTCATCCCCCCCCATGTGCTCACCTCACCCCAGCCTGGGGCTCGTTCTGGGCTTGCCTCACACTTCTACCACAAGGCTGATTGTGTAATCCCTCTTCCAACATTCCTTCCCTTAGCTCCCCACCCTTGGACTGGTTCTGGGCACCCTTTACTCCCCTTTCCATCCCTTCACCTCCACTCCCTCCCTCCCCCTTCTTTCCCTTCACCCCTTTCCCCAGCCAAGGGTCGGTTCCAGGCTCTCTCTGTTCCACATTTCACCCCCTCAGGACCCCTCCCGAGCACCAGGACTTTGTAGTGTTCCCCTCTCACACCATTTCACCTGTATGCCTTGCCACATGCCAATAAGCTCTATTTGCAATGACTGTTGAACTCATCCCTTAAACATCCAGAAGTGGGATTTCTACCTTCCTGCTTTGCCGCATGTGCGGTGCTTCGGTTCAAAACACCTGCTATCTTCAGTAAAGTGCAACTGCAAAATACTTCCTAACTGGGTTTTTGGAACTCCTTTTAGCATTTCTAAAGAGGTTTAAAACTCACGAGTTCAATAATATGAGAGTTGAGAAGTCAATCTGCCTCATCACGAGTTTGGCGGTAACCCTTAAATGCGGCAGTAAAACTATTACCGCCGCATTTGAGGGTCTGCCAAATCATGGGTTTAGCTGGATTTACCTTGATCTCTGTGTTGGGGATATATCCGCTGCGAATGTGCTAATTTTCGGTGTTATTACCATGCGGTAATACCGCCTACAGTAGTAGCGCTGAAAATTCCCCATTGGGCCCAATGGGGAATGGGGAATTACCGTTTTGCCAAACTTGTGATCCGGCGCTAATAGCGCTGGGGGTTTGGCGGTAACGCTAATAGCCCCGACGGTATCCCGGCAGTAATACTGCCAGGATACCGCCCAACTCGTGATGAGGCCCAATATATGTTCATGCTGGTTTACATCACTTTGGCTGAATGGCAACTTTGCCAAATATGTTTTTGCCGCATTTTCTGCTGATTTTTCTTTCAACAAACAAGTAGATGATAAATTGCAGTGAAATATATAGTAGCAGAATGTGGGTGGGAGGGAGTGAGGGGAGCGGAATCCCCCCCCTCCAACCCTTGCTTTTTGTGGTAAAAAAATGTGGGAAACATTAATGGAACCGTTCATTCTATCTGTTACCGCGGCTACGTTGGAGCGATTGTTTGAGTCTTTCTTTCCTTTACTTTTTTTTAGTCGGTACGAATTACATGATATTGAGTGAACCGCTGCTGAAGTAAATCCATCTTTTGAACCAGGGCAATGCATTCTGACAAGTGAATGGCGAAGAACGGAGATTTGACGCCTCAGTGGAAAATAAAAACAAAACATTTGTGATAGATTTTTCAGTTTACATCAATGTGTAAATGGCAACCTGCTGCTATACTAGGCAATGCCAGAATATGTTGTCTTGTTGGTCCCAGCATGCTGCTAAGGTTATGTTTTACTGGGTAGTCTAGAGTGCGCGGTAACGTTTTGTAAATGCAGAATGATAATGTACCCGACGCTGCTGTCCTGTAGCGCGCGTGCGCGTGTGTGTGTAGAGAAACCACCTGCCACAGCAGCACATCCCTGTCAGCAGCTGCTCTGTGTGTCAGAATGCTGGATAGCTCCCTTTGCTTATCTCCGCTGCCAGGGCATAATAAAGCAGGCCCATGTCATCTGTCTTCCTCCGGGCCTGGAAAAAAAAAAAAAAAAAAAAAAAAAAAAAAAAAACAAAACCTCCGGGCCTGGAGCCTCGTTCTGAGATGTCGCCAGGGGAGAGCGCTGCCTCTGTGCATTCTGCAGAAGCAAAGAAATCAGACTTTCTGCCGTGTAGCTGTCTATGGGAGACACTGGAAGCAGTAGGGGTTTCTCTGCATTCTCATATAGGGAAAGCGGAGTGTACAGTGTTCATGGGATGCTGTCATTGGTAGGAATGCAGCACGTGAATAGAGGGAGCCATCTTTAAGCTGAGCATTCGGACCCAGTCAAAAACAAACCATTTTGCCTCCATGTCCCCAAAAATAAAAGTACTTAATACATTGCGTCAAGTAGCCTTTACTGCCCTTTGAATCTAATATGCACCTGAAGTGCAATTAACAGCCATAACATTAATAGGATGCAATGAGGCACAATAATTTATGTATTTATTTATTTATTTTGGATTTGTAGAGCGCACTACAGCCCACAGGCATCAAGGCACTTTAAGGACACTTAAGGAGGCTTGCTTGAGGGTTACAATAAGCGGCCCAAGAATAATGCTTAGATACAGTTTGTTAGGTTACAGTTTTTCACAGTTTGTTACGTTACAGTTGTTCACAGGATTCTTATACATAGTAACATGCAATACAGACAGGATTCTTATACATAGTAACATATGCAGTACAGAGCTCATAGGGATAAGCTCTTTAGACAAAGAGCCTGGTTTTTAAGGCCTTGTGGAAGGCTGCATGAGAGTCGATGGATCTGATCTGTGCAGGGAGGTTGTTCCACAGGGTTGCTGCCCTTGTTGGGAAGCTAGCGCCTCCTGCACGCACTCTGCGCGTGTGAGGAACCATGATACGGTTGGCATAGGCCGACCTCGAAGGTCTGGAAGCTGTTTGTTTGGTGATCCTTTGCGCTAGGTACTTAGGTGCCTGATCGTGAAGACATTTATGTGTTAGGGCCAAAGTTTTAAAGATAACCCTTTCCTTAATGGGGAGCCAGTGTACCTGCCTCCTGACCCCAGAGATGTGCTCCCTACGTGAGATGCCTGTTGCGGCCCTTAAGGCATTATTTTGGGCAATCTGGAGTTGGCCCAGTTTTTTTTAGAGGTTCCGATGAAGAGGGCATTGCAGTTGTCCAATCTGGATCCGATGATGGCTCTGGCTATGGTTATGCAGTTCTGTTGGGATAAGAAGGGCCTAACGGCATTTATCAGTTTGGAGTGATATGCTGCAGAGGAGACGATAGCATTGACCTGCCTGTCCATGGTAAGGCTAGGTTCGAGGTAGACGCCCAGTGTCTTGATCGTTTGAGAGACTGTGATGGGGATGTTGTCAATGGTGAAAGAGTGGTACTTCTTGTCGAGTTTGCCCAGTGTGGAGGGGGACCCGACCAGCAAAAGTTTGTTTTTTTCACTATTTAGATAGGACCAATTGTCTGCCATCCAACATTGAATGGTGGAGTAAATAAAATTCATGGTGTTCATATCAGTAGTATAGTCCCCAGAGAGAGGGATGAGTACCTGGGTATCATCTGCATAGTTGGTATATGAGATGCCCAGTGTATCAAGGATTCTGAACAGAGGTCTCGTGAAGAGGTTATATAATGTAGGGGCTGTGCAGGAGCCCTGTGGCACGCCACATTTGATAGGGCCAAGTATGGAACTAGCGGAGTCCAAAAAGACCTTCATTACTCTCCCCTGCAGGAACAAGGTTATCCAATCAAATCACATGTTTTAGGGGAGAAGTTGGCTGAGGCAGAGAGATGGTGGCATAATGTTTTATGCTCTACCAAATCAAAGGCAGCAGAGAGGTCTAGGACCAGGAGGAGTGCCGGGTTGCCTATGTCTCTTAGGTCATCTATTTGCTTTTTTAGGTCAAGTAGTGCCGTCTCGGTACCATGACGAGGGCGAAAGCCGGACTGGCGTAGTCCAAGAAGGTGGTTATCCTCAATACATTTTTGAACCTGAAGGTAAGCTGCTTTGTCCAAAATCCTTAGCAGGAAAGGGACCGTTGTGATGGGTCTGTAGTTCCCTGGGAACGAAGGGTCAAGAGAGTTTTTTTTTAGGAGTGGTCGGACCCAGGTTTGTTTTAGGGAAGTTGGTAGATGTGACGATTGGAAGGACGAGTTGATGAAGGCAGTGATGATAGGGGCCAAGGCTGGTGCACAGTCTTTGATGATGTGAGCCGGGCAGGAGTCACCCTTACAATTGGAAGCCTTAATAGATTTTACGAGGGCAATGACTTCAGATTCACTCATATCAGAGAATTCAAATTTAGGTATCTGGCTTGGCGTGTCACAGGATGGTGGTGCCGCAGGGCAAGCTAGTAGAGTAGAAAGAGCTTTTTGGTGAGCTAAGATTTAGGTATGTAGGGAGTTTGTGCAGCATAGCTGCTTGATAATGACTGTGAAAGATCATTATTACTTTGAAATGACTGAATGGGATAACCTTTAACAGCTTGAGGCGTGCCTACAATGGACACATACCGATGAACAATGCTCGCTCGAGAATGCAAACCGGTTATCTGCTAAGCCTTTCCCCCAGCACAGAGACCTTCTATTAACCCTTTTGCCAATCTGCATGTTTTAATTCAAGATATCCAGGTAAATTGAATGCTGTTTTACGAACCAGGCTAAATTAATAACACAACAATCATTTTTTAAGTAAAATTTGTGAAAAGGACTGTGTATTTTTCCACAAATGTCTCCATCAACAAAAGCTCAACTTTTCTAAGATAGGTGTTATTGCAGACCTGCAAAAACAGAGGAGGTTGAGTTTTATCGTAGTCTAGCATCACATAGTTTATAGTCACGTTTAAATGGCATTTTTTTTACTTGTTCCTGCACACAGACTTGTTAAGTCAAAGAGTAAGGAAGAAAGCTTTGAAGTTGGAAATGCATAACTTTCACTTAGCACTTGGCTACTTTTCCAAAATGTCCTTAATTATACTTCACATAAAAATAAACAAAAATATTGAAAACACAGAAGGGTCACTTTATATGCAACAGAGCGGTACATCAATGGGCCTCATTACACGGACGGCGGTGGACCAAGGTGCTATTGCCGGTAAAATACCAGCACCGCCTTGGAGGAAAGGGGAATTACCGCCCTATTCCAAGGTTGGTGGGGCGGTAATTCCACCTTCCCCCATTGCCCTTCCCCATTCCCATTTTTGCCCCATAGGGCATAATGGGAATGGGGAAGGTGCTAATTACGGCACCGCAAATTGCGGTACCGTAATTAGCTCCCTGGTCCCTTTGCGGGTTTGTTTTTAACGCCTGCAAAAAGCAGGCGTTAAAGTCTCCAACCCGCAAAGGGACCTCGTAGTAAGGCGGTAAGGGTTAACGGTCACCGGTACCATTAACGGTGACCGTTAACCCTTATCGCCGTCCGTGTAATGAGGCCCACTGTGTTAAATCAAACTGTAAGGAACACTACATCTGATTGTCAGTCCCTTAGAAGGCAGAGAAAGGGCATGAAGCCAAATTAACATTCTCACCTCTGCTTTGCTTCCCCGTCTGTACAGTACAATGAGTGTTACATGCTAGTGCAAAATAAGTGGATTCCTACGGAATCCCCCTCCTGCGAAAAGCAGGCAGATTCAATAGGAATCCATTGGTAACCGCCCTCTGTGAAGTGTTATTTTTTTTCGGCAGCCTTTGCATTGGTTAGAAAGAAAGAGTATAAAAGGAAAGCATGGTTGATTCCCCCTGTTTTTACTCTTTCATTTGACACTGCGCTGGAGGTAATGATATTTAATCTCAAATTGCATGGAGGAGACCTGTTGCATCTCACATATATGGAAACAGGTCCCCTATGTGAAATATAAGTCATGTGCAATACAAAGTGCAAAACAAAGGTGTGTATGCAGGTGTCTCCTACACACCTTGTGTTTGCACTTCGTAGTGCAAATTAATTAAATGCAATCGTCCATTTACGCATACCAGACAGCGTTTAAAATGGATACCCGCCGGGTAAGGGCACGCAGCCAATCAGGTGGCTGGAACAGTGGGTGAGAATACACAATCCCCTCCCACTGTCCCAGTCAGTCGAGTCCCTTCCCCGGGTGATGTTTTCTTTTTTTCTTTTTTTCAATGCGAGAGGCAACAGAGAGCCTCTCCCTGTTGCCTCTCCACCCCACTGCCCCAAAAATGATCCAATTCCCCTCCTCACCCCCTTCACTTACCTGTGGGACCGGAGCATTGTGCTCCAGTCCTGGAGCTCCTCCCCTCTGGCCACCATAGAGATGGAAAAGGGACTAACTTAGCTCAGGCTGGCGGGTCATTGTCTGCCATGTCCGCCCTCCTGGAAGGGCATGAAAGCTATATTCATATGGAATCTCCCTGATTTTAGCTTGTTTAAAGGACAAACATTTTCCATGGGAACCCAAATCATTTGTGCCAGCATGGAAATTCTTGCATATTTGTATGCAGCAACGATCAGGGTGGTGGAAATTGACAATTCCATTCCATGCCACAATACAAATGAATGAAAAAATGTTATGGCATAAAAAGCATGAATGATTCTGACCCTGTGCCATAATAAACATCATCCCCCATTGTCTGCATGTTTAATATTCCATGCAGGGGGCCCAACAACATGCAAGCGCTAACAAAGTTGGCGTCCTCTGCATGCAATTTCCATTTGTTGTCAAATGACCCCTAGAGTAAATTGGCACCTGAGACCCATATTTTGTCTGAGAGATGCACAAACCGTTGAACCATCAACCAAGGTTGCATTGATAGCTCTCCACCCATCATTCATCTGGTTTTCCAAAACAATGCATACGAGTGAGGCAAGCATAGGTAAATGTTGTATAGTGCTGTATGGTATGTGGTGTAGTCTGGAAAGCAAGGGAAATGTGTTGTAATGTGCCTGGATGGTATGTGAGGAATTTATGGTGTAGGAGGGAATGTTGTGTTGAGTGAGAGAATGTTGCTGTATGAGTGGGAGAATGTTCTGTGTAAAGGTTCCACGCTCAGGCAGTTGGAGAGGCCCTGCCTAGGTGATGGGAGCCAGTGGTTCATACAGAGTCAGCTTCATGTAACCTAATGTGACTGGAATAATGCAACTTGCCGGAACCTACCGGAAGTGTCTGAGGATCCTGCTTTACTTCACTGGCGATGAGCTGGTCTCTGTGTGAGGCCTGGAGACGGACTTATGCGGAAGGAGAAGTAGTAAAGGTGACAAGTCTGCTGCGGGGGTGCAGAAAAGAAAGAAGAGGAACCGCTGCCCCCATCAAGTAAGTCCCATCACGCAGGGCGAAGGAAAGAGGGAGCTGTGCCATTAGATGTACCAGCACAGAGAAGAAAAATGTACTGCCCAGCAGTAAGAAGGGCACAGCCAGAGACAGCATAGAGCTGTATCCCTGGGCGTAGAAGTAGAAATAAGGCCCAGGGCAGAAAAGTAAAAGTGAGTCCCGGGGTGAAGGAACTTGGACCAGGGCGGAAGAAGGAGCAGAAACCAGGCCTGCCCACGGGCCAGGGGAAAGAATGGGATTGCCCAGCCATAAGAAGTATTTTAAAGCACTGCGCTGCTGGTTAGAAGAAGAAGAATGGCCAACGTACAGCAGTCCACTTGCAAATGATCCATACACCTACATATGTGAAGCAAAGTGCCGGGAACGTACTGAGAGCAAATGATTGCCAATTAGAGTGAACAGGGAGAAGAAGTGAGTGACTGGCAGAGGTTACATGTGACCAAAGTCCCTGATGAAAGGGACGGGCCGACGCAGAGGACTGCAGTGTGCGCAGCGGTGTTTCGACATATGTGCGGGGCTGGTGGGAGAAAGTGGGTGTGCAGGGCTGGTGGGTGATTTCTGTTTGCCATAAACAACGTTTTCCTTTACTTGAACCACACCCAGCACATCTCCTGCAACTCCCCTCTGAAAGCAGTTGGGTGGCTGCATCGTGTGTGATGTTAATAGGGGTATTTATATTTGCAATGTTTGTCCGATACCTGTATATTTATTTATGTATGCAATGTTTGTCAAGTATCTGCCAAACATTGCATAAATAAATAAATAATATTGGTCCATGTATCCGACAAACATTGCATAAATAAATAAATAAACTGGGTCGTGGCTGAGAACTGTAACTTCCTCTTGTGACCTCTTGCATGGGGTCACCAGAGGAAGTTACAGTTTGCTCGCGTGCGTTTTTTTCCCCTTATCTCCAGCGCAGAGCAGCTGTTTGGGGCGGCTGACTCTGGCCGAATCCCGAGATCCGGCTACACATCTGATGCCGGATTTCAGATCCGGAGAGAGCCGACCCAATGACCAGCCCTGTGTATAAGTGATCCTGCGAGATGAATGCTGGAAGCAGTTTCATCCTTGTTGCGTCTGAATAGAACACCCTATGCCGTGCCGTTCTATGGCATGTCATTTAGGAAGGAGAGGCCAAGTTAAGTACACTCGGCTGGCCTGGCCATGGTCGTTCGAGTGCACCAATCATTTTATTTCTGTGAAAACAGAAGGTATGTGTTCATATCCACACCGGAGAATGCAGGTGAATGCAGAATTCATGTGGAAGTGCGAAGTGCCAGGCTAAGAAAAAGTGCAACCACGCAGTTTGAGGTACTGTGGCTTTGTGATATCAGCAATGCAGGAAGAATGTGAGGTGCTGTCGCTTTGCCCTAATAGCAGCGGAGGAAGTAAGGAATTCATTTTAGTTGAATTAGCATGGGCTGAAAGGTTAGGTGGAGCGCCCAGTGCAATGAGTTCTCCCATGTGACCTCTTTAACCCCTTAATTGCCAAGGATGAGGTATCTCATCCTTGGGATTACCTCCAGGTTGCCAAAGACGAGATAGCTCGTCCTTTTTGGCACATTGTTTTGAGCGATCCCTGCAAAGCAGGGATCGCTCATAACAGTAATCCAACCCCGGGCTATGTGAGGGGTAGGTCTCTCCTCATTGCCCGGGGGCTGGATTACCTTCAGTTTCACGTCGGCGTGCGTAATGCACGCCGACATGAAAGTGAAAGCATTTTCCCCGCGGCAGCCATTTCCGGCTGCCGCGGTGGAAACATAAGGTGAGTGTCCACCTTGCTCTGCCTTGATCTCTGGCTGTATTTCAAGCCGGAGATCAAGGCAGGTGTCGTTGGAAAGTCCAACGACACCTTGTGTGACAGCATTGCTGGTCACGGATCGGACGCAGAGCGCTCAATCCTTGGCTAGCAATGCCACTAGACCACCAGGGATGTCTTTTCAATGCAGGGGGAGTGGGGCTGCTTACTAGGTAAGCAGCCCCCTCCCCCCGATCCCCAAAGCATGGGGCCACATGTATGGAGATCCCTGTGGGCAGGGGTGGGGGACAATTGAAAAAAATAAAATCGGCTGAAATGGGGCAGGGGGAGGGGGTTGGGGACCACTAGCCACCAGGGAATTGTTTTGGGACATGAAAGGGTGGTGTCGTTGGAAAGGGGAGATTCTCCCCTTTCCAACGACACCTTGTGTAAAGCATTGCTGGTCACGGATCGGGTGCAGAGTGCTCGATCCGTGGCTAGCAATGCCCACTAGACCATCAGGGATCCCTTTTAGAAGCAGGGGGAGGGGAGGCTGCTTACTAGGTAAGCGGCCTCCTCCCCCGAGAGACCCCAAAGCATGGGGCCACAGGTATGAAGACCCCTGGGGGCAGATGAGTGATCATCTGCCCCCAGGGAAGGGGACAAATGAAGAAAAAAAAGGGGAACCAAATGGGGATGGGGGTGGGGGCCCACTAGCCACCAGGTCTTTTTTTTATATGAAAGGGTGGTGGCCCTCTCCCTCCCACCCAAAGTGGAAAGGGGGGGCACCCCTTGTAGCCCTCCCTGGGGGCAGATTTGTGCCCCCAGTCAGGAGGACATAAGGTGGCCCCCCATCCGATTGAAGGGGGGCACCAGAAAAGTGTTGGCAGGCCCCCCAAAGGATGGGGCTTGCAGTTTAGGGCTCCCCTAGGGGCAGATGGGTGCCCATCTGCCGCTAGGGAATGGGCCTTAGAAATAAATAATGGAAAAACATGGATTGTGTTGGGGGAGTGAACCCCCACTACACCATCTGGGAATTGTTTTTATGGAAAGGGGGTGTAAAAAAAATGGACTGGGGGCCATGGTATGCACCTCTCCCTGGGGGCAGGTATCTGCTCCTAGGAAGGGGCATCTGACCCCAGGGAGGGCTGCATGAGATGCCCCCCTCTTATCCACCCAAAGCTCATCTAAACTCGTGGTACTCCCCTGAGCTCAAACTACTCAGAAAAAAGAAAGCCAAGGCACAACACACCTGGAAACCTAACCCCACCGCGGAAAACAAATCCAACCTCACAAACTTATCCTCACTTTACAAAAGTGAGATAATTCGCAGCAAAAAAGATGTATACAACACCAGGATTGCTCAGGCAGGATCCTCCACCAAAAAATTATTTCAAATTCTGAAGGAACTAGAAAACCCTATTTCACCACCAGACACCTGTTTGAATGACAAATCCTGGTGCACCAGCATCCAAAACGCCCTCAACAACAAAATCTCAGGACTCCAAACCAAAATTGAGGACAAGCGCCAACAACTCTCCAACAACAAGATCACCAACCCCAGCCCACCCACGCCCAACTACACCAGTTCGGGCTTCACGTTTAAGTAAGTTACCACTACGGAAGTTCAAAAAATCATCACCTCCTTAAAACCTTCAAACTGCAAAGGAGACAGCTGCCCCGCCCAGATCATAAAAGATGCAGCTAGAAAGCGTTCCCTCTTCATTACCAAACATATTAACCTATCCTTCACCAATAATCCTATACCCAGCAACCTAAAACAATCATGGGTTCTCCCACTCTTGAAAAAACAATCCCTTGATCCAGCCATACCCACCAACTACAGCCCATCACCACAGTCCCATTCCACCTATAAATCCTGGACAGAGTCGCCTACATCCAAATTCAGAAATACCTGGAATCCAACCAATTGCTAGGAATACGTCAATCTGGCTTCAGACCTCAACACGGAACAGAAACTGCCCTTGTTGATCTCAAAAGCCAGATTGATGAAATTAAAGATAAAGGCAATGCCGCAATTCTACTCCTCCTAGACCTCTCAGTGGCCTTTGACCTGGTCAGCCACGAAATTCTCTGCAGTCACCTAGCCACCGCAGCCCACATCACATGGATACAATCCTTCCTGGCAAACAGAACCATGCGGGTGTTCTCAACAACATCTGCAGCAGACCCCATCCCCATCACATGCGGAGTCCCACAGGGATCCTGTGTATCCCCCACTTTGTACAATATATTTACAAAGCCTCTATTTGACCAACTGGACCATCTGGGCGTCAGCTACACAAATTACGCAGATGACACCCAGATACTCCTCACCATCACAGGCAATTACCAAGCAGACGTCGCCCGGATCAACAAAATATTCTCCATCATTCAGGCATGGATGGCCTCGCATGGCCTCTGCCTGAACGATGAGAAGACAGAGCTCCTTATCGTTGGCTCCCCTAACACCCTAACTAAACTCAATCCCAGCTACAATAACATCACGATCAATGGTCACACCATCCCTATTGCCAAAAGCGTGAAAACCCTCGGCTTCTATCTGGATGCCAACACCAACCTTTCCAAACAAACCAATATGATCGCCTTAGCCTCTGCCTACACCAGCAAGCTCATGAGGGCCAGCAGACCTTTCCTATCACCCAACAGCTGCCTCACCCTCGCCAGAGCCCTCATAAATCCAGTCTGGACTACTGAAACAGCCTGTACCTAGGTGCCAACCAATCCGTACTCAACAAACTACAGGTACTACAAAATAACGCTCTGCGCGCAGCCCTCAACATTCCCAGACGAGAGCATTTTTCCACTACTAGGAAAGCCTGCAAATGGCTCTCCATACACCAGAAAATTGATTTAAAAACCATCTGCCTCACGTACAAGTCCCTCAATCACCTAGCACCACCATATCTAGCTAACGAATCTACCAGGAAACCTGCTACCAGAACCACCAGATCCTCCAACACTCTATGCTTGACAGTGCCCAGATTCCACCTAAAAAGAGCTGGATGGGCCAGCTTCACAGTACTTGCTTCCCAACTCTGGTACACCCTACCTCTCAACATGAAATCTATCGAGTCCTTCCAGATCTTCAGAAAGCAGGTCATCAGTTGGCTCCTAAACAAAGAGTAGCTCCACTAACACCCGACCTCACACCCCTGCTCGATAACTGGCTCATGTATTGTATATGACTGTACATTGAAACTGTATATTTATAACTGTATTCTATCCAAACTGGAAACTGTACTCCATTTTATTATATATGTATTGGAAGTATGTATGTCCGAAGTATGCAACTCCAAGATACTTCTCAATGTTGTAACCATCTTCTTAAGCGCCCTTCTACCCCTGGGTCTGGAGCGCTATACAAATAAAATGAACAAACAAACAAACAAACCCCCAGGGAGGCTTGATTGAGATTGCCCCCTTTCATTTGGTGTGGGGGGGAGAGGGCCACCCCCCTTTACATTGGAAAATTCCCTGGAGGTTTAGGCTGCCCCTCAGCCCCCCTGAAGTGTAGTGTACCATTTTCAATTTTGTTCTTTGTTTACCAAACTTCCCATGGCGCAGATGGGCACATTGGTGCCAATTTGCCCCCAGAGTGCCCAAACCTTACTGCCCCACCCACTGGGGGGCCTGTCCCTCATTTTTTGGTGGCCCTCTCGCCCCCACCCCAAATGGAGGGGGGTGTACCTCACGCAGCCGTTCGTAGGAGGCCCAGGGAGGCCTGCATGAGGTGCCCCCCCACCCATTTGGGGTGAGGGGGGAGAGGGCCACTACAAAATGTCAGACAGGCCCCCCAATGGGTGGGGCAATAGGTTTAGGGCACCCTGGGGCAAAATGGAGCATTATTGTGCCCATCTACCCCAAGGGGAGTTGGGTAAACAAAGCAAAAAAGTGAAAATGGTAGACAGCATTTTAGGGGGGGCAGTGGGGCACCCCAAAGCGCAGGGAAATTTTGTAATGGGAAGGGATGGTGGCCCTCTGCCCCCCAACACAACATGGAGTGGAGGCCATGTTGTGCAGCCCTCCCTGGGGACAGATATATGCTCCTAGGAAGGGACACCTGACCCCAGAGATGAGTGCATGACAGCCGCCCCTTATCTGCCCCCAGGGAGGGCTACATGAGATACCCCTCACCTCCATTTGGGGGCGGGGGTGGAGAGGTGCACACCCCTTCACATTAGAAAATTCCCCAGCGGTTTAGGGTGCCCCTCAGCCCCCCTTAAAGTGCAGCCTGCCATTTTCAATGTTTTTCTTTGTTTACCACACTTGCCTTGACGCAGATGGGCACATTGGTGTGCCAATCTGCCCCCATGGTGCCGAAACCTTACTACCCCACCCACTGGGGGGCCTGTCCCACATTTTTTGGTGGCCCTCTCCCCCCCACCCCAAATGGAGGGGGGTGTACCTCACACAGCAGTTCATAGGAGGCCCACGGAGGCCTGCTTGAGGTGCCCCCCCCACCCATTTGGGGTGAGCGGGGAGAGGTCCACCACAAAATGTCGGGCAGGCCCCCTAATGGGTGGGACAATAGGTTTAGGGCACCTTGGGGGCAAAATGGCACACTATTGTGCCCATCTGCGCCAAGGGGAGTTGGGTAAACAAAGCAAAAAAGAGAAAATGGTAGACAGCATTTTAGGGGGTGCTATGGGGTACCCCAAAGCACTGGGGAATTTTGTAATGGGAAGGGGTGGTGGCCCTCTGCCCCCCCACCCAAAATGGAGTGGGGCCATGTTGTTCAGCCCTCCCTGGGGGCAGACATCTGCTCCTAGGAAGGGACACTTGACCCCAAGGAGGAATGCATGACCCCCCCATCTGCCCCCAGGGAGGGCTACATGAGGTGCCCCGCCCCTCCATTTGGGGGGGTGGAGGGGTGCACCCCCCCCTTCACATTACAAAATTCCCCAGTGGTTTAGGGTGCCCCTCAGACCCCCCACCCCTCGACCCCCAAAGTGCAGCCTGCCATTTTCATTATGTTTCTTTGTCAACCAGAGTAAAATGTCACCAAAGTGGAAACGCAAGAAGAAATGTATTGCATATGACAAAGTGTGAGTCAATGATGGTTACATAACTCGGTTATAGTTGAATGAAGAAGTGTGTATGTGTCAAGAAAGTGTGTAATGGGTATTACTATGAAAACTGCTGTACTGCTGTAGGACGATCCGTTTCATTAGCAGTGTCGAGTAATGAGGGATGGTTTAATAGGTGACAAGTTATAGGTACTTTACATTGCAGGAGGTTCAATGTTTTAACAATAATCTTTGCAGGATTTGCAAGTAAGGAGTGCAAGTCGCCTATGGACTTTAAGGCACTGACCTCATCACTTTTAAAGCCAAGGTACTTTCATCTAAAATGTTGAGTTTAAAGTTTAAAGAGTAGTGAGTGGAGAAGATGAGAATGTGGCCGTGTTTATCCCGTTTGAGGAATTTCAGGTTTAAAGCTGTGTTCAGCTGTGGACTCCTAGGGATACATTTTGAAAATGTTAATGGTTATTCTTTTTGTATATGTTTATTTATCATAGTGTGAAGCATGTTAATGGTGAATATTTCCAGCCACGCTCTAATGCGTGCATGGCGAGTGAAACTAGTGATTGCTGCGCAGAGATATCAAGCAGTGTATACATGAGGGGGAATACCTTCCGTGTGTGAGAGTCGTGTAGAAAGGGGGTGGGGGTAGAATGCCTTCCGTGTTGTGAGAGATTGGTAAGACGGGGGTAGAATACCTTCCGTGTGTGAATCGTGTAAAAAAAGGGGGAAGTGTGCCTGCCGTGTGTGAGAGTTGGGTAGAAAGGGGGGTGTTAAGCCCTCCATGGTGTGAGAGTGGAGTAGAAAGGGGGGGGCACCTTCCGCAAAGTTTCTGATTCTGTGTTGCGCCTCTCAATAAAAAGGCGCATTGTGTAAGTGCTCACTGTGTGCATGTTGGTGATGTGTGGGTGTTCCATGTGGATATTTGTTGCATGATAGATGCTTGTGGGTGAAAACTGGAGCATTCCTAGTCGGAAGGGAAACAGAATGGGAGAACAGTACTAGCGTGCTGTAACTACAAGCTTCTATTGTGAAGTGGAACAGGATGAAGAGTCTCTGTTTGAAAATAACAAATGCTGTATTACAGAGATGAAATGTGAGACTATGGGCCTCATTACGAGATTGGGGTTAGCCATGCCGTCATTACCGGCATGGCTACCTCCAAACTCGTGTCCGGGTCCCGAAAAAGGGGAATTACCGGGCCATTCCGACTTTTGCAGACCCGGTAATTCCCATTTTTGGGACCCGGACCAGGTACATCCCCATTCCCATTGAGCCCCTATAGGGCTCAATGGGAATGGGAAGGATGCTAACAACGGACCCGTTAATGAAGGGTCCGTTGATAGCATCCTGTTCTGCTAGCGGGTGCCACTCTGCACATCTGTTCTAGCCAGGCGTACAGAGCGGGACCCGCAGCAGAACTCGTAATGTGGCGTCCCAGTATGAATGGTGCTGGTTCCTCACCACCACCGTTCATACCGTGGCCACCACAGTCCTAATGAGGCCCTATGTCAGATACTGGTTGGCGAAGTGGAACATGAAAACTCCAGTTTGAAATAGCTTGGTTAATGTGCCCATTGGAGAGCCCAGGCCAACGAAATCTGACGTGTGTGAGAGCTTCTGGCTACACTGATATAGTGTTTGGAATATGGTACACGCAGTAGGTGTTTGAAGGATGACATTGTAATAAGTGTCCTTTATGTCTAGTGAATTTCATGAGACCCAATACAGTAGTGTATTTACGGAATTTCACTTTTGAGTTGCTGTATGTGCCTCAAGGGTGACAAAGGGGTCGTGTTCATTAGACCACAAGAGGGGGATGGTATTGAAATGTTGTTTTGTAGGGGTTTGTTGTGTATGGCAAGAGGTGGTCATAATAACTTTAGTGGGATTTTTAGCTTGCTGGCAATGATGAGGAATCATAAAAAAAGGAGAAATGATATTGCAGAATTTAACTCTCCAGAATGAGGAATTGTAGGAATAGAGCTGCAGAGACATTTAGGTTTATTGTAACATTTTTAACATGTTTAAATGTCAGACTATTTGATCTCTGGCAATAATGTAAAATGTCATATGGAGTATTAGATGCAGACTAAAAGTTAAAAATGTCAAGGACTATGTCTATATCATAGTGTGGGTATTTTAGGAGAATTTGACATGGCATACCGAGATATATGTTTGAATAGGAATGTGTATCGACAATGTATGAGCTACATCAGGTTTTAGTGTGTGGGTATTAGTAGAGCTACACTGTGCTATTTAAAGACCCTGTGAGAGTATGGGGTATGGAGCGACACAGCGATGTTTAAAGAACTTGTGATGAGTGAGAGTATGGGACAGATGCCTTTGGTGTGTGGCACGGTCACTGTTATAGTGCAACACCGCTCTCTTTAAACACCTTCTGAACGGTGAGAGTATGGGACTGATCCTTCCGGTGTGTGGCACAGTCATTGGTACAGACCGTCACCGTGCTCTTTTATAACATTGTAAATGATGTAGGTATGGGACTGATGCTTTTGGTGTGTGGCACAGTCATTGGCATAGAGCAACACAGTGCTCTTTAAAGACCCTGTGATGGGTGTGAGTATGGGACTGAAGCCTCTGGTGTGAGGAACAGTCATTGGTATAGAAACCCTGTAAATGGTGAGAAGATGGGACTGATACTTACGGTGTGTGGCACAGTAATTGGTAATGAGAGACACTGTGCTCTTTAAAGACCTTGTGCTCTTTAAAGACCTTGTGATGTGTGAGAGTATGGGACTGAGTTCTTCAGTGTGAGGCACTGTCATTGGTATAGAGCGGCACCACATTTGTATCAAACACCTGTATGGTCAGAGTATAGGACTACTCTCCTGGTGTGTGGCGTAGTCAATGGAAATGGTGTACAATGTTGGATTTTGGTAGAGGGGTACACACCCAAAGTGTTTCCAGAGATTCATTATATCAGCATGCATGTGTGTGTGGATGCATGTGTGTGTGGATGAAACCTTGACGGGTGCATGTGTGTCTGATATATGTGTTGCAATGTTGGCCGGTATCTGGTGTAGTCTGGAAAGGAGAGAAGTGTTGTATAGTGCTGGATTGTATTTGGTGTAGTCTAAAAGGAAGGGAGATGTGTTGTAATGTGCCTGGATGATATGTGAGGAATTTATGATGTAAGAGAGAATGTTGTGATGAATGAGAGAATGTTGCTGTATGAGTGGGAGAATGTTCTCTGTAAAGGTTCCACACTCAGGCAGTTAGAGAGGCCCTGCCTGGGTGATGGGAGCCAGTGGTTCATACAGAGTCTTCTTAATGTAACCTAATGTGACTGGAATAAAGTAACTTCCTGGAACCTATCGGAAGTGTCTGAGGATCCTGCTTTACTTCAGTAAAGTCAACAGTTTCGGCTTTTATGAAGGCATGGGATAGACATTAAGATGGCAGTGTCTGGCAAATGCCTAATACCTATGTAGAAGCCAACACTATTGCTTTTGCCAATGTGTGTTTCCAACAGGGCTTCAATGTAAGGAATAGCTGTAAGGACATACATACTCTTTATAAATAAAGAGGCTGAAGGACACTTATTTAAGACATTTGTATTACACCAGTACCACATTCACAGCTGTAATTAAGCCATTAACCTTTAGAAGACTGCATAGAAATAACACTTCTAGCCCCCGTATAGCACAAAGTTAGATGTTACTGTTTGATGGAGCTAGCTCAAAGCTTTCCTTGGATGTGTCTTTTGGGCTGGGATGGGCAGACAGTGAGTAGGAATGGTCACATGAATTAGCATGGTTATAAGTGGTCAATGGGTGGGTAAATATCCACACAACACCCACAAGCTGTGTGTCCCTCCTCACATCACACCTCCCTCATCTGCTCTCAATTCAATCGTTTTGGCTTATAGGTGGTGCTTTTACACTGCTTCAGTGCTTCCCAGATAGGTATGCACTTTACAAATCCCATATATACTATCACCATAAGGGAACCCAAAACAATCATCTAAAGCAAGAGACACTGAAAAGCTGCATTGCTTTTTCAAGCGTGGCACAAATTATCACGTTTTAAGGAGAAATATTGTGCCGGCATTGCAAGGGAATAAGTACTACCTCATGTAATGGGAAACACCAAACATAAAACATGGAGACGGCCTCAATGTAAAGTGAGAGCCATCAGAATAATACATCATTTTATTCATTGGCATTTCTCACCAGCTACTTGCTTGCATGAGAGACAATACACATCAAATGAATGACACAAAGTTGCCACATGTGAGCAATGTACGGAAAGCTAAAGAAAGCCAGTGCCAGGTGCAAACCATGAAAACATTATTAATGTTGAAAGTAACACTAGTCTATGTACTCACCTATAATACTATAAATCAAAAAAGTTGATATTTGTTTAAAATGCAGCACCACAGTGTATCGCCTTTATAATTTCTTGACAGGGTTTAGATTCTAAAATGATTCCTATTCACATTATGTTGAACACAAAGAAGCTAGGTATAAAGAATATTTAATCAGAATGATTTAAATTTTGTCAATACGACAGAAGTAAATAATACTTCCATGCACATAGAATCAGTAGAGGCATTGAGTTGGCGACATTGCTTTTTTTGTCGTCTTCTTGTTGAACTGACCAGAAGCTAAAACTTAACTTCTGCCCTCCTTGCATATTCCAATGGTGGTGGCTTATATTCCCATGAGACTTACCTGGGCCTTTCGGAGTGGAAATATTTATGGTCTCTAGTCAGGAAAATCCATTATGCTCACACCAAAAAAATGGCCATGTGGAATATGCCCCTCCTGCAAGAGCCTAGTTTAAGGCTAAATACTTGAAAATACATTTGATAAAAATCATCCAAATTGAATATCATAGTGTGTTTTCTGATAACCATCAGGCCAAAACCCATGATAACTCACCACGTTCACCTGGTGTCATGCTTCAAACAGATTATATTGCACTTAATGTGGCACCTCCAACATCACTTAAGGGAATAAACTGACCAGATGGTTAACCTAATGAATATTCAAACAATGGAGGCCCTGTGTTAGTGAATCCAGGTTAGGTATTGACTTAGGGCAGGGTTGCACATGAAATGCGTTAATTCAATGTAATATACATAATATCTTTCAGCATGACATATTATAACACAGAGCATTATTTTACTTATGATATTACAACAATACCAGTTATAAACAAGCCCAAAAGTGTGTTTTAAAGCTGAATGTCCCCTCTTTCATATGACACAAAATTTGAATTGTCTAAGGTTTTTAATAATTAACACAACTATTAATATTCCGCCCTTTATGAATAAATGTGCCATGCATTTATGCTGCATAGCCGGATGTCCATGTGGCCCAAGGGATTACAGAAATGCATATTTCAACAATATGGCATGTTCCTGCAAGAAAATATAGCATTACATTGATTTTGAATTTAAAAATAGTAAGAGCAGATTGGGCCCCCACATTTTTTCACACATACAGAAATTCAACCAATGATAATTGGGGGTTAGGGTACTCTATATGAGTGTTTGACTATGAGGCAAGCCAATGGAAAGATTCAACCAATCAAATAGTGTGGAAATATTTCACATTTTAAAAAGCAGGAACACAAAGGTACTAGGAGTCAGATTCTGTAATTAAAAGCTAGAGGAAAGGAAAACACATGTTCAAAAGGGATGAGTTCTGAACTGGAATCATATCTGGAGAGGAGTATGCCTTGTCCATGAGGGAGTCTGAACCAACTTAAACCTCTGGCAGACCAACTTTCCTTAAGAATGGAGGAAGAGACCAAGAGAGGCCAGCTAGATGAGAATCACCTGACCTGAGAACAGCCTAGGGTCTCTGATGGCTCCTCGTGTTAAAGGAAATATTTCAAAGTGAGTATAAAAACTCCCAAAATGTAATCAGATATATCCCCTAAAATAATTGCCATGCTAATTCCCTGGGGTATGAGAAAATTGGGGTGGTCCTTTCCACTAGAAGTGCTCATTCCAAATGGAAAATGTTGGTATTTTTGTGTCAAATGCAGCAGTACCTCACATTATTTTGAAAGTTAAGCAAGATTTGACTGCATGTAGAAAGCATAACATGTTCTGTGTGCAGAGGACAGCAGGGGTTGCCAAATTATTATTCACAGAAAGAGATTATAATATTGTAGTTCGCTGGTGTGAGTTACATCCTGTTATTCCTATTTAACTTAAAACTGAGGGAGATTACATTTAAATAACTACAAAAATAATTTCTACGTGCTCTGTTTGCCGTGTAAATCAGGGAATATTTCCCACACTGACTGTGCAGTATGTGGTAAATAATAGTTAAAATATGAAGAATACCTGCATGTTCCACAGATATAGTACAGTCAACATCGGGCTGTAGTTCGAAGGTGCCCCACACCATAGCCCAATTAAGAACTGATTGATAGTTTGGTATCTGTGGATGCCATAGATACTTAAAAAGAATTTGTGAAGTGAAAGGGAGTTTAAGCATCTTAATTCCATTCCATTGGGAAAATAATCTCAATATAAAAACACCCTCTCCTCTCTCTTGACGTTGCACAGTAGGGAAAGGGCTTTGCACCAGTCATACCCAATTTACAAAGTGAAGCGGGAGGGGTAATCTTAGCCTGCATTTAAATCGCATTCACATATCCTAGAAAGTCACATTCACACTGAAAGGGGCATTTATTGAGAGGTGATAATATCAATGTCAATTAAAGTGTTTGAATATGTTGTTACAAAATAGCAAGTGAAATTCAATATTTTGAATTGATACACTGGCCGATAAGCAGCAATACTATCATTGAAGATTAATATCTAGAAATATATGTAATTGATTCAAGCAATGATTATTAGTAACTAGTGAGATTGCAACATGCAGGCATATTCTAATTGTGTATGTCATTTCTCATATCCATATATTTGATATTGGTGACTTATCATGCATAACGCAAGAGAACCACTTTTGATTTAATTTTGTTTGAATACAATGTTAACGCCGATCGCCGTGTTACTCAAGATAATAACTCTACAATTCATCCTGAGTGCACCTGATGCACATATCCAGCCGTCGCTTCATGCTGGACCAAGATAACGACTTCATTTCCTCATCAGAGTGCTGGCCACCATTGTTTTCCATGAGGTTTAGCCAGCTCAAAATGGGCGCTCGCCACTATATTATTGCAGCCCTGTCCTGACTTCCTACCAGGACATGTACCTCGTCGTGACTGGTCACCTTGCCTTACTTCTGAACCAATCCCTAGCCACGAAGGCACACACACTAAGGCTCAGCTCCTGTCTGGAGCCTGTCCGGAGCTGACCGAGCCTTGGGCCCAGAACGCTTGATCTCCACCAGGTTACCCGTGTCATTCCTAATCGGCTATGTTTCAACAACTATTACACCCGGTAAGTGCTTTGAACCTTTGAGTCCTCAGCCTGATCTTACTCTCCACCTCTTCAGAGACATTACCCCACGACCTCGCCCATTACCTTTCCTCCTCATCACCGAGCCCTTGCCCCTGCCACGTTTGTTATTTGATTAAGCCCTGGCTCTGTATCATCACGCTGTACTGTGATCTCACTGACATTATTGCTTGCATTGTTTGAGTTGCGCTGTACCATGATTGCACAGACATTATTGCTTGCATTGTTTGATTTGTGCGCTCCACCATCACCTTAGCATCTCAGCATTTGGCCAAGACTGTACTGATTGCCAAATGCTGAACGAAAACAGCCTTACTTGGTTTATTCGGTCCGCAGTTTAGCTGTACTGCTTTATTACTTATCCCGAGATCGGTTGTACCACGTCCTACTGTGTATTACTCACGCTTATGCAATGCCTCTCCCTATAGCACTTGTGTCCTTGAGCTGAATAACTTCTGCACTATGTTACCGCACTACTATGATGTTTAACAATTTCAACGTCTCACTTTGACTGTTGGCTGTGATGCTTCCGCAATACGTTCACTGTTTGCAACTGATTCCCTATTGGCTTGTGACAAGATGTGTATGATATGATCCAACATGTTATGTCTTAGCAGCTGCTGCTACTTTGCATCTCGCTACCCTATGCTTCCCACAAATAGCACGTTAACGGCTTTACAAACGCTGTGCATCTGACGCCAATGCACTACTAACCTATAATACGTATTCTCTTTGCTCAAAGTGGACATACTCAATCTGTACCTGCTACCTTATTGTGGCTGGTTGCTAGCTCTCAACTAACTTACAGGCCTCTGTGCCCCCAAAATATGCTGATTTGTCTTATCTGTATGTTGACTGCTACCTGCCCGCTATTGTTGCTTGTCCTAGCGAGCCTCTGCCACTACACTGCAACTTGCTGCTAGTCTATAACTACCTTAATGGCCTTTGCTGACTCTCTAATACTCTGATCGGCCATACTTGCCACCAGTATGCTATTGTGAGCAGACTTAGCCGGCCTCCATCATCCTACTGTTACCAGTTGCCTATTTACTTTACTAGACCTGCCTATTCCTGTGCTTGTCAGGAACTCCGAGCCGAGCTCTAGTTGCCAGTGTGCACCTTAGACCTGCGGAGCATTCTCCTCCACTCCTCGCATGTGTAGTTTCACTTTCGCTCCCTACAAACCTGCTCTACCTGTACTGCGCTCCCTCTGCCTATTACCTGCCACACAGTTGCTCGCTATGCTCCCAATCGCGGTATTACAGCAGGTACAAATGTTAGTCATGTTATTAGCATCCTTGGTTTGGTTACTCTCACACAACCACAGCGCTTCACCACTACCTCAGCACACCCCCTCTGAGACATCCACCATCATGATTGCAAACATAGCTAGCGGTGCCATCATCAATGAGCCACTCCACCAGAGAGCACCCACCCAAGCCCTCACCTCTGGAAGGTACCCTAACAACACCACAATGCCCACAGCCACACCGCCACTCACTAACCCTTATCTAAATTCCCCTGCCTTATGGCTAGAACACTGTGCCATGAAACCGACACCCAACCAACCTTTTTCACTACACATAAGGAACATTAGATTGGGCTCCAGATTCCTGCGTGCGGTTTGTCACCCACAGAAACACATTATTCCCCAATACAAAGCCAGCGTCACTCTGGCCCCACCTCATCCTCTCCTATGCCCTCTTCTGACCACCTCTCCCACACCCCTAAAGATACATTGATTAGGGGTGCCCTTGTCAATGCCAGGTCCCTCCCTGCCCACGCCCTGGACGTAGCAGACTTTATCACTACTCAAGATCTTGACTTCTTGGCTATATCCGAGACATGGTTACATGCAGCATCCGGACCATTACTATCCCTCGCCTTATCTACTGGCTACTCTATCATTAGATGCGACCACAAGACCAATCAGTCGAAAGGCGGCAGAGTCGCCTTTATCCACAAAGGTTCACTTGGCCTCAGAGCTATTCCCAATCTACTGATTCCATCAGCAGAGCTACTTTCAGTCAAACTCCCCATCTCACCTAATCAAACGGCCACCACACACCTCATCTTCAGGCCACCGGGACCAGTCTCCACCTTTGCTAACGACATTACGTCCTTACTTGTGGATGTGGATTACTTGTAAATTGCTGGCTGCACCAAAACTGTTTGTTGCCTTTATTATTTATTTATTGTTATTTATCTGTTTCTCCACTGCTTCGCACTTTCCACTTATCCCCCTTCCATGCACTTTTCCCCTCCCCCTCTCCCATACACTTGCGTGTTCTCAATGTCACTGGGCCTAGTAAGATGGCTGTTTGGTTTCCCCTGTTCCCCTCCCTTGCCGTGCTCTGAAACACTTGTGTACGAGCGCGATAGAAATAAAATATCAATATCAATAAATCCAAAACTAAATCCCAAATCATCCTGCTTGGGGATTTTAACCTGGGCTTCCAAGACCCCAATGACCCCAATGCTATGGACATCACCAACACCTTAACTGAACTGGGCTTCTCCCACCACATTCTAGAACCCACTCACATCAAGGGGAGAATACTTGACTGGTTAGCTGACTCTAATTGCAGCATCAACCTACAGTCCAACCTACAGCCCAATTCACCTTGCGCTTAGACCATCACACAATCACATTCAATATCAAAGCTAAAGACCAAGACCCTAAACACGATATTGCACGAGCCCTGCGCACTAGAAACAAACGGGATATAACATGTGAGAAACTACTCCCGCTTATCCTTCCCACTCGAAACAAAGCCTCTTTATCATGCTCTGACCCTACAGTATTAGTTGATATTTACAACCATGCTATTCTCGAAGCAATGAACTCTATTGTTCCAATCAAACTTAGCAAACCAAAACCATGTGCACATCTCAACTCTTGGTTTACGCCACACTTGAGAGTGTTACGTAAAGAAAAATGAAACGCGAAAGCTCGTTGGAAAAGTCATCCCTCTGATCCCAACAAGGAGAGCCACTTTATAGTATCCCTTAACTACAAAGAGGCCATCTTCCAAGCAAAAAAGGATACCTATAACAAGCGCATTATGCAAGCGGATTCTAACACCAAAGAGCTGTTTAAGATTCTGAAAGTACTTGAATCCCCCGTAACTCCTCCTGACCCCTGCATTAAAGACAGCACATGGTGCTCGAACATACAAAAAGCATTCTTGGACAAAATCGCCACTCTCTGATGCAAAATCAATGCTAAATAAAACTGCCTTCAGACAAACCAGCAGTTCAACCTCCCTATTAGCACGAACAGTACTACCACTACTACCCATAAACCCTTCAGCTTCTCCCCTCTCACCACCACTGAAGTTGAATGCATCATTAAGAAGCTCAAACCGTCCAACTGCCAGGTCGATACATGCCCAGCCACCATCATTAGGGAGGCCACACATGAACTAGCCCCCTTTATCACTGCCTACATAAATTCATCCTTCAAAATAGGCATAGTCCCGGACAACTTAAAGGACGCATGGGTTATCCCCCTTCTCAAAAAACCCACCCTTGATCCCAGCATAAATACGAATTACAGGCCCAGTTCCACGGTTCCTTTCATGCTCAAAATACTTGACCGAGCTGCCTACCTGCAGATCCAGGATTACCTGGAAACTAACAAACTCCTTGGCCTCAGGCAATCTGGCTTCCGGCCCAAGCACGGCACCAAAACTGCCCTCATTGATTTAAAAACCCAGATTGAGGAGCTAAAAGACAACGGGAAGCTGGCCTTCTACTTCTATTAGATCACTCTGCAGCTTTCAATTTGGTTAACCACCAAATCCTCTGCTGGCATCTCAAGTCAGCTGCCCACTTTTCCGACTCTGCCATTTCCTGGATTAGATCTTTCCTCAATAACAGATCTATGCGGGTATTCTCTTCATCAGCATCGGCTGAGCCCTCTCCCATTCACTGTGGTGTCCCTCAGGGATCTTGCGTGTCTCCGACACTCTACGTGTTCACCAAACCGCTTTTTGATATTGTTAATCATCTGGGTGTCACCTACACTAATTACGCCGATGACACTCAGATACTCATCCCTATCACAGGTGACCATGCAGCGTACACCAAATCCTTGAATGACATCTATCTGGTTGTTCAGGCGTGGATGGCACAACATGAACTTTGCCTAAATGACGATAAGACGGAACTCCTTATCCTGGGATGCCATCAACGTCTTAATAAACTTGATCCCTCTTTCAAGTCTTTCACCATTGACAGCAACACCATCAAGGTGTCTAACGACACTAAAACTTTGGGCATCTACCTTGACTCCACACTATCACTGACAAGACAAACTAATGCCGTTAGTTCAGCCTCGTCCTATACATACAAACTCATCACAGCCTGCAGACCCTTCTTGACTACTGATAACTGCACCACTCTCACTAGAACACTTATCATGTCTAAGATTGACTACTGCAATGCCCTCTATTTAGGGACCAGCCAACATAACTTAAACAAACTTCAAGTCACCCAGAATAATGCTATTAGGGCGGCCCTGAATATTCCTAGGAAGCACCACATTTCTGACCATAGGCGCAATTTAAACTGGCTTTCGGTAGCACAGAGAATCCCTTTGAAAACGCTTGCCCTCACCCACAAGTGTCTAGCCAATCAGGCTCCCACATACCTTGCCAACCGACTCACACCCCACAACTCTACCCTACCACAGAGAGCTGCCCAAGCCCATTGCCTCTCACTCCCTAGGTTCAAACGTCAGAAAGCCGGGGGGGGGCAAGTTTCCCGGTCCTAGCGACCAAATTATGTAATACATTGTCCAACCCTCGTTTGGATCCTTCTGCAGAGCAGAACCCTCCTTTGGATCCTTCAAGAGTAAAGCCAAACTGTGGCTCTATGCTCAAGACAATCGTGCCACCTTAGACCTAGCATCTTGATGTCACCTGGCCTGACATGCACTGTGACTGCCTCACTGTATATTATCTGCTTGCTCTCATGCAACTCTGATTGCATTTAGACTTATTCATCTATTGTTTGCCTTGTAGTTTTACTCTGTATACTCTTCCACCTTGTACTCCATATGTAAATGTGTAATTATAACCCGGTTTGTATATAGTCCTCCTATTCATCTATTGTATCTCTTGCCCTGCATTCCATGCTCTGTACATCCCCTAATGTTCCCCTCACCTGTACTTTTGCTGTAATTTGCTATTGTAACTCAAGATATGCACCCAGATGCCCTTGGGCCAGGCATGCTATACAAATAAACAAAATACAAATACAAATAAATACAAATACCATAAAGCTCAGCCTGCTTCTTGTCCCAGAATTGTGGGGTGGAACTGTTTATCAGGGAGTGTTAAATTAGTGATCCCCCTTACGGAAAACCAAATATATCTTACAATGCATATATGCACAGTTAGGTTGGTGCCATGAAAATCAATAAACTTCTGAAAAGTGAAAAATATTGCGGCTCAGGAATACATCTCTTGCTTCAGAGCACATAGGCAAGTGCAGAATGCCATATGAGTGCAAAGCAAAACATACATCTATGGACACTTTGGCATATGGGCAATCCTATGAACTCATAGTGCCAAAAATGAAGGTCTACTTTCAGTGTGATTACCGGTCTGGTTACATGGAAATTAGGTGCCCATATAGAAATGTTCTTCTCACAGTAACTAGGGATCACTATTCCGGTTGCTCAGTTAGCACAAGAGTTCTCTTCAGAAATGATGTGATGGGCCTGTACACATTGCATGTGGAGGAGGGAGGTAATATATATGTGGGCCTCTCTTTTGTTGTGTAGTTATGTATGCTGTATGTATTATTGTGCATGGTGACATAGGGTTGTGACAACTCACTCATATTACATGAGCATGCTTCTCTATGGTACACGCCAGGGGTGTTGCTAGGTCTGGAAAATATCCAGGACTATACTAATGTCGGGACTGTCGGGACTCTGGGCTAACTAGTCTTTTGGATGTAGCCCCTGAGCTTCTATCCAGTGCTACAACCAAAGGTCCTGGGGCTAAAGCCCCCACGGCCCCCTCCTAGCGACGCCTCTGGCACACACTATGAGCTGTTTGAGTGCTTGCATTTTCTCTTACTCTGTCAGATTCCAGTACCAGTACCTATTATATTGGCAGGTGTTTCTCCCACATACCGACTTGTGGTCTTCAGGCATTTGCTTCAACATGCTCTCTTATGGGTTCACATTTTCACAGTTATGTGTTTCACATATGGGTGGCCTTTAACAGCCTCCAACTGCAATGGCAACAGGCTGATCTTGTGACCCAGTTGGCATTGGGGCCATCTTTGCTGCATCCAGAGTGAACAGGGCTTGACTTTGTCCACATGAAAACTGCCTGGGCAGACTATGAGTGAAAAGCCTTTACACCCACATTTAGCATACATATTAAGGTGACGGCTCACACATTTGGCTGGGGGCTTTCTGCTGTTTGGCTTCAATTAGGAGGAAGTGATATTTTCTGGAATCTGAATTGCATATCACCTGTTTAGAGATTTTTGAAGGGTACTTCGCTGTTCAAAGCTTTGAAAAAGACTGGGTTCATTGTACTGTCCCATTACAAATGGACAGTCTAGCAGAGGTCAAATAGACCAAAAAGGTTAGCGACAAGAAGTCCAAATCCCTGTGAGATTTAGTGACGTTTTGGGAATTTACCGATCCTCGACAGATCAGTGGTCATGCTGAATTTATTCCAGGTCTCCACAACGAGATAGCAGACTGGAGTTCATGCCATTGCCTGCTTTATCCACAAACGAGTGTGAAATAAGTAGAACACCTCCAATAAAGGTAAGAAGTCGGCTTATTGTGATAGTAGAAGACAAGAGGTTTTCACTGTGGTCACTTCAGCTATCTGGATCCAACTGCTCCTGTGGATCTCTCTCCAGCACTCGACTCAAAAGATTCCAGATCTAACCAGGAAGGTGCATTGTCAGATGCTTGAGAATGCTGGGATTCCACAGCTGAACACTACATAACACGCCTCCTCTCCCTTAACATAGAAAAGTCATAGTCCAGGGGTGAGCCGAAGGAAGGGGGTTAGGGGTGAAGAGAGAAGGAGGGAGTGCGGAGTAGGGAGGAGAAGAATGATGATTCTTGATGGAGTATCCAGGCGCATTCCTAAATGGATCACCAGGTTAGAGGGTTTGGACTTTATGATTTCCTCTCTCGGAATCCCATTGTGGAGGAGGATGGGTTTGAGATGCCGGGTGAGGATGATATCAGGGATATTTTTTTGGTGGATGTTAGTCTTCAGGAGAGTGATTGGCTGCAGTGTGTCAGGAGGACGAGAATTATCAAGAGGTCAAATGCCTCGTGCGGGATAAGTGGAGGAATGGTGACCAATTTACCAGAGAGGGATTGAGTGAATTCAAGAGGGTGAAGGATGAGTTGTGTTTAGAATGGGAGTTTGTGTATATGGGACACAGGTTGTTAGTCCCAAGTGGCATGAGAGAAACTTTAGTTGATTTGGGTCACAGGGCATCTGTAGGAAGAAGTTTATTATTTGTTTAGATTTTTGGTGGCCACATATGGATAGCTTTGTGGAGATGCGAATCAAGGAGTGTGAGGAATGTCAGAACAGCAATAAAGTACTAGAGTTCCCCCGATGGTTGTTGCCCAAGTTCCTGAGGTTCCCTGGGGAACGGTGGCAGAAGATTTGCTGGGACCAATGAATGTTTCTGGTTTCAGGGAAAGTTATATAGTAGTTTTAATGGATTTGCTGTCTAAATGGTCTGAGGTTCGCATACTCAGGAATGTCACTTGAGGGAACCTGATCACATTTCTTGAGAATGTATTCTGTGGGGAAGTGTTTCCAGCATAACCTCTCAGTGACAATGGACCACAATGTCTGTTGAATGAATTTTGGTCTTGGCCCAAGGAGAAGGGGATTAGGCACAAAAAAGAACTGTGGCATATTGTGCCCAGAGTAATGGATGTGTAGAGAAATTTAACCAAACAATCATGGATGGTGTGAGGTTATCTTTGCTGAATAATGGTGATTGGTAGAGAGATTTGCTTGAGAGGATATTTCAGTGCAGAGTGACTCCCAATGCCTCCACTGGAGTCACTCCATTTGAACTTATGAGGGGACGGATCCCCAACACTCTGCTGACTTTGGGATGGTTGAATAGGTCCAAGATGATCGTCACCGATTTCTAGAGAGTTAGTGACAGGATGAGGGAGTGGGTTGAAGCTTTAAAGTTCAGGTACAATATCAGACACGGGGGAAAGTGTACAGATTTGTGTGCAGCTGATCGTGTTAAAATAAGACTTTCCAGGAAGGGGAGAAAATGTGAATCCAGATTTTCTGGTCAGAGGATGGTTGAGAAGCATTATGGCTGTGCTGTACACCTGGCTGGTGGTGATGTCTGGAACAAGAGGAGGGTTGTGAGAGTTAATTAACCAACTTGCCTTGCTCACATATACAAACTCACTCTCACAGGAAGACGACCATTCAGATTTCACCCCTCTCCTGGTCAGTCTCCTCAACATCGTGGTCTTGATTGCCAAACCTTTCACAAATTTAAAATAACATTCAATCAAGCCCTAAAATGAGGCTACTTCAGGCTTGTTTTGCAGAGACCATTGCAGCAAATGACATTTAAGAGTGCTAATTTTTGGCTGTAGCCCTTGATCGAATCAATTGTAGCCTAAATAGTCAACAGATGACTTCCTAAACCTACACTTCGAAGGGATTGTGTCCTCCGACGTATTCCTTATCTTAAATAGAAATCCTTCAGCTTTGCTGGCCTCGGAAAATTTTTTCGCCAGAGGGCGCTGCGCGTCGATGATCGCCGAGTCGATGACCCTCGACGGCCTCCGTGCCGACGTCGACGTCATCCTGCCTATAAAGGCCGCGCGCAGCGTCCGTTGCTCAGTTCCGTTTTTCCGCGCTTCGTTGTGCCTCGGAACACCGTTGCTCAGTTCTCGATATAATATCTAACCTCGATATCGATGGCATCCTCCTCCGACCCGACGACCCCTCGGTCCGGTTTCAAAAAGTGCCGAGACTGCGGGAAGAAAATGTCGTTGACGGACCCTCACAGGGTCTGTTTGTGGTGTCTGGGAATCACGCACCAGAGTTCGGAGTGTGAGGAATGCCTTTCCATGACGGCGAAAGCCTTGAAGGAGCGTAGGGGGAAGCTCGAGAGAGGTAGGTCAACTTTAACTTCCTCGAAAGCTTCTTCGGTAGAGTCGAGACGTTCGTCTCCTCACCATAAAAAACACTCTCGTTCTAGATCACGAAGTGGCTCCCACCACTCGTCGACATCGAGACACTCGAAGAAGAGACGTAGGAGATCCCCTTCGTCATCTTCGTCGAGTTCTCCTGAGAGAGTTCATTGCCCCACAAAACGCAGCTCGCAAGCTGAGTGGGAGGAATTCAGGAAAAAGATGCTAAGCGTCTTCGAGAAAGCGGCCTCGTCCCCCTCGAAGACAGCTGAGGGTGATACCCCGGGTAAAAAACCCAAAAAATCTAAACGCCGCGAGTCGCAGTACCCGGCGGAAAAGTCAACCCGAAAGCGCCTCGAGCCATCGGGAGATAAAGCATCATCGACGCCATCGTCGAAAACTCCTTCGAAACAGAGGTCGGCGCCATCGACGCCGTTGTCGAAGGATTCATCGGCGCATCAGTCGATCGAGTCGACGCCGACGTCGACGCCGATATCGACGCCGGTGAAGGAAAGAACCACGGCTACTCCACAGCCAACGGTTAGACAAAAGACCTCCGACTCGACGCCGAGAACGTCGACGTCGTTCTCGAGCAGGACTCCGATCCTTTCGAGTTCCTCGAGGCCTAGTACACATTTCTCGACGCTTTTCACGGCGCCTTCGAGTACTTTCACGTCGGTGTCGACGACATCGACGTTTTCAAGGCCTGTGATGATGGCTCCTTCTGCATTGGAAATGGGGTTTATACCATTCCAAAAACCAAAGTATCCCCCTTTAACCTCGATTTTTGAGGAAAGGGAGGATTCAGACCAAGATATTGATTTACAGAGGACCACATCACCAGAGCCAGAGACTTTCGCCTCTGAGGAAAGAGGATTAAAAAATCTTCAGGATGCACTTCAGGAAGCTAGTGGCTTGGACACTTCTCCTGAAGCAGAATTTATCAAACCAGACCCAGGAGAACATGCGGAGACTCCATATAGAGCTCTGATGTCTAGAATCATAGAATTTATGGGTTGGTCTGCACCTTCTCCTGCCTTTCAGCAGGATGACCTCACTGACATACTGGACAAGGGCCCACAGGAGGATCCTGTGGTTCCATTTCACTCTGCTCTACAGAGAAGGATTTTGACAAACTGGGAAACGCCGGAAATTATCCCGGCAGTAAATAAAAAACTGTCAACAAAATACAGGGTGGCTAGTTCTGACCCTGAATATTTGTCAAAACACCCTACTCCTGAGAGCTTAGTTGTACAGGCTGCAACCTCATCAGGCAGCACATCTGCATACCCCACTGCTCCGCAGGATAGGGATGACAAAAAGTATGATGCCATGGCTAAGAAGGTTTTTTCTGCCTGTAGCATGGCGTTAAAGTCTATTAACGCGACCTGTACGCTCGCTAGGTTCAGCCACACCCTTTGGGAGTGCGCTTCATCAGCGGCTGACTGCCTCCAAGAAGGAGAGGAAAGGGACGCATTTTTAAACATCATCAGGGATGGTAAAGATGCGATGTGCGAGACCCTACAAACTGGCCTAGATTCTGCTGACAGTATCAGCAGGGCCATGGCGGCAAGTACCACAATCCGCAGGCATGCGTGGTTGAGGAAGTCTGGTTTTGCCTCTGACGTGCAGACCAGGCTTTTGAATATGCCCTTTGACGGTTCTACCCTCTTTGGAAAGAAGGCGGATGACAGTTTGGAGAAACTGCAAACGTCCAAGGCAGCAGCCAAGTCATTGGGAGCTGCTATCCGTCAGAATACCTTTCGTCCTTCGGGATCATCGTGGAGAGGACGGTCCTTTCGTTACTATTCCTCATATGGAAAGGGCAGAGGACGACCGGCTCAAAGAGGCCAAGGAAGATTTACCCGTGGTGGACGGGGTAGGGGAAAGAAAGCCGCACCCGCAGGAGCAGGAGCCACTTTACCTTCGGCAACTGCATCAGCCGCTTCAAAACCACTCTGAGGTCTCCCCTCACAGAACACCAGTAGGGGGCAGGTTAACTCACCATCTGACGGAATGGCAGGCTATTACGTCAGATGCTTGGGCTCTGGAGACAGTGGCCCAAGGTTACTGTCTGCCCTTCCTACATATCCCTCAGAGTCATCCACCGGGGAACAACCCTTTGAAGCTTCCAGATCCGCTCCTCTTGCAGGAGGTTTTAGACCTGCTAGAGAAAGGTGCCATAGAACTGGTACCTGTAGCGGAAAGGAACAAGGGTTGGTACTCCCCCTACTTCATAATACCGAAGAAGGACGGAGGACTGAGACCCATCTTAGACTTACGGGAATTGAACAAATTCCTCCGAAAGGACAAGTTCAAGATGGTGACTCTCTCTCAGATCCTTCAGGCCCTCCAGCTTCAGGACTGGTTGGTATCTCTAGACCTCCAGGACGCTTATTTCCATGTGCCGATCCATCCCAGGCACAGGAGATACCTGAGGTTCGCAATTGGCAGCTCTCATTATCAATTTCGAGTTCTGCCATTTGGGCTAACCTCCGCCCCGAGGGTCTTTACCAAGCTAATGTCGGTTGTGGCTGCAAGTCTAAGGAGGGAAGGGATTCATGTCTACCCTTACCTAGACGATTGGTTGATCAGAGCTGTATCTTCGGAACAGGTTCAGAGACAACTAGATTATGTTTGCCACTTCCTTCACAAGCTGGGCTTCTCCCTCAATTTAAAGAAGTCACAGATGATACCATCACAGAGACTCCAATTCATTGGAGCAGTCCTGGACACTTCCCTGGGAAGAGCCTTGCCACCAGAGGTGAGGGCTCGAGATATTCTGCAGATGGTCATCAGATTTCAGAATGCCCAATATCTCCCAGCCTACGACTTTCTGAGGTTGCTAGGCCTCATGGCATCCTGCATATTCCTCGTGCCGGAGGCTCGCCTGAGAATGAGATCCCTCCAGTGGGCACTGAGAACTCAGTGGTCACAGTTCTCAGGAAGGATGACAGATCTCCTTCGGATCCCGGTCAAAGTAGCCCGAGACCTTCAGTGGTGGGCCTGTCGGGAGAACATCCTGAAAGGAGAAATGTTTTGGCAACCATGGCCGGAGATAACAGTAGTCACGGATGCCTCACTCACGGGGTGGGGAGCTCACGCCAACGACTTGACCATCAGCGGTCGTTGGTCTCCATCGGAGTCCAGACTACATATCAACCTGTTGGAGCTGAGAGCCATCAGACTAGCGCTGAAGGCTTTTCTGCCGTCTGTACGGGGAAGAAACGTCCTAATAATGACGGACAATACAGTGGCCATGCACTACCTCAACAAAAGAGGAGGCGTAGGCTCACTACCACTGTGCAGAGAGGCGATGCAGCTCTGGTTTTGGGCAATTCAGGAAGGAATCTCTCTATCGGCAATTCACCTAGCCGGAGAGAAGAACTTGACAGCGGACGCTCTGAGCAGGCAGAGCACAGTCTCTCACGAGTGGGAGATAGCTCAGGAAGTCCTTCAAGAGATCTTCGCCCTTTGGGGAACCCCTCAAGTGGATCTGTTCGCCACCAGTATCAACAGGAAGTGCGACAGATTTTGCTCAAGGGAATTTCCCCCGAGAGGAGCTCTAGGAGATGCGTTCGTAGTGGACTGGGAGTTCCCACTTCTGTACGCGTTCCCTCCGGTCCCTGTCATTCCTCAAATGATCAGGAGGTTGAGAAGGTTTCGGAAGACCATGATCCTAATTGCCCCGGATTGGGCCAGGAGAACGTGGTACCCGGACCTTCTAGACATGTCCATCTGCCCTCCAATTCGACTGCCATACAGAGAGGATCTTCTCTCGCAGAAGGAAGGTCAGGTTCTCCATCCAGCCATCAAGACCCTCAACCTTCACGCTTGGTGTCTGAAAGGTTGAGGTACAAGGATTGGGACCTTCCGGATGATGTTATGGAGGTGTTGCTTTCGGCCAGAAGGCCGGCAACTAAAACTCTATACCGCTGCCGTTGGAACAAATTTTGCAGCTGGTGCAGAGAAAAGAATATTGAACCCTTTTCTTGTGGTACACCTATGGTGTTGTCATTCTTACTTTACCTGGCTAATTCAGGCCTACAGGTTGGCACAATTAAGGGCTATCTCGCAGCGCTATCAATCTTTAAGCGCACTGCAGAGGAGCCTTCATACTTCAAAATTCCATTGGTAATACAATACCTAAAAGGATTAACTAATGTTTATCCCCCGAAACCTTTTCAAGTTCCCTTATGGGATTTAAACCTAATTTTAAACTTCCTAAAGGGTGCCCCTTTTGAACCACTACACTCTTGTTCATTGAAGCTTCTCACCCTCAAAACTGTTTTGCTAATAGCATTGACATCTGCTAGAAGGGTTAGCGAGTTGCAAGCCTTATCGTGTAAACCTCCACATACAATCTTTTACAAGGACAAAGTTGTTCTTCAGGTGAAGCCTAACTTCCTCCCGAAGGTAGTCTCGGAGTTTCACATCACTCAGAAGATTATATTACCTTCTTTCTACCCTCCTCCTCATCCGGGGAAGGAGGAAGAGAGACTGCACAGGCTGGACCCTAAGCGAGCCTTGAGCTTTTATATCAGCAGATTGGCTAAGATCAGACAAGCAGACCAACTCTTTGTAGGTTATGCAGGACATAAGTTGGGCCTTCCAATAACAAAACAAACCATCTCCAGATGGATTATTTTAGCCATTCTGGAGTGCTACAAATTGGCAGGAAAGGAGCCTCCTCAAAATCTAAGGGCTCATTCTACCAGGGGTATCGCAACATCCTCAGCCCTTCAAAGAGGGGTGCCAATTCGAGATATATGTGCGGCTGCCACATGGTCGTCCGCACATACATTTACCAAATTCTATAGCCTGGATTCCTCCTCTAGTCAAGAAACTAGATTCGGCAAGGCTGTGTTACACTCTGTCCATTCTGGAAGGGTAACATAACTTTTATTACTCCCGCCTCCAGTCACAATACCACTGCTATGGGAGTCTATCTAAGATAAGGAATACGTCGGAGGACACAATCCCTTCGAAGAACTAGTTACTCTTACCTTGTAACGTTCTTTCGATGGGATGTTCCTCCGACGTATTCCTTATCGACCCTCCCATCCATCCCCGCAGTATGACTTCCTGTGGGTTTGCAGCCTATGCTCCTTCAAGGTGATTAGTCTAATCCAAAAACATTACTGGGGACTACAAAACGGAACTGAGCAACGGACGCTGCGCGCGGCCTTTATAGGCAGGATGACGTCGACGTCGGCACGGAGGCCGTCGAGGGTCATCGACTCGGCGATCATCGACGCGCAGCGCCCTCTGGCGAAAAAATTTTCCGAGGCCAGCAAAGCTGAAGGATTTCTATTTAAGATAAGGAATACGTCGGAGGAACATCCCATCGAAAGAACGTTACAAGGTAAGAGTAACTAGTTCTTCTCCAGCATCAACGTGAGAACCGCTTCAGACAATGTTCCAAAAACTACTTGCGACCTGGAATTATGCTCTTCCTTGTCACGCCCCAAGCCAGGATATCGTCCTGGTAAACCTCAATCCAGCCAGATCACCAAGCACCTTGTGAATCACCTTCTGGGACATGCTGGCCACTGAGGCCAACCCAAATGTCATCCTCACACACTTGAACATGCCTACATGAGTAATGAAAGTGAGAATATCATAAGAGTCAGGATGCATGCGAATTTGGTGTACGCCGACCTCAAATGCAAAAGAGAAAAAATGTTCAAACCAGCCAAGTCAGCAATCAACTCATCGATTTTGTGTAATGGAAACCATTCTGTGACTACATTCTTGTTAACTTCTCTGAGATCTATGCACAGCCTGATGGATGCATTACTCTGCTTCACCACTACTATGGGACTGACCAACTCTGAGGCATCAGTGCATTCAATTACCCCCTCTTTCAACATCCTCTCCAGCTCTACCGCAACCTCCTTCCTGAAGGACATGGGCATTGAATGTAGTTTGGCAACAGAGGTGACAGCATCTCTCATAAGTTTGATTTTATGAATGAAGCTTTTAAGGCAACCCACCTTGTCTTCAAACACTCCTGGAGCACACTTAGCCACCTCACTCTCACCCAACTGTCTAATCTCTGAAACCACATTACTTGTACTGGTGTACCTTTGCTCTGATGCGTTGGGGTTGAGTTTAATTCCCAAAGCAGTCTGACAGCTCCATGATAATACATTTTCACCAACATCAGTGACAAATACTTGACTGAGGGAACTCTTCCCCTTAAACATTTATTAGCTTGTAGCTCACCAATTATAACAATGGGGTTCTCACCATACGCATGCTCCTTAGCTCTGGCCTCTTTCAACACACAGCAGGGCAATTCATTCTCCCAGGATTGTCCACTGATCAGGGTATAGTCGGCCCTGCTGTCAATTAACATTTTAATACCAACTTCATTCACTCACACAATCATTTTGTGTTCCTTAATATTCATCTCACTTATGGCACTAACCACTTGCACCCCCTCCAGGCCATCGTACGTGTCATCTTCATCATCACCAAAGTTCTTGTTGACACTGGCGGAAGACAGTAATCTACAACATTTAGCCAAATGTCTTATTTTACCACACAACCTACCCCCCACAAACATTGCAGTGCACTCTTTGTCCATAGCCAAATGTTGCATGCTGCCACATCTGTATTAGCATCGGACAAAGGGAGTTATTACATGAGTTATGTAATTTTTTCCATCAGAGATTTAGGGCCTCATACTACGAGCTGTGCTCACGGGCACCGGTCAGCCCGCCAGGTCTGGCGTGGCGGGCAGAGCGGCACCCGCGAGCGCAGCATGGCGGATGCACCGGCGCCGGTGCATCCGACGTCCCCATTCCATTGAGCCCTATGGTCAATGAAGGAATTGCCGGGTCCGGCAATGTTGGAATTACCCAGTAATTCCTCATTGACGGGTGCCAGAAAAAATGCAACTGAGGCGGCAGCCGTGCTGGTTTTACTGGCACCGCTACTGCCAGAGTTGTAATGAGGGCTTCAATCTTTTGTTTTCAACTACCTATTTATTGTAATAAAAATACACACTAACTTATTGTCTTATTATATCTTTACTGGTTTGAGGACCGCATGTATTGGGAATCTGACATGTTTTAATATTTCATGTTACATTATTTTAACAATCGCTCTGTAAGCATAAGCATGTTGCATCTCCAATTTTCCTAAATCTATGGTGGTTAAGCACTGGCTTCAAATACTATCATCAGATTTTTGCATATAAGCAGCACAGTAATAAGAAATTACCTGAGATTTCATCCCACATTTTTAAATATTTACAGTTGGATTTAGTTGAATTAGCCCCTCTCGATTGGGCCATTAAACCAAATAATGGTGAAATATCTAATCGCATTTTGAGCTTCACTGTTTCCCTTGATTTTAAACATGGAAAATCCAAATAACTTCAAAATCCAATACTTCTTTTTGATACCAGATAGTCAGCCATTAACCATGCTTTTGGACTTGTGTCCATTCTTCAATGCCTCTGGTCCTCATTATAAGTTTGCTGGTCCGGTAACTACGGTACCGGTAAGCTTGCCGGTACCATAGTTCCCGGACTGGCAAACTACGAGTTCTGCTCGCGGGTGTCTTTCTGCCTGGCAGTTCTGACCTGGCGGGCAGAAAGGCACCCACGAGCACAGCATGTCGGATGTACCGGCACCGTTATATACGGTACCGGTGCATCCAACCTCCCCATTCCCATTCCCATCCCACGGGCCTAATGCGAATGGGGAGAATAATGCGAATGGGGAGAATAATTTTCCAGCGCCCGCAAATCGGCAATTACCGGGTCTGGCAGGGCCGTAATGACCCGGTAATTACCCATTTGCGGGTGCTGGAAAAAAAATGACACCGGAAGCTCCGCTGGTCTCTAAATGAGGCTCTGTGTAATCTTATAATGGAGGCTAGTTTCTGTGACATCTCCTTAGTGTATACAAGCCATGGATCCTTCATTGACCCTTGCTGCCGCATGACATCTTGTAGTCCTGAAAGAATCTCTGTCAATTGCGCCACATTTCATAACTTTAGCCAATATTTCAGGGGTTTCAATCTTGCTTCATATCAAATACTAGTCAGACCCAATTCCATGTATTTTATTTTATTGCTTAAAGAGCAAATCTAGCTCAAGAGCAGCAGAGCGCTTTTCAGCAGGAGTTTGCCAGAATTGTGCTTGGCATTTTATCCAGTAGCACAGTGCTGTTGGTGAAATGAGGGAGAGATTTGTATTCATCCGGCAGGTATTGTTCAAAGAGCCATGTTTTTAGGTTTTTGCTGAACAGGAGGATGGTGGGGCATTTTGAGCCTCTACCAGGATTGAGTTCCAGATGGTCGGGGCGTGGCAGAAGAAGGATTGATTGCTAGCCTTCTCTTTGTGTGCAAGATTTTACTCCAACCTTTTTATGGTTTTGCTATGTGAGGTGCGAGATCCTCCAGAGGTGTGGAGTTTAGCCTCCAAGAAGGTTGGTGTTCCATTTGAGACTGCTTTGTAGGTTATACGTGCGTTTTGACTATGATCCTGATGAGAGTGGGAGCCAGTGAAGCATGCGCAGTGTTGGAGAGATACGTTCGAATTTATAGGCACCTGTAATGAGGTGGGCTGCAATGTGGTGGGCTGGTTTGAGGGGAGGCAGGTGTGCAGCTGGAAGCCCAGTAAGAAGGGTATTTCTACATTGAGGTGTAAGATACCGAGGGCTTGGCTAACGTATGGAATTCATTCGGGGGAATGAAGTGTTTCTTTTTGCAGAGTGTGTGGATTGGTAGTCATGCAGTTCCAACTTTATTTGCACATTTGCGCCACTTCATGGTAACCCAGTACTCCATTTCTTTTCTTCAGTTTCTAGAGTATCGATATTACTGTGCACCCATAGTTCTGCACCAAACCGAGCAGCTGGAATTGCTTGCATTTTATATACTATCACTGCATATGACACAGTCAGAACCTTAATAACATTTGTAAAATTATTACCTACCATCCTTCTCCTGGGAAGAGTAATCACACCTTTGCCTATTTGTTCTTTCCAAACCGCTTTATGGTGCGTGCATAGCTCCAAATAATCATAGCCTGTCACCACCCCCTATATTGATTCTGGGTTATAATAACCAATTAACTTGTTTTGCGAAAAAAAATCATAATTTTAGTTTGGGCATTTTTCACGAGGCATCAAGATTACTCGGAACATGATGAGTGTCATTATGTGGCTAGACTGGCATACATTGGTGCAGTTAGTCTGGATATATTTTGTAACTGTGGCTTGTCATTTTTTACTGGCAAAGCCAACAAGGGTATGTTTTTATTTAGTAATACTCCCATGTATTGGTACAGCTTGCATGGACATGTATGTGCACAGCTATCATAATAATTTCTTATATACTGGCATATATTGTGGGCAAAGTTATCATGAAAATGAGCTGGAAAACGCTCCTGTGCACTGTTGGGGACTTGCATTTATTGGATTTTTTCATATTTTACTTTTTAAAACAAAATGCAAAGTGTGTGGCTTTTGACACAATTTTTCACAGAAAATATCCTGTAAAATACATCATTTGAACCTATTATTTCGAAACATTTTCCGGTTGGAGAACCCCCTGAGCCATTACTTGCTTGCTTCGGGACCCATACGATTTTTAGTTGGTGGCCCATTATCGCAGAAACAATTGCACCCCTACAATTAAAAAATTCACCAGCCGCCACTGATCATTCCTTCTCGAATTCGGACCTGTGACTGAAGCATGTTCGACAACTTACCAATCTATCTTGCTGGTTCCCAATATTAGGTTATTTTTGCCGAGTAATGAAAGGTGCACTGCTTTTTGCACTGGAAAGGCCACCGTCAGAAAGAATGTGAAGCACTTTCCAACATCAGAATGACCATCGTGGGAAGTGACATGGAGGCCATGTCCCCCGACGTATTTCCCCATGCATATGAGGCCACAGTCAGAGGGCATTAAACCAGTCGGCAAAGGAAGAAGTGGGCAGATAGGAGCAACACTGCCAGGACAAAGTAAGACGCTTAGTGCTGTGGCCCCACATTTCATCCAATCAGAACTTGAGGTGCTGGTGGACAGCGTCATGTAAGGGGTGCAGATGCTCGCCCATCCAGCGGAGGTGAGCAAAGAAACATGTGAGCATCACTTGTAAAAACTGGCAATGCTGCATCCACTTTGCCACAGACAAAAGCATATGCTTGACCTTAGGTGCTCCATGTCCAAAAAGATATCAAAGGTCCAGGAAGTTAAAAAGACAGCATGGGTTTGGGGGGCCCTCATAGTGTGGACAACATGGGAGAAAAAGATGCTCACCATAATTGAACTGGAACGTGTCATTAACCTGGAGGAAGGAACTGATGCAGGTGAGTGAAACGCCTCCACATGTGCACATCATGCACAACAGAAACAACCAAAGTGTGCAGACATGCGCGTGTTAACTCGGGGCAGCCTCTACACAGGCACAAATCACACCTACACATACCTAATGGACTGGTCACTCATCCCCTAGTCCACGAGTCACTGGGCCTCATTACGAGGTGGAGGTAGCCTTGCCGGTATTACTGGCAAGGCTACCTCCAAACTCGCATCCGGGTCCGGCACCCGCAAATGGGCAAATACCTGGCTATTCCGGCCCAGCCGGACCCGGTAATTGCCCTTTCGCGGGTGCCAGGCCCAGTATATCCTCATTCCCATTGAGCCCAATAGGGCTCAATGGGAATGGGGAGGGTGGTAGCACCGGTACCGTTAATAACCGGTTAATAACGGTACCGGTGCTACCATCATGTACTGCTCATGGGTGCCGGTAAGGCCACCAAGTCAGATCTGGTGGCTGCAAGGGCACCCACGAGCAGAACTCGTAGTATGGCGATGCGGTAGCAACGGTGCCAGTAGCGATACTAGCGCTGTTGTTGCCTTACTGTGTAACTCTAACACACGGTACCAGAAAAATGATATGCACAATTCAACTCCTCACTGGCCACTCATAATACACATGTAGAACAGGACATGATACCACAATGAAAACTGCTCAACTCCCTGCAATACGCAACACATGTAAAAGTGGTATAGGTTGTAGGAACAGATTGGGCCTCATTACAAGTTTGGCAGTAGCCTTGCCGGTAAACCGCAGGCTGCCGCCAAGCTTGGAATATTTTCCGGCGCCCGCAAATGGGCAATTACCGGGGCATTCCAGCTCCGCTGGACCCAGTAATTGCCTATTTGCGGGTGCCGGAAAAAAGATGCTCCCCATTCCCATTGGGCCCCAAAGGGCCGAATGGGAATGGGGAGGTTGGATGCACAGGCACCATTTATGACGGTGCCTGTGCATCCGACATACAGTGCTCGCGGGTGCCTTTCTGCCCGCCAGGTCCGACCTGGTGGGCGGGAAGGCACCCACGAGCACAACTCGTAGTTTGCCGGTCCGGGAACTAAGGTACCGGCAAGTGTACCGGTACCGTAGTTTCCGGACCGGCAAACTTATAAAGAGGCCCATTGACACCAAATTCCCACATGTCCAAATGTTGATGTCTTCTGTTCCTGCTTGTCTCACTGCAGACAATGGTCCTCATTCCGAGTTGCCCGGTAAAAGCGGGTTCATTACCGGCATGCCGGAATGAGCGGGTCCGTGCTCGTATGAACCCGCTAACAGCGGGTGATTACGAGTGCGCGAGAACGCGCGTTCCCCCATGCCGGTAGTGGCAATACCGCCATGCCGGTAAAGGGCCATCAACCCCCCCTATACCGACATTGCGGGGCCTGCCCATAGAGTTACTGCCTCATACCAACCCCTAAATACTGGCCCGCTAATACCGGCACAGTGTTACCGTGTTCGCAAAAAACGGACCCGGAAATTACGTCATCTCGCAGGAACGGGAAATGGGCCGGCGGCCATCTTTAAAAACACAATCCATTACCATCCTCCACAACCACCAGTTCTTTTGTGTTGTTCTGTGGCAGATTAGAAGCAGGATGTCCAAGGCTACCAGGAAGGCGACCCCCAGGAAGGGAAAACAGCGTTTTTCAGACGATGAACTAAGTATGCTCGCTGACACCCTGGCCCAGCATGCGGACACGATCAGGTGCACCGACATGAAGCATGCGGCCCAAACCAAGAAAAAAGAATTCTGGCAGGAGGTCGCACAGAGGGTGTCGGCAGTGGGAACCACCCCAAGGAGTGTGCGCGACTGTCAGAAGCGGTGGGATGACCTCCGCCTCAGGGTGAGGAAGATCCTGGCGGAGAACAGGAGGGCTGCAATGGCGACAGGCGGGGGCCCACACTCCCCAGTGAAGGTGACGGCATGGGAGGAGACCGCCAGTACCTTTATAGATCCTGAATCCATAGAGGGAATCAGAGACCAGGAGGTGGGTGCCGCATCATCCACAGAAGAAAGTGAGTGACCCATCACATCCATGTAGGCCAAACCATGATGTGGCACAAGTGATGTGGAAGTGAGACTAGGCAAGGCAATGCATGTCCCAGGCCCACATCAACATATCCAGTCAAGAATGTGTGCCACACCCTGAAACACATGCATGCTGAATGCCAATCCCAATCCCAACACAAGTGCAACATGACCCAACCGTGCCCATGGAACTCACCACACAGACACCATACCAATGCCATGCCACCAGCCATGCATTGATTGCCCACATGTCCCCTCAGAACACCAAATGCCACACCCCTGAAATAAATTGATGCATGAATGTATGAACATATCACAGCGCAATACGTTATAGCTGCCATGTGACACCATGACTGATGACCTGCATCTCTTCTATCCCCCAGGCACCGATGAGGAAGATGGAATGCAGGACATTGGTGCAAGTTCATCCACTGCACAGCAAGGGACCAGGGCCACCGCCACCCCTCAGCCCAAGAAACTGGCCAGAGCAACGGGCAGTGTGCCACATCGAGCAGTAACCCTGCAGGAAACACCTGCAGCGACAGTCCAGCAGCAGCCACCCACAACAGTGGGAGGCGTTTCCATTCCCGCTCCGCCAGCCACCGCGGACGTTATGGATACAGAGGTGGAGAATGAGGGTGACATCATGTCCGGCACACCCACCCCAAACCCCATTACCAGCCTACCCCCTTCTACAGAGGCCAAGAGCATCAACGATCCCTGCCTCCACGACTCAGACCTTGGAGACTCGGACATAGGCCTATTTGAGGAGGACTGTGCCCTGGACGTGGGCCCCACGCAGGTGTCATCCACCACCCTGCCATCCACCACCCTGCCGACCACCACCCTGCCGACCACCACGCTGTCTACCACCACCCTGCCTACCTCCACCCCGGTCATGAGCACTCCTGCAGCCAACGATTCCTTCGAGACTCGCCTGTCAAGGGTTGAGGCACGACAGGAGTTGATGCTCCAACTGATGCAGCAACAAATATCAGATGGAAATGACTCCATGAGGGCCATTGCCACAGCCATCACAGCCAACACTGCTGCTGTTGAGGCATCTACAAGTGCCATGAGGGAGTGTCTGGGGGCACTTACGCAGGCCCTGCTTGCAAACCTGCCTCATATGCAGCGCCCACACCTTGGGGCAGGCATGGGACTGACCATCGACACCTCCACTGCCACAACCCCTTCTACCTCGGCCCAATCGAGCCTCGTGCAGTTGACGCAGAGGAGTGCACGGCGCTTGACCATGGCACCCCCAGATCCCAAAATAGCAGAGAAATAGAGTGGGAAGACAATGACATTTGGAAAATGTACGTTGGTCAAGGGACCAGTGTTTGTTGTACATATGGGGATATTTGGGGTTTGTAGGGTGGGTGAGGGAGTTTACTTGGGTATTATTGGGGTTTGTAGGGTGGGTGAGGGAGTTTACTTGGATATTATTGGGGTCTGTAGGGTGGGTGAGGGAGTTCACTGGGGGTTGTGAGGGGATTATGTTCACATTATCACGTGTCTGGAAAAAACACCCGTTGTGTGCAAGAAAATCATTGGCTGGACATACTTTTTTTTGTGCATGTACATTTGATGTGTGATGGTGTACAGTGGGGTACTTCTGACAAAACAAGTGTGCATGTCCACATACAGCCAGTGTGTCACAGGCACATTACTTTCATGGTCCCTGCGTTTCAAAAGTATTCGTCAATTAGTGCTTGGCATACAGCATGGCCTTCCCATGCATCATGTACTGGCAGGGGGGCTCCTTCGCCACCGTCTCCATCCCCTTCATCCTCACCGGCCCATGCATGTCAGTGTCAGGTGGCAGTGGTACATTCCTTTGGACGCACATGTTGTGCAGCATGACACAGGCCATGGTGATCTTTGCCACCTTCTCAGGCCTATATAGGAGTGCCCCACCAGACCTGCTTAGGCAGCGGAACCGCGGCTTCAACAGGCCAAAGGTCTGCTCATTCACAACACGGGTATGAGTGTGCACACGATTGTACTCCTCTTCATGGCTGTTCTGCGGGTTCCGCACAGGGGTAAGTAGCCACGACCTCAAGGGATATCCTCCATCACCTGCAAGCTGATACAAATAGGTGTGTGTCACTCTGAACTGCCATCTTCAGGGAGCAGCAGCTATTTGGTGTGGGCATGCACATGTCCCAGTACGTGTACAAAATAGTCACCTATATGCAATGTATAATGTAAAGAGGTACGGTACACTGGATGGGGTTCAATAGATGATGCAGGGTGTAATCATGCATGCTGAGGCAGATGTGCTGTGGTAGTGCAACAATGTTTAGCCTCCAATTCATGCTGTATATTCTTTACTATGCATGGTCACACTAGCCGCATTGCCACAGTTGCCATCCTATTCAGTCATGCATTGCTTGCCATCACCATGGTGCCCTGGTTGTGCCACTTACTTGTTGTCATCCATATGCATTATTTGTGATATGTGGCCCAGTAATGTGTCATGTTCCGTTTGGCTGGTTCAGGTGAGGTGTGTTTAGATCTGCATGCATTCTCCAATCACTGCCTATTGCCATCTAGGTGCACTATCCCCCCCTTTCCCACCCGGTACAGTAGCCCCCCCTTCTGCATCCGCACACATCAGTACCCCACAGCATGGCCATGGGCCTGTTGTGCAACTCATCGAGCAGCCAGGCACGTGGTCCAGCATGCGTGAGAATAGTGGTTGTGAAATGCCATGCAGCTGGCCCACTGTGTGTTGGTAGGTGCCTGTGGCCAGGAAGTGTAGCACAGACAGCACCTTTAGTAGTGGGGGGATGGCATTGCGTATTTCTATGTGGCTGGCAATATCGTTCTGTATCATGTCCACTATGGTGGTGATGGTGTCACGGTCCAACCGGTACAGGGTGTGGATCTGCTCAGGGGTTAGGTTGAATGGGCTGAGTCTGGTGCGAGGAATTGTTGGCTGCCTACGAGGCACTGGTGGCTGCACTGGTGGTAATTGCTGGGCCTGTCTCACCCTCCTTCTCCTCCTGTGTCTCATCTGTGCTGCCTGTTGTTGCTGCTGTAGTTGTTGTTGCTGTTGTTGCTGTAGTTGTAGCAGTATAGGCATGTCCTCCAGCGCCATGATTGCAACTGCTAGTGGTAGCATTTTGGTGTAGGAAGGGGGGTGGTTTGTAGGTGTGCTCCTTTTGTACTGGGCCACTCAACATTGCCTACACCTGTGGGGGGGGTTGTGGTGTGTGGGTGTGCTCAGTTTATACTTGCACAGCCTCCATTGACTCCACCTGTGGGGATTGTGTGCAACTGTGGCAGCTGCCTTGTATCCTGCTTGCTGTTTGTGGGTGGTCTGCGATGCCTGTATGGCCGGCATCGTGCAGCCCGTGATTACCGGCTTTGTGATGCCGGTATTTGCATGTATGCGTGGGCTGGAATTACCCCCTATTACCGGCATGCCAGTATTTGCTCCCTGAAGGGGTGCGTGTTCGCGCCTATGCCGCTATTAGCGGCACCGTAATTTAGGGTGCTGCTAATACCGGGTTTGCGGGTCGGAATGCAACGGGACGGTAAATGATGCCGGTATTACCATACCGGCATCGTTTTTGCCTTACCGGCAAACCTCGTAATGAGGCCCAATACATCTCTGCAAACCACCTGCCCCGATGGTGTAGAAAGGTGCAGCATGAAGCAAACATAAAGCAGCAAAAGTAGACAGCTGCTGGTGAACCCAACTGTGCTGGAACATCAACCCATACCAGCCATGTTACAGCACGTTTTACTAGTGGAGAGGTTGCAGGCCCAGGCCTTGACATTGCCCCGCCCACCTCTTCTGTGCAGGGGCAGCCACGTGGCCTAGTCACATGATTTCAAACTCGGTGGCGTCCTGGTGTCATTCCACTTCGGCTTCTCTCACCTTAAGGAGGCCTGCCTGCTGGACTGCACCTCCTTGGTTGCATCAGGATTACTTACATATTCAACTGTGCTCATCCCTGGATATAATGTGCTTTTGAAGTTCATGATGTATCCTACTCTACAGCCACTTGCCATCCTCCTCTCCCCCTGTCTCATGTATGTCCCAGTTCACCTTACATCCCATCCTCAAACGACTAATTATGCCAGTCTTATTTCCCCTAACGTGTACTTCACTTCCATTTCATGTAAACCTTTCCATGGAATGCTCGCTCTCTAGTTTCCGATTTAGTGCAAGATATTTTCCTCTCATTCAAACTGGACTTGATCTGTTTTACTGAAACTTGGATTCGACTCTATGGGCCTCATTACGACCTCGGCGGTAGCCATGCCGCTATTGGCGGCATAGCTGCCGCCGAAATCGCCTCCGGGTCCCCAGAATGAGGAATTACCGGGCCATTCCGAGTTCGGAGGGCCCGGTAATTCCTCCCTCCAAGGACCCGGACCCGGAGCTTCCCCATTCCCATTTCAGCCCCCATAGGGTGTTTGCTGTCTTCTTCCATTTGGCAGATCAGATAAACTGTAGAAGACTGTGAACACAGCAGGGGCCAGTGGAACTCTCTACTCCATGGTCCCATCTTTCACTATTAGAATATAATTGAGGGGTTACCTTAATCTCTGGCCCATCAGATAAATCAACAGAAAAATATATAATAGGGTGAACCAGTAGATAGAGTATGACAGGATTCTCTAATTCAATTTCTAAAAAACAGTAGGGCAAGAGTGGTAGTGCCCGTTTCCACGTGTCGACCAAGAAAACAGTTTGTAATTGTAACGAAGGAGAGTGACACCTCTACTACAAAATAGGGTCTAAATATGTTGTAAAAGCACTTGTCTGAAATATGGTGTAACATAAAGTTTTGGTTACACAGAGAAAAAAAGTGGAGAACTGTTGTTGATATGAGAGTATGCTTGTGAATGAATGATGGAGACAATTCTAGTGTGAGCTGAAATTTGTACTAGTTTGATGTAGATATTGATTTTATGGTATTTGTATGTATTGGAGATTTATAATGATATACATATATTTTTGCAATGATTAAATAAAATTATATTTAAAAAATAAATTGAATTAGAGAATCCTGTCATCCTCTATCTACTAGTCCACCCTATTATATACCCGTCTTTCACTAGCATTCATCTCAGGTCCACAGGTGTTACTCTCAGAGACTGTCTTCAGGTTTGTTGTGCTGTTTTTAGGTGTCTAGCAAAGGTTCTGCTATGGCCCTTGTCGATCTGTCCAGACTTCCATCATCTCCGTTCCCAACCATCGCTCAAATGCAGAAACTGAGCCTGATGCCAGGAAACGACCCTGTCTCTCTGGGGAGAGATTTGATGAATATAGAGCACCAGGGCACATGCCCAGCATTTAATAGATGGAAAAGCAGAGGCAATTGCATCAATTTGATGGGAACTACCAACATGCTCCACAGTTTATTATTGTGTCAAAATATCTGAATCCCTAATTAGAAGGCACATTGTCATATCGATTTGTATGTGAAGTGCATTTCATCAGTGCATGGAATTGCGTAAAACAATGGAGCCAAAACTACAGGCATGTTTACAAGTCTGCACTGCACCCTTCACCGGGTGCTGCCTTTTACAAAATTTGGGGCATTTCTGGAAGAGCAGATCGTCAGTGTGCGGCCAACTTATATACGAGCTTGGCTGCCTCTAAGTCACTGTCCATATGAGAGGGACCAAAACTACCTGTTTGTCTCGTAACTACTTCACTTTCATTGAAACATAAACTGAGATTGATCTTTAGAAGAGCCTCCAAAAATTCAACACGTTGAAATAACAGTTCATACTCTTGTCCAGTTCGGTTTTGATCTATTAGCAGATCATCGCCCTTCCTGCTCCACAAGACAAAATACACCTCGAAATAGTGGAGTGATGGAAATATTGGCCCTCATTACGACCCTGGCGTTGGACCATGGTGCTAATAGCTAATAGCACCATGGTCCATGCCGGTAATTTACCGACTCCGCCATGGCGGAATGGGGAATTACCGCCCCATTCCGAGGTTGGCAGGACGGTAATTCCCCATGCCGCCATGGCCCTTCCCCATTCCCATTTTTGCCCCATAGGGCTCAATGGGAATGGGGAAGGCGCTAAGTACGGTGCCACAAATTGCGCCACCATACTTAGCACCAAGGTCCCTTTGCGGGTTGGTTTTTAACGCCTGCAAAAAGCAGGCATTAAAATCTCCAACCCGCAAAGGGACCTCGTAATCAGGCGTTAAGGGGTTAACGGCGCCGCCACCTTTTACGGCGCCGTTAACCCCTTAACGCCAGGGTTGTAATGAGGGCCATTTATTGATTCGAAAATAGGCAAAGGGGTTATTCAGCTTAACAGATAGTGTTTGGACTATTAAAAACATATGGTTTTTCACACACAAATAAATAGAAAGTGTGCATAGGATTGTGGGTGCCCAGATTATTTTCTCTCAGTCTGTTTATTCTCCCTCCTACTAGTTGTTCACAGCATGAGGCTCTAATATATAAAGAGAATAGCTTTTTTTGTCCACTTCTGAACAGTCAAGGTGGAATGTGGCCGTGTAGAGTAATCTGAACCTTGGCTGCTGGGACTGAAGGGCAGGACAGCAGCCTGGATGTACAGAGGGCAGAAGGATCCTTGATTGGCCAAGAGAGTAGCTTCTTCAGACAGGATTTGCAGGGTCGCAGCTTAACCAGTAAATAGGCACATGCTTTCATTGAAGTGTGCCACCTATTAACGAATTGTGGGACTGCAGCTTTCCACACACATCGCTTGTGCTACTTTGAGTTAATATTAGGAGGATGTGCAGTGCATCCTGTTAACAGATTGTGGTTCTATGCACTTTTCGGCAGTTTGAGGCATATCTGTCCCAGTTAACAGTGAACACACAAGAGCCTTATCAGGTTTGTGTTAGAAGCAGCACTGCTTATGCAATAACCAGAGCATCGGCCAGTCTCTGTTAAACTCCAGATTGCGTGGAACAGAAATGGCACATAAATATTGTCTGTGCTAAATGTTCTTAGCCAGTGAGAGACCTAGCATCCCATTCGCTCCTGGGTGTTATGTAGGGTGAGTGTTTGAGAATGGCTGATTCACTTAAAGTCAGAGGACCGGTAAGGAAGAAGGAAGGGTAGCCGTGGAGGAGTGAGTTATTCACTAGAATAAGGTTCAGGCTTCCTAACGTGCACAGGTATTTCTGACACTAAATAGGAGGTCCTTCCAGAAGTTCCCTGGCTGTGGCCAGAAACAAGCCTTGGCCTTACAACTTCTTCACTGTGGTTAAGCCTGGAAAAAGTGCATCCATAAGCTTCACTCCAACAGAAGATGACCAGCAGCAGTTTAATGGGAGTACAAGAAATGTGACAACCAATCCCGGTAATTTACACTCAACTCTGCCAATCCGCTGATGGAAACCGGAGCACACTCTGAAATGGAGACACTAGACATCTGACAAGGAGGTGAATGAAGCCCATGCTTCAAATGTTAAACTCTTTCATTTAACCTGGAGGCCTGGCAAATCGCTGGTCCAAAACATCCTACTAATGGGATCTGAGGGTCTGTCCAAGAGGAAGGAGGTCAGCCATGCCAGAGCCTGGCCAGTGATGTCAAGGTTCACACTGAGATGATTAATCAGGAGGGCGTGATTTACTGTGTCAAAGGCAGAGGAGACGTCAAGGAGGATGAGGCCAGACAGCTGGAGTCAAGCATGGAGAGCAGATCTTCACAGGTGTTCAGGAGAACAGTTTACATGCCTCTGGTCAATCTGAAGACAGGCTGATGGTGCGGAGATAACCAATAACCAACATATTCATTGTGGAGATTTAGCTAAGAGATGGCCAGTTTCTCAAGGAGTTTTCCCAAGAAAGGAGTGATAGAGATCGACCGATAGTTCACCGGACAGGAAGGATCAACAAAGGCCTTTTCAGGAGATAGTGCACAAGACAGTGCTTGAGAGGAGAGGGAACGATCCAGTGGCAAAGGAATGATTGCAGATATCGGCAAAGGCTGGAGCGAGGGAAACAATGGTGTCCTTAATGGTTCTGGAGGAGCAAGAGAGCACCTGTTTGGATGAAACTTTCATAGACCGAACTTGTCTAGAAATATCTTCAGGTGTTATAGGAGAGAGAGAGGTGAGAAGGAGAGGAGGGGGAAAGGTGGCCAGAGGGGGCCTGAGTGAGTAGAGGGAGAGAGATGTGGAGAGCAGGAAAGCATGGAGAGGATGTCCTGCGTTTTAGTGCTGGAATGAGAGGCCAGGGCCGCACAGAGGGCCTGGGAATGAACAGGAGAGGTGGAGACTGCAGTCAGATTGGCCAGCTCCTTGCAGATTTTAAAAGGTTCAGCCGTGTTGTTACAGGTCGCAAAAATGCGGGCTTGAATGTGGACCCTCTTCTTGGAGAAGACAGAGAGTCTGTATTGCCTATGGAAGAGGCGGCAAGTCGGTTTGTCAGTGGATGTGCCCAAAACCCTCCACTTCCACTCAGCCACTCTGCACTTGCTTTACAAAGCAGCCAGGTCGGAGTAATACCAAGAATTTCACTTGGAGGCAGGCTTCAGGCGGATCCTCCTGACAGGGTCAAGGATATCTAGAGCATTGGAGGTAGATAGAAGAAGGTTGGAGAGGGCTGCGTTAGAGTGACTCGGCCTCAGGGGTAGAAGGAGAGAAAGTAGAGGCAAAACCTGCAACTGACACCCACTTCATGGGTCGAATGACTGTGAAGGAAGGTGGCAGTGCTGGGGTAGGTTTTGCCAGGGGGGCAGACAGTTTCAGGTGAGAGGAGAGCAGAAAGTGGTCAGTCCAAGCGAGTGGAGTAGTGAGAGGTTAGAGAGAGGGTGTATGTGGAGATGAGAACATCCAAGGTGTTTCTGGTTGAGTGTGTCAGACCAGAGGTGAGAATAGAGAGGAAGAGAGAGTCGCAAAGGTTGCAGAAAATCCCAGAAGCGGAGTCAGAGGAGTCCAAGTGGATGTTGAAATCCCAGAGGAAGAGAAGCTTAGAGGTAGAGGCAAGGAGAGAGGAGGCGAGATCAACCCATTCAGACAGGAAGAGGGCGACCTGTCCAGGTAGCCTATAGACGGTGGCCAGAGTCAGAGAAAGGCCAGGAGAGATATTTTTTGACACAATGCTTAGTTCATTGCTGTCCTTAGTCTCCTTGCATGTCTATCCATTGATAATAATTGTGTTTATTGGTTTACTTGACAGGCATTATTAATAGCTGGTTTTGAGACACATCTGCAGTGTCAATTACTGCACGTGTGGTTCTCCCTCAACCCCTGTGATTAGGCACAGAATTGTTTAATTACATACAATGGTTTCGTTGATGCCGTTTTGACAAGTAAGTGCCCTTTGTCCTGATTCCATCAGCCAATCACTGTCGGAATTTTGACCGTTACCAACGTTTGTCAGGATATGGAGCTCAGTAACAGTTACTGTATGATTTAAGTTTGGTTTGCCATATACCTAATACTTACCATTCACTTGTTTATTCATGTGCCCCTTTTTTGCGTAGGGTGTATTCTCACAAAGATTATTTGGTTACGTCGTTGTGGGGTTCGACATTTCGTTACTTACTATACCGGCACACCTATTGAGAGTCGGTCCATAGCAGAGTAAGTGAGAGGGTGTTTTGGATTCCTCTTTTAAGTGACCACAACCAATAGTTTAGGAATGACTCCACACTGCTGATGCTAGCCCATTTTTAAGCATTTCTAAGCTGTACTTCTGGTAACCCTTCCCCCACCACCTGTGGTCGGAGGTGGGTGGCTGTGTTCCATTGCCAGGTGATTGTCAGCCACCCTTGTGCTTTTTGTTTTAAGATTATAGTGTCCTGTCTGTTTTTTATACCAGAAGGAGACTGTTGTGACCTCTTCAATCCCATGCAGCATGTCACTATTATATCTTGAGCAACCTCTTGTGATCGTTAATCAGATATCATACCGATAGGTATTCCGACACCATCTACTGGGTATTTCTTTTCACTCTCTTATATTGTACTTTGGGCTGGACCTCTATTGATTTAGGCCCCATGCCCTGCGGGTCCATTCATTCCTTGTTTGTGACCTCATTTAGGTGAACTTCCTCTCATTAGGTCATTTGACCGTGCAATTACGCTCATTAATAGAGCATTACACAAATATATACTGAACTCATAGAATTGCTTTAGTATGAGATCATTAATTTCTGTTTTCTTGTTTAGGTGCGCGTTCAGCATTCTGCGACAATCCAGTACCATTTATTTCCGAAGACTTCAGGCCTTCATTTCCCCTGATGAACTTCCGCACAGTTAATTAAATCATGAAGATGGAAAGAAACATGTCGGTTCTTTGATTGGTCTCTTGACTCTGACAAATTTAGTTTTTCAATCTCGAGAAACTCCATTTCCAGTAGTACAGTGTTTTGTTACTGACTAGAATTTGTGAATGGTGCTATAACATTTTGTGTAAACAATTCTTTTGTTTATGTTTATGTACATTCTGTGTATTTTTGTGATCACCATTGTAGTGTATTTTAGATATGTATTTTAGGTATGTATGAGTGTAGTATGGATGGAGTTACTGGTGATGTGAGTGGGTCTGGTTTTGTTGCACACTTTATGTGATGAATGGTATTTGACAGTCATTCATTTGTATTTTTTTTAATCGTTTTTTACTACTTCCAGCTTTTGATACATTATGAGATTTTACAATTCTTATGGTATATTTTATCAAATGAATACATTTATTTTCTAATATTGTTTGGATGTGAATTGCATTTTTTCACCTCCTGTTGTGTGATGTGTTCACTTGGTATAGTTAATACTTGGTTGTGTTAATGCCAGTCAGTCTTGCCCTTCACTTAAACAAGTTTTCATATCCCGGCCTCTTAGTTGTACCATATATACGTCTTCCTTCCAAGCACGGCCATGGATACATTTTTCTTGGAGTCCCCTTCGAGTGTTTTGTTACAGGAGAGATAGAGAGCCTGCAGACCAGGCATTCAAAGGAGGAGTAAGCCTGAGTGGGAATGATAGAGACAGGGACCAACTCAGAGAAGGTCAGGGCCACTAAACCTCTGGGCCAGTTGGCCCTGGGTACGTAGAGGTTCTTGTAGCCCTCAGGGAGGAGAGTGTCGAAACTTGTGACAGAGCTGGCCATGAACCAAGTCTCATTTAGAGCGAGAACATCCAGATCACGGTCTTCTAGGAGGTGGAGATGTCAGAGGAGTGTTTGACAGCAGAGTGAGAGTTGAGAGTAGCAACGTGGATCAAGTTCCCTCTTTGGAAAGACTTAAGGGGTGGTATACAGGAGGGGGTACACCAAGTGGAAGAGGCATAGGGAGGGGGCAGAGGTAGAAGGAGGGGGCAGATTGCCCAGAGAGGAGGAAGAGGGGGGCACCAGTGAGGAGACAGTAGAGGAGGTGAGTGGCAGAGGAGCTGGCGAGGTAGTAGAGGGAGGCGGCAGAGGAACCAGTGCGGTGGTAGAGCTAGCACTAGGTGCCAAAGGGCCAAGAGAGGAGGCAGGTGGGAGAGCCACAGAGGAAGCAGCAGAGGTGGAAGGGAGAGGCAGAGGTGCAGGAGAGGTAGAGGAGGTAGTTGGCTGGGGGCCAGAGAGGTGGTAGATAAAGTAGCAGGAGAAGGGAGGAAGTTGATAAGACTTGAGAGACACCTGCAAAGGATGAAGAGTTTGGGTTGTGTGCCCTGGACCATGATGGTCCCATTTATGACGGTTTTGGATGACAGGTAGTAGGCCAAGAGGACCTCCCAACCCATGCCACCATTAATGGGTGATGAGGATAAAGCAGAGAGAACAGAGACCCTGGCCCTCATTACAAGTCTGTCTGTCCGGAAACAATGGTACCGGTAAGCTTACCGGCACAATTTATTTCCGGACCAGCAAACTACAAGTCTGCGAGCGAGTGCCGTTCCGCCTGCCAGAGTCAGACCAGGCGGGCAGAACAGCACCAGTCCACAGACATTCAAGGAAGCACTGGCACGGTTATTTACAGTGCCAGTGCTTCTGTGGTCCCCATTCCCGTGGAGTCCTTTGGGACTCCACGGGAATGGGGATCAACATTTTACCAGCCCCTGACATACCAGACTGCCAGGGCTGTAATGCCCCAGTAATTCCAGCAAGTCAGGCGGTGGTAAATCATTATGGGTCTGGACAGTTTTACCAGCATGGTTTCCGCCGAACCCGTAATGAGGGCCCATGTGTAGGATCCATAGATCGGATGAGGGAACGACAAAGAGGATGTCAGTGAGAGTCTGTCTGGAGGAGACACTGGTGTAGATATCAGCAATGGAAAGGTCTGTATTGGAGACCAGGATGTCCTTCTTGAACTTCTTCCTTCCAGATTTCGTAAGAGGGATTGGATAGGAAAGGTGATAGAAAAGCAGTTAGAGAAGATGGGGTAGACGAAGAGCACCATGGAGGGTTGTAGGTAGAAAGGAGACGGAAGAGCGAGAGGGAGAAGAGAGAGGAGAGGACGCACAACACAGAACTACGCCACACAGGATGCACCGGGTGGGGAGATAAAGGGGAGGGGTGACACAGAAGGAGGTACAGTAAGGAAAGCAACAGAGAAGAACAAGCACATAGACTCAACAGTGAGATTGAACACGTAGGCGATTGGACAGAGGAGGCAGACAACAGGGAGCAACAGTACTAGAGAGGGGGAGCCTAGTGAACAACAACCAACAGTAGGCCAAGTGGACGCACAGAAGAGCAGGCTCCTAGAGGGGGAGAAAAGCCTGGTGGGCACCAACAATAAGCCAACAGTAAACACAGAGGTGGATCCTAGAGAGGGAAAAGGCCTAGAGGGCACACAGAAGCAGAGTGGAAGTACAACCAGGAACAATGCACCTAGAGGAAGAAAATGCAAAGAAACAGCAGGGAACACAAAGTGAGGCAACCATGAGAGAGGAAGCCTACAGGGTGACTGGAGACAGTGTACGATGTGACAACCATTTAAGTGGAAGTACGCATGAGGGTGGTGCAGTTTAGTAGAGAGCAGTAATGGCTTCTCCCCCAGGCCCGCACCTTTCTTACCATACAGACGCTGATGGTTGACAGCTGTGCAGGTTACTCACAACCTAGGCTGCAACACCTTAGTCGCCAAACACCTGCGTTGCCCAAAACCGCACCCATGGCCTGCGCGGGCTTTGCTGCAGAGGGCCCGATCCTCAGTTCTTACAGATCCGATGCATGAAATATAGTGCAACGTACCATATATCAAATGGCTGGCGTCTCCTGTGGTCCTGCTTAGCTCAACATCGTGCCGTTGGCCTGCACAGACTTTGCCACAGAGGGTCCGAGCCTCGGTTCTTAAATGATCCAATGCATGGAACATAACACAACATGCTACATATCAAATGGCAAGGTTATAGAGGCGTGGCCTGATGTCCATGGAGTGAGGACGCAGGCCCTCTAAGCTCCAGCCAGGCCACAGCAGTCTGATCCTGTTTTTGGGTGCTCAGGGCCTGTATACACCACCCACATCGGGACCTGCTTGTGATCGAGGCAGGGATCTACGCTACGCATTCAACTCCGACGAAAATCGGAGTCCAGGAACACGCTGCGAAGGTCTGGCCCAGCTCCCCCTGTTTCCCGCAAGATGGCGGCCATGGCATCCCGAAGGACCTGAGGCGCTCATTAGCGGAGGAGGCCGGAGACATCTGAGCCGAGTCGAACGCGGGCTCCCCCCTTGGACGGCGCCTCCCTGGGGGTGCGGTCATCCCCGTGGGCTGGCCAGTGGGGCCCGCTGTGGCATCGGGCAAGATCCGGAGGACACTGTCGTGGAGCCCCTGCCGCATGGTCAGAGCATCCCGAGCACCCGATGGGGGACGGCGCTGCTGGGTGGCGTGGAGGCGGTGTCCGATTGGCACACGGAGGGGACCATTGATCCCGCAGCCCTTTGGGGACCGTCCCTGCAGGAGTTGCCATCCAGCGATTAGACCGCCCTGTGCGACCGCCGGGGAGGGGCTCCACTACGCAGCGAGGAAACGGTGCGCGACCGGTGCACACTACGGACCACGGACCCAGCAGCTCCTGAGAATCACCCCCGTGTAGGCTCCTGACCCAAGGCCTAAGGGCTCGTTGTGCCCGCTGGGGGGCGGCGCCGCCACGCAGAGAGGAATCGGTGCGCGATCGGCGCATAACAGAGAGCATTGTCAGGGCAGCCCCCCGTGGCAGGGTCTTCTCCACTGTTGAGGCTGCGGCCGATAGATGCCTGCCCATTGACACGGAAGCAAGACACTGATGCTCAGGTAACGGGCGCATCCCGATTTCAATAACTACGCCCTCCCCGTGTATAATTACGCTGGTGTGGGGGGGCCCTTCCCTGAGGCACGCTCTGGAGCTGGCATTGGTGCACCCTACGCATCAGGAGACTCCCTGAAGGGGCAACTCAACTGTACACCGGGGACTCACACCGTGGAGCCCGCTCCAATGTGCATATCGAGCGGCACTCTCCCAGGACACCGCTGCTCTACTGCCGCCTGCCCATCTCCACGAAAACGGGATGCTGTGCTCAGATAAAGGGTGCATCCAGATCACAGCTATTACGCTCTCCCCACATATATCTAATCTGGTGCGTGGGGACCCTTCCTTGATTCACGCACTGGGGATGATATTGGTGCTCCCTGCGCATCAAAAGACTCTCAGGGGGGGTAATTCAACTATACATTAAGGACTCACATCAGGGCACCCCCTCCAGTGTATATGTCATACGGTACCGGCCCAGGCACCGCTACTCTGCATGCCACCAGTGAGACTCCCCAGCACAATACACCATTAAAGGTTGGGGAAAGGCACAGATCTAAGCACCACTTGTCCCACCGTAACGGGGCGCCCTCTCAACTTAAGACTGGTCCTACATTAAGACTGGCAGCGCTACCTCACTGTGCATGGGACTGAAACGAATTGCACAGCAATAAGCACTAAGCAAACTATCATTCCGAGGGAGAGCACTAGACCTTCTGTGTCACCCAACGAGACCAAGAGTATCAGTGATGGCCGTTGCATGGAATAAAGCTAAACATGCCACATTGGACCCGTTCATAACAGCCAAGCCCCACCCTACTACCCAGACTACCTCGAATGGCTCAGCAACAAAAGATAGCCCAGAGGATGACGCCAGGCACACCCAGGTCCTAGAAGCGATCGCAGCCCTGAGATCATTCATTGACGCGAAAATAGGTGAGGTTAAGGCAGATATCCAGCTCATACGGCAAGATGCCCGTAACTTGACAGAACATGTCACCATCATCGAATCCTCCCAGAAGGACATGTCTGAGGAAACAACGGCCCTGAGGACGGAGGTCGAGGATCTTAAGCGCAAGGTGAGCTTCCTGGAGGCAAGGTCTGAGGAGGCGGAGGGCCGCGCTAGGCGAAGTAACATCAGGATCCTGGGCATACCAGAGGGGACAGAGACCACGGACCCGACAACCCATATTGAATCTTTAATACAGCAAGAAGTTGGGGCAGCAAACCTCTCACAGGGATTTGCCATAGAAAGGGCCCACAGATCGCTCCAGAAGAAACCCCCCCCCAGGCTCCTACCCTCGCCCCATCATAGCGAAAGTTCTCAACTTCCGGGACCGTGAAGTAATATTAAAATTCTCGAGAGAAGAGGGTGAAATTGAGTGGGGCAACTCAAAAATTACCATCTACCCTGATTATACTCAATCGGTGCAGAGAGCGAGGAACTCATTCGTCCCGATCAAGGCCAGATTGAGGAAACTCAACTTGAAATACATGTTACTATACCCTTCCAGATTGAAGGTAATTTACAAGGGGCGGGCGATATTTCTAGAGTCACCGGATGCAGCCAACATGTGGATGGAGCATAACAACCTGGCCGAGGTCCCCGTGGAATCCACGCTCGTGAAGCACAAGGAAGCCAGCCAAGGGTGACCGTTTGCTACTCCAGCTCAGACATCCATGGTACTTGTAGTACACCTTTAAGCACAAAGAAGCTCTATCACCACTGAAGCAAAACTACAATGTGAGAACGCCAAATGACTGCAGGGCTTGCCTGACCTCCTGTACATGGACTCAAACCACGGACCCATAGACGATCAGTGCAGGCCTGTTGCTAGCACACACCCACTCGCGCAAGAGACCCGGATGGGTACAGGCAGCGCGAGAGCGCCCGAGCACTGCACCCTTGTGACAGAAGCTGGGCGAATTAGTTACAGTTACTTTCTTCTAGTTGTTATTGTTATGACTGTCCTGCTGCAGATGACCATCAACCAGGATAAATCGGACCCTAGACCAGAGGCGGGGGCTACCCAAATTACACAAGTAGAACAACGTGCGGCCCACGATATGGCACACCTGACCCTAACAGGAGATATGGGTCTCCCCAGGATAAGGACCACAACCATACAATGGCGTCAAGGCTTAGGTTAATCACATGGAATGCTAGAGGGATGGGAACCTACATGCGGAGGAACCGAATACACTCCTACCTGAAGAGGAAAAAGGTGTCTTTTGCCCTCCTCCAAGAAACACACCTTACCACAGACGCCACCGACAAGCTGGCGAGCTACTGGGGTGGCCAGGGCAGTGGTGCATCCTACTCCAGGTATGCGCGAGGAGTATATACATGGGTGAGCTCAGAAACACCATTTCACCAGATGGGGATGGAATCGGACAAGGAAGGCAGATACGTGATAATGTGGGGCATGCTCGAGAACTCCCGTTTGTGTATAGTGAACTCATATTTCCCTCAACATTGCATACCCTCTCACATTAAGGAGGTTTGTGCCAGAATCATGCAGTATAGGGAATACACTCTATTATGGGGAGGAGACTTCAATTGTGTCATGAACATTGAACTAGACAGATCCACTGCACCGCGTATTCCTAACAATGTTTCCTCTGGGTCCCTCTCCAGGATGGTTGAAGACTTGCATTTAACAGACATTTGGTGTGACCTCCACCCCTCCGATAGGTCCTACTCATTCTACTCGGCGCCCCATAACCTACGCACTAGGATAGACTATTTTTTCATAGGCAATGAGCTAGCCCCGCAAGTTGAATCGGCAGATTACCTGGGCAGATCGATTTCGGACCACTCCCCGCTACTATTACAGCTCTCCTTAAGGGGCCCCAGGCCCCCTATCCCGATGTGGCGCATGCCAGTAGAGACCCTCACTGACCCAGCATTTAGGGAAACCCTTGGTGAGAAACTGGAGGAATACATAAGTATTAATATGGGTTCAGTCGAGAGATGGAGCTCACTCTGGGAGGCACTGAAGGTAGTAGTGAGAGGAGAGATAATCGCCGAAGCAGGTGGGATTCGGAGGCAGCTGAAAAAGGAGCTAGAGACTGCTGAGGAGGAAATCAGGCACCTTGAAAATGACTTCCCACTGGCCGCCGATAAGGAGCCCGAACTGAGAGAGATCAGAGAAGTCTGCAGAACTGCGTGGGACAGGCTCTCAAAGTTCGACTTTTCTGCACGTACCCTGGAAGCGCACAAGGAAGCAGACAAGCCGGGTAGGATACTTGCATGGCTATGCAGAAAGGAGCAACCGAGGCCAGTCCTCAAGGAAATCAAAGACAGGGAGGGAGTAACTCATAGGACACAGCAGGCAATAAACAATTTTTTCTCTGATTTCCATACTGAGTTATATGCACACGGGGTCCATATCCCCGAGGCCGACATAAGAGATACCTTGGCCGAGGTCGGATTGCCCAGAATGGCTCAGGAACAACAAGATATGTTAGGAGAGCCCATCACAATTGAGGACATTACTGATGCGATTAGATCCCTCCCCACATGCAAGTCCCCCGGGGCGGATGGTCTCACCCCGGAATTTTACAAGGCCTACGAGGAGACTCTGTCCCCCATACTGCATGGAGTATACGAGGAGGCATATGAGACTGGGACACTTCCTAGTACCATGAGAGAGACCTTTATAGTCCCAATGCTCAAACCCGGCAAACCATCTGATGAGTGCGACTCTTATCGTCCCTTGGCGCTCCTAAACTATGACAGTAAAATTTTAACAACCATACTAGCTAAAAGGCTCTCGAGGGTGATTGGTTCCCTGATACATGAAGATCAGAACGGCTTTGTCCCAGGACGGAATACCACGGCCAATCTAAGAAGGCTCCAACACATAATGGCACAAACAACCGAGTGCAATGAAGACCTAGCAATACTCTCACTGGATGCCATAAAGGCTTTTGACTCGATCTATTGGGAATGGCTGATCGCGACCCTAAGGGAGTTCGGGATTGGAGAAAAATTCATCAGATGGGTCAGGGTGCTATACAGCAACCCGATGGCAAGAGTCAAGACAGGAGCCATAGTGTCGGGAGCCTGGGCTATCCAGAGAGGAACCAGCCAAGGATGCCCGCTATCGCCAATGCTGTACATCCTGGGTTTGGAACCGGTGGCAATCTATTTTAGGAAGCAGTTCTTTGATGCCAGCATTAATATTGGTGGAACAGACAACATTATTTCCTTATATGCAGATGATGTTCTCTTGTATCTGCGAGACCCCCTGAGGAGCGCTCCAGCGGCACTGGATGTCCTGGATAATTTCGCAAAATATTCAGGGATAAAATAAGTCATGCTCATTCCCACTGGCTAGACTAAGAGGAAAACATGCTGAAGAGCTTCCTGACATTGGAATCCAGTGGCGGGTGGAGTCATTCCGTTACCTAGGCCTTACTATCTCACACACGCCATTATCCACACATGAGTACAACACAGAAGCGGCAATATGTGGAATTCGCAGATCTATAAAATTCTGGTCGAAGCTCCCGCTCTCTATGATGGGTAGAGCAGCAATATCCAAAATGATAGCACTTCCCAGACTCCTCTATTACTTCACCAATGTAACATACTATATTCCCCCATCCTTCTTCAGGAAACTAGAATCCCTGATTAGAGACTTTCTCTGGGGACGGGCCAGGCACAGACTCACACTGAATGTCCTCACACTGACCTGCTCTGAGGGTGGCATCCAACTCCCTGATTTTCAGAGGTACTACCTGGCGGCCCAATTGACACATCTCGCAAAATGGATATCTGATGAACCTACCGCTGAGTTGAACCTTCTCAGCCAACTAACCTCACCTGTGCACCCCAAAGAACTAATTTGGAACACACGTGCTGGGCCATATGATCCACCCATAGTAGTAAAAGTGGGGAGACAAGTATGGAATAAGGTCAGCTCTTTACTTGGACTACAGCACTCATATGCACCTGAAATTCCCCTGCTGGCAGACTTGTGCAAAAACCCTGGCGACTTACTAACACTAAGATGCTGGGAGAAATATGGCCTCTACACATGGGGGGACATGTTTGACGAGGGGCTGTTCAGAAGCTTTGAATCACTGCAGGAGAGGGATGGATTACCACCAGACCAATTTCTTTGGTATCAAAAGGTAAAACATGTGGCTAAGGCGAAATGGAACGGGTGGCCAGAAGAACCGGTGACAAACCCCCTTGTGCAGGAAATGTACGACCTTGGCGATGGCTGGAAGCCGACATCAAGACTATATACTCAAATAAATGCCAGGCCCAACCCAAGAAGTGCACGTCTGAAAGAGAAATGGGAGACCGACTTGGGAACAGAAATTACAGAGGGTGAATGGTCGAGAGCCCTGGCATACCCGAAGGAGGTGTCTCGGAACGCCAGGTTTAGACTAATCCAACTAAATGTCCTCTACAGGACCTACATGACTCCACACAGAATATCCACGTTTAATAACAAAGCCGACCCAGCGTGTCCGTGGTGCTCCTCCGAACAGGCTGACATGATTCACATGTTTTGGACTTGTCCCAAATCTCAGAGACTCTGGCTGGCCGCCGAACAGACCTGCAGGAAAGCTGGACTGAAGATGTATGAATGGACACCCAAGGAGTGCCTATTGGGCACGTACCCGAGGCTAAGTAAAGTCAAGCACCTGGTGAAACTCATGGACATAGCTTGCGTATTAATCAAGAGAGTGATCGCCATGGCCTGGAAATCGTCAGCAGGCCCCAGATATGAACCCTGGATTAGGGAGATGGAGAGGTGGACTATGGCCGAAACCAGAGCTTGGGAGGAGGGGAACAGCCGGGGAGGTGGTGACGTGAGCTCCATGCTTAAGTCCTGGAAGGCCCTCCTGAGAGACATGATCTTCTCAACAAGTTATAAACCTCCATGAATTAACCCCCCCTGGTCACCAAATACAAATGCGCTACAAGGACCAGACAATCTCTCCCTCGCATGTCGCTAAGACACACTTCCAAGAGTCCCGAAGCAGAGCCCTATCCCCGAACATGGGGTCTACGCAAGAAGCATGAGTTACTACAAGTCGTTATACAGTAGGACAGTCAATGTTGTTATTGTTGTTTACCCTCTCCCTTTCTTGTTCTATGAAACTTACTTAGCACACAATACACGTGTTGTACGATGTAGTCCAAAATGATTGCTTTGTATGTTTATAAATGCCAATAAAAACACTTAAAAATAAATCAAATGGCAAGGTTATCCTGCAGTCCTGCACCGCACAACACCACGCCCTTGGCCTGCGCCGGCTATATAAACCTATTGCGATGTTTCAGTGTTTCCTAGTAAATATGTTTTTTTGTCTTTTGTATGATCACATTCTGCTATCTCTAGTGTAATGCATAAGGCGTATATGTTAGAAAAAAAAGTATGCCAAGCACCAGATATGCAGCTGTAATCTACAGTGGTATGCTCAGTTACCGATTCCCTGCTGAAATGCGTATCTGTTAATCGTTTGATTTTGAACTTAGGCAAGTGATCAGATACAGGTGTGAAAAAGCAAATGGGGGGAAACATCAAAACAGCCAATAATAGACCAAATTGATTACACAAGGAAAGGAAAACATCTTCACCTGTTGATAAGAACAAAGAGGTTAGGGTACATGGAGTAACAGTAAGAGTGTGACTTACTGCCCAACTCTTGAAAAACACACAGTAAGAAACACTAATGGGAAAAAGAGATGTCCGAAATGATCCTTTGTGGAACAAGGGTGCACGTTGATGTACATCATCCGTTCCTGAGGCACCAGGCTTTGGGAAATATGGCTCAGTCAATGGGCCTCACTCCGACCCTGGCGGCCGCGGTATGAACGGTGCCGGTAAGGTACCAGCACCGTTCATACCATGCCACCACATTACGAGTTTGTTCGCGGGTGGTGGTATGCACGTCTGGTCTGGCCAGACATGCATACCGCCACCCGTGAGCAGACCAGGATGCTAACAACTAACCAGTCATTAACGGGCCCGTTGTTAGCATCCTCCCCATTCCCACTGAGCCCTCGGGGGGCTCAAATGGGAATGGGGACGTACCGGGTCCGGGTCCTCGAAAATGGGAATTAACGGGGCCGCAAAAAGTTGGAATGACCCGGTGATTCCCTTTTTTCGGGACACGGACACGAGTTTGGAGGTAGCCATGCCGGTAATGACGAAACCAGTCATCAACTTGTAAATCACTGGATCCAATCCTGGTTTATAGCTAGTAAGGTTAATATACCTCCTGGAGAGGTAAGTACTTAACATGGTGGCCATTGATTTGAATCCCAGCTGGGCCAATTTATTATTCAACCAAGCTGCTATATTTCTAGGAGGACCGAACCCACACTGATCTGGCATGACGCACTTTTCATGGATACACATGGCACTTGCAGCAGTGCAGTTACACTTTCAACAGCCCTGAATCTCTCGGCAGTGGGGGGGGTGGGATGTACAGGTAATTGGGCTGTACACACCCATCCCTGTAGGTGTCGCCCTTGAACTAGAGCTGCTTTATGATTATGCTCCACTTCTGCATTGAAGACAACAGAGATAAACCTCAACACCATTCTGAGGACGTTTCAGCCTATCAGATTGACTGACTGAAACCGTGGCTGCTGTGCGTGTTGTGTGCGTGTATGTGTGCGTGTATGGCGTTTCGGCCATCATTCAACATGCCATTCCGATGCACTGAGGCTACCAACCAACCTCTTTTGGGCAGTGCCCATCTTTCCAACATGGCTATTACACTTTTAATGTACAGGGCAGTCATTTTCAGAATGGCTGCTATACTTTTCATATACAGTACAGCAATTTTGACTGGAGCTGTGCTACGTATAAGGGCATTGGCGAGTACTCTTCTGTCGCGGGGCTATTTTTATTAATGGGAGATTGCCAGCCCTTCTCAGCACGGATACTATACCATTTATGGGAAGTGGTGGTGTGTGGAGTGGAATCCCGGGGGAATTCTCCCCCACTCCCAGAACGCTGCAATGCATCACCTATCCATGCTTTCACTTAGAGGCGAGCTTTTCTGTTTTTTTATTTTATTTTATAGAAACGATCTCCTTTGCAAGGCTTTTGACCACTCAGATTAGCTGAAACTCCTGTGCTATCCAATATGCTTTGTACACATTTGGGGGGAGTTCCACCTGGAAGCACAATCCCCCATGGTGCTAGTACACCACCTATTCCAAACCACTTCCCTGAATGGATTTCCACACAACCCTATAGGGCAGTGCATCACTCCCCAAAAGGACTACCACTAGACTTGTAATGGATCAGTGCAGCACTTCTCAGCAGGACTGCAATACTTTGCATAAGAGCGCTCTTCAACAGGGATGTTTGTATTTTAACAGTATCAGCACTTCTTGGCGGGAATGCTGTACCTTCATTAGGATCAAACATCACACAGCTTGTTTACCTATAATAGTGCACTACTGCCACTTGTGTTCAACCTAAGCATAGATATCATGATTTGAATGGCTTTATTAAATAACCTTTCTCAATTACTGATATTTTACTGACAATGTTCCTGCCTTACACACCTTTAACTAAGATCCTATGTCTTACAACACAATGATGATCTTCCATTTTCTAATAATGTAGCTGGGCTCAGAAGGAGGTATGTGGTTCTCACACGGTGCTGGATAATCATTCCACGCTCTTTTTCTTTTGGAGGTCAAGTGCCTGTAGTCTGTAAAACAAAAGACACGAAAAATGGCATATGGCTGTCCCGGCCATGTCTCTGCCTTCCCCTGAGATTCCATTGCTGTAACATACACAGGCCCTCATTACGACCCTGGCGGAATCCGAAAAACGATGGCGGAAATGCAATCCCGCCATCGAATACCACCCGTTGCGATTATGACCCGTCACCGTAAAGTACGATGCCATCAGCGACACCGTAGTGAACGCCAACGCTAACTGCACCAAGTACGCGCACGCGCGCCCTGCAAAACCGTAATTTCCGCCATGGCACAACGGTACGCGAATGCCGACCCCAGCGGACATCCAGATAACGCCATCAAGCATGGCGGAAAGTACCATTCCGCCATGGCGAGAACTACGGCATCGCGAACCAACCGTAAATGGCCCTACTGAGTGCCTGTACTCCACTACCTGGCCACATAGCACAACTCCCCGTAGGCGCAATGTAGTCACACCATGCAACCAGTGAAATGAACAAGTCCCCCATCGCATGCCACCAGTGTAAATCATCATGCAAAGCAGTAACCTGAGGGAGACCGCACCAGCCCTGTACACTTGCCAGTTGCCAAACCAACCATCAGCACAAGCACGTACCACACAACTGTACCCAGAAGCCGGAACCCAATGCAGATCACCTCACAATACATCGCGCCACAAATCGGAATATGCCACATTACCAGCAAAGAATAACGCCACACGGGCAATATCTGAATATAAATTTAATGCACATCAAAATCACCAAGCCCATACAGCCATTCGAACATAAACTCCCAACTGATTATCATTACTGTGGGCTGCATCCGCAATAAATGACCAGCTGCCCCTTGTGTGACGCCCTGTACCCTCATGGCACACCGGGGCTACATCAACGTCCAAAAAGGCAACATGGAAGCGCCCAGGACCGCAGGGCCGTCCCATGAAGTAGGCACTAGTCCAGCTGGAAGGTAGGTATGCTGCTCCTAGCCACTAGTACTGCGTAAGGACATGTGGCCCATTGGCGATCGTCCCATAAGACCGTAATGGAGCTCCACTGATTAACCCGAAGCTGCAGGTGTCGACTGAAGAAGCCATCTGCAGGAGTGGCGTACAGATGGCAGCGGTAGAAGGGGAGGAGATACCTGTCACCCGAATGAAAAAGAAAATGGCATGGGCATCCGAACTCCATACGAATAACTCACTACATGCAACACACTAAACCTACAACCATATGCATGCTAGCCCACCCAAAAGGACCAATTCCACCCGAAAATCACTTGCGAATCATAACGACATAAATCGAGGTGAATACACTATCACAAACGAGTGTCTGTGTGCATGCGCCTGTCAGAACAGGATCCATCAGATGGGATTATCAACGTGCATAGACACAAGTGATTGAAGGCGCGTCGAGACAGGGAGGGTTCAACAAGGGCAGACAGACGATGGTCCCACTATGGCAGCTTTGCATCACATAGCGCAGGGGAAGGGGATAGATTCCAAATAGCCATGTACATGGCAGACTCCCAATTAAATCATCTGTCCATGCATCCATCCATCCATCATTCCCTCATCCCGGTATGAAAACGCCAGAATATCTACTCACATGACATTAGAAATTTCCATTGAGTCTGTGCGTAATGCAGCCTGCAAAATCCACTGTGCTCCTGCCCGGATTCCCAGTGTAGTGAAGTTACATGTATTTGGGAACGTCCTGCCTAATCGTCCACTACGCTATTGCGCATCCCATACAATTCATATCAATCATTGCATACCCGTCATGGGCCCTGTCCCAAGGACATTCAACAATAGAACGTTATATTCCCAGTCAGACCTGTGGGCGTCTCCACGCCGCTAGTTGAAACCCGAAAGCGCTGTCCTTCGAATTCCTAATTTGCAACATCACGTCGATAAGGCATCTGTTTACGCTTATATTCACAAATTCATCTATGTAGTGCGGCTGTGTGTGAAAATGGCAACTGGCCTCAATCAGTAATGGGACTCCCCTCCCGTCGGTGAACGTCGGTACAGTGCTGCATGAGGGTCCACCGTTGATCGAGTACTACATTCCACTGACCCTTCACAAGTCTGCTCGCGAATGCTAATATAGTATGTGGAACAATGGGACCATAGCAGAATCAACAAATAAACCAATATGCCACTGCCATCTGGATTGAAAACATGAATGTAAATGCAAGATGCCATGCGTCGGATTGCAGCGTTGTGTGCGGGACGTGCTCGCACGAAAGGCATCGCAGCTGACACAGGTGGAATGAATCACCACAGGTGAAGGCTATACAGCCTGAACACACATAAATTGCAAACCCAACCCCCTCCCCCAACCACACCCACTCCAGAATGCTACCGGCAGGACTAGCGATGTTGGGCCTGGGGGACCTGATTGCACTGCAAGTACTCCAACTGCAGGAAGAAGACGAACGCCAACTACTCCAACAACCGGCCGCACAGAGGAGACGCAGGAGGAGGAGGAGGCGGAGGAGGGCAAGGCAGGGCCAGCAAGCCCCACCAGCACAGCCACCACCACCACCACGCAGGCAGCCCGCAATCCCACGCCTCCGAGCTAATCCGTTCAACCTCACAGCTGAGCAGATCCACACCCTCTACCGCTTGGACCGGGACACCATAGCCACCATTGTCAACATGACACACGCCGACCTTGTCAGCATGATAGATAGCCCAACCGCCATCCCACCCCTACTGAAGGTGGTGTCTGTACTCCACTTCCTGGCCACAGGCACCTACCAGCACACAGTCGGACAGTTGCATGGCATTTCACAGCCACTATTTTCACGGACACTATTCCAAGTGCTTGATGCCCTCCTGAAGCACTCAGACGACTACATCACTTTACCACGCTCGGAGCAGGAGATTACAAACGCCAAAGTGGGATTCCATGCACTTGGCGGCATACCGGGTTGCATTGGTGCCATCGACTGCACCCATGTGGAATTGGTTGTCCCACATGCCATGGAGGTCCAGTACCGCAACCGGAAACAATATCATTCTATCAATGTACAAATGGTGTGTGACTCCAACAGGATCTTTACACATTGTTGTGCACGATTTCCAGGATCAACCCATGATTCTATGGTCTTGCGGAACTCTAGGATACCACGCTACATGGAGCAACACGCAGGGCACCGATCCTGGCTACTCGGTGAGTCTCATTCAATGCATGAGAATGTGGGGTAGGTGATGCGTCAATGACCTGGCAGGAAGGGGGGGGATGCGTACGTAGCAATGACATTCCACAAACATCCTTTGTTGTCCACATACAGGTGATGCCTGGTATCCACTGAAGAGATGGCTCCTTACACCAATCCGGAACCCACAGAACCAGCATGAGGAGGACTACAACCATGCCCACTCACGTACCCGTGTGGTCATAGAACAGGCATTCGGCCTACTGAAGGCTCGTTTCCGCTGCCTCAGCAGGTCTGGCGGGGCACTCCTGTACCGCCATGAGAAGGTTGCAAAGATGGTCATGGCATGTGTCATGCTACACAACATGTGCGTACGTAGGAATGTGGCCATGCCCCCCGACGCAGAACTGCAAGCACCTGAAGATGGTCATGATGAGGGCGGGGATGTGGCAGCACCTCAAGGAGGCCGCGAGGCACAGGAGGCCCGTGAGATTCGTCAGAGTATCATAGATGCATGCTTCTAGCACTCACGCCTGGTGGCTGTTACATGGACACGGGACTTGTGGCACTGTGTGTGTCTGGGACATGCACATTGTGGACTGTACGCAAAGATAGGCCTCGTACACAAAGATCAATGTCCACACATCTCATTGGATGATTGTGAAGAATTGTATTGCATATGTGAAATGACATTACACACCCAATCGACCCGCCACCCAAAAAAGCCCAACACACCCCCTCCACCCTCCTACCTCCCCCCCGAACACCAGTGTCCAAAGATGCTCATTGTCAGTGGGCAGACGCTATTGCAAGCCCCCTCTCCGGGTATCAGGGGCACCCCTGCCTGTAGAGCGCCGGGTCCTCCCAGATCTACGTTGGGGGCTGCCCTGGACGGAACTTGCAACGGATGATGTCTCTGCCTGCTCACGTCCATGCATGTCCCTAAGGGTTTGTGAGAGCTCAGTGAGCACACGGCGCACAGCGGCAAGTTCACCACATACGTCTTTGGACGTCGCATGCAGTTCCCCCCTCAGGCTCTCGGTGCTTCTCTCCATTTGTCCCCTCAGGCTCTCGGTGCTTCTCTCCATTTGTTCCCTCAGGCCCTCAGTACTTCGCTCCATTTCTGCCCTGAGTGTCTCAGTAGATGTTTCAATGGCTGCCTTAGAACCCCCACATTCAGCAGCATGCTCCTTGAGGAGCGTGGCCAGTTGCTGCTGTTGCACGATCATCTGCTCGAGGGACTGTTGCCTCTGCTGGGCCATGCCCATTTGCGGTGGTGTCACAGAGGGGCTGGACGCCTCATGTTGCCTTGCCACAGGCCTTGTGGGGGTTTGCAAGTCGTCGTCTTGTGGGTGCCCCTGCGTGTTTTCCTCATGGTGTACGGGATGATACAAACAGGGGGATTGTGACAGGTCATGGATGGGTCCTACGTCGACAGCACCGTTTTCTGTGTCGGAGCATGCTGGCATGAATGCAGTGTCACCTATGGTGCTGCTGCCACCAGAGGCATTGCCTTCTGTGGGATCCGTTGGGGGGACCTGTGGTGCTGCTGTTGTGGACATGCTGGCTGCTGGGGTGCCTGTTGGAGTCCCCTCCAGTGTGCTGCCACTTGATTTGTGCTGCTGCCGTGTCTTGATCCGTGCAGCTGAGGTGGAGGGTCTTTGGCCGTTGGTCTTGGCCCTCTTTGCAGGTGTGCTGGTAGGGGTATCCTGGAGCTCGTCGTTTGAATCGGACCCTGTGGTGGAGTAGAGGAGGGCGAGCGTTATTCATGGGTCTGTGGTAATTGTAATGGCATTGTATCACATGCATTGGGGTGGTACCTGAGGGTGATTTGGGTCAGGGCCTTGGAGGTGGTCTCATTTTAGTGTGGATTGGGGATGCAGTTATTTTGCAGTCTGCAGTTAGGGTGTGCATGCTGCACATGTAGAGTGTGTTTTTGGGGTTTTTAATTATTTATGTATTTATTCTGACTTTTAAAGGGCGCTGTCATGGCAATGTATGTGGTCGTTCTCCTGGACATGTGTTCCTATTGCACTATGGGGACACAGGTACTTCACATGGTTGGTAATTGTGGATTTAGCATAGTTTTATTTGGGCCACCTACCTGATTCTTCGGATGTCTGCACTCCTTTCTCCATCCCTCCGACTCCCTCTATGCTCTCCATTCCAATGGTGGAGGCACAGATTTCTTCCCAGGGGGTCAACTTGATGGGTGATTCCGATCCTCCCCCGGTAGCTGTGGCAATGTTCCGGTTGGCAGAGAGTATGCTCCGGACGCGTATCCGTAGGTCGTCCCATCGCTTTCTGCATTGCTGTGGGTTGCGGGGTGCGGTCCCCACCGCACTTACCCGCTGTGCCACCAGGGCCCATATGGCCTCCTTGTTCGCAAGTGCCGTCCTCATCATTTGCGTCGAGAAGACGACGGCAGCATGCTCCTGGAGGGTCTCCGTGAGCACGGTGAGTTCCTCATGGGAGAAGTGGACCTGCCGCTTGCGGTCGCACGCTTTTTTAGCTACTTTTCCCATATTTGTTTTTTAATCTGGGGTGGCTGACGGGTTGGGATGTGTCTCAGGGTCGGAGTTTTAATGGTTGTGTGGGGGTTCTGTTTTATAGGTGTACGGTGTGCTGTTTCCCGTTCCGGCCCCATGTTTTTGCTTCCGTTTCCGTATATTTACGGTGACCGTAGTTTGCGCCGGCCGCTCATTACGGTGACCGCTGAGATGGGTGGCGGTATTGCACCTAGGGCGGCGTACGACGGCGGTAAGGGGCGTTTTGGGGTCATTTCCGCCGTCGCGGACTTTGCACTTCCGCCATGGCGTGATGCTCGTGCCCGATGGGTCGGAATCAGCCGCACTTTACTCCTTCGTGCAGTGGCGGAAACGCTGTTTGCGCTATGGCGGTCATGTCAGTTACTTTCCGCCAGGGTCGTAATGAGGGCCACAGTGTATTGCTGACCTGCCCTATTTTAGGGAAGGACACAGGCAGCACTTCAAAACAATGTAATGCACCAGTGAATGGCCCCTCATATCTAACATGATACAGGGTGTTACTCCCTCTCATGGACTCTGCAAACAAGAGCCCTCACCTCTCTGCTCCGCCATTTGAGCTTTTGGGAGAAATTGAGGAAGTCCTGACTATGCTTGGTAGGAACACTCTCTGGTTTATTAGCACAGGGGTTTCACCGAAGTGCTATGGTTATAATGACATGGAGCCACGGGCCAGCAACTCCACTCTGAAAATTGTCCCAGCACCACGAATCCAGACCCCTTAGAGATTACACTCAGGGCTCAGTTGGATCAAGAGAGTGACTAACCACTGCAAACGTGCCTGAGCAGCATGATGTCCGACTGACACATTTCAAAATCAGTTTTCAGACCTTTTAACCTTTTACGGACACAACAGCTTAAACATTCTAAAACTGTTTTTGGACTGGATGAATATTTTAGAGGGTATTAGGTAAACACAAAGGGCTCCTGAATGCACGAGCAACACCAAAATACATTTAACATTCAAAGAAGTTAATGAAAAAATGAGGCTGCACAGATCTGAACACCGGTATGTTGAGGGCCAAATCGACACTGATAGAAATGTTAGATATAGAAGTGTTCTAGTCCAAGTGCGCTCATACTCTTTGAGAGCTTCAAAGGCCCACAAGTATTCATAATGTTAGCATTTCATTGCTGATTGTTGAAATAATGTCCAAGATGCCACAATGAATAATTATATCTCATCCGACACGTGTTTCGACCATTATTGGTCTTTTTCAAGGCTGACGTTGATGATAAATACATAAAATCATGTGCAATCATAAAATCAACGGTGATTACATTTGACAAACCAAAAAACACAACGCAATTGTTTACAAATAGATAAACACCAGGGGTGATATATAATGCACAAACAAACAAAAATTACAGGATGGACGGAACAGAAATGAGGAGCGAGACAAAGGTAAAAAAAAATAATACATATCATTAATGATTTGTGGGCAAACGAATATAACCCAAGCTGGTACATGCACTAAACCTCACCCCATTAAAGATGTACATCACATTATCCTGAAAGTGTCAACTGCTAACCCAGGGTCGTCTGGGCCTTCTCCCAATCCGTGGTGATCAATTATCTCCAAGGCGTCTGCTGTAAATATGCTTTACTCTAAGGTTTTTTAATGTTATCCTCAACCAGAAAACATTTAATAAAAGGCTTATCCTCACATTCGTTAAACATACCTAAAGTGACAATTCGGATGCCTCTTTGGAAATCGAAAAACGAACTATGAAAAGTCACATCTGAAAGGCCAAAAATGACAACAAAATTCCCATTATCCTATACAACCAACAAAGGTGTCTTTCCATACACCAACACCACGTAAGCATGTCTTACTTACATATGAGAATATGGTCCAAAAGGAAACTAAAATTGTGCTTCTAACTGAGCTGTGGTATTCATGTATCAGGTACCTAGATGTAATTAAACCCAATTTATCATTCATTCAGCACAGGAAAAACATGTCCCCATCAAAGAATCAAGAACACAAGACAGCTCACACCAAGAAAAGTGGAAACTCACAATTGAACGCTGTTAGTTATTTATTTATTGGACATGTGTATGGCACCTATACACAGGTGTTTCCAGGCGCCAGACTCAGGCGTTAGACTCAGCACGGCCCTGTTGGGCTGGGCTGGCATTCTATGTTTTGATTTCCAAAATGCATCCGAATTGTCAAACTAGGTATCTTTAATGAAGTATGCATGTGATGAGAAGCCTTTTTTAAAATGTTTTCTTGTTGAGGATAATATTAAAAATCCTTAGAGTCAAGCTAAATTGCATGAGGATACCTTGGAGGTAATTGATTGGGTGAAGGTCCAGACCACCCTGGGTTATCAGTTGGCACTTTTAGGATTATTTGGTGTCGTGTCATCTTTAACAGATTAACAAGGGGGGGGGGTCCTGGGAGTCCCTCTGCCAGACATTAGTCCTGGTTACGAGAGACTTACCCAGAGTCTTTAGCTCACTATCTTTCACAGAGAAGAAATATCCCAAACATATCAGTCTTTGTCCTGCCCTGGGGCAGTCCAGCACCGAAATGCTAGGCAATTCTCCTCTGAACAAGAGTACCAACAGAAACCCCAGACACGTGTTTCGGTCTGGTTGGACCTCATCAGTAGGGTGGATCTGTGCCTCTCTAAGAATAGTGAGCAAGGGGTCCACGTCTGGATTCCCCTAGTAACTTAGGGTGAGACCCAGAGTTACTTGAATATGCAGATTAACACGGGGGGGTCCTGGGAGTCCCTCTGCCAGACATTAGTCCTGGTTACGAGAGACTTACCCAGAGTCTTTAGCTCACTATCTTTCACAGAGAAGAAATATCCCAAACATATCAGTCTTTGTCCTGCCCTGGGGCAGTCCAGCACCGAAATGCTAGGCAATTCTCCTCTGAACAAGAGTACCAACAGAAACCCCAGACACGTGTTTCGGTCTGGTTGGTCCTCATCAGTAGGGTGGATCTGTGCCTCTCTAAGAATAGTGAGCAAGGGGTCCACGTCTGGATTCCCCTAGTAACTTAGGGTGAGACCCAGAGTTACTTGAATATGCAGATTAACAAGGGGGGGTCCTGGGAGTCCCTCTGCCAGACATTAGTCCTGGTTACGAGAGACTTACCCAGAGTCTTTAGCTCACTATCTTTCACAGAGAAGAAATATCCCAAACATATCAGTCTTTGTCCTGCCCTGGGGCAGTCCAGCACCGAAATGCTAGGCAATTCTCCTCTGAACAAGAGTACCAACAGAAACCCCAGACACGTGTTTCGGTCTGGTTGGACCTCATCAGTAGGGTGGATCTGTGCCTCTCTAAGAATAGTGAGCAAGGGGTCCACGTCTGGATTCCCCTAGTAACTTAGGGTGAGACCCAGAGTTACTTGAATATGCAGATTAACAAGGGGGGGTCCTGGGAGTCCCTCTGCCAGACATTGGTCCTGGTTATGAGAGACTTACCCAGAGTCTTTAGCTCACTATCTTTCACAGAGAAGAAATATCCCAAACATATCAGTCTTTGTCCTGCCCTGGGGCAGTCCAGCACCGAAATGCTAGGCAATTCTCCTCTGAACAAGAGTACCAACAGAAACCCCAGACACGTGTTTCGGTCTGGTTGGACCTCATCAGTAGGGTGGATCTGTGCCTCTCTAAGAATAGTGAGCAAGGGGTCCACGTCTGGATTCCCCTAGTAACTTAGGGTGAGACCCAGAGTTACTTGAATATGCAGATTAACAAGGGGGGGTCCTGGGAGTCCCTCTGCCAGACATTAGTCCTGGTTACGAGAGACTTACCCAGAGTCTTTAGCTCACTATCTTTCACAGAGAAGAAATATCCCAAACATATCAGTCTTTGTCCTGCCCTGGGGCAGACCAGCACCGAAATGCTAGGCAATTCTCCTCTGAACAAGAGTACCAACAGAAACCCCAGACACGTGTTTCGGTCTGGTTGGACCTCATCAGTAGGGTGGATCTGTGCCTCTCTAAGAATAGTGAGCAAGGGGTCCACGTCTGGATTTCCCTAGTAACTTAGGGTGAGACCCAGAGTTACTTGAATATGCAGATTAGCAAGGGGGGGTCCTGGGAGTCCCTCTGCCAGACATTAGTCCTGGTTACGAGAGACTTACCCAGAGTCTTTAGCTCACTATCTTTCACAGAGAAGAAATATCCCAAACATATCAGTCTTTGTCCTGCCCTGGGGCAGTCCAGCACCGAAATGCTAGGCAATTCTCCTCTGAACAAGAGTACCAACAGAAACCCCAGACACGTGTTTCGGTCTGGTTGGACCTCATCAGTAGGGTGGATCTGTGCCTCTCTAAGAATAGTGAGCAAGGGGTCCACGTCTGGATTCCCCTAGTAACTTAGGGTGAGACCCAGAGTTACTTGAATATGCAGATTAACAAGGGGGTGTCGTGGGAGTCCCTCTGCCAGACATTAGTCCTGGTTACGAGAGACTTACCCAGAGTCTTTAGCAGAATAAACAGGTTCCCTTTGAACTTTTGATAGTCATGTCATCCGCCCCGTTTTACTGGCATCCCTGGAACATTATGATTTATACGACTACCAATTCAACACTCATGGCCTCTGGTCATATCTTGAGTATATAATTGAATCACAGGGAATATCGGTCACTTTGACCTTGAGCATCACTTCACTCCATATTTATTGCTGGTCGAAAAACATGGCTAGGCTCCTTCTACAAGCTCCCATGCACTTAAAAGTGATTACATCTGTTTCCGCAATACTGCCAACTCATAAAGACCCTGGCTGGTTGTTAGCTGAGCTGACCATCTGTGAAGGTTGTAGTTACTCATTTACCCTTCCTCTGGTCTCTGAAACTCTGCAAAACCAGTTTCTCCAAGTCACTTAAAATTCTTCTCCCAAAATCCTGACTGCTGAGTTTAATCCATTCATAAAACATCTTATTACATGTACATTTATAATTCCCTGTGTATGTATATCAGTGTGCATGCATGTTTAATAAATATGGTCTCTTCTTTAGAGTGGGTTCCCCATGGCCAGTCCCCTTCCTCGCATGTGTATTTATGAAACTCCTCGCCGCCCAGCCTCTAGGCACTTCATCGCACAATATATCAGGATTGATTTTTATATTTAATTTGGTGGTTTTTACTTTCATCTGTCTACGCATGTGCAAATCTATATATGTATTAATCTTAAACACAAAGTAACACTAAAGTAACACATCCCATTCACTTAACGGCACTGGATACATATGAAATTCTAACATCACGTCAACTTTGTCGCAACCCTAGTCACAAATAGGGCACGTGCAACTTGAACCCCTCTTTATCGGTGGGACCTTTCCTGACCACCCACCAAGAACATAACAAAAAACAGCAGGTATATTTGTTAAGCACACATTCACACAGAGTTCTCTTGGCGCTGAATAAAAGCTGTGTGTTGTTATCCAACTCAATGGGACTCATTGTATCACCCTGGAAGGATGAAAGGCTGAGTAGACTTGCAGGGATTTGAAACTGTGACCTTGAGATCCCTGCAGTGGATGCACTAACCTCATCTATTAGCTTTGGCAAACGTGTTTATCAGTATGACAGAATGATTGCCCCTTAAGCTCATCATCTCTTGCCTTCTGCCTCTATCACTCCTTCACATTCTTTCATGTTTCTTGTGGCACAGTGGCAGCATTTCTTATTAAGTCTATTATATGTTAATGGCAGGCCGGTAGCATTTCTCAAACTGTGTTAGCCTCCACCCTGTCTCTGATACCACCTTCTCCTCCCTTGTGTTCCTTTTCCAAGCAACCCTCACTGACAATGCTTCTCCCACCCTTATTTTCCACTCTATCGCTCTAATTTCCCCTACCTCCCTCTCAGTTCCCCTACCTGCCTTTTCTTCTACCCATGATTCGGTTTTCTTTCTTACTCCATTGTTTCTATTGTTCTCTCTTCTGCAATATCTGTTAGACGTTATCTGTGCCCATCTGTCTTTGTCTGTAAAAGTGTTTCTCTGCACACCACACCATGTATGGCCAATCTTGAGCTATGCCCCATCTCTTCTTGTGCACACATCTCTGTATCCTTCCTCTCTTGCTTTCTGTATCTGTGCCTCATTCCTATTGTCAAATTGATTCACTTTCTAGGCCCATCATTGTGCTATTTCACACTGTCTATCAGTCTTGTTTGGCACCCATAGAGTGCATCTTTGCTGACAGTGTTTGGAACCAGATATCTCGTTAATTACATATTGGATGTTGCTCTCCATAGCTGCCAAGTCCCACCATGTCACGAGTGACACCTTGAGCCAGTCCTAGCTTTTCTCTTTGCATGATGGGACTTGTAATTTTGGTTCCCTCATAAATACTGGCCTACATGTCCCAGCAGGCAAAGTGAAAAGCCAGGACTGGCTCAAAATGTCATGCATCACAACATCAGAAGGGCTTTTGCCCCTGGAACAAATGACAAATGACAAATCCGAGATCTCCATGACAAAGCAAGCTGCCACAAACCTATAACCACAGTGAGGCACCCGCCACTGTGTGTAGCCCCACATCGATCAATTCCTGAGACCAAGAAAGAAGCCACTCCAGGAGGGCTTTCACCGCTGGAGCAAATGACAAATCCAAGATATCTATGATAAAGCAAGCCGCCACAAATCTATAACCACAGTGAGGCACCCGCCACTGTGTGTAGCCCCACATCGATCAATTCCTGAGACCAAGAAAGAAGCCACTCCAGGAGGGTTTTTTCGCCAGTGGAGCAAATGACAAATCCGAGACCTCTGTAACAAATCAAGCCACCCCAGAGCTATAAGCACAGCAAGGCACCCAACACTGTATGAGGCCCCACATCAATCTATCCAGTCAACAATCATTTAACACTATGACTTACCTGCTGTGATCAAAACCAACAGCAACTATCAACAAGAGAGAGTCTCCCAACTAGGGAGGCTACTACTAAAACAGCTTAACAAGCAACCAGATCCGCAGTTGAACACCGACCCACCAATATAGTGAAACGCTGCAACAATAACATGCCCCGAAACAAGAAGGACAGGAAACAAGAATGGAAAACAGAACTAGAAAGATGAATGAAACCTCACTCCATCGAACAACAGGAACTATCTAACCAGAATTCACAGCACCTCGAAATCGCCATCATCCACCGCTAAATGAACTAACGACAAGAACAAAGACATCATATATCTCCTGCTAGCTCTCCACCTATAATACTACTACACCGGAAAACAAATGACACACAACAGAGGACCCAACGAATACTAAAGCAGAACCCAGCAGACTATCAAACCACAACAAACAGAACCTGGCAATGTGGAAAACAGCTTTGGATAGGCACCTATAAGAACCAAAGATAATCTAGAATCCCTAACCATGCACCCCCTTACATAACCAGAGACTGGAAAAAGAACCACACAGACAACCAAACACACCACTACAATGAATCAGAACAGAGGAACCCATTGCACAACTTAATGAAACTCCTCAACGAAGGGACAGAGGATTCAACCAAACACCCAGCAAAAAACAGGCCCGCCCAGAGAGAGCCAACAAATCTACAGATACTGCCCTAACCGAAATGCAAGAAATGACACTTAACAAAGTACAAGCCAACTCGCACAAACTACATTGCAGGATACTCAACGTACAATCTATGGCAAAGTACAAAACAAAAATGCATGACATCTTAAGCAAAGATGAAACAGGCACGCTCTTTTTCACAGGAACATTGCTATCTGACAACTACAAAGTAATCACCCATGAAGCCATACCCCACAACTACAAACTAATACACTCTAGCAAAGAAAAAGGAAGAGCGGGAACAATCATCCTAGTGCACAAAATTCACATCTGCTCAACACCTCTCCCATCAACCAACATAGAAGACTGTGAATCACTCCTCGTCAATCTCAAGCATAACGACCAATCTAACCTACTGTTCCTTCTGATCTACAGACCGCCCAACTACAACTGCAACTTTGCCATGAATCTCATTGACGCCATAGCCAATCTCTCTTCAAACCATGAAAACATATTGTTCAGGGGGACTTCAACATTTGGTTGGCAATAGAAAATGAAACCACCACAAACTCCCTCAGCACCCTACTGGAAACCCTTGACTTCAAACAAATAGTAAACGGTCCCAGCCATAGAACTGGATATACTCTAGACACAATCTCCTACAGAGACGGACACTCCACCGCCACCCCACCGGTACCAATCATATGGAGCGACCATCATATGATCCCCTTTGCTGTCAAAATGCCAAGCCGCATGATTCCCACAAACATAAAACTCCCAGCGTATTCAGTGGAAGAGAAGCTTCACACCTGGATCACAGATGTTCTAGATCAATTAGCACCCCTACAAATCTTGAAACCCACTCTAAAGAAAATTGCAGCAAGATTGTTAACAGAAGAACCAAGGGAAGTCATTAAAAAAACATTTAATGGAAAAACGATGGAGAAAACACTACAACCAACTGGACAATGACAAATCACAATATACAAATCACCAGTCCTGAAAGCCAAAAAAGCATACTACACCAAAAGAATACAACTGCCAACAAACCCACAACAATAAATGTTCAAAATCATCAAGGAAATTAAAAAAAATCTTTTTCCAACAACTGCATCGCACCATCGCAATCCCTATGTGACAATATCATGACCCACCTAACAGCAAAAAGAGAAGCAATACAGCAGACCATTAGCGAAGGTCGAAGTACCACTAACACCCTCCCAGAAATCAGCACTCCATCAACGACCACAACACTCGATCGATAAAAATAAATAAATAAAGAAACCCATAAACAAGGAAAGTTTCAACAAATTAATAAAAGACACCAGCATTGCTGGGTCTCCCAGTGACCTATGCCCACCAGGCATATACAAAAGAATTCTCAACTACAAAACACCAGTCTTATACTTCCGACTACTAATGAATCTATCTTTAATCACGGGAATAGTACGAAAATCATTCAAATCAGCATACATCAAACTCCTCCTAAAAGATGAAAATGGGAAATACAGAAGACCCTGCTAACTGCAAACCTATACCAAATCTGCCATTTCCACAGAAAATCCTAGAGAACCACACATACAAAGAACTGCTCAATCATATAGACAGCAATAGAATACTTAGCCAATCCCAAGTTGGCTTCAGACCCATGAGAGGAACTGAATCAGCACTCCTCTTCATATAGGACAACCTAAAAATAAACACAGTCAACAGCACCCAATCGGCTCTCATACTACTGGACATATCAGCTGCCTTTGAAAGAATCAGACACACAACGCTAATGAAGAGTCTGGATGAATGCAGCATTAAAAGCTCCTCACTACAATGGCTGAAATCTTTCCTCACCAACCAAACCGAAAGAACACACCTACCGCCATTTAGATCAAACACTAAAACTATCACCTGGTGTGCCACAAGGATCCAGCCTCTCCCTGCTTCTCTTCAACATCTACATGACCCCCCTAATGATACTCATTCCATCCCATGGATTGACAGCCTACAACTACGCAAAGAGCCCCCAACTCATCTTCATGATAACTTCTGACCTAGACCCTGTCAACACCCTCAACAAATGCCTCACCGACATAAACACCTGGATGACAAACAACAACCTCAAGCTGAAATCAACCAAAATAGAAATAATGATTTTCCCACCGGAAGACAATAAAACACAGAGCATGGGAACCCAACCAGAGACATTGACAGTGATAAACATTCTGGGAATTCTCATGGTGGTAGGCCTCTAGCCTACCACCAACCTAAACAGACTAAAGCCTTGCATAAACACTTGCGATTTAGCTGCACCCGCCCCTCCCAATAGCCTGCCTCATTTGAGCACTGAGACCCTAGCATCTATCTCAACGCCCCTGCCTTATGGTTAGATCACTTCACCAAAAAACCTACACCTAATCAACCATGCCCCACCCACATAAGAAACAAGAGACTAGGAACCAGATTCTCGGGCTTGACTGGGAACACTAAGAATCCCAATTCATGCCTGAAACGCCGGAAGTCTAGTCCGCCCTTCCAGACTCCTCTTTCACACACACCTAAGCTCCCCCAGCCTTCCCCAGTCCCACCAGGCAAAGCCTCACAGATCAAGGCTGCCCTGGTCAACGCAAGGTCCCTCGCAGCTCATGCACTTGACATCTCTGACCTTATCAAGACACAGGATCTTGACTTCATTGCCATCTCTGAGACATGGCTGCACGACGCCTCGGGCCCGGCACTCTCCTTGGCGATTCCTCCTGACTACTCTATTTCTCAATGCGACCGCACTTCCAGAGGAGGCGGAGTTGCCTTCATCCATAGAAACTCACTAGGACTACCTAGTACACCCACGGAATCTGTCGAGCGACTCTCCATCAAACTTCCCATATCTGCTAATAAAACTGCCATCATACACCTCTGTTACAGACCACCCGGCCCTTCCACATCATTTGTGGACAACATTACCACCATAGTCCTCGACAAAGCTAAATCTAACTCACAAACTATCCTCCTTGGAGACCTCAACCTTGGTTACCAAGACCCCAATGACCCTACAGCCATTGACCTTGCCAACTCCCTAACCGTCTTAGGATTCTCACACCATATAGAAAAACCTACCCACATCAAAGGGAGGTCCTTAGACTGGCTATGCGACACCAACTGCAACATTAGCCTTCTCTCTAATTCACCATGCGCATGGCCGGATCACCATGTCATCACCTTTAACATTGAAGCAGTTCATATACCTGCATATACCTGCGCCTTACGTCGCACCCGCCATCCCTACCAGAAACAAAAAGGACATAACGACTGAGAAGTTACTCCCCCTCATCCTTCCTACCTTGAACAATATCATTGACTCTTGCCGGGACCCTACCACCTTAGCTGACACCTATAATCAGGCCGTGCTTTCAGCTATTAACGCCATCACCCCTCTTAAATTCAGGAAACCTAAACAGCATGTGCACCTTAATTCGTGGTTCACACCACAGCTAAGAGTGCTTCGTAAAGTGAAACGTAGCGCGGAAACACACTGGAAAAGTCACCCATCTAATGCCCACAAGGACGGACTTTTCGTAGCCACCCTTAACTACAAAGAAGCCATAGTCCAATCTAAAAAGGAATCCTACAATAATCGCATCCTGTCAGCACAATCTAACACTAAAGAATTATTAGAATTCTTAAGGAACTTGAGTCCCCTGCAACACCCCCAGACTCATGCATCAAAGACAGCAATTGGTGTACCAATATTCAGACAGCACTTTTGGACAAAATTGCTTCCCTCCAAACCAAAATTAGAGGTAAACAAAATTCTCTACAATCAGACAATCCTCTCTCCATTCCAACATCCGGTACTTGCCAGGCCAATTCGAATCACAAACTGTTTGCCTTCTCCCCTCTTACTATTTCAGAAGTAGAAGGTATTATAAAAAATCTTAAACCGTCCATCAAGGAAGCCTCGCACGATCTAGCCCCCTTCATCACGACCTTCATTAACGCCTCTTTTAAAACAGGCATTGTCCCTGACAACCTCAAGGATGCCTGGGTAATCCCTCTACTTAAAAAACCCGCCCTTGACCCTAACATTCCGACTAATTTCAGACCCATCACCACGGTCCCTTTCCTGCTCAAGATTCTAGACCGTGCAGCCTACTTGCAGATTGAAGAATATCTTGAATCCAAAAATCTCCTTGGGTTAAGACAATCAGGCTTCTGCCCCAAACACGGAACAGAAACAGCCCTGATCGATTTGAAAACTCAAATGGAGATTCTAAAAGATAATGGGAAATTAGTGCTCCTGCTACTTCTCGATCTCTCTGCGCCATTTGATTTGGTCAATCACCAACTACTTTGCCAACATCTTAAAACGGCGGCTCATTTCTCGGACTCAGCCAATGCATAGCTTCATTCTTTCTTAAGCAATAGATCCATGAGGGTTTTCTCTCCCATAGCCTCTGCTGACCCTTCCCCGATACATTGTGGTGTCCCTCAAGGCTCCTGTGTGTCGCCGAGCCTCTACAATGTGTTTATCAAACCGCTCTTTGATGTGCTTGACTATCTGGGTGTCTCCTACACTAGCTATGAGGATGACACCCAGATACTCATCCCCATTATTGGTGATCACAAGCTGTGAATGATGTCTACCTGGTTATTCAAGTTTGGATGGCACAACACAAACTTTGTCTCAATGATGACAAGACGGAGCTCTTACTACTAGGCTCAGCTCAACGTCTTAACAAACTTGACTAGGCCTTCAAGTCCTTCAACATTGATGGCAATGACATCAAGGTCTCCAAGGACACTAAAACTGTTGGTGTCTATCTGGACTCCACTCTCTCTCTAAACAGGCAAACCAATGCAGTAAGGTCAGCTGCGGCCCACACCTGCAAACTCATCACTGCCTGCAGACCTTTCCTGAACTCACACAATTGCATTACCCTGGCCAGAACACTTATTATGTCCAAAATCGATTACTGCAGTGCACTGTATTTGGGCACTAGCCAATCTAACCTCAAGAAACTGCAAACAACCCAGAATAATGCCATTAGGTCAGCACTCAGTATCCCTAGGCATTCTCATATCTCTAACATCAGATCAGATCTTCGTTGGCTCTCAGTAAAACAAAGAATTGCCTTGAAAACCTTAGCCTTGACACACAAATGCCTGGACAAGGCCCCACCTTACCTTTCCTCCCGTCTCACTCTTCATACCTCCACATGTCCCACTAGAACTCCACAAATTCACACCCTCATCCTGCCCAGATTCAAACTACAAAAAGCAGGTGGTGCAAGCTTCACTGTTATAGCCTCGAAACTCTGGAACTCCCTTCCTGTTCCCATCAGAACCGAGTCCTCTTTTCTAACCTTCAAGAATAAATCTACGAGCTTGTATCCCTTGTCATGAACCTTAATGTAATGTACTTTATCTGTGTATGTAAGACTATGCGCCCGGTTGCCCATGGGCGTGGCTGCGCTTTACAAATAAACTAAATACAAATACAAACGGACAATGGCCTCTCTTTGGAATCACAAGCCAATGCAGTAGCAACAAAAAATGTCTACCTCCTGTAATTAATAAGAGGGATCATCCCTGACTTCAATTTCTGTAAGGACTGCAGGGGGTATCTGTATTTCTGCCCCCTATACAGGTAGGGTATAAGCACAGAGCACCCCAGACAAGGCTCTTAATTGGTAACGTTGGACAAGCAGCCAGGTTGAGACTCTCAAGAGGTGATGCCGGCTGGCTCTTAAGTAGAATGGACTTCCAAGCCCCCACAAAGGAATGTCCTCACACTATGGTGTATGCTAAACCAGTCCTTTTATTACTACCATCAAGGTTTGGATAAATAAGGTTCAAGTAAATGTATAAATCAATAAATAACACACTTTGTACGCAGGCAACACTATCCTAATTATGATAAATATGTGCACATCTATGTGGTACGAGAATATACTTTAGATTCAATTTAAAATGCACCAACTGCTGACAGTTATTAAAAAGCATAGGAATCATAAAGCATTGGATAATGGCACAGACATTACTGTAGAAGGCAGGTTAGATTAGGATCATTGGCAGAATGTTTTTTTAAAAGTAGACAGACAATACTGTGTGAGGATCCCCCCACCTGTCTGGGCAACCTGTAAGGGAAAGGTTAAAGTGTACTTTATCTTGTCTATTACTGCCCAGTCCAAATATGTTTTCAATAACGATCTGCCTCTTTGTGCAGGACCCACTACCCCAAAGTACCTGGGATGCCACAGGCGAACAGGATCCAAGACGAATCTGGGACCCCTGGATGATTCCTGAAGATGGAAGATGCTCTTCCTTTTCACAGTACCTTGGGTGCCTTGGCCGCTGAAGTGGTGGTTTTTTTTGGCCTTACTCGACGAGACCCCCTCGAGTATGGACCCCATTTGGAAAAAGTAGTTACTGGGATGCCAATGTCGAGGAGAAGAAAGGAACCAAACAGTGTTGGAAAGGCCGCACTTTGGATCTTCGGTGGCAGGTTGTTACTCTGGCTTTGGATGTCCCACATAGATGAAACTTGCTGTGGACCCCGAAAAGGCCTGGCTGAAGAAGATAAGATCCTGGCTGACTTTGGATGACTTTTGGTGGCAATAGGTGCAGTGGCAGAAAAGGTGTCCGTTTTTGGGATTTCAAGGTTTACCGCCTTTCGGTTCTTCAGTGCTGTAGCCAGCCGCACCACGGCAGTCAGGGTGGTTTCTGGCAACCTGAACATAACCACTGGACTGGACTGCGGAACCTCTTCAAGTTTGGACACTTGGGATGTCTTCTTCAGATTTTGGTGATGGGAAACCCACCGATAGACTCTCCGCTGCAAACAGCAACACTGGACCTTCTCCGGCATACACAAGTGGACAGGCGCCGTGACAGGGATGCCCCTTCAAGGATTCTTCATAGTTCTGGAAGTTTTGCAGCTCTGGGTGTCAAGCAGCACTATGCCAAGGTACCCACTCTTCCAGGTGATACTCAGCAACCTGGCTTCCAGCAGTCACGAACACTCTTCCGGACCCTAAGTGACACAGATGAACTGCTTGGTGTCAAGAGGTTCAGGCACTCCTCTTCTGGACCCACAAAGATCCCATGCACACAGGACTGGCTTCCAGGTCTTTACAGGTGAAGAGCAGCAGTTGCACTATGTTCCTTCGTAGCTTGGGAAGAGGTTGCCTATTCAGGTCCTCTGTGGTTCAGTCCTTGAGTCAGCACAGCAGATTTCAGATTTGGTGGAGATGCAGCCGCAGACTTCTTCCTCCAAATGGACTCCAGGATGCAAGCTTAAGATGACTTCAGCTTCAGCTTCAGGTTTCTTGTTACAGCTTCTGACAAGGAGGTACGGATTTCTATTATGCTAAACACTGCAATTCACTCAGGCTGAGCCAGCCTCGGCAAGCCAATCACACAAAGGCAGCACCCAATCAGGCTCATAAGCATTCAGGCTATTCACCAGAAACTAGACACCCAACTCACAGAATGTGGATTGGGGGCTTCTCCCCAGCACTTCAGTGCACCACACTGCATTTATTCCAGTTTCAGTCAGGGCTGGCTCAGTCATTGTGTCACACAACCAAAACCAGACACCCACAACACGGAATGCACATTGGCAGCTCACTCCATTCAGGTAAGCTCCACCCAAAGGGTGTACCCACAACAAGCAGCCCCTAGGAAGGCTCCATCCAGTGTGGCAGGAGGCAGCCCCAGGGTCACATATGGCCCATCCACCAAACAACCAACTGGAACAGAGTCAGGGCTTCGCAGGACTTAGAGAAACAAGGGGTAAATCAAAGGAAACCAGGTGGCCACCAGTGGCCATCTTGCCTTTGTGTAGTAATCCATTGATTCCTGTGGCAGGGCCAAACATTGAGAATACCCAGAGCCACTGACACATTAGTATGTAGCTGCCACCAGCCCCATAACCTGCAACTGTGTCCAAAACACATGTGCCCAAAAACATACACTAGAGGTACAGGGTTGTACCCCTACACATAGGTGCCCTAAGGGTATCCCATGGGTACTGTTCTCCAAGAACAAAATGAAGAGCTGCACTGCCAGTGGAACACACTGGAATCCTGTGCAGAAAATAAGAAAAACACACAGAATACAGAGGTGTAGGCCCTGTCCCTCCAATGCATTTCCAGCATCCCAATTTCCCACGCAGAACCCTTGCGATCATCTGCTTGGTATTATCAAGAATAGACTGCCAGTAAAAAAACGCATTAACTTCAAAGCCCTCTGCATTGCCCATAAATCACTACACAGGCAAGGAGCTGAATTCCTCAGAGCTAAAATCACCCATTGCCAACCAGCAAGAGATATAAAATCGTTCATCGACCTCCAAATCGAAACAAGACACTACAAGAAAAGAAAATTTGGAGGAACCCCACCTTCTCCTATCTGATAGCTAAACTATAGAACTCGATACTGAAGGAAATAAGAATGACGTAGATCAGCTAACATTCAGGAAAGGACTAAGAACCTGGCTATTCAACTCACTGAGATAAACATGGATGCGCGCACCTGCAAACCATGCTCCTGGACCAAAGCAAACATAGGACAATACAGAATGAAAAACTGACAATAAAGCTATTCTCTAATCATGCTACAAACCCAATATCTGCTGAGAACAAACAACTCAGACACTGGACGCCCCCGGACACATCAAGCCCAGTGCACATGGCAAAGCAAACAGAGAAGGCTCACATGCACAGACGCCAGTAACTTCTGTTTCTGCATGCATCAACAGATGAGCACAACCTCCATCCTATCCATCTCTCCCTCACTAACCAACCCTACCCACTTTTCTTACAGAACCACATGAATGTCTGGAGACCATGCAAATGGCAGCGGTGCGTGCTATAAATCAACATTACATAACATGGGGCCACTTGGCAGCTCTGGCTGTGGGAGATGGGATATGCATATGGCACCGTTCAGCATGCTCTTTAGCATAGTTTTTGGTGTTTCTTCAAGGGCTCAAAATGTGCACTCGCCACTAGCGATAGGCTAATCATAAATTGACTCTTGGCGAGTAAGAAATGGTGTACTGTGCATAAGCGTCTGAGTTGGCGAGTGACCTTTTATGACTAGCTAGTAGCTTGCAACTTGAAACATTAATCAATTCTTTCCTCAAAAACTATAATTAAATTGGCCGCTGACACACACAAAAACAAGGAAAGCCCCATGTTGGCTCATGCTGATGGGTGCGGCTTGAGCATTTTTAGGGCAGGTGCTGGAAACCTGCCTGGGGTTCCTGGACCCATGCATGAAGCCTGCAAGATGGCGAGGATCGGCATTCTGATCCGCTCAGTCCAGCTTGATTGCAGTGGATTTGGCCTTGATTTACTGGAAAGGCAGAAGCCCGTTGCAATCCCGCAGAATGAATGTGGTAATGACTGCCGCCATGACTGTAATGGTGGCTGCCACTGCTGATAGCTGTCATACAGATGTGGCGCGAAGATTCCTCCGCCTTCCAATTATCATGTTTTGCATAGATTCGTTCTGCTGCAGCCGTCAACAAAAAGGAGTGTTTAAGCATTTCAGGTGTTTGGCTTCAGGAGTGATTTCGTTCTTGCAGATTGCAGTAGTTCCCTAGACTGCTGGGTGTATTTAATGCAAATGAGTAATTGCCCTTCATATGAGGTTCTGGGAACAGCAAATACGTTTAAATTGTATATGTTTTACACGTTTTCTTGGCGGAGGGGTCAAAGGGTAGAACAATTGAACAAGCGAAGCACCAAAGTGAGACTGCGAACATAAATCATCTTCAATCATCTATGTGATGTGGATGTTTGCATGGCACTAGGTGGCTTTACAAAGACCATTGCACTGCAATAGGCAACACGAACGTCATTGTGTGCGAGCGTGGCTGGTTTGCGCATTGTGCGTGCGTGTGCCCGTCTACTAAGCACGTGATCAGGGAGGAATCAGTAGGAGCCGAGCCATCGGAATGGTAACCTTTTCAGAGCATCGTTGAAGAAGTGAGGAGAAAAAAAGCAAAGTAAGGCTGTGTCTGCTAGGCCGAGGCTGGCAGCCCTTCTGTCTCCTACTGTAAACTCAATGATAAATGAATAATGACACCCGCTGCCCGTTTCCCAGGACCAGCGGAGCTCAGACGGTGATTGCTCTGTTCTGGAATGAGCCTGGGTGGTCCCAGGTGACCTCGCAAGTATTAACCGCGCCACAGCTGCCCGTGGAGCGGCACTTAGGTCAGCAAGGCAGCTGAGTGTGTAACCAATTCTCAGCCAATTGAACTTTGAAGTTCTCCAGGGAGCGTGGCTGAATCTTATTTATGTCTGGAGCCATGTTTCTTTGCGCTCGGTGAGAGAGCTCTGGGTGAGACGCTGCTGCACATTGGCATATCACGTTGCCAGGCCCGCTCCTTTTTACCATCACAGGAGCACTCATACGATATCTCTGTACCGATTGTTGAATGTAATCCCAGCCCCTTTATGTCATGCCAGTCTGATTGTATACACTGTATTCTGATTCAATTGTCATAAAATGATGGAAAGGACCTATCATGTAAAGACATGTAATGATGACTGCAGAATTAATATTCTTTTTGAAAATCATCTGGTAAACTTGTAAAAGTTGGTCAACATATGATACAAAACTGTTCACAACACTAAAATGATGATGAATTTATTTTCAAGACAAAAGCAAAATAATGAGGTCCATTGCATTTCGCACACAAGACCATCCTCGGGGACCGAGCTCTGAATAGAAATGTAACCAGAGAACGATAACACACAAGAATGTGAACCAACTAGAACAACATCTATTTCAAAAACATAAATGTAAAATAACAGAAAAGAAGAGGCCTATCTGCCGATCCCTATCCATCTAGTGTTATGTTCACCTTGCTGCAAGAATCACAATGGCTGCGGTGTAGCGCTGGGGGTGCATGTGTCAGCTCACTTGTACTCAAGAAAAATAATAAAGAGCATGTGTCAGGAAGCTTCAATAAACTTTACATATAGGCTTTACGCTTCCCTCGGGCCTACCATCGCTGGGGCTGGCGGGCTGTTACAAGCCATGTCCGCCCCCCTGCCGGGGTGTGAAAGCCAGGGTAAATAATGCCCTATATTAAAAATAAGTGATGGTGACGGAGCTCCTGGATCTCGAGGTTTAGCAATAATCCGTTTTTGTCCACTAGTCAAGGTTTGGCAGGCTTGAGAGCACCTCATCGGGTGCCCTTCAGACACCAAGAATGTGTGGTGAAAAAGCAGACCATGCCCCGAACCAGGAGTGCTCATGGCACAGGGTAGGCCGGGCATTCACTATAGCATGTTGCACAGTTGTTTCTAATTCATGTGAAAATGAGAAGAGCCTCCATCTGTGCCGGATGTGACTATGGGACATGTGGTCGAAACTTTAGTTGTTCTGTTGGTTCCCTGGGGTAATCTGAAAGCCCCAGCTTTCCCAGACAGACCACGCTGCGAGGAGTGTGAAAACAGGACCCGGCTTCTTCCAGCACTCTAGCTAACAAACGGGTATTTGGAACCAAGACAATGACTACAGTCTGGACAACATATCCCAAAGAACATAAGGTCCAGACAGTTTCCGAATTGACAAAGCACTTTGCATCATGAAACAAATGTTGGCTAAATCATGTCACAGTTTGAGTACTAATATTCACTTGCTTTATTTATTTATTTGTTTGTTTATTTTTTGCATTTATAGCAGCGCACAAAGCACTGAGGCATCTAGGCGCTAGATACAGTAAAATACAATTTGCTGTCAGGTGTTACAGGTAAGTGCATGAGCATCACAGGGCTGCACAGGTCATGATTTATTTTATTTTTTATTTTATTTTAGTATTTGTATAGCGCGCTGCAACCCATGGGCATAGAGGCGCTGATGATAGGCATGTTTCAGGCATGATTACATTTGCTTCACAGGCTGCGCAGGTCATGTTAGGTAGTTTTCAGGCAAGTTACATTTGCAGCACACGGCTGCACAAGTCATGATAAGTAAGTTGCAGGTAAGTTGTAGCTAGTGTAGTAATGACCTATCACCTCCCGGAAAAGCCACATCCTGTGTGACAGGTGGCTACATAGGCAGCACCAGGTGTTAGCAGCAGGAGCCAGTGAAACTAAATGCTATGGGAGCGATGGGGTTGCAAGGTTAGTAATAGGTGTATTTGTGTTGAGATAAAGAAGATTAGGGCTTAGGCCAACGCTTAGGTAAACACAAAGATTAGAGACTTTGGGCCTCATTACGAGTTTGGAGGCAGCCATGCCCTTAGCAAGGGCATGGATGCCTCCAAACTAGGGTCCGAGTCCATGGTCCCTGAATGGGGAAATACCGGGCCATTCCGACTTTGGCAGGCCTGATATTTCCCCATTCAGGGAACCCGGACCATACCCATTCCCATTTGAGCCCCCATAGGGCTCAATGGGAATGGGGAGCATGCTAACAAGTGAAACCTTAGAAACGGAATACTGCAACTTTATTGAATGCATAGATTAAATAATAAATTATATAGCAACAAGTGTAGAAGCCTGTGTACATGGGCCAAAGTGCAGGTTTACATTAACACAGTAGGACCACTATATATCCTAAGGCAACAGCTCCCTCAAGTTGCGACAACAGGTGAAGCTATGCAAATTGACATTGTCACTATATATCCTAAATCATGAGCTCCTTCTAGCGCTGACAACAGGCAAAGCTATGCGAATTGGCATTGTTGCTATGTATTCTAGGGCAACAGCTCCCTCTAGCGATGACAACAGGTGAAGCTACTGCATCAAACAAACATACATCTGGCCTTTCATTATATTGGTAGATACTCCTGGTGTGGGGCATGTTCTGTTTTTTTGTAAAATCATCAATATCCTTAAGGACAAAATGCTGTAGTATTTGTTAAGTGAAAATACTGCACTTCTCAAAAAGCTACCATGTTATTAACGAGGAGCTAGCGTCACTTCTTACCAAAGTTTTGATGGGGTAGCGCACTGGACCATCTGAGCAATAGTCCTTAACTTTACAGAGTTCTGCACTGTACTTGTACTTTTGGTACAGTGCAGAGCTTCTCAAAAGAGCTGGTATACTTGACTAGGACAGTACCAACACATCTCCAAAGGGAATTCTAACCTTTTGATGGACAGTAGCAGCACTTGTCCACACAGCTGCTATACCTTTAATGGGGTAATGCTAGAATTTCTCAGCAAGGCTGGAGTACCGTTGATCGAGCATTATTGGGGCTGCTTTACCTTTAATGGGACAGTGAAGGCACTTATCGGCTGGACTTCTATACCCTTTTGTTCTATTGAAGGTGTATTCAGTTCGTCACCAGCAATGGGAATTCCTGGCACTTGTCCAGTGCTTAAAGGAATGGTTTGGTCAACAATTTTTATTGCCCCTACGGGTCGGCCATGTGTTTTTAAGCCTAAATCGCTTGATTTTAGAAAAATTTCCTATGGACCTTACCCAAGTTTTCGTCCTTTAAACGCACGCGAAAACAGGCATCAGGGAGCTGCCATTTTGTGATAATCCTATCATTTCCCCCATCGCCCTGGCTGACCTGCTTTTGCGGCACTAAATCATATCCTCCACCCCTGAGCCTGTCATCAGCAGACGCGTACTGCCCATTTCACAACGCCAAAGCACGTCTCGTGTCAACATTCGCTGCGCTTCAGCTAATGACGTGTCACCATGGAAATGGCAGGACGCCTCTTTCCTCAATAAGTATAAACAGACCGTTTCACAACACACAGCAGCAGATTTTCGATTCCATTCCTCCCTCTGTGTTACTTTGAGTATTCTGTGACTCGTTTCTGTGCTCTGGTCAGCTACCTTCGTTGCTTGTAGCCCGTGTGAACAGATACCAGTACCACCGCTATAAATTGTTTTAGTTTGTTTAACACACAATGGCTACAATAATGCCCTACATGTAGGAGCCCGAGTATACCGAGGAGGAACTACTGGAAAGGGAAACACGCGAAAACGATGGGTCTTCGGACGGCAGTTGGGAGGACGATTCAACAGCTGAAGAGCCTGGACCTAGTCGCATGGACGGTGTTTCCACCTGGTGCACATGCAATCGGTGCGAGCTAATGCCAACCGAGGACGAGAACTGCTGCTGCTGTGAAAACTCGGAATGAGTGGCCTACATTTCAGAAGGCGAGCCACGACCGCAATGCATCACCGAGCTGCCAGACTTCAGGGCAGCCTGCCTCACACGGTCCATGTCGAGGATAATGATGGTGCTTATGCACGAACTTTGCGCAACTGTTCGTCCTCGTAATCCGAGTAACGAGTAAGTATACTCTGCTTGTCATGCAACTCCTATTTCATGGTCTTCTACTATATCCAAAATTACATATACATATCATTGTAACGCATGAAAGTCGTTCAGTAGTGTGCAGTGTCTAGATAGCATTTGTCCGAGCAGAATGCCATTAGTTACAAGAATTGTCATTGACAACAAATGTTTATTAAACTTATCTTGGTCATTTAAAAACAGTTTGTTTCATTCCTTTTCACAGGTGGTACAGGGTGGTGGCCTATCGTTCCTTTACATGGTGGCTTCACGGGAGGCTTGGACACCGCGTTCGAAGAGTGATACCCGCCTGTGCCGTTCGTGCCATAGGAGAAACGTTCCCGAGTGACAGCGGTCAGTACAGAGGATTTTCTCTCGCTGTGCTGCAACCTGACCTGTACAATGTTTAAAGTATTGTATTTTTGTGTCATCAAAATAAGAAACAAAATAAAACACCACATATATTTTAACAACGGTTGTTACGATTTTTTAAATGAATCAAGTGTGTCTCCATTCAAGGATGGACGTCAGACATCTGTGCTCCGAATGGGTGAAGGTCAGGTCGCTGTGAAGCAGGGTGGCCACTATCTAAGCTAACATAATATATTCTCAATAATGCATGCACTAAATAACACTTGTTCAAAGTCTTTCAGACGGTTATGTCTCTATAAAAGTCACACATATATCTATACTATCAATTAACATTGGATTATACAGGCCTTAGGTTAAGGGTCTTGACCACTATAATACACTGTTTGAAGTGTGGGTCTGTGCTCACAAGAATCTCCGGTATGTGGCATTTGTTATTGATAGGCAACGATATACTGCAGTAGGGGTCTAATGTTAGTTGGGGATCTGCTAGGTGGGCATCATGGCGTGGTCAGTGGTCTGGCACATGAAGAGAATACCTTGCAGAGACACAGGGTCAGAATGGCAGTAAGTTTCCACTGGCGAGGGTGCGTGGGCAAGGACACGTTTGTGGAGATGAACGAGCTATGTGCTTAGTTCAGGCTGGTTCACATGCAGGACAGTGATCTCAGAGGAAGAGTGAGTGTTACATTTATTAGCTGTTGCAAATACCTCTGGAGTTTTTCAGTCAGAGTGGGAACGAGGGTGGGGGCCATGTGCTCTGCGCAGTGAGGCCTGGTCACCAAGATGGATTGGAAAGGGGGTACAAAAATGGATGCCCCGTGTACTGCTCAGTGGTCCCATCTACGCAAATGTCATCCAAAATTAACATCACATAAGGGCAAGGGGCGACCCACTACTGGAGGCACTTGGTCCGAGTTTCTACTGAGAAGTAAAGGATGAGAGGGGCCTGATGGCCCCTCGCTCCCACACACTTGCCTGCACGCCCCAGGCCCATCCATCCCACCCCCCTCTATCAAAGGCGGTTTGCACCCGGGGATGAGCGATGGCATGGGGGGCTGTCACGTGCGCAAACGGCCAAGGTGCCAAACAGCATTTACACTTCAAAAGGTATCCCACGCCCAGGGGCCATCGCTCACATGGCCTCCTCAGACCCCGTGTCTCCAGGCAGGACTCCCCTGAGGCAGGCTGCCCCTCTGCAATCCACATAAGTGTGTCTCCATTCAGCAGTCTTCCTGTGCCTTATCTGCACGCCCAGGCCCTTCCATCCCACCCCCTCTATCAAAGGCGGTTCGCACCCAGGGATGAGCGCTGGCATGGGGGGCTGTCACGGGCGCAAACGGCCAAGGTGCCAAACAGCATGTACACCAAAAGGTATCCCACGTCCAGGGGCCATCGCTCACATGGCCTCCTCATACCCCGTGTCTCCAGGCAGGCCTCCCCTGAGGCAGGCCGCCCCCCTGCAATCCACATAAGTGTGTCTCCATTCAGCAGTCTTCCTGTGCCTTATCTGCACGCCCCAGGCCCATCCATCCCACCCCCTCTATCAAAGGCGGTTCGCACCCAGGGATGAGCACTGGCATGGGGGCTGGCACGGGCGCAAACGGCCAAGGTGCCAAACAGCATGTACACTTCAAAAGGTATCCCTCGCCCAGGGGCCATCGCTCACATGGCCTCCTCAGACCATATGTCTCCAGGCAGGCCTCCTCTGAGGCAGGCCGCCCCCCTGCAAACCACATAATACCACGACATACACACGTCATTCATTCACAAACACACCCCTGTTTCTAATACTTTATAAACCACTTGATATATCTCATGAGAACATCTTTGTGCTTTGCAAGTCAACTCCTGAACCTTCTACCTGAGAAGCACTGAGATCTATGCTAATCTGCTCGTCGTCGTGCTATCTGTGACCGCTTCGAGCAAACTCGTCAGTGTGCTACCTGTGGCCCTCTGCCTGTTCTCCTGCAACTGCTCGGCCTGCTGAATCCAACTGTTTGTTGGTCAAGGGAAGGCCATGTATCCTAGTCATATTTCGGTCATTTTTACATTTCTATCTATTTGCGATTACAGTACCCAATAGAGCTATGGTCATTGGTCTCATTGCTATTGACTTGAGTTTCAATTTTTATGCTATCAATAGATCTATTTATTTTCATCTGTGTCAATTGTCATCGAATTGCATCCTTCGGGGGTCCAATCTATAATGTAAGCATGTTTCCTTTTCGTGCAAGACAGAACATCCAAGGGACGAGTCACATGTTCAGACTTTAGTCACATAATTAACAAAAATTTCTGTAACTTATGCAAATACTAAGCCACACATGATGAGCTGGTATAGTTCCGGCGACCAAAACAAACCTTGCATTGAGCATGGTATGGTTCATTTGCTTTTTTATGATATTTTTATTCATCAAGGTTTTATAATAATCTTGATATTTACTTTTCAGAATTTTCAACAATGCCTGCCTGTTCGATTAGCAGTTTCCCTTCGAAGACCCATGCTAAATCTGAAGGCACTACAATGCATGTATTCCCGAAAACTGTTGATCGAATAAGAGAATGGGTCAGATATTGCGGATATCCACTGGATGAGCTGGAAAGTAGAGTCCAACAAGTCTTTGAGGACAAGAGGGGTGATCGATACTGCATCTGCAGCCGGCACTTTCCCTCGAACATGTACACCACATCTTGGGTAACAAAGAAGAATAAACGGCGGTCGAAAAGAAAATTGCTCGCAAACGCTATTCCCACTCTATTCGTCCACATTCCGCCACTGGTGAGTCAAGTGTCAGTTTTTAGCTTTAGGCCTTGCGGTAGTGTGTAGGTAGCCGAATGGATTCATTGATATTTCAGGTGTTGTTTCCAATTTGTAATACTTTCGACATTGATATGAGTGTATAGCTTTTTGAATAATGACATTTATCAATATATTATTTTTAGATTTCATAACCCACAAACAAAATCTCTATATGGGCACAGGGAACTGTGCTATATTGCGCATTACTCAAGTATTCTGTCTCCTTACATGGCAATTTTAAATATTGGCATTTCATTATCAAACAATAATTTACCTTTACAACTTCTTGACTATCCCTTGAATCTCAAGCAAGAACATTCTACTTCCGTGACGTGCTCGCAGTTATCAACCACTTCTAGCGCTTATCAGGTAATCATACTTGGCTATTCCGCTACAGACTTGTTTTATGCATGTCAAGTAATAGTTTTTATGTATCGTGTGATTATTTTACCAATTGTTTGGTTAGTGCTTTCCAATTGTTATACACCTTAGTTGTCGTCCCCTGGTGTTTGTTTTCAGTTATAATTAGTGTTATTCATACTAATGCAAGTACTGTCTTTCAGGGAGATGCTGAAGCGTCCACCACATTGACAACCGCCCTAGATGTTCTTCAGCAGCACGAGGCATGGATACTGACAGCTCCATCGACCGTGATCATCAGGACTAGAACACTTGTCGTTTGATTGTTCTACACCATGTTTTATTTGTGGTTAGCCATTGATATGTACCTGTGCGGTCGACCCCAAGTGTGTGTTGTGTTTTCAATATTGTAATCCTTACTAATGCAAATACTATGTTTCAGGCAGTTGTTGAAGCGTCAACCCACGCACTTGATGCAGAGCCTGACATTCAAGTAATTCCTGGGGAAGCGAGACCATGCGGATACGAATCGGCGCAACAGCTTTCGGAAGTGCGCACCGCATTTACAACATCTATAGATATTCTTCAGCAGCACGAGGTATGGATACTGACAGCTCCATCGAGAGTGATCATATAACGTGATTCCATTTGCTATACTTTCTTCCCTATTAACGCAAGTGCTGTGTTTCAGGGAGACGATGGAGCTTCCACTACAATCACAAGATCCCATTTAGATGATGCAGATGTAAAGAAATCAGAGAAATAAGTCAATTAAATGTGATCATATTTAAATATTCCTTGATTCTTTTAGACAATGCAACATTTTTGGTTATCTCTTTATATGTACCTGTGCCGTTTACAATATTGAAAACCATACTAACGCAAGTACTGTGTTTCAGGGAGTTGCTGTTGCCTCCTCTTCAATAAAATCATTAGTGGCAGTCCATGCAGAGCCAGAGGTATGGATACTGACAGCTCCATCGAACTAGGTCATCAGAGCTTGAATACTTGTCGTTTGATTGTTCCACACAATGTTTAAATCGTGTTTGAATATTGAGATGTACATGTGTGTTCGTCCTCACGTGTGTTTTATGCTAACAATATTTTGATACACAGTAATGAAAATACTATGTTTCAGGGAGTCGATGGAGCCTCATTCCGTGCTGTCTGTGCGGATACAGAAAATATAGTCGTTGCAGCGCAAGAGGAAGGGGAGACATGCGGATACGAATCGGAGCAACAGCGTACAGATGTTGAAGCTCGAGTCAAAAAAGTTGCAAAGAAAAGAAACAAAAATAAGGTTAGTTACAAACAGTTCATAACTTTAGAACATGTTTTGTGCTGGGGACTATTTTATGTTTTTTTCCAGTCAATTGTACTATACTTTATCTTGTGTTTAAACTGAACATCCCTTTTCCAATCTGTCCTCTAGTTACCCGTGGGTCTAAGAACTATACATACACAGACAGTGAAGCGAATGAGAGATGTTGCTTGCCAGACCATTTACACTATGGAGGCTATGGAGGAACTATTAATTCAGACGCGGCGTGTTGAGACTCGGGATGTTCATGTCCAATGGCCAGAACATGAAATGAATGTGTCCGGAGAATCCAACAAAGTTGTATTGGACCATTGCTACAGTACGACCGCACCACTGCAACAACATGATACTGGATGTATTGAAGATAGCTCTGAAGTAGTCACAGATCAATTCACATAATCTACACCCGCCAAAAAATTGCCACCAAAAAAGCTGTCAACATTGTTGTGTTCTCCCATCAATGTTGAGGTAGCAGATGTTGAAATGACAGAGAATGAACCAGCAGCAGCATTCACCGACGTATCAGAACTTGATAGCAGCGATATTTCTTTCAAATGTGGTGATATGTCCTCAACGTCACAGGCCGAAACAACTTTGACGCAGGATGACAGTCTAATGAAAGAGGGCAAATACATTGTTTGATGGTTATTATAAGTATGCTGAAAGGTGGGCATTCCGTCAGAGGGAAAGTATGCGGGAAGCCATTGATTCATGTGACTCGTCAAAAACAAGGCAGTAACGTCACAATACATGCCGCCTGTAGATGACATCATACGTTCTCATGGTCTGCACAACCGATGCTGGGGAAACTGCCAGCAGGCAATCTACTGTGTGCAGCTGCATCACTTTTTAGTGGCTCCAGTTTTAGAAAGTTAGAGTCTTTCTTTCAGTTTGTGGGACTCCATTTCATTTCAAAAAGGCAGTACTACAAATACCAACATGATTATCTGTTTCCGGCCATTAGTGATGCTTGGAAAATTGAACAATTGTCTCTAGCAAGTACATTCGAAGGCAAACGATTCAGGCTAGCCAGCGATGGACAGTGCAACAGCCCTGGATCTTCTGCCAAGTACTGCACCTACCACTTTCAGGACATGGATAGTAAGAAAATTGTGAGTTTGGTGGTCGTGCAGGTAACCCAATGTACATCCTCAGTGGCCATGGAGAAACTAGGATTTATAAAATCAGTGCAATATCTACAATCGAGGGGAATGCACATCGACCTCATAGCCACGGACATACACGTTTCAATTGCCAAGACAATGAGAGAGCAGTTCCCACATATTAAACATCAATTTGACATATGGCATCTTGCTAAATCAATCAATAAGAAAATCTCGGCTGCAGGGAAAAAAAAAGGTTTGGAAAGTATTTCAGAGTGGTCCCAGTCTATCAGCAACCATCTTTGGTGGAGCTCCAAAACTTGTGAAGGGTCAGTGGAAATACTACTTGAAAAATGGCAGTCACTGATACACCACTGTACCAACGTGCACCGCTCGTCAGAAAACCTACATTTCCAACAATGTGAACATGGCCCTTTCTCCCCAGTGGAGGCACAGAAGAAGAAGTGGTTGAATCCATCTTCACCGACACACAAAGCCATTGAGAAGATTGTTTTTGATAAAACTCTATCAAGAGATTTGAGGGGACTGACAGAATTCTGTCACACAGGAGGTTTGGAGGTGTTCCACAATATTTGCCTAAAGTAGAGGCCAAAGCGCTTGCATTTCAGCATACAGGGCATGAGACATAGGACTCTACTTGCCGTCTTGTCCCATAACGAGAATCTGGGCCGTGAACAATCTAGGACTACGGGTAATGCAAGGATGCCTCGCTACATGAAGGCCTTTTCAAAAAGAAGTAAGCAATGGGTGACCAAACCAGTCTACGAGGAAATGGAGTTCGACTTTGTCAAAAGCCTTATTGTTGCTGTATTAGAGAAGCACAGATATGGAATTTTGAACGTTTCTGTGCAGAGCACTGATCCATTGCCACCCCACATTGCCACTGTGCCATGTCCAGCCAAAGGATACCTGGTTGTGAAGTACAAATCCCGGTTTAAATAATTGTAATACGATTGTCTTTTTGTAAATAAATGTTATTGTACAGTGTGCATACAAAGTACGCTAACCCTAACCCCTACCTTCACCATCCTGGGTGCCGAACAACCTGGATGTCATCTTTGAATTCTCTCTCTATTTACCTCATAATGCTGACCTTGTCTATATGTGTATGTATATATTTTTGTTGATGTAACTAATTTTCGCAATCTCTTGTAAATGCTGCGCACTGTTAACCGAGGGGAGGCTTGCGTATTGCAAATAATAAAACAAACAAACAATAAATCTCACTTTCAACTCAACTCCTCAGGTACTGTATACTTTCCCTGACCTTCCCCAAAAAATTAAACGTCTCAATAGTTATGGTTCTTTGGGGCTTCAAAGCTCGCAGACAACGAGGACAAAATTGGGGGCCTTAGAATGTGCTAAGCGAGCCGTTGCAGATGGGAGAGAAGCCAGTTCGCATTTGCACATTGAGGCGCAGTACATAGATGGATTCGAAACTTCAAGTTCTCACAGATGGCTTTGCTACGGGATGTTGCAAAGAAAGAATGTATGCTCATTTCTAGTGAAGGTCAGCGGCTTTGATTTTCAGCTCGCGCCCTGAAGAGGCCCACAACTCGAACTGGCAGTATGAGGTTCTATTGTTTTTTGACCTTGAGAGACAGGGACCATGCCGAAAGAACTTCATTTGAAGGGGGGGGTGCAATAACGTAAGAGACGATAAGGCAGTAAATTCTGAAACTAGACCGAGTTTCATGTTAGTTCAGTATACGAAAAATCGTTGTCAAGAGCACAGTGGGATTTACGGACTGCATTACGCAGAGACACAATGGAAATTGCAAATATAATGTAAGTAACTCTTTCGACGCTTTTATACCGGAATGAAGAATTCATGAATGGATGCATGAATAAATGAATGAATGAAGAGCTTGTAAAACGTTTGTGGGATCGTCCTTGTAGCGGGCACATGGGCATGCAGGTCCACATTCCACACGCATGTAGACAAAAAGTCGTTTCTCATTGTGTACTAACCTCGATTTATTTAGTTACTTTTCGCATTGATTTTAGAGACGAACATACTCCATTGTACTATCCTTCAAAGCAAATAGTTTCAGCTTGGCCGTAATAAATAAAATGAATAATATTAATAAAGATCGGCTGGTGAGACTAATTATAAATTTTATGTTTTCAAAACAGGTATATCCTTCCCTTTTGCTACTGCCACCAGTTTCAGACACCGGCAGATGTTTTTTTCAACCACCAGCTGCAGCTTAATGTAAACAACTGCACAATTTTGATGATTTTATGGGACGATCGCCAAGGGCCCATATGCCCTTACGCGGTACTAGCGGCTAGAAGCAACATATCAACCTTTACGCTGGCCTAGTGCCTACTTGATGGAACAGCCTTGCAGTTCAACGTGCGACCAAAGTGCTTCTTTTAACGAAAACCAACACCCTGTGTACCATAATAAAGGAACAGCAAGTGACTCACGATAAACTTTTACGGATTTACGGATAGAGATAAAAGAAAATAAATGGCATTTGGAGTTCATATGGCAATTTCTGAATATTCTATAAACATTTAATGTCAAATAATTGTACTTTACCAAATGTACAGTGTTGCTGTTTGATTTTAAAGTACAGTTTCATATTCCGAATTGTGGCGCGCTGTGTTGTGAGTTGATCTGTGTTGGTTTCCGGGTTCTGTGTGAAGTCGCGTAGAAGACGACTTGGCGCGTTTGCCTACGCAGCACAGAAACGTCACGGAGAGAGGCGGGGAATATGAATGTTTTGATAATGTCAGGCTCAGGGGCGGGGGATATGATTTAGTGCCGCAAAAGCAGGTCAGCCAGGGCGATGGGGGAAATGATAGGATTATCACAAAATGGCAGCTCCCTGATGCCTGTTTTCGCGTGCGTTTAATGGACGAAAACTCGGGTAAGGTCCATAGGAAATTTTTCTAAAATCGAGCTACTTAGGCTTAAAAACACATGGCCGACCCGTAGGGGCAATAAAACATTTTGACCGAACCATTCCTTTAAGGGGGTGGCTGAGCCTGTATGGAGTCATGAGCTGCCTGCCAAATATAAGCTGTTTATCAGGATGTTGGATGCAAAGTCGGACTGGGAGATGCAAAAAACAATAAGGGGGAAATAGTTAAATGATCGATGCTTTGGGGTGACAGGATCGGCATGCGGTTAGAATCTGACCACACAAAATAAGAACTCTCTCGAAAACAGATTTGTCTAGCCGTACAAAAACGAAAAGAATGTGCTATAGCTAGACAGATCAAAGATTCCCGCGTGCACAAAGAAATATGAATGATGTAACCGGGATGTGATACTTCCAAGGGATGAGACTAACTCCTTTAATGTAAATGGGCTCATTGACGGTGACCATGAGTGAAACTCACTGTTAAGGTGGGAGATTACCACCCAATGATTGATACTATACTCAAAAGGACTCTGAGTGTGTGACACTTCAATCGTATATTCAAGCCCAGAAGGCCACAATTTAGTTTCTTATTTTTATTTGCTACGTTTGTAAAGTGCAACTTAAGCCATTATTGGCATCAGAGCACTGAGAGCTTACTAGAGAAGCACTGATGACAGCAGTTTATGGCCATCAAACATGATAATTCCAGATTGGACATTTATTAGGGAAAAGCAAGGTTTCTTTGGCCACAATTGTGATAGTGGAAGGAAGACAATTCCACAGAAACCTCAGCTGGACTGAAATAGAACCCCTGCCCACAAAGGGACAGGACGAAAAGATGGGACCAATGGTTGATTTCAAATTACCCGATTTCGAAGTGTGGTGTCACTGTTGATGTTACAATTGGCTATCTTGAGATCCCAGTCGTCAAAATAGTTTCTCCATTGCCTACCATGTTTATAATGGGGGGCCAAAGACCCTTACTCTCACACTTCGTATTACAATCGTAATTGAAATCACCAGCAAAGGTCTGCTCAATACCATCCGATTCAGTCACATTAGATTCAAACAGCTTGGTCATAACAGCCATAGAATCCTCTATTTTGGAACTCAAGTGGACCCAATACATTTTTATTAATCAAAAAGACTGATGGGTGGCTTCACCTTTTAAAGAAATTGTAACCGCTAATATCCCCTGTATATCAAAGAATATCGGTTCTATTTACCCAGCATTGTATTTTTTACACTAATCAATAGGCCACCTGAAGGGCTTCTCCCTCTAGATGGTGTAGCAACTTACTGGCAACTGTACAATGATGTTATCACTGGAGAAGTTGTAATGGCTCAGATCATTGTGAATTATGAAGAGCCCTCGTCGAGGATATGCGCATATTCTCTACCTAGAGGCAGAACAATGCTACTCATCTTGAATGAGCGCGGCTTTCGTTAATGCGGTGTTGCTTTATTGTAGTTATTAAAAGTGGAATCACCACACATAGCCTGGGCACTGTTGGAATTTCCCAGACAGGCATTATCTGTGAGAGGCAAATGTTTATGTATGATTTCATTTTTCTTGTTCTAATGTATTTGTTCTGTGGTCTTACTAGAAAACCGTGTATAGGTTGTGCAGGTATTTGCATGCATTATTGGGAAACCTGAATATGTATGTGACTGTCTCATTCATTTTAATTAATTACTATGATATTAACTTGCAGTTACCTATTCATTTATTATAATGTACTAATAGCCAAAATCGGCTTTCTATATGCGCATCACATCAATTGGTCACATAATTCAATCAATAAATAACATCCATAGAAAGTTCATAATGGGATATACATTATTTCATCAATGTAAAACCCCTGCGATAAGTCGCGTAAAAAAGCCATTCATACATTATAAAATTGTATCCTGTGATATATACATTTTACATCAGTTCCTTCCATATAAATTTGCCATGAAAACATAGGTTCATCACAATTCATCCTGCTATTATATGACTTGATAAATATATATCTAATCATTTCCAGGCTGGCGCATTTAAAAATGAAATGTGTTGTAGTTTCAATGACGGCCTCCCCAGATAGCCTGCAGAGATGTACTTGTCTTGGAATTCCCAATTGCGCATCCTCAATCTCTATGGCTGATGTATTATTAAACTTAATCAATCAATACTGCCGTACCATATGGCTTTTAGAGAAAGCCTCAGTACATTTTGTGAATTGACTCCGCTATTGACTCCGCTATAGCCTGTAGTGAGTAAAGGGTCTGCTATTGGCACTTCATGCCAATTTTACAGTGTCAGTGTCATAGCTATACTCCCTTAATCTATGCTTTATAGCTCTTCAGAGATTGGTTTATCGAACCAATTGACCGAAGTCCATGTCAAGGGTCCCATTTCGGTGTATACCCAACAGTTTCCCTAGGCTACCAAATCGCTCACAATCATGCATCCTCTGGCAGGCCTGAAAGACATTTACCATTATTGTGTCATTGTCCAAATTCAATAGCTTCTCATCGCACATGGCTGTTTTATAGTTTAGCTCAGAGGGAATACTCATCAGGTCGAACTCCAGGAGCATATACTCTAATGGTAGCAATGTAGACATTCTTAACATGAGACATAGGATTTTACCCTCTAAGTTTACCATTTGATTCTTGTAGGTGTGTCCCCATGCTCCTGCCCCGAATAACATGCGGGACACAGTTTTAGCTCTATATAGAAGCAATACTGTCTTAATAGAATAGCCTCCCTGTTTGCCAATAAAATGACTCAACATTTTGGTGCGCCTCATGCAATTAGCATAAGTGTATTCCCAATGAAAGGTCCATTTTAATTTATCTTCAATCATAAAACCCAGATATATATAGCAAGAGACTTGTTCAATTGGTTTAGAATCAAGCCTCCAACCAAAGTTCAAACAGAGTTCTTTGCCAAAGTGGATGCCATGATTTGAGTTTTCTCGATGTTAATACATAGACCATTTACGGTGGCATATTTGTTCAGAGCATTTAATAAACTTTGGAATCCTCGCAGGGTTATAGTCTTAGCAGATCATTCTCTTTTACCAGATATCCCATTTTCAGAGCACTAACTTTAACCAGACAAGCTGCCGATATGGTTAGAAGATCGGCCAAATCGGCAAGGCATAGGTTAAAGAGGGTTGGGGCCAATATACAGCCCTGCTAAACCCCCCTCTTTGTAGAAACCTATTCAAACACTCTACCCTGCGCATCTAGTTGAATTTTAACCTTGGTATCTGAGTGCAGCTGCATAATCATCGACAACAGGCCATGCAGGATATTCCATGACACCAGTTTCTGCCACAGGCGATTTCTCATTATCTGGTCAAACGATGCAATGAAGTCGTAAAAGCAGCATACACTGGCAGAGGCCATCTTTGCCAGCCGTACTCCATTACTGAAACCAAGGAAAGCAAGTTGTGAATAGTACTGGATTGACCTCTAAAACCCGTCTAATTAGGCAGGAGGATTTTCCTGAGATCAATCCACTGATTCAGTTCAGCCAGTGAAACTCTTGCAGCCAGTTTAGCAGGAATGTCGAACATCGCTAAGAGGCGATAGTTGGCCAGGTTCGTCCAAGATCCTTTGTTATATAAAGGCAAGATATCACTCTCCTTCTTAGTGGGTGGAACCCTCCCGTGCTTAACCAATACCCACAAAGAGCATGGGCCTCATTAGAAGTTTGGCGGTAACCTTGCCGGTAAAACCGGCAGGCTGCCGCCAAACGTATGAAAATGTACAGCGCCAGCGAATGGGCAATTGCCAGGTCATTCGGCCCTGGGCTCAATGGGAATGTGTTATAAACAGTGTTGGTTCATCTTTAACCTGTCCAGTCAGCCACCTATCAATATACATAGGTAGTTCCTTTTCTGCCACCACCCGTGCCTTTTCTAAATTCCTAGGATTCCATTGTAGGCGATTGGCTCCCCTGTTTATGACGATATCCCCATTCATGTCATAGTGACCAATACTCTCATCTGATCTTAATAAAACACAGACTGGGAGATGTTCACTTTCCTCGCGATTTAATATGGCCATTTGGTTCACTCAGCCAAGTGCTGCACGATTCACAAAGACATAGTTGACTGTGCTGGTACTCTTCCCACTTATGCTGGTGAATACTTTATGGGCATTCCCTGTACACTGTCCTCTTAGCATAATTAGCTGACGTAAATACAGCATTTCGGCCAATGCTATACCCTGTCTAGTGCAGTCTTTCAAGTTAATGCAAGTAGATGTTTTGATGTCCAAGAAACCTTTGAGGGATAAAATAATTTTAGCATTGAAATCCCCAGCTATGAACAGAGGAATCAGAGGGTCAATACTACTCCTCACTTTCTCGACTGTGAAATGTTTTGCTTATAAATCACAACATTAGGAGGATCGTATATATTGATGATTATTATCTCCTTCACTTCCCCTAAATCACGCATAATGCTTCCTGCCAATTCTGTAGGAATATTCCCCTTAATTTCCTTGATGGTCCAGGGATGATGTGCTGAGGCAAGAAGGCCCCCTTTAGGTCTCCCGTGAGGACCCTTCACCGCCAGAGACTGCATGGTAGATCTTCCATCGATTTCAAGAGTCTCGACCATCCACGTCTCTTGCTGTAACACTATGCTGAACAGATTAATATTATCCAATAGACCTGCATTGGCTGTGAGGTGTGCAAAGCCCCTGGTATTCCAAAAGCACATCATTCTATTGTCACTGCGGCATGTTGGAGAAATGCTCCTGGAATACTCTTGGGAGCCATGGCCAATACTCCTCTGCTCTTTCAGTATTTGATTCCATATTGTGTTGTACTTGATTTGGTAGGGTCCTGTTCTCATCTATGAAACCACTGACTTCCCTTGGCAATAAAGTTGCATTTATCTCTTGGGCATCACTTTGGTATTGTGTTGGTTGTACTTTGCCATATTTATTTGCTAGAAAGTTTACCAGGGAACAACAATAACCACGTTTATAGTTATCATCTTCATATTGCAGAATGTAGTCTAATATTGCCTTTAATCTGAGCCAAATATTTGAAGTGGTCGATACCAAATCTTCTAACTGGTCCACAGTTCTAACGTCTTCTGAGGAGATTTATATCTGTAAGCCAGGTGATGTAATCTCGCTTTTAACCAATTGGAATATACTGTATAATGTATTGGTTTATGAAATTCTATGGCACAGTTTCATGGAATGCAGAATATAAGTTAGGGTGCAAGATCTAGTGATTATAGGAAGAGAATACATCATTAGTTTAGTCTTGGAAAGGTTAATGGCAAGGACTTTCTCACAGCATTTTGCAGGAAAAGCATCCAGCTGGACCTGAAAACCAAATGGTGTTTCAGAAATAAATCCATCATCATTTGTCAATAAAAGAATCCCCCATTTCCAGCCACCCACACTGGGTGTATCTGCCTCGAACTGGTTTAATGTTACAGCAAGGTATAAAGATAACCCCCACAAAATATTCCTGATAACAATGTCATTATAAACTCATGGAATACTCATGGCCATGTCCATGTGTTTTCTGATAACGGTTAGTTTGGATATCTCCAGGGGTCTGACATTGTCTTTTTACAAGAAACATGGCTAATGGGGCAGGCCATGTTTGACGGTTTTGTGTGTTTTTGTAATCCGGCCCATTGAGGACTAAAAGGCCACCCTAATGGTGGGCTAATTACATTGCGTTCTAACAAATTCAAGGTAAGAGAGTTAGTACAGCCAGTTCCTAATCCTTATGTTTTGATGGTGCAATTTGGAAGTGTATGAGGATTTGCAGAAAGACAATATTCAAATCGGCCTTTACGAGACCCTTTCCACATATGCCTCTGGAGTCAAGGTCGTCCTCATCTTGGTTGGGGGTGACCTGAACTCCAGATGCATTGATTAAACGATATCTGAGAGAGGTATCTTGGTATCAGGTATGCATTCTAACAAAGGACCTAAGTCCGATCTGACTGCTGTAAAATGGATTGGTTTTTTTTGTGATCTGCCGGTCACCATGATGAATGGGTCATTCGCAGGTGATGTTCCCCTCCCGCCCAAACTTGGAGAATGAGCAACAAACCCTCCATTATAGTCTACTTTTATGGTAGGGACAGAATTAGTGAGTTGGCCAAATGTATGTCGGGCACCTTTGTAAAATATAGCGATCATGCCTTGCTGTTTATTACTCTGAATGTGAAAAATACAATGAATAATGAAATTGATGCGGTGGGTGTGACGTGTGGACTGGTCTGACCGAAACCCCTCAGCGATTACAAACATATGTCCAGTCTGAAAAAAGTGCCTGAGCAATGTAATTGCCCTGATGAAATAAGTACCATCACCACCTCCTTTTTGACAAGGAATTTCCCCCCACCTCGTTTCAAAAACAATAGGAACCACGTGCATCCACGTGATAGCATTGTAATAGGGACAAAAGGACGGCTGGGACATGAAATCAGAAAGTTCTCACAGTTGTCTATCGATCATTTCTCCAAACACTCCCTAATAAGTGGCCTTAAAAATAAATATTGCAATTGGAGGAAGCGACATTATATGTCCAACATTACATTATATGTCCAACATTAACTCGGAATGGCAGCACCTCTATGAGGTGTTAAATAAGAACAATAGTAAACTCTTGTGCCAGATCTTCATTGAAAAAGACAAATACTCAGATAAGATTTTGATGAATATAATCCCTGCTGAGGAATGGGAAGCCTTTTTTTCTGAGAAATGTACAGCGTGCTCTTCTCCCACTGCCATTGCTGTTGCTCAGGCTAGGATAGAATTAGCAGCATGTAGACAGAACTTAATATTCATAATCAGGAAATTGAAACAGTCCAGAGTGCCAGGCACCGCCGGGGTCTGCTACATGGTTATGCGTGCAAAACCAGAACTGGTGGCAGATATTTTCATGACACTCTCTCTTGGACCCAATCGGACATAATTCCCATCTTTAAAAACGGAAAGAGGGATGATCCCAGAAATTGCAGACCTTTATCCATTTTGGACGGGCCGAGTAAACCTTTTGCCACCTGCATTCTCAGAGACATCGAGAAATGGATGAACACGGAAAACATCCGGAGTAAATCTAAAATTGGGTTCAAGTGGGGCTTATCTTCATAGTGAACTCTTTGGTTTGTCAAGCTGCTCTTAAACCCTCTTCTCTCTACATTCTGTTTACAGACTTTGCATCAGCTTTCGATTGAGTGGTAATACATTTCCATAAACGAGTTGATACTGTTCTCTGAGTGGATGATGGCAGAAAGATATAGGATACTGCTATGGTAAGACCAGAAGGATGGGCTTGGGTAATGTGAATACCAGGATCAGGGGAACAAAGTAATCCGGTCTAAAATATGGATGCCACTATGGGTAAATTAAGACACCAAGGTTTGAGTTTCACCAAGATTTGAGTTTCACACAGGATGAGTGAGAATTTGCTCCAAGGTATCCAACAGACGCAATAAATTCTACTCCCAGGAAAGAGGTTTGCACTAAAAGATTCATAGTGTGCTCCAAGGTATGGTATCAGGCATGCAATCCTTGCTGTAAAGCGTGTGGCCCACACACACACATTAGGCTTGATTGTGGTCCACGCTGTGACTTGCACAACAAAAACTTAGAGTGTTCTGCAAGATGTGACCTTTGCATAAAATGATGTCTGACACCGAATTAGTGTGACAATACTACCAGGTGTGGTGCTCACAAGCAATAGGTCTGACAGTCCCTCAAGATAAAAGTCACACCTTGTCAATGGGTCTGTACTGCCAGATGTCACACTATCATTAATAGTGCACACTGAGTTGTGAGACTCACACAATGAGTCTGGCTCTACTTCAATGTGTGAGTCATATGCACAGTCAGTGGAATTCTGTTTTTAGGTGTGAGATACCTGAGTGAGACATACGCAAAATCAAAGAGATGGCTTCCCAGGAGTAAAACCTGACTAATGATGAGATTATAGAGCCCGATTCAAGGAAAAGTGTGCATCCATCCTGCAGAGGCTGTGCGCTAAGAATGACACTGCGTGAGCCTGCGGCAGAATTAATTTGGTGTGCTCTGCGTATTAATGTAATTGTTTGCGCAAAGTCACAGTATTCGCGAGTTGCGGCCGGAACACCCCCGACAAGCCTCCGTGCAAAGCAAAAACAGTCATAACAGTTACCTTTGCGTGCTCACCCAGGCGTGAATACATGCACCATTCAAACAGTGCGTCGGGGTACCCCACAAGCAGGCCTGCACAGTATCCCCTATAACTGTTACAGGCAGCCCAACAACATGCGTACGATTCATCGTAACTCTGGTAAAACTCAGAAAATCTCTGTGCAAACCGCCATCAACTGTTCCTGCACCCTGCTACACTGCGTACGAGTACGACTAAGTCAAATCGGAACCACGGCTGCATACACGCAACCCTAAATCTGACACCCGATCTTACCTCTGCGCAGTAAATCCTATTTGCAGGTGTCTGTAAGCCTGCCTTCAGGTGGCAGATAGTATGAGGGCATTGCATGGCCATTTCCCAGCTGAGAGGCTGCACGCTCGGATCCATGAATACGTATCGTTCCATACAGTAGCGGACGTGCGATGGAATGCCTGCAGGCCGTCCCTCGTAATGCCCATATTTGGCCTTGTTCTTCCTCATTTTCCGTGTTTAGCCCCCTACCCTGCCCTCTGCTCAAGCCATGCCCAAGCTCTGTGTGGTGTCTCGGGCAAGGCACTCAGCCTCTCACAGTGACATGCCGAGCCAGCACAAAGTCCCTGCAAAGTACAAAAAAGTACTGCACTTTTGATTCCATGAATCAACAAATGGGATTTTTCACGCAGATTAATCGAAGAAATCGGTCAAAGTGCGTCAAAGTGTTGGACTTACCCCCCGGGAGCCAGAGCCCATTTGTGAAGAGTAAAGTGCACACTCAATGAGTGAGACTGTGTTCAATGATGTGAGATCAACAACAAACAATGAATTTGGCACTAAATGTGAGAGTTTCTTTTAATGAGTGTGACTGGACTGAATCTTGTGCGCCATTCTTTAGGTGAGCGTGCATCTGTTGACAGGTGTGAGGCTCACATCCAATTTTGTGGCAAGAAGCCAAAAGGTAACACTGACATCCAGTGAGCAGACTGTGCCTGAGATGTCAGACATACACCAAATGAGTGATGCTTCTCAAAAGGTTTGATACTCAAACCCATTGGATGATATTCCTCTCAACTTTGTGTGAATCACACCCAATAGGCCTGCCAGTCACACTCAACCTTTAGCACAAGCTACTCAGCAGTAATTTGTAAAAGGAAGAGAGGAAGAAAGAAGTTGGAGAAAGACTTAAAAGCCACATTCAAAGCCGTTGCCCGGTGACTGCCAAAAGTGGCCTTGTTTTCTCTGTGTCACTAACCTCATCATCTAAGGTTGTTTACTCAAACGTATGCTGCCTCTCAGAGGTGAGCTCCATTCAGACAGACCAAATGATGTATATGCCTCCTATGTAGAGTGGATGACGGGGAGACATTAAGTGCAGACTGACTAGTCGCCCTTCTCTGGCACAGCAATTGGATGCATAGTAAATGATGGGCTGGCATGCTATGGAAAGTAACTGATGAACTGGAACTCTTAACCAACAAACAGAATTGGGAAGGAATTATGTGCACAGTAGGCATTGGTCAATCATTCTGTGGCAAGCATTACATACACCGTGCTGATGGGCAGGCATATGTGGCTCTGTAACTAAGGAGCACTTAATACAGGCATCAAGCACATAGTAATTAATGACAAGCATTTCAAGACACAGTAGCTAATAGGCATTCCATGTGTAGCACAAAAGGTCATTACCACCTCGTATGTATCACAAAAACTGATGGGGAGGCCATTTTTGCATAATTACTGGTGGGTGAGTTAGCTCAGTGTGTTAAGCGTTCACGTGGGAGATCTGTGCTCAGCACATGCCTGGGGACACATGCCCAAATCCCATCGGGGCCAACTCAGCTTTTCATCTTCCCATGGTCGATACATTAATAATATTATATTGGGTAAGAGTAACAACTACTACTGCATCACCCACCACGTGATAGCAATCGGGCATGAAGTGCAATATGAATAAGTGACATTGTGTGCATATAAAATAACATTCACTATTTGGTGACACATTAACTAATGGGTTCGGTTCTCGGGCACATGGCCTAGTTGGCATACAAATCTGTGAAAGTGACTGGTGGTCATGCATGTGGCAGTAGAGTACCAAGTACACATTCGGTGGCATAGGGACTGATGGAGATGCGCCCTGTGGTACAGAAGGTGGGCTTGGGAGTCTTGTAGTGCAGTGTCGATGAATGATATACATTTTGTGGCGCTGCAACCATGGACAGGCTTTCCCTGATAGGCTGATATATGTGCATGTTAGTTTATTTAGCTTGTCTTATGTCCTCAAAGCATTATTATCTAACGATATCACTAGCAAGTGTCGTCACTATGCTATGGTAGAGGTATTAACACTGGTATATTGTCTTGCGCAAGAATGCGGATGTAGGCATTTTGTGACACAAAGACTATGATGGACATCATTTGTAATGAATAGCGGGTGTGTCTGATGGACACCTACGCATATCTTCTTCTGTGGTGGGCTGTGCGTGTGATACAGGAGTGGTAGCGTGTATGTAACGTAGTGGTTTACTTCAGGGTCTCTCCCACCGAGCCGTCTTTGAGGCAAACGTGTGTTCTAAAATGCACCATTGGCTGTATGAACAAAAGCACATTGCAGCTGAGGAGGAACACGCCATCTCACCATTTATGTTCTTGTGGTTGCTGAGAGCCACACCTCCACAAACATTCACTCCCGGATCGGAGCCTGGATTCCACTCAGGTTACTGAAATCTTATTCATTCTGACGGACATGCTATGTTACATTGTATTATGTTATGTTAAGGTAGGCTTTCTTATGTAATATTTGGTTATTTATTTATTTCATAATAGGCTTACAGCTTGGATTAGCTTTGCATATGACATCATTTGATCATGTAATACATTGTAAAAATGATCATATAAATATGCAGAGCACTTCTGTACATATAAACATTAAAATATCGCTGCTGATAACTTTCTTAAAATGTCCATACATACTTCATAATCTTTAATCATATAAAAAATAAAATTGGTGTCATTGCCCTCAAGTAGCTGATTCCATTTCACAGTTACATCTTCATTCGATGTAAATAAGAATGACGAAACACCACCTAGCTTTTAGGAAACCACTAAACACCTGGCTATTCAACTCGCTGACATAACCATAGGCCAACTATACAACAAACACCCTCATGAGTGTTCTGCCCAACCCATGCAATGACTGCAGCTACAAACCATAAGCCGGAAACTAGGAAACAAGGGATAAATACAGAATAAAAAACAATAACATAGCTACAAATACCTAGAGCTCACCCAAAACCCACAAAGCACTTCTCTCTTTCACACAACCGAAACTTCACATCTAGAACACGCACCGTAGTCAATCAACCCACCAAAACACGCAAACCGTACATCACTCTCTAACCAAGCTTCAAAACCAGTAACCTCTGACAACAAACATTGGATAAGTTGACCAGGGTGGGGGGATTACTGAGTACCTATTCAACTGAGCTTCATATTTATAGGGTTCCCATGATCACTCCTATATGCAAATCACACTTTAGTAAGGTGCTCGACATGACCTATGTCAAGGTAGCGGGTGACTGCTTTGGGGATTAGTCTTTAATGTTGCACAAGAAGTTCAAGTGAAGATGGAAAGTCCCCATAAGATATCATCATGTACTTCAGGCTTCTGACCTGAAATTCCAGAACAACCAAAGGCATATGGACCTCAGACAGTGCTCTACAGGGTGGGTGTGCCAGGTAGTGGTGATGAGGTGAGAGCCACCAGCCCTGACAGTGAGAGGGAGATGGGTGCAGGATCTGGGGAGGCTGAGGATGATCGTGAGTGGTTATGTTTCTCTAGAGGCCAAAAGTTCTGTTAATGACCTATGAACATAGACTCACGAATTTGAAAACCCTTCACAAGTCCTACCATGCACCCTGTAACTTATAGTGAATAGTCCTGCATAGATCTGACAAGTGTTCATGATATGCAGATAAAAGTGCACACTTCATGAATTTAGCATAATACTGCCCAATGTTACATACCTTCTGGAGTTCAGCGTTTAACTTGCTAGAGGACATGAGACAATGGGCCTCATTATGAGTCCGGCAGTAACCGTGCCGGTAAAACCTGCAGGTTGCCTCCAGACCCGTAAACAGGTACCGGCACTTGACTTGCTGGTAACACTGGGGGATTACAACCCCAGCTGCCGGGAAGTTAGGCGCCGGTAAAATGTTGTTCCCCATTCCCATAGAGTCCCATAGGGCTCTATGTGAGTGGGGACCACGGAAACACCAGCACCAGTAATAACAGTGCCGGTGCTTCCGTGAAACTCTGTGGGTGGATGCCGGGCCACCCGGCAGATCAGTCCTGCCGGTGGGAGGGCACCCGCCCGACAGACTTGTACTTTGCCGGTCCAGAAACAACAGTGCTGGTAAGCTTACCGGCACCGTTGTTTCCGGACTGGCAAGGTTCGAATGAAGCCCAATGTGTCCCTTTTGAAAAGGTCTACTGGGCTGTAGTAAAACATTGTAAAAGTCCTACAGGAGGTTTGTGGGATTGACATTAATGTTGGCTAAATGAAGGGTGTCACAAAGGTCCAGGATATGACTAGCTGAACGATATTGCCTTTTGGAATTATGTAGATGAAGGCTACTGTTAATTGCTGCCTGTCATGTCTCGGCCTACAGCAGGGATCTGCAAACTTTGACTCGCCAGATGTTTAGGATTAAAAGTCCCATTAGCCCTAGCCAGCATAGTCAATAGCGAGGGATCATGGGAGTTGTAGTGTAAAACATCTGGAGATCTGAAGGTTAGAGACCCCTCGCCTAGATACATATGGGGGAATCTGCAAGTATTGCCTCTTGACTAACTTCACCCATTTCACATGTTTGCTGTATGCCATGCAGGTAAATGTTGCATGTTTGTGTTAGGGGGTGTTGGGTTTTAGGGGTGGGTTGGTCACACATAGTTGCTTCCTTTGTACCACCCATGGATGCTGTCCAATCCATTAGTGCAATATTATTATTATTGCTTTGATTACTTAGCACTCGAGTCACTGATTGGAATATGTCCATTGACTTATGTAATTTTTTCACATCATATATCTGATGGAAATCAATAGAGAAAGTTTGTTTTAAAAATTGGGAAAAGTAAAAAACCCAATGAGAACAATTTGTGTTTCAAGTGGATTGAGTATCAAACGTACATACAACATATTAATTGAATCAACAATAAAGTCCTGACCTCGGTAGCTTATACAGTGTACTTACACATTAAAACGTATATTTACTGACTGTGCCTCCATGGTCACTCTCAGGAATTCTTCTCCTTACATGATGTACCCCAAAATCTCTGGATCGCTCCACCCTTTCTGCAACCCAGACGCACAAGTAATGGCTTGTTGATCAATACAATGCTGGCAATAATACCCATTGCTTAAAGTAAATGTAAATAAACAAACCAAATCTAAGGTCTGCAACCTCTGGCTCACCAGATGTTTTGGACTGCAACTTCCATTACACCTAACCAGAATAATACATAATGAAGGATCATGGGAATTGCAGTCCTAAACAGCTGAAGAGCCACAAGTTGCAGACCTCTATGCTAGAGGAATATAACTTTCAAATTCATGTGAAGGTAGCCTCCTTTCAGTTCCTTCTACCCTACCTTTGCCTCACTCACCCCTTCCCCTCCTGACCTCTTTTTACTTCTCCCTCTCTCCTCCAGCTTTTGCACTGATCTTCTGGATGCTCTGAAACAGAATGGGCCTCATTACGAGGTTGGTGCTAGTCATGGCACTATTTGCGCCATGACCAGCACCAAAACCGGGACCGTGTCTGCCCTCGTTCAATGGGGATTTACCTGTCCAGTCCGACCTTGGCGGGACAGGTAAATTCCCATTGTAAAAGCCATTCCCCATTCCCATTTGAGCCCCCATAGGGGTACCGTTATTGACCCCGGTATCCCTTAACGGATCCCGTCCATAACGGGACCCGCTAAGGGACCTCGGAATAGGGCGCAAAGGGATTACCGGCACCGGTGTCATTACCTGTGCCCGGTATCCCTATGCGCCCACCTAAGAATGAGGCCCAATGCCTTTTCCTGTGGTGCGTTGCAAATCATCAAGAATAAATATAAATAAGTTGCAGTTAGCTAAAAAGCTAGGAAGGTTGGTAAGACCACAACCAATAATTATACAGTCCCCATTAGCTTGAGTACACCATCCATCAATCTTCATCCTACACAAAACCTTTAGGTCGTTGCTTCTAACAATCCCTGGTCCCGATCTTTGTTGCAGCCAAGGCAGTACCTTATTCCTAAGGGCATCCCTACGTTCAGGCTATGATGGAGCAGTAACGTTGGTGATAACAAGGTTTATTTGGTCTAAGACCAGTTCTCTCAGAGACTTATCTACTCAGATGTGAGACCTTAAATGGAATGGACTTAATTTTTGCAGAAGTCTGCAAATCGGCAAGGGAGATACTTGGTCCTGATTCAATATCAGATATCAGAGGCCCAACATGAGCTTGCCTTATGGTTGCTCAAGATGAAGGAAAATCCATGGTGTTAGGGTGGGATTGGATCAGATTTTCGGATTTCAGCATATTAGCAGAGTTCTGTTCAGTCTGACTAGCTTTCTTCAGACCCTGAAGTTTGTTCTAACAGCACAGCCACTTGGGATTTATTGATAGCTGAGATTTCAAGGGGCTGCCATGGACTTTGAAAGATATTGTTAGGAGCCTCCATATCTGAAGGTGGATGACTTGCCATAGCGGTGAACAGAGCTGTACCATCTCACTGGATTTATGACCAATTAGCCCCAAGATATCTCCAGGCAATGTTGCGACTATCACCGCCTTATCAATGCCAGTGTGTGAGCACATAGACACCAAAGGAGCTACAGGTTTGTGCCCGACCACTAGGATCTTCATCCCAAGAGTGGTCAGGATTTCCCTGTAAAACAGGGTCTTCAATTCTTACACTTCCATTTTCGTCCTCAAATGTGCTTGTTTTTGTCTCTTGAAGACGTCTCTTCCTATGAGCACTGGCAGCCACCCATTACACGAATCGATTCCTACGAGGCATTAAAGGGCTGCCCTGTCTACTAATCATGATCTTGGTGGTAGGACTTGGTACAAAATATACTCAGAACAACCCCCTAGAGGCCCTCAAATACCCACCAAGTTGTGCGAGACGGGGGGAAGGATAGAAGTATACTGCCAATCAGCACAAGTAAGTGGCTGACACTCCAGGACTCACTTAACTCTTGGCAGGCCTCAGCAGTTGAGCTGCACTGCCACACAATATTCAGACCTGCAGAGTTTCAGCAGGTAGGCAGTTCCAGGGAACCCCTCCTCAAGTAGTACAGCCCTGGGTTAAAGCCTGTAGCATAGTTAGCACAGTTATCGAAAGACAGAAGAAAAAACGAAAATAAACAAAAATATATCAGGAAACGGTTCTTCCAATATCCTGCAGCAAATCTGCCCGCTAATGAGCTGACACCAGCCAGAATATTTCAGGCAACGCGCTAACACAGCAGCTCGAAGTGGAGAAACGCCAGTACGGTGTAGGGAGGAAGGTTAGAGGAAGGCACCTAGGAACGTGGGGAAAACATGCAAACACCAGAGTGTTGTCAAGCCGCACCCAAGAGGGCTGCTTCCAATAACACCATCACTGTATAGTGTACGGGAAAGAATAATGGGAAAGAACAATATTCCCACCCAGGGAAGGGCGCTCAGCCAATCAGGTGGCTGGAACAGCGGGCGAGAATACACAATCCCTGCCTTCTTGTCAGAATTGAAACAATATTATGCCTCCTATCGTAACAATTGTATGTGTATTGGCCTACGCCACGTTGTCTAAACATCATATGCGAACAAACTCCACGGCAAGGTCTTGACCTTAGAGAAAGTAATGTAAGTCGCCATCTTGGATTTAGCCGCCATTTTAGGTTCTCTTGTAATATGGAAGTCACCCTGAACATCAAAATGGAGGCCGAATGACATTCTGAGTGAGATTCTGGCCGTTGTGACCTCCGTACAGATGAATAATTAATATGCCTGCAGGCCACTTGTCGGGGTCACGAACTGAGACCTTGCCCTACCGTTGACCTATATGTAAATGTACAACTATATCAGTGAAACTAATCGAAATGCATATATTAAAGGATTGACCTGGCAAGGAACCCATAGGCCCGGCTCGTAGAATGGTTAACCCGCGAGAGGGTTGGCCAAGGGCTGGACAAATAGTATAAAAGACCCAAGTATTCCAATGTACGGTCTCTCTCACTAACGCATTGAACTCTTGTTGAAGTTCGTTATGTTACTCTGAGAGCCGAATAGCTATCCGTTTGTCAATTGACTTTGGTAACTGTTGTAGCTTTTGAATAAAGCACTTGTATGTCCTTTGTAACCTGTGTTGGTGTGTTTCCTTTTGGGCTTCCCGGCCTCATATTATTTTTCTGTGTCCACATTCTGTTTCAGCCACCCGAGGCCTTTCCCAGATTGGCGCTTTTTCCTAACATGGGGAGGCAACAGGGATTGCCTCCCCATGGTAGAAAACCCCAAATGCCCTTCCCCACCCCTCGACCCCAATTTACAGAAGTGACCGGAACCTTGTGCTCCGGTCCCTGAAGCTCCTCCCGTCTGGCCGCCATCGAAATAGAACAGGGACTGGGTCACTTTTCGGATGACGGTGGTCATTTTGGAACATGTTTTCCATGGCTGCCCTAATCTGAAAAGGGATGTAGTCACTTTTCCATTTCAATGGCGGCTGCAATTTTTGTGCAAATCCCGGGGTGTGAATAGCTCTCACGCCCGACTGTGGGGCGGACTTGGGGTTTAACAGCCTGAGCTGGGTCTACCAAAGCTCAGGTGGCGGCTTGTTAATCCCCATATCCGCCCCCCAGGCGAGGCGTGAAAGCTATATTAGCAAATGGAAGTCATTATTGACCTTCTCTGAACCAGGTGAAATGTTTTCTTATTGACTGCATTCCGATCAATCCGATTTCAGAATCAAACTGCAAAACCAAACCTTTTATTTTACGTTACACCAAATTTGTGCTAATGTTAAAGCATTCCTGTTCAAGCAAGCTTACAACTAAAATGCTTTCATTAAGAATGCAACACTGCCATTTAAATACTCCAAAATAAAACCACACTTAATTTACGTGTTGTCCCTTTACTTCCCTCACTGATAAACTGGCTTTTTTTCCTTCACCAGAACTCCAACACCTATATTACCAATACCACTTTCTGCCAATAGCCTTATGGACTTCCTGAGGGGACATTATCACTTGGGATAATGACCCCCAAACACCTTATGTGCCCTGGCTTCGCCTAAGTTCGTGGTGGGTGTTTATCCTGGAATAATGACTCCTTCATGGACAAGAAAGGTATGTTACATACATTCGGAGGTCAAGTCCTAAAAATAAAAGTGGGGGCACTCATCAACAAACACAATGGGATGAGACGTCGCCAGAAATTAGCATATCATTGTGAAATGTGAACATTCCATTAAATTGGCTTTGCATAACCACCCAAATTTCACAGTACGAATGGCATTTGCCTTTCATAAAATCAAAACACACACAAAACCAAGAGAGGATATTTTCTTCTAATAGTGTTTTTGAAAACATTAAAAGGTGTGCATGTTTTAAACTCCAAGAACCAATACCAATGTTTTCCCTGGAACATGCAGTACTGAAATGGGACATTTCACCTTTAATTGTTTGCTATTTTTCAGAAGGTTATATAGTGCAGCCTTGAAGTGTCCAGCCTACAAACGTGGAGACTGTGGTTCGATCCCAGAGGTTGGCTTTTTTCATGAGCGGATGAGTGTATAGGGCGGATGAGTGTATAGGGCGGATGAGTGTATAGAGCGGATGAGTGTATAGGGCGGATGAGTGCACAGGGCAGATGAGTGCATAGGGCGGATGAGTGCATAGGACGGATGAGTGCGTAGGGCGGATGAGTGTGTAGGGCGGATGAGTGTGTAGGGCAGATGAGTCTGTAGGGTGGATGAGTGTATAGGGTGGATGAGTGTATAGGGCTGATGAGTGTATAGGGCGGATGAGTGTATAAGGCGGATGAGTGTATAAGGCGGATGAGTATAGAGAGCAGATGAATATATAGAACAGGATTACTGCATATCAGCAAAGACCTTATTGCTGTTGAATGAGTGGAAAACAAGAGTGCAAAAAGTGGATGAGTACGCAAAGCAGATGAGTGCGGAGAGAGGATGAGTGCGGAGAGAGGATGAGTGCAGGGAGAGGATGAGTGCGTAGGAGAGGTTGAATGCGCAGATGAGGTTGAATGCGCATGAGGGGCTGGGTGCATAGGAGGGCTTGGATGCGTAGATGAGATGAGTGCGTAGAGAGGATGAGTGCGTAGAGGGGACGAGTGCGTAGAGGGGACGAGTGCGTAGAGGTGACGAGAGCGTAGAGGAGATGAGTGCATAGAGATGCTCAATGAATAAAGCAGACGGAATGAGTGAAGAATGTAGATGGAGTCTATATGGTTAGAACAAATGACATATGTGAATGGAAGTGATCACATATACGGACTGAACGGGTACCGGATGTGAATGGAACAGGTGACACACGTTGACAGAACAGCCGACATATGTGAATTGAACGAGTGCCGTATATCGACGGATTGGGTGCCATAGGTGGATGATCGGGTGCCGTATACAGACGAAACTAATGACGTAAATGGATGAAACGTACAACTTAGGTGACTGGAAAGAATAGAATATGATGAAGCTACAGATGAAAATATATGGATGGAGTGCATAAAACAACTTGGAATACACGAAACGGTTCGGGGTAAATAGAGCACATCTGACTGCGTGTGGCGGAGAGGAGTGCGTATGGCGGAAAGGATTGCTTGCATGAGACTGACAGGAGTGCATGCTTGGAGCTGACTGGAGTGCATGCATGGGACAGACAGGAATGCATGCATGGAGCAGACAAGATTGCGTGTGTGGGGCAGGCCGGAGTGCGTGGGACTGACTCGAGTGCACGAGTGCGTCGAGTGGGCCGGGGGGCGTAGAGCCAAATGGGGTGCACGAAGGTGATAGAAATGCGTGACGTATATAGTATGGTCTGGAATGCAGAGAACGTTCAAAAAAGCTTATATCACACCCTAACACACCTCCACGCTTAGTCTCTCCTTACACCACCACTCAACTAGAACACAGAGATACTATGACACTATTCGGTATAACTGTTCTCATACCAACATTCTGCCTCATACTCCCCATCACTCTAAATAAACACTGCTGGTTACCCACCCCCAGCCAGGCGTTCTCTTCAGGCCTAACGCAGCCACAATCGATCTGGATAAATCCTGCCAGAACGAACACATACTCCTGACCTCTCAACCATCACACCTACCGGTAAGAAGCAGCTATTACACGAATACCGCACCAGCTGCACACATATCCGGTGCTCACATGCACCGCGAATCTCTCTACTCTCTCTATTGACCTGAACTTCGGTTCCCAAGGGCGTTCAACCTACCAGCACCTTCAGACCATACCAATGGTATATAAGGCGCTATATAAATGCAAAGTAACATAACATAACATAACTCAAAGAGGACATTCAATTTTTGTCATTTTAGCTTGGGGGGACTGAGTACACCCTCTAAAAAAAGAGGGTGGACTCCGCGTGTGCCTTTGACTTGAGTCCTGCATACATTTGGATATATGAATGGTATTTCTTAATGACTGTTCAAAATCTTTCTCGTTTGACTGAAGCACGCACTTTTTGTAGAGTATTTCGGTGGTAATGGTTCTGATGGTCTGAAGGCTCCACCAGGTTTGATCATTTCATTTGTTTTCTCCGGTGGTCGGATTAATGCTCGTTTAGAGAAGGGATGCCGATTGGCTAAGTGCAGGCTCGGACTGGGACAGGAAATAGGCCAGGTCACCCAAAAAAAAGTGGCCCACCCCTCGCCTCAAAAAAGTGGCCCAACCCTCGCCTCACGACCCTAGACTTCTGATGACATCAACGGAAGTGATGTCATTTGACCCCACCCCAAAGTGACATCCCGTGAAGCGATGAAACATGACCTTTCACCCCTTAACAAAACAGGAAGTGGCATCAAATAACATTGTACCTAAGTACACTAAATTACTGTGAATCCAAGCAGACGTCCAAGGCCAAATGATAATGTTATTGTATAGCATTTACGCGTAAGCTATTTTTGATCGAACAAATATGCATACAATATCACCCAACCTGTGTTGGTACTCATTTTTCAACCTAAAAAGGATGAAAGGCTTTTTGAAAAAAAAACAAATTAAAAAATATATATATTTTTCCCATTTGGTTTCTTCCAAACCGGCCCAGGCATGGCCAGAAACCGGCTCCCACTCCGAAAGGACGATTTCGGCCCGGCCACAGGCCGAAAGGCTGAGGGGCCGATCCGACCCTGGCTAAGTGGGCACACAAATGAAGACTTAATGAAATGAAAAAAGAACACAGAACTGAATAAGGCATGTGCTTCCAGGTATGATATGGCGGTACAGGTTTGCACGCAATTCGCAAACGTCTAACATTAAAATGTTGCGTTGTAGAAACTCTTGTGTGCGGGCGCGTTATAAATGACCTATCATATCATATCTTCACTTGGCTAGCCAACTAATAACCCTCGTCAAGTGGTCCTAAGGCAGTTATGGGATATCTAGAGAATTTATGAAAGCCATCCAATTAGCTGTGAACAAAATGAAGCCTAAAATCAAGTACTTTACATTTTGTATTTTATTTTCTGAGCGGTGCGCAGGCAGAGCAAATATGAAAGGAGACATCTGTAGGCAGTGCCCAGCACCAAGCAACATTCTACTAATGAAAGCTTTTAAAAAATATATTTCTGGGTGCATCTTGACATATTTGGGTAAGACTGCTCCAAACGCTAAAAGCATTTCCCGAGTTTAACAAATGGTTCTTCTTTGAAATACGGAATAAAAAATTACTAGGCTGAAAACGCTGTTTTTTTTGTTTGAATTTCTGAAATACCCTTTTGCGTTTCTTTGCACTTTCTTTTTAAATGCAGGGGGAGACCCCGACCTCGTTCTCACATCCCCTCTACCTTAATGTACCCACACCCTATCTTTTAATTGCGAAAAAAAGTTCCAAAAAGTTGACAAATTTGACAAAAAAACGCGGTATTTACGGCCCCGTAATTTTGTTATTTGTTTTTTTAGGCAATACCTAACAAAACCTGAGGAAATTACCCTAGTTTCCTATTTCTGAAATGCACAGTGTGTGTGTACAGTACGCTTCTTCAGATTCATGTGTCATATAAATGACATACCATCCCAATTGGAATTGTGTGCTGGTCATTCTGAAAAGAAACTCAACACGATTTTAGTTTAGTTTAGTTTAGTTTCTTTATTTGTACCGCGCGCCGAACCCTGGGGTAACCGGGCGCCGGAGACTTAGAGACAGTTACAACATGGCAAAATATATAATACAGACTGTGAAATAACAACATTAAAGTGTTTTGGACCAGGTTACAAGATGGTCGACAAGGACATGCAGAGATGAAGTACATTAAGCAGAATTTTTGTTGGCAAGCCATGTTTTAGTATTGGCGCTAAAAGTCCAAAAAGAGGGTTCTGCTCTAATAGTTAGAGGCATAGCGTTCCATAGTTTGGCAGCTAGGACCGGGAAGCTGGCGCCACCTGCTTTTTGTTTTAGGCAGAATTTGGGAATGGAGAGGCAATGTGAGTATGGCTTTCTAGTTGGTCTAGTAGATGTGTGATTGTGGAACTTGTCTGCCAGGTATTTGGGGGCGTCATTGGAGCGGCATTTATGGACGATGACGAGGGATATGAGCGTGATTCTGTCTCGTACAGGGAGCCAGTGAGCGTCTTGCCTGAAGCTGGAGATGTGAGCGTGTCGAGGGATACTGAGGGCGGCTCTGACGGCATTATTTTGAAGCACCTGTAGTTTGTTCAGGTTGTGTTCTGATGTGCAGAGAAAGAGTGTGTTACAGTAGTCCATTTTTGAGATCACTAGCGCTCTGGCTAGTGTAATGCAGCTTGAAGGAGATAGGAAGGGTTTGCAGGTGTTGATAAGCTTATTTGTATAAGCTGTGGATGAGGCTATGGCATTCACCTGTCTTTTGAGCGAGAGGGTAGAGTCTAGATAAACCCCAAAGGTTTTAATTTCTTTGGCTACTGTGATTAGGTTACCGTCTATGTTGATGGATGCGTAACGGGGGTCTAGTTTGTTTAGCCATGGTTGGGAGCCGACAAGAAGGAGCTCAGTTTTCTCGTCGTTGAGGCATAGACCGTGCTCTGCCATCCAGGCTTGGCTCTCCAAATATAGGTTGTTGATTTTGGTGGAGTCCTCATCGTAGCACCCTGACAGGGTGATGAGAACCTGGCTATCGTCGGCATAGTTTGTGTATGTGACACCCAGGTTATCTAGGCGGTCAAACAATAGCTTAGTGAAGATATTGTATAGGGTCGGCGAGACGCACGTGCCTTGAGGGACGCCGCAGGTGATGGGGACAGGGAGTGCTGAGGCCCCCGGGGAGGAAACCCAGGTGGTTCGGTTGGCCAAGAAGGACTGGATCCAGGTAGTCGCCTGGTTAGAGAAGGCCGCTGAGGCTGTCAGATGTTCCATGAGGATCTGATGGTCGACGAGGTCAAAGGCTGCTGATAGATCTAGTAGTAGGAGAATGGCTAGAGTACCCTTGTCCTTTGCCTCGTCCATCTGGATTTTTAGGTCCAGTAGGGCTGACTCTGTTCCGTGCCTTGGCCTGAAGCCGGATTGTCTAAAACCTAGGAGGTTGTTGTCTTCCAGGTGCTTCTGTATTTGCAGGTAGGCCACTCTGTCTAAGATTTTTAGGATGTAGGGAACGGTGATGATAGGTCTGTAGTTGGTTGGGTTATTGGGTTCTAGATTCGTTTTTTTTTTAGTAGTGGCATGACCCAGGCCTCCTTGAGGCTGCTGGGCACTGAGCTTGATTTGAAGGATGCATTGATAAGGGCTGTTATGAAGGGGGCCAGAATGTTGGCGCCTTCCTGGATGATGGGAGCTGGGCATGAGTCCCCTTGGCATCTGGAGGGTTTGAGGCCCTTAATGATGCTTTCTACTTCTTTAGTGGATACTGGTGAGAAGGAGAAGGGGGGCAAGTGGGAGTTTTGGGAGTGGTGGACAGTGGACAGTTTGTTTTTTTGGAAAGGCTAAGCTTTTTCTGTTCGATTTTGGATTGTAACATGGTGATTTTGTGTGCTAGGGCTTTTTGAATCCTCTCACACCAGTCTGCATCTTTCACGCAGGTTTCTGCCAGTGTGGGGGGGATTCGAGTTCCCTGAGGATATTAAAGAGCTCTTTTGTTTTGGATTTAGCGCTCTCGATTCTGTTATCATATGTCTCTTTTTTGGCCTTGAGGATGGCGGTTTTGTAGGTGGAGGCTGCTATCGAGAGTTGTGTTTTGTTGGATAGGTTCGGTGTTTTTCTCCAGGTGACTTCTGAAGCTCATTTGGAGTTTCGGAGAATTTTTAGCTCTGGTGTGAACCATTTGTTCATGTGGGCTGCCGGTTTGGCTTAGGAGAATTTGAGGGGAGCGATGCTGTCTGCTGCTGATTCTAACGTTTTGTTGTAGAGGTCAGCAAGTTTCTCTGCATCTAGGTTTACTTAGTTAGTGAGGGTAAGGATGTTGTCTATAAGTGGGCGGAGGTTTTGTAAGGTGATGTTGCGGTTGTTTCCGGTGAGGGTTTGGGGGATGGTGGTTGGTGTGTTTGGTTGTGATTTCCCTTGGATGGAGAAGGAGATGGCGTGGTGGTCAGACCATGCAGTTTGCTCGTTTTTTGTGATGGTCGTAGAGCAGTTGAGATCCGCTAGCCAGTCCAGGGTCCTGCCTTTGTTGTGGGTAGGGTCTGCGATTCTGAGCTTGAACCCTAGTTGGGAGATGGTGCTTTCCAGGGAGAGCGCATTGGCATTGTTTGGGTTGCCGAGACCGAGGTTGAGGTCGCCAAGTAGGATAATTTGAGATCCTGTTTTGGTGTTGGTGGTCAAAAGGTCAGATATCTCTTCCTCAAATGTGGTGATAGGGCCAGGGGGGTCTGTAAAGGAGGTGTACTAGTATGGTTTGTGTGGCAGAGAGTTGGAGCTTGGATGACAGAAGTTCTGCAGAGCGGAGGCTGGGCGATGGGATTAATCTAAGGCCAAGGGATGTTTTGGCGATGAAGGCTACTCCTCCTCCTTTACCTGTGTCCCGGTCTTTCCTTAGTATTGAATAACCTTCTGGGATGGCGAGGGATAGAGCTGGGCTTGCTGCTTGGTGCAGCCAGGTTTCAGTGATAGCCAGGAAGTGCAAGTTGTTGGCAGAGATGAGGTCTGCGATATCTAGCGCATGGGCGACCAGGGAGCGGGAATTGATGAGGGCGCCCTTGATCAATGGCTGTTCAGAGGTGTTCAAGGGGGCTGTTTGGGTGATGTTCAAAGTTTGGGCGGTATTGGCTTGATTGAGAGTGGGATGAGGGGAGTGTCTTTTGGCGAGAGTCTTGGGGGTTATGAACCGAGAGCCGAGTCTCAGCTCTCTATCTTTCAATGTGCATGGGTTCCAGGGAGTGGGCAGAGCAGCAAATCGGTGGATCCATTCTATGGGGCTGAGGGTGCCGTTAGGCTGGTCAATATGTTGGGCCTCGAGAAAACCCATGGTCGAGGTGTATGAGGGATGTTGGGTTGGGGGTGATTGTGGACGGGGTTTGTGGCATATGGTGTTATTGAGGTGGAGCAAGGCGAGTGTGGCCGTTAAGGTGAGAATGACTACGTAGAGGTTTGCCATGGGTGGGCAGTGTGAGACCTGGATATAGTGGGTGAGGTAGACTAGATTGCAATTGGATAGTTTGGGTGGAGCGGGGGCTGACTGGGTCCAGATAGGGAGGAGGGCAAGTAGTCAAGACCAGAATAAGCTACAATAGGCACAGTGGTCAATAGACTAGGGCACAGAGGCTGGCAAGTGGGTCCATTCAAAAGTGAGGTGCGGTGGTCAGCAGATTAAGGCACAATGGCTAGCATGTAGGCACAATCAAGGTGAGGCACAGTGATCTGCACAATGGCTAGCAGGTTAGGCACAATCAATATGAGGCACATTGGTCAGTACAATGGCTAGCAGGTAGGCACAATCAATGTGAGGCGCAGTGGTCAGTACAATGGCTAGCAAGTAGACACAATCAGGGTGAGGCGCGGTGGTCAGTACAATGGCTAGCAGGTAGGCACAATCAAGGTGAGGCACAGTGGTCTGCACAATGGCTAGCAGGTAGGCACAATCAATGTGAGGCAGTACAATGGCTAGCACGTAGACACAATCAGAGTGAGGCACTGTGGTCAGTACAATGGCTAGCAGGTGGGCACAATCAAGATGCGGCGCAGTGGTCAGTACAATGGGTAGTAAGTACGCACTTTCAAAAGGTCATGCTTGCGGCAGTACAAAGGAGTATGCGAGATATGCATGATAAGGTGCAGCAATAAGTACAGGGTAGGCAGTTTGCCTTTGGATTATTAGATCGACGGGAAGTGCAAGGTAGGCAAAACAGGCTCAAAACAGGAGCTGGCCTTTTTACTCGTCGATGTATGCAATGGGTCGGCAAGACCCGCCCTAGAGACATCAGCTCCTTTTTTTTTTAAAGGAAAACACTGATTTTATCATGGGATTAAAGTAGGCTGTGGAATAGCGCCCGTGCTAATCACAGCAGCTGCAAAACTTGCTCAAAATGTGCGCACGTTCGGAGCCTGCGATAACATATGGCGCTGCAGCTGAACGTGCAAGGTAGTCCGGGCAGTTGATGAGAAGCCATGTACTCAGCAATTTGGCGGGTGGACACAAATTAGACAGATATTTGTTTGCAAATCAAAATGGGCGCCCATCCGAAAACCGGCATGTTCAAGCTCTGTTTTGCAACATCCTTTGCCAGAACATTCTGCTTGGCCTGGGCAGCTTTCCCCTCAGCCACTCGCAAACAGAAAACAAAAAGGGCTGTATTCTTCTGGAATCTCTAATATTGCAACACAAATGTGATATTATTACAACAACATCCAGTGGAAAAAGAAACAGCAGTGCATCCAGCTGGAAAAATAACCCTTTGTCGGTGATTGACAGTCTAATCCCGTCCAAGTGAAGAGCTAGGGCACGTTAGCGATTTCATATTCTGCCCATAGTGTGACCACAAAGCCCCTGATACACTCCACTGCACGTCAAAATGGATAAAATAACTAACCTCTTCGGTTTCTAGCAGCCATGATATACAGGTTCGGACTGGGGCATAACATTGTCTCTGGCACCAATGAAAAAGTGGCCATAGTTGCAGATGGCAATTCATTCCTTTTGTGACAGATTGTTTGAGTAGTAGCCATGGGGGAGTTTTTGATAAAAATGTGATGCAAATTGTGCATTTTCAAGAACTCAGCAACAGAGGTCAAAACTACTAGCTGCATACTGAAGTAACTCAAACTGGCCCACATGCATACATGTGCCAACCCTCCCGATTTAGGCGGGAGACTCCCGATTTTGGCGTGAAAAATATTGTTATTTTTTATGTTCTCCCGCCGAAAATACATCTTTGCCCAATGCATTCCTATGGCAAAAATGTTGTCTCCCGATTTTTCTGAGAAAATCTCACTCCCAGGTGGGTCGGAATGTTGGCATCTATGCACATGGGCCAAAAAGTGGCCCAACTTGACCCAAACAAAATGGTCACACACTAGCTGTCATGTTGAGGATTGTAGTTCAGGAGGCATTATGTTGGGGATTGTAGTTCAGGAGGGGGCGCGACCTGGGGAGCAGGGAGGGAAGTGATTTAAGGTGGAGGGAAAGTCAGTTGGAAGATGTTGGGCATTGAATAAAGACGTGTTAAGTGTCACTCTGTCTTCACGCCTTTTATTAGCACAACGGCCAACAAATTCCCCACGGTTCCCCAGGAAAGGGAAACCTGGCACTGGTGACGAGGGGGGGACCGTCTCATGCTGGAGCGTCGTGGGTGAGGAATGCCGCACAGTGTGAATTCCAGGCGGCAGCCGCGCCTGCCAACTCGGCAGAGCGCAGGGAGGTATCTCGGTCCACGGGACGCATTGGCAGCAGACCCGGTGCTGTGGTGGTGAGCGGGGGAGCCAAGGTGGTGGCCACAGGTCAAGTTGCAGTGGTGCTCATGCCTGTAAAAGGCAGCCGGCCATGGTCCTCACCTCCAGCCCACGAGGCCCACGAGGCCCACGTATGCTATCACTGGCACAGAAGGAGGTCTGGGAGGAGAAGGAAGTCCTCACACACACACCCAGGCCTCGAGAAGGGAGGGTGTAATAAAGACAGTGAAGGAAGTGGTCCTGAGACACAGCAGAGAGCAAACCGGCTGTGAGATACACACACGGCCACCAGGTCGAACCCAGATATCCCGGCCACTCTTCCCATGACGCCGCAGTCACAGGGCCCACATAGGGTGCAGGAATCATTGGCTGTCCAGCTATCAGGGGTATTGAACATGTCTGATACCAGTAATATGGGGCCATGATGGACGAGATGGTTTAGGGACTTTGATCTGTACATTGGAGCCACAGGGCCATTAGAGGATGCCCAACAGCAATGCCTGTTGAAGTTGGCAGTAGGCCCTGCCACGAGAGATATCGATGAACTTCTTGCCAACTCCATTGACACTATCCAGGTATTGAAAGAGGTGCTGGCCACATACTTCACTCCACATACAAATGTGGATTACGAGAGGCATATGTTCCACAGCACCAAGTAGATAAAAGGAGACACCATGGACGCCTTTGTCATGAGATTGCGTGTTAAGATGAAACACTGTGACTTTGGCAATTACTCAACACAGAGGGACCTGAGATCCCAAATTATAGCGGGGTGTGAAATCAAGCATTTCGGCGCAAACTACCACAAAAGATCTGTCACGCTCACCTGGTCTCCACTCGTGTCCGAAGGATGATGTCTGCACTGGTGTTGCGCTGCTTAAATGAGGGTGCTAGCCCGCGACTTCCCTTCGTTCTCACCTCAGGAGACGTTCGCCTGCAAGTCGAAACAAGATATTAGCCAAGTGAATGGAGCTGGTTTTGGTTTCACCTCCTTCCGATTTCCCTATTTTCCTCTGGCTCAACTTGGTTTTTTTATAGGTGAGCTCTCCGTACTGCACTCTCTGGCAGGGGCACGGATATACAGTCTTTCCAAGATCAAGTTACTTCACTGATCTGATGGAGGTTGCTGAATTGGAAGAACCGGAATAAGCAGGTAAGTCTCTATCCCAATAACCCCTTGGAATAGCTGCCTTAAGTCTTTCTCGCTCAAAAGTAACATCCTTCCAGCTGCTGTCAGTTTGATGTAGCATGCACTTGAGATATTGCTCCAAGGTCTGGTTTGTCCTCTCAGTCTGACCATCAGTTTGGGGATGGTGGCTGGTGGAAAGTCTTACATCGATTTGAGCTAACTCACAACATTTCTTCCAGAAGTGTGAGATGAACTGGCTGCCACGGTCTGAGATCAGGATGGAAGGACATCCGTGTATTCAGGCAATCTGCTCAAGAAATTCTTTAGCCAAGATTGAAGCTGAGGGTAATCCTTTTAGTGGGATGAAATGGGCCATTTTTTAAAACAAATCCACCACCACTAAAATTGTGTTGAATCCGTTACAAGGAGGAAGGTCCGTTATAAAATCAAGCGATAGGGTATGCCAAGGTGTAGGTGGAATGTCTAATGGCTGTATCAAGCCTGGTGATTTTGTTTTTGGGCCTTGTTTTGAGCACAAACTCCACAGGATAGTAGAAACTGCTTGATGTCTTTACGCCATGTCGGCCACCAAAAATGCTGTTTGATCTTGACCTCAGTTTTTGTGATTCCAGGATGACCTTCTACTAATGATTCATGGTAATTTGAAACTAGTTTTTCCTGAAGTTCTCTGCTGGGCAGGTAGAGACGTCCTCGAAAATAGGGTAACTGGTTTGAGACTGAATGGTGAGGACTTCTTGTCGGCCAATTCTTTAGGGTGTTGGAATCCATGAGATGAGAGATTTCTTCTTGAATGTCATCTAACGTTAGAGACATAGTAATTCCAAGAATCTTTTCACCAGGAATGATGGGCACTAGGTCGGGATTGGCGTATTCCTTGTCTACTCCTATACGGGACAATGCATCTGCCTTGCCATTTCGACAGCCAGGTCGGTAAGTAATTACAAAGTCAAATTCAGCAAAAAATAATGCCCATCAGAGTTGGCGAGATGATTGAGCTTTTCCCACCTTCAGGTACTGTACATTGCGATGATCAGTAATTACTGTGATGGTGTGCCTAGCTCCTAAGAGGTAATGCCGCCAAGCTTTGAAGGCCGCCTTGATGGCTAACAGTTCCTTGTCCGTAATAGCATAATTCAACCCGGGAGCCGTAAACTTCCGTGACCAAAAGGCTACCGGGTGCAGTTGACCAGTTTCGGGGTCTCTTTGTGAAAGGACCGCTCCCATTGCCAGACTGGAAGCATCCGTTTCCACCACTTACAGTAGGTCTGGACAAGGGTGTTTCAGGATCGGGGCTGATATGAATCTTTGTTTTACCTACTGGAAAGCTTTCTCAGTCTCTTCGGACCATTGAAAACGCTTGGTTTTGAGTAGCAGAGAGGTGATGGGATGCACTAGTTACAAAAACCCTGCAATGAAGCGACGATAGAAGTTTGCAAATCCGAGCATACTCTGAACTCCTTTAATCGAGGTTGGCGACGGCCAGTTGAGAATGGCATCAACCTTTCGTGAATCCATGCATACACCATGAGGGGTTAGGACAAATCCAAGGAACTTGACCGCAGTAACATGGAAAAAGCATTTTTCCAGCTTTGCAAATAGTTTGTGTTGTCGAAGTTTGTCTAAAACTGCGCGGACATGTTTCACGTTTTCTTGCTCTGAACGGGAGTATACCAGAATGTCGTCGATGTATACTACGACACACACATCAATCAATTCTCGCAAAACATTGTTCACGAAATACTGGAACACCGCTGGGGCGTTGCAAAGGCGAAAAGGCATCACCTGGTACACAAATAGCCCGTATTTGGTGCTTAAAGCGGTCTTCCATTCGTCCCCTTTCTTAACCAGGTGGTATGCTCTGCGGAGGTCTAACTTGGTGTAAATCCGGGCATCTTTAACTTGATCCAGTAGGTCAGGAATCAGAGGCAACGGGTAACGGTTTTTAACAGTGACCTGATTCAATGCGCGGTAGTCGATGCAAGTCCTAAGGTCACCTTCCTTTTAGGAACGAAGAATAAGAGTGAAGCCGCCAGGGACTTGGATGGGCGAATGAAACCGTTAGCCAGGTACTGGTCTAAATATTTTCTCAAATGCAGGTTCCCGGGTTCTGTGAGAGCATAGATTCGACTGCACGTAATCTGTGCTCCTGGTACAAGGACGATCTGACAGTCATACGACCTATGAGGGGGCAGTGTGTTGGCTTGATCCTTTTGGAATACATCCAGATAGTCTTGATATACCAGAGGTAGAGGGTTGGTTGGTCTCATGATCGTTGTCGCTCCAGTGACCAAAGTTCCTTTAGTTGGATAACAAGTTTGAGCACAGTCGACGGAAAAGTTCAGCCTCTTGGCACGCCAGTCTATGCAAGGATTGTGTGATTCTAACCATGGCATTCCGAGAATTATTTGAAATTGTGGAGCCTTGATTATATCAAACACGATGGTTTCCCGATGGCCGTCTTGGCACAAAAGTGTCATCTCTGTCGTAGAGTGCGTTACCGGACCCGAAACGATTTCAGTTCCGTCGACTATAGTGACTAAGTCTGTTGTTGCCTTTTCGCAAAGGGAAAGGTTCATCATTGAAGCAAATTCTTGATCTATATAATTTCCAATGGCTCCGCTGTCGATGTATGCTCTGACTGCATGTATTCGAGACGGTTGTTGGTGATTTATAAGGACCATAGGCAAAAATATGTGTGAGGTCTGGGAGTCCTTCTTTTTGCTCGGCAAGCGGACCTCTACGCTTGCCGGGCGGAGAAGTTTTCCGGCTCAGACTCTGTTTCTACCTTGCCAGGGACTCCTACTGCCTTCTTGGGTAGTTTCACTGGGCACTCTCGGAGGAAATGGCTGGCTGACCTGCAATACAAACACAGATGTTGTTGTCTTCTCCTATCCCTTTCAGCCTTGGATAATGGCCCTCGCACTCCTCCAATTTGCATGGGTTCTGACACGTGGGTGATCTTGGAGGCGTTTTCCTTGGGGCGTACAAATACCCTAGAATCAATTCTAGCACGATTTGCCTTACGGTTCTGCAGTCTGTGATCTAGCTGGACCACTAAATCTATGTATTCAGCACAGTCTCTGGGCGGGTTAACCACTTGAGCTAAAACGTCCTTTAACTCCCCTCTCAAACCGCGGTAAAACAGTGTTGTTCTCTTGTCATCCGGCCAATCAGTTTCCACAATCAATCTGTTGAAGGTTGCAATGCATGTTAGCAGATCCTGGTTGCCTTGACGCAAAGACAAAAGCTTGTTGTCTAAAGCCTGACCTTGGCAACGCCGGGCAAACAGCTTCTCCATATCCAATTGGAATCTTTGGAAGTCTCGCAAGATGGGATCATCCCGACTGACCAGCGGTACCGACCAGTCAACTGCACTGCCACTAAGACATGAAAGTACAAAAGCCAATTTGGACTGGTCATTTGGAAAAGCTCCTGGCCTGCATAGGAAATGTAGACGGCACTGATTCATAAACACTGCATACCTTTTTGGATCCCCAGCAAATCGTTCAAGGGGTGCCAAGGGTACAGCTCCTGGTAGGACCACCTGAACTGGATTGCTTGACGCAGTGGGTACTGTTGACCCCACCCCCGGAAGCGGTGTTTGCCCCGCCTGTGACTGGAGCAGCTGTCTGACGAGATCGTCGGTGCTATCCTTGGCTACAATCAGTTCTCTTCGTAAGGCATTGGTTTCCTGTCTAGCTGAATGTACCTCGGCCCTGAGTTCCCTCAAAAGCTGGGCTAGCTGATCAGTTTCCGAGGTTTTCATGACTCCCAGTTAGAGAATTTGTGTATGTTCGCGTTCTGTTGCGCTCACCTGGTCTCCACAGGGGCGTACTCATGTCCGAAGTATGATGTCTGCACTGGTGTCGTGCTGCTTAAATGAGGGTGCTAGCCCACGTCTTCCCTTCGTTCACACCTCAGGAGACATTCGCCTGCAAGTCGAAACAAGATATTAGCCAAGTGAATGGAGCTGGTTTTGGTTTCACCTCCTTCCGATTTCCCTCTTTTCCTCTGGCTAACCTGTTTTTTTTATAGGTGAGCTCTCTGGCAGAGGCACAGATATGCAGTCTTTCCAAGATCAAGTTACTTCACTGATCTGATGGAGGTTGCTGCCGGTGAGTATAGCGCTATAGTTTTAATTAGCTTTCCTTTGCTTTGTGCGACTAACCTGCTTTGTCTTTTCTGTTCGGCAGGTGTGGCGCAATTCCAGGAAGGAGATGGAAGAACCGCTCGATGGAGTTACTAGACGGTGTTGAGGTGCGGCGCAATTCAGGATGATGAAGAACTGCTTGATGGAATACCTGGAGGAGGTCGACCCCAGGTGAGTAGCTACCCGAGAAGGTACCTTCTGTTCTGCTCGTCTGCAGATGCGGTGGTCCGCGGATAAGCAGAAGGCGAGGCCGGGATGTTGACTGCAGGTAAGGCCTTCAATGCTTTAATAACTCCTGTTCTTCTCTTTTCACAGGTGCCGATGGATAGAAGACTCTGGACGGGCGTGGCTGAAGGAGAGCAAGAGCTGAATTGATACAGTGAGCATTACGCTGCAGGAGTGCAGAACAAGGCGAAGCGTGTTCAGTTCGCAGGGTGCAGTTTAAATAGCCTTAGAAGTAGTTCCAGGCAAATAGTCCCCTTAACCGTATCCCACCTCTTCAGGTAAAGTAGTCCCAAGCCACACCCTGCACTGAATGGCTCAGCCTCCCAGAGCTGAGTATATAGACCATGTAGTTAACACCTACCATGAGCCTGGTGCCAGCGGCGCCAGGACTGAGTCCAGGTTTAGCCTAGCTGGGGCCTGATAAGCCCCCAAGCATGCCAGAGTCAGGGATGGGCTCACGAGTTTCAGGGGTTTGGGAGCATGCACCATGACAAGACCAGGACACTGGATGAAATTCTGATGTTGGCCAGTTGAAATATGTTGGCCAGTCGGAATTGACGGTAGACTCTCAGGTAGAGAGCTTCAATAACCCCAAGGGATCTGCAAATCACAGAGAAGTGGTCCACAGACTGCAGAGGGAGAAAAGGGCTCAGAGTGAGCAATTCTGCAACAAATGCAGGTACGAGTTCCCACATGAAGGGTTGTGCCCAACGATCGGACATCAGTGCTCCGCATGTGGAGAGGAAAGGCACTTTAAGTCGGTGTATCTCCTTGCAAGGGAAGGGAGAAAAGGAGCATGTGGCAGCCAGACCTAGAAAAAAGAGCAGCACCAAGGCGGCACAGGCGTCCATGGGAAGCATAAAAAACAAGGAACACATGACCAAGAGTCAGGGGATGAAAAGCCAAGAAGAGAGCAGAGAGTGAGAAGGATATATAAAATAGCCCCAGCACGATCGGATGGCGCACCAGATGACATGTTCGCTATTCAGCGGTACAGTCCCCATCTGAAACAGAGCTAAGCTCCTCTGAAAGGGAAAAAAGGAAAAAGGGATATTTATATGCACTAGGCAACAAAACGGTGACTGAACATAGTCCCACACTCCTGATGAGCTTAAATGAGAAGCTAACAGAATTTCTCATAGGCACTGGTGCCACAACAATATTATGAGCAAACGAGTATACGAGTTGCCTCAGGTGCCCTTACTTTGAGCAGCCAGTGTGAACATATAACCCTATGGTGCCAAGGCCCCCCTGAAGTGCAATGGACATTTTGAAGAAAAATGCAGGAACAAGACGCAGGAAAAGGCAATTACCGTACATGTGATCTCCACCTGAACAGAATGTGGGTACATACTAAGTTTCAAGATGGCGGTGGACATGGGTTTGATTCCTGTTCTATATGAATTAATGGTCCACAAATATTTTGACACTGTAGACAAGATTAGTCATCTCTATCCAGCATTGTTCAAAGAAATTGGAAAACTGTGCAACTGACAGGTCAAGCTACACATCAACGAGGTTGTCCCACGAATGCGCATCCCTACAGAGGGATCCCCATCAACATCCAACAGCAAGTAGAGGAAGATCTCCACAGACTGCTTGAGCAAGATATCATTGAGCCAGTGGTAGGCCCTACAACATGGGTATACCCATCGTACCCATTCCCTAGGAGAGCTCTGATGCCATTTGCCTATGTGTGGACATGTGAAGGCCCAATCAGGCCATCAACACAGAAAGACATCTGGCTCCATGCATCACCAATATGATTCACCTATTGAATGGGGCCAAAGTATTCTCAAAACTTGATTTACAAAGGGAATGTCACCAACTGGTCTTAAACTCTGGGGGCAGGTACATCACAACCTTTGTGACCCACTTAGGGCTTTACAGATACAAAAGATTAAGTTTCGGAGTGTCCTCAGCAGCTGAGATATTCCAAGCTGAAATTCATAACATTATTAAGCACATCCCAAACTGTATAAACTACAGTGACAACATTCTAGTGCTTGGCACAGATGCAGAGAAACACAACGACACACTATCCCGGGTGTGTATGGCGTTGGAAGCGGCCAACCTCACACTAAATAAAGAAAAATGTGAATTCTGGAAAGGAACCCTTTTTTGGACACATATTTTCTGAAAACGCATGACTCCAGATCCAGAAAAAGTAACGCCCCACAATGAGACCCCCACCTCCATCGAATGTCCCTGAGCTCAGGTCATTCCTTGGGTTTGCGAGCTACTGCACGCGGTACATAAAGGATTTCTCCACCATCAGGGAGCCTCTGCGGGCACTCACCAAACAACATGCAACATTCAAATGGTCAACGGAATGGCGGCAGGCCTTCATGGACATACGACATTGCATAGCACAAGCTGAGAACCTGGCGTACTTTGACACTCACCGGGAATCAGAACTAACAGTGGAGGTGAGCCCGGTGGGATTAGGGGCGGTACTGGCCCAAAAGACAAAGATAAGTCTGTCCAAAGACATATTGTATCATACGTGAGCAAGAGCTTATCCAAAACAGAGCAGGCCTACTCCCAGGCCGAAAAAGAAGAGCCTGGCGGTGGTATGGGCTGTGCGAACATATCCATTTGTTCTTATATGGGAAGCCATTTAAAATCGTCATGGACCACCAGGCTCTGCTGTTCGTGTACGGAAGCTCCCGAGAAAAGATACCACCACGCATTGCCAGGTGGGGGTCTACAATTGCAGGATTATGCATTCAACATCATTCACCGGCCAGGGAAGGATGAAAACCTGGCGGACTTTCTATCGAAGCGCCCCCGATCGGCAGATGCACCAGAGCCATCAGTGGCAGACAGATATCTGATCCAGCAGGCTATCCCACAAAGAATTGACCCCACAAGACTAACTCAGGAGGTGGACACTGACCCAGCATATCAAATAATCATTGAAGGAATACGGTTGGACAGATGGAGGAAGGTGAAGGAAAGGGGTCGTCTGGAAGTTGAGGAAGTGAGGAAAGATGAGGAGCGTATGCTGCAAGTGAAGGAGGAACTAGCGCTGTTGGAAGCAAACTTGCTGCTCAAAGGAAATCAAATTGTTATACCTGCTCAATTGCAAAAGCAGGTATTTGATATAACACACAAGGGACACAGAGGAATTGTCTCCACCAAGAGGATGTTGATGGTTCCCAAAACTTGCTCAATGGTGGAGGAGCTGTTGCAAGAGTGTCCCAGGTGTTGACTGATCACACTGAACCAACAACCTGAGCCACTGAATATGTCAGAACTCTTGCAGTGTGTCTGGGAGGTGGTTGCGGCTGACTTCTTTGGTCCTATTGAAGGGTAAAAATATGTGCTTGCAATTAAGGATGAGTACTCACGATTTCCAGAGGCACAGTTAGTGTCATCCACCGTGGCACATCACATCATACCCGTGCTGGACCGCATCTTTACAGCATATGGCATACCATGACAGGTCAAGACGGACAATGGACTGCCCTTTACAAGCCAGGATATTTAAGACATTCGGCGAATACATGGGGCTGCAACATCGCAAGATAACCCCACTCTCGCCCCAGGCCAACGGAATGATAGAACGTTTTATGGCCAATTTAAAGAGAGCACTCCAGGTTGCCCATCTTACGAGGCAAACATATGAACAGGTACTCCATGTTGAAGGACTACAGGAACACGTTGCACAGTTCGACAAGCAAATGCCCAGCGGATGGGATGTTGGAAGAAGCGTTCACACAAGGCTACCATAACATCCGAGCGAGTGCAGCAGATATGAACGGTATAAGGACCTGCGGGAAAGAGACAAAACAAGCCAAAAGGAAAATGAAACAGCACGCGGATGCTAGGAGGAGGGCCAAGGACTAGTCTTTGGATTTAGGGGAGATAGAGGGTTAAGCAACCCCAAACAAGCAAGCACCTTGCCGCATTCCATGAGGATCTGCTCATGATAACAGCATGTAAAGGATCAATGGTCAACGCGGAAGGGGAGCAGCGGCAAGTACCAAGAAACTCATCACACTTCCTAAAACTGACAATGACTGAGATACCACAGAGACACTGCTTCTGTGAAAGAGTGGACAGTTATTCATCAGATGAATCATACCAAGGTGATGGGGAAGACTCTGACGGTGCCGGGCCAATCAGGCTAGGGTGTGGAGATTGACCCGAACGATTGGAGGGGAGGTGCCAGAGGCCTCACCGAGCAAGGACAAGACTGAGGAGACTCATTGAAGAAATAGAGTAACAACATCATGCAAGTGTTCAATTTGGTGGCAGGGGGTGTTATGTTGGGGACTGTAGTTAGAGAGACATTATGTTGGGGATTGTAGTTCGGGAGGGGGCGGGACCTGGGGAGTGGGGCGGGAAGTGACGTGAGGGGAAATGAAAGTCAGTTGGACGTTGTTGAGCATTAAATAAAGACGTGTTGAGTGTCACTCTGTCTTAAAGCCTTTTGTTAGCGCGGCAGCCAGCAAATTCACCACGGTTCCCCAGGAAAGGGAAAGCCGACACTAGCATTTAGCCTATTTGGTTCGGGTGTTCCCCTATTGTCCTAACGGTCAGTCCGAGTCTGGCCATATCCACAGAGTTTCAGAAAAGGACTACAGTAAATCCAGGTAAAAAACGTTTTTTGCAAATGAGCGTTTATTTCCTCTGACCGAGTACACCTTGACCGTTTACTGCTTCTTCTAACAGTATATGATATTCTGTATATTAGTGGAAAGTTTTGTGCAGTGCCCAGGTGTTGTATAGGGAAAAGGGACATGGCCCCTTTAAGAGGACCGAGGCAAAGGGAGCGGGAGAAAGACGGAAGGGGAGGGGCAGAGGAGGAGAAGGCAGAAAGTGTGAGAGAGAGAATAAAGAAAGTTGACAGGACCCCAGGCTCTGTGTCGTTATTTCGGTGTATGCATGAGCAGTGCATACGGCAGGCCTAACACTGGCGACGAAGCCGATGCGGAAACTCGCGTGCCGGCAGCAGCAACTGGAGGGCGGTGAGCCCAGCAATTGAGGGGGGCCCGTGTGCCCGGCAGTTTAGGCCCGTGCGAGGTGAGGCCTGTGCGTGGAGGGCCCGTGTGCCCGGCAGTTGGAGGCGGCCCCGTACACCCGGAGCCCAGCAGTGGCCCGTGTGCCCTGCAAGCACCTCGAGAAGAGGAGACCTGCGTGAGAAGGGCACGTGTGCCCAGCAGTCCTGCAGCGGCCCGTGTGCCCTGCAGCCGGAGGCCTGTGCGCCCCGAGAAGGAGAGGGCCGTACGGAGGGCCTGTGTACCCGTAGCTGACTGAAGGCCCGTGTGCCTTGAGAAGGTGTGGCCCGTGCGCCCGCCATCGACCGGCGGCCCGTGCGCCCGCACAGAAGAAGTCTGCGCACCTCGAAGGGGCGACGCCGGAGGACCGAAGAAGAAAGGGAAGAGCGCCGGAGGACCAGAGCGGGCCCGTGCGCCCCAGAGGGAAGAAGAGCGTTGGAGGACCAGAGCGGGCCCGTGCGCCTGGGAGGGAAGAAGAGCGTCGGAGGACCAGAGCGAGCCTGTGCGCCCAGGAGAGAAGAAGAGCATTGGAGGACCAGTTCGGGCCCGTGCGCCCGGGAGTGAAGAACCCAGTCCGACGTGGAGACTGGCACCGTGACGACCACGTGAAGTAAGGAGAGGGGGAAAGGAGCCTCGCGTCTCCCGACGGTGACAGGCTAAAGCAGTCGGGACAGACCGCACCTCGGGGAAGGAACCCGTGCCCCCCCCACACGTGACACTCACATACCACGGGAGAAGAAGAACCCCGTGTCTCCCCATGTGACATTTACAGGACACGCGGAAACCGCAACCTACACAGGGAAGCCCCCACAAAAGAACCCCGTGTCTTCCCACGTGACATCTGCAGTTAACACGCGACAACCGTAATTCAGACAAAGGGGCTCCCGCAAAAGAACCCTGTGCCTCCCCATGTGACATTTACAGTCGATACGCAGAAACCGCAACTTACACAAAGAGGATCCCACAAAACAATCCCGTGTCTTCCCACGTGACACCTTCAAAAAAAAAAGGAAAGAAAACCAATCAAAGAAAGGACGATCACCACACCACGCAGGAAAAGGAAACCTGCACCCAAGTGGTAACGGTACAAAAAGGACCATAACGCCGTAAGTAACCACCACATGCACCCAAGTGCTACCAACCAATAAAAAGAACTTTAGTGACACCATCATGTCGGCTTCAGACGCCGCAGACCCCAATGCACAGCCTGCACCACTAGAGGTACCATCCTCATACGCCAGCCTAATGAGGAGACCCGCGCCGTTCACTCTAAACCCACAACATGACCAGGGCCAAAGATGGGAAGAGTGGATGGAAGAATTTGAGGATTTTGTAGGTGCCATAGGAACACAACAACCACCCAACATACTAAGCATCTTCGCAAATGTAGCTGGCAGAGAAATTAAGAACATCATACGCAAGATCCCGCTACAGGACCGTTCCACATATGCAAAATTACGACAAGCCATCAATGACAAAATTGTCATCTCACCCAATCGCGACTACGAGAGATATACGTTCAACCAATGCAGTCAACTACCCCACGAGTCAATGGGAGAATTTGTCATTCGCCTACAGAGGAAAATATCGAAGTGTGACTTCGCCAACTTTAATGATGAGGAAGCCATCAGGCTGCGTATAATAGAAGACTGTGAATCGTCGATGTTCCGGAAACACCTCCTAAAGAAGCCCTTATCCCTGAAGGAAGTATTAGACCTAGCCAGAGTCTACGAGAGAGTGGACATCCAAGCAGCGGCCATCGAAAACCCCAAGAAGGGTGAGGTAATAGCAGCAATACATCCCTATGCCCGGAACACAGCACAACAAACAAGGATGAACACAAGGTACCCGTCGCAACGGACACAAAGTGACTGCCAATGTTATCGATGTGGTTTTGAATACCCACACAGAGGTCCCAGCCCGGCCATCGGCCAACGCTGCATGAGATGCGGCATGGAAAATCACTTCCAGGTGATGTGTAAAGAACTACTACCGGAAGGAGGATCATCACGCCCGAGACCCGTTGCTCGCACGATGGAAGCCCACACAGACCAACTGCGCCAGGCGGACAGAAACACGCCAACCTCCGCGAGTGGGTATCAACGGCCAAACACTATAAGAGCCCTTGAAGGTCTCCAGATCGAGCCAGACAAAAAAGATCATGAACTATATGACACACACAGGAGTAACATCATGCAAAACGTGGAGTATGAAGTGACCCACAGGGGAGAGACCACAAGTTTATATGAGCAAGACAGAGACCCATACCTCAACTTCCCCCCCCAGCATCACCCAGGAGAGAATGACCACACTCAATATCTGCAAGATGGCTAGGACAGAGAGTACGTATGTCTCCTCAGTGTGGAAGATGAAGACACGTCGGCCCCCAGAGTAACGGTCCAACTGGGCAACATCAGAAACAGATTCATCATTGACATGGGAGCGACAGTAAATGTCATGAATGAAGACATCTACCGCAACATAGCATCGTCATACCCCCTACAAGAATCCAGAACACACATTTTTCAATGGGGAGCGACACAGCCCATGTCGTCTAAAGGGAAATTCCAATGCAACCTACGGCACAGAAACATCACAATAGCAGCCACGATACACGTCGTGAGGAGCCCATCCGTCGGCCGCTGCCTCCTCAGCTACCGAACAGCTAAGGCCCTCGCGCTAATTGACCTACACTACGACCCGTCTGAAGAAATAGAAGGGCTACCACTGCCCCACTGACTCATCAGATCAATAACAGACAAGCCCCTATCGAAAGAAGACCTCAAACGCCAATTCCCCAGGCTATTCGAAGGGGTGGGCATGTTAAAAGACTCATGCATCAAACTGCACATTGACAACAACGTCAGACCGGTCCCACAACACCCGCGCAAAGTGGGTTTCCACCTTCAAGAACAAGTATCAAAGGAAATACAACTTCTTCTCTCCAATGATATCATAGAGAAAGCAGATGGTCCAACACCGTGGGTATCGCCAATAGTCATCGTCCCCAAAGATAACGGCCGTCTTCGCATATGCGTTGACATGCGCATCCCAAACACCGCTATCCAAAGGGAAAGGCACCCGGGCCCGAGCTTAGAAGACATGCTGATCAGGCTCAACCAAGCCAGATTCTTCTCGAAGCTTGACCTCAACCAAGGATATCATCAACTTGTCCTGGATCCAGAGTCACGGCCCATCACTACATTTGCAACGCACGACGAGCTATTTCGATACAAAAGGTTAAATTTTGGCATATCATCAGCCGCAGAGATCTTTCAAGAGACCATCAGACGGCTCATAGCATCGGAAATGAATGCACTAAACTATAGTGACGACATCTTGATATTTGGGAGAGATCAGGACCAGCACGACAAAGCCCTTAGAACTGTCTGCTCCATCCTACAGGACGCGGGACTGACCCTCAATGAACCCAAGTGCGACATTAACAAAACAAGCTTAAAATTCTTCGGACACACTTTCTCGAACAAGGGCATAACAGCCGACCCGGACAAAATAAAAGCAATAACCGAACTCGGAGCACCTACGACTGCTGCTGAGCTACGCTCCCTGTTGGGAATGGCAGGATACTGCGCGCGCTACCTCCCGAACTATGCCTCAACAACTGACCCGCTCCGCAACCTCCTAAAGAAAAATACACCATTCACCTGGGACACACCTCGCCAGAAAGCGTTCATGGCAATCAAGGAAGGCCTCTCCAATAACCGTCAACTGGCATACTTTCGCCCAGACTGGCATACCATCATTAAGGTCGATGCGAGCCCGGTGGGACTAGGAGCCATCCTAGCCCAGACCGACCCCTCGGACAGTACTCATCACGCAATAGTCGCATATGCCAGCCGTGCCCTGTCACACACTGAAAAAGCGTACTCTCAAGCGGAGAGAGAGAGCCTAGCCGCTGTATGGGCATGCGAAAAGTACCACCATTTCATCATTGGTCGAAACTTCACTCTGGTCACGGACCACCAAGCCCTGCTGTCAATCTTTGGAAACCCCAGGACGAAAATGCCGCCCCGCATTGAACGGTGGGGGATTAGACTACAAGAGTACGATTACTCCATCATCCACAAACCAGGGGGAGGTGCCAATCCAGCGGACTACTTATCCAGGCATCCCCTAAGGGACGAAAAGGACACACTAGAACACGAAGCCGCTGAATACATCTCATACCTGTCAGCAAACGCCACGCCACCCACCATCTCCTTAACAACATTTGAGGAAAGGAGCAAAGCAGACCCGACAATCAGAGCCGCGATCTCCCTCACCCGCTCCAACAAATGGAGAGAGCACCGCACAAGAAAAACGGAAATGGAGGAGGTAGACCAGAAAGAACTCGACCGGCTATCCAAGATACACGAAGAACTCATAGCAACCGACTAAGGACTCCTGTTACGGGGGAAGAGACTAGTAGCACCCAGAGACCTGAGAAAGACCCTAGCAACCCTAGCTCACGAAGGCCACAGGGGCATAGAGAACACCAAACGATTCCTCCGGAACTACGTCTGGTTCCCATTCATGGATGTGATAGTAGAAGACATGCTTAAGCACTGCAGACCCTCCCAACTAGAAGCGCAAGGACCGAACCCAAACCCTCTGCAGCTAACAACGCTCCCGACAAGACCGTGGCAAAGAGTCGCAATGGACTTCTACGGACCCCTAGAAGAAGGGGGCTATCTACTAGTAATAATAGATGAGTATTCAAGATTTCCCTTTGTCAAACAAACGATGTCAACATCTTTCGAGGAAACCGCACCCATAGTGGATGAACTGTTCAGCGAATGGGGCATCCCCAATGTTGTCAAAACCGACAACGGATCTCCATTCCAAGGAAGGGAATTCGCAAACTTTGCAAGCCACCTGGGATTCCACCACCAAAAGATCACCCCGCTGTGGCCCCAAGCCAACGGGATGGTGGAACGATTTATGGCTCCAATCAAACTGACAAGACAAAAGGCAGTGGCAGAGCAGACGCCACATCCGAAGGCCATCTGCAGCATGCTCCGGGGCTATCGGAATACCCAACATGACGCGACAGGAAAACCACCAGCCGAGCTCATGGTGAGATACCAACCCAGAACACGCATTCCCCGATGGGAAGATTATACACCCGAGGAAGACCTAGCCATCAGAGAGCGGGACGCCGATAAGAAGAGGAAAGCAAAGCAATGGGCCGACACGAGAAGGAGAGCGAACGAACAACAGCTAGAGGTCGGACAAACTGTCCTCGTGCGACAAAAGCAGCGCAAGAAAACAGACACCCGGTACAGTCCTGAGCCGCGCATAATCACGGCCATCAAGGGACCCATGGTTACAGCAACTGGGGACCTAGGAGACATTACCCGAAACTCCTCATTCTTCAAGAAACTGTATTTAGAGGAACCCGAGACACAAGGAACACCCACTGAGGACCACAGCGAAGAAGAAGAAACAGAGCCCCCAGTGGAATCAACTGGCGAGAGCCGCGAATCACCAGGGAGACCCCCTCGGACAATAAAGAAGCCAATGAGACTCATTGAACAGATGTAATTGGGCTTTCGTGTTAAGCACGGGGGAGGAGTTGTATAGGAAAAAGGGACATGGCCCCTTTAAGAGGACCAAGGCGAAGGGAGTGGGAGAAAGACGGAAGGGGAGGGGCAGAGGAGGAGAAGGCAGAAAGTGTGAGAGAGAGAATAAAGAAAGTTGACAGGACCCCAGGCTCTGTGTCGTTATTTCGGTGTATGCATGAGCAGTGCATACGGCAGGCCTAACACCAGGGTTTATATCTAAGCCCCACGGCTGCAACCAAAATGGAGGGGTATAGACTGGAGGAGGCTTGTGAAAGATGACTTTGTATTCCACTTGCCGCACTGCTTAGAAAGAACAAGCCTGGTATTTACTTTTGGCAAACCCAGTGGTAAGGAATGAAGGTCCGTGCTTCTGCATTGATTTTATGTTTATTCACTCTTATTTTCTTCAGGTTATCTTTTCTGAGACATGAAGTTTCCTTTTTCGAATCATCAAGTTCAATAAACAATACATGTGCAAAAAGAAGCCTGTCAAAAAAACTCTCAGTCAAACCTAGATGTATATCACTGTACTGGAACAAACAAAATAATTTCCATTGGCCAACAATTGTCATGAAATCTAGATTGATCTAGAAGATGTGTGATCAGAATTGAGGTGGGCTCTTTGACCCGTACACAACAAGCGCAGATTGTGAAATGCAATCTGCCTCTGATGCTAGCAAAAGACCTTCTGATTGGCTCCCGAGCTCTGGAGGCACTTGGCTGTTCCTGGAGCTTCCAGCCAATTACAGGATGGCTGGTGCCATGACACCCTCCGGTTGGCAACAAGCGGGAGCAGCCAGGGGTGTGCATACACACTCATGCGTAGAATCCTAAGCACGTAGCTACCAGACCATCTGCCCTCTGCGAATGAGACTGCGGAACCCTGGTGGTTTTGCAGCATTAGTCCATTTCCTGAGAGTACTGCAGAGTATTTTAAAATATCTTGGCAATAATCTGGATTTAGCAATAATTGGGACTGAGATGGACTTGGAAATGGTTCACAGGACATATTATACCTGTGAGTGGCATATGTGCATGCCCCACTAACACATTTGCCCATCATTTCAGCCACAATGTATCTCTGGGCACAACCTTCCGGGATGCTGTTCACCATTGCCGCACTAGGTCGCTCCTTGCTTTACCAGGACACAAAGCACGTGCACCAGGACAGTGTGTGTAGACGTCCTTTCAAGCACATGAACCTTCAGGCCTCCATCGCTGTCTGTAACATTGGTTGATGAGTCTGAGCGCTTCCCTCATCGACCCGCCAGAGTTTGGGAACCATGGTTCGGTCCTGAGGAACCCCTCATCAACTGGCTGAATCCCTGTATCAGCTGGGTGCCAGGTTTCGATCTGCTTCCCAAATGTCAGTCTGACAATGTATTCCGGCGACAGTATTGGGCATTGTGTGTTTTTTTTCACATATTGCTATGTATTATTTATTCTTTTTTTAAGAGCTATAATATAGTGTAAGGCCATTGTATTCTTTTCCTAGTGTCACCATACAACTGAAACTTGGGCAACAAACAATCTGGGCATTTTAGCTGAGACTGTCGATGAGAAGACAAAAAAAACATTAATATGAATGATCTGGCGGCCATTAACATTGGCCATTTGTCCTGGAAGGATTTGATTCTATGTGTGGGTACAATACCACTGACGAGTCTCATGAACCAGCAGAGCTTTGAACTGCGTTTGGAAAGGCATCCCAGGCACAGGGACAATCTTCCCTGCTTGGTGAACTCGCCGGCACCACAGCACCAGCGTCTTTAAAATGGCCGGTGTTGTGTTGAAGCTTCCCCCTCGAACATACATTCCCACCAGAGTGAGTGGAGAAGAGGGAGACCTCGGTTTTGTGGCCCAACAGGGCCACAAAACACAATGGCCCTCATTAGGACCCTGGCGGATTTTTTCCGCCATCGACGGACTTTTCCGCCATGGCGTAAAGTCCGTTTACGCCATGGCGGATGGTGGACTTACCGCCCCATTCCGAGGTCGGCGGGGCGGTAAGTCCCCATTGACCCATTTACCCTTCCCCATTCCCATTTCGGCCCCATAGGGTATAATGGGAGTGGGGAAGGAGTTAATTACGCCACCGTAAATTACGGTGGCGTAATTAACACCAAGGTCCCAAAGCGCCATGGATTTTTACGCCCGCAAAAAGCGGGCGGAAAAATGACCATGGCGCTCTGGGAACTCGGAATTGGCGGTAAGGGGTCGGCGCAGCTAACGCTAGCGTAAACCCCTTACCGCCAGGGTCGTAATGAGGGCCAATGCATCGAGAATCATCCTTTCCCCGGAAAGGGCACTCAATCGTCGCCTTCCGGGTGAACATGATAACAGTGCTGCCCATGTGACACTGGCTCATGCAAGGCAAGAAGCTCACTGGCGTCCATTGACCAATTGGGCCCTATGAGCCGCCTGCAATAAAACAGAAGGGACCTCAGATGGCGAGAATGAATGTGACCTCAAACATGTAGGAAGTCTGCGCACCAGTCAGACTTAACAAAGCCCTCTTTACTGAGCCAAGTAAGCTGCTACACCCCACTGTCCTGTAGGGTGTGTCTCCTGATACTTTGCCCTACTGTAACACAATGACAGTTATTTTCCATATCGGTACTGGAAGGATTTGGTACTGGGTGGGGATACATAACTGTCATGTCGGTACTGGAAGGTTTTGATGCTCGTTGGAGATACAGAACTGTCATGTCGGTACTGGAAGGGTTTTGGTGCTGGGTGGGGATACAGAACTGTCATGCCTGTACTGCAATGGTGTGATACTGGGTGGGGATACAGAACTGTCATGTCGATACTGTAAGGGTTTGGTACTGGGTGGGGATACAGAACTGTCATGTCGGTACTGGAAGGGTTTGGTACTGGGTGGTGATACAGAACTGTCATGTCGGTAATGCAATGGTGTGATACTGGGTGGGGATACAGCACTGTCATGTCTGTACTGGAAGGGTGTGATACTGGGTGGGGATACAGAACTGTCATGTCTGTACTGGAAGGGTTTGGTACTGGGTGGGGATACAGAGCTATCATGTTGCTACTGGAAGGGTTTGGTACTGGGTGGGGATACAGAACTGTCATGTCGGTACTGCAATGGTGTGATACTGGGTGGGGATACAGAACTGTTGTGTCGGTTCTGCAAGGGTTTGGTACTGGGTGAGGCTACAGAACTGTCATGTCGGTACTGGAAGGGTTTGGTACTGGGTGGGGATACAGAACTGTCATGTCGGTACTGCAAGGGTTTGGTACTGGGTGGAGATACAGAACTGTCATGTCGGTACTGCAATGGTGTGATACTGGGTGGGGATGCAGAACTGTCATGTCTGTACTGGAAGGGTGTGATACTGGGTGGGGATACAGAACTGTCATGTCGGTACTGCAATGGTGTGATACTGGGTGGGGATACAGAACTGTCATGTTGGTACTGTAAGGGTTTGATACTGGGTGGGGATACAGAACTGTCATGTCGGTTCTGCAAGGGTTTGGTACTGGGTGAGGCTACAGAACTGGCATGTCGTTCTGGAAGGGTTTGGTACTGGGCAGGGATACAGAACTGGCATGTCGGTACTGGAAGGGTTTGGTACTGGGTGGGGATACAGAACTGTCATGCCGGTACTGGAAGGGTTTGATACTGGGTGTGGATACAGAACTGTCATGCCGATACTGGAAGGGCTTGATACTGGGTGGGGATACAGAACTGTCATGCCGGTACTGGACGGGTTTGATGCTGGGTGGGGATACATAACTGTCATGCCGGTACTGGAAGGGTTTGATACTGGGTGGGGATGATACTGGGTGTGGATACAGAACTGTCATGCCGGTACTGGAAGGGTTTGATACTGGGTGGGGATACAGAACTGTCATGCCGGTACTGGAAGGGTTTAATACTGGGTGGGGATACAGAACTGTCATGCCGGTACTGGAAAGGTTTGATACTGGGTGTGGATACAGAACTGTCATGCCGGTACTGGAAGGGTTTGATACTGGGTGGGGATGATACTGGGTGTGGATACAGAACTGTCATGTCGGTTCTGGAAGGGTTTGATACTGGGTGGGGATACAGAACTGTCATATCGGTACTCTAAGGGTTTGATAATGGGTGTGGAAACAAAACTGTCATGCCGGTACTGGAAGGGTTTGATACTGGGTGTGGATACAGAACTGTCATGTCGGTTCTGGAAGGGTTTGATACTGGGTGGGGATACAGAACTGTCATATCGGTACTCTAAGGGTTTGATAATGGGTGTGGAAACAAAACTGTCATGCCGGTACTGGAAGGGTTTGATAATGGGTGGGGATACAGAACTGTCATGTCGGTACTCTAAGGGTTTGATAATGGGTGTGGATACAGAACTGTCATGCCGGTACTGGAAGGGTTTGATACTGGGTGGGGATACAGAACTGTCATGTCGGTAATCTAAGGGTTTGATAATGGGTGTGGATACAGAACTGTCATGCCGGTACTGGAAGGGTTTGATACTGGGTGTGGATACAGAACTGTGCTGTTCTTCCCATCACTGCCTATTACAGAACTTTATGAGTGTCTCATTCATTTTTTGTTCGCATTGGAAGGATTTGATGCCATCTGGGGGTACAGTACCACTTATGTGCTCTTTCCTTTCTTTCCATGAGTGCCCTTGATATTAACCTGTGGCATGTTTCTTTTCCTTAGTGCTAACTCCCTTATTGTCCCAGCGTCCTACGAGGCATTGCCAATGGAGGCGACCGATCGCGTGGGGGAAGGCAGAGGGGCCAGAATAGCCACTCTGTAACCTGGAGGGGAAAGGAGTTCACAGGAAGGCAGCGGGCAAGGCGATCGCGGGGAGAGGGAACAGGGGTCCGCACTGGCCTCGGGGCTTGAGGATGCGGCTGAGGCTGTCCTGGAACGCTACTCGCGTGAAAAAGAAGGACTTTCAGGTGATGCAAGAAAGGGCAGGACCAGCAGGGCTGCCTACATATCCCGCGCTGCTAGATCCAGAGAATGGTCTTGGAACTGTGCAACCAGGGACATTTGCAATGTGTAGGGAGCAATGTGCGCCTGCTAAGAGGGAATGGATAGAAGCTGCACGCAGGCCCCACTGCACAGCTCCAGCTGTAACAGGGGGCGCTTGCTACAATAGATCCGCAATATGTCATTGAAAAACAACCCTAGCATGAAGACACCATGAGGAGTACCCCAGCCTTCCATGACTTGTGCCCCAGCACCCTGAAGTGGAGCTGCCAGCACTCTTTCCTCTACCGCACCCTCCACACCTTTACCAATGATCCCAGTGTCCCTCATCCTCTCCTCGGCTCCTGCCCACTCGACCTAACTGTGGCTCCCCTCATGGCAGCCCTCGCATTCAGAGCATTGCCCATGGAGCCGCCTGAGCACAGACCATACGGTTAATAGTAGCTGTTACAGTAGGTACTGATGTTTGGCCGGGGACTGGCCCAGGTCTGGGCCGGATCTCACTGCTAAATGCCCACATCATATATAAGCCACAGCTCCATGTGGTCAACGGCCAATCAAATTCAACAATATAAAACCTAAAAAACGGCCAGTTCAAAAAGGCATTGGAGGCTGTGGGATTCAAACAAACCTCGCACTGCGGCTCCCTTTTCAGCAGTGGGGAGGGGGGAGATGCTGCTGGTTTCTCTTTAGGCCTACTGGCCATGGGGAAAAAGACAAATCAACCAACGGTCACTCGCCAAGACCAGGTGTCTTGTATCCGAGCAAAGGGCGCATCGCATGCCGGCCAATGTTACAAATGTTGATGACAAGTACTGTACCTCAAACATCTCAACTTCCACTAATAGGCACTACATTTAATGATGACATGGTGGGGTGAATGGGTTCACAACTGTCCATTTTATCTGCTCCTCAAACACAACTTAATACCAATGCAACCTCCCGTATTGCGTTAGCTCTCTCTGGCACGGAACAATCCAAAATATCTCCCACGTTTGCAGGTCAGTGCCTGATCAGGTTACTGAACCAACCGGTGTTAGGGGTTAACATTGCAAGATATGTCAGGATGTGTAACAGGTTAATCCAGTGAGCGAGCCCAGGATTTCTGTGAGGACCAACAGCGATGAGAGGACCTAGTGTCATCATTCATTCATTAATTTTGTCATTTGTTATAGTACCTTTCGTCCCAAAGCGCTTTCGGTTGAACCCCCTCGGAGGGACCGGAGTCCAACGGTTTGGGAGAAATTGGGAGGTGCTAATATGCGTGTGTGCCTTTGGGCCATTAATGTTAAGAGCAGGTGGCCAAGATCCTGCTAGTCACCCTCTTAATGGAGTGTGTATGTGCGCAGCAGAGGTATACTATGGAATAGAGGGAGGATATTGTTTAAGGTGATAGAGAGTTATTTGGGAAGCTAGAGTTCGAATAAAGTAGCTTGATTTTTATTGGCAGAGGTGATGTACAATGTGTTTGTTTAGTAGGTGAGTGCAGGGTGTGTGGGGGGAGCCTGTGCCTTCTGCTAAGTTGCGAAGGTGCGGTGTGCGAGAGTAGAAATGGTTTAGCTCTGCAAACCTCGTTTACTTCCTGGGTTTCATCTATGTGCAAGGAGCAGCGCTGCCATGTTCCACAGGCGATCTAATTGCTGGATGAATGCATAATCCTCCCCCTCTGAGAGGTCCTTGGAGTGAGTGATTGCCATCCCTACTTCCTTCCAGTGCGCAAACCAGGTCCCTGTTTCGTGATTACATGCGGCGGCATGGCCCACCCTCCTGTGCTTGCAGAGTCACATACAGTGGCAACCACGAGCGAGGGGTCCGAGGGTCCCGATTGTCCAACTGCGGGATGATCAGCGTGATTTCCCCAAGGTGCCTCACCAGCACTGTTTGATGTGTGAACCCACTTGCACTTCACGCTCTTCAAGTGAATCACATTGAGTCATGCCATGGTGGGGAATGCTGCCACAGGAGTTTCTAATAATATGTCTAAGGCGTAGCCTAATGAAACATCTGTTAATATCCTTATGGATGGGCAGATCGCGTTAGCAAGATGAGCCTCAAGATGTTAAGGGAGTTTTTGCGTATGATGGGTAAAACAAATGAGTCCTTCAAAATGTATTAATTGCAATGAACACAAAATTGCCAGCTAACTTTAGTGGATTACATAATTGGCAATCCTTTCGTGGGAAGTGCTTGGCAGGAAAATACTGTCCTGGCCCAGGAGATACAATTGCATAAAATCACAGTGTAAGTGAGTTCGGGGCGAGGGGGCGAGTACAGCGAGGCTGGATCCTGTAAAGGGCTTTCCATTCTCTCTGTGAGTGCTGGACAATCCAGTGTAATGGCTGTAGTCAAGGAAAATGTGGCTGCATCCTTCAAATATTATGTTATGTTATGTTATGTTATGTTATGTTATGTTATGTTATGTTATGTTACAAGTCTTGTATATCAAAATAAATCAACACAATAGTGGTCTCAAAATGCTTGGCTTGTCTGGAGGTTGGCATATTGTGACCCTGCCTAAGGTATCCAGACCTGAGAATCTGGTGGAAAAAAAATATTAGAGGAAGATAAAAGTGGGTGAAAAACCTCCTACGTAGGTATGGTGTGATATAAAAGGAATGCTTTGGGATAGGCTGTGAGTGTGTGTGGATCCATTAAGATGGACCATAGATCGGTATCGCAGAAAGGAAGGTATATTCCAAACCTGTTTAAAATCAAATGAACTGTCTCTGTGAAGCAGTCCAGAGGAGCAGCACATAGTTAATACCACGCAGTGTTAGGCAGCGTGATGCCTCCAGATTGGCCATAGTGACTTTGTGACTCTAGATTCCCTTTTACATTTTTCCATGGGGCCATCCCCAGAATAGTAATTTGGGACTGCCATGCTTGAGTGCAGATATAGCCAGGTCTGGACTAGCCTGTGTGGAAGGTGAATGTAGCCGGAGAACAAGAGTCGGACAGGATGCTAGGAATCTGTTCACATATTCTAGGGAATGTTGCAAGCATGGCCCTCGTGAAAGATGGGGAATAGTGTGATATTCTGGTCTGAGAGTGTAGTCTCTGCACAAGAGGGTTCCTGTGCACACGAGCAACATGTGTTACCACATAAGGCTATGCCACGCTTACAGTAAGGCCACCCCAAGGCACTTAGGAGCAGGCAAGGAATCTTTCAGGCTGCATATTGTAATTGTAATTGGTTATTTATAACGCGCTTAATACCAAGAATTTTCTAAGCATGAACCCAGGGATCAACCTGTGTTGCTCCGCATCGTCTTGCTTCCAAGATGAGGGCGTTGGCCCTGAGCTATCCTCCGGAGAAGATAATAGATTGCCTTCAAACAACATAAGCATTAGCGTGCCCAAAGACCGAAACGAAATGCCACCTCAGCCACAACTGGCCACAAACAGCAAGTTCTATGATGTGGATAAGTGAGCGACCCTGAAAACACTTAAAGTTCAGGGTGGCGTTCACCCTGCAGGCTCCCTGATAAGGAACAATCGTTCGGGGGCCCATAGCAGTAAACCTTTGTTGCTTCCGGGGGTGTTGTTGGCACTGAGCGCTCTTAAATTGCTGGGCTCCTCTGGGAATACTTTGCACATAAACGACCCCTTTTCAACCACTTCCCTGAGCTGCTGTAGCCTAGATGGATGAACACGTGTCAGAAGCTTGAATCTAGATAGCTTTGGGAAATCAGCTCAGTTTTATTGGCTAACCTGCCCTGTACAGCGCTGAATATTCTTCAGGGCCAAAGTCTCAGGACAGTCTTCAGGCAGAAAGTGGGGAGAATGTCCTTGAAACAAACATTAATGTGCTTGAAACCAGGCTCAAAAAGGCAAGGGAGATAGTACTCTGGACAGCTAACAGTTGGACACCCTTTAACAAACAACAGGCAGGGTTGCATTAAAACCTGTCAACATGCAAATCTATTTGTTCTAAAACTAACTCACAGACCAAATCACTTTGGCTGAGCAGGTAAAGGGGGCTACCCATTTACTCCTTACTTGGGCAGTGGGTAAACTGAGAAATCCTTCACAAACCCTTTCAAAACCCAGGTGGGATTGAATTAAAAATTGTCAAAAGGCAGAGAAAGTACTCCAGCGGTGATTCCCTTTGCCAGCAGCAGAATACATGCAGATTTAGACAGTTAGTTGAACTGTCATTTCATGGTAAAGTATGAATGGACTACTCTGTTGTGAAGCAAAACAAAGACAATTGTAGTGTATCAAAAAAGGGTCAGCAACTTTACTGTACACCGGAAAAGGGGGCAGGGCTAGCTGCCCAAAGAGGACATGAAAACACCCTGGTTTCTGACCTACAGAATATAGGGAACAGCTCTCATATGTAATAGTCTGCGGTCATTAGTCTGGAGGTATCGGGAGAGGGAATCCCTGGCAGAAAACTCCATGGGTTGTAACTCAAGATGCAGTGCCAAAAGTATTTGCTCAACAGTCAGATCAAAGAAATGAGTATGGTGACTCTACTCAAGTTGCAGCCTAGGAAACTATGTGTTATCCCAAAATGTACATAATGTGGTTGGTGATCTCTCTTTCAATAGAAAGCAAATATGAGTGGGCACAACGGGATCATTCATTTGTTTGATATCCTCAAATGTCTCTGATGTAATAAGTCTTCAAAGAAATTAGGTTCTGTGTACAGGAGCCGGCTGAAAAAGGTTTGGAGACACCCAAGCCCAAAAAACAGTGGAAGCAAAAAGATTAGGTGGAATACCCAATCATACAGCCACTCTCTGGAGTCCCAGTACGGGTCTTACGTAAGTTGCAATTTGCTGTATGCAATTAGTGTGAACATTAGGGATAACTCATAAAAAAATCAAATAGTAGTAGTTTTTAAATGTTGGTTTTATCTGTCAAACCGAAGTTTTTAGAAAAAAGTAACAAGTAGTCACTAATATTATTCTTAGTGAGGAAGAGTATGCCACAAGTCACTCCATCCTTAGACTTATATTATGCCAATGCATTTCGGAATACAACAATTCCTTCATCAGGGCAAGTCTGATCAATTTAAACATCACATGTATATGTAATTCAAACCATATCATGATACGTATCCATATGTATCCAAAAAGACACGTGTTTGTAAACATAAGCATCAAAAGTATTAGGAAACATAATGTTGCACATACCCAGTCGTGATGTAAGCAGAATCAATAGGCAGGTCAGAAATTAAAAAGAAATAAGGAAAAACAGATCAGTACTGCGGTGAGCAATAGTGTTATGTGGTCAAAATGGAAGGAAAATGGTCAGTTACCTGGAACAGGTAAATCAATAATGGCGTATTCTAAACTTCAAAAATGGATCGCTGTACCGGAGTCAGCGTCTGTGGATATGAAGGTAAGTGTTAGGGGGCCTTACAGAGCCTGACCAAAGGCATCTAGTTTCAACCCGCGACCATTTTCCTTCCATTTTGACCACATAACACTATTGCTCACCGCAGTACTGATCTGTTTTTCCTTATTTCTTTTTCATTTCTGACCTGCCTATTGATTCTGCCTACATCACGACTGGGTATGTGCAACATTATGTTTCCTAATACTTTTGATGCTTATGTTTACAAACACGTGTCTTTTTGGATACATATGGATACTTATCATGATATGGTTTGAATTACATATACATGTGATGTTTAAATTGATCAGACTTGCCCTGATGAAGGAATTGTTGTATTCCGAAATGCATTGGCATAATATAAGTCTAAGGATGGAGTGACTTGTGGCATACTCTTCCTCACTAAGAATAATATTAGTGACTACTTGTTACTTTTTTCTAAAAACTTCGGTTTGACAGATAAAACCAACATTTAAAAACTACTACTATTTGAATTTTTTATGAGTTATCCCTAATGTTCACACTAATTGCATACGGCAAATTGCAACTTGCGTAAGACCCGTACTGGGACTCCAGAGAGCGGCTGTATGATTGGGTATTCCACCTAATCTTTTTGCTTCCACTCTCTTTCAATAGAGCCTGGTAAGGTAGGATCCTTCCTTTAGGTCGGATGTGCTCGACATGAAGACTAATTAACTAATTTCACATTTTTTCCAGGGTGCTTTATTAACGGTAATTAGTAATGGTTGTAGGCTAGAGCCCAATATGTGCGCTCCGCACGTCTGAGTTAAAATGGAAAGTTATGCTGCGTCGCTAAGGTCAAAAAGGGCTGCGGACGCCTACTGACACGCAGTAAATATAATGTGTATTGAGTGTTGACCAGCAAATCGCGCTCACTCCATAAGCTACATTGAAATAGACAATGTCAATCAAGCCCTCAAAGATGATCCTTAAATAAATATATAGATGTAGTTTATTGAATCCTCCAATCAGCCGACACGTGTTTCGACAGATGTGTCGTTATCAAGGCTATTGTATTTGTCCTCTCAAATTTTGTTGATTCGGCAAAAAGGCAAAATTCGTTGCATCAATGCAGATTTCTGTAGTGTTCCTGGTCAAGGGCTAAATCCCTGAAGTGTTCGGTGCGCGGGCAGCAAATGGAGGATTCAATAAACTACATCTATATATTTATTTAAGGATCATCTTTGAGGACTTGATTGACATTGTCTATTTCAATGTAGCTTATGGAGTGAGCGCGATTTGCTGGTCAACACTCAATATGCTTTATTAACGGGATTCACTCTCCTAAAGAATGGTAAAAAAGAACTTTTGTATAAGAACCATTTCTTTACATGTTGGACAATGGGGATCTATTTAGTCAACAGTGTACGGATATGTTTTTGTGCTGCTGTAAGGACATGCTGCAGATACCTGCGGATTAGACAAGTAAACCCTGTGGAGATGTTCCTTCTAAAAGCTCTAGAATCGATTGAACATGTAAACTCTTTTGGTTGAGAGAATCAAAATGCAATTAAGGCAGGTCCTGGAGCTAAAGATTGAGCGAACACAGATTAGTTGTTTAGATTGCATATTTAGACTGGATGCCTAAGGCTTTCGGGGGCGGGGAGTAAAAGTGTGGCTTCGTAGAAGAGTGGTGAGCCACGAGTCCTTCTGGCCTTCGATTTAGCACAAGTTGCACTGTCATTAACAGCCTTATTGTTGAATGCTGGAAATATCCAACACTATCTAAAAAATACAAATGTCCTACGTTTGATTTATGCTCTTGAAAGTCTTATCCGTCAAGAAACATGGATGACACTAAACATGAATATGAATGCTGTTGATCCAGTGATTACAAAGGTGCTGACGTTTGATTTGAAAGGGAGTCTGAGCGGCTGGCTAGTTGCAATAACAAAAATAGGTAGCAGCTGTGAGAATGTGGTATTTCAGTCTCCCTTTCTGCATGCTATGTCAAGGCTAAGAATAGGAGCTAGGATGGAATCCGGAATTGCTAGTTTATTTATTACTGCAGTGTACATAACCTGCATTTTATTTATTTTATCAACAATAACCTTATTGTGCACACACATAGAACAAGCTACCATCAAAGCTATATAATAGAAGCTCAATTTTGTTAATAAAATGACATACCTTAGGGACTACCCCACCTAAAACAACCCCACTAGGAATGGTTAATGGGTAGAAATGGAAGAGGAAATGGGGGAATGGGAGGATAGAAAATGGAACAAAGGGGGAGATGGGGCAGTTAAACAACAAACATATACACCGGAAGACACAGCATCCGAAAAAAGAACATCCATCCCACCCACCCCTGTCCCAATGCTGCCAAACCAGCAATCGGGGGAATAAAGAAGATCAACACAGGACCAGGTGTAGCTCACGGTGAAAGAAGCTGCAAGGTGGTAATACTGTTCAAAAGCGAATATCTCGCCATATAGTCTATAAAAACAGCTGCTGCTTCAGCATATGAAAACACCTCTTCTCTCATTAGAATACCTTGAGCTTTGGAGGTGACAACCCCAAGACTTGTTTCTGTAGTGATCATAAGGATGTTCTTATCTCTAACATTTATTGGCATTTATGCATTGATTTCATGCTTTGATTCAGGGAAAATCAACAGCCTATGCCCCCCCTCCCTATGTTCAGCAACCCATTATGCTGCACCTTTCAGTACCGCTTCATGGTCATCAGGAAGTTTCATCACCACCACTCAGCCACTACTTGTGCCAGATGTCTCGGGTGTCCTTGAAGGGAGACACACCATCTTCTATTCAGGAAAAAACCCAGATAGACCCAGCTCCATCAGGTAGGCAGCTAATAAAGATTTCAAATAAATGTCTTGGGGCCCTCTCAGAGGTGCCCAAGTGAATAATATTCGACCCCCATCTGCCATTCTCGGCAGGTTCAAGTTTGTTTTTACAGAGCAACATGCCCTCGAATACCTTAAAATCTTGCATTTCAACCTCTGTGTCAATGACCCTCATGACCCAGGCCTCTCAATTATCAAACATTTTCTGTTGCTGTCTCCCATTGCCTATTATATGCCCTTCAATGGCTTCCATTTTGGAATCCACAGAGGATTTTGACCACTCTATTTTATCCTCTTTGGAGGTCACACTCTTGAGACTTCAACACATCCTTCCTCCACATCACCAGGTGCCTTCAGGGCACCCTTAAGGTGCTGAGACTGTTTCTGCACCCCATAGACCTACCTCACAACCAGTTCTCTGGTGCGAGCATCAGCCCCCATGGGATAGGACGTTCACCTCCTCAGTGAGGTATGCAGCCCTGGCACAGCCACCAGAGATAAATAAACCCGGTGGCCCCGGCTCAACAACTGGGAACACTTTCAGACAGGCTCACTCTGTCCCCATTGTTAGCGCTGAGTCACTCAGTTCGGGTCCCATTGCTGTCCCTAATCACATCTGATCCTTTGTACCTGGGAATTGGTGGGCGCTATCATCAAGGGAGCCAATGCCACAACAGGAGGCACCTTCGAAGCAAACCAGTGACACACTCTGGGAGTCCTCAAAAACGATGCCATAGTTGCTTGTCGTCGCAAAAATCCCCACCAGATTTCAATCTCCCTGTGACGTTCTTCCATGACCCCAACATCCAACTAAAGAGCCGTAGCGAAATTCAGGAGCCCAGCTCTGCCCCATAAAACTGTATTTCAATGAAGGATAAGACCTTGCTATAACTGTCCTTTCCAGATTAGCAAAATATATTGGAGATACTTTCCCCTAAACTGTTACTTAGGTCAGTATCGTTTAACGTGAAGTGTAAAGAAGCATGTATAGCTGGATGGAGATTACCAGAAAACATCGGCCACATAACCTGAAATTCCAATGTTTCCTTGCCAGAAGGTTTGCCAAAGTTGTATTCATTTGTCAACATTAGCTTTTGAATAGCTCATTGTGAGATGTATAATGAACTGCACAGCTGTGAAATGAAAATGATTGGTATAGTTGTCTGTGTGTGACTCCTAGGTCTACCACTGGGGGCCATGATGAGGGAGCATCAGGGATTCTGGGTGCCGTGTGTCATTTGGTAAGTGCAAAGCTGCTGACGAGGGTGTCAGCCTGCCCTGCATAGCTAGAATTGCCTGGCCCATGTCAAGAATGTGAGCACTATGGTCGAAGTAGTTCAAATAAGGAATGCGAGGCGTTTTTGAAGGGTGGTAGTGAAGGCCACTTTCAAAGTCCATATGGCCCTGTTCCTATATATGGGTATTGGTTTGACGAAGGCTTTTTTCTCACAATTACATGCACCCAATGTGAACAAGGTGGAAGAATAATGTACATGAGACTTTACCTCCACATTAATTAATAATTCTCAAGTGGTTAAGGCTATAATGGTGTAATTAAAATGTAGCTGAGCATCAGAACTGGTTTATTTATCCAGTTATGTTCTCAGAAAGCATCTTAGGACGTAGGCTGGAGTCCTCTCTGTCACTTTTGTTGTAAAATCTTGTTTTTATAAAGGTTTGGTCACTGGCTTTGGGCTTTTTCTTCGAAAGGGCTGTTATAGAGCATCTGTTCAAATGCAGAATGAGATTAAACCTTTTGCCATATTGGCATATCCCTTTTAGATATAATTGGTAAAGATTTCACCAAATGGCTGTCCACTAATCTCTCTGAATAGCTTGAGTCTTTGAGTTACTTTACAATCCAACAGTCTGGGTTGTCCCAACTTTGGGGACTTTGAAGGGTGCCATTTCTTTAGCTATTCCTGCCTGCAAGCAACCCGCAAAGACATGGTGCATACTGCACACCTGCTACAACGAATGTAAGACACCGTTTCAAGGCCAATGTATCCACTCTAAAGCCTGAACTAGTTTGGCAGGTTGTATCTGCACGGATTGCCTCTTTAATTAAGGCATGTAACTCTGATACAAGAGCCTGCAGTAGGATGCGTGATGGCCAGGAGGTATCCAAGAAAGTTCCCACCTTCATTGGACACTGCCACTGCTGTGTGACGGTGGCTAAACAATTCCATTTATTTTTGGCAGATCCTCCTCTAGAGTTGATGAAAGTGAGCTCATTTTTTGCCAAGAATGAATGTACTCGGGCTACCTTAACTAAAGTGTTCTTATGACACCATTATCTTGAAGCAGAGCAGGGTGGGCCTTCAGAGAGAAATCAATGAATGGAGGCAATAGTGCAGGATGCATTACATAACTGTGAACTTTGATAAGGCAAGGACCATGGTGTTCCGACAGCAGCGGAAGCTAGTGCAATACCATCTTCATTCGAGGTTGCTGGAGCAGGTTAATGAATATAAGTAGCGTTGTATATTTCTAAAAGAGAAACATAAACAATCCACATTGGATGGGCTAAAAAAACATAAAAGTGCTTTCAAAGGCCTGCTAAAGCTAAGTGAATATGTGTGGTCTAAGGATTACCCCCTCTAGATAAAGTATAATTTAGGAAAACTGTTCCAGAAGTGATAGCGGCCAAAATAATCTGGGTTAAGGTTGCATTTGGATGTTCTGGAGAGGAATTCTGCTGGAGGAAAGTTCCTCGACTGCCAGCTTCTCTGTGAGCCTTACTTCTCAAGATAGATTTAAATGCTCTTCCGTGTGATATAGCTGTGGAAACCTGCCATGCAGTGCTATGATGGATAGCTCTGAAGGATGTAGGTCGACTCTAGATGTCTTCCAATCCAGAGTTCCCTTATCTAACACACCGTCTCAGGGATATAACCCCTAGCTCACTTCTTTTCTCAAGACTTACAGTCTAAGGCCAATAGTATGGAGCTGGTTTCTTGACTTCTCCGTTCTAGGAATATAGCTCCTAGCAAGGTTCGTAGCTGCCTACCAGCAGGTTTTGTATCCCCATGTCTTCGGGTGAAAGACCACAAAATGAGGCTTACTACAAAGAAATGGAAATAGCCAGTCACGAGGTTCAACAATAACATTTATTACAGCCCGGACTGGGGTCTCAGCGCCCCACGGTGCATGCATACAGACACTGTGGCGGGAGAGAGCCCTGAACAACCAAAGTGTCTTGCATATATACATTACAGGAATAGCATACAATACACTTGTCCAGCCCTCTCAGGTAACAGGGTCCATAGGGTTCATGACCTTTCCACGTAGGTGATATTACTGAGACAATGTTTGTGCATACTTCCCCATCCTCCTATTGACAATGTACTGTCTGGGAGCAGTGCAAAGCCGTGCGTGGGGGCATATTGTGTTCCTTGGTACAAGGTAGCATTTGCTGTACAGTTTATCTATGTTGCCCTTGAAGCCTGAGGTCAGTCTGCTCTAAAGCTTAGAAAACAGGGTGTTCACCAGAGGAGCACGGTGCAGCTGCCCATTATTACAATTAATGGTTCAATGGAGAAAAATGGTCGAGAGAGGCGGGCACCTAACTTATAGATTAGCTGTGCTTCTGCAAGGGCTTCAAGGTTCTACAGTGTAAGACAAACAACACGCTCAGCAGAATGTGCATTCCTGCCTCGTAAATAACAGAAAGTTCAAGCCGCGGTCTTCTACCGCATTCAGAGTGCGAAAGGCGAAATGAGCAAGAACTGAACTGAACATTGCATTCAAGATGGCGAATAGAAACAAAATGGCAACATGGCCACCATTATTGTAGCAGTAGGTTTGTAGCATGATGCGAATTTGCTTAGGCCAATATGCATACCTATAGGACATATAACGAAATATATTTTCACAAACCCTCCTTTTGGCCTAAGCCAAGAGCATCGTCCAAACATGGCATCCACAGTCGACCAGGTTGCGGAGTCATCATCTGAACACCCTGAGGCATCACTATCATAGACACTGATGGACATAAATTCTTTTATAGACACATCCTGCATGACCAGTGCATTGGTGACGTGTACAGGCAAGTGTGGGTTTAGTTTCAATTTGACTAATGATCGTGCACAACAATCCCCATCATGGAACCCAGGACAGGTAGACATTTGATGCAGCAGCAACAAAATAGAACCATGCCAAGAATTATAGCTAGCACAGAGAATATCTTCCAACTCCAAGTTTGTAGTAGACCCCCTAACCATGTACTAAGATCCCAATCCCCTCTGGGAACATGCACCTCTGAACTCAGAATGTGTAGTCGTTTTATTGCTTGGAAAATGGTGGGGGTGGAGTCAGGTTTGTAAACGCAACATGCAGACCCAACCATTTAGCATACACCACCACGCTCAGCCAGGTTGACATCTAACACCATCCTTTTCTGAAGAGCCACTAGTCCAATAGCCTTTTGTTCCAGTGTCATATTGAACATAATATCGGTAGTTTCATTGATGGTCCTAGCCAGTTTCCTAATATCTTGGGAGTCAATTATCTGCCCCCAGAATGGGACCATGGACTTAGCAATATCTCCCAATACTTGCAGGGGGTATCACCTTCTATTTCCATTCTAGGACGGTTTTCAAGATGGCCGCGGTGGAAGTGATATATATCCAAAGTAGAAGTATTCCCAAATAACACGTACCCTGCCAATCTTTCGGTAACCAAGGATAAGCTTCACTTCCACAGACGAAATAGATTGAGCTCCCTATATACAGAGGCCTGTCTTCATTTATTAAAACAGCTGTGTTCATGCACTTATCAAACAAGCCCATGGGTCGGGAACCCTCTTCTCACAAACAGAATGGGACAGAGTCAGGGTCATGGTTGATGGTGTATGATGGAGGAGTGACCTCCTTATTCCCTACTGGAGTCAGTCATTTTAAAAGAAATAATTGATTGGTAAGGTCGGAAATATTTGTCAGAAGGTTTGGCAGTAGCAGTATTGAGGGTGCTTTTGTTTGCAAACACTGAACATCCTAGTGGCAACAATACCAGCCGATCAAATTCATTAACATTTGTACCATCAAAGTTACCAGTGGCACTGTAGTTCCAACGTCCAAAAAATAGTGCACTGAATGAGGCATAACATGCAGTAGACAGAGGGAGAGGGTGAATATACCAGCCTATTCCCTTCTCACTATGTTGTGCCAGATGTGAGCAAACCCAGCAGTTGGTTTTATTCAAAATAGCATGTGTTGCATTCATAATCATCAGGAGGGTGTTGTTATGATAAACCCCCCCTATGACTGAGGTCACGTGGACGAAGAGTGTGTGCGTACACGTGTAAAGGAGAAATTGTAGATGCACTGACAGTTGGCAACAGATGGATGTGCACTTTCCAAATACCATAGCACAGGTATCAATGTGACCATAATGCAGGTTATCACTCTAAGTGTTATCCATTTTGCCCTTATGGACCTTGATGTACAGGCCCATCAATTTGAAAATGTACCATGCCCTAATTTAAACGAGCAGCCTAAAACACAGGCATAGTCCTTCAGCGTCCGTTAAGAAGCCTCACTGATAGGCTTTATAAGTTCATCCGTTGGTGGCACCTGACCACATGGCCAATCTTGCTTGCAGTCTCCTTTGCCGCTCCCTGCCCCTTAGCTTGTCCGGAGGGGAATGACGAGGGAATGGCACAACCATAGGTTTCTTCGTTGGTGCAGCAATCCTACCACACTTTCCTATTCTATTACAAAACGTAATGTCAATCCCTTAACTAAATACGATTTTGTGGTCGAAGATTGTGCCTTAAAGCTCCAGGTACTGAAAGATCAATAAACAAAGGTTTGTTGATCTTCGAAGGAACAATATCAGACGATGCAGAAGGAGAAGAAAGAACTGTTTCCCCAGGCCCCACGGATCCAGGAAGTGGTTTTGTATCACTCTTGACATCAATCAGAACAGTCACATGACTATAAACCTCCTTCTTGTCACACTCATCGAGAGACAGAGGCAGTGGCACTCGTTTCACATGCGTTGCGTGTATCCAATATTTCTTGCCGGTCACACGTACCGCTGTCTGCGTAGCCAATAACACTTGGTAAGGCCCCTTCCAGCGTGGTGCAAGGCACGTTTTACTTTCAACGTTTTTCAACAGCACAAACTCCCCAGGCCGGATTCGATGGCCCGGGCCCGCGTAATTTTTCGGGCAGGGCTGCTCGAACCTGTTGGTGAATCAAACGCAAGTTTTGAGTCAACTGGCACAACAGTCAGACAGTAATGGGTATTCAATCTCAGCCAGTTTCTTAGGTCCCGGTGCATTCCATACATTTTCAGGTCTCCCCATGATAATTTCATACGGGGAGAGTCCTGTTTTCGACTGAGCGGATGTCCGCATAGAGAGTAAGGCTTTTGGTAAAGTGTCAGGCCATTTCAGATTGCTATTTGCACATATTTTTGCTAATTTATTCTTCAAAATACCGTTGTGGCGTTCCTCCAGGCCGGCACTCTGAGGATGTCTCACTAAGTGAAAACATTTATCGATCTGTAATCCCGCACAAATTTGCAGGATGACATCAGCGATAAAGTGCAATCTGTTGTCGGACCAAATGACTCTTGGCAGACCAAACCAAGGAAAATATTCCTTTAACATGGCTTTGGCCGTCGACAGAGCAGTATTGGCTTTCAGGGGGAAAGCTTCAACCCATTTGCTAAAGGTACAAATCACAACTAACACGTATCTGTAATTTTGGCAGCGTTCCGTCTCGAGAAAGTCAAAATGAATCACTTCGAATGGCATGGAGGGAGGTCCAAAACTACCTTTCGTTGTTGCTGTGCCCTTCCCAATGTTGTGTTGCATAAATATAATACAATTCTGAACTAAATGTTCGGCAATTTTCAGGATATTGTTATTGTACAAAACGTGGTCTAAATGCTGGCCTATCTTTTCACACATATGTGTGCTAGACCATGAGCCATAGTGACTACGGCAATGACATAGGCATTGGGCAACATCCATCTTTGTTTCTCATTGTCTATCCCACACCCTCAACATTCAATCCTGCCACACCCATACTCCATTGTTTGATCTCATCTGCTGTTGCTTCAGCCTGAATTTCTTTCACACTCTTGACCCCTTCTTCCATCGAATTAGTGTCAGTAACCCAGTCTAGTACATGGTCACAGCCCCAACACATAACAAAGGCAGAACCCTGGATTGGTTGGCGGATCACAACTGCTCCACCTCCCTCCTTAAAAATGAACCAGCTGCCTGGTCAGACCACCACGTCATCTCCTTCTCCATCCTAGGGAAGACGCAGCCGAACACCTCATCGGCTACTATCCCGCAAACCCTCTTTAGGAATAACCGCAACATCACCCTGCAAAGCCTCGTCCTCTAATCCACAATATCCTTGCTCCTGCAAATTATTCCAACTTAGATGTAGATAAACTCGCCAACCTCTATAATAAAACTCTTGAGTCAACAGTAGATATCATTGCTCTTATCAAACTCACCAAAGCCAAACCGGCAACTCCTCTGAATAAATGGTTCACTCCTGAGCTTAAAATCCTTTGAAATGCCAAACGAGTGGCGGAAGCCACCTGGAGAAAAACGCCTAACCCTGCCAACAAAACACTATTTACAAATGCGGCCTCCACTTAAAAAACCTCTATCCTCAGGGCCAAAAAAGAAACCTATGACAATAGAATCAGCAAAGCCAAATCAAGAACAAAAGAACTCTTCACGATCCTCAGGGAACTCGAGTCTCCCTCTTCACCTACAGTAACCTGCATGAAAGATGCAGACTGGTGTGAAAGAATCCAAAAAGCTTTGGCAGATAAAATTGCCATGTTACAATCTAAAATCGAACTGAAAAAGACTAGCGTAGCCAAAAAAGCAATCTCTCCACTACCACCCACCTTTAAAATTCCAACCTGCCCTCCCTTCTCCTTCGCCCCGTCACAACGAAAGAAGTGGAAAGCATCATCAAAGGCCTCAAACCTTCCAGATGCCCAGCCTCCATCATTCAGGAGGGTGCAAATGATCTGGCCCCTTTCATAACAGCCCTAATCAACGCCTGCTTTAAAACAAGCTCAGTCCCCAGTAGCCTCAAGGAGGTGTGGGTCATGCCCCTTCTAAAAACAACAAACCTAGACCCTAATAACCCCATTAATTACAGGCCAATCACCACTGTCCGATTCATCCTAAAGATCTTAGACAGAGTGGCCTACTTGCAAATCCAGAAGCACCTGGAAGAGAACAACCTTTAGGGCCTTAGACAATATGGCTTCAGGCCAAGGCATGGAACAGAGACAGCTCTTCTGGACTTAAAAATTCAGATGGATGAGGCGAAGGACAAGGGCAATCTAGCCATTCCCTGCTGCTTGACCTCTTGGCAGCCTTCGACCTCGTTCACCACCAGATCCTCACGGAACATCTGACGGCATCAGCTGCTTTCTCCAGCCAGGCGACCACCTGGGTCCAATCCTTCCTAGCCGACCGAACGACCCGGGTCTTTGCACCGGGGGCTTCCGCCCTCCCCATCTGCTGTGGTGTCCCACAAGGCTCGTGCGTCTTGCCAACCTTATACAATATCTTCACTAAGCTATTGTTCGACCGCCTTGATAACCTGGGTGTCACATACACAAACTATGCTGACGATACTCAGGTTCTCATCACCCTATCAGGTTGCTATGAAGAGGAATCCATACGGATTAGCAACCTCTACCTGGAGATCCAGGCGTGGATGGCAGAACACGGCTTATGCCTTAACGACGAGAAAACTGAGCTCCTTCTCATCGGCTCCCAACCACGGCTAAACAAACTGGACCCCTGCTACGCCTCTATCAACATAGATGGCAACCTAATCACAGTGGCCAAATAAATCAAAACGCTAGGGATTTATTTGGATTCCACACTCTCGCTAAAAACACAAGTAAACGCCACAGACTCCTCCACAGCTTACACAGCTTACAAACTGAACAAACTGCAGGTGCTGCAGAACAATGCCCTTAGAGCGGCCCTGAGTATCCCGTGGCACTCTCACATCTCCAGCTTTAGACAAGATGCACACTGGCTCCCTGTACGAGACAGAATCACCCTCAGATCATTCGTCATCGTCCACAAATGCCTCTCTAATGACGCCCCCAAGTACTTGGCAGAAAAGTTCAACAAACACATATCAGCCAGACCAACCAGATCGATGTATTCCCACTGCCTATCCATCCCCAAATTCTCCCTAAAAAAACAGGCAGCTCCAGCTTCCTGGTCCTAGCTGCCAAACTATAGAACGCCTTACCTTTGAACCTCAGAGCAGAGCCTTCCTTCTGGAGCTTCAGAGCAAAAACTAAGTCTTGGCTCGCCAACAAGAACTCTCCCATTGTCTGACTTACTAACCAATTCCTCACCACTGTATTCTTCCTGTCTGCCACTCGACCACCATGTAACTGGGTCATTTGCACTTACTGTTATTATCTTGTATGTCTATAATCTGTTTTAACCTGCTCTAAGTCTCCGGCGCCCAGTTACATCAGGGTTTGGCGTGCGATATAAATAAAGAATCTAAACTTAACTAACACATACATTCCTGAGTGTGGATCGGTAGCAGTCTGCTTGGAAATTCTATCGGTAAAAGCGTTTCCTTTTCCTACATCGTCTGTCACTTTCTGATGTGCGTTGCATTCCATTATCGCTAGCTGTGTATGATATGATATGATATTTTATTTATATCGTGCTCATACACAGGTGTTTCAGAGTGCGAAAGGAAGCACTAGTGCTGATAACAATTGTACTATCAGAGTACCATGTTGAATTTTGGTGCCATCTGATGTCAAGAATCGCCTCTCAGCCCATAATCACACCCAATTTATGAACCACTCCAAATGCATACTGGCTATCGATATAGATGTTTACACTAAGTCCCTCAGAGAGTTTGCACGCCCTAGTCAATGCAAAAATCTCTGCTGTCTGGGCGCAATTATGTGGTATCTTTCTGCTTTCAACGATAGTGTCTAATGTGGTTATTGCATAGGTGGCAGTGGAGGTACCATCAGGTAGTTTAAAACAGGAACCATCACAAAATAGTTCCCCATCTGGAAACTTCAAAGGCGTATCACTCAAATCAATTCTGTCCTTTGTTTCTTGTTCTGTAACATAGAGGCAATAATTCGGCATGTCATTAACACAGTCTCCCTCTTGTGGAGATGGCAGAAGTTCAGCCGGATTCAATGTACGGCATCTCTTAATTTGAATATGCGAGGCAAATAGAATTAACTCATATCTCATCAATCGAGCAGACGTGAGATGCTGAGTTTGTGTTCTGTTTAGTAGAACATCACAGAATATGGTACCATCACAGTTAAAGAGTGAACAAAAAACCATGCTCCCACTTTGTTTTACTGACGCAGCAGCTCTCAAATATTTCGGCAAAGCACATGCTACAGGGTCTAATGTGGAGGAAAAATAGCCGCATGGTCTACTCTTTCCCCCATGTTCCTGTGTCAATACAGCCAAAGCGCAACCCTCTTGCTCATGCTCGTACAAAACAAAAATATTTTCATAATTTGGTGTGCCCAAAACTGGCGCCGAACACAACGCTGCCTTAACCAGATCAAAAGCGTTCTGGCAAGCCATGTCCCACGGCAAAGGCAAAGGAAAATCCTTCTTTGTCAATGCCAACATAGGTTTGATCAAAAGTGAAAAATTCAGGCTCCACTGTCTACAGTAAGAAGCCATGCCAATCAGGGTACTGACTTCTTTCTGTGTATTTGGAACAAACATGTCAGAGATACTTCGTATACATTCAGGTGTCAGACGCCTTCCCTCCTTTGACAGGAGATAGCCTAAATAGGCAACCTCCTGTCGACAATACTGAAATTTCTTCAACGAAGCCTTGTGTCCATGTGTAGCTAAATGAATAAGCAGCAAAATAGTACCCTCCTTGCAAGCATCCTTAGAATCTGCGGCAAAAAGCAGGTTGTTAACGTACTGCAGCAATGTGCAGGTTGATGGCAGCTGTAATGTGTCAAGCTGTTCTTTCAATGCCCTACTGTATATGCTTGGGCTTTCAGTATAACGCTGAGGAACACGTGTGAATGTGAAAGAGCGTCCTCCTAAAGTGAATGCAAACATGTATCTACTATCCGTGTGTACTGGAATACTAAAGAAAGAATTCTTCAAGTCAATAACACTAAAACGTGCGGGCGTAGACGGAATCATAGTCAAAATGGTTGTAACGTCAGGAACAATTGGAAATTGTGGCACGACAATCCTGTTAATTGCGCTCAAATCAATAATAAAATGGTAGGGTAAAACGTTTTCCCCTTTCTTATAGACAGGCAGAATCGGACTGTTACAGACACTCCCAGACATTTCCTCAATCACACCTCAGTGTATAAAGTCTGAGACAATACTCTTCAATGCACGCACAGCCTCTACTGATATTTTGTATTGTGGAATACGTGGCAGTGTAACACCCGTTTTCAGAATTATTCGGACTGGCTCAACATTGAGAATCCCCATATCATTATCATTCACCGCCCATAAATGTGTAGGCACTTCACTGAACTCGCTCTGCAAAGGCATAGACAAGAAGTGTGAAGCAGAATTTTGTTGGGGAGAGATCGTCAAATGCACTCCATCTGGAGAACAATAAACCACAGCATTCAATTTCTTCAACAGATGTGATCCAAACAAGTTTTCGCCATTCGTTGTCAACAAGAAAATGTGTCCCAATGCAATCGGTACTGGCCGAGAGACCAGACTAACTACTGGCGTACCGGAGAACCCTACAGAAACATTGCTTTGCCCTGACAGTGGGATATCTGGAACCCACATATGATCAATGGAGCCCTTCTGTGCCCCGGTATCCACTAGAAAGATATGCTCCCTATTCCCCATCTTCATTTCAACGTAGGGCCCCTTTTGACTCTGCTTCGGGCTGTCCTAGCGAAACAGTACATCGTCAGATGTGAAGTCTTCAGTGAAATAGGCATGAGTTGGATTATCAAACACATTCCACTATTCGCATTCTGTGCCTGTGTTCCTCCCTGATTACCCCTATTCAAATTAAGTGGTTGATTCTGCTGATTCTGTGCAAATTGGTATCTACCAGGACCCGCAATGCCGGGACGACCTCTTGATCGTCTCCCGATCGTACCATATGGATTACTGGCTCGCTGTTGGAGAGACGGACATTGTGTCCTCCAATGTCCTTCTTGTCTAAAATACGCACATTGGTTCATGTGCGTAGGATCCATCTGTGCTCCCATTTGTGGCGCGAACTGACCTCTTGGTTGAGTATTCCCGCCCCTTGCAAAAGTACTCTAGATTTTAAATCGCCTTTCTTGTTTTCCACCTTCTCACTTTCCATATTTACCCTATTCTCATAGTACTGGGCCATGTGTAATACTTCGGATTGTGATTTTGTTTGCCACACACTTTCAGACATCAGGATCTGAGTTTGAATGTCAGGCAACAATCCTCGTACAAATTTGTCAACAAATAATCTCTTACCCGGTTCTGTACTCAAATCTTGCCCACTAAAATCCGAAAAACACATGTTCGAATCTATTAAAACATTCATTCACACCCTCGGTCTTTCCTTGCATGCATGCTGTCAATTTATCCCATATAATTCTCTTTTCGGGCACTAAAGTTTTCAGTTTGCTCACTATATTATTCAGCAACATTAATATAACCTGGGGCGGTTTCTCGCCTGCATTTCTAGCCCCATCAGCTTGTGTTAAGGCATCCCACGAATCGCACATCCCTGCTGGGTCATTTACAATCCTAATTTGCTTCCATAAATATGCAAGAAGGATCACTGGAAATAATAAGTCAATATCCCCTAAGGTGAAAACTGACGAATTCAAAACTGATTCTATCTCTTTACAGAACCCCGTAGGATTCTTCCTAATGTCTGGAATAGACTGCTTAATCGTATTTACTTCATGTCTTGAAAACGAAACGTGAACAAACTGTGAAATATAATGTGCTGGAATAGTGGAAGCAGGTGCCTGTCCTACAGCTGGGATCTCTACTTTTTGGGACTAGTGTCCGATGAACCTCTCTCATAGGCAATTGTACAGTAGGCAGTTCTGAATGCTTGTTAAGCAATAGGGCTAAATCTAGTGACAAAGAGGTTAACATAGTGTCCGGTGAAAATGCTGTTTTGTAAATCACCATTATGTCTGCAGGACAACACAAGTTTCTTTTCATGCATTCGTCTTGTAAATACTCAACCATCACTTGTCGTACCTTCTGTTGCATAGCAGGTGTATACTGACTAAATGCATCATGCTCTTCAATAGGGGAAATAAAAGCATCCAAAATCCATCTAAGCATGTCCCTTATGCAAATACGCATTTCTTCACTAACAGGTTTCAATGCAGGCAAAAATAATTTCTGCACATACGATGTGCGTTGCTTATCCCTATTCAATTCATCTTTATGTAGGCGATCTAGTTCTCTCTTATATACAAACATTTTTGCAACATGTTCGCGTATTTTCGTCGCAGTATCTCTCGAATGAGACAAGAAATTCAAATCTCGCAATTCTTGTGGAATAGCTGAACCAGTTAAATCACTCCATATCTCAGCAAGATACACTGCCATCTGTTCAATCAACACCTTCTGTTCGGGAATACCCCCATGGTCAGATATTGCACTCAAGGCTGCGGTTTCATCACTCCCTTCTATATACGTCTCAGCCCATTCACGCAATTCTTTCTTTCTCTCAGTGGATATTGTACTACGTGTCACTATTCTCGAATCAGTGTCCATCACACCATGTACTGCTAGGGGAGTGAAAGTGGAGGCAGCCGGCAAAGAAAGTAAAAATAAATCATGCACGCTCAGTGGTGTAGGAAATGGTGGTGCAGTTGGAACAGCTGGTGTAACGGCAGCTGTTACAATTGGACTGGGTGCAGATGCGGGGGGAGGTACATAAGGAGGTGGTGCAGTTGAATCGGCTCCTAAATCATATCTTCGCTCATTCAGTAACTTATTCAATAGCTCATCTGATACATGCAAATCTGTGACAGGTATATTTTCTGCATGTCTAATTGAAAGGCCCTATCCATACACCTAATGGCCTCGCTCTGTTTTTGCTGATCATTTACTAAAGCCTTCTCAGCGTTTGCCATGTGTCTATGTGCATACTTCCCTCTACTTCTGAGTCGCTTATTCGCTTCCTTCTTCCAATCTCTAACAGCGTCAAATGTAGCTGGTCTAGCTTTCTTACGCAATAATACAGATTCCAAATATTCTATTCTCACTAACTCAAAACTTCCCAGGACTGGCCACTGAAGGTCCAGAGCATGTCTGGTTTGTCGGTGCCAAATATCATTGAATACAATTGCGCCTAGGCCATGCGCTATATACATGTCATACGCCGCCAATCCCTCGGGTGGTGCGGCTTGACTTTGTTCCAAATTCTTTGATTGTCTTCCTTGGCAACAAAACATTGCAAAACAGGATGACAACTCACCAGGCATACTCCTAATCTCGGTCTTAAATGGCCAAAATATTTACACGTAAATATACTACCAATCAATTCAAATCAACAGGCCGTTCCCTTACTGAAACATGCTCACCTGATTTCCAAACAAGTCCAATGGACAATCGTTGTGGCTGGCAATTCCCTCAAGCAGGCAGAACAAGCCTCGATTCTGGAACCCTCGCCGCGACATCCCATCGGCGCTGCGATCCGCCAGAGATCAGGCGTAGCAGTCTGCAAGGAAACACATCTCTTGTGCAGGGGCCCCTTTTACTCACTGAACTCGATCCGACAGCCTCGTCTTCGTCCAACATAAATGTCACATCATTGGATAGGTCCCTGTTCGGGCGCCATGTGAAAGACCACAAAATGAGGCTTACTACAAAGAAATGGAAATAGCCAGTCACAAGGTTTAACAATGACATGTATTACAGCCCGGACTGGGGTCTCAGTGCCCCACGATGCATGCGTACAGACACCGTGGCTGGAGAGAGCCCCGAACAACCAAAGTGTCTTGCATATATATATTACAGGAATAGCATACGATACACTTGTCCAGCCCCCCTCATGTAACAGGGTCCATAGAGTTCATGACCTTTCCACACAGGTGATATTACTGAGACAATGTTTGTGCATTCTTCCCCGTCCTCCTATTGACAATTTACTGTCTGGGAGCTGGGCAAAGCCATGTGTGGGGGCATATCGTGTTCCCTGGTACAAGGTAACATTTGCTGTACAGTTTATCAATGTTGCGATTGAAACCTGAGGTCAGTCTGCTCTAAAGCTTAGAAAACAGGGTTTTCACCAGAGGAGCACGGTGCAGCTGCCCATTATTACAATTAATGGTTCAATGGAGAAACATGGTTGAGACAGGCAGGCACCTAATTTATAGATTAGCTGTACTTCTGCAAGGACTTCAAGGTTCTACAGTGTAAGACAAACAACACGCTCAGCAGAATGTGCATTCCTGCCTCGTAAATAACAAAGTTCACGCTGCAGTCTTCTACCGAAGAGTGCGAAAGGTAAAATGAGCAAGAACTGAACTGAACATTGCATTCAAGATGGCTAATAGAAACAAAATGGCAACGTGGCCACCATTATTGTAGCAGTAGGTTTGTAGCATGATGCGAATGTGCTTAGGCCAATATGCATACCTATAGGACACTAACTAAATATATTTTCACAACGGTATTACTTTAATTCACTCCAACACGCAGGTTCTTCTTTTAATTTGCTTAGCGTCCTTCTCAGGCTGAGATATTCTGACCCACCAATCATGGGTCATCCCCCTGATCCAACGCTTGTAGTCCTCAACAGGCCCTGGTTTCTCTTTCTTGGTCTCTGACTCTTGCCATAGCGTGAGATACAGCCATCAGTAGGCTTGCATCTCTTTCTACTCCTCAGTACGGGTCTCCACCAGTATCTGAGGTACAGCCCGCCACATGTTTACCATTCTCCCCATTACTCTTAGTCTGGTGTTATCCAGTGCCCGAGATATTGCTCTCAGCAGGCTCGCAACGCTCACAGTTCTACATGGTCCCTTCTCCATTACTCTCATTTCTGGGTCTGAAGACATCAATATGATTAGGCCGATCCTCTAATAAGTCTCCTGACTGGTTCTTCCTTAGTTCCTTTTCCTACTGAATCTTCATTGGTCCTGTTCCAGCCTCTAGTGGTTTACCTCTTGTGTTTCTCTTTGTTCCCTTAAGTCTCTCAGGGGCCGGTACTCACCTGTCCCACTTTGTGATTGGTTTGGCCAATCCCTTTCCTGGCAGCTTTCCTGGCAGCGACCAAGGGTTCAAAACCCTGGCCCCACATTCTGAGATCAAAAGAAGTCTGATTAATGATTGGCATGTGACTTGTGCAAGGCCTGATGAGCCCCTGCACGGACACTTGCCACTGATGCCTGTCCCCTGTTCTACATGAACCTGATCATGTGTGTATTGGTGCACTGGAGCTTGCACTAAGCATGAAAAAAGTGTCTTCCTTTGTGGCTGTGAGAAAAACCAGGATGCTTTATTCTCCTATTTTCCCACACCTGACTGGAAGCTACAGGATGCCTGGCAAGGTCACCTAATTTCATAAGGAAAGTGGATCTAAGCAGTGTAGAGGGACTCTGAGGGATAACCTGCATACCTCCTCGGAGTAGCACAGCATTCCTCAGTCCCTCGCCCCCTCGCCCCCCCCCCCCGAACCCACCAGAGGTAACTAATCCAATGTGGCTTTGACACAGCCCCCAGGTTTTGAAGTTGCATATTGAGTTCTTGAAACTATGTTGACTCTACTAGATTTTTGCATGAAGTGACAGATATTGCCTATAAAGTGGCAAAATCCTTGCATCTGTTTTTAACAGAGGGCAATAATTGTCCGTATGTTTCACAGTTTGCATCAGATTATCTCTTAAATTGTGTGACCTCAAGTCAACTGGTCTGTGGACATGGGCCTGGAGGAAAGTTTCAGAGAGCTCTCAGAAAATGAAAAGCTCTTTTTACAAGATTGATATATGGGTCACTCTAAACATGCACATGAAGACCAAACTAGTAGTTTGCATAAAGTTAAAACTGGCAGCATGCTGTTCTTTGCAATCTTCGCAGAAAACAAAGACGGACCCTTATATTTTTTTGTTTTCAGTCACAGGTGGTCGGAATGATTCGTTTTTAGTGGTAAGACCCAAAACATGAGATGGACGACAGGTTACACTGTGGTTTCATGCTCTGATGAAGGCCATGCAATTAACTAAAGGGCTGTAGCGTAGAAATTGAGAATGGCATCAAATGCTTTTAAAAACTTATTTTAAACGTGGTCTTTTTTTAAGCAACTTTCCGGACGACTTCTCACTGTAAAGCGCTATGATTATATTTACACACGCATATCTTGTCCTTTGGGCAGGTGGTACTATGGGGTAAGAAAGGGTTCCAAATATTTCAAAAAAGCCCTGGTTGGCTTTTTGAACTCTATGGGAATGGGGACCACAGAATCACTGGCACCATTGTTAATGGTGCCGGTGCTTGCTTGACGGATCTGCCTATTGTGGCCGCTGTGCCCGGCAGGGTCAGACCTGTCAGGCATTGGCGGCTCCGGCAGGCAAACCGGTAGTTTGCTGGTGCAGAAACAATTGTGCCGGTAAGATGTGTCCGGACCGGAAAACTTAGAATGAGGCCCACCAGGTGGTCCATCAGCACAACCTATGTATATGTACTTGGCTCTTTATGGGAGCAACTAATAGCCTTTTAGAATTAATGTTTCCCCTGCACATTTGCGGCCCCCCAATCATGACTGTGATTTTGTAATGTACTGATTAGTTGGTGACCGTGAATTCCTCCTTGGTGTCTTAAGTATTGTAAAAAGAAGACCTGTAACCTCTTTCTCAGTGTTTCAATACGTTTTTTTATATGTGTTGTGAGTGCCCTCTGTGATTACACGTGTTTCGACGGACTCCCGTCTTTTTCAAATCAGGGCTGGTTGTGTTAAACGTGATATCAGTGAAAGTTAAATACGGGCCGAGCACCACGTGGGTCAGACCACGTGGTGCTCAGCCCGTATTTAACTTTCACTGACGAATGCGGGATCAATAGTCTAGAGGAAACGAAACCATTGGTTCAAAATTGAGTTTTTCCACCAAACTCGTGTGTGTATTTTAACTTTAGAGAAAGTATGAGCATGACAACAGAGGGGCCATTTAATCACGCATGCCCATGAGGCAAATTAGAAGCTCGTATTAGACACGAACTAGACAATGGGCCTCATTACACGTATGGCGGTAAGGCTTTGACAATGAATATGTACAAGGAAAATGAGTGTGCGTGTATAATGGATTTCCAAGCATATTATTTGATATATTGTGATGAAACAGATAGAGGTTAGACCCAAAGTATTGAATTTAGTTTCATGCAAAATGCTAAAAAAGGTTAGTTAATATCTCACATGTTAAAAAAGCAATATCAAATGTAGCAAGAGACTAGATGATCAGGGTTGGGAGACCCTTGAGGCCAGGGGCCACCACATATTCTGTGATTCTATCCCTGTAGGCGGAATACAGGGGATTCACAAGGGTCTCTGTCTGGGACAGAGCCAGTTCAGGTCTGCAGAAATGTTATAAAAAGCCCATCTGAGAACATTGCTCATGGCACTCGCCTATCAATATATCTAGCTTTTGCTGTTTGGGTTTATAGGGGTAAGTGTTCTGCTTGCTGTTTATGGTCAGCTGCTATGATATGTGGAAGTTGTTTAAAATAAAGGATACAAAGAGAAAAAAAGGAACACATTATATAGTGTCAGAATCTGGGTTTAAGATGTGCAAGCTTTGAAAATGTTTGGAGGAAAAAAAAGCGGTATTTATTTTGGGGGATGACTGACCATGGTTAACCTGAATAGCAGAGCACCAGGGTTTCCTTATTTGTTTTCCCTTCTACCTGTTTTACTATTTTGAGTGTTGGGCCCAGCCAATGAAGATTCTATCTAAGAGTCTTGATTCTATTAAAGACTAGGAGGCGAGCATAATGCTTCAACTTCTTATTTATTACTCTTCAGCAGTTTCAACAAAACATAAGAAAACTGAAAAAGTTTATTTTTTCTTCTTTACCTTTCTTATAAACTACAAGTACCACTGCTTTTGTAGTCCTATCAGGGTCAGCCCAGACCATGCCCCACTTCCTGTTCCTGAACTCCTCCTCTCTTTGACTGCTCTGATCTGTATATCTTGTAACTGTCCAACTTTGCCCAATCCAACGAGGCAAACTATTCCAACTGTTGCAGGCTTCCTACTTGCTGCGATCCAAGAGTAAACTTCTGCCTATTCAAGCTTTGCTGTCCACAACCCCTCGACCATCAGTTATTCTTCTGCTCTTCCCCTAAGAGTCATACAAATAACAAATATTAGGGTCGGGTCTTTGTACTGTCACACCAATCATCAAAATGTGCATCACATGATATACAGTGCATGTAGACTGGGTGGGAAATTAATGCTGGCCTTCTAGTCTTTAATAGAGTCAAGGCTCCCTGCGCAATTAGCAGGGGGAATCTTCATTCTATGTCAAGACTTGAGGGGAGCATTATTCTTGTTCAAAGCTTCCCTAATACAGCTGTAGCTCAACCTTTAATGGGCTTAAAATAAAAGTGGTATCACTCGCCTAATCAGCTGCTTTCATAATATCATGCAATGTTGCGCCTGCTGTGAAGGCTCTGGATGCCATTGCTCCTCTCACAGAATGTCCTCCATACTCATTCAAGTCGATGCCTGCTAGTTGCATCATCTCTCGCACCCACCTCGCTATGGTGGCTGTCGCTACTGCCTGAAATGGTTTCCTGCGCGCTGCCAACAATTGCGTAGTACCTGCTGGTCTACATTCCTCTGTTCTATTCTTGTATTCTTTAATACACCTAGCTACGCAACACTTCGTATTGTTAGGGAAATAGATATAATGCACTGAGGTGGACCCTGTCTTCGTTCTCCTAACTATGGAGAGGGTTACACCTTCGGGCTAAAGAATTTCCTGTGCACATCTAGGGCCTTGACATCAGCCACTCGCTTGCAGGACACATAATAGCATGTCCAACTTGCTTAACAATTGCTTCAGCGACAGATACCTGTCTGCCGGCCAGCTTGCCAACAGTCTCAGCACCACCGGAACATCCCACATTTGCTTGTATCTCGGCTCCGGGGGTGCTTTATATCGAGCTCCTTTTAAGAGCCTGGCCACTGCTCGGTGTTCCCCTGCTGGCACTCCATTGATTGGCAGGTGTCCTGCAGAGATCGCTGACCTATAGACTCCTATGGTCCTGAATGATTTCCCATCTTGCAAAAGGTGAGCCAGGAAATTCAATATGTTACTATAGGGGCTGAAATGGGATGAATGTCTTCCTTTGCACCAGGTCTACCACCTGGCCCAAGCTGCGTTGTAGCTCCCCCTTGCGGAAGAGGCCCATGACTCGGCGATGAGCTCTGCAGCTTATTTTGAAATGCAAGGCAGCTGCCAGCATCTCCTGATATCCTGCACGCGAGCAGTGGGAGAGTCGCTCTCACTCTCAGAGGGTGAAACAACCCAACTGGGTGCATGAGCAACTGCTCCCTGTCGGGGGGACTCGCGGTATGTGTACTGACAGTTCCATCAGCGTTGGGAACCACACCTGGGATCTCCATATCGGAGCTATCAGAATCAACTCTGCCTTCTCCCATTAGCATTACGCCAGCACCCTGCTCAACGTTATGAAGCGAGGAAAGGCATAATGCAGATCTCCTGACCATACCTGCAGGAATGCATCTGTGCCTTGGGCAGAAGGGTCCAGTCTCCAGCTGAAATATGCGGGTGTCTGTGTGTTGAGACGCGACGCAAATAGGTCAGTGTTCACTGGACCCGATAGGTCATTTAGTTGCTGAAATACTTCTACATTCAGCCTCCAATCGATGGAGTCTGTCAGATATCGGGAGTTCCAGTTGGCTACTACATTGAGTGTCCCTGGAAGATAGTCCGCCGTAACTGAAGTCCCTGACTGCAGGCAAAAATGCCAACAATCCTTTGCTAGCTCTGCTAGCAACTTTGACCTTGTTCCCCCTAGATGATTTATGTATCTGACCGCTGATATGTTGTCCATCTTGAGAAGGACACAGCAGCTCACTCTCCCTTTCGTGAAAGCTTTGATAGCTAAGGAACCTGCTAGGAGTTCCAAACAGTTTATGTGGAGGCAAAGTTCTTACTCGCTCCATTTTCCTTTGGTCTCCAGGGCCCCACATCTCGCCCCCCAGCCTCCTCGGCTGGTGTCCAATTCGATAATTAAATCCGGTTGATCTCAGAATATGGCATGTCCATTCCAGGCGTCCATTTTTTTTAACCACCATTCTGGCTCTGTGATGGACTCTTGATCTAAAGGAATTATCTGATGGTATTTCAGACCTTTCTGCAGGTGTCTGTTCTTTTTTCTCTGTAAGGCGCAGAGGTATAGAGGCCCCTGGAAGATTGCTTGGATTGATGCTGCTAGCATCCCCACTATCCTTGCTAGAACTCTGATAGATATCCTCTGCTGTCGAAGACAGTCTCTGATCTCTTTCTTGAAATCTTTTATTTCCCGAGCTGGCAGCTGTAGTGTCGCTTTCTGGGTATCTAGAACAAATCCCAGGAAGTCCAACCTCTGTGCTAGGGTAGTGTCTAACTTCTCTATGTTTACCAGGAATCCCAGAGATGTCAGTAGATTCCTCACCCACTCGGTCTGATAATGTAGTGTGTTCCGATCCTCTGCTAGAAGGAGTAGGTCATCCAGATATATAATCATTCAGACCCCCTTCTCCCAGATCACTGCTGCTACTGGTCTCATAAACTTGGTAAAAGCCCAAGGAGCTGAGGCTAGCCCGAAGGGTATTGTTTTGAATTGCCACAGTTGGCCGTTCCAGCCAAAACCTAGGTAATCTCTGAATCCCGCTTGCACTGGCACCTCTTAAGGTGTGCCTCAGTTGGTGTATTCCCTCCATCTTGAAGTGGCGGTATACAATCCAACCGTTCAGCTCCTTCAGGTTTATAACTGGCTGCACCTTCTCTTTTCTGTGCACCAGAAACATAGAACTCACAAACTCTGCGGTCGCTCTGCACCTTTCTATTGCTCCTTTCAGCTATAGCTGGCAGAGCTCATGATGTAAACTCTCTCGCTCCCCTTGCGCCAACTGCAATTCCCTGGGCCAGTTCTCTTGCACTGGCTCCTGTATGAACTCCAGCTGCAGACCTCTGACGGTTTGCAAAACCCAACCATTGCTGGAAAGCGCGTGTCAGTTTCCCCAAAAATGCTGCATTCTGCCCCCCACTGGAGGATATGTTGGTGTTCTCACCTGGGGTAATGTTTCGGCCTCTGCCGGCTCCTCTTCCTCTGTGCCCTCTCGGGTCTCTTCCTCTGGCTGGAAAGAAGGACTCTTGTTGCTTATTCTCCCAGTATTGGGCTCTATTGTTCTGGGGTCTTCTGGCTCTGTGAAATCGACCATTGCTCGACCCCAATAGCAGCCAGTCCTGGCAAAAACTCTGCTGGCGAAAATCTTACGTATCGACGCTTGGGCATTCTCTAGCGAGGCGTAAGTACCGACAAATCTGCCCATCTCTTTTCCAAAGGTCTCTCCAAAGAGAAGGCCGTGTGCTGCTACTCCGGCCTCATAAGGCTAGGTTGCTCAGTTTAGCATCGATCTTGAGCAGTAGCCATCTCCTCCTTTCAGAGGAAATGGCACAGTTCACATTACCCAAGAGGCATACTGCCCTCTGCGTCCAATTAGCTAGCGCATCTGGGTCGATCTCCTCCCCAGTATCTCTGGCTCTCTCGGCTAAATCCATTATCTTTGCCAGAGGTCCGGAAATATCTAGCACCTTTTCCTGGCAGCTCTTCCAGTACCTGTCTATCCCTTTTCGGGGATCTTTGCTGGTCTTTGATACAAATGCCAGCATTTTCAGATCCAATTTTGGCGTTTCCGCCACTTTGCCCGGGAAATCTGGCCGGGGACATTCTGCTCTTAAGCGCTGCCGCACCTCCTTGTCTATCACTTTTCTCAGCCTTACTGCCATGTACTTTGTCACCATGGGAGAGGGCTGCCAATCCGAGGATCTCGGATTCCTAATGCTGTCCGGATCAAACATGTCCGTCACTTCTTCCACCTCCTCTTCCAGGTGCTTCTCTTTGCATGCTTTCTTTCATCTGCTGGGTCTATCCCCTTCTTCTTCTCTCTCTTCCTCCTCCTGGGAGGACAGGTTGCCTTTGGCTGGCTCCTCTTCAGAGCCTGTGTTGTCTTTGCCCAAATTATCTTCCTGATCTTTGCAAGAAGGCATCTCTCAGCTTGGCAAAAGCGTTGGCTTACCAAGTTTACCCGGGGGGGAAGGGAGCGAGGCTTTCCTCTTGCGGGTCTGGTTACTCCCCTTCATGCCTCTGCGTGGAGGCTCTGTGGGCGTGGTGACTGGCTCTTCAGTGCTTTCTCTGGGCTAGCTAAGGATGGGCTCTTGGGTCGCAAGCCTATCCTCTAGGGGTTTCACCCCTTGTGCCACAGCATCCACCACCGAGCTTCCCAGCACTTCTTTGAAGCTGGAGGAGAGGTCTAGTGATTGTTCCTCCTTGCGCCACTCAAATTCCAAAATGTTAATGGGTGCTGTGTGCCTTATACCGTTGTCACAGGTGTCGTGCGCACACCCACTGCTGCCTTGGATTTTGATGCTTAAGACTTCAATAAGACTTCTTGTCTTATGTGTAGTAAGAGTCTCTTTATATCACTTCCTTTTTTTTAATGTTTAATTTGTTCTTGTGGGTAGCACCTTTCCTTGCTCATATGAGCCTTGTGGGCCTTCTCATGTGTTTTACGGCAGTGTAGGCTTCGTAATACAGCTTGTCGGATTGATCCGGCTTTCATGTTCCTTATGAGCAGCTCGTGCTCGGCTGGGTCTGGAGACTTTGAGTTCTGTTTTGATTCAGTGTTTGAACAGCTGCTTTGTAATTCACACTGTTAAATTATCGCTCTGAAATTGGAGCATTACACTATTTTCACCACCGGGCCCGGCTTCCTATTCCTCTTGCTGTCGCGCGTGTAATGCGGTTGTGCGATGCGGTGGGACTCCGCCTTTCCAAAGGATGGGGTTGCTGTGTCGTGTCCACTCTCACCCTGCCCCCGCAAGGGTGGGGGCCGCGGTACTCCTTCCGGCTCTGAGGAATGGCGAGCCCCCGCCGTGCCAGGAATATGACACAGGGCTCCCCACCCTCTCGCTGGTGTTCCGCTCTTGTGAATGTGAACCCTCTGTTACTGCTCTGTAACTCGCGCCTCTTTATATCGATTACCAGCGTAATACGACCGCTGTGGCTCCCGGCTACTACCTAATATGCGCTTACCTCGAGAACATGCTATTAGTTCCTTCTCATTCTCGCACTAATTCTGCTTTCCTGGTTGTCAGAAACACTCAAAACTAGTCACATCACTCGCCAAAGGAGTACTAAAGCATGTATTTAGTCACATCACACGGCATAGAGGATAAAGTGTACTTATCTGCTGAAGACCAGGAAAAGAAGAGGAGGAGTTCAGGAACAGGATGTGGGTCATGGACTGGGCTGACCCTGATAGAATTACAAAGGCAGTGGGACTTGTAGTTCATAAGAAAAGTAAAGAAGAAAAAAGAACGTTTTTCAGTTTACTTATGTTTTGTTGAAACTGCTGAAGAGTAATAAATAAGAAGTTGAAGCATAATGCTCACCTCCAGTCGTGACATAGAATCGACATTTCTTATTATGTTGTGCTCATGTTTTGCTTTGTTTTTGGTGCTTCTCATTTTCAGTTTTGTTGCATTTAATAACGCCAGTAACACATATGAGGCAAAGGATTGCTAACACCCAAGAATTAAGCAGGGAGGAGGAGAATCAGGATGTCTAGTTGCCATGGTAACCGGAAATGCTCAGGCATGAATTAGCTGCATGGCAAAATGTTGATTATTTTCTCCTGAAGCCACTTAAACCAATGAGTGGAAGCATTTTCGTGATTGTGCCTATCAGAAGTCACATTGGAAACCACATGCTTTTGTTTCAGCAGCGCAGTGATCCCTTCTTTGCGACTACTCAGCCCCTGCCAGCCCTGTGTGTGCCAGCTCCTCATGGCATTCATTCACATGGCCCGCAATGCATGCGGGCGCTTGGACTGTTGCACGTTATGTTATGCCTGGGGGTTATGATACAGGAGGCAGGTAGGGAGCCTTTACCGTGGCCCGTGGGAGAACGTTAGGAATGGGTTCGGACCTGTAGCATAGGTCATTTATTGTATGAATCAGTGTATGCGAGTGAAAGTGGGGCATACTGGCAGGCAGTGAACGCTGGGTCTGATGTATGTTTAGAGCTCAGTTTGTAATGTCTGTATCTGCTATGTAGAAAGAGCAGTTTGTAATGGCATGAAAGAACGAACCGAGTAAGGAGGAGGTGCAGGTTGTATCTGGGTTCTCTGTTTGGGTGGCGTTGGCAAGCCTTCGGGTAGAGTAGAGTTGCTGCCACGTATACAAATGTTTCTTTAAATCTGTGACACAGGCAAGTTTAAGGAATGGGCAATGCAGGCTGTATGTCAAACTTGGTGTGGCAGCAAAGCGCAATTTTATCTGATGGAAACTACGGGCTGAGAAGAAATGTTATGCAAACTCAGTGCTTAATTTGTAAGAAAATAAGTGCCAGGGCTCAAATATTTTCTAGCACGCTTGTGACACTGTCGGTGTGCAGTTCCCCACCATTACCGCCACCACGAACAGCTGCTCCCCACGCTGTTCACATTTGCGCTTAAACTACAGCTCGCACCTGCTCATTGGGGCAGATGGATGCTCTGGCTATCAATACTTATTAATCAATCCGAGTATGAGACAGTAAGTGCCGGGGTTCAGAAATAAGTGCCGGGGCTGTGCCCTGGCAAACACCTGAACTGGGAGACTCCAGCCCTTTAAGACAAGGCAGCAATACCCTTAAGATGAATGGGGATGCAGCAGCTACTCAAACATCAATAATTGAAACGACTCAGGTAGTTGGCAAAAAGGATAACAGTTTTAATATCAATTATCTAAAACAGGGAGTACAACGGACATCAACGGACATCTAAGCGCATAGTTTATCAATGCATCTTAAAAAAAGCTTTCTTTTATAACACAAAATCGTCATTGATGACGTCAACCTACGTATTTACTAATGTCATCCTACGTGGCAAACTACAAAAACCGAGTGACTATTGTGATTGGGTCTAAGGGAACATCTAAGTATGCGATCCATACTAGTCTAAGAAAGTGATAGGCTTCTTAACATCAGGTGGGGCAACTAAGCCCTCCCCTAAAACAGGTCACTATGAACGTCACCAAATACACAACGTCCCATTGGTTACACAATCTATAGGACCCTTAATCACGCGGCCCCCTAAAATTGGTTGGCACTCTATCCTCTGTCAGTACTTGTCCACCTATGTTAGGAGCACGCAGGCTGAGCTTCCAGGTGCTGGTGAGCTAGTCTTAACCATAGCTTCCCACCAATTAGCATACCATCTATCATCACCTCAGTGGTCTGCTGTCAATTAAGGCTTTGAACTTGTCCTTGGAAATGTTCTTTGCTCTGGAGAATTCAGGGGAGTGAAGGCACGCTCTGCCTTCATGCGTAGGTGTAGTCGTCATGTTCATCCAACTTCATCCTTCCATGTGACTGAAGACCACAAAATCGAGCTCTAGTGCACTTAAAACACTATTTTCTAATAGACCTCTGATGTCTTCCTTGTTTTTGTCCATGTCTTCTGAACAAGATTTTCATTCTTTCACACGTTTTGTATCCAATGTCTGATCACCCCAGCCTGATACGACCTTGGCTTCTTGGGCTCATCCAGCCCCGCCTTTCTAAGTTTCACTCCTGTTAATTAAATTGTTTTTAACTGCAACATACTGGAAAAGACGGCCCTTCCTTCTTCAGTCCAGCTCAGCTATAATGCGCAGTGGAAACATCCATTCTTTACTTGCTCCTATGTATGTATACGTTGGCGCATGCCACAATCTAGTCATTATAAAGCTAGCCTCAAAAATACTTTGTTTGCTTGCGTTTCTTTGCATATGTACACATGTAAAATGACTTTTATTTATTTATTTTGCATTTTTAAAGCGTTCACAAAGCCCGCGGGCATCGAGTCGCTGTTACAGGAATTGTTTTTTTTTGTTTTAGTTGCATAATTCTTTTTGTTAAACTTAGTTGCGTATTTATAACTCGCTTAAACACCCAGAGGTTTCTAAGCGTGGACCCAGGGATCGAACCTGTGTTCGCTTCGCGTCTTCTTGCTTCCAAGGCGCACACGTTGCCATTAAGCTATCCTCCTGGGACGAGATTTCTTCATCAGTTCTGTAGCATATTCTTCTTCATCTGGATCCCAGAGTTGATACTTTCTTGATGCCTAATAGAATATCTGCATTCTCTTGTCTCTGCATCTCTTCTATGTACGTCAGCCTTGCTTCATGTGTGATGTCACCATTCTTCTCTTCCATTCAGCTGTCCTGTTTCTTCTGGGATTTCCTTCAAATGGCCATCATACTGTCTTGTATGCAGGTATGGTTTTCTCAATGGTAACCTTGCTTCCAGGATTCTCCTTGGTATCTTTATTTTCAATGGTTTTGCACATGTCTCACACTCTGGTTCCTAACATATAGGTAATTGGATCCTTCTCTAAACACCCCCACAAATTAAGCACTGCTGAGGTGCCTGTATTTTAGGATACGCAAAACGTTTCTTCGTGTCCAGATTCAGGGGAACGAGTTGACCACGGCTGAGTCTTGCAATTGCAGTATTATTCGATTTAGTTTTAGTTCATTTTCATGATTTGAATTTGCTAACTCCCAAAGCAGAGGAGGAACAGCCTGATAGGATTTCAAAATACAATAAGGGAAACATCGTTGGCACACCAGCGCAGTGGGTCGACCCTGTTGATCCTCCTCTGAGTCCAATTCGGATCGTAGTAGCTGCAAAGCCGGCCCACCTACCCCTTGAACCTTTCACAGCCATGATCTCTAGCTTCGGTCAGTGATTTTCTCTGTTGTCCCAGCCTCCTTCATGAACTATGAGGTTGTGATCCTTTGGGCATTCGGGATACCCTCCCTCCCTTCTCAGCTCAGCTGCATCTCAGAGCAAAAAGAGCAGAAAGATCCATGTGCCTCGAATGATTGGGGTCACTGGAAGCCTGACTTCAAAGTTCCAGAGCCCTTATTCACAGCGTGATGATTATGTGCCAAATACAGATTGCCATTTATGGGGAGAATAGCCTAGTATAAATACAGTCAAAGAGCAAGAATAAAAAATAATTGAAAGTGAAGTAAATGCTTGATTGGTGGGTTCATGCAAGTACAGCTGTCAAATGAGGAAGTAACAATACATTTGCATTTGAGAGGTCATTGCAGTATTGCTTGATGGGCAACGGGTAGCTCTTTGAGGCTTAGTGTTTGCCCAGGCACTAGTTGTGAATGGTGGGAAGGGTTTCCATCTGGCCAGGGAATAGAAGCCCTGGCATTGTTGATTTTTATTAATAATAAAATGGCGCAGATAATTCTGTCTCAGAAAGGATGGTCTGCTGACCAGGCCCCCCTTTCAACAAGCTCCATGCCAAAAGCATAGTGTACACCTATCCTCTGGTGAACCAGTAGTACCTTGATCTGTAGTAGTACCTACTCTCCAGTGGCACAGAGCATGTTCACAGAGGTCACAGGTGCACCCTTGACAGCTGCAGTCACAACCAAGTCACCTCAGCACAGGGGCTGCATTTTAGACATGCACCTCTGTCCCAGACCACATAACTAGGAAAGTTACTATCCTGGTGGCAGTCCTAACCTTTAAATATAAGCGATACTTGACTTTAAGGTACAGTGGCTAGTATATCTCATACTTACTAAAGCCACATCAAATTAACATCATACATGTTTTCAGACTGTGAGCCCAGCACAGCTGAGGAAGGGTAATTTTTATTTTATTTTTTATTTAGAAATGAGTTTATTACAAACTTTTTTCATTATTAGTATCATAACCAAGAAGAAACAAATAAAGTAAGATTTATCACCATAATAATAATAATAATCAATTTCGACATCAAATTAACATTTTATATCAAAATGCATAATTCATGGTCTTTTGCAGTTACTCCAATATAAGTGTCATCAATTCTAGCCAAAACGGAAGTACTGCAAAAATGACTGACCTTTCTTTGCCTAATAAAATAGAATTCAAACAATCTTCTAGTGTATACACGGCAATAGATTGTGAGTATCTTTGTGTGTATTTCCTTCTTATTGGAGCTAGGGATTTGCACTTCATGAGCATATGATGTAAGGTTTCAACTATTTCGGTATTGATACAGAACCGACATGTGTTCGGTAGTTCACCTACTTTTTTCATTTGTCCATGCAATTCTCGTGTTGGTAATAGATCCAATCTGAGTCGCAAAAAGAGATGACAGAATGTTGGTGATGGAAAAGGGATGAGGAAGGGTTATGTTTATTCTGGTCAGACAGCCTGGCCTTGCCAGCTTGTAGGGCAGGAGAATGAATGGCTGAGCATCTGCTTTGAACCTTTGTGAGATCTGGTAACACCTCTCCCTAGCTGGCTAGCACCCCAGCAGGAGCTGTCATGGGCAGTAGGCATCAAACGGCACACCCATCCCAAAAGGACTAGCCTCACACCAGGTGTAAATCCAAAAGGGCCTTTGATGCTATTGACAAGGGAAGGGGGCCGAGTTATTGTTGCCAGAGGAAGCTCAGCATAGTTGGAGAAAGATTTAACCATCTTCTTTCTCTCTATATCTCTCTTTCCTTCCTTTCCCTGCCACTTCCTTTAGCACAAAGCTCTTTGTGAATGATGTCAGAAGGCAAAGACCTCTTGTCTCAAGGACAGGGATTGGACCCCTTACAGCAGGCTTGCTTTAGTCCAATCACGTGTGGGCTTTTGGCTACAAAAGAGGGGTTCTCCCACTCCTTCTTTGATTCACTTTCAGACAAACACTTAAGGAAGAAATCATTTGGACCTCTTTTGGGAGAGTCGATCTTTCCAAAGTGCTCATCCATTGAGGTGAAGAAGGAGCGGTCCAAGGTAGAGGAACGTTCTGCTCCCTACCCACTCCAAGGGTACATTGGGGATGACTCTTGGTCAAGACTAGGACCTGCCACTCTGAGCTAACCCACCCTCGGCTGAGAGAGCAGAAAATGATTGAACTCATCCTGTCCTAGAGCCCTTGGAGTGGGTCTCACAGCATTTCGAGTACCACATCAGCCAAAGATCCCTGTTCTGCACATCAAATAGGTTGGACCGCTTTCGATCCATGTTCCCCACACTCGAAATCAGGTGCTGCATTTGGTACCTCATAAAGCTTGAGCTGCCGCTGCATTGCAAATGTCAAACCTGATTATCACTGCATTGTGCCAAACGGTTCATGTCACCTCTTTGGCTTGAAAAACCTGCTTGCTGCTGCTGACCAAGCTCGTACCTCAGCTTCTTCAAACCCTGCATCGGAGCACCAAGGTCAAAACAACAAACCAACAGACCTTGACTCAAACCGCTGGAGCATTGCGTCACCTGCTGACCTGAACCAGAGGTTACTAACATCTCAAACCAACTCGACTACCGATCGGACCTTGATGAGAATTCGAACGGTACGACCAATCGCCACATTCAAACGACATCAAGCTCCAGATTCGAACTGACAAGACGCCAGCTTACCGCTTGACCCAGCATGGGCCGCCACACCAAACCTTGGTTCAACCAGTGCTGAAGCACATTTTGAAACCTGGTTTGATACTGTCGAACCACCTAAGAACAGCAGAAAGAGCAGCATACAGGTACTATTGACCCATAACTGCTCCTTTGGTCCATCTTTGGACACCCTAGAGACCGGGTAAGTTACGTTTGCATCATTTTCTACAGAAAGACATATCCCTTTAAATTCATTGTGGTTGCTGTGAATTATTACCCAGAGTGCAGCATATAACTATCTATTACATATTCTGTATTCCGTCTAACAGAGGTGGCTTCTGATAATGATTGTATAGTTATTTGTGCATTGGTGTGTTTAATTAAAATATATATATATATTTATTTTGGACCATTTTCATTTTGCTTTTTGGATTGCTAATTGCTCACATTCATACTCCTGCGAAAATAACCTCCATTCTGCCCATGTTACCACAAAAGGTGAAGGATGTATATATAACTCTTAACTGTGCCTGTTTTACCTTTATGATTTAGATTGCTGTTGGTTTGTAGAAGTGTGGGGGCTCAGCAGGCCACTACTCGTCTTTGCACTCCTGCAGAGCAGAAGTCATTTCGTCACAAATAGACTGCCACACCAAGGGATGCAAGGAGGCATGACGTCAGTGGGACACAGGTTTGCTTTGCAGTGCCTTTAGTGGCGCCTGCATTGAATATTTTCAAGATTGTCTTTAGCTGTGTTCTGGGCCACCATGGCAATATTGGAAGTCAGTGGGGCCAATTTGAATGCAAACACTTAAAATTGTCACCTCTAAATGATTGCGCAGCCCTGAGCAAATGGTAAATGTCCTATTCAAATTGAGTGTGTAACTGGACAACAGATACAGTGAAACAAAGAGTCCAAAGCAAGTAGATTCTTCAGTCAAAATACGCTGTTGAAACAGATTTTATGAAATGATGCAAAAACAAGACTGCCGACACGTGTTTCGACCCAGAACAACGGGTCCTTTTCAAGGCAAGACGTATGTTATTCAAACTGCGTTGGAAAACCCAAAGCACTCCTGGGGGGGCAGATATATGGGCCAATTCTAAAGTAGTTGATTCTCCTCAAGAAAATAAGCGGCAAATAACTGAAGCAGTCTCTGTTACTGATACAGTGTGGCCAAAGTCCAAACGCTTCACGAAATCAGTGTTGTGCAGTGTTGATTTCGTGAAGCGTTTGGACTTTGGCCGCAGTGGGGAACCAGCCCCTGAACTCACAGTTGCAACGTTTGAACAAACTCCCATGTTCTGGGAATGTACCACACTGTATCAGTAACAGAGACTGCTTCAGTTATTTGCCGCTTATTTTCTTGAGGAGAATCAACTACTTTAGAATTGGCCCATATATCTGCCCCCCCAGGAGGGCTTTGGGTTTTCCAACGCAGTTTGAATAACATACGTCTTGCCTTGAAAAGGACCCGTTGTTCTGGGTCGAAACACGTGTCGGCAGTCTTGTTTTTGCATCATTTCATAAAATCTGTTTCAACAGCGTATTTTGACTGAAGAATCTACTTGCTTTGGACTCTTTGTTTCACCGTATCTGTTGTCCAGTTACACACTCAATTTGAATAGGACATTTACCATTTGCTCAGGGCTGCGCAATCATTTAGAGGTGACAATTTTAAGTGTTTGTATCTATTAGCAGTTTATGAGGTGACTGCTGGTCCCTCTTTCGTGCAGCAACCCAATCTTATTTGGTTTGTAAGGGTCTCATTGACTTTAGTTTGTCTTCTCAAATTTAGTTCTAACCCAGCGCCTCACCACACCTTCACACCTCAATTTTGTTTTCCAATTTGAATGCATGCTGCAGGAAGGTGAGCTGCGGGTCTAGGCGCTCACACTTTGTAAATGTTTTCGTTGGTCTGTCCCCACGGGTTGGTCGGTCGAGTTCCGTTGAAAGCGTACATTAACTAAACGACTAAACAAAGACATTCTCTGACACCTAGGTTTGTCAGCATCATCTCTGGGTATTATCATTTGGGAACAGAGAATGGCGCAGTAAAATGGTGTGTATTTATATGCATCAGTCTGCTTGCATTGGGGTGAGTCAGTACAAAATGGGCAGAGAAAGTAGAGAAATATCAACATCTGACAGATGTTCACGTTATGCACTTTTTTATTTTTGAGCATCTAGCCAGTCTCTTTATCTGCAGGTTAATCTTGTATCACTTGGAACAATTCAATTGTTTGACTACATCCAGATCGGCCAAAATGTTGAATTCATTATGTATCCAATTTGGTGTAGAGCACTGGAGGTCCTAGGGGTCTGCAACCTGTGGCTCTCCAGATGTTTCGGACTACAACTCCCATGATCTCCTGACATTGACTATGCTGTACAGGCCGGATGGGAATGGTAGTCCAAACACATCTGGGAGCCAAAGGTTGCACACATCTGTTTTATTGTAGTTAGCCTCTATCTGGTGGATCTGGGATTGCTTTTCAAACTCCTCACTTGCTTCGCAGTAGTACTCTTTCAGATGCCACTGTGCACATAGCCAAGCTCTCCTACACTCTTGCTGCAGCAATGGACACTTTTATGTTGTATTTGTAGTGTCTGTGTTTTTGGACGGTACCATTAAATGTGCAAACATTGTGAGAGCAGATTAAATTGTAATAAGACATTATTTATTTCACATTTTAAAAGCGCTCACACAGCTCCCAGGCATCAAGCGCTGTTATAGGATTTTTTTGTTGCTTAATTGTTTTTGTCTTAGTTTTAAGCGCAGACCAGGGATCGAACCTGTGTTGCTTCATGTCGATTTGCTTCCAAGGTGATCACGTTGCCGCTGAGCTATCCTCCCGCTACAATAGATATTGGATCTATTGACATTCTTTAAGCACTAGATTAAATGTAAATAGATAATTTGTGAATTGGACGTTGGGCCCATCGACTTAACAAAATGGATTCAAATCAACATATTTTTGTGTGATATTAGGTAATACTATGAGTTTGAGGTGTGTGTAGAACTTATATGCTAGAATGGTTTAATGGCATAAACGTTACAAAGTTACAAACACGCAGAACCGAACTTTCTAAGAAGATTATTAGGATTAGCTGCCTATGCCCCACCTATGCACAGACACTACAAAAATGATTCCAACCCCATTGTGTTTCGCTACTTGGCATAACAATAATGCTCACCTGCCTCAAATTATCATAAGAGATGCAATGATGAGCAATAACGCCCATATGACCCATGGCTTAAACCCATAACATGGGAGCATGAGTCAATAAATGTTGAGTCGTTATAGAGTAACCCATGGCTCTCCCTCAGAACAATAAGATAATTATGAAGAGGGCCCCTTTAGAGGACATTGGGGCTCATCAGGAGTTGGGTGGTATCCCGTCGGTAAATCTGCCGGAACACTGCCCACTGCAATTACCTTTACCGCAACTTGGTCTGGCGGTATTAGCGCCGAATCACAAGTTGCAATGGCAGTGTAAGTGTCATACACAGGAATTGTTTGTTGTGGCGTCGTTGGAAGCATCCTTTCGGGTATGCCAGAACGTTGTCCTCGCTAAAGTGAGTAAGCGATCTATTCTATTTTCAACATGGCACCGTGCTGGAATAAGAACACTCTCAGCACGGCACTAGGGGCGTTGCAACCCTTGTCCCAGGTAGGGTTAATACTGTCTTCTCGCTGTGTGCGTCTCTGCTTTGTTTTTGCTACCCGCCTCCATGTCCCCTCTCCTTGGGTTACTCTTACAGCACCTGCTTTTCCTGCTGCCTTCTCGCTTTCCACTCTACTATTTTCCCGGACCTCTTCCGTGCCTTTTTGCCGCACCAATGCCTGCCTAGTGTTCTCTTCGTTACTTGCCTACTTCCTTCTCTTTTCTACAACCTGATACCAGCCTTTTCCTTGAGTATCATTTAATGTGCCTTGTCCTCCTGCCTATTTGTTCAACATCTACATTGTACTGCATACAATCCTCCACACCAGCTTATTCCATCAACAAGCCTCGGTAATAGGGCACAGTAGATACATTTATTGGAGGTTTTTCTGTTATATTGGCTTTTCCTCCGGTTGAGAGCTGTTCCCTCGACAGCCCTCAGGTCGTGACCAAACGTTCGGGCAAAGTGGCTGCTGAGAGGAACAGACCTTTCCTCTTCAAAGAACGCAAAGCCTTACAAAAGAAGAAAGAGAAGAAGTCAAGAAAGGAGGATTCTTTTCTGAGTCCTACTGAAGAACCAGGTGAGAGTCCTGATGTATTTGAAAAGATACCTGAATTTAAGAGTAAGTTCCCATTTTTCCGGAGTCCATAAAACTCAATGGGGCATTTGCGGCACAATTACGGCAGCAGTAATTGTGCCGAAAATGGGAGGAAAGTTGGTGCATTCATCTCCTGCTTGCTGCTGGAGGTGAGTCTGACTCTCACCCAGACTTGTGATTGGGTGGTGCGGTAATGCAGTGGTAATAGCATTACCGCCGCTTTCTTACCACATCGCACAATTTATAGTGAGGCCCATAGAAATTAAGAAATCCTATGGGACACTGATGCAGTGCAATGTCCATTTAAGACCATGTTAATCAAACAGAAACAATTTGCCAATAGCCTTTAGCGATTTACACTTCTGTTGGAATGGTCCTCAGGATTGTAGTTGCCAAAATTGCAAAAATTAAATCAAGATGCCGAAACACTGTTTTCTGAGATACATCAAGACAGGAAGGGGGTGTGTAATGAGCGAACTTACATCCTGATGCTTCACTCAGTGTGGACCCTCATACTTTCATCTCTTGCAGGTGTCTGATGAAGACGTTCTCTGGGCCCTAACGTTTTATTGGTCATAACTGAGGCCCTCACTATGAGACCTCAGTAATTATTTCTATGCTCTCTTGTGGGATATAAAGTGTCATGCTTACTCAACTGAAATGCCCTCTTTTTATTCTGCAAGATATTTTATAATTGCTAATGATCTAACTAATGTAACGAGAGACTATGAACGAATAATAGGTGAAACAGGAGTAACAAGCTGCATTGGGGATTCTTTTATGAACTGCTAGAAGATTATTATATTCCCAGTTGAGATATAATATTAATGATAGAAGTAAATGTTAATTGTCATATCTCTAAAGTGATTTTTTTATCATTACTTTATTGAAGTTATTATGGAAATCTTGCCAATCACTGTTGTGTTTCTTGTGGGATTTGTATTAATTAATAAATTGCACGGAATAACGCTTTGATTGGTTATGACTAGATTAGTAAATATAAAAATGATGGCTTGGTGATTTCTCATGTGTGCAAGAGTTTCCTGATTTTATTGTAATCACTGGTATGTTGTGACACAAGAACTTTAAATATTGTCTATTCCATACCTGCAAATAACTGAATTATATGTCTAGATCTATAAATGACTGCAATATATGCAAACATTCATATTGAGGGATGGAATATTTCCTGGAGGGTATATTTAAACCCAACACCCTTGCAATTGAGTTTCTACCCAACAGTATGACATCCACCAGCCCCCAAACAGCCAAAACTACATGGCGATCATGTTGCCCCTAGGGCACGCTTTCACTACAGTGAAATACCCAATAGGCCAGTGAGGCTTATGGGGCTGTTAAAAAGTGACTTTAAACGCTCTATGTTGGCTAACTGGGCTATGCATCCAACAGCTTGTGAATTTTGGTCCCTTACATGTAAGGGGTTATAAGGCAATTGGAATTGGACATGTGACTTTCAAGGTTCTACGAGATTCCCTTCGGCACAGATCACAACATGTCTGTCTGCCGAGGAAGGAGCCTGTCTTGGGGGTTCAGTTTGGAGCAGATTACTATGCGTTTTGTCAAGCGTTTTCCACCCTATTTCCTCCATTTCGGACTTAATCGCAACAAAGTTCGAAAACCTGCCACACATGGCAGTCAAATATGAATAAATAGCACTCATCAATCACACCTCACATACATCCACACCTCCACACTCGCAGCAGCTTTACATACAGGGGTGCGTACTTCACTGTTTTCATTAATCTTACTCACCCTATCAGTTCTGGAAATGGTTTGGCCCAGACCACTGCTACACAAAGATCAGCCACACTAGTAAACGGAGCTGTTCCGCTAAAGGTCATCGGGGTTCACCATGCCGCCATCTTTAACCTGCATAGCTAGCTGCAGCAAAGGGAAGGAATTGGGAAGTGGGTGGTATATATGCAGATTACTCCCAGGAGAGCTCAGAAACTGCCTAGGCAGAGGCCCATCCCTTCTCAGTCACAGTCACCCTGCAGGTCGCTAGCAGGATTCCCAATGACTGCTTGAATAGCAGTCTCAGGGTAATATTCTCAACGGGGACCCTGCATGTTGGAGGTTACTCACAAATGAGGGGATTTCTAAGGCCACCCAGCCATCCCAACAATAGAAGAGGCTGTTTGGGGCTGAGGATCCCCGGGCCCTGCAGTTCAGAGATGTTGGTGCACTGGTACTTACTTTGTTGTGCTGCACCCTCGATCCCTGCCACTTTAGCCCAGTACCTTCAGAGCTGTAAGATTGCGTTACTTTGGTGTAAAGTGATATACAAGCAACCGGAATGTCTAGACTTACATTATTATGTTGTGACTCTCCTGCAACACGCACAGCCCTTTGTCAAGTGCACCTTGTTGTCATGGACACCTCTCTCCACTTGGTTCCAACAGACTCTTAAAGCTGACCTGTACACTTACATTAGGTAGCTCCAATTAACTCTTACTTTCTTTAGTGGCCAACACATGTCTTGAATGCATAACACTGCACCTGTCCCGTCCCACAGATAAACCTAAATGGAGGTAACTGCAATCCTCACGTGGGAAAGGCTGGACAATGTTGGATGACTATAGCTCCACAACTCGAGTGGATGTAAGGGACCCACTACCAGAGCCCTGCCACAACATTCACTAAGCACTGCACAACGTAACCTCTGCACACATCAATTCTGCCGAAAAACTTACAGCAATAGTTCAGTGCACCAGTCAGACTCCACATTGCACATGGCAGTCACCTCATACAGGCAATCAGCACTCAAGACACCATCCCTCCAATCTCCTGACTCCTGTCTGTTGAATGCCTGAGATGTGCAGCAATGGCCGATTTGGACAAGGATACAGTGTTGCATAGATATACCAATGACAGTTGTGTGCTGTACAAAATACATTTCACGGTGGTCTTTGAAAAGTTGCATCTCCTTGTGCCCAGCATTTCATCAGAGTCTGGCACCCTGTCCCACTTGTCCCCTCTAATAGGCGAACTATTATCCCAAGGTCACATTACAGCCCTTTAGTGGTAGGAGTAGGCTACTAAAGCTTGGCGAGACTGCGTTCCCAGGTTTCTTGCAGCCGTCATGCTCCAGCTGGTGTCATAATTTCACCAATAGATGCCCTGTTTCTCCCAAGACCCTGCTTAGTGCTCAGTCAAAAGTACACCTGTCTGCAAAACCTCCTCTGCCCCTCTTCAGTTTTATCCTAAGCAGTTAGCTGAATTTGCACTATATCAGTAACAGGTCATGCTAAAAATTGTTATTCTACGGTCGTGCTGTGTTTGGCCCTATATTGCTCTCCATTTATGTATTGTCGAGCCTTCAATCCCTCAGGTCATACCCCACGTGCTACCAAGTAGGTTTGTTTCTGGAAAGTATGGCCTTTCCATCTCCCGCTCTCTCCTCTTCTCCCCCCCTTCACCTCCGCACCAGGTGAACTATTGGGTCAGCTGTGGCTCAAGCATAAGCCACAGCAGCCTGATGGTTGGCTCTGAGATCAATGGAAAAAATCCTCCATTTTATATAGCTTCTGTATTTAAAGTTTGCTTAAGCACATCTTGACCCCATCACACAACCTCTCACTGTTCAATTGGACCTGAATGATGTACGTAGACTTGCCCAAATGACATAACGTTGACCAACAGCATTGACTGAGAAGGCAGAGATCAGTGATTTTGCTGCAAATCCTGAACACCTCGTTTGGATATAAAAGGTCTCTCGATGAAGAAAGGACGTTCGCCAATAGAACTGCAGCTAGGTGAAACAATTGTGCCTTTGATGATAGAAGCTTGAATTCCGGCACACTTTTAGACCCCGCCCTAATGACAATTTTTGGCTATGAGGGCATCTCAAATTTTTCCTCTAACAAAGTTGGCAGCCCTTTTTTTAAAAAATGGCGACTAGTCATTTAGATATCTTAATTCTTGTAGCTATTCATTGTTCAATCATCTACTTGTGATCATACGATGCATATTGTACACTTTAGACAAACGAATAAAACCTAATAGTAAATAATAATGTTTTTTTCATAATGTATAATGTATAGCAGAATATATAAATTCATTGATTTAATCAAGGGAAGAAAGACAAAAGCATTAACAATTATTGATTGATGTTTATGTAATGCAAATACAGTGTCTTATATTACTAATGTGTATGTTGTCGTTCATGATTGAATGAATATTGATACTATTCCTCAAACAGGTTGTTGGTAGTAACCCCTACCCCTTATTTCAGTCAGTACAAATAGCACCACAAGTACAAAGAGCAGTACACTGTAGGGCAGCCTTCCAACACTTGCACTGCAGTGTGCAGCCTTTCTAGCAGCCTCATTGTAAGAGTTCCCTGCAAGCATGCATAGCCTCTTGTAGGGTTGTCCAGGATATTTACCATCCACCTTCATCCTTCTTCCACCCCCAATCACTTGGTGATGGAAGCTGTGGTGTTGCGACCATCATTTGGGCCCAGCAGTAACTAGCCTGGTAGACAGCTCTTTTTGTATGCTGAATGAGCGCATCTTGCGTGGGAGGTACATTGTCAGTTGCTCTACCTTTGTGAGTCAATAGGTGTTGGCTTGCCGCCTTAACATGTTTGTCGCTGCTAGTGCGGTATATAGCAAAACTACAAATCTCTCCAATGGCTTCACCATTTCTTCTACTGCCTGCTGACTAGGCCCATCAGCCAATCCACAAAACGCTGAGGTGACATCTCTGTATGCATTCCAGGTGTCCCATGCAGTACAAAAAAGGACAGTGTCACACCCAGTTATTGCGTGAAACATCAGTAAGGCAGTACAATTAACAGGACCGAAAGCTCTTGCTAACTCATGAACGACAAAGAACTGGAAATTCTTCCCAACTACAAATGCCACCCATAGTTCCTCAATGTTCAGATGTTATGCAGCGGGAATGGCGAGAATTACAACATCGGCGTCCACAGTGCATATTGCAGATTTGTTAAATCTTGCTGCTCAGCATTACATAAATGGAGTAGGACGCAAGTGTCAACTTCTTCATGTGAGCATGGAGCCAGTCCCAAGATAGCTTGATAATTTATGGAAATAACATCGGTACTATTTGTGGTAATTACCTGTTTGTTCATTTCAATGGCTACTATGCTTTTGCCAGGAGGGAGAACAATTCAGTATTCATTTTCAACAACCCATAGAAAATCCTGCCAATTTTTAGGAAATGTGTTTTTTGGTTCCACAAGTTTCCACACACCTTCTCCTCTTTTACTGCATGTGTCACTCTTCAAGCTGTCAGGCCTGTAGACATCCCATATGATATCTAGCCGTGTAACATACTGAAGCTGAGATTTGATGTAGGGTATGACCACAGTACTGGCATAATCACCAAATATTTTCGCAAATCCTGGTCGCAGAATATTGACGATTGGACCACCGTCAACGATGGTCATTTGGACTGTTGGTTTGGAAGTAGTGTTTTTTTCTGGGTGAGAGTTCTTCCAGGCAAATAAATAAATCAGACTTTGTTCCGGTTCTTACACTCCCTAACTTCAACAGTGCTGGGGGATAGGCTTTGTTTTTGTGTCTAAAGAAATCATCCAGATCTCCTTTTCATATCTGAGATGCAATTTAGAGTCTAGAAAATAGTGAGCAGTCCTTCCTCAGCGATGTCCGTTGTAACTGTTTACTTGACCTTTCACAAACTGAGGATGGCTGAAGAGGTGGAGGTTATTCCGCTTAATAGGATCTGCGATATGTTTAGTTTGAATAATAAGCCTGATGCTGTCATATGACTCATACTGGCCACCTCCAGTTTTTTCAAGACTTAGCAATGTGTCTGCAACGCTGGATGTATTGTATTTCTGCTATCAAGTATCATTAGAGCACATCTGGATTCAATAAATGGGTTTCCCATATCTTGTATTGCATAAGAAAGAGACTCAGAGCCTGATTTACAAAAATGTTTTAACATGGGAAACTCCCATTGAAAACCTTTTTGTAAATCAGCCCCTTGATATCTTTTGCAAAAGTGATCTGTGAATGTTTGTTGGCCTTGTGGTGATGCTCCTATTTTTCCCATTTGTTTGTTTTTGTAGAATTAAATTATTTAACTAAGCGGGCCATCTCAGGACCAGAGACCATCCAACGATGCACAGTTGTTGGGTTTTCTGTCAGGCCTACAGCCCCTCCATCACCTTTGACTGACGTGTTATGTTGCTTATGGGCCTGATCAATTGCAATAGCAGAGAACATACACTTTGACCTTTTTGTGAAAAACTTTCCTTTCATGAATTCTGCTTTGGTGTTAGAGTGATGCTTTTTAAGTGGACAGGAATCCATTGTGCATAGTGAGTATGGTTCAAAGAAAAGAACCAGGGAACAATCTTGGATAGCACCTCTAAATAGAGCTGGAAATCTCCTTCTCGTATCTTTCTTACAAAAGTCATCAAAAGGAGTTCTAATTTTACAATTATGTACCAGAATCTAAATTGGGTACATACATTGCTTCTTTCTTTATACCAATCTTCAAGTAACTTAACTTGACTGCTATCCTCTGTGTCTTGGCTATAGTCATTGTAGGCCTGCTGCAGAAGTAACAAGAGACTACTAGCTGTGATTTGATGAGCCCTACCAGTACGAGTCACATGGGAAGCTTTTATAAACTAATCTGCTTTTCCAGCTGGGGTAATATCAGCCTGAACATGTACTCCAGTCCACCCGCTTTCAGCCAAGATATTTCCAAGAATGTTGAGAACTGCCATCTCAATATGCAGCCCACCAAATATTACAATTAATTGATCTTCACCATAAGTTGTTGGCCAGTTCCACTGGATTTGTTTTGCCAATGCGTAGAGTGGCTGGTCAAATGTAATGATTGGAATCTGTCCAGGATTAAGGCCTTGAACTGCTGTCTTCACAATATCCATTGAATGGCGAATCATGGCCACTGACATAGCATGGTCTGGAAATAGTGGAAACAGGGATAAAAGTGTTTATCCACAATCTTTTGGAGTTTCCTCTTGTTGACATGCGTGGTATGCTGCCCAGGTGATTATTTCATCCCCTTGTAGGTTGTCACTAGCCAGAACCTGTGTTATTAAGCCAGGTGTATTCTTTCACCATAGCTTGCGGTGTAACTTGGTAGTCAACTAAGTTCTCTTGTACTGTTGGCACAGGACAATGAGTTCTCATAGGAGGAACAGGGGGCACGCTGGTGTAGCACTCAGGAAGATTTTAAGTCACTTTCTCAGCAAAAGGATTTTTAGTCATAGTCCGGTCAGTCCCATAAATTATCATCTGTATGTTGATAGTCCTGTACTATGGAAAGAGTCATGAGCTGTGGTAGAGTTTGGTTTGTCATCTATATTGCCAACTGCACTAGTCGTGAAGAGCTCTCCTTTCAAGTGAAGAGGAATGACAGCATTTTCCATGCGATAGTAATGGCATACTTCATTGTCAAGTTCTGATGAGATGTGTAGCACACGGTTGTCTGACATGCTTAATCCAAGCTTGTGCAGGGTTTCAACAAGTTCACGCTTGCGAGTTCTTCTATGGATTGAAATACCTAAGTAGACAGGCAAATGAGTTTCCCATTCTCAGTTGTGCCTGATGGCTCTTTCAGACTCATACTCCCGACGTCTCACCAAATTGTTGTACATTAGTAACTGTGCAACAGTGAGGATTGGTTGTGGCATTGTTGAAGAACTTGACAGTGCTTCAATGTTTGAGCCATTCATAACCATAGCCGCAAGTGCTAACAGAGATGCTGGCACAGAGTCTGACACTTGTTTCCAAAAGATCTGTTGAAGTGATTTATCTTCTCACTATATTTGCTCCTATCTGCTTCGTATTCCCATGATTTGCGCAGTGCAGATCCAATATCATTATTAAATAGAAGCATCACATGACGGCCTTGTTTATGTTCTTTTATGTCAGGAAAGCAAGCAAGTATCCTGTTTTTCAGTTCCCTGGAATGTATGCGTCCTGAAAGATCACTGCCAAGTTGTTTCATCCTCATGCTGTACAGATTGCAAAGGTTAACAAGTTTAAATATGGGTGCAATTTCATTGTCCGTTCGAGCATCTTCGATGTATGATGGAAGTTCTGCAAATGCAATGCCATAGTTATTTTTGGTCCTTCTCAGTTTCTTGTTTGTTTTTTTGTCTCTTGCTCCATTATATAATATTATGAGGCAATGAATATGGCACATAACATCTTGTGCAATAGGACCAACTGCACTCACTTTAGCAAACAGGGATTTGTCTTCTAGTTTAAGGCTTTAAGGGCACAGTGACAAACACGAGTATCAAGGTTGAATGTAGATGCTATAAAGAATGATCTTCCAGCTGGCACAGGCATGTCACAAAAAAAGCATATAGGTTTTGTAGGGAACTTTTTTCTTGAACACTGGCAGGTGAATTGTGTAGAACTCTAATCAGTATCCACTGGTGAAATCTTCCTTTTCTCTGCTCTTTGCAGTTTTGTTTTTATTAAACTGCAATCTACATGATTCGTGAAACTGAGCTTTCCGTCGTACCAATGTTGCCTCGATACCTCCAGCTTCATCCAGACATGATAGATTAATTTTCCGTGGTAAACCCCCAACACTACTAAACCGCACAAGCAGATCAGTTATTGTCATAACCAGCTCCCTTTGCATCACGTTTAGTCTATGCTGGACAGCGAAGAACCCCTGAATTGTCTTCTTTGCAGATGAAAAAATTGTTCCACTCTGTTTCTATGATTTGTCTAGAACTATCCGTCTTCAATGGATTCATCGGTTTATGTACTTTCTCCATATTTTTATCTTCTTTTTCTTCTTCTTGAATCGTCATACAAGCTCCTTCATCTGTGAACAAAAGCATGATAATAATAGTACACCCTTGTTTTGTGTATGCATTTTAATGAACTATTGGATGTTTTGCACATATTTGTATAGCATAAATTCACAGAAAATCACATTTAATATGCAAGTAAGAGGATTAAATAACATAAAAAAGAGCAGACTAACAATTTTCACAGGCAGCCATTTTGAATGTCCGGCATTAATGTAAGGAGGAAATTCTGGGATGGTTTCACAGCCAAAATAAATCCTTTTTACATGTTTTATATGTGCCCCACGTTTAATGCTACTATCATCAATAGCATAATTCTTTCAAATATTTCACTTGTCTGCTGTACTACAACAAAAGTGCTGCTTCCAAAGCAACGTGCCTTAAATTACACCCGTCTAGCACCTGAGAACCAGTGAATTTGCTTCAAAGCAGGCATTTTCTTTGCATCTATATGGTCATGGAACTGCACTATCCTAGTTACGTTCATGTCTTTGCTTCACTTCCATGCGTGCGTGAAATGTGTGTCATTTTGCAGCTGGAAATCGAGCTTGCATGTTCTGTGCTATTCATGTTTTGGCACATACCTGTCATGAATGATTGCTACACTCCACCATCAAACCGTAACGTACGTTCTGTAAAGTAAACTGCGATATGGGCAGTGTATTGATTGCGTTAGTGCATTCCAATCTGCACAGAATGATGACCACACAATGCTGATTATTCTTTGTGATGTTTTGTTGTTAATACCGCAGTACCTTGTCTATACGTCAGCTTTTAGATCAAAGGAATCAGGGATCTTGCCAGGCAGAGGCGTTGCTAGGGTGGGGCTGAGGGGGCTATAACCCCGGGTCTTTTGGTTGTAGCCCTGGATAGAAGCAAAAGACTAGCTAGCCCCGAGTCCCGACAGTCCCGACATTAGTGTAGCCCCGGATCCCTTCCAGACCTAGCAACACCCTTGCTGCCAGGGGGTATTTATAGAAGCTGTGCAACTGTGGCAGCAGGTTAACCCTGCATGAAGGGCAGCCTTGTTCTGATGTGTCAGCCTGATTGAAGCTGCTGGTCCCCTCTGCAGATCACTGGCTTGGTTACTGGCGTGTGATGCATGGCGTGGAAGGCTGTGAAACCTGTCAGTGAAATGGCGTAATCCCTGTTTAGGACTCCTGAAATGACCTGCTGATTTAAGCTGTGCCCATAAAGTGGATCTAAATATGTGGTGACCAAGGACAGGAAAGTCGCCCTGTCACTTCAACTCAATAAGCACTGTTGCGTGAAAACCTACACAGCTATATATATGATATCTCAAATCTGGGGAAAGTTAAACTTGCTCATATTCGGTTCTGTTACAAGGGTTTTACATTGCATCAAATCACCACTGGAGTGGTCTCGGAACACCTGGCTTGCCTGAGGGTTGGCATGCTGTGCCCTCACACGGGGTATCCAGTCCTTAATTTGCTAGTAAAGAGAAGATAGGAGGATAGGAAAATAGGTGGTATGCAACAGACATGCGGATGGGGTGATGAGAAAGGGGGAAAGGATGCTTAGTGCTAGTGTCACATAATTGTTGTGAGATAAGGCAGTGCAAAATAGATGTAACTGTACAGATGAAGAAAAGTACACTCTTACAACACAAATAAGACCTTTGCGGAATTGCAGACACCCCCCACACTCACCAAGAGATGCACTCCTGTGGGCAGGCCGGCCAGACAACAGGCCCAGCCTAATCCAGATAAGGACTCTCAAAAATCACAGACTCCCAAAACATTGACAAGATTATTGAAAAGGTATAATGGTGAATGGTAACTGTTTCGGAGTAAATGTATGGCAGCATGAAACTTCAGTGCCCCAAGGTAGACTGGACTAGGGAGCAATCTATGTGATCCCCTCGGTCACTGACCCTTAGATTTGGGGAGTTAGGGTCTCAAAACGAGGTTAAGGGTTACATGGTCTTGAGACCGATATCTGGAGGTGTTCTCTGTGGATCTTATTTGTCCTTGGTTGTGGGTAATGTTTCCATAATGGGGTTCAGGCTGGCGGGGGGGGGGGGGGGGGGGAGAAAAAGAAGACAGTTACAGGGTTTGTATTTTTTTCTTTGAAAGATTGTGCGACATGGCACTTGGAAGACTTCAAGATCTTGAAAAGTGCGGCTGCCGAGAGGATCTATGCTGTAAAGGCATAATTGATGAATGGAAGACTCAAACCTTGGCACTTGGATGCACACTCATGGGCTTCGGAGTTTGATGTTCACGATGGGATCACTCTCAAATGAATCCATAGAGAGGGACCTTTGAGAAAAGCAGATGGTGTTACCCAAAGACATATGATAATGACATTTCCATCATACACTAAGAAGGGATGACTATCATATTGCTCCCAGAAGGCGCTACGACTAATTTCCAAGGTCAGACCCTTGCTATATTTGCAGACACTGCACCAGTTACACGGCAAAGAAGAAAGGTCTTCAGCCAGAAAATGGAAAAGTTCTGCATCAACAATGGGAAATATAGGCTGCACCGTCCCTTTTTGTCCCAGTGTTTACTTGGGACACCAAATGCATCGCGTGATGCAAGAATAGGAGGATGCCAACATCTCTGAAGTAGATGAATCCAAAAAGATGCATGTGACAAGGAGCCCCAGGAGTCTGTGGCTCAGTGGACTAATGCATCCACCAGAGCGATTTGTTTTTGACCTCATGATCACAGGTTCGAATCCCAGCGGGTCCATTCAGCCTTCCATCCTTTCGGTAGGTCTGTTAACATTCAATAGCCCCAAGACACTCCCTTTGGTTAATGGTGCACTCTCCAAACACATTATGTTATTAATGGATGTAGGCAACAGAAGGAGGCCATGCAAGGGAAGGAGAACGAGGGATGATGAGACAGAAGAGTGGACGAGATGAGTGTGGTTTTGGCTCAAATAAGAACTGTGCACTCAAGTGCACTCTTGTGTAGCCTTAAGTGAAGCTGATTTAGCGGGACCATAAACCCTTCTACATCTTACACTTACTCAGGGGCTTGAAGATCCAGCAGGCAGATTACTTAAACTCAAATAGAAATGTTACTATATTGATGACCCTAAGGGGTAGTTGGTGCCAGATGTTTTTCCGCTCTTGTAACTGATTGTGTTTGCTTACTAGCAAGATGCACCCAGTACTAGAGATGCTTGAATGTAGAGGGGGCACAACTCTTCCTTGAAAGATGGAGACAGCATTTTCTGTCCTTTTCCTTGTCCACTGCTAAGTAAAATGACAGGCCATAGGAGTTCCTGGATTTCCGCCCATGGAAGGGTGTATCCTGTTTCCAGAGTGGGGGGAGAGGACAGGTATACAGGAGGGGGGACGGCAGAGGCCAAATGGGTCTTCGGACCTTCATGTCTTCACATTGCTTGCAAATATGTGTCCTGCAATACAAACACTCATTTTCTTACCCGTATCCTTGCTTGCTGTGGTGGTGTCCTCTCTCTCTCTCTGGTCCAGCTTGGGCTTCAGCATTTTGGCCAGTAGAAGGTTGCAGATTGCATGGGTTAGGGGTGAGAAACCTCCCTTAAGCCTTCCTCTCCATGCTTCTGAAAAAGACATGGGGTGGGCTACCCAAAGGGTGGGGAACAGCATTCTGATCACAGCCTGAGGTAAGCAGGGAGCGGCAGATGTGAAGAGACCGTCAGGGTTTAACATGGTGCTCTAATTGTCAGCGTCCACTGGACACAACAGAGACCTTGATGCCTGTGTCACTGGCTCTCAGGTCTACCTGATATCCTGCCCAGTGCTGTGCATGCATTAAGGTCTCGGTTGTTTGGGAACTGTCCTAGCACTGGCCCATGAATCTCATTCTGGAGTCTCACGTAAACACCCGCCTTCAAACTCACACACACACACACATGCAAAGCGAAACACTCATTTATTTTGCAATTATCTTTACTTGCTGTGTTGCTCTCTTCTCTCTCTGCTCCAGCTTGCGTTTCAGCCTTTTGAGCCTTTTAAGCCACCTTTAGGTGGAAGTTGAAGGCATGGATGAGGGGGTGAAATGCCACCCTTCACTCCTCTCCCTCTCTCTGCTTCCCAATCCAACCAGGGCTAGGGTCAGCCTTCTGAGCCCACGCTGAGACAGGCAGTGAGAGGTTGGCGAAGAGGTCTCCATAGTGTTATATGGTACTGCAATTGTCAGCATACAGCAGAGGCTAGTATGTGACCATCACTGGCTCTAGGGTCTACCTCATGCCGTGCCCAGTGCTGCCCATTCCTCGGGGTTTGAGCTATTTTGCAATTAAGAAAGGTCTGGGATCCCATCTACTGAGAACAAATACAGCCAAATAAACTGTTCTCTGGGAAGGTGCCCACTCAGGAGGGTGTACAACCATATTTTAGCTCACTGCCCCTTTGACAGAGGAGAAATATCTATTTGCATATCAGTCTGGTCCCACCCACTTGGGCAGTCCAGAGGCGAAATGCTAGGCAAATCTTCTGTGTACAAGAGTACCAAAATCAACCACAGACACGTGTTTCGGCCTAGTCGGGCCTCCGCAGTGAGGTGAAGCTGTGCCTCTGTGAGCAAGGGGTCCACATCTGAATTAACGTGGGTAACTTAGGATGAAACCCCAAGTCTCCAAAAAATTCAAAAAAGTTCTGGGAGCCCCTCTACCAAGAGCGAACATGGCTAAATAACCTGTTCTCTGGTATGGTGCCCCTCGGGAGGAATCAGAGGTGCTCACCCATTCAAAAGGGTTTGCACACCATGGTGCTGTATACCAAAAGGGCCTTTGATCCTATTGAGAAGGGAAGGGGGCAGGGTTAGTGTAGACAGGGTGACCTCTCTACAGTTGGGGGAAGTGTCCACCATTTTGTTTCCCCTTGCCTCTCTTTCTCTCCTTCCTGTACCCTCCACTTCTTCTAGCAGAGGGTGTGATGTCAGAAGGGCAAAGTTCGCTAATTTCAAGAGCAGGGATTGAACCCCTAAAGAAGGCTAGCTTTAGTCCAATCACCTGTGGACTTTTACCTTTGAAAAAAGGAGGCCCTCACCACTTCTTTGAATGATCTTTTGGACTTCAACCCTTGAGCATTTTGCTGGATCCTGTTGGGAGAGTAGTCCATTCCAAAGTCCTCCAGTTGTGAGGTGAAAGCAAGGTGGTCCAAAGCAGAAGTAAGCTCTGTCCCCTAACCATCCCCGCGACCAGTATGGGTGAACCTGCTGCTGGAACAAGACCTACCTTGCTGGCAGCCACTGCAGTACCCAGGACCTCAATGTGTTGAAGGACCCCTGCAGCTGTGTGCCAGCCTCCGCTTTGGGAGCCCAAGAACAAAAACCCACCTTATCCCTGAGTCCATGAAGTGAGACTTGCAGCACCCTAAAGGCCAAGACATCCGGGATCCTAGTGTTTTTCACTGTTGAACTGCTTGAAGCCATGTTGGAACTGGTCTGAACATTTGAATCACCCGGATCCTCCAGTGCTTCCTTTTGTACTCTCCTGACCTTCAAATTGCCTGCACAGCACCAAGAAGTCTGGTTTGGCACTGCCTGACCACCAAGGACTGCAAAAAGGTACTATAGGATTGCTAACTGACCACTTGGTCAATATTTGGGCCACAGAGACTGGTTAGATCACTTCCATCCCTTTTTCACACAAGAACTTATCCTTTTAAAGAACATTGTGGTTATTACTTGCCTTACACCCCTGATTCATTACTCAGGATGCTGCGTCTTCCTATGTTTGCATATTCTGTGTTCTTTCCTCTGGGGTGGGTTTTGTGTAGTGTTTTTCCAGCTAGGAATTATTATTCATAGTGTATTTAATTAAAGCATATATATTTTTTTGTTCATTCATATGTTTTTGTTTTTGAAAACCTTGATCCAGAATATAGAATCTTGATTGGACATTCCTTTATTCTTGACTGTTCTACTTCACTGTTTGCGTTGCTACTGAATAACATTCACACCCCACTTGAGAGTATAGCCTTCCCACGGCCCACATTACCACAAAAGGCGATGGTGGTATATCACTTAACTGTGCCTGTTTACCTTTATGATTGTGTTGGCTCTTGGTTTGTAGAGTGTGAGGCCTGAGTAGGCGCTTTAGCCTCTACTCATCCTGGTACTACCGCAGGGCAGAAGTCAATTCTTCACAGCGACTTTGCATTTGGGTAGCAGCGTTCCTGCATTCAAGTTGGAAACTAAAACTACAAGTACGGTAGGAAATGCAAAATTATATTAGTCAAAAAGACTGAATTTGAAGAACATAACTTGAAAATACAATGGGCCTCAATATAAGCACGGTGGTACAATAACAACGGTGCTGGTAAGCTACCGGCACCGTTGCTACCGCACCGCCATACTACAAGTCCTGCTCGCGGGTGCTCATCTGCCCGCCAGGTCTGACCTGGCAGGCGGACCGGCACCCACGAGCAGAACATGATAGTAGCACCGGTACAGTTATTAACAGTAACAGTGCTACCGCCCTCCCAAATCCCATTGAGCCCTATGGGGCCGAATGGGGATGGGGAGTCCCTTATTTTCGGCACCCACGAATGGGCAATTACCGGGTCCGTCAAAATCGGCATGACCCGATAATTGCCCATTCGCAGGTGCCGGTAAAAATGCAACTGTTTTACAGGCACGTCTACCGCCAGGGTTATAATGAGGCCCAATGTCTGCATATTATATGAGGAGTGCTTATGAATTCAGAAGTGTTTTAGGTGGAAATAGGAGTTTTTTACTTTACAAGATGAAATGGCCTTCACAATGTAATTACGCTGCAGTTATTTTGAATGCAAATTACTATTGTGTGAGAGAAGAGAGACATTTACTAATGGCAGATAAATTCATCCTACGAGCCCAAGTGCTATGTGTAGATCTCATGCAATCTGTGGAGATATGCAAAGATCTGGATGCAGCCAGTAAATACACAATCGTAGTCTGGTAAGGCTAACGCCTCTTTTGGGCCTCATTACAAGTCTGGCGGTAAAACCGCCTGGCTTGCTGGAAACAAAGGGGGATTACGACTCCTGGAAGTCAGGCGCTGGAAAAATGTTAATTCCCCATTCCCATTGAGTCCCATAGGACTCAATGGGAATGGGGATGTTGGAAGCAGCGGTACTGTTAATAAAGGTGCCGGTGCTTCCAAAAAAGTCTGCGGCGGGTGCCGTCCCGCCTGCCAGGTCTGACTTGGCAGGCGGGACTGCACCCGCCCGCAGACTTGTAGTGTCCCAGTCCGGTTACAACGGTGCCGGTAGGCTTACCGCACCGTTGTTACCGATCCGGCACACTTGTAATGCGGCGTCATTCAGTGTCAGATGCAAGGAGTGCAATTGAGGTGAATAACATTAACATGCATTGGATAATAGTAAAAGTTATAGTAGTTAGTAATACTAGTAATAGCAACGACTGTTATTTACTGCAATGTCGGAGTTCCTTGCGGTCAGACTTGTTTCTTTGTTTACCTTGGACAAGTGAATTCATAGGTCCTGCGGCTATTGCGTTCTTTCCTAATCACCTGGGCCTCATTCCGTCACCTCTCTAAGCATCATTAAGGCTTCCAGGTGGTGCGCAGGCTTCATAATGTGCATTGCTCTGGCTGGGAAGACAGTTGTTGGTGGACAGCGTTCGCAGGAAGGTTTCACTCAGATGTGATGCTTTTTGTGGCTGCAGAGGAAGATCAGATAATTCAACCTTCTTCTCAGAAGTGGCCTTCCTTTAACAAAAAGTGCATTCTGCCAGTTGCGGTGATGTTTCACTTGGATTTAACCAATGGGACTAAGAAGGCTAACAGTGATTGGAAAAGGAGTGGCATTGTGGTGTGCCTGTTACTTTGAGCCATCTGGGGAGCCTATTCTCTGCAGCACCTGAGGTCCGTCTTCCATATTTCTCCCTCTTTCTCTCTTTCTAGATCTGTCTTTTTACATCTGCCTCTGTCCGTCCTACTGAGGAAAGCTCATTATCAAAACCTAGGATGACCAAATAATGTATTTTCGGATAGAATTGTTTTCCAAAATGGACTCTCAGGTAATTTGTATTATAATATTTTGAAATACCCCAACGAGAACAGAGAAGGGGACAGATAGCACAAGTGAGGTTTCCATCCTGCTTTGCATAAAATCAAAGAGTATTTTGCCAACACAAGAATAACCACAGATCTTTATGTTTGACAATTATATCTGTGAGGAAAGGGTTGTATGCTGCAATCTTTAAGTATATAATCCGCACTGGGCTTGGTGTCATTTCCTTTTTTTGACAACACTCTGCCTGCCATTAAAATATTTGTAACATTGCACCACTTATAGTGATTCAGGCAGCTTTAGTATTTGGCTGTGAGTGTAGAATAGCTGCAACATCAGCTGCTCCATTGGGATACAAAAACCAGCTAGAGATAAGGGACATCATAATGTGTTATATGGTCATTCTAAACCAGTAACAGAAGCACTGCACTGCTGCATTCTGACTCTGGAAAAGAAGCATGGATTCTATTTTCAACTTTATTTCGGAGAGTTTCCATACAAATTGGCTGCACAATACATGGAATACATAGCATATCATCGAATACAAAAATGTAAAAACCATTTGCTGTCCTCAAAATAAAAAAGCATAATCCAACAACCTATATATCATATATTAATACATAAGTGCATGCTATTGCGACCATACAATTCATAAGAGCTTCTCTCCTCCTCCATGCACAAATGTAATACGTCTAGCGCTTTTACCTACAGCTTCAGCTTCAATCAGACTCTGCACACCTCTATTCTTCAGAGAATTACATACATTCTTGTGTCTTATATCAGTTCCATGTAATAATGTCGCTACAAAAATCTCGCCATGCAAAAATATCGCCGAAAAATTGCTGTTTTTTGTAGTGACATTATTGCATGGAACATGCGGGGGACACCCCCGCAAACCCCAAATTTTTTTTTTTTTTTTTTTTTTGCCCCTTTCCCCATATATATATGGTCACCCATATAATATCGCCGCGACCTTTTCCCGGCGATGTTATTTACGGCGACCATACTTATGGGGATAATAATACCTGATACCCTTATATCCACCTACTTCAGGCAGGTAAAGGAAAAGCGTTGCAGGGATTCCCTTAGAGAAGTACAAAAGGGAACCCCCATGCATCAGAGACGAAACCTCCTACACCATCTTCAAGAAACAGGTTAGAACCTGGCTCTTCAATAAGTATGAATGATGGCACTTTTACCTGCTCCACCTTCCCCCATCTTGCCTGTATCGCCTGGCTGCTTCTGTATTTATTATCCTGTATTTACTGTACAAACGCTGTTATACTCTTGCGTCTTGGCGTTACCAAAATGTTATGAATAAATAAACAAATAAATAAATAAAAGGGACAACACAGGGAGTTACCACTATCCCACCTACCTTAAACCACAGCAAGGGGTAGATATTCCTAATCGCAGCTTTGCAAATAAGGATTTTCCCCTCGGATCCTCCACATAGAACAGTAGGCCTCCATTCCAAAATAGAGAATATAGAATTTTGATTGGACATTACAGAGCAAATACTCATACCACATTAGGTCTAAACATTTGGAAACATACTTCCCCCAAGTATGCTGATTTGTATGTATCAAGAACAATGTGCCTGGTAGTGTTATTGATGGTTTCTGGTCTATTCCACAATTCCTCCAGCTCCAAGGCACATAGCAATTGCTTAATGTGGCGAAACCACACAAGGGAGCTCGGCTTACTAGACGCCAGGACATCTACCAATGCTTCATGATATCTCCTGTGGTAGTCACTGGCCCAGGTGCGAACCCACAAGAGGATCGGCTTAAGAGTTATTGGATCTGTAATGCACAAGAGCCCCAGCTCCATATGTGAAGGGAAATTGGGGGTACTAGGAGGTAACCATCACTTTTTCAGAAAATAGTTTTCTGTAACAGCTAAATTAGGGACTTTGGCTGCCCTCCAAATCTCTTCACCATATAGAGCACAAGCCACAGCTTGTGTCTTGTATATTTTCAAAGCAGGGGCAACAGAATGGTGTTTAGCTCTATTCGCCAGCATTAGAATGCCATTACATTTTCTTCCCAGCCCAATATTGGCCCTCAAAACATTTTCTTTCCAGGCTTCATAATTGAAAATTCTTATGCCTAAATAATCGAACTGACAGATTTCTTCCTCCCTGTCACCTTCAATTTCAATCCCCATATGTGACCATCGCTTCCACTTCCTACCACAACTCATCAATTTCGTTTTTCAGCTATTAACCTCCAGTCCTCTAATTTTACAACATTTCAAGAAGTGAGTGACCTGCTTTTTCAAACCTGTCGGGGTACATGACAGAATGGCCACGTCGTCTGCAAAAAACAGAATTCAAATTTTTTCCCCAGCTAACCACAGGGCATCCAAGGAATCCATCAGGAACTCTAGCTGTAAACCAATAAAGAAAAGATTAAGGAGTAAGGGGGCCAGCGTACAACCCTGTCTGACCCCCTTCTGCACGCCACAAACATCAGTAGTTTCACCCCTAAACCCCATCTTACTCTGGCTGTGGAATCCGCATAGAGTTCAATTATAGGTTTCCACAAATTAGGCAGCACTCCCTTGGCAAATATTGAGCCAGCCTCGGGATGCTATAAAAAATGCCTTTAAATCAACAAATAAAAGATGAAGATTGCCCTCCTTAATTTTCACATATGTATCCATTAATAAACCCAATCCTAGCACCTGATCTACTGTACTCACCAGCTTTGTGAATCCTGCTTGAGGATCACTAAGTGCATCTTGTTCTTGTACCCATGCTTCCAATTTGCTTTGCAGGATTTTCCCGAAAATGTTGCTTTTAGCATTCAATAGGGAGATTGGTCAAAAATTACTGGGTTCCCCTAGATCTCCCTTTTTAAAAATCAAAATGATTTCAGCTGTATTCCACGAGGGGGGTTTCGTACTTCTGCGAAGAACTGCATTAAAGAGTTTGTACAAATAGTGTAGCCAGATGGTCGGCTCACTTTTATATAGGTCAGCTCAGCTGGCATAAAATCTGGCCCATGAGCTTTCCTTTCTTCTGCATATCGACCGCCTTGACCACTTCATTGAGAAATATCTCAAGCGATGGTGTATTGAGATCCCCATATAACACTGAAAGATAATTATGTCACACCCCTAGAGTATCTCACAACTCCTTCCTAGCCACGGAAAACAAATGCAGTTGACCCCTCCCACCTTGGTTGGCACGGGCTCCTGATTTTAGTATACACAGGTAACTTCAAGGCAGCCAATGGGGGGAGTAGGGTTATGGAGAGTTTGTGGATAGATAGGGAGTGTTAGGATAACCAGAAAGAGGTTTAGGGCTCTTGAATTGGATAGGGTTGGGGACATAAGGGGAAAACAAAACACAGTCTTGTACGGTGAAAAACTCCTCCTATACAGAGTCCTGAAGACAGGCTAACACCCTTCTTGATTAGGATATTTCCCTCAAAACCTGTATTCCACACCTTTCATACCCAAGCCAGCAACTACCATAAGCACATAATGGGCCTCATTACGAGTAGGGCAGTAAGGGATACCGGGCACCGGTAAGGAAACCGGTGCCGGTAATCCCTTATCGCCCTACTACGAGATCCCTTAGCCTGACCAGGCGTTATGGACGGGACCCGTTAAGGGACTTCAGAGCTAATAACGTTACCACAATTTCCGATACCGTTATTAGCACCTTCTCCCCATTCCCATTGAGCCCTACAGGGGCTCAATGGGAATGGGGAATGGCTTTTTCAATGGGGATTTACCAGTCCCGCAAAGGTCGGACTACACCGGTAGGTCCCCATTGAACCATACCGGTGCCGGACCCGTTATTGGAGGCAGTCATGGCGCAAATAGCGCCATGACTACCTCCATTCTCAGAATGAGGCCCAATGTGTTATCAGAAATCCTCTGATAACAGCTGTAGCACACAACATGGAAAATTACATGAGCATAAAGATAACATATACATCTTGCAAGCAGTAATGGTACCCCCACAGGTCCTTCCAAAAACCTCCTGCCGTACCACCTGGCACAGGTTAATTTGATAGAATGCTTTTAGAGCGAGCAACATGCAGCAACCACATTTCTTTCACATAGGACATTTGACAAGAGCAAGCGCCATGAACAACATATAGCATCCCTCACTTTATACTCGAAAATGCAGAGAATGTTCAATGTTCCGGACATGGATAGTAAGAAAATTGCGAGTTCGGTGGTCGTGCAGGTAACACAATTTACATCCTCAGGGGCCATGGAGAAACTAGGATTTATAAAATCAGTGGGATATCTACAATCGAGGGGAATCGACATCGACCTCATAGCCACGGACAGACACGTTTCAATTGCCAAGACAATGAGAGAGCAGTTCCCACATATTAAACATCAATTTGACGTATGGCATCTTGCTAAATCAATCAATAAGAAAATCTCGGCTGCAGGGAAAAAAAAAGGTTTGGAAAGTATTTCAGAGTGGTCCCAGTCTATCAGCAACCATCTTTGGTGGAGCTCCAAAACTTGAGAAGGGTCAGTGGAAATACTACTTGAAAAATGGCGGTCACTGATGCACCACTGTACCAACGTGCACTGCTGGTCAGAAAACCTACATTTCCACCAATGTGAACATGGCCCTTTATCCCCAGTGGAGGCACGGAAGAAGAAGTGGTTGAATCCATCTTCACCGACACACAAAGCCATTGAGAAGATTGTTTTCGATAAAACTCTATCAAGAGATTTGAGGGGACTGACAGAATTCTGTCACACAGGAGGTTTGGAGGTGTTCCACAATATGTGCCTAAAGTACAGGCCAAAGCGCTTGCATTTCAGCATACAGGGCATGAGACATAGGACTCTACTTGCCGTCTTGGCCCATAACGAGAATCTCGGCCGTGAACAATCTAGGACTAAGGGTAATGTAAGGATGCCTCGCTACACTAAGGCCTTTTCAAAAAGAAGTAAGCAATGGGTGATCAAACCAGTCTATGAGGAAATGGAGTTCGACTTTGTCAAAAGCCTTATTGTTGCTGTATTAGAGAAGCACAGATATGGAATTTTGAACGTTTCTGTGCAGAGCACTGATCCATTGCCACCCAACATTGCCACTGTGCCATGTCCACCCAAAGGAGAGCTGGTTGTGAAGTACAAATCCTGGTTTAAATAATTGTAATACGATTGTCTTTTTGTGAATAAATTTTATTATACAGTGTGCATACAAAGTACGCTAACCCTAAACCCTACCTTCACCATCCTGGGTGCCGAACTACCTGGGTGTCATCTTTGAATTCTCTCTCTATTCACCTCATATTGCTAACCTTGTCTATATGTGTATGTATATATTTTTGTTGATGTAACTAATTCTCGCAATCTCTTATAAATGCTGCGCACTGTTAACCGAGGGGAGGCTTGCGTATTGCAAATAATAAAACAAACAAACAATAAATCTCACTTTCAAATCAACTGCTCGGGTACTTTATACTTTCACCTGACCTTCCCCAAAAAATTAAAAGTCTCAATAGTTATGGTTCTTTGGGGCTTCAAAGCTCGCAGACAACGAGGACAAAATTGGGGCCTTAGAACGCGCCAAGCGAGCCGGTGCAGATGGGAGAGAAGCCAGTTCGCATTTGTACATTTAGGCGTACTACATAGATGGATTCGAAACTTCAAGTTCTCACAGATGGCTTTACTACGGGATGTTGCAAAGAAAGAATGTATGCTAATTTCTAGTGACGGTCAGCGGCTTTGATTTTCAGCTCGCGCCCTGAAGAGGCCCACAACTCGCACTGGCAGTATAAGGTTCTATTGTTTTTTGACCTTGAGAGACAGGGACCATGCAGAAAGAACTTCATTTGAAGGGGGGGTTGGAGGGTGCAATAACGTTTGAGACGATAAGGCAGAAAATTCTTAAACTAGACCAAGTTTCATGTTAGTTCAGTATACGAAAAATCGTTGTCAAGAGCACAGTGGGATTTACGGACTGCATTACGTAGAGACACAATGGAAATTGCAAATATAATGTAAGTAACTCTTTAGACGCTTTTATACCGGAATGAAGAATTAATGAATGGATGCATGAATAAATGAATGAATGAAGAGCTTTGAAAAGGTTTGTGGGATCGTCCTTGTAGCGGGCACATGGGCATGCAGGTCCACATTCCACACGCATGTAGACAAAAAGTCGTTTCTTATTGTGTACCAACCTCGATTTATTTAGTTAGTTTTCGCATTGATTTTAGAGCCGAACATACTCCATTGCACTATACTTGAAAGCAAATAGTTTCAGCTTGGCCGTAATAAATAAAAATGAATAATATTAATAAAGATCGGCTGCCGAGACTAATTATAAATGTTATGTTTTCAAAATAGGTATATACTCCCATTTTGCCACTGTCACCAGTTTCAGACACCGGCAGACGGTTTCTTCAGCCGCCAGCTGCAGCTTAATGTAAACAACTGCACCATTCTGATGATCTTATGGGACGATCGCCAAGGACCCATATGCCCTTACGCGGTACTAACGGCTAGAAGCAACATATCAACCTTTACGCTGGCCTAGTGCCTACTTCCTGGAACAGCCTTGCGGTTCAACGTGCGACAAAAGTGCCTCTTTGAACGAAAACCAACACCCTGTGTACCATAAAGGAACAGCGCGTGACTCATAATAAAATTTTAAGGATTTGCGGATAGAGATAAAAGAAAATAAATGACTTTCGGAGTTCATATGGCAATTGCAGAATATTCTATAAACATTTAATGTCAAATAAATGTACTTTACCAAATTTACCGTGTTGCTGTTTGATTTTAAAGTACAGTTTCATATTCCGAATTGTGGCGCGCTGTATTGTGAGCTGATCTGTGTTGGTTTCCGGGTTCTGTGTGAAGTCGCGTAGAAGACGACTGGGCGCGTTTGCCTACGCAGCAAACGTCACGGAGAGAGGCGGGGAATATGAATGTTTTGATAATGTCAGGCTCAGGGGCGGGGGATATGATTTAGTGCCGCAAAAGCAGGTCAGCCAGGGCGATGGGGGGAAATGATAGGATTATCACAAAATGGCAGCCCCCTGGTGCCTGTTTTCGCGTGCGTTTAATGGACGAAAACTCGGGTAAGGTCCATAGGAAATCTTTCTAAAATCGAGCGACTTAGGCTTAAAAACACATGGCCGACCCGTAGGGGCAATAACATTTTTTGACCGAACCATTCCTTTAAGTACCACAAAATCACTCACGAGGCCCTCGCTCATAGCTTTCCTCGAAAACTGGCAAAACGCATTGATAAGCTAGGGACAACTTGCCCTCTATTACCGAATCATCCCATCTCAGTCTACGCCTGTTATTTGAAGTGGAAATTACCTGAGCAACAACGGGATCCCGACTCCTATTATAGACACAACTATGTCTCAAACACAGCAAGTTTCCATCATTTTCACTTCTCTTATAAACCTTAAAAGAGTAAATTGAGACCCAACAGGCCAAATCTACAAGGACATAATCAATATAACTTTCCTTGTTTGCACTGCTATAAGTCGCCGTGGGGAGGAACATTTGGTTTTACCTGATCATTACAGGCCTGTAGACCTAATCTAAACAATAACTCTGCAGTTTACAGTGAATATTTGTATGTGGAAATCTTGGCAGGGGCCACCAATTCCAGGATACCTCAAATACAATCCCCCTCCTCCAAGAATTGAGCTAACTAATCCCTCAGTTCATATCGGAGTTTTAAATCTCCCACCACAACAAGTGACATCTTACTTTTATTTGATTGATTGATTGATTGATTGATTGATTTGTTTATTTATAGAGCGCTTTATACCAAGGCGCTGAATGAGTTCCTTCCATCATCATCTCCTCCAGCCTATGCATTATATCCATTCCCTTACTACCATACAGCTTATTATAAACATTGAATATCATATATGTGCCTCCCTCATTAATATAAATATGAAGACATTGGCGTTCTGGCAACTGTGTCTCCACCACATTATCCTGAGCATTCAACCCACTGGTAATCCACACACACAACCCACCACTTGGCGACCCCCCCCCCCACTCATAGACCTCACAGAGGGAACCATACATGTGGAATACTCTTCTTTGTGGCCCATGTGTCCTGAAAGCACACTATGTCAAAATCTCTCACAAATTCAACCCAATCTGTGTCCTCTAAATGTCTCAATAATCCTGCAATGTTCCATAAAGCCACTTTTTATTCTCTGCTCATAGGACAATTCCTATGTGAGGTAATTCTTGTTTAAAGGTCACTGAGAGTGTGGGACGAAAGATATCAAACCATGGGGTTAGATGTAGATAATCCAGCCACTTGGGGCACAGGCAAAAAGGAACCTGGCCTTTTTAGCCAGCAGAAACATCAAGTGGCAGATTTCCTCCCAACTCAATTTTCTTTCCCGATGATTGCAAAACCCTAGCATCTATTGACAAAAGTCCTGATTTAAGGTACTCATTTGATATGGTCACTTTAATAAATTCCGGGTCACTTGTGGATTCATGACTAACAATATCCAAAGACAGGCATTGTTTCCTATGTCTTACCCAGTGCAAACACTTATTTAGGAGACTATCATAATCCTCCCAACACCCCTGCCACCCTGTTTCTAGACCCCACAGTTCCAATTGCTTGACCTTTATCATGCACAAAAATACTTTGCCAGTCATTAGGAGCTTTAGAGCCACCTCATAACTGAGTCTTATTATTTACAACAGCAGTTCTATGAACGTCTGGGGATTTGTACTAGCACGCCTAAATGGTACTGGGATCTGGGTTACATGATTATCAAGAACCTTGTTTACAGCTTGAAATTCTGATCTATTGCCACCAAAATTGGCCCCATTGTGCTTAATAGGACTATTAGGACCGTCCCTTGGAGCAGTCGATTCAGATAACTTCCATTTTAAATCCCCCCACTTCATCCTTCAGTTCTCTGTGCCACCAATTCAACTTATACCCCTTGGCAGCCCTGACATTTCATCTCCCCTCCCCAACCATATTACATTGGGGCATAGAGTGCACATCATTTTTCCCCAGAGGCCTTTGCATAGCTAGGGGGATTCCATCAACTCCTCATCCTCGTCCTCCTCCTGTGTCATCCCCAGGCAGCGGTAAAAACCGATTAGCCATCAGCACCGCTTCACCAACCACAATAGGTGGTGATGGTGATAGGTCAATGAAATCCCTACCCTCTTCCCCAGGATCATCATACATGCCGGGTGTACCAGATGTTAATGGCACGGGAGTTCCTACTAGTTCTACTGTTCGATGGACTTCCATTGGGAAAGTATAATAACGCCCCTGCTGATGGTCAAGCCAGGGGCCAGCCACAAGCTCACAGTCAAAAAACGGTTGCTTCCCTCCCCCTTCTTTCCCATTTGTTTCCAGTGGTCGAAGTGGGCAGAAGTGGTTGGGAGCGATGCTCCTCTACTTTGAAAAAAAAAAGGTTATACTGTTCCTATACTTTTATTTTAAAAAGAAATCATTCCGGAATGGTTTTGTTTTAAAATAAAAGTGTAGGAAGAAGATGAACAGTGCATTTCAGTGTGTTGTTGTTTGGGGATTTGGGGGCGTGGTGATGGGGTTTGTGGGGAGCGGGGGCTTGTGTGGAGTGGGGGCAGGCCAGCAGGAAACATAGTTCCAGTGGCATGTCCAGGGAGTGGCCTGGGGTGGCACATGCTACCCCTGGAATCTGTTTGGCCACCCCGGTGCATCCCAATTAATCTAAACTATGATCATTGTGTGTGTATGCCACCCCTGCATTAGTCAGTGCCCCACTTGGGTCACCCCAGTCAACAGCGTCTGGACAGGCCACTGCATAGTTCCATTACTTCTTTTGTACACTTCTACCACTGTTTGTTTCTCATTCAAGAAGGGCAGTTTACTTTGGTGTACCTTCCCCTTAGCTTTCCCATATTCTCCGCCCATTCTACCTCCTTCCATAGACTCTTTTGTACTCAACCGTGGTGAATTAGCAGCTTGATCAATATCATCTAACAAACGCCTATTTCTTCAATAAGGAGATTAAGCTTTTTAATTGGTGTGATCAAAAAGCACTTTTTCTGTCTTCCTGAGCAGGTGAAACCTGTGACTTTGATTCATGTGTAGTCATACTTTTTCTCCTGTATAGCCCTATCACAATACTATAATAGTTATACTATAATAGTAATAGTGGAGATTTAACTCCAGCACAATGCTGGAGGTTAATCATCCATTTCACCTCTAAATCCTCATGGATCACCGCTCGGCCAATATTCAAATGGAGTCCAAAAGTGGGGACTCGCATTGCTCTTATCGTACTCGTAATCCGGCCATCTCATGAAAAACTATAAATCTTAAAAAAACGGTGACAATTGTTCTTACCTCATAAACTAAAGAAAGCATTGCTTGCAGCATTAAAACTGAATATCCACCTCTCTATTGGTTTTTGAAAACGCATCAACCTGGGTAACACAGCTTTGCTTTAGTTTAACGTGTAGGTCCCCTGCATTGGCTTTATTGGACAAGAACATAACCTTTTTCAGTGCCTATAGCAGAAATGGTAACCATTCCTCTTGGTCATTAGGAACATGAGTCGCAGATTTCCAATTATATACCCTGAATTCTATGTCAAGACAAGAGGCGAGCATTATGCTTCTCTTTATTTAATTTAACGTTAACAATAGAAGCTCAGCAGCAAGATTTTAACAAGGCAAAAGTTCTCAGAAAATACCAAACTTGCTTGTGTGCGAAATCCGTGAAGAAAAAGGTTTCCAAATATCCAAACAGTAACTTGGAGCTCCCTGACCTCCATTTCCCAGAAGTGTTTGGTAAGTTCAAACATGGTCACTGAACATGTGACCTAAAGTAACCAATCCAGCATACACATAGGGGGTCATTACAAGTGAGGCGTTAAGGGGTTAACGGCGCAGGTAAAGGTGCCGGTGCCGTCAACCCCTTATTGCCTCATTACAAGTCTGCTCACGGGAACCCGCTAAGGACGCCTGGCTTTACCAGGCACCCTTAGCGGGTCACGCGAGCAGACCAGGGTCCTAACAACGGGCCCATTATTAAAGGATAGTTCCGGGACTTTTTTTTTATTGTCCCTACGGTTCGGCCATGTGTTTTTAAGCATAAATCGGTAGATCGTAGAAAACTTTCCTATGGACCTTACCCGACTTTTCGTCCATTAACGCACTCGAAATCAGCCGCCATTTTGTGATAATCCTATCATTTCCCCCCATCGACCTGGCTCACCTGCGTTTGCGGCACTAAATCAAATCCCCCGCCCCTGAGCCTGACATCAGCAGACGCGTACCGCCCATTTCCCAACGCCAAAGCACGTTTCGTGTCAACAATCGCTGCGCCTCAGCTAATGAAGTGTCGCCATGGAAATGGAAGGACGCCTCTTTCCTCAATAAGTATAAACACACCGTTTCACAACACACAGCAGCAGATTTTCGATTCCATTCCTCTCTCTGTGTTACTTTGAGTATTCTGTGACTCGTTTCTGTGCTCTGGTCAGCTACCTTCGCCGCTTCTAGGCCTTGTGAACACCTGTACCATCTCTGTAAATTATTTTACTTTCTTTACCACACAATGGCTACAATAATGCCGTATATGTACGAGCCCGAGTACACCGAGGAGGAACTACTGGAAAGGCTAGCACGCGAAAACGATGGGGATTCGGACGGCAGTTGGGAGGACCAGTCAACGGATGAAGAGCCTGGACCATGTCGCATGGACGGCGTCTTCACCTGGTGCACGTGCAATCGGTGCAAGATAATGCCAACTGAGGAGGAGAACTGCTGCTGCCGTGAAAATTCCGGGTGCTTGGCCTACATTTCGGAAGGCGAGCCAAGTCCGCAATGCATCACCGAGCTGCCAGAGTTCAGGGAAGCCTGCCTCTCACGGACCGTGTTGAGGATGATGATGGTGCTTATGCACGAACTTCGTGGCACTGTTCGTCCGCGTAATCCGAGTAACGAGTAAGTATACTCTGGTTGTGATGTCAGTGATGCCACTTGGTTCCATATTGTGCATTTTCTAGATAGAATTTTTTTCAAAGCAGAATGACATTTTTTACCTGAATCGACATTGATAAGAAAGTTTTGTCATTTTAATACAGTTTGCATCTTTCTTTTTCACAGGTGGTACAGGCTGGTGGCCTATCGTTGCTTCACTTGGTGGCTTCACGGGAGGCTCGGACACCGCGTTCGGAGAGTAATACCTGCCTGTGCGGTACTTGCCATTAGACAACATTTCCCCAGCGACAGTGGACAATACCGCGGATTTTCCCTGGATGTGCTGCAACCGGAACTTTACAATGTGTAATGTTTATTATTTATGTTCAATTGAAAATAAGATCTAAAATAAAACCCAACATATATTTTAACAATGGTTGTTACCACACCACTTTGTTCAAGCGCTGGCAATAAAAGGCCGTTGGATTTTATTGATACAAAACATGGTTATAGGTAAATAATCAATATGGTTGATCATAATAAATCATCCTTTTGGGCACCGGGTACAGAGATGACCCCCTCTGGCCCGTGCCGCCTTGCCACCACAGGCCAGCCTGCTGCTGACTAACTGCCTAGGCATCCAGGGTCTCCAGGGTGAACTGCACCCATATATTCTCCTGGGAGGGTGAAGTATTTATAAACTCACCCCCCTGCCTTCCATGTACTAGATCCTGCAGCCTGCCTCTTACATGCAGTTAGATGGCCTCTCCTTGGTGAGGCCCTGCGGCAAACGAGTCTTGTCTGCACGACCACCGCCCCAATCCACCCCCCCGCCCTATCAAAGGCAGTTCGCACCGGGGTACTTGCGCTGGCAAGTGGAGCTGTCAGGGAGCGATAAAGGCCAAGAGGTGCCAAAGACCATGTACACTTCAAAGTGGTCTATAGAGCATGGGTTGTTGTTCCCATGTCTACCTCCAGACCCCGTGTCTCCTGCCAAGCATCCCCCCTCACGCTGGATGCCCCCCTGCAATCCATATAAGTGTGTCTCCATTCACGAGTCTTCCTGTGTCTTGTCTGCACGACCGCCGCCCCAATCCACCCCCCCCCGCCCTATCAAAGGCAGTTCGCACCGGGGTACTTGCGCTGGCAAGTGGAGCTGTCAGGGAGCGATAAAGGCCAAGAGGTGCCAAAGACCATGTACACTTCAAAGTGGTCTACAGAGCATGGGTTGTTTTTCCCATGTCTACCTCCAGACCCCGTGTCTCCTGCCAAGCATCCCCCCTCACGCTGGACGCCCCCCTGCAATCCACATAAGTGTGTCTCCATTCACGAGTCTTCCTGTGTCTTGTCTGCACGACCACCGCCCAAATCCACCCCCCCGCCCTATCAAAGGCAGTTTGCACCGGGGTACTTGCGCTGGCAAGTGGAGCTGTCAGGGAGCGATAAAGGCCAAGAGGTGCCAAAGACCATGTACACTTCAAAGTGGTCTATAGAGCATGGGTTGTTGTTCCCATGTCTACCTCCAGACCCCGTGTCTCCTGCCAAGCATCCCCCCTCACGCTGGACGCCCCCCTGCAATCCACATAAGTGTGTCTCCATTCACGAGTCTTCCTGTGTCTTGTCTGCACGACCACCGCCCCAATCCACCCCCCCCCGCCCTATCAAAGGTAGTTCGCACCGGGGTACTTGCGCTGGCAAGTGGAGCTGTCAGGGAGCAATAAAGGCCAAGAGGTGCCAAAGACCATGTACACTTCAAAGTGGTCTATAGAGCATGGGTTGTTGTTCCCATGTCTACCTCCAGACCCTGTGTCTCCTGCCAAGCATCCCCCCTCACGCTGGACGCCCCCCTGCAAACCGCATAATGCCACGACATATTCACGTCATTCATTCACAAACACACCCCTGTTTCGAATTCTTTATAACCCACTTCATATTTCTAATGAGAACTTCTTTGCGCTTTGCTAGTCAACCCGTGAAAGTGCTGGTTATCTGCTCTTCGTCTCTGTGAACTTCCGTGACCACTTTGAGCAAACTCGTCAGTTTGCAACCTGTGAACTGCTCCCTGTTCTACGACAAGAAACTACTCTGACCCCTGCATCTAACTGTTTGTTCGTCAAGGTAAGGCCATGTACCATAATCATTTTGCGTCCAATTTTTTAATTTATATCTATTTGCTAGTAAACATCAAATTGCATCCATGTTTTCTTTTCGTTCAAGACAGTACATGCAAGGAACTAGTCACATGTTCTGAGTTTAGTCAAATTATTTTTCTATTTTTTTAAAGTTATTCAAATACTTATCCGCATGTGAATAACGTGTATAGTTCCAAGAACCAAAACGAACCTTGCATTGAACCTTTTATGTGTCATTTAATTTTTTAACACATTGGTATTCATACAGAATTGTTGATCTTTACTTTTCAGAACTTTCCACAATGCCTGCCTGTTCCATTGGCGGTTGCCCTTCGAAGACCCATAATAAATCTGAAGGTACTATAATGCATGTTTTCCCTAAGATAATAGATCAGATAAGAGAATGGGTCAGATATTGCGGATATCCACCGTCTGAGCATGAAAGTAGAGTCCTAGAAGTCTTTGCGGACAAGAGGGGTGATCGATACCGCATCTGCAGCAGGCACTTTAGCTCAGACATGTACTCCACATCATCGCTAATAAAGAAGAACACACCGCGAGCGAGGCGAAAATTGCTCTCAACCGCTATTCCCACTCTATTCGTCCACATCCCTCCACTGGTGAGTCAAGTTTACGGATCTAGCTCTCGGCCTTGCGGTAGTGTGTAGCATTAGCTAACAATAATTTCCCCATTTATGTATCCACTCAATATGAAGGCGGAAGATTCTCCATCCATGTCGTTATTGCAGTCATCAGCCACTTCAAGCGCCTATCGGGTAATCTTACTTAGCTATTCTGCCACTGACTTGTTTTAGGCATGTAAATCAATAGTTTTAATTTATCGTGTAATTATTTTACCTAATGGTACACCCTAGTACTCGTCCTCTAGTCTCTTTTTTCAGTTATAATTATTGTTATCCGAAATAATGCAAGTACTGTCTTTCAGGGAGATGCTGAGGAGTCCAACGTATTGACGACAACCGTTGATGTCACTCAGATGCTCGAGGTACGTTTCCGGACAGTTCCATCGATGGAGATCATCAGATCTTGCATTCTTGTAGCGTGATTGTTACACACAATGTTTCTTTCGTTTCTAGCCATTGATATGTCCTTCTGTCGTCGCCCTCCTATGTGTCTTCTTTTTTCAATATTGTGTTCATTACTAATGAAAGTACTATGTTTCAGGGAGTCGATGGAGCATTAGTCCAAGAAGAAGGGGGAGCATGCAGTTACGGGTCGGCGCAACAGCTTGCAGAAGTGTGCACCGCAGTTACAGCGTCCCTTGATGTTCTTATGCATTTCGAGTTATGGATACTGACAGTTCGATCAAGCGAAATCATATGACGTGATTACATCCGCTATACTTCCTTCTTTATTAACGCAAGTACTATGTTTCAGGGAGATGACGGAGCTTCTTCTACAAGAACATCACCCCTAGTAGTTGATGCAGATCTCTGGGTGGTGACACTTCCAACGATCAAGCAAATCGAATCATATTTAGATATCCATTATTTATTTTAGACAACTGATCATTTGTGCAGGTCTATTTAGATGAGCCGTTGACGCCTGCACAAAGTTTATGTTCTTTTTAACAAAATAGAAAACCATACTAATGCAATTACTGTGTTTCAGGGAGTTACTGAAGCATCATCTTCAATAATATCATCAATGGAAGTCTACGAGGAGCCCGAGGTATGGATCTTGACAGTTCCATCTAAATAGATCAACAATGCGTGAATCATTGTCGTTTGAATGTTCTACACAATGCGTTCATTCGTGTTTTGCTATTGAGATGTACGTGGGTATTGGTCCCCAAGTACATTTTGTGTTTTCAATATTATTATACATACTAATGAAAGTTCTATGTTACAGGGAGTCGATTGAGCGTCAGTGCATGATGGATGTGCTTATCATGAAAATATAGTCGTTGCAGCGCAAGAGGAAGTGGAGACATGCACACACGAGTCGGAGCAAGAGCGTCCTGATGTTGAAGTTCGAGGCAAGAAAGTTTCAAAGAAAAGAAAGCAAAAGAAGGTTAGTGTCCCGGTCACTATATTATGTTGTTTTTCACTGTTAATAGTTCAATACTGTAAGTTGCGTTTAAACTGAACATCCCTTTTCCAATCTGTCCTCTAGTTGCGAGTGGGTGTACGAACTAGATCTACACAGACAGTGAAGCGAACGAGAGATGTTGCTTGTCAAACCTTTTGGCAGGGACTTGAGACTGGAGATGCATCGTGCCAATGGGAAGAATATGAAGTGATTGACAACGGAGCTATACCACTACCAGCCATTGATAGTGAATGCCCTCCTGGTAGTTCGTATGCAGTCGGAGATCAATTCACAGAATCCACACCCGCAAAAACTAAGACCGCGAGAAAGTTGAAGAAATTGTTTTATTCACCCATCGCCGGAGAAGGAACAGATGTTGCAATGGAAGAGAATGAAGTGGACGACAATGAAACACCATCAATATCACTGAACATAGCGGAAGACGATATCAGAGATTCTACCTTTCATGTGAGTGACATGTCCTTAACGTTACAGGCCGAACCAGCTGGGATGCAGAGTGACAGTATAAGGAAAGAGGCCAAATTCATTGTATTCGATAGTTGTTTGATTGATATTATTATTAGGATGAAATGTGGGCATTCGGTTGGTGGGGAAGTATGTGGGGAGCCATTGATTAATGTGACTCGTGCAATTCGAGGCACTAACCTTAAAATACATGCCACCTGACCAAATATCATCCTTTCTCATGGTCTGCACAACCCATGCTGGGGCAACTGCCAGCTGGCAATCTACTTTGTGCAGCGGCCGCACTTTTTAGTGGTTCAAGTTTTAAAAAGTTGGAGTATTTCTTTCAGTTTGTGGGAATCCATTTCATTGCGAAAACTCAGTTCTACAAATACCAAATCGATTATCTATTTCCAGCCATTAGCGAAGCTTGGAGAATGGAAAAAATGTCTATTGATAGTACATTCGCGGGCAAACGGTTCAGGCTAGCCGGTGATGGACAGTGCGACAGCCCAGGATTTTCAGCCAAGTACTGCACCTACCACTTTCAGGACATGGAAAGTAAGAAAATTGTGAGTTCGGTGGTCGTGCAGGTGTCACAAAGTACATCCTCAGTGGCCATGGAGAAAGTTGGCTTTGTAGCATCATTGCAAGAACTACAATCGCGGGGAATGGTGATCGACCTGATAGCCACGGACAGACACGTTTCAGTTGCCAAGACAATGAGAGAAGAGTACAAAAATATAAATCACCAATTTGACGTGTGGCATCTTGCAAAAACAATCAATAAAAAAATGTCAGCTGCAGGTAAAAAAAAAGATATGCAAGGTATTTCACAGTGGTCCAAGTCAATCAGCAACCATCTTTGGTGGAGCTCAAAAACATGTGGAGGGTCGTTGGAAATTCTACTGGAAAAATGGCGGTCAGTAATGCTACACTGTAGCAACGTTCACCGCTGGTCCACAAACCAACATTTCCACAATTGTGAACATGGCCATTTGTCCACAGAGGAGGCACGGAAGAAGAAGTGGTTGATTCCTTCATCACCCCCTCACAAAGCCATTGAAAAGATTGTATTTGATAAAACTATAACAAGAGATTTGAGGGGACTCACAGAATTCTGCCACACAGGAGATTTGGAGGTGTTCCACAATATGTGCCTAAAGTACAGGCCAAAACGATTGCATTTTGGCATGGAGGGCATGATAAATCGGACTCTTCTAGCGGTCTTGGCACATAACCATAATGTTGGCCGTCAACAAAGTAGGACGACCGGAACTTTAGGGACGCTTCGCTACAATAAGGCCTTCACTAAAAGAAGTAAACAATGGGTGATCAAACCAGTGTTTCAGGATATGCAATATGAGTTTATTGAGAGACTTATTGTTGAGGTCCTAGATAGGCACATACATGGAGTTGTGAACGAACCTGTGCAGGGGACAACTGCATTGCCACCCAACATTGCCTCTCTTCCATGTCCACCTAAAGCAGAGTTCATTGAGAAATACACATCACGGTTTAAATGATTGTAATTTCATTGTCTGTTCTCTCGAGTCTCCTCATGTCGCATGCCCATTGAATATGTGTATCTATGTAATGTGTAAATAAAAGTGATTGCTCAGTGTACATGCAATGTGTCTCTCCACCCTTGCCCCTCCCTACACCGTGCAGTAGTGCAAACCACCCGGGTGTCACCTGTGACTTTGCTCTCGAGTCTCCTCATGTCGCAGGCCCATTGAATATGTGTATCTATGTAATGTGTAAATAAAAGTGATTGCTCAGTGTACATGCAATGTGTCTCTCCAACCTTGTTCATTTGCGCATTGAATTAAACCAAACTGTAATATAAATCATTTTTCAAAATATATAGAATGTCTCCGTATTTATGGTTCTCTGGGGCTGCAAATACACGCACACAAAATGCAAAGATGGTCCTGTGAGATGGCCTTACACTGAATGTAGCTAACTAGGAATGTGTGCTCGTTCAAAGTGAAGGTCAGCTGCTTTGATTTTTTGCTCGGGTGCCGGAATGGCCCACGACTCAGTATAAGGTTCTATTGTTATTTGACCTTGACAGGCCGGGACCATCCCGAAAGACTTTTTTTGGGGGTGTGGTGCAATAACGTAAACGATAATGAATATAATTTCAGAAACGAAAGCCATTTAATGTTCGTTCATTAGAAGAAATAACGTCGGCATAGAAGGAGTGGTATTTCGGGGCTGCCCTACGCACAGACACAATGGAAAATGCAAATATAATGTAAGTAACTCTTTAGATGAGTTTATACCGCAATTTAATTACTATACAGTAGCTTTAAAGACGGGTTAAGTTGTACTTGTTCGTTCTATGTGGCATATTGTTTTGTACCGCGCACTATCTTGAGGAAAACCATCTCCTTTTACGGAAGCACCTCAAAACCTTCCTCTTTGCTTCTGCTTTCTCTCTCCCTCTCCCCTGCTACAACTGGTCCACTGTCTGCGACCTCGGTCCTGGGCCCTTCCACTCTCCACCTGCAATGCCTCCCTGTCAACCCCTGCACTGGGGGACTGTCTCAGTATCCTTGCACTGTCCTAGCTATGAAATAATTTCCCGACAAAATATATAAAATTAATAATTTTAATAAAGATCGGATGGTGAGACTAATTTCATTTTTTATGTTTTTGAAACAGGTACATACTTCATTATTGTCTGTGTCACGAGTACCAGACACCGGCGGATGGATTTTACAGCCGGCAGTTGCTTCTCCGCGTGAACAACGTTACCACCCTGACCATTTTATGGGACGATCGCCAAGTACAAGTATGCCCTTACGCGGTACTAACGGCTAGATGCAACGTACATACCATTGTGGTGGCCTAGTGCCTCGTTGTTGGAACAGCCATGCGATGATCAGTGCGGCCGAAGAGCTTATTTTATCGTAAACCAACACCCTGTGTACTGCACACGAACATCGCTTGCCTCAAGACGAACTATTTTGGATCGAGAGCAAATAAAAATGCAAATCTCTGAATATTCTATAAATATTTGATGTCCAATAAATGTACTTTGCCAAATGTACAATCTTGCCGTTTGCTTTTAAACCACAGTTTCATATTTCGAATTGTGCCGCTGTATTGTGAGATGATCAAAGACCCTGTGTACAGCAAAGGAACATCGCGTGCCTCAAAACGAACTTTTTGGAACGTGAGCAAATAAAAATGCAAATCGCTGAATATTCTCTAAACATTTGATGTCAAATAAATGTACTTTACCAAATTTACAATCTTGCGGTTTGATTTAAAAGTACAGTTTCATATTCCGAATTGTGGCGCGCTGTGTTGTGAGCTGATCTGTGTTGGTTTCCGGGTTCTGTGTGGAGTCGCGTAGAAGACGCCTGGGCGCGTTTGCCTACGCAGCACAGTCACGTCACGGATAGAGGCGGGGAATATGAATGTTTTGATAAAGTCTGTTTCAGGGGCGGGGGATTTGATTTAGTGCCGCAAACGCAGGTGAGCCAGGTCGATGGGGGGAAATGATAGTATTATCACAAAATGGCGGCTGATTTCGAGTGCGTTAATGGACGAAAAGTCGGGTAAGGTCCATAGGAAAGTTTTCTACGATCTACCGATTTATGCTTAAAAACACATGGCCGAACCGTAGGGACAATAAAAAAAAAGTCCCGGAACTATCCTTTAACAGGCCAGTTGTTAGCACCCTCCCCATTCCCATTGAGCCCTATGGGGGCTCGAATGGGAATAGGGACGGGTTCCTCGAATGAGGCATTACCGGGTCCTCCAAGGTTGGAATGGCCTGGTAATTCCTCATTCAAGGAACCCGGACCCGGTATGCTAATAGCGGCATGGCTACCTCCAAACTTGTAATGACCCCCATAGTCCCTTAAGTAAGTGCAGCTCATCTTCCACTTACTCTTTATTTTCTGCTCACAGTAATAAGTGAAATGTTCGCGTTTATGTGTATTTTTATCCTTAAACTCCTGTATCGTGCTTAAAAGTCAAGTGCATTGTGCACTCAGTATTTGTTATGTATTTTAAGTATTTAATTTAATTATACTTCATGAACGTATAGTGGCACTGTTTGCCGCCACCGCGCGCAACATCTGATATTAATAAAACACGTCTGTGCTTCGTAGCTAGCCTTACCCTGCTTTTATCAGCAAGGTGGGCCACAACGAGGTCTCCTTTCTCCTGCGCTGAGGCGGTTTCGTATCACGGTGCAGGGGAAGCCATCGGGAGCCTCTGTGCTCCATGTGCAGAGCGGGTCCGTTCCTCATCCCTTCTGATGCTCAGTGACTTGTTTCCTCTCTATTTCAAAGAGGATTACCATTCATCGAGTGTTGGAGGCACCAAATTACTGAGTGCTTCATTTTCTCTAGAATGTCAGCGAATTGTTTTTAAAAAAAAGAAATGTAGCAGCAGCTAATGCGTTCCACACAGCACTCTGGGGCATATAAAATATATTTTTTTTCAAAGCAGAAATAAACAAACAGAACACCAGCTGCACTTAGCCTGAGAAAGGCACACAACAAATAAACACATAAGTAAAAGAGGAAGAGTGCAAAAGGGTGATCACATCAACCCTATTGGCAACATATCAAGCCCCATTGCCCGTATGGCACACTATAACCCTCAAGCTGACCAGGGATGGTCAGAGGAAGAAGAGGGCTGCCCAGAGCAGCATTTGGCCATGGCGGCAAGTCTCAAGAGAGACCACAATTAAAAAGGCGGTAGCGGACATGCTGGTGCCAATGACATGAAGGTGCACCGAAGGGGTGTTCCCAACACCTCAAAGGAGTGCGCAAAGAAAAGGAAGAGTACCTCCACAGGTACACTGCCTTGTAAGAGAAAGGATACCTCTATGACCCTCCTCCCCGCCCCCCGAGCCTTACAGAACCAACTACGGAAACCCTCTCCGATGCCTTTGCAAGGCTTAAAAAAGCCTTTCTTGAAAGGCAGGAGACCCCTTCCACCCTCAGACCCTCTGACCCGGAGGAGGATAATCAGAGTGATAGACCCTCCAGCCAGAAAGAGCAACAACAGGGCACAGAAGACGATTTTACACCTCAAACTACTGAGAACGAACAGTACCAGGAGGATGATATACAGCCCAGCACATCAGGAAATGTGGCAGGCCCCATTACCAGCAGCAGGCAGCCTCCAAAGGAGCAGGGCGAGCCAGATGCAATGTTTGTCCCAGAGGACCTCATCCACCTCAGATCCTTGGACTGGGCTCTGTCCTCCCGAGCAGCGGATTATATTAAATCCAGGCTATGCCGACCCCTGGACAAGGAAGTCCGAGCAAAGCTCTGGGCAGAATGTTCTTGGCCAGACATTGAAGGGAAAGTGGCACTCACTATGGAGCTGGATGCCAAAATGATCACCTTCCTCTGCAAGAATTGCAAAGCCCCAAGACAAGGTTCTCAGCATCACTGGCCCCCTAACTAAAATGCTGGACCTTTCTGAAGAGGTCATGGAAACTGGGAAGCCAGTAGACCCCCTTACCCTGGTGGGAATGGGCCAAAAGGCACTCTGCCTTCTCGGCAATGCAAGCTGTGCCATTTCGGAAGAAGGAAGGGCAACCTTATGAAAATCAACCCGAAACTGGGGTAGTTATCTCCATAGAATCAGTATTGGCTGCCTAAAGACTCCTGTACAGTGAGCCATTCTTCAAGGAGATGGTCAGATTTGTTGGCACCTTCACCACCTTAGGCGAGGCCCAGGCTTCAATAAAGAGGGTTTTCTTTACAAAGGTTTTTTCCAGGCCGGAAGAGGCAGAGGCCGCTCCTTTGGCCAGGTCCAACACCTTCTTCCCCTCCAGAGGAAGAGCCAGGGGTCACAACTGGAGATGCGCAGCGAGACAGCCAGTACAGCAAACCTCAGGTGGGTCTCAACTGCGTCGCTCCAGCACCGCAAGTGTCGATTGGGGGCAGGACAGTGCGATTCGTGCAACCGTGGGACTTCTTATCAGGAGATGCTTGGGTCAGGGATACCACAAGGTGTTTCCACATCGACTTCTTTTCAGAATCCACCCAGGCACGCCGCCCCCTCCCTGTAGCTATGTTGAATGCAGACAGCGCAGCGCTAGACGAGTAAGTGCGCAGCCTACAGACGAAGGGCGTGATTCACCTATGCATGGACCGTTGCGGGTTCTTCAGTCCCATCTTCCTAGTAAAAAGGAAGGAGAATGTCCACCGTGTGATAAATCTCAAAGCGCTGAACGACTTTGTTCTCTACCGTCACTTCAAGATGGAGGGAATTCACCTGATCCGGGACATCCTCAGGCCCAGTGACTGCCTTGTCTGAGTCAACCTCAAAGATGCTTACCTGGCAGTGCCAATTTGCTCCGCAGCATATCAAGTATTTGATGTTCACCTGGAAGGGCCCAACTGGGAATGCACAAGCCTGCCCTTCAGGCTCTCGTTGGCAACTAGGGCTTTCACCAAGTTCATGCAACCGGCGGTCGTGCACCAAGGGAAAAGGGCATAAGGCTCAGTGTATATCTGGACGGCATTATGATCCTGTCTCAGAGTGAAGTTCAAGTCAGGGAGCAGGCCTGGACAGCCATAGATCTTTTACATGATCTGGGATTCCTAATCAATTGGGAAAAGACAGCCTTAGTCCCCTCGAGGCCGCTGCAGCTCCTGGGCTTCGTAGTGGACACCCAGGACTGTCACCTCCGAGTCCCGTCCTGGAAAGTGCACGCCACAAGTCGCGAGATACGCAGGATATTGGGGAAGGAGACCATCTTGTTCAGACAGTTGGCAAGAGTGATTGGACTGCTACCCTCCTCATTTCAGGCCATCTTCCCGGGACCGCTACACTATCACGAGCTGCAGAGGTTGAAGTGCCAGCATCTGCAACAGAGTCTCTCCTACTCACAGCACCTAGTCCTGTCGCCCAAAGAAAGAACCAAGCTGCACTGGTGGCTAACCCACATGAAGACCTCGAACGGCATGGCGATCTTCGGGTCAGCACCAGACCTTGTTATAGAAGAAGGAAGCCGTACAAGCTGGGGAGCGAGGTGTGATCTGGTCGACACAGGAGGGAAGTGGTCCCCTCAGGACCTGGAGATGCATATCAACTACCTAGAGCTCCTCAAAGGTTTCTTCTCAGTTCATTATTTTGCCAGAAACAAAGTCAACTGCTGAATATTACTCTAGATGGACAACGTATCTGCAGTAAGATACATCAATCATCTCGGAGGCACCAGGTCGAGACTTCTGGCATAATTAGTCAACGGTTTTTGGCACTTCTGTCTGCAACATCAGATATCTGTGACAGCAAAATACCTCCCAGGGCTAAGGAACAAAGTGGCAGATTGACATTTGCGCCACCTGTCCAATTACAGTGACTGGAAACTGTGCAGAGAAGTTTTAATTTGCCTACAGCGAAGATGGAGCCTCCTGACCAAGGACCTCTTTGCCTCCCATGGCAATGCCCAGCTTCCAGTATTCTTCAGTTGTATGCTGGACCCAGCAGCGGAAGCTGCAGATGCTTTTCTGCAGAGGTGGAATGAGAGTGTCACTAACACCTTTCCCCCCTTTGTGATGATAGAGAGGGCCCTGGCGAGGCCCATCAGGAGCAGGCAGAGCTAGTACTCGTAGCCTCAGTCTGGAACTCTCAGTCCTGGTATTCAGTTCTTCTGGAACTTTCTTTGGATTTTCAAATCCTACTACCCCAGAGTCAGGACCTACTATCAGGTCCGACCAGAGAGCACCATTCCCTCCTCCAGTGCGGGTCTCTGACCCTGTAGCCTGGAGGATTTCAGGGCAAGATGGAGAGTCCCAGGCATTTTGTGCAAGGCAGTCAGCCTCATTGAAGAGAGCTGGGCTCCCGCAACATCCAAGAGATATAATTTATAATTTAACTTATAATTTATAATTGGTAATTTATAACACGCTTAATACCCAGAGGTTTCTAAGCGTGGACCCGGGATCGAACCTGTGTTACTCCACGTCGTCTTTCATCCAAGGTGTGATTGTTGCCCCTAAGCTATCCTCCCAAGATATGCAAAATCTTGGGGCCCATGGGCACGCTGGTGCTTGGAACGGGGTTTCCATCCAGTTTCAGCCCCTATAGAGGAGTTTTTTAACTTCCTTGCTGGACTGGTGGAGCGAGGCTGAAGCCTACCACTCAGCTATCTCCACCGGCCACAACCTAGCGGAAGGGTCTGGCAAGCATACAACCCTTCTGTGCTTAGTATCTTGCAGGAGAGTCTCTGGCATCAGGGCCCTGGATTAGCAGGTAGGGTGTATTCCCCAGACAGCTTGGTTTTTAATGTCTCCAGAAGAACCAAATGCCATACATGAGTGATTAAATATCCAGCGTTCAGTGAGCAGTTTAAGCTATGCGTGGTCAAGTGCACAAAGGCTTACGAGGAGATGACTTCTGCCCTAAGGGCCGACCCCAGGGGTCAGTTACTGATGTCTCCCCACAAACCGTATAGAGCAGTTTCGCACCCACACAAGCTTTCTGGGTGCGATGAACCATCGCACAAGCCGGAATCGATATCGCCCAGTTCGGTGCTCACTCAGTCAGGGGCACCATAGCCTCCAAAGCCTTCTAGATGGGTGTCAGACTGGAGAACATCATGAGGATGAACAGTTGGGAGGGGAAATCTATTTTTAAAGAACTCTATTTGAAACTAGTAGAACAACTGGCAACGTTGGTCGCGAGTGAGCGTAATGCTCGTCTCCGGTTGACATATAATGAAGATTTTACAGAATAACATTTAGAAAAGTCTTGATCGTATTAAAGACACAGAGACGAGCATCATCCCACCCTTTGTAAAAGATTCAGATTGATGTCTGTCAGCACTGGCGGGAGGGCATAAGGGGAGGAACATCTTTGAGCTAATGTGTTAATATTGTAAAGCATTGAAGTTGCTGTGTCTTTCTTGAATAATCTGATTTTTTCCCCTCCCTTATGTGACTCGTTATCTTGCAAACTGATACTGAGGTTGTTTTTCCTTCAGTAGCCCTTTGTTTATCTGCGGCAGGATCATCGGATAAGCCCAGCTCAACGGGATGATACTCAGATGATTGCAGCACATAGGTTTTCCTACTTGTTTTGCATCGTCAAAAGAGAAAGTGGAAGATGAGCTGCACTTACTTAAAGGACCATGGGCCTCATTAGGACCCCCTGGCGCTCCCGTAATGAACGGTGCCGGTACGGGACCGGCACCGTTCATTACGGGATGCCCTATTATGAGGCCTGCTAGCGGGTCCCGCTTTTCACGTCTGGTCTGACCAGATGTGAAAAGCGGGACCCGCTAGCAGGCCAGGATGCTAACAACGGGCCCGTCATTAACAGGCCAGTTGTTAGCATCCTCCCCATTCCCATTTGAGATCTATGGGGCTCAAATGGGAATGGGGATTGATTTTTACCGGGTCCAAGAAAAGGGCAATTACTGGGTCTGCCAAGGTCAACATAACCCGGTTATTGAATTTTCCTTTTTAGAAGACACTTATGTGGAATGCGCTTCGGATAAAAACAATATACGTCACATCAACAAGATTACTTCTTTAGTGATATTTTATTTTTTACATGTAATTTCCTTTTTCATTCATTAATTCACATACTGATTTTATTTCCTCTCAACACGTGTTTCCCCACGTTTTGTGCATGTGGTTCATCAGGAGAGATACTGACTAGAAAGAGAATATGAAAGAGAATAAAAAAAAATTAAGTACATTTTAGTTGTGTTATGTATATTTAAATCATGAGTAGTGGTGGTGAAATGCAGTTAGCAATTATGATTACATTGCTTATTAGTTATACTCACCTAGATTCTTCATTAAGCACTTATATCTCTAAATTATTTATTCCGTTTTCATTTTTGTCTCTCTCATTTGAGAAGAAAACCTGGTTATTGCCCTTTTCTTGGACCCAGCAAAAAATCATTACCAGCGGCAGCCGTGCCTTTAATAAGGGCACGGCTACCGCTAGGGTCGTTTGAGGCCCCATGTGTATGCTGGATTGGTTACTTTAGGTAGCATGTTCAGTGGCCACGGTTGAACTTACCAGAGACTTCTGGGAAATGGAGTTCAGGGAGCTCCAAGTTACTGTTCGAATATTTGGAAACTTTTTTCTTCAAGGATTTTACACACATGTAAGTTTGGTATTTTGTGATAACTTCTGCATGGTTAAAATCTTGCTGCTGAGCTTCTATTGTTAATGATAAATTAAAGAAAGAGAACCATAATGCTCACCTTCGTGTCTTTAATTGAATCAAGACTTTTCTGAAAGTTATTCGGGAAAATCTTCATTGTTCTCGTTGGGACAGTTTATGTTCTTGACCGCCACCTGTAAGGTCTTTCAGAGCCTTCTCTATTCTAAACTACTCAATATTTTCACTGCTATGGCCCTCCTTAACATAAATGTTGTACCATAGGGGCTATTATTTTTTGTTTAATTCAGGGTCTGTGTTCAATTATACTTTGTCTTTCCTACATAAAGTTTGTGACAGGGACATCTGAATGTAAAAAATGGGAAAATACTTTTTGCTAACAATTCTTTTATCTTTTTCTGATTCCACACATTGTCGTCTCTGAATTGATGCTTGTATTACTGTATGAATATTGAAGTTTAGAGACAGCGACCAACACCGTAATTAATCCATTCTGCAATAACAGGCAAAAATGTGCATTGCAATTAATATGACTACCTAGTATCCATTTTCTTTCATGAACAAATTCAGACAATGGGCCTCATTATAAGGTTGCCGGTCCGGTAACAATGGTACCAGTAAGCTTGCCGGGACCGTCGTAACCGGACCAGCAAACTATGAGTTCTGCTCGCGGGTGCCTTACCGCCCACCAGGTCTGACCTGATGGGCAGACCGGCATCCACGAGCAGACCATGTTGGATACACCAGCACCATTCCTGAATGGTGCCGGTGCATCCTGCCTCCCCATTCCCATTGAGTCCAATGGAACTCAAATGGGAATGGGGACTCATATATTCCGTCACCCGGGAATGGGCATTTTCCGGGTGCGCCAGGGCTATAATGCCCCGGTAATTGCCCATTCCCAGGCGCCGAAAAAGAAATGACAATGGCGGCAGCCGTGCCGGTTTTACCGGCACGGCTGCCGCCGGAGTGATAGTGAGGCCCAATGTTTAAGAAAGCCTACAAACTGAACAATTCCCACAAAGTCAATAGTCCTCCTGCTGGTTCCGAATTGTTTTTGTGTAAATATTAGCCTTTTGTGAGGCCCTAATGATGGTTTGCTTCAAATGTACTCCCTTCTTAAAAACAAAGGTTCTGAAAAATGTGGTTCTATTAAGTGCAAAATGTGCCAGTTTAAAAAAAAAAATGTTGTTCATTACTATGTGCATAAAAAGATTTATGGAACGTTCAATCCTATTCTCATTCTTTTACTGTTTGGCGGAATGTAACAATATATCGCTGTCTGTGTAGCGAGCATACTTTAACGATCTGATATGGCAGCATTACCTGCAAGTATTATTTATCTTTCAGGGAATCATGTGTTTTAATATAAAGTATTTCAAGCTGCGGTTCAGATGCCTGGCAAGTCACCCTCAATAACCTATAAAATAAGTGAGTAACAGGTACATCTGCTTTATAGTAGAACATTTAAATGCATTATCTTCCCAATGATATCAATCTTTTCTTTGTTAGATTGGACTCCGAGGTTGGTCCTAATTTTAAACAAGATGGCAAGATAATTTGCATTGAAGAACGTCATTTAATTCTCTATGTAACGGCTTCTTTTGATCATTGTCGACCTTAGAAGGGCAATTAGAATTAAAAAGTTAAATATTGAAATGATTTTATGGGTAAGATTAATGCACGTAGAATATGTGGTGTGTTAAGGAATTTCCAAAGGGAATTCATAGGCCATGTTAACTTGTTTTTGGAGAAAGATGATGAACAGAGAAATGTTTTAATAAAAGGTGTTTTGCATCTCTCTATATATATATAAAAAAGGGAAATGTGTGGATATGTGTTTGGCAGTTGGAAATGTTCAGCATACCTCCCAACATGCTACAAACCTGAGATGGTGGGGAAAGTGTAAAAAGTTTAAAATATATATTTTTCTAATTTCGTTTTTTAAGCGGTCTGCAATGCTTGAATAAAATGTTCAGCACACTTATCAACATGCTACAAACCTGACAGTTCGCATGGGGGTAGGTTCCATGGTGTGGTCAATGTAAAAAGTATAAAATAAACATTTTCAGATTTTTTAAAGCGTTTTTTAAGCAGTCTGCAATGCTTGGGTAAAATGTTCATCTTCCTCCAGGGTATAGTCGCATTCCTCTACCTCTTCCTCTGCTTGGTGGTGGGCCACTGTTCGGTCCTGGATGGTTTGCAAGCTCTCCCTCAACCTCCTCTCCTCCTCCTTTGCATCCCTGCAAGCCTCCTCCAGTATGGCAATCCACTTCAGTGTCTTTTACTCCACCACCTCTGCCCGGGCCCCAGCAATTCATGCCATTCAATTCCACTGCCTCTCCACCATCAGCTACACCCTAAAGTCCATCTAGATGCACACCAATTCCCTAATTCGAACGTTGCTCCCTCTCTTGCCTCCTCAATGTCATTGGGCCCTGCGAGGATTGCCTCTGGACACTCCTATACTGCTGCTGCCTCGTCAAGCGCAGCCTGCACATGTACTCCCTGCCATCTGGCTGTTGCACTACGGGGGTACAGTGCCAGCACTGTCCTGATGTGCCAGCTGTCTCATTGATGCATGTTCCTGTGTAGGTGCCTGGGCAGGCACAGTGACCACCTCTTCTGTACTTGCCGAGACTTCCACCTGAGGCAGGGATGTGCTGACCACCAGACTGGGCATTGTGGGTGGGATTGGGGCACAGAGGAGGCAGTGGAGGAGGCGACAACTGAATGTGCCAGCACACAGAAACCAACCAAGAGCAGCACACATGCCAGCTGGGCCAGGTAGAGGCTCATCGATTTGTGATGCTGTGAGAGCACTGTACTAATCTCTCTCACATCATCACAAATCGAACCTGTCCGCCTTACAATCCCAGCCAGTCGAGCGTGCATAATCTCAGGGGTGATCTCACTGGCCCCAAGGGGGGGCAAGGTCTTGGTGGAGGCATACACAATGGTAGTCATTGCTGCAACAGATGGAATAGGGACAGGAGGTTGGACAGCTCCCTACACAGTAAAAAGGGCATCCTTCGGTCCCTGCACCATGGGTGCAGCAGCATGAACACCCTCCTGGATGCCCCCACAAGACCCCATGCGCTGGCCTTCATCTGCCTCCTCCTCCACCACCTCCTTCATCTCCGTAGATGACTCCAGACAGCCTTCCTCCCTGGATGGCCCCTCTGCTTCCACATCCTGGCCCACAGCCACTGAGGATCCCCCAACACAACAACCTCCTGGGGAGTACCCCCAGCATCTCTGCGTGATGAAACATGTGCTCCCCCAGCCAACTCACCCTCATATGAGGTAGACTCAAGTGTGACTGGCCGGGGTTTGCGCTTTGGTCTGGTTGTCCCGTCCCTGCCCTTCTGCTCCACAGCAATGCCTCCATCCTCTTCGTGAGCCACAGCAACAGTGTAAAATGGGAACAAAACACATTGGCATCAGTAATTGGCGTCAATGGATGTGTGGCATACACAACATAAACATAACCAATCATGCAGCATGTTTCAAGCATGAACTGACAAACACAATGCACACACATGTACGTGCCCAGGCAAACTGCATGTCAAGTGCTGCATGATTGTGCTGTGAAGGCTGAATCACAGTCATGACACATGCACATGTCAATAAAGCACACTTTACAGTGGCAAACAACACATCACCAAAAACAAGCAACGCCACCATAACAATGACCGACCAACACAAGTATGACATGCAGCCATGGTCATGGGAACAGCACCAGGGCACCTGCCCACACAAACACAGTCACCTATGTGCGCATGTGACAACATGACCTACAAACAAGCAAGCAACATGTACCGGCATATCTCGGAACAAATTGCACATGTCAGGTGGCCAAGCATACATATATTCTATGTACACACATACATCCCTGTCCCAGAGGCGTTAATTCATCAACTTGACATACGCAGGCATCAATGCACATGTGTCACTCTCAGCAGATGTGTTTGCATAGATGCACTGTCAGGTGTGCCCCACAAGGAGTCATCCATCATGCATGTCACTCACATTCCCACAACATAGCATGTCTGTATCTGTCCTGTTCCAGCACTTGGTCCATGATATGACACCGCATGTGCCTAAGTACAACAAGTCATTGATGCGCAATCTGCCAATACTTATGCAAATGCCTGTATACAATGTCTGACACCACATATGCCCAGCATTGGCATGAGGCAGCAAGCGGATGCGTCTCACACCCCACACAAGCTGCAAACATGATGTGGCATCTGCAAACATGCATGCCACACATACGCTGTAGAGCATTGACCCACATGGGTACTCATCAGCATCTTCTAGATGACCTCTCCAGGCCAAGAACTGGGAGTGGAGGTCTGGATAGAACCTCTCAAGTACCTGCAGCTCTACCTGGATGTACTGATGGCAGCCTCCATGGTACACCTACATGGTGGATTCCCTGCTGAGGACTGCCACCACCTTGGAATGGCTACGGGTCTTGCGATCGTCCCAACGTTTCTGAGCCATGTTCTTGGTGTGGACTGCCACCTCCTCCGTGTTGATGGGGGGCCAGAGGAGGCAAAAACAGCAGTTTGTAGGCAGGAGGAACTGCGGTGTGCATCTTGCATCTGCAGCAGCCAATAGTAGATTAAAGGCCCTTAACGTGTAAATTACGTCCTGCATGCAGCATGAACACCCTCCTGGATGCCCCCACAAGACCCCATGCGCTGGCCTTCATCTGCCTCCTCCTCCACCACCTCCTTCATCTCCGTAGATGACTCCAGACAGCCTTCCTCCCTGGATGGCCCCTCTGCTTCCACATCCTGGCCCACAGCCACTGAGGATCCCCCAACACAACAACCTCCTGGGCAGTACCCCCAGCATCTCTGCGTGATGAAACATGTGCTCCCCCAGCCAACTCACCCTCATATGAGGTAGACTCAAGTGTGACTGGCCGGGGTTTACGCTTTGGTCTGGTTGTCCCGTCCCTGCCCTTCTGCTCCACAGCAATGCCTCCATCCTCTTCGTGAGCCACAGCAACAGTGTAAAATGGGAACAAAACACATTGACATCAGTAATTGTCGTCAATGGATGTGTGGCATACACAATATAAACATAACCAATCATGCAGCATGTTTCAAGCATGAACTGACAAACACAATGCACACACATGTATGTGCCCAGGCAAACTGCATGTCAAATGCTGCATGATTGTGCTGTGAAGGCTGAATCACAGTCATGACACATGCACATGTCAATAAAGCACACTTTACAGTGGCAAACAACACATCACCAAAAACAAGCAACGCCACCATAACAATGACCGACCAACACAAGTATGACATGCAGCCATGGTCATGGGAACAGCACCAGGGCACCTGCCCACACAAACACAGTCACCTATGTGCGCATGTGACAACATGACCTACAAACAAGCAAGCAACATGTACCGGCATATCTCGGAACAAATTGCACATGTCAGGTGGCCAAGCATACATATATTCTATGTACACACATACATCCCTGTCCCAGAGGCGTTAATTCATCAACTTGACATACGCAGGCATCAATGCACATGTGTCACTCTCAGCAGATGTGTTTGCATAGATGCACTGTCAGGTGTGCCCCACAAGGAGTCATCCATCATGCATGTCACTCACATTCCCACAACATAGCATGTCTGTATCTGTCCTGTTCCAGCACTTGGTCCATGATATGACACCGCATGTGCCTAAGTACAACAAGTCATTGATGCACAATCTGCCAATACTTATGCAAATGCCTGTATACAATGTCTGACACCACATATGCCCAGCATTGGCATGAGGCAGCAAGCGGATGCGTCTCACACCCCACACAAGCTGCAAACATGATGTGGCATCTGCAAACATGCATGCCACACATACGCTGTAGAGCATTGACCCACATGGGTACTCATCAGCATCTTCTAGATGACCTCTCCAGGCCAAGAACTGGGAGTGGAGGTCTGGATAGAACCTCTCAAGTACCTGCAGCTCTACCTGGATGTACTGATGGCAGCCTTCATGGTACACCTACATGGTGGATTCCCTGCTGAGGACTGCCACCACCTTGGAATGGCTACGGGTCTTGCGATCGTCCCAACGTTTCCGAGCCATGTTCTTGGTGTGGACTGCCACCTCCTCCGTGTTGATGGGGGGCCATAGGAGGCAAAAACAGCAGTTTGTAGGCAGGAGGAACTGCGGTGTGCATCTTGCATCTGCAGCAGCCAATAGTAGATTAAAGGCCCTTAACGTGTAAATTACGTCCTGCATGCAGTGACACAGCACACCTACACAGCACGACAATGCAGCTAACAGCAATGACGGTGTGATATAAGGTGCACAACGTTCATCACTGGTTGTGCGCATGAAGGTACGATCCGTACGAGTTTCGCAGATGTATTTGGGTGTACTACGCAATCTGTTTCCTTCAGGTTACACGTACCGCATTTTTGTTTTTGGGGGTGTGCCTCTGCGCATGCGCGCTTGTATGGTGTGTCACGTACACAATTTGTGAGTGTTGGTATGCCTCTGTGTATCGCGTACCACTTTTCTCACTTTTCTGAAGATTTACGGGTATCGTCTATGCAATATTTGAATCTCTGGGTGCCTCTGCGTATCGCATACTGCTTTTTACAATTTTTGAAAGCTTTCTGTGAATTGTGTATGTAGTTTTTGTGTTTTGGGGTGCCTCTGCATATCGTGTACTGTATTTCTTGCCTTCGAGGTACATTGGACCCTTGCTCGACCACACATCTATGTTGCACATCACGTAGACTGTTCCCTTCCTCATATTGCCCAGGACAATAACTTGGTGTGCCTTCCATTTATCTTTTACACCTGTGACATGAGTGGAAAGGCCCCAAAAGGGAAATGGAGCTGACAGGGTCAGGGAGGAGGTGAGGACAAATCTACCCCAGCCCCAGGGGGTGAGAGACATGGTGTGGAGACATCTGCCCCAGCCCCAGGGGGTCGGAACGTGGTGTGGATACATCTGCCCCAGCCCCAGGGGGACGTGATGGGCCCCAGTCCACTGGTGACCCACCTGGTCCCAGCCAGACAGGTGCAGCAGCACAACCTAGGGCCCCTCGGGTCAAGAAGGGACGCCTTGCAGAGCAGGAAGAGGCTCCACCCCAAGACACAGCACAGGAAGAGGTGCTTCACTGATGAGATCCAGCTCCTCATTGACTACCTGACCGATCACTATCATGAGATGTGCCAGTATGCAGTCAGCACCTATACAACCGCACAATGGATGGTGCATTGGAAGTGGGTCACGGTCAAGATCAACGATTTAGGTGTGGAGATGAGCCCTGCTGGACAGGTTGTGAAGCTGTGGAATGATCTCAGACATAGGACCAAGCACAAGCTCAGGGTCAACCTGGCTTCTGCACTGACCACTGGAGGGGGGCCACCAGAGGAGGAGCAGCTGACACCGCATGAATAGGCCACCAGCCACTTCATCACCCTTTAGCAGGTGCAAGGCGTGGGACACCTGGAGAATTATGAGGACACAACTGGTGAGTGGCATTTATTGTGCATCATATGTTTTGATTATCATGCATGACCCACCATATATTTATAGTTGTACATCTGACTGCAGTTGTATAACATCCTAGGGGAATGCATGTTTGCTGATGTTTAGACTCATGTCACATGGCCTTCATTCCGGGAGTATGCTGTGTGATGGACATGAGTGCCACATGCCCGTGTGACAGTACACATCACTCACAGGGTACTACTCTGTTTCATGGGTAAGAAATTACACACTTACAAGTACTGTTGTTTGCTACATTATTATGGCTTGTCACTTTGCACTGCTCAACAGGTAGATATGATAGATGTTGACCAATCACATCATTTCATTCTGAGCTACATGTTCAATTTGTCACCTGCTGCTATGGGATGCCTTCTCATGATGCATGTCAGAGCTGTTTGTCACCACGCACTGTGTTGTGCCCAGAAGGATGGTGCATCAGCACCCACAGACCACTGACCCGAGTTGCAGGCATGATGTTGGTGGAATAACACTTGTATGTTGTAAGGGTTTACGCCATTCACTACATGGTGAACAATAGCTGACGGTGGGTCGTCATGCAGAGGTTGCCATCCTTGCAATCTGAAAATAACATGCCCATAGACGGCCCATGTGAAAGGTTACAAGCATCATGAACAACAATGAGTGTGCCTGTCTGCATACTATGCAATGTATGTGCATGGTAGTTGTTCAAACATATCAACCAACTTCAAATTAGAAGCACCTGTCTGAAGTTAAAGGCCTGTATGTGTCCATCAGTTGATACTTGACAGGCACATGCCTTGTCACTACCATCATTGTGCTGTACAGTTGCACAGAAAGTAGCCTGTATGTGTACTTGATACATGCATACTTGTCCATACTTGTGTCATCTGTATGATATGGTAGCACATGCCAGCTACATCGCCCACTCAGATGTGGCAGGATGGCACTGTTTCTCCTTGTGTAATGTGATTAGTATTTGAGGCAGTGCTGGTTTGCAGTCCAAGCAGGCACGGTCATGAACAATGACCCATCATCGTGGGATGATGTTCATAGACAGGGACTGCTTCACAAACGAGTACACCTATACCATGCTACTCCTGGGCCTTGTATGACCTTTATCACTATGTCCGATTAAGGTTTCTCAAGATATGTTACATAGGCTCCACATTTTCACATACACAGCCTCCCCACCAGCATGGGTGGAGCATGAGCAAAAGGGCAGGGCCATGCTATTGTCATGAGGATGACATGCAGCTCTCATCCAAACCTCACTGCTCTGCCTCCCCCTCATCCTCTCTCATTCATGACTGCCCGTCTGGAATACAGGCATGGTGTACTGCTAGCCATCTCTGCCTCAATGCCAGTAAGACAGAGAACCTTCTCATTGTGACCACTGCTGCCTCTTTCCCTCCCACACGCTGGCCGCACTCCATAGACCCGCTCCCCTCACGCCCTTGGGACTCAATAAACCTTGGTCTCATCTCCAAATCCGCTCTACTTCTCTCTTCACGTCACGGACCTTGCCTAGAAGGCCCATTTTCAGCTGAATCTCCTCAGAGGCATTTTCCCTTACCTCATGTTCCCCCAGAACCTCAACGCCTCCAGAGCTCTGGTCCTCTCTAGGCTCGACTACTGCAACAGCCTCTTCCTCAATCTGCCAAATTCCCCCTTCGCATCATTCAACTAATTTTTGGTTAAACCATTTAAACCTTTAACATTATTCACTTCAAATTATTCACATTATCTTTCCGTCTCGTCACATCAGGCAAAAGATCATTATTTTGATGATCTATAAAGTTAGTGTTATTCTCCTTAGCCATTTTAGCAGGAAGGCAATATGAGTCCATTTTCTCCCCTCAGTCCAATCCCATTTTCAGGGATTCCACAAATGTCAGGGCATCTATTGTTCTGCCAACCTTTTCAACTGTCAGTAGTCTCTCCCAATATTCCTCCTCCATTTATGAAGAAATTCTGAGAGTATAGCTCCCCATTGCCGTCTGGCGTTTCAATGCCAGGGCCGGGCAGGTTAGCATAACATGTCTAACGGTTTCCAGTTGCTCTATGTTTTCACAATGTCTACAGTATGCTTTTGATTTTTCTATTTGCTTTCTCCTCCATTTAACCTCTCTAGAGTTCCAGATGTTCAGTCTGCATCTCAATAGAAGGTCTTTGTAGTAGCTTGATGGGAACTTCTTTAGGTATGGTGGGAGGATGTTCAATGCTTTACGTCCCCATATAATATTATGACTCTGGTTTCTTATCATTTTCTTCTCTAGAGTTTCTTCCCAGTCTTTTTCCTGGATAGTTCTTTTTGCCTTATTCGGGTTATATTTCAGTGTTTCCTCAGAGATGTTTAATTGTTCTAGGATGGCCTTGCATTTCTTTTTCTAGCATTGAAGTATCGACTCTCTGTTTAATGGCCCAGACTGGGCTAGTATTTCATATGGTTGTGGTGGTTTGTCAAGAATGCATTTGCGGTAAAGAGATTGGGCCTCATTACACGGACGGCGGTAACCATGGTGCTATTAGCGCCATGGTTGCCGCTGGTATTTTACCGATTCCGCCTTGGTGAATGGGGAAATTACAGCCCCATTCCAAGGTTGGCGGGGCAGTAATTACCCATTCACCAAGGCCCTTCTCCATTCCCATTTGAGCCCTCATAGGGCTCAATGGGAATGGGGAAGGAGCAAATAATGGTACCGCTATTAGCGGTACCGTTATTTGCCCTGAAGTCCCTCAGCGTGTCCCTTCCTTAACGTGTGGTCTGGCCACACGTTAAGGACGGGACCCGCTAAGGGACCTCGTAGTATGGCGCTAAGGGATTACCGGCACTGGTGCCCTTACCGGTGCCCGTAATCCCTTAGCTCCATCCGTGCAATGAGGCCCATAGAGTTTTCCACAGCACTATTGAAGCCAGGGATTGGAGCCTTAATTCAGTTCTTAGGAGCTCAATCGGCAGCGAGTTTGGGAGGCGTAGAATTTTCCGCCAGAAGTAAGACTCGCATACATTCCATACTTCCCAGCACAGGCCAAGCAAAGCCTCCGCTCCATAAGGGATTACAGCTGACACCTTTTGTTTATAAAAAGTTACAATGGGCATCAAAGAGAACTTTCCGTACCTTCGATTTATTATCAGCCCTTGATTAGTTAAAGTCGTTAGTTTTTCCCGCATCAGTGCGTAGTGGCGTTCTTCATTACATTTTTTGTTAATCCTTAGTCCTAGATATAATGTTGTGTCCACCACTTCCAGTTTTTCATTCTCTAACATCCAGGCATGATTTTCATTACCACTCTTTTCCCGCGGCTGGACTTCATTATCAGGACCATGGATTTCTTGATGTTTATTTTCATCTTTTTTTCCATTAGGTACTTGTTGAATGCCTCTATCCTTCGTTGTAGCCCAATGGGCGTTTGGTCTGCGAATACCGCGTCGTCAGCATACAGCATCCATGGTACGTCCATTCCGTTGATCTTTGGGGCGAAGGCGCAGATCTGTTCTTGCGTCGTCTTCAGGTCTGCCATGTATATAACAAAAAGGAAGGGAGCCAAGGCACATCCCTGCTTGATTCCACGGGAAGTTCCGATCTTTTTGGTCACCCCTCTATTTGCAGTAGTTTGGACATGTATTGTGGTGTTGGTGAACTGGGCTCGGATGGCTTCTTAAAGGTATCCCGGGCATCCCCATTTTTCCATCTTCCGCCACAGGCATTCCCGGTTTATCCCATCGAACGCCTGTTCGAGATCGATAAAGGCTAAGTAGATGGCTTTTTTCCCCTCCAGGGCATTTGCTTTCATGAGATTGATTAGGAACAAATTTAAAGCTGTTCCTACACCACTAATGAAGGCTGTTTGTCTCTCGTCCAGGATTTTGGCCCGGGTCGCCCATTTCTTTAGGTCTCTTAACAAGATATATGCAAATAGTTTGCCTATGGACTCCAGCAATGCTATTGGTCTGTAATTTCTGGGGTTCCCTCTATCTCCTTTTTTGTAAATTGGTACAATGTAAGCCTCTCTCCAAGAGGAGGGGATTTGTCTCGATCGTCTTATCTGCAGAAACAATGTATAGATTAGGTCTGACCATTCCTCACAGCTGTCTTTCAGCATCTTATTCGAGATGCCATCAGGGCCCGCTGCCCTAGAAGCACTTAATTTTTTTATCATCGTCACAATGTCATCTCTGTCGAATTCTAGTACCCAGGGAGTTGCATCAGGTGCCATAACTGTTGCCTTTTCCTTAGTTGTCCCCTCATATAGTGAGGTGTAGTGTTTAAACCAGTTTTCCTCTGAGACCTGGTTTACACCTACTGCCGATTGGTTAAGGTCCCTGTTATTGATTAGATCCCACGTGCTTCTTGCATTATTAGCTGATACTGCAGCCAACATTTTCTCTGCGTTACCTTGAGCTCTCATAAATTGAGTTGAGCGGAGCCAGTTCGACTTTATTACTAGAGTTAGCCTTTTTAATGCGTGTCAGCTCTGCTCTATATTGTTTTCTTCTGGCCACTAAGAGCTCATCATATGCATGTTTCTTTTGAATGGTTTTCACCTTATTAGGATCGTATTTGACCTCAAAGGCTTTAAGAAGCCATTTGTATTCAACCACATCCTCTCCGTTCCCAATGGAGTTTTTATATTTTTGCACCAGATGTGGAATTGACTGTGTTTTAATCCTTCTTCGATTTCTTCCCCAGGAGACTTCCATTTCCATTGTTTCTTTTCTCTTCGGAGTTGATCTCATTTTCCAAGCGAGTTCCGTTTCCAGTAAGCTATGATCACTGTTTATTTGTTTCATAATTGTAAAGGAGTTTATCCATTCCAGTGTATTTCCTCCTATGAAACAATAATCCAGGCAAGCTCCGGTTTTCCGCAGTGCCATGCGTTTGCTCCTGTCAGATCGCCTCTCGTTTGGCTATTCAGCATCCTCATATCTCGGATTCGCATTTCCTCCATCCATTTTTGCTCTTTCCCTACTAGATGTTCCGTCCTTTTGATCTTCCCCTCCCTATCCAGCACTTTGATGTTTAAATCTCCGCTAAGGAGTATCAGCTGGTTTTTGTCCTCCATCATTGACTTATCGATGGCATTCATGATGTCTTTTAAGTAGCCTTCCGGGTTAGGCATGTTTTCGCTCCAATAGGTGTTTATCACTAACAACTTCAACAGGTCCTCATGCCCCTCTGAGTGGAGTGCTATTTTTAAAATTTGTACATAGGGGTTTGGGATTAGATGTTCCAAAACTTGCAGGGCATTGTCTAGTTTTTTGAGCATCATAAGGCCCGCATATGGTCTCCCTTTAGGCCCCTTTCTGGCCGGGTTTATGTACACTTCGTATCCCTCACAGAATGGTGTGTCCTGCAGCCAGGATTCCTGGATGGAAATAAGATCATATTTGCCCAGAAAGCTACTGTCATTAGTAAAAAAATGCTTGAAGCCTCTGGTGTTCCATGAGGCACAGTAGACATTTCTTTGGGGCTCCACATCAATCTTTTGTTTTTTCTTTGTATTTAGAGTACTTTCCATCCATGTCCAGTCCGTGGGGATCTTTTTCCTTCCTTCAAGTTGATTTTGTTCTTCTCAATATTCCCTGAGTTATCCACTGTAAACCTCTGGGTTTTCATTTGCGCCACGCTTTTTTTTATTGTAAGAGGACTTTTCCTCTGAATTTCCGATTGTTCTTTTGCACTTTCTCTTAGGTCCTTTTTAATTTCACCCCCTGGGATTGGTCTCAATTTTTCACTCAGTTTCTTGTCTGGATCTGTTTTTTCTTTTTGTGCTTTTTTCACCTCCTTGTGTTCTTTTATATCCTTGTTTGTTTCTTTTGAATTGTTTACAGTTGATCTTTCTTCCAGGGTTTCTAATAGGAAGCCTTTATTCCTCAGGATATCGCTAGCCTCCAGCAATGTGTGCTTGATTTTGTTGGAGTTTAGGTGTAGTATAACTTGATCCATCCGCCTTTCTTCCAGAAATTCCATAATTTTTATATACTCTGTTTTTATCTTGCGTAAGATTGAAGTTTTCTTGAAGAGAGTCATCACGTAGTTCCTATTTAGCACTACCCGTCTTGTTCCTTTTGAGGTTGTCTCCAGCTTTAGGTAGCAGCCTTTAGGTGGCCTTGCTCTCCTGGGACTCCGGGGAGGGGAGGCTTCGCTTTGATCATCTTCCACTTTCTCCCACTCATTTTTTAAAAATTTTGGTTTTGACTGGAGCTTTGCTGGCTCTATTTGGGCTTTTTTTTCTTTAATGTCTAGCTGCTTCCTTTTTTGTTCCAAAGTTTTAAACAGGGAGGGGACTCTTTGCTCTACCCGGAGCGGGGCTCTCTGGATAGGGACTGTCTTTTTATCTGGTTTCAGTGACTTCTTTATAAGTTTCTCTCTTTGGGATTTTGACGTCTTAATATCTTTTAACTGTGCTCCCGGGTCGGCAGTTTCCCAGTTATCTATGGTTTGCCAATCGGATAAACTAATGCTATCCCATTCCTCCTTTTCATTGTTTTTGTCTATTATTTCAATGAGGTCACTTAAGTCAGCAGTTTGCTCCTTCTCCTCCCAGTCCTCCTCGTCGATTTCACTAGTATTTTTAGTTCCATTTGTCCTGTGTCCGTCCGGCGCGCCCAGGCCGCTAAGTGTCATTTCTCTTCAGGGTTTCTTTGTGGCGTTCTTAAATTCCTCCAAAAAGCTCTGGAACCGTTGACTTTCCGTTTTAAGGTTTCATTTTTTGATTTTCTTTCCTTTTCCATTTTCTTCAATGCCGCCTTTCCCCCTTGGTGTTCCTGGTTGTTTGAAGTACCGCCTGCGAAAATTGCAATGTTTGTTCGGTCCGGTTTGGGCACAGGCTCTCCTCTCTCATCAGCCTTCTTTTGCAGAGAGATCAGGATAACATCTTCTGGGGGATTGCCCGGTTGATCTAGTTCCGTGCCATCTCCTTGTTTCAGTCTCATTTGACCCTTTCCAGCCTTTATGTTGCCCTCGGCCGGTCCAGCTCATTGTTTGTTTTACAGAGGTTTCTCATCCATTTACAGTCCTCAAGGGCTGCCTCCATCAGTAGTGATTTATCATTTGCGTATTTTCTCCCTAAGTCACTAAGGAGGTTTTGCCAGAGTAGTGTTTGTTCTGCTTCCTTATTCATTCATATGTCTAATCTCTGCAGGGAGGATTCCATTAATATATTTGCCTCTTTAATTTGTAGGTTAGTACTAGTTACTTCTTCTGGAGAGTCTTTAATCACCTCATAAAGTTTTAAGAATGGGGCAAGTGTGATGTTTAATGACGTCATGATCACCTTTTGGATGTGTTCAGTATCCTTTAACCTTTCAATTTTGCAGGCTTCCTTGATTAATTGTGGGATTCGTTCTTCCATCAGATCACCATGAAGCGACCTTTCGCCTGCAACAGCCGATGTTTGAGTCATTTTAGTTGTCGTTTGTTTTTCGTAAGGCTTATTTAGATTCTTTTCTCCCCTGGGCTTTATCCCCCTTAGCTTGTTCTTTATCTAGTGCTGCCATTTTCTCATTTATGAAGGAGAAACTTTTCCTTTTTTCTCTTTCTATTTTCCCAGTCAGGATCGTTATATCTTGCATGATTTTATTCGCTAATCTTGAATTACTCAAGTTAGCTGCAGGTGTTTTTCCACTTTCGTTTTCACTTGCGCTTCCTGATGAATTAGGGCTTTCAGCCAACATCAGGGTTTGATCATCACACCACCCATCTTTAGGCACTGCCCTGACCTTTTCCTGATGTTGGTGTTGAGACAACTTATTTCCTTGAGTTAGATTAACTTCCTTATAAGGCAGGAAAATGTCAAACCCTGTGGGTTCGAGTTGGTGGAAATTTTTCGCCCTTACGGGGTAGGAGTCAAGTAGGGTTCTTCCAGGTGGCCTAGATCACCCTTATCCCAGGGATCTGTGTTTTCCCATAGTGCCTCTGAGGCAGAGTCTGGGCATAAGGATTGTCTAGCTGAGGCCTTTACTGCTTTGAGGCTGTCAATAGGTAAGTTAGAGTCTTTCTCTGAGATGTTTTCCTTCGCGTTTCACAGTTTATTTTCCCTTGATTGGAGAGGGCATCACATCCCTGATTGGAGTGGTCTGCTTGATGTCATTAATAGGTTTTAGATTGCGTCCCTCCTCCTGGATACCTTCACCCTCATCAGGGGATTGTGGCGGTCCTCGAGCGCAGGGGTCAAGGCAGTCATCTTTACTTGGGCTTGATTTTTCTGTTTGGGCCATGCGCTCTTCCTCAGTTACTTTTGTCGACCTATCTGGAATGTTTACTGAGATCTCACGTGGTTTCTCATTCATTTGGCCCATGAGGCTATCATGCTCTTTCGTGGGGGAGGGCCTATCCATCCTGCCGTCTACCCCTGAGTGGCTGCAACCTTGGTCACCCAGTTCGTCTCTGCCCAGCCACTCAACAGCACTTTGGGTTTGACCGACGTCAAGAAGTGAGTGACTAGTACTCTCCGCTAAAACTGGGGAGGCCGGAGCATTTAGGGGGGCCAATGATTTTATGGCAGGGTCCACTTTGTCCTCTAGGTTTGAGGGTATCGGTGTGTTCTTTTCAGTGATTATGTCTGCCCCCACTGAGAGGCTCTTTCGCTTCTTGGGGTTAAATGGCAGGCGTGTATGTTTAAGCATGGGCAGGTCTTTTTGCACCGCTCTGGGTAGGTGGTCGGGAATGGCCTCTACTTCTGGGAGAGAGGTAAATCTTTGCCTTACCTGTAGATGGGTTCTTAAAACCGCGGTCTGTGTTTCCACTGGAAGTGACTTCATTTTGTCGTGCAGCTCCTCTTGTAAAATCGTAATCAAATTAGCAGGGGTCTGAGTTCCACTGGCCCCGTCGTACAGTTAGGTCGCTGCGCACACAGGCTTAGCCATTCAACTAATGCAGAACAGAACTGCAGGCTTCTCCTTGGCCTCAAGTGCAGGGACCGCATCTCTCCAGCCCTAAAATCGCTCCACTGGCTCTAGGTTGCTGCAAGGATCCAGTTCAAGACCCCCTGCATCATCTACAAGGCTTTTATGGGCTTGGTACCCCTCTACACCCAACTCACTCTCCCTAAATGCCTCACTGCTAGAGCCCTTCCTCATCTTGCTGTGACTCTTTGCAGATCAGACGCTTTGCTAATCAGAGAGTGAACTGCCTCCCTGCCCCTCTCAGACTTCTGCCAGATTCCATTAAGTTCCAGGAGCGTCCCAGGACATTCCTATTATCTTTTTACATTGCTCTACCCACCCCTGCTAATGTTCCCATCTGCCTCTTGACTGGCTGCTTAGTTCCTTCAGAGACTTACAGGGCACCAGGTCCCCTTTACTCCAGTCTACCCTTGCACTTGGTCTTCCCTGACCACCCACTTAGCCTGCACTTGCCCTTCTCGGCCCCTCCCCCCACAACGGCACTTGGCTCATGGACCATCCTTCCCCTGTGCTCTTTGCTTTCCCTGGCTCTGTTCACCTGGCCTCACCTGGCACTCACTTTTTCTCAAGGGCCCTTTTCACCCTGACTGGCACTGCCCCCCCCTGCATTTCTTTCACTGCACTTGCACAATCCAAATGTCACAAGGCCTAGTATGATCAGTTCCTTTTTTATCCTCCCTGTACCCCCACCTTCTTATCTTGTTGTCGCTCGAAACACATTGGGCCTCATTATGACCTTTGTGGTCCCGTAATGAAGGGTGCCGGTACGGGACCGGCACCCTTCATTACGGGAGCACTGATTACGAGGTTCCCTTTGCGGGACTCGGAACAGATGTCTGGTAAAACCAGACATCCTTTCCGGGTCCCGCAAGGGGAAGAGGGCGGTAATAACAGGCCATTTGTAATGTGTCCGTTATTACCTCTCTCCCCATTCCCATTGAGCCCTATGGGGGCTCAAATGGGAATGGGGAATGGTTCCTTCAAGGAGGAATTACCGGGTCCTCCAATGTTGGAATGACCCGGTTATTCCTCATTGAAGGAACCCGGTAATGGAGCCCGATTTGGAGGCAGCCATGGTGCTAATAGCACCATGGCTGCCTCCAAACTCGTAATGAGGCCCATTGAGTCTAGGCACATTGTGAATGCCCAATTACAATCATGGAAAAAATGCTTATACTGACAGTGCTGCCATCTGCTTCACCACTCAGTGCTGGCCTGCAGCCAGTAAATGGCATATGTTGGTGGGGTAGCAATGGTATTTGTTACAGTGGAGTAGTTCCTTTGAGGAGGAATCTGTGTTTGATGCATGCGATAGATAGTGTGCCCAGTATGCCACACTCGTGGAAGATGCATATGTCAATGTTTCCAGTCCACTATTTGTATCACTATTGGCATAGTGCTGGTGCAAGGGGATCACAAGTTGTGGGGCCACACAGGGCATGAACAAATATGGTGCTCAACATACAACCATGATGTGCAGTATCAGTTGGCATTGTTTGAGATGGCAGTGGCTGTTGCATGACAGTGTCTTGCATAACGACAGTCAATTACTGTTGTGCACTTAGTCATGGCCAGTCAGCGACTGACACATCATGTGACTCTGTAATGTACATGCCACTGTCATGACACACAATGTCAATTTAAAATGCATATTACTGACTTCTGCTAGGCATACAGCAGGGGACTCACGCCTATGTGGAGACCCACATGCAGTTCAGGGAGGCCTTGTGTCGTTATTGATATGACACGGCAGACGTTAACAGTCATATGTGTGGTCAATTGTCGGACAGACACATTGAGACCAACACTGAGAGGGTGTGATTCAGACAGTGCTCACATCTATACTGCACACATATCACATTGTTCAGTGTACATGGAGTGCGCTCTGCGCAACGACGCAATCGACCATGCTGTCCTGTTCAGGGTGCATGATTGCATTAAGGTGACATGTGGAAGTGTTTGTCATGTTGGGCAGATGGTGTGGATGTCGATGGTTTTGGAATGCATGTGTGCCGTGTCCCAATGCATCCACGGTAGCCATCACGGTAGCTAATTCAGCCTCTGAGGCTTCCGTCTGAGCCTTGGTTTTCGGAGCAGCTTAAATTAGCTCGACTTGAGCTAAAATAGGCTGACCCGAAATGGCGGCGTGACTATGATCCGTGCCTTACATCCCAATATAAGGCCTGTGCAGCTGCTTATTCTGCTACCATTTTCACTGCAAAAAGGTCATATTGGGTGCAGAAAGTTGAGCTAGCTCTGTGCAAACCTAAAGAACTTTTCTCTGCGGTTAAATCCTTGACTTCTGCAGCTAATCTTGAGTCCACTGTGAGTTCCTCTCAGGAACTTTGTGATTCCTTGTCTACGTTTTTTATTACTAAAATTGTGTCTTTTCTGGCTAGTATATCAGCAGCGGTGCTGATATCTGCCCCTGTTAAGGATCCTCCGGTTATGAACAGGGCGGTGGTACCCGTGGTATGGTCCTTCTTTCCACAGTTCACAGAGTTGGAGATTTCTGATGCAATCGGTAGACTTAAATAAGCAGCTCCAGCTGAGTCAGTCCCTATGGCAGTATTGAAGGATATTTTTCCGGATTTATTAAGTGAGATCGCGGCAGCCATAAATGCCTCCTGTTAGATGGGCTATATTCCTCAGGAATTGAAGGTAGCGACAGGGATTCCCCTTCTTAAAAAGCCCTCTCTTGATCCTGCACTCCCTTTTAATTTTCGTCCTATTTCACTGCTGCCAGTCATTATGAAACTTTTGGAGTCCTTGATTTCACCTCTTCTGTCGTCCTTTATGGAGTCATCTGACATTTTTGACCCAGCCCAATCGGGCTTTAGGCCCGGACGAGGTACAGAAAGTGTTCTGGTGTCAGTACAGGACAACATGGCGATGCTAGTTGATGCAGGGGAGGTGGCCGCCCTGATTTTACTTGATCTGTCAGCAGCTTTCGATACCGTGGACCACCGTACCCTGCTGGCCCATCTCACCCAGATCGGAATTTCTGGCCAGGTATTGGCCTGGTTCACCTTGTTTCTGGCAGATAGATCTCAAAGGCTTTCACTTCCTCCTCTTTTCTCTTGTCTCGGTTCCCTTGGTTGTGGGGTGCCCCAAGGCTGCGCCTTGTCTCCTATCCTTTTTAATATCTACATTTGGCTATTGGTGTGCCTCATCCTCTCCTTCGGTATCAGGTGCTATTCATTTGCCGATGACACTCAGATCCTGATCCGGCTTGATCTTGATCAGGTCGAGATGTCATTGTGCTTGCATCAGTGCCTGTCTGTCATGGGAGATTGAATGAACCACAATTGGCTGACGTTGAATGGAGACAAGACGGAGGTACTGGTGGTGGGTTATCCCCCTGATCCCGCACTCCAGGTGTCCTCCTTTTGGCCGCCTTCCTTGAGCCCTTTGGGAGTGGTTATTTCTTCTACACTGGCAATGGATGCACAGGTGTCGGCTGTTTGTAAAGTCGGTCACTATCATCTTAAAATATTGCGAAAGGTACTCCCCTTTCTACCCTTGGAGTTTAGGCCCCCGGTGGTAGCAGCTCTGGTTGTGAGCCGGCTGGATTACTGTAATTCATTATACTTGGCCCAGCCTAAGGGCCATGTCCAGTGGCTCCAGCGTCTCCAAAATGTGGCTGCACGAGTGGCGATGGGCTCCCCTTATGGGACACATATCACGCCGGTTCTACGCTCTCTCCACTGGTTGCCTGTGGCACAACGTGTTAAATTCAAGGCACTCTGCTTGGTCAATCATGCCTTGGATGAAGTAGGAGCAGAATATCTGCGGGCCAAATTTACCCGCTACTGTCCAAACCAAACATTGGGATCTGCTTCTGCCGGCTTGCTCTGTGTGCTGTTTTTTCGCCCATTCCTGCATTTGAGGCTGGGCCATTTCCGTGGCCGGAGCCCAATTGGGGAAATGATCTGAAGCTCTCGCAAACATATCTGCCTAACCATTTTGTGTTCAGAAGATCTCTGAAGACTTATTTGTTTTAGATGGAGCCTGTCAGCTGTTCCTTCTATCTCTCAGCGCCATGATACCTTCAGGTGACCGTGTGCTTTATAAATTGTCTTAACATAACATAACATCTCAGGAATGCAGCATCAGTAGTGATGGTGGAAAATGATAGTACATTCTACATATGTGTATTGACTGGACATGGTTCCCCAGTTCTCTTTTCAAATCATGGATTGTGTGTCATGTGTTGACCATGGTAGTATCTGTGGATTTGGTTGGCTGACTGATACCATGTCATTCTGCATTACAATGACCTATGTGCATTACTTGTCCCTGGTATGTCTGGTGACATGGCAGTTGCCTGGCCCATCAGTGAATGTGCACGCCACTTTTGTACATCAATGTGTCCAGTGACAGCATGGACAGGACCGTGAGGAGGGCCCTTGCCCTTGTCAGCAAAAGCCATACATCTGTGGCTCACAGGTCATAGTTTGGGAATTCACAATTATGTCCATGAGCCCATGGAGGTGATTTTTATTTTTAGTTTTACTTTTTTCCACTCATTTGGATATTGGCATGCGCCCTCCAGGGTGGACTTTCCCCCCCAAACCCTGAGTCCAGGATGGACATTTTCTTTTCTTTTTTTACATGACAAGTGTGGTCTGATTTATTATTTGTTTGGACCCCTTCATCTGCATGGGCGCTTTTTTCTAATTTTTCAATACCCCTGTCCAGGATGGAGGCATGCATTGTTTTTTAGCCCCTTTACGAGACGGACCCATTTTCTATTTTTTTTCTTTTTTTTCTTGGGATGTGCTGTTGCCCTCTCAAAGGCATGATGAGTGCCGTAGTGAACATGCAGCCATGCACAGTGCTATCAACTGCCATGGTTGCCTTGAGGTCGACAGGATGGCATGTGCAGGTAACAATGGGTTGACGGAAAATGGACACATATGTGCTGTATGCATGATTAGCGACTATGCTGGTGAAATGCAATGTCCCATGTTAATACTGTGATCCTGTTTTATCCAGTGACTGCACTCCATGAGATGTCCACCCTGCACCCTTTCACATCCCTAGTCCCCTTGCCCTCTTCCAGGCACTGCTCCTCCTTTCACGAATTTGGAGGTACAGTTTCCGGTGGAGGTAATGAGGGAATCACATTATGCCAGCTCTGTCAGCAGGTAGGTAAGCATGTGCAATGTCTCTCGTGTTATGTCTGTATTATTGGTCACCATAGTCTTTGCACGCATGCAACATATTTGCTAGCTGGGGGTGTAATCCTTGAGTCACGGTATATGTCAGTGCAGATGTGTATCTGCCTGCATGCATATGTGTGTATGTGCAGTTAAACTCTGATGTGTGTGCATTGTTTTGGTGGATGCACTTTCACAATTCACATGAGAAATCAAAGTGATTGTGCAGCACTTGTCACACTTTAGCCATTGGCAGTATTTCCATCATTCGGGATTTACATAATAATTGACAGCATGCATTCTCTGTGCATCTGCACTCTGTGTATTTTGATTTTCCAACACTTGTCTCACTGACTGTGATGATGTCTCCTTACAGCCAAACTTCTACTCCACCTGCCCCATGTTTCGCACTGGGCCCAGCAGGTGTACTCCCTTTCCATACTACTCTTTGACCTGTGCCAATGATCACTCCACTCCCTTATCCACTCACATGACCTACCCTGTCACTAGTCAACATGTAACATACACGTCCATTGTCAGATCTACTCATCCTCAGCTGCTCTGCTTCATGGATTGGCCTCTGGTGACAACATTGTGAGCATATGTGTACCTTGACTCCACAGGACAGGTTTGTCACTCTTGCTGCATGTATGGTTGTACAGATAGGCGCATATGTATCCCTAACGGACTGCTGCTGTGTTACCCAATCAAGTCAATTGTTGTACATTGTTTGTGTCTGTATGTTCTCTACACCAGGATGTATTGCATGATTTTATGTATACATTACTTGTTCATCTCATCGGGCACTGTCAGTGACTGCAAGTTGTGTGCACATTGTGGGCCCATGCATGTATTACATCGTCCACTTCCCAAAGCTTGTCTTCATCTATTGTCCCTGTGGGAGCTACCAGTGCACCCTGGGATCCATGCACACTTACTGGGACGGTCTCACACAGGGTGTGTGGTCTGTTGGAGCGTGAGTGCACGGCAGCATGTTGTCCTGAGATCCATTTACAGCGGTGTCCAATGGGGGTGGGGGGTTATTGGTTGGTGCAGGGTATGGGTATGTGGTTGTAGGCACTTCATGAGCCAGCGCAAATACGGCTGACTGTAAAATCAGTCAGCGATATTACAGCCGGCTCTATTACAGCCGGCCACACGAAGCGCAAACACAGCCGCATCACGTCCATGTTCGGCGGTATTAGCGCTAAAACCTGAGTCACTAATACTATGGAAAACACAGTGCAGTCACCTCCAACTGTAGGTAAATGAATATAGGTGCCTGAAATGAAGCCACAGGTGATCACAATCCACCCCAGAGTGCTGCATAAGGCACACCTCCTCCCCAAACACTGTTTCCAACATGCACACATTTTGCCTTGTTCTTCCTCATTTTGCATGTTCCGCCCCCTATTTTGGACTCTGCGCAGGCCCAACCCACACTCTGTGAGCAGTCTCGCACATGGCGCTTGACTGCTCGCAGTGGCGTACAGACCTGCGCAAAGTCCACACAAGTCCCAGAAAAGTACTGCGCAGTCGATTCCTTGAATCGACGAATGGGGTGTTGCGTGCAGAAAGGCACGCAAAGTTCTGGTTTTCCACGCAGATAATTCCTTGAACCAGGGCCGAAGTGTTTATACAATAACACATTCTTCAACATCACATTCATGTATTTATCTATCCATACATCCTCACACTAACATCTGCCCTCAAGCTTTCCTTCATTCATCAATGCACAAATGATATCCTTTGTCTCTGCAGCACCATACGATTACACATCCTCATAATTATCTATTCACGCATTCCCCCTCGCTCTCATTCGTTCATCAATTCTCATATTAATGTTCATTCATCCATTCCTCACCCATCCCTCCTCCATCCTCTCTTCACTCTCTCACTGCTTTCTCTGAAACATATCCTCTATCCTCCTATGCGTGCCTGCGCATGCTATCAGAACATGTTTTTGCTAAACTGTTGGCTTTGTCACTTTTTGTTTCCCTGTGCTTTTCCTTTCTTAATGTAGCCATTGTTTATGTGTTTTATTGTGTAGTGGTGTAGTCAGGCTACAACATTTGCACTAGCCATTAGCTAGTGATATTTGACTCTTGGCAAGTAAGAAATGGTGTGCAGTGTGTATGCATAGTATTGAGGTGGCAAGTGACTTTGTGATGGCTGGATAGTAGCTTTCGGCTTGAATTCTTGCCCACTGGTGTAGTAATCCTCTATTAAATTAATCTTGAAGTTTCAGGTTCTGATATACAAGGAGGGAGAACTCCAGAACAGTGTAGAGTTAAGTGAATATGTGTCTAACCATAGTTATACTGTGCTAAACATTTAATAAATATGTTTGCCTAATGGAGAAATAGTTTGGTTGCCTATCACTCAGTCACCTATCCACCAATAATTTCTAACAAAAATAGAACACACATGTCCATATGTCTGCATAGAAATGAGCCCGGTCCATAGGGTCGGACTGGGCCATGAAATTATCTCGTGCACCAATGAAAAAGTGGCCCACAGTTGCAAATGACTATTCATTTCTTTTATGACACTGTTTGAATAGAAGGGCGAGCTTTTGATAACATTTGATGCAAATTGTGCATTTTAAAGAATATTTATTCAGCAACACTGGTCAAAACTATTAGCCGCATAGTGCAGTAACTCATCAAACTGGTCCACATTAGCCAAAACAGTGGCAAATTTATTTACCAAAAAACTGGCTTACAAGAGTATTTTGCATTTTTGGTTTGGCCATGGGCCTATTGCCTTATAGGCCAGTCCGAGCATGCAGGTCAAGCGTAAATACGTAACAACTGCAGTTTCAGGTTCAGGTAACCTTTCCAAAAACAAAGGTCCAAATTGTACAATTCAATCCCTCTTTAAAGCAGAAGATTACATAAATCTCTGTTGCTACAAGTTTTTTGAAACATCCTAAATAGCACCCTGTGACCTCCACGCATTCTGCAATGTTATAAAATGAACCTAAGCAAATATGACTATGGCCAGTTTTGATCTCTCTAATCATGGGCTGGACCCCCTCTGTGAGGTGAGTGGTATCTGCACCCTATATTGGCTTTGGTCTGGTTTTGGGAGTAAAACACATGGGTGTTCCACTATCTGGGCTCCTAGGTATAGATTTCCCAGAGATTACAGTGCCTCTGCCATGAACCTTGTCCAATCCCTAGGTCTCTGTAGAATGTCAAAGTTTAGATCCACTGAGTTAAATGTACATTTACTCTTGCTTTTGGGAGACAAGGCGAGGGGCTCCTATTGAAGAAGAGTAAAGTGCATGTCAACTGATCTTCTACGACAACAATTTTGTCAAGAGGTGGGTTAACAGTCATTGGAGTGAAATATTGTTTTTCTGAAATGTGATGTTTGGTGATATCCTAGTTGTTCCATCCAATGACCAAATACAATATTTTGTAATGTACATGTATGTATTTCCTCTAACATATCCTAATCCTGATTCAGAGGTCAACCAGTATTCCTTATTTATTATGTGCGTAATTCATCCTATACTGAATATTATGTTCTAATGAGGTTACCTTGTTCTCTAATAGTATCAAACAGTCATCAGGAGCCATGCTTGTGGGTCAGTGGACTAATGCATCCATTACAGGGATTGATGTTTGACCTTGTCTCACAGGTTTGAATCCTGGCAAGTCATTCCATTCCTTCCTCGTTCTGAGGAGGATACAATGAGTGCCATGGAGTTGGGTAGCAATAATCATCTGTTATTCATCACCAAGAGACCTTTAGGTGAACTTGAGCTTTACAAATACACCTACTATGCATAGCTTTGTGTTCACGCATATGGCTGGGACGAATTGGGATCCCTTTAATCTGATAACACACTGGAAGAATGGAGGTAAGAACAGATGTAATCTAACCTCTGTTCTGGGCTGGGTGTGGAATACTGAGCTAAAGAACTACACAGACATGAGACATTATCTGCATATGACCTTTAAGAGGCAAGCAACTCATGATATGTAGAAGATGCATAATTGTTACAGAATGCCATCTGTGCAGGTAGGCGATCCCGAGCTTTTTGATTTTTGACCAGAAAATTTTGCCTCTGAAAGTGAGCTCTGCTAATCAGACTCACTTTCATAATGCTCCATGCTGAAAAGTAAAGTGCACCCTTGGAGCACTCCTGGAAATGTCTACTGATACCCCCAGCAGTTACCATGTAGTTTGGTAACATGTCAGTTACATAGTAACATGTGCATTCCTTCATACAGACTACTGGAACACAAAGTTCCAACAGCCTGGGCCTCGACAACCCTGATCCAAATTGTATACCACTGTACATACTCAAGGCCTGGTGGCAGATTGCAAGATAAATATAATGCATATCTGATTTGATATGATGGCCTATGGAAGTATACAGTTATACTGGCCAAAACCATTTTGAGGTCATTTTATTATATACCTGATTTCTAGTGACTGTTAGGTCTAGCCCTGAAAGCTTCCTTTGTTCTCTGCTGAGAAATATTGTCACCTTCTCAGCACAATAGGATATACCCTGAGGGGTTAAGGAGGGGACCACTGATTCAAAGGAAAGCCCTGCCAGCAGAATAGAGAGGCCACACCAGGGTGGTAATCACTGTAGTCTCTTTAATGTAAGGCAACCAGGGAGATGGAGCACTTAAATTAGCCTAGGAGAGAGCTTACAGCCAAGAGATGTGTTCCACTATAATGGAATTTCTTAGGCCTTTCCCAATTCCTGTGCCCCCTCCCAACTGCCTGCATACAAAGCACTCTGAGACTGAAATCAACTGGCAAAGACGCATCAGCCAGGATTGGATCCTTACAGAAGTTTTGAAATGTACCAATCCACTGAGGTAAAATTGGTATTTAAGGGGGGGTTAGACACCCCCTTAAGTAAATCCATCTTGGAATCACAAAAAGAAGACTGTTCCACCTAGACCTTTATAAGTACAGTTTGACCAAAGTCCTCTTGTGAGGAATTGCCATCAGGCAAGAATGTAACAGCCCTAGCTTTTTTGATTTGTATTAATAATGAACTGATGCGAGAAATCCATCTCAGAAAGGGTAGTCTGCTAACCAGACCCCCTTTCATTAACCTCCATGCGAACAGCATAGTGGACCCCTTTGGCCAGCTGCCTCAGCATCCTGAGCTGAAGCCCTTGCTCTCGCGTGGCCTAGAACAGGTTCAGCGGTCACAGGTGCGCTGTTTGACAGATGCTGATGACAGACAAGTCACTGCAGTACAGAGGTTGCATTCAAGTTTACACCTCTGCTCCAGAATCATTATAACTTTGATGAAGTACCCACCTGGTGGCAGGATAATCTGAAAATGTAAGCCGTGCCTATGTTGGTACAGTGGTGGGAATTGCATATAGCTATTGAGCCACATATGATTTGTAGCATACCAGTCTCATCCCTATGAGCTTAGGCCACAATGGGAGGCTATGTGGAATTCAGGTACTTGCCTGTCTGCTTTCCAGTGAATGAGACAAAGGCCAGAATGCATGCCTCTATGGACTTTCTGGGACAGAGGATAATGCCCTGATTGCCAGGCCTGGTATCTCCCAGCTGTAGATGTTCTGCGATTTTGGCTTCAAAGAGCCAAGTCCATAAGAAAGGCCTGTCTCACACTTGGGGGATGCACACCAGAGAGCCTTTGAAGCTTCAGGCTGTGAAAGGGGTACAGTTAGGAGAGTCAGGGAACACAGACTGGTTGGAAGAAGGTTCCTCCATCTTACCTTTTCTGTAGGTTTTTCTCTCCTTCTTGTCCCTCCACTACCTGCGGAACAAGGCACTCTCGGTTTGAATCAGGAGGCAAGGGGCACTTTTTAGAAGGGCAGGAATTGGCCCCCTTTTGATTCTTGCATTCCTCCAATGCATTGTGGCATTTTGCCAAAAAACAGAGAGTCTCCTACCTCTTCTTTGATTAACCTTTGGACCATCTATGACTTAAGGAAGAATGCATTTAGACCTATTTTGGGAGAGTGGATCTTCCCAAAGTGCTCAGCCATTGAGGTGAAGGAATGGCTCCGAACCCACTCTCAGGCCACATTGGGGGTGACTTTCGCGAGAACCCAGGCCTGACACTCTGCTTGCAAACCACCCAAGGCTGAGACTGAAAATGATTCACCTAGTCCTATAGCTCCTGCAGTGGGTCTCACAGCATCCAGAGCGCCGGAACAGCCAGGATGCCTGTTTTCATTGTCCAAACCGATTTAGAGCCACATTTGAACCAAATTTGACACTCACTCGAATTTCGAACCACTGTGTTTGCATCATCAAACCAGCACAATTCTGCTTTGAACCAGCAGAGCCTCTTCACCTGTCTGACTTTACCATCAGCCAACCGTGCAGATGTCTTGGAACCGCTGCATCGAACGGCCAGGACTTTGCATCAAAGCTTGATTGCGTCACTCGTCAACCCGAACTAGTGGTACTCATAATTGCAAGCCCACTTGATTTTCAAACCTCTCCGGGTGACCCATTCAACCTCATCACTTGATGCCACCTGGAACCGCATGGAACACCTGCTCCAATCTGACCCAACGCCAATTTGCCGCCTGGGAAAAACATGACTTGATGATTCCGAACCCAGTTCTACACGCAAGCACAACAGCTTGAGGCCTGGACCGACAATGTTGAACCCGCTAACATTGTAATCAGGCACTTTCAAGTGAAATTGTTCCACTGGTCCACCTTTTGGGGCCCTATTGACTGGTTAAGACCCTTTTGCACATTTTTCAGCAAAGCATATGCTTATAAACTACATTACTACATTTCTTGCCTGTTTCCCTCAGTGAAAAAAATTCCAGAGTGCTTATACATTTCTGTTCTGCATTCTCTGTCTTCTTTTATAGGTTTGGGTTTGTGATAGTTCTACCATTGTTAGATGTATAATTGATTTCTATAATCAAAGTATATATTTTCTGACAACCTTACTTGGACATTCTTTTAATTTGGAATTGTTATACTATTGATGTCTGGGTTAATACTGGTTTGCATTCACACCCCTTCAGAGAGTATAGCCTTCCCTCAGCCCATGTTACCACAAAAGGCGAAGGAGTTATATCTCTTAGCTGTGTCTACTTCAGCTTTATGATTGGGATCACTGTTGGTTTGTAGAAGTTTGGGACTGAGTAGACAGTTTGGCCACTAATCACCCATCTACTCCTGCAGGACAGAAGTCATTTCATCAGGCCTCTGCCATAAAGGTGATAAAGATTTCCAAGGAGGGAGCAAAACCCTCCCCTCACCCATTTTAACAGACCATTTAAAGTGACCTATGGTTTGGACCAGGCCGGGCTACAGCCTCAACCTTGGTAACCAGAACATTTCCTACTAGAGGTGGATGCCCTGAAAGTGCTCTCTGGCCATCTTCCTGACTGGGAATGGCAGAAGAAGGAGTTACCATATCATAGGAGATCCTAGACAGGATCTCACAGCACTCCAGGATCTAAAGAAGCAGTCTCCAGCTCGAACTTGACCTTTGGCTTCAAACGATGCTCTACAAGGACTCACCAGAGGTGATTTTTCAACATTTTACGCTACAATCCACTTCAAGCATGCTGCTGAAGAGCAGAGTCTTCAAGAGTCATTAACTCAACACCTCCTGCCCCCAACTTCTGGATCTGAACCATGGCCACCACTGACCATCAAAGGCATGTTCAACCCAGGTTGGGCCTGCTCAATTCCGAAGCCAAGTCTCTGTTTTTTCTGCATCCAAGACCTGTCAAGTATTCCAGCTCCACTTATTCAACCTTGCTTGCCTGCTTCCAAGCTTCTTTGAGCTTCACGCCATTGCTGCTGCTGCAAAATGCTGTTGAACCCTGTCAGTGGTGCTCCCTGACTCAACCCTAACTCTGTGGCAAAAAGCACCAAAACTCCTGGTTCGACCCCGATACCCTTCCCTCAACCGGATTTTAGGTGCCTGAGTGAGACTTAAGACCCCACTCCTTACCTTTTTGTTAAATGTATACTTGAACTTGAACATTATTGCCAGGAGAGTTGCCTGGATTCCCCTGTCTTCAGACCCAGAATGCCCCCTTTAATCCAAAGGTATGTGTATTTCTTTATCAAGGTGGGTTGGAGTGTGTTATAGTGTTTGTATTTTTATTTAATTAAAGACTCCTATTTTTTATAGAACCTTGATTGGACAAGCCCTCTTGTTTGGTACCACAGTATTATTTCTTTGCTAGCTCACACCTCTCTTAAAGAGTTTAATACCTGTTCTTGGCCCAGGCTAGCTTAAAGAGGCGAAGGAGGCATTCAGCTCACGGTGCGCTTGTTTCATCTTTATGATCGAGGTCACTGCTGTTTAGTAGTAATGTGGCTCAGAGTTTAGAAACCATTATTACTCCCTGTATTCCTGCAGAGCAGTAATCATTTTGTCACAATGATATAGGGCCTCATCACAAGTCTGGCGGTAACCCTTCAAAGTGGCATTAACGAAGTTAGCGCTGCCAATACCACTCTGCGGTTCGTGAACCGGCGCAAATACAACTGACTGTAAAATCAGCCAGTGCTATTACAGCCAGCCTTATTACAGCCAGCCACACGAGGCACAAACACAGCTGCATCACAAGTCCATGTTCGGCGACATTAGCGCCGAAAACCAGCGCTAATACTGCAGAAAACACGGTGCAGTCACCTCCGGCGTCCAGCTGGAGGTAAATGAATACAGGTGCCTGTAACGAAGTCACAGGTGATCCCAATCCACCCCAGAGTACTACATAAGGCACACACCCTCCCCAAACACTGTTTCCAAGACCATGCTGCCACTAGCCACTGTGTGCTGGGGCAGGCAGCTGCTAATGCTGAGGCAGGAAGAAGAGAGGCAGGACAACCAGGCCAGGGCACAGGGAGCCCACAGGGTGTTGGGTGGTGGGGAGGGGGGGGAGGAGGATAGCAAACCAAGGCATGCACTGATACCCATGGTTAGGCCCTCAACCTGGACCCTCACCGACAGCCAGTTGGTTATCCTGTACCGCCTCAACAGGGAAACCATAACAGATCTGCTCACCACAATACTGGGCGACATGGGGAGCAGGATCTACATCCAGACAGCTGTACCCCACTGCTGAAGCTAGTGTCTGTCCTACAATTCCTCAGAACTGGCATTTTCCAGCACTCAGTGGCCATGATGCACAGCATGGCACAGCCCACATTTTGCATAGTGTTGGGCCAGATGCTTGAAGCCCTCCTGCGGCAAGTGTAAAACCACAATTCACTGCCTACCACCCCAGCCCATGTCAATGCCTTGAAGGCACAGTTCTATGCCGTTGTCCAAATGCCAAATGTGATTGCTGCCATGGGCTGTACCCATGTTGCACTGGTTGCCCCCAGGCCCATGAAGCAGTGTACCATAACCAAAAGTACTACCACTCCCTGAATGTGCAGGTGACCTGAGACCCCAACCTGTACATCACTGTGCCTGCTACTCTTGTTCCACCCACGGTGCCATGGTCCTACAGAACAGCACACTACCAGGATACAGAGGACAATGGACCTCAATAGTGGGTTAGTAGGAAAGCCAGCACACATGCACTGAGAAGCACATGCCCAAAAAAGAGGGGGAGGGTCCAAATAACTACACAAAGAATGACATGACAAGCAAATGCAAATTCCGTACTTGACCACCTCCCGCACCAACGTCACAGTATAGGCCAGGGAGTATGCATATTTCAGACTTACCTGCATGGAAAGGCTAATGTACACAAACAGTAGCAACTATAAACACCAACTGGATTACAGGTACCACAATGCAACATTCACTTACCCAAGCAATGTTGCCAAATGGCCACATCGCCTCACACAAGAACAACCCTGCCAGTACCACAGCTGTGCACCCATGTGCAGCCAGCCCACACTGCCCACACGTTGCCACCAGGCGCCCACAGATGGCCCATGGGGAACCCAGCATTCCACATGCATGGTATAAATACACTGCCACATGACAGCCACCATGTCCGTTCCACATGTCACTGGCATACACCTTACGTAGCATATGCTGCAAGGGAACAGGGTGCATGTGAAGCACAAACAATGCATGGCACGAGAGGCACTGCATGCACAGCCATAGAATAGAAACATGCTGTGAAATGAGGGCCCATGTGCATGCATCCATTGACCTTATATCGTGTTAGTCCACCCCCACGCGTTATACTGTGACTAATGCCTGTGCCTCTCTCCATCCAGGTGACTCCGGATACCCAAAGCTGCCCTGGCTAACTACCCCTGTGCTTGATCCACATACACACAGGAGAATGCCTACAACCACACTCACAGCAGGACCCATTTCATCATCAAGCATGCCTTTCGGCCTCCTGAAGGCATGTTGCTGCTGCCCCGACTGTACCGGTGGAGTCCTGATGTACACTCCAGAGAAATTGGGCAAAATATTGCTTGTGTGTGCCATGCTGCACAATATCTGCCTGAAGAGAAACTTTCTGCTACCTCCTGACGTGGACATGCCACCCCCAGAGGAAGAGGATGCAGTGCCTGTGGCAGAGGCAAATGCACACATTGCCAAACATGACGTGAGGGATTGGAGAATGGCAAGCCAGGGACTGATAGACAATTTCTTTTGACACCTTCACATGGTACAAGCCATGCACGACTGTGTGATACCAACTCAATCAATTAACATGACAATGACACAATCAGGAATGTCTTCGAATTGATGAAGTTCAACTGTGTTTATTGAATGAAGGGCCCCAACTATCCCCTCTCCCACCACCAACTCCCAGCACACTATTCCCTATCCCCCCTCCCGCAACCAACTCCTCAGCACACTATCCCCATCACACCTCCCAACACCAATTCCCCAGCACACTAACCCACCTACCCCCTCCCACCACCAGCTCCCCAGCACACTATCTCCCCTCTGTCCCACCACCAACTCCCCAGCACACTATCCCTTCTCCCCACTCCCACCACCAACTCCCCAGCATGGCCACTCATGCCAATCAGTGTCTTAGAGTCCCTTACAACTGTTGCTTCTTTCCCCCCTGCCAGCCCCCAGTGAGTTTGGGCGCAGAAGGCACTGTGACTGATGCCTCGGCATGCCCTGCTGTGACCCACCTGTGGGAGTGGTTGAAGTGGAAGGGACGAAGCCTGTCCCCAGGTTTTGTTGCTCTGCCGGGTCACCTCTGCCACTGCAGAGACGCCTTCAGTCATCTCCCTGACCTCTAGGAATACCGTGTCAGGGTGGCCGTACTGGCAGTTGTCTCGGACCTGTTCTGAAGGTGGCCCCTTGAATGCTGTCCCTTATGGCCTGCAGGTGTTCAGAGTGCGTGTGGCCAATTGCCATTGCCGCTGTCTCTGCTCCATCTTCTCGAGCCTCTGCAACAGCGTGCTGCGTGTTGGTGTGTGCTGTGTGGGAGGGGAGTTGTGCATTCGCCCTGGTCTGTAATCAGGGGTGCCATAAGAGGGTATGTCAATGTCTGGCTCTGGGATGTGTGGATGCTGGTGGCATGGGGGGTTCTCTGGGGACTCTGGACGCTAGCGGCATGGAGGGCTCTCTGAAGTCTGTGAACACTGGAGGCGTTGAGGGCTCTCTGGGGTCTGTGGACATCAGTGGTGTGAGGGCCTCTCCAGGGACTGTGGCCCTTTGCAAGGTGGTGACACTGTGCTGGTGTCCCTCTGTGACTGCATAGTCGCCCTGCCAGCAGGTGTGGCCTTGGTGTCTAAGCCTCCAGCTGTGGGAGTGGGTGCAGTGTGCCTTGCGCTGCTCCTGGTGGCCTGTGGTGTGCAAGTTGGCTTCACCCTGCTGTGGTGTGGTGTTACATGGCAGGACATCTGCCTCAGTGTAGCCTGACTGGGGCTTTGCAGGGTGGTGGTGGCAGACCTTGAGGGCCTGGATGTGCCGCTCCCAGATGGGCCTGCAACCTCACCCTCTTCTGATGCCTCTGGCAATGCGTGGGGGCCTGTGGGGGACATAGGAAATGCTGTTAGGTATGGTTCCCTTACGTGTGTTTGCATGCAAGACACATTTGCTTTGGTACAGGCTGGGACCCCACACATATGGGCAAATGGGCATGTTTGGTCAGGGTGGATTGCATGTGGGCCCAGCATCATGGGCGAGTTGGTCTTTGGTCTGTGTGCAGGGAGGGCAGGGTGTCCATGCTGGGACAGCTGATGCCTAGCACACATGCTTGTGGTCCTTCATGCCCCAACATCCCCTCCCCGAGTGGCACTCACATGGTGGGTGTGGCTTAGTCCATGACACTAGCATGGCTCTGTGGAGCACTGCTGTGCAGCCAGCAAGGCTGCAGTGTGGTGCACGGTGATTGGCAGGCTGAGCACATGTCAGTGTGGGGGACATGTACTTCCCTGTGGCTTGTCTGCCATGCCAACATGGGGCAGACCAACTGGGCCTGCAACATGCTGGTGTGACTGCTGCACGGTGTTGTGGTCACTCACTCTCCTCAATCTGCTGGCACTGGGTGCGCCAGTAGGAGTGAGGTGTGCATGGCATTTGGTCAGGTCACTTGCCATCCCTTCCCGCTGCTGTGATGCTCAGGAGTTTTCTTGGTTCCCTGCCCCATGGCTGCTGTGGAGGGTGGCGGATGTGTCACCACGTCACTCTGCCCTTTTGGCATGCCCAGCTTCTGGGTCTGCTGACATGTGTCCCTGTCCACCAGGGCATCTTATGCTAGCCTGTCATTTGTGCATACACTTGTGTTGGGGGAGTTAACTCACCTCCTGCCTCCTGCCACCCGCCTCTACACTGCTGACTCCCTCAATTCCTTCTATGTCCAGCACTGTACTGCACTTTACCTCCCAGGTGGTGAAGACCAGTGGCTCCACAGTACCTCGTCCAGTCGCCAGGGACTCCTGGCTGTGTTGGGACAGCAGTCCCTGAACCGTGACACTTAGGTCGTTCCACCGCTTACGGCAGTCCTCTCCATCCCGGTGTACACTTGCAACTGCTATCACCTTCTGGCTGATAGTATGCCAGATGGCTGTCCTGAGCTGTTTGTTGGTCTTCTGCTGCCGACTGCCATATAGTTTGTCACAGCGGGCAATGACCTCATCTGTGAGGACTACCTAAAACTTTGGTTTGCGCAGACAATGTTCTCCCACCTTGCCTCTGATCCACTGCTGGGACATTCTGGCTTCATTCCAGGACTGGACGGCTGCAGGAAGTGGAGTATTAAATGGATTGTGTTTTCCAAATGGCCGCTGCATTGCTTCCCGTGCCCACGATGATGCAATTTCCGTCTGCGCTATTAGTGCCGGGATCGGCAGCGTTAGCGCTATTAGCGCTAGTTTTTCAGCCGTAACCCTTATTTCGGCGCAGTTTCTGCCAGGCGCTAATAGCGTTACCGCCGAAGTCGGGGACGTGTTCACGCCAGGTTGTGATGCGGCGCTAATACTGCTGCTTGACCCGGCAGTAACGCTATTTCCGCTTGGCCTGAATTGTGCTGAATTACTGCCCAATTTTTGATTGATGAGGCCCATATAGTTTTAGGTACCAACAGAGAAGCTATTGTCACAGTATGGGATTGTAAGAACATGTTATGTCCTAAGTATTTCGGGAGCCATGTACCGGAATGATAGAGCCTAAGCTTCCTCACAATGCTTGCCTAGGGTATATGAGACGTAGGGATATGTGTTGTATCTTTCCAGTTAGGGCTGCACCAGTAGGGTATTGATGTCTGCAAGTTGCTCTCCATGGCCAATGAGTTTGAATAGGGATTTTTCTGTGCAGTGTGCTAGAGTTCTCCAACTGGAATTATACTATGATTATGCAAACTCAGAGTGTATTGGGAGTTTCAGATTGGGAATGTACTGGGATTGTCAAATTGCAAGTGTACTAGAAATGGCTAAATTAGGAATGTGCTGGATTTGTTGAACTGGGATTGTACTAGGTGAAACCATCCAGGAGTGTCTCGGAAGAATCAAATAGGGAGTATATTAAATGGGTGCATAATGGGATTGTTAAACTGAGAACATGATGAGATTGGCAAACTGAGAGTATAGAGTGATTCTGCAGACAGCACATATACCAGAATCAGGGAGATTCCGGAATGGTGGCCAAGGTGACAGCAGCTTGAACCTGCAGCTCCTGGTCCCCTCCCTGAAGCTATTTCAAGGTTGATAATGAATTCAAAAAAGAAGATTCAAGAACCAGAAAACCCTACTTCCAAGAAACAGAAACAACTGATGGAGATGGAAGAGGATAATCCTAGCAGTCAGGACATTTATAAACTTCTGAAGCAGGTGTCCCTGGACATGGTAGAAGTGAAAACTACCTTGGCAGAGCTCAACTCTAAAGTATGTCATCTGGATGGCAGAGTGGAGGAGTTGGAAAGAAAATCACACTCAATGACTTCGGAGATGGCAGGAAGTTACAGGGCTTATAACAATTTAAAAAGGGACCTTCATGATGAGAAAGACCGGAGGTTGGAAATGGACTTCAAACTACGGGAAAAGAATGTCAGATTGGTTGGTGTAGAGGAGGACCCTGGAGTTGAGAAACTGATTCCAGCAGTTATTGGGATTTTTAAGGATTGCTTTGGTCTAATGTCAATTAAGGAGGAGGATATTGACCATGTCTACAGGATTGGTAAACAGCCCGGTTCTAGACCCAGGCACATCATGGTGGTCTTTGTTCTGGCCAGGAAGAAAGAAAGTTTGCTGCTTGCTGCTCGGTCTAGGAGAACTACCATCTGCAAGGGAAAACCTATCTATGTGTTCCCAGACTACCCTAGAGAAATCAAGGCAGCTCGGAAAAGCTTTAAGGGTGTAAAAGATTTGGCAAAGTCTCTGAAGGTGAAGTCTTTCTTAAATAGATATAACTCCATGACTTTGACGCTGCCAGAGGGAGAGAAAATTACTTCTGACCCAAAGGAGGCTTTATCTTGGCTCGAGGCACTTCGGAACAATACTAATGCAATTGTTAATTGATGTATCTTTTTTGTGTATATTGGTGGCCTTCCTCCCCTCCTCACGCAATTTTTCTTTTTTTTTCTTTTCTTTTGCATTGGACTACATTTGTGAAAATGGCACCTGGCGCTTAATTCAGTTACAGTTTGAGATTCACCTGGAATTCGGCGTTGGAATGCGGCTCTCTTCAGGTTTGTTCCCGTGGACGACATCTCGAGAAAAAAGGACCTTCATTGTTGACACGTGACGTGCAGTGTTGCATTACGCGGCGTGTCCCATGTCTATGTTACGGTCCGGGATGTGTCTGGACTTTGGCTGTGCTCCCTCCTTCCGCGTATGCGATGCGGCCTGTGTTGGGGGTTGTGCCAGATTCAGCAGCTTCCGTTTTGAATGCGGTGGGTCAGGAACCGACTACCAGCTGATCGCATCATTTGTATGGACGCTTGAGGTATGTGTTCGAGCCTTTGAAGTTTTGGAAGGCGGCTCCCGGGCCTGAATGCTAGACAGGTTGGGAGTGGTAGGTGGATATGGGCCTTACCTGCCTATGTCTCTTCCCAGCCAGTTGGTAATGTTTTATGATGTCTGACGCCTGGGGCAGCCTCAAATGCGGATGTATTGTTGTGATTATGACGTCTGGTAACATGATTGGTCTCGGCACCTCATAATATTGCGTGATGCGCATTCAATAGCCTTCTGTGGGGGACCGCTGCCTTTCTACGAGTGTGGTATTTCATCCAATGTACCCACATTGATGGCTAACAGCGCGTGCTACTTGGGCATTTCTAGCAGGGTAATACCCAGCGGTTAAAAACATTGCGGCGTGTCCTCTCTCCGCTAATTTGACTCCTCTAACGCCGTTGTGACTACAGCAAACAATAGTAATCCCTTCACGGATATGCTCCGGCACAGTCTGATGTAAGCTGATCTCTAAATACCACCAAATACCATATGAATAAGGAAGCATGTGCAGCAAAGATAGAGGAGGTTACAGTGTTTGTGAGACTATATGGATGTGAATTGGTCCGGTTGATCACATGTTTTTCATTGACCAATAGTAACTTGAACTACCAGAGACTAACTAAAGTGGGTCTTTTCACGTTCATCTGATCTGGCCTGTGCGAGTAAATGCATGCACGGAATGGGATGGCGAACCTGTGGATCTTTACAATGTCATGTGATCTGGCATGCTTATGCTTATGCTACAGCTAAAGTTGCTATCAAACTCTCTACGCACTGTCATATGCATTCTTATGCATTCCGGATATGGTATTGGACACATTAAAGATATTAAGAAAGCGCCATATGGGCGTCCTTGCAACCACTGTCCAGCCCCAGGAGGGAGCAGGTGGGAGCGGCTACATCCATGCACCTCCATGGCCGGAGACGCAGGGGTCACACTACCAATTATGTTTGCATGTTGGTCTCTCTTTTTTGACACTTGTACAATGACCTCTGCAAAAGGGAATCCTTCTGCAGGGCTGCTCTGCGGTGATTGGTGTATGGATTATTGTGGCTGGGGTTGTTTTTTAACTATGTGACATACATGCAGCCGCAAGGTATGGGATGACAACATAATGACTGGCGTCGATGGGGAGGAAGGTCTTTGGTCAGGTGGCTCGTAATTCAAGCTGTAGCAGCAAGATGGATTTCTAACATGCTATATTACAAAGCTGGACTTAGATGGGAATGTAGATTTGTAACATGATTTTAAGTTATATGTGTTGCTGCATTATAATTTGCTTTAAAGTTTTATTATGTTACTGTTTTCATAAATCTTTTCTTTTTCTTTCTTTTTATTTTAGTGGGGGTAGGCGATCTTTTTTCACCTGTTACTTTAATATTTGGGATGCTTTTAAATGTGATTCAGGTTATGTGTTGCTGTTAGGTTCCTTAGAGTATATATGGCTCTTTTTGACTTTGGTGTTTTCTGGTTGGGGATATCTATATATGAATGGGAGGGTGGTTTGGGGTTTGTTAGTTCTTGTTGACGTTGGATTCGGACTTCTGTAGGTGGGGGTGGCGGTGGATTTTTGATTTTTATAAGTGCAGATTTTTTTGTTTGGTTTTTTGTTGTCTTCTCTTTTTCCTTGCAATGCCGTCTGAGAGGAGTGACCAGTTTTCTGTTTCTTCGTGGAATATCAATGGTCTAAATAATCAGCTCAAAAGGCAAACGATTTTTAATTGTCTGAAAGATATGCACAGTGATGTATATTTTCTCCAAGAGACCCATTTACTGTTAGAGGATGCTAATATGCTACGCAAAGGTTGGATTGGGGAATTTTTTGTCTCGTGCTATTCATCCAGGAGTAGGGGGGTTGCTATTTTGATTCGGAAGAATTCCCCGATTAAGGTCTTGAAATCTTGCACTGATAAAGAGGGTAGGGTTATCGCGCTCTTGGTAGAAGTTCAGGGAGTTCAGTATATTTTTTGCAATGTTTATGCCCCTTCAGTGGATGACGGCACATATTTTGGAACAGTTGCTCAAATGTTACAGGATTTGGCATGTTAGAATGTTATTCTGGGAGGAGAGTTTAATTTGGTTATTGATAATGTCAAAGATCGCAGTGGACCTAATGCTGCTTTCAGGAGAGACCCGACTTTTTGTTCCTTTAACTCACTTATTTCTGAATTTGCATTAGAAGACTGTTGGAGATTGCTTCATGATGATTTGAGAGAATATACGTTTTATTCTAGCTCTCATGGTTCACATTCTCGTATAGATATGTTTTTCACTGCTGGTTCAGCAACCCTGAATTTGAAAAGCTTTGAGATTGGTTCTATTGCTGTCACTGACCATGCACCTGTGTTTATGAACGTAGATTTACAGTTTAGTACTCCTAGATCATTTTGTTGGAGAATGAACACCTCAATTCTTCAAGATGAAAAGATTGTGGAAAAAATCAGATCTGAGGCTGATCATTTTGTTGTGGAAAACAGGACAGATGGTATTGCTGTTGGGACAGTATGGGAGGCATTTAAATGTACAATGCGGGGCTTAATTCTGGGTTTGTCCAGCAGCAGGAGGAAATATATGGTGAACAAAAGTATTGATTTGAAACAAAGTATTAAGCAACTTTCAAAGGAGTTGATAAATGACTCTGTGAACATGGAGAAAAAGAGAAGATTGAGGGAGTTACAGAGAGAATTGAATGAGACTTTGAAAATAAGGTCTGAGAAGGATTTGTTCAAATTGAAATGTTCATATTTTGAATATGGTGAAAAATGCGACCATTGGCTTGCCTATAGATTGAGACCACAACAATCAGAAAGATCTATCACTTCTATCAAAAATGAGAATGGTCAGGTGACTTGTGATCCGAAATGATTAATGAGACTTTTAAGGAATATTATATGAAGCTCTATCAAAGTGAGTTGGGTGTCAATGGATTGGATGATTCCTTTTTTAATGGACTAGAGATACCTAGAGTGAATGATTTGGAGAAAGCTATGCTGGGTGAGGCTTTGACTGTGGATGAAATGAAAACTGCGATTGGGAAGTTGAACTCGGGCAAGTCTCCGGGTCCGGATGGTCTGCCTGCTGAATTTTATAAAATCTTACCTGATTCGGAGGTAGAACTTATGCGGGATATGTTCATGGAATCCAGGGTGGGAGGTTTGCTTCCTGCTTCTACTAGTCGTGCCATTATATCGGTATTTCTAAAAAAGGATAAGGATGGCTGCTTGACTTCAAACTACCGTTTGCAGAATCTTCTTGTGAAGTTAGTGCACACCGATCAGTCAGGCTTTGTTCATGGTCGGAGAACATCGAGCAATATTAGAAACCTATTGTTGTTGATGACACATGCACAGGATATGGAAGATGATGTTGCGGTGCTTTCCTTAGACGCGGAGAAAGCGTTTGATCGCGTTGATTGGAACTATCTTTTTTCAGTATTGCGTGCTATGAATTTAGGTGAGGAATTTATTTCATGGATTGCCTTGCTTTATGCTTGTCCGACTGCTGCCGTCAGAACTAATGGGCAGTTATCAGACTCTTTTGTACTGCAGAGGGGTACAAGGCAGGGATGCCCTTTATACCCCCTGATATTTGTTTTGGCCATGGAACCACTGGCGATTGCATTGAGGTGTGATGTAGGGATACGGGATCTGAGTTTTCATGGGGCCAATCAAAAGCTGTGGTTTTATGCAGATGATCTGTTATTGTTGTTACGGAATTTAACGGTGTCCCTTCCGGCCTTGTTGGATGTTCTGGACAGATTTCATGCGGTGGCTGGATTTAAAGTCAACTGGACTAAGTCTGAGGTTTTACCTGTTTCTGGATGTTGTGATAGGAACTTGGTTTCTGGATTTGGGTTTCGGTGGTGTGACAGAAAATTAAAATATCTGGGTATATGGCTGACCCCACTGGTGGATGAGATGGTTGTGGTAAACATGACTGAGACTTGTACAGAATTGAAAATGAGTATTTTGAGGTGGTCTTTACTTCACTTGTCCCTATGGGGCAAAGTGAATTCTATAAAAATGAATGCAGCCCCGAAAATTATCTATGTACTAGGTATGCTTCCGATGAAAATTGGCAATCATTTTTGGAAGAAAATTGATGGTTTGTTGCAGTCGTTTTTATGGGATGACAAGCCGCCGCGGTTAAAGTTATGGAAACTTCAGTTGCCAGTGGAAAAGGGAGGTTTGGGGGTGCCGAATTTCAGGGCATATCATCTAGCTTTTTCAAGTCATTTCATTGTGCCCTTTCTGATGGAACAGCCTGATAATTGGGTAATTGCAGAGGCAAGTTTGTTGGGCCCACTCCCCCCAAGGGCGATTCTCACGGCGACGAACAAGTTATGTAAGAGATCATCTCTGACAGTCTTTCTGAGAGATACGTGGAGACAGGTTCATGAATTATTGGGATCGGTCGCTTCTAAGACTATTCATGCATCCATTTGGTTGAACCCGCAGATTTCTGTTGGAGGTAAATCTTTATTCTGGCCTGATTGGTTTCTAGGTGGAGTCCATTGGATTGATGATGTGTTGGTGGATGGTGAGTGGATTGGTGAGCGTGAGTTGCGGGCGAAATTTCACATTGATAATTTCCGATCTGAAGACTTCAGAAAATTAAAAAGATGCATAGGTGATGTGGTGGTACAAGGAAGCTCAATGGTTAATCTCTTTCTTAGAGAAAGGGAGGCAGGTGGTGGCTCGATTGCTAGCAGGATATACAATTGTATTGTGTCTGCTTATAAGGAGAATTCTGATTTGAGAGATGAATGGGGAAGGAGATTGGGGTGTGAGATTTCACCCGAGATGTGGTTGGATATGTGTGCGAATATTAAACTATGTGCTATTGATCTGGTGGAGCGGTCAAGACAGACAAAGATCCTCAATAGAGTGTTTTGGAGCCCGGAACGAATGTTTAAGAGGGGATTGATGGACTCAGATGATTGCTGGTGTTGTGGGAATGGGCAGGGGAGTTTGGAACATCTACTGTGGGAATGTGTGCGTGTACGGGGATTTTGGCATGATGTTTGTGGTTAGTAATTTAAAAACACTCCACAAAGGCCTGAACACATTGGAGTCGTGGGACTTCAATAGTCGTTAGCAAGTTTGTTCTGCATTTCTCTATTTGCCCTCTATGGCTATTACGATTGTTTAGTTATTCAGTTTAATTGACACAATTTAACATCATTTATATTAGATTATCATCTTTCAGCCAAAGCTTTCTTACCATCTTTCTTGCCTATCTCTGGTTTATAAACACTCTTTTTGTCATTGCATAGTAGCTTTAGAATTGCTTAGAGATATGGCGCTTGTTACATAGTTCTGTAATATTTTAGAACCAACTAGTAAACTATTGGATTGTACATCAAGCCTATATTGGACTACAACTCCCAGAATTCACTTGGTGTGGTGATGGCAGCCCAAAATTTATTTACGCTGTTTTTTAGTCCGATATATATTTATTTATTTTTAGTGTTTACTTATTATTATTTTTTCTATCAACAGCGGCGCCTTTCATTATTATTTTCTTCTAATTTGGGCTGCATTATTTGCGCTTTGTTTTGCTTGTGCAATGTCTTTACTGGCAGCACTTGCTGACATGCGCAGTCAGTCTTTAGCTTTGCCTTTTTAAAAAAAGGCTTCTGTGTACTATTGGCTGTAGCCAGTCACTCCTTGCAGGTCTATACACGCATGCGTAGCGTTTCGAATTTGCAATTAGTTTTAAACAAAGAGATTACCATCTGGTCTCTCTTTTTGCTGGACAATTTTATTATACAGCAACCGTCCTGCAGGTAAGCGTGTGGCCAGCCTTCCTGCAATGTTAATAGCTTTTCAGCTACAGCCCTCTGCACAATTAACTTTGCAGCGTCGCCCTTTAGACTGCTGTTTGTTGTCCTTTGAGCTCGTTATCACATTTTAATCGTACGAGCCGCTCCAATTGATTTATTTGACACTTCGTGTGTTTATATTTAAACATAGCACCGCTTATCTTAGACTGCTGCCATTTGCCTTTAAGTTTACCTTCTTATTTCAATTGTGCTCGTAGCTCCATCTGATTTATTGGGCTTTTCGTGCCTTTATATTTAAACACCTTTTGGACTCCTCAGAATGGCGTGGTTGCCCGTAGGCTGCCTCCCATTCTATTGGTGATCTTTAGATGTATTTCATGCAGTGCCCTTGTACTCTGGTAAGCCGTGGGTCACTGCTTGCCATTTAACATTGTAATGGAGCTCTTGTGCCATTTTTGCAGTGATTTGCAGACGGCGTTGAAGGCCTAGGCTAAGTGGCGCTGCCTCTTTACTTTTCAAATACATGTATTGCTGGATCATCTTAAACTGCATGGGGCGCCCTTCAGGTGAGCTATTAGTACTTTTGCCTCAGTTATAGACACTCCATTTTGAATCTAGGCTTTTCATTTACCTGACCTAGTGCATTCTGGTCTTGTTTCTTGTTTCAGGTTATGTTTTAGTCCTGAATTGTTTCGTGTGACTGGCCACACTACACTGCATAGATTGTTGCAGCAGTAAGGTTTTCATCAGGTTAGTCCACTACTAGTCCTTTCTAGACACAGATATTACCATTGGTTGGTCTTTTTTGATATTTAGATATATATTATTATATATACACATTCTTGTTGTCGATTCACCATGGTCCTGAAGGTTCCCTCCCATCTTGCACGGTTCTCTTTTGGGAGTCACTTACCCTTTTGTTCTGGTTTACACAGCTGTTGTAGCGGGGGCCGTATATGCTTATTTTCACTATGGTATACACGGTTCTTAAATTGTTTTCAACAATTCAGGCTGCTAGCCAGCAGTCCTGTTTCTCTTTTTTAATTGTATGTTATAGGCAGTTGGCAAAGACTTTTTCATGTAGTAGCTTATAGTCGCTTTTGCGTACTTGTTTTTCAGAATGGTAACATCCACCTCCTGAGGAAGACGTTGAGTTAACCACTACTACACGTCGAAACCGGTCGAGAGAAAAATTCTACAGGGATGTGATCTTTGCATTTGTTTTTTCTATCCACCCTGACAATAGATTGTTTGAGAATTATTTCTATTGTTTGTAAACATCGCAATAATGTGTGTTATTATGGGGACTAGTTATGAATTCCTCTTCCCCATTGGTTTTTAGCATGTTTTTTGGTGTTTTTTAGTACTTTGGATGTGTGCCACGGTATGATGAGTTGTGTGTGTATGAATGAACTTGGTATGTTGAGTATGAGTGATGAAGTTTTAGCCGATTTTCGGCATATTGTTGCTGCTGTTTTGCTATGTTAAAATGATTAGTGTACAATCATTTTGTGTGATTTATTCACCAGTTTTCAATTTTTGTATCATCTTTAATAAATTTGGATACATTTTTTCTAAATATACTTTGCTCTGGACATATCTTTTCTGTTTCTTGATGTTATTATAATACTCTGGTCCAGAGGCTAGAGTTACCCTGCTCTTTTCAGTGTTTGCATGATGTTTGTGGTGCCTGTCTGCGTGTTTTGAATTTGGATGTTGAATTGGATTTTATGACAATGATTTTGGGAGGTGGAGAATTGCTGGAGGATCTCTCTGTGTCACGGAAAAAAATTCTGCTCTGTGGTGCTAGTCTGGGGAAAAAATTGGTTCTGTGGGGCTGGAAATCACGGATTGCACCAGTTTTTGAAGATTGGATTGAGGGGATGTCTACCCTTGCGTACATGGAAAAGGTGGTTTTTAAGAGGCAAGGGAAGTTGAGTATGTATGGAAGGGTTTGGGATGACTTCCTGAATATTTACTAGATTCTTGGTGGTTATACATTTATATTGTTTTGCTGTTCCATGTATATTTTGTGGTTCTGTACTGATTAACTGATTTACTTGTTTATCTATATGTAAAAATTTCATAAATACATTTTTAAAAAAACATATACCAGAATCTTAGTTCTGGCCTATGTGATTTCTGCTGGAGTTTTTAATGCCTACTTTATTGTCAAATTTCATAGTTTTCTATAGAATTATAAAGATAAAATTGATAATCTTCCCTTTACACTCTGAATATTCAGTGCCCTGGTGTGATCGGTGAGGGTTGATCTGTTTTCTCTTTATAGGTTTTTATATTAGGGGCATAAAGACAATAATTGACGCCCAGATTCCTCCTGCCTTATTAGTCAATAGGTACACATATTTCCTTATTATAATTAGCAGGCAGTCCAGGCCACAGTCACGTTACTAACACCATTTAGCTGGTTATTGTAACTCAGAAAACCGGCTTAATTAGGAGTAGGGTTGTGTTACTCCGAGGTATGAAATATCCAGGCAAGTACTGTACAATGGGGGGCGCCTTTGTGTAGTTTCCTTTGAAAGTTCAGGGCACAGCATACCTGTGCCTCAAAGCTACCTTATTGCAGATTGGGCCGGCTCTGCAAGTTGGTTCAGCACAGATGCCATATTTGATTATTTCATCCTGGAGCCTAGTACTTTCCACAGACAGACTTTAGCTCTGTTGTTTCTTTGCAGACATACGCCTTCTAATTAGATCCGTTCAAAAAAGGAAATTACAGCGGAGGTCACCATGCGTACAGTCAAGCATCTCTTGGAGACAGGCCTAGGCCCAACGAGATATGATTATTTTTTTCTCAGTCGCATTGAAACGAAATTGAGCTGTCACTGCCAACAAGAAGGAGACATGGTCCAATCATTTTGTGAAAACTGAATACTTGACATTTTTGTAAACGTATTGCTAGCTCTGGCTTGCTTTTTAAAACTTTTATTTTAATAGTTCAGGTAATATCTGATGTTTAGTTGGACACTTCGGTAAACAACTGGCAGGAAACAATGGGTGCCATTTTATACAAATCCGAAATTGCACTGGAGAGGACTTTGATTTAAGTGCAAAAAGTCACCTCTGAAAAAGTGGCATCATTTGTATTTGGAATTGCAAAAGAAACGTGTAACAACAGACACAATCACCTTTACAACTTTCCGTTATGCTTTCGAATATAAATGAGTGTAAATGCCTGTCACAATTAACCCTTGAGGTAGGCATTTCCACTGGCTTAAAATAGAATCTGCCTTCAAAATTCATTTAATGGTAAACTTAGCAGATTTGGAGCATAGACATTGGGAAGGAGGGTGGACATATAATGTCCTCCCCACTCCCACCTCTGCCTGGCAAATTAGATCAAATCCCCCAGATCGATAAAAGTGGTGGCAAAAGTGGAGACAATCGTTAATTTAACTTTTACTGCCAATTTCTATCGATACAGGTTTTTTGAAGATGATCCCATTGTCATTCAAAGATGTATCTGTCCTTCCTCAGTTAATGCCACATGTTGTCAGCCACTGCTAGAAGTCAATTGGTGCATGGGTCCAATAGCAATAATATATGTAGGTCAAACTTTTTCCTAATGAGTTTTCAAAATGTAATAGCTCTGTGCTTTGATGGGGTTTGCTTCTAAAACCATTGTTCCTTCAGCCTTCAGGGCGTGTTGATGGGAAAGCATTAAAGTTAATAGCTCACCTTCTCCACCCCGCAAACTCCCCGCCCACCCACCACTGTTGGAGAAGGAGTTTCAAGGTGGTACTCCATTGGCACGTTGCACCGCGCTTCCATTATACTACGCTTAAAACGCTTCACGCTCCTCTGCAGTTTTCGAGTCAGCAAGCAAAGAGGTCTGTGGTGCGGGCTATGCCACTCTGTTGATCGCGGAACTCTGTGCCCAGCCCTGACCACTGATCCTTGGCCTCTATACCATCAAACTCAATCTCTGTGGCATGGCCCCTGGAGTTTTCAGGGCATTATCAGTGCTATTTGAGGAATTGCTCTATGGAGTCAATGATCCATCGACAGATACGTTTTCCATCTATTTTGATTATTGGATGTTATATGGTATGATTGGAAAGCCTCAATGAAACCCTCTCCCTTGAACCACATTAACTCTTTGACTCCTGAAGTGTTGTATTTTATTTTCTCATGGATTGGCTTCTGAATATCTGCTGGATACAGACGGGTGACTTATTTACTCTTGCATCCAGTGAAATGGCTGTTTATTCATCGCACCCTGGAGTAAGAGGTGGGTTGTCAGACTGTGGTCACCACGCAAGCCACTCAGGTGTTCCCTTATAGCTCTGGTCAGTTGGGTCTGGACTCCATTTACTGGACATTAGTATTAACTGATTTTGGAAATAGTTTAAGGACCTGATTCATGGAATTAATGGGGATTTGCTGGCAGAATGTGTTACACCTTTCCGTCATCGCTGCTTTTTACATTTGCATAAGTGGAGACTGTGCAGTTCCGCGCTTTGTTGTACGGCAGCGCTGTCTATTCCTGTCAATGCTAACAGTCTCAGCGGTACTGTTGTTCCGCGTTGCCAGCGCACGTCAAGAATAGGTCACATGATTCTTCCACGCAACCAGCTGACTCTTACGACAAGTCATGTGACACTATTTCAGAACCGAAGGCTTTCGCCCTCTCGCGTCGCTACTGTCTTACATGACGCTCCGTAAGTTCGAATTCTAGGTACTTCTTACTCCTTACTCTCGTGTATCCAAGCTATCCTGACTGTGACTATTTATTCCTTGTTTTCTCCTACCGTTTAGTGTTCCCCTACAACGCTCCCTTCCAGCTAATACTACCTTTCAGCCTGCATTTCCGGGAACCCGTTCGCGATCCTATCCCAAGCCTTCATTACAGAGTGAAAACAACGGAATCCCAAGTCTTCCTGACTCGGTTAGTTCCTTCCCCGGTCCTCCGTTTCTTCTCCGTTCCTGGTTAGTTAATTACCCGTTCTTTCCCGCTCCTGTTTAGTAATCTTTCCTCTCATTACTACAGAAGTTTCTGAAGGAACTAGAACTCCAGTCATTACCTCCCTTTCTCTCCGAGAGACCTCCACCTCTCATCAACCGCTAGAATCTACCAACAACATCCGTAAGAACATACTCACCTGTAATTATTCTGTTCTTCTATTCCGGTTTCCTCCTATATTTACCTGTTATTTTCTCCCGATAGAACCTGTGATACCGCCATCGAGCCAGGAGTTCTGTGCCTTGGATAGCCATCTTTCTGCAAGGATCTCCGACAACGCGTCCAGGGTTTTTTCCTCCTTTGGGGGTTTCCCTGGGGGTCCTGCCTCTCCCTGTTGAGGTTTTCTTTCCTCCTGAAGGGGTAGAGGGCTCAGGATTCTCAGGGAGGCTCTTCATTTCCGCCGTTGCTGTCCCGGTTCCGACGTTCTGACCAGGTTGGTGGAAACTTGTTTATACATTCACCCGCTTTTTGGGTTATGTAGTTGATTTTCCGGATCAGATTGTAATAGTTAGCGACGCCGAAAGTTCATTAACCTGGTCGGAGCGGTAGTGCTGGGATGGAACAGCAAATGCAGCAATTGATGGCTGCTATGCAGTCCATGTCTCATGAAATGCAGAGTCTTAAACAGGACAATGCACAGTTGAAGCAACAGTTTGCTCGGGCCTTTTCTGAAACCCCTCCCGTTACCCTCTCAACGGGCAAATATGATGGTGACCCTCATAGGTTAAAAGAATTCCTTGACAGTTGCACCATCCAGTTTACGTTTAAATCTCGATTCTTCCCCACTGATAAGGACAAAGTGGGCTTTCTTATTTCACACCTAACGGGCCCCGCTCTTGCTTGGGCTACTCCGTTAGTCACTTCCGGAAACGCTATATTGGATTCCTACCCAGCGTTCTCCAACAGTCTCAGGTCCATGTTTGGTCGGCAGGAGATTTCAGTAGCCACGCAGGAAAGGCTTTTAGATCTGAGGCAAGGTAATAAGGACCTTATGTCTTACATTACCCAATTCAAACAGTTATCTTCCGAAACCGGTTGGCCTGATGACGGACTACTCACCCTCTTTCGACGAGGACTTGCTGAGGATTTGAAGGATGAGGTGTCCAAGATTCCACGGCCTGCAAACCTGGCTGAGATGATATCCTTGACTATGCAAATAGACTACCGTCTCCAAGAGCGTTCATTAGAAAGAAAGAAGGGGAAAGGCCCTCGTCTTAACCCAGATCTCATGACCCTTCCACATAAGACCATTCCTTCTGAGGAACCCATGCAGATAGGATCAGTTAGGGGTCCTATTTCAGCAATAGAGAGAGAACGAAGGAAAGCCTTAAATTTGTGTATGTATTGTGGGTCTTCTTCCCATTTGTTGCGAGATTGTCCAGTCGTTCCTCCTCGCAGATCCAGACCTTTGCCGTCGGGAAACGCCAAGCCCCTACCGTAAGGGGAACCACGGTAGGAGTCCAGCTTCAGGGTTCCCCGACCGAAGATGAGTCCACTCTTGGACCGTTGGCTCATAACCCTTCCATGATTGTACTTTCATTAACCATCTTGTTGCCTGACCGGAATTTGATGGGTATACCGGCTCTGCTCGACTGCGGAGCCGCTGGAAACTTCATTGACGATAAATGGGCAGCCAAGAATGGGATAGACAGAACTCCTAAGTCCTTTACTACACCCATCCTAGGAGTAGATGGAAGTCCCTTAAGCTCGGGACCTATACGAGAACAAACCAAGCAGCTAACTTGTTTGATCGCCTCTCATAAAGAGACATTGGTGTTTGATTTAATCAGAGCGGCTCACTTCCCCATAATTCTTGGTCTGCCTTGGCTGCGGTTACACAACCCCTACATAAACTGGAAGGCAGGAACACTTTTTCTGGGTTCGGAGTACTGTGTCGCTCATTGTCTTTCACACAATTCAGTAGGCATCTATATTCCATCTGAGCCTCCTCCTGCCACCGAGTTGCCTTCCATCGGTCACTTGGGGCTGATTCCCGAATGTCACCAGCACTTTCTCAGGGTTTTCTCTACTCCCCGGTTTCCAACACTCCCACCTCATCGAAGAGATGATTGTCATATAGACCTGCTTCCAGATCAACCGGTTCCGTTTGCACGCATGTACGTGTTGTCCCAACGTGAGAAGAGTGCCCTTCGAGAATACCTACATGCTAATCTCCAGAACGGTCTCATTACCGAATCTAAATCTCCTGCTGGAGCTTCCTTATTTTTTATTCCAAAGAAAGATACAGAAGAATTGAGACCGTGCATCGATTACAGAGGACTTAATAAGATCACTATTCCTGACAAGTATCCAATGCCATTGATTAAAGACATTCTCGAAGCCGTCCGTGGAGCGGCACTTTACTCTAAATTGGACCTTAGGGGGGCCTATCACCTCATTCGAATCGCTCCTAATGACGAATGGAAGACGGCCTTTCGAACACCTTTCGGACACTTCCAATACCAAGTCATGCCCTTTGGTCTAGTTAATGCGCCTGCTGTGTTTCAGCGGTTTATGGATCACCTTTTCGCCGATTTGCTTCTCCACTGTGTCGTCATCTACCTCGATGACATTTTGATATTCTCACCTACGCTTGAAGACCACATCCAACACGTCAACCTAGTCCTGAGTCGCTTACAGACGAATCATTTGTACTGTAAGGCGGAGAAGTGTGAGTTCCATCAAACTCAGATAACCTACCTAGGATTTGTCCTGTCAGCAAACGGGATCTCCATGGATCCAAGAAAAGTTTCTGCTGTGCTGGATTGGCCAGCACCTTCCACAGTAAAGGAGGTTCAGCGATTCCTCGGATTCGCAAATTTCTATCGGAAATTCATTCCCTGTTACTCTGAGACTATCCTACCTATTACTCGTCTACTCAAGAAGGGGATCGCCTTCTCTTGGAACCCTTCAGCCCAACAAGCCTTTGAGACTTTAAAGGGTTTATTCATCTCTGCCAGGGTTTTACTTAATCCGGATCAATCTCGTCAGTTCATCATTGAGACGGACGCTTCTCACCATGCTCTAGGAGCCGTCCTTCTACAAACAACAGATTCAGGGGAGGAGAGACCGGTGGCCTATTTGTCAAAAACGTTTAACTCCTCGGAACTCCACTACTCGGTACTTGAAAAAGAGTTATTGGCCATTAAGAAGGCCTTCGAAGAATGGAGACATCTTCTACTAGGCTCTCCCCATGCCATAGTGGTCCGAACGGATCATCAGAACTTGAAAGTACTACAACAGGCTCAAACCACAAATAGTAGACAAGCACGGTGGGCCTATTTTTTTTTTGCCTTATCGGATCGAATTCACCTTTCACCCAGGAAGCCAGAACCTAAGAGCCGATGCCTTATCCCGAAAGAAACCACATGTTTCTCAATTCTGTTCAGAGAAGTTGTTTCCTCAAGCAAGATTTGTGGCAGTCATTTCCGACTTTCTCCATTTACTAAAGCAGGATACAATTAAGAATCAAACCAGATGTGAAAATCTTCTTTCTACTCACCATCTTACAAGAGACCGAGGATTATATTTCAATGCAGAACAAGTTCTAATTCCTTCCAGCGTTCTTCAATCTGAGGTCCTTCGGATGTGTCATGACTCTAGAGCGGCAGGGCACCGGGGAATACAGACTACTCTGGATTTGATAAAACGATATTTCTGGTGGCCAACTCTTCAGGTCGATGTTCATGATTATGTAAACTCTTGTGCAACATGTATTCAGTCTAAATCTTCACGAACTCCTCCTTTTGGTTTACTTACCCGCATGCCTATACCAGAGAAACCTTGGCAAATCATCTCCACCGACTTTATAGTGGATCTTCCGCCTTCCTCAGGTTATACAACCATAATGGTCACCATAGACTACTTGACCAAGATGGCACACTTCATTCCCTTGGGCAAATTGCCAGGGGCAGCCCAAATGGCAAGGATCTTCATTTCTGAAGTGTTTTCCAGACACGGACTACCTGAAGTCATAGTCTCTGACAGAGGGCCCCAATATACTTCACAATATTGGAAGGGAGTCTGTCACTTTTTAGGCATTAAGAGGGCACTCAGTTCGGGATATCATCCCCAGACCAATGGGCAGACGGAACGTCTTAATCAAACGTTGGAGGGATACCTACGTTGTTACGTCTCCGCAGCTCAAGATAATTGGGCTGAGCTATTATCAATGGCAGAGTTTGCTTACAATAATGCCAAACACACGGCTCTTAAGACTAGCCCCTTCTTCTGTTCATACGGATTTCACCCCTCTTTTGTTCCTACTACTACTCCTTCCTCCTCTAAACTACCAGGGGTAGACTGTCTGATAGACAACATCCAGTCTGGCCAAAGGAAGGCTCGTTTGGCTCTTCAAGAAGCCCAGGATCGAGCCAAGCGATATGCAGACCAACATCGACGCAAATTTCCAGAACTACAAGTAGGAGACAAGGTTTGGTTGGCCTCTCGGTTTCTTCCAAGACACTTAGTCCCTTCTAAGTTATCTCCTAAGTTTTATGGTCCTTTCAAGTTGTTATCCAAAGTGGGCTCGGCAGCTGTTCGACTGGCTCTCCCAGCTACCTGGTCCCGCATTCATCCTGTTTTTCATCTATCTCAAGTGAAACCTACTGTAGCCGATCGTTTCCGACGCTCTACTAAGACCATTCCACCTCCGGTAATCACTGATACCGGGACAGAATATGAGGTGGCCGGTATCTGTGATTCCCGCTACCACAGGGGTAAGCTACAATTTCTCATTGATTGGAAGGGGTATTCTCCGGCTGAAAGAACATGGGAACCTGCTTCTGGGGTTCACTCTCCTCTTTTGGTTCGAAGTTTTTTCCGTCTACACCCCGGGAAGCCTGGATCACCCCCCAGGAGGAGAGGGCATACTGTTACACCTTTCCGTCATCGCTGCTTTTTACATTTGCATAAGTGGAGACTGTGCAGTTCCGCGCTTTGTTGTACGGCAGCGCTGTCTATTCCTGTCAATGCTAACAGTCTCAGCGGTACTGTTGTTCCGCGTTGCCAGCGCACGTCAAGAATAGGTCACATGATTCTTCCACGCAACCAGCTGACTCTTACGACAAGTAATGTGACACTATTTCAGAACCGAAGGCTTTCGCCCTCTCGCGTCGCTACTGTCTTACATGACGCTCCGTAAGTTCGAATTCTAGGTACTTCTTACTCCTTACTCTCGTGTATCCAAGCTATCCTGACTGTGACTATTTATTCCTTGTTTTCTCCTACCGTTTAGTGTTCCCCTACAACGCTCCCTTCCAGCTAATACTACCTTTCAGCCTGCATTTCCGGGAACCCGTTCGCGATCCTATCCCAAGCCTTCATTACAGAGTGAAAACAACGGAATCCCAAGTCTTCCTGACTCGGTTAGTTCCTTCCCCGGTCCTCCGTTTCTTCTCCGTTCCTGGTTAGTTAATTACCCGTTCTTTCCCGCTCCTGTTTAGTAATCTTTCCTCTCATTACTACAGAAGTTTCTGAAGGAACTAGAACTCCAGTCATTACCTCCCTTTCTCTCCGAGAGACCTCCACCTCTCATCAACCGCTAGAATCTACCAACAACATCCGTAAGAACATACTCACCTGTAATTATTCTGTTCTTCTATTCCGGTTTCCTCCTATATTTACCTGTTATTTTCTCCCGATAGAACCTGTGATACCGCCATCGAGCCAGGAGTTCTGTGCCTTGGATAGCCATCTTTCTGCAAGGATCTCCGACAACGCGTCCAGGGTTTTTTCCTCCTTTGGGGGTTTCCCTGGGGGTCCTGCCTCTCCCTGTTGAGGTTTTCTTTCCTCCTGAAGGGGTAGAGGGCTCAGGATTCTCAGGGAGGCTCTTCATTTCCGCCGTTGCTGTCCCGGTTCCGACGTTCTGACCAGGTTGGTGGAAACTTGTTTATACATTCACCCGCTTTTTGGGTTATGTAGTTGATTTTCCGGATCAGATTGTAATAGAATGATTCGCAAATCCCAATTGTATGCGCAAATAATTCCATGAATCAGGGTTTAAATCTCATTTTCTTCAGGCACCATATAATTAACTTCATTCAGCACTTTTGCACACACTTTTGCATATATGCACTTTCATATGAGCTACCTATCTAATATAGTGTTACGGCATCACTGCTGCTGTTTGCTGCTTGGCGAGCAGCTGCAAAGGAGAAAGAGGATATACTTGAGGCAGTGGTTGGCATAAGGTGTGGTTGTTACTAATAAACACTTATGGCTAATAAGAAGCGAGAATATTAACTTACGGTAGCATTTATAGCAACTTTATTTCATGGTCCAGCGCCAAGCCTTATGTGAGGATGGGAGGACATTTTATGGTGTAGATCAGATATATTAACTCTTAATTTATTACCATTACGACTGGACAATTGAGGATATTCACTAACCACTTCCACCCAGGGTGGAAAGAAGGACTTGGGGCAAGATCAACAAGCCAGTAAGGCATTCCTCAGCAAAGTGTGGGTGTACTTACTAAAAATGTGATTACTCACTTTGGTTACCTAGTGCAATACAGGCAGCATGACAGAAAAAACACTTTTACCACTATCGCTTGCATAGCTGAAGCCAAGCCTCTCATGGATCAAATTGGGGTCCTGTTGCATGACCTAAGAGACTATGAACAAGCTCCTCAGATTCTTATAGTGTCTGATGTGATAAATGATATTGATAATACCCCCCAAGCACCTCACGTAACTAAGGAAATTCTACCCCCAGACATCTCTGTAATACCACGTACCTTGGGACAAGAGTCGAGTCACTATGTCCAGGTGGTGGCAGAAACTCCTTATAAAGTACATCCAGCAAATGATTGTAGCAACACATCTGCGATATTGACAGACTTGGACCCCACACATGATTATGTTGAGCAATCAAAACAATTGTCTGCCCATAAATCTCAGAAATGTGCAAACATAAGGGGCACAACGAATCTGGAATTTAAGGTTTGTTTGGGGGGACCTTTTGTAATGCCTTTCATGATGCATGCATCCGTACTGAGCCGGAGGGAGAGATAATTTGTCGGAATGGGGCAATTGTCTTGAGTGTTGTCTGTCTCTTGAATGAGTCGGAAGCCATATTAAGAAGGACCTCATAATCATAAGAGGTCAACTTAAATCGTTGAGCTTATCCCTTGAGGAAGCCTGCAGTGTAATAACATAAACAATGTAACTCTCCAAATGTGGCAAATGCAGGCCTAAACAAGGGGGTGTTAGCCACATCAGGGGCCCCTTGCCAACTAAAGAATACACAACTGAGTCTGACTGGCTTCAATAGGCTGCCCTTAAGGGATAAACTGGCTGGGAGTGTAGTAGTGTAAGGAGGAAATCTACTTGGAAAGATTCCAATCAAAGTATAGTGGGAACACAGGTAGTAACTATCTTGCCCACCAACTGGTGGGACGAACAGTCACCTCTTTACAATCTACATGGGCACTGAATGGAAGAACAATATATATATGACCAAAGTACCCAAATTAAAACCTACAACAAAGCACAACGATAAAATATGTGTGCTGACTGGCTAAGGGTTAGGAAGGGCTGTGTGTTGGTAATTTGGTCGGATATAGCAGAAGTGAAGAGATTGCCTAATAAACGGATTGTAATTAGGACATCATTAAAACAGTTTGCACGCAAGAACAATTGGCAGGTTTACTTGCCATTGAATACAGAACCCTACCACCATATGGTTCTTCAATTCAAATTCAGTAGTGCCCCCTATACAAGACCTCTGTTATGCCTAGACCTGGTAAGGGAACCATATTCTCTTCTTTCAGCCCCAGCCTTTAAAAATACAAGTAACACTACTGTTTCGGCTAACGAAGCAACAACAATGTATATGCATAATCTTTTAGATTTGGACTGATATTCATTGCACACTACACAAAATGAGAATAGCTCTGATATTTTGCACCTAGAACCACTTGTGTACAGGCGCATTATAAATGCCACATCATATCATATCATATCATATAATTCCATGTTTATAGACTCCCATCTACAGTGCTACCGCTACTCCACAAATCTCTTTAGTCTCATGGAATCACCAGGGCATATGAAACAAACTGGATGAATGCATCAGCAGATTGGACATCATGTGCCTCCAAGAAACATGGGCAGTGGAACCTAGTAGTTTAGTGGGCTAAAATATGTCTAGCATTCTGGCAATTGGTAGTCCTCAGGGCATACCCAATGGTGTCTGCTGATCTGGGTTGACTCGACGCAGTATGCAATATGATCTCGTCCGAACGTCAAAACCCCTGCTACATTGGCACTCAGAAATGGATTACCTCATAAATCAACATATCTGTTAGTAAATATTTACTTGAGACCAGAGCTCAATGTTATTGCAAAGCTAGAAAGTACATTGAAATGTTTGTATGGTATGAGCTGTGCTAAGCATCTTAACACTATAATGGAAATAGCTGATTTTAATATGCAGGTGGAACCAATTCCTCTTACAGATAAAATAATAGAAGCCGAAAATGAGATCTGGGGTATTCCCCTCATTTCATCTTGTCCTCCATGTGCGTCCCATTGAATAGGGATACACAAACGTGGCCCTCGTTACACCCATCCGACTCACAGCCCCGATGACAGAGAAACGAGAGATATACATCGCTTCTAGGCCCTTCCTCACCATCATTGATGTATCGCAGGAGTGAGAAGCACTACACACTCAGACAACCGTTCAGACCATACCCGGATGACAGTATTGAAGAGATACAGCTGCCATCAATCGAACAAGTTGACTGACTGCAACCTCGAACAATGCCAATGACATCACGACTGACATCATGACATAGATATGTTAGACATGAAGCACATAGACATCTCTGCACGAAGTTACGCAGACATTTAGCTTTATTGTTGATAGACACAAAGAATATGCTTGTGACTCATGTAGTTAGAGGACTGACACTCACACGTATACCTTCTGCTACGCGGAAACGGCAAGACGCATAAGAATACATATGAACTGCTTGCTGAAGCTTAACCGAAAAAAGATGGGCGGCAATGTGAATAAAAATGGAAGCCAAAGGGACATTGGAGTGAATGGGAAAAGCAGGACGAACTTATGAACAAAGAGAAAGGCTGACAGGCTGATCCTGCTGAAGCATGCAGAACAGGTTTCCAGCATGGACACCATGCACAGCCTTTGCAAGGACACTGAGCGAAGGAATGTTTCAAGTTAACAGAAGATATAGGACACCTGCCGGGAACACAAGCAGAAAATCCTCATAATTGCAAGCAAGGGAGCTCCATTTCGTGGTCCCTACACACGTGATCTGAACCTACAAGACAGAGCCTATTCAGTCAAGCCAGACGGAGGTGTTTGTTCCAACCGAAACAAAGGCAGGAAGATACAAAAGTACTACAGGTACAAAGCTGAATGTTCCGTCTCAAGGCCTAGGAGATCAGAGATGGTAACTTATTGGGAACATGCAGCACCGTTGGGGTTCTTCCCAACACTTTGAATAGTTGCACTTGGCCTGCTAACTGTCCAAAGCTCCAAGGCTGAGAAGACCCTTTCTGTCTAATCCCTAACTATCTTCAACACTAATCTTACACTATGTTGCATTGGCCAATTAAGTTTTTATAACCTATAACCTTGTATTCGCAACTCATAGTGGTGGTCCCAGGAGGAGCCACCAGATATGGCTTGTCCAATAATCGCACTAACCCATTATAGAATGTATATGTAGTTCATCCCGCTAAGCAATCCCTTCCCCAGTTAGGTTTTTGGAGGTAACCTAATTTTTGTGACATCACAGGTGAACAAAACTGGACGACATGCGCCTGGAGAGCGAGAGCACTTGGAGAATGTTGCATTGTTCTTGCTGCAAACCCTAAAGAAAGTGAACTTTGTCCTATGGCTGGGTCTTCCGTTCTTGGGGCAGGTGATTTCCAGGGCCCAATTCCTCTTACATATAACCGGGGAGACTGATAATAGTTCCCTTGCAACTAATACAAGTGGTAGGAGAGGACGGTTGCTAAGACCTCTCAGAAATTAATACCGTCTTTTGCCCGCTGCGTGCCCGAAGCGATGCGGTGCAACCCGCGATGCCCAGATTGAAAAAAACACACGTGGATATTCAGAAGGTCATCAGGAGCCACCTCTGAGAAATTCCTGGCCGCTCCCCGTGGGATGCCAAGCACGGCAGCGTGGTAGATTGCTGGAGGGACGGTGCCCGAGAAGCTTCAGCAGATCCACAGAGTGTAAGTATAGTCTCAGCCATACCGCAAATATCAGTGAGGGGAAAGTTTGTTTTGTGTTATTGTGAAGGTTCCCTGTTTCGAGGCGCGGTAGCTAGGTTACGGATGAAAAAAGACCAAAACAAGTATACCTGTGTTACAACTGCGGCTGGGAATAGACCACACCAGAGACTGAGTAGATTTGAAATTAAGTTTATTTTTCTCCCCAAACAACTTTACCAAGACCACTGGTCTTCTAGCTCAATGTCAACTCGAGAGGAGAATTTCGGGGAACTGACCCTTGCCCTGCTGTTCTTCTGGGAAGAGGAAGGTCTGGCACTGTTTCCTTGAAAGTCTCAGATGAGCTAATTTTGCCCGAGGCTCTTTCTCCCCAGAACTTCGCTACTCCTGGTTTTCTCATTGTTATGTCGAGTCCAAAACCCTTCCCCTCTCTTCTAAGGCTTCCTTGCACCAGTATTGCTGGCTTTTCTCACCGCTCGACCCTTTTCTTTATAGTTTGTAGTTCTGCTATTGTTATTGAGAACAAAGAAAACAGATTGGGTGTGCAACTTCTTTCTTCCACGCTTTCCAGATACCCAGTTACTTTTCAACTACCTTATACTGTCCGTGTGATATTCAGACTTGACTTTTTGGCATACAGACAGCCTCCTCACTCCTTTCAGCTTTATTCAGGGCGACATTCTCTCTCTCTCTCCGTGTTCCTCCCACCTCTGCCACGCTGTCTGTTCCTCCTCGCCGTCCTCTATAGCTGCACGGCGCTGTCAGGCCTGCGCAGCTCTCATTGGCTCCTCTGGACGTGCCTCTTTGCATGAAGCACACACCGGCTGGAGGCTCGATGCCGTGACTCCTCCGCCACGAGGGAGGGGGTCGGAGCAGAGACACGGACTTACTTCGAGTTGCCGACGCGGCAACAGCTGTTGCCCGTCAGCGCCGGCTCCTCCTCCGATCAAGTGGCAGGGCCCGGCTGATTCTCCACGCTGGAAGGCTCTCGGCATACGGAGGGGGGCGCCCGAACCCCACGTCACTTTCATGGAGATTAACAGTTCAAAATACACTCACGAACCGCTTTCAACAAATATGCACAACCGGTGCAACGCTTTCTTTTCTTCTGAATCTTCGTTTTTGCTCAATATGCCCACTCGTACACGGGCTCTTCTTCTGGCCGGTCCCTCTCCTCTTCTTCTTATTTTCAACCGCCCAGCCAGCATACGAAAAGAAAACAAACAAAGCAAGTCCAGTATTAGAGGCAAGAACCTCTTTGCAGCAAAGCCATTATTACCCATTGGAGCAGCGATAGGTCCATCAAACACGCCAGTCCCTCCCTTTCTATGACATCAATCCTCAGCCTTTTCTGGCTTGGTTTCTACGTGGCAGGGCTTTAGCTGGCTCTGATTAGGCTTTAATTGGCTCTGATCACCCTCTTCCTCCGGCGCCGCATCACAACCTGTTTCTAGGTGGTTAGCTTAGCTTACGGATGAAAAAGACAAAACAAGAAAAAAAAGTATACCTGTTCTCTAGGCACTAGCTTAGTTTGCAGACTAAAAAGACAAAAGACAAAAAAATGGATACCTGTTTTCTAGATAGTTAAGCTTGGTTTACAGATGATTTATGTCTGGATCCCATGCGTCTAGGTGGTAGCGTAGCTCGCTTAGATCACGGAAGTGTGTTCCTATATGCGGCGGTACAGAAGAAGAACTCATGATTTTGGTATTCCCTGTGATTTGAAGTACAGGAAGAAGGCAGTATGTCATTGTATTGGGTTTTTGCCTTAAGCTTGTGACATCACATATAAGGTTGTTGAATAGGTCATGATGTGTTGATATGCGAGCAAAAGCCTGTAGTGGGGCACAGGTGTGGGAAGAAGAGAAAAGAGGAAAAATAGAGAAACAAGAAGTATTTGGTAATAGAAGACAATGGTTTCCAGCTTGATGAGGTGATGTTTGGATTATCAAAGAGTGATATGCCATTTCGGCTGGGCTCAAAGAGCATGTGAACAAATTGTGGCTTGGCCCATAAGGGCGTAGAATACAGTGTGGGAGGTGTGCAGAGCATGCTCTTATTGACGGTGGTGAGCCAGAGAGGCTGGTGAAATGTTTCAAGAATTGTTACAGTTTTGAAGTATTTGATTGTGAATTGACGATAATTGTAAAATATATAAACTGACAAAGTGTTCAAACATGTAAAAATCCTGACTTGAGGTCAAGTAAGTATCTGCAGTTAGAAAGTGATGTGCCGACATGGGGCTCACCCCCTTTAAACATTTGTGCAAGTCCCTTCTGCTGTATCAAGACAAAATATGCAAATATAGTGCAGAATGGACTCGCGATACAGAGGGCAAAATGGCGAAGACATGGCCCTACGAGGGCAGTCTTTTCAAATATGTGCTCATGTATTTACATGCCGCATATAAGGGGAAGAAATTGAGTAACAGATTAGCTATACTGGAGCTATAGCAAATGTTTCAGGATGGGGAAGAGGACCCACCCAAGAGAGAGTGGATGCTGAACCAGAGCGATGTAGGGCGTGAAGAGCCCATGGCTCCTCCTCTCCCTCCTCAAACCACAGACCCCAAAACAGAAAGTCAGGGATTTTACCCCGTGAAAGAATAATTAAAAGCAGTGGCAGGATATACCAACCCAGTTTATGCATAACCCGCATCTACCATTGAAGGCACGCTTGGTGGCGCGGCGCAGGCAAACTAGAGAACAGAGGCTATAAATGACAAATGCAAAGACCGCAGCAATTTGCAAGCGAAACTGAGGGGAGATGACAAAGGGATATTGGGACGTAGCAGAGATAACAAAGTGACAGTCCTGCCTAATGAGTGGGTAGGGGACAGATGTTGCTGACATTGGACAGAAGGAATGCAGCTGGACATAGAAGTACAAAGAAGGACTTTCAGAAGCGTAAGGGGACAGAAGGAGAGGACATAGAATGGGCAGAGATAATAGAGGAAGTGAAGAGAAGAGGGAGGGGAGAGAAAGAGGAATAAGAGTGGGTGGAAAGGGAAAAGGAGAAGGCAGAAGAAAAGGAAAGGGATGAGAGAGAGGATAAAACAGAAAGAGATAGAGGAAAAAGCGACAAGAAAAGCAGAGGAAGAGAAAGAGAGGCAACTGCAAGTGAAGAGAGAGAAAGGGAAGTTGGAAATTGAAAGACTTGTTAAAGAGCATCAACGCATAGAAGAAGAGGTGAGGGATAGGAGACAGGAACGGGAAAGAGATAGAAGTAGAGTGAGAGATGCCTCAGGGAGGTAGCAGACATCATGATGGCACCAACACGTTCGAATGACAACAAGAAAGAGGGATACGAAGGACAATAGGGATGCTCTATAGGAACAGGAGGGATAGCGCCTCTGCCCCAAAGATAAGCAAGAGTATAGCAGGGTCTCCATTGAAGGGGAGAGCAATTCAGTGGACCGAGTAATGCGGAAATGACAGGGGAAATGCATGTTAAGGGGACTTAATTTTGAAGAGAAAGGAGAAGAGGACAGCAATGACAGCATCAGAACCATTGGTCAGATGAGGGCCAAGGGGAAAGTGACAATGACAAAGAGGGGGACATAGCTGCCCATTCAGGGAAGTAAGCCCCAAAAGGGAGACACTGTGGGTGGAGAGGAAGACACTGAGAAAATTAAGGTAGAACCCGAAGCACATTGTGAGCGTCCCAACAGTATGATGTGAAATATGATAACTCACCAGTAGAGAAGTGTTTCTAGATCGCATAGCAAAGACAAATGTACCTATATGCACAGAGACTAAGAGCCTTACTGGGATGGAAAAGAGCAAGTATGACAGGAGCATTTACAGCCACCAAAGACATAGTAAGACACAATAGGGAAGTACAATTGACACAGTTTCCATTGCTCGAAAAGGGTGGCAGATGACCACAATATATACCATGGCAACAGATGGACAAGGATAATCTGAGGTCCAAGTTGCCCTCATTGACCACAGGAGCCGGGAAATGGATATCTGATTTCGAACGATTGACGGCAGGGACGGCACTAGCAGTGGACGACATGAAGCGCTTACTCTCAGCTGTTCCTGGGGAGGTAGCCAATGACATTTGGAAACTGGCAGGTTATCCCGGAGTGACGGCAAAGAACACGGTGCACGACGGCGCTCCATTTAATAACTACAGAGCAGCCTTATGGCATGCTCTGAGAGTACAGTAGCCAGACACATCTGACATAAGCGCGATTATGGCACGCAAAATGCGTTAGGATGAAGACCCACTTTAAAATATTCAGGAGATCAAAGAACATTGGCGTCTCGAGACAAGTGAGTCATAGGATAAAACAGTAGGTTATTCTATCACATATTAAGCCAAGGACTACCAGAACGGGTGCAGAAGCAACTAAAGAAATTAGCGGGAATGGAAGCAAAACCATGGTTAGAAATTCAGCTGACTTTAGTGCATTATTGCCGACTAATGCAGTAGAACGCAAGAAATAAACGCAAGGAAAGGAAGCGGGAAGAAGCTAAATTAGTGCAGAAGAAGGTATCAAAGTATACGATGGAAGGGGCAATGTTGACGAGCAGAAGAGGAGTAATTACTCAGAGTCAACAAAATCGAAAACAGGTGACAGGGAAGAGGAGATGCCAATTATTGGCCATGAGGAAGGGGAGGAATGCTCCGGGGAAGAGGGTTTGGACACCCAATGCAGCAGGGTGGAGACAGGCTTAACGGAGGAGACCTGAGACCCATCGGAGGTCCACCACAATGCTGGGTGTGCAGTAGAGTGGGTCACTTAGCATGAGGAGCAGGGGTAGTGTACAGCAGAATGGGGGGGCTGACATACCAGCCAACATATCAGACAGAACAACTAGACTATTATGCCCAAGATCACACGCATATGCAGACATATGCACCACAAATGGCGCCAACACAAGGTGCACCGGTGCAGTCACAACAGAACATGACCTTACCATGCCATTGTTATTTTCCTGACAGACACAGGTCCACATAATGGGCAGGGACATGATGAGCCGACTTAACATGACCATTTTAGTCGCTGATCAGGAGATAGCATGCTCAACTCCAGGAATTCACTGCATGAATGTACGAAAATTTATTAAGACATTCTGCGGGCAGACTGTACAGATGGGGGTGCTGGTGAACCCTGAGTAATTCCAATCGGGAGTGGAAGTACTATTCGCATGGATCCCAGGGATACTAGGCACACTGATTTATTTACCCAATTAATTTCTGTACAGACCAGAAGTACCCTTAGATGAGAAGGAGAGACAAGTGTTTTCACTAGACCTAGAAACGGGTATATTGAGGAACATAAACTGCATGGTAGTGATGACACAATACAGGCGTGGAGAACAGTAATCATGGTAAGAGGGCACAGACGAACTGACTTGACCGACAAAGAAGTGTTTCGAGGTGACTATTCAGACCTCAAGACAGTGTTTATATTAGCATTACTTATTAGGTGAGAATTCATTATATGGAAGTACCACAGAGAAAGGCACCACCACCATTTCTCGAGGAAGACCTAGCACGAGTACCAAGCATTTCATGGATCAACAGCCCATATGATGGCCTGCAAAAGGGAAAAGGAGCTGTTAAAATCAAATGTAAGACGGGCTATCTTACAAGGGCAAAACAATATCCTTTGTCTAGCGAGGCAGACAAAGGCATTTTTTAGACAATTTCCATGTTAGTAAAGTAAGGGATCTGGGTGCATTCAGAATCGCAAATGTAACACGGCTGTGTACCCGGTGAAGGAGGCAATGGGGGGGATCATGGCATTTTATTCAGGACTTGCGTGCTTTAAACAATATTGTTGAAGCAGAGTTTCCGTTAGTCCCAAATCCAGCAACAATACTATATAGCATTCCACCGGAAGCTAGCCATTTTGCGGTAATTGATTTGAAGAACGCCTTCTTCTCTATACCAGTACATGAGGAATCACAGGATCTGACATTGTTTGTATATAGAAATAAAAAGTGGAACTTCCTCAGGGGTATTATGAATCACCCTCTATATCTAATATGGTCCTCCAAATTGACCTAGGACACATACATATAGACAGCACGGTCATTCAGTGTGTAGGCAATATCCTGGTCTGTAGTAGATCAGAGGAACAGTGTCGAAAAGATTCAGTACTGTCATGATGCCTACTCCCGGGAAGCCAGTTCAGGCCCAGCGTCCCCGAAAGCAGACATCATGTCCCCAGGGAGGGACCCAGCAACCCCTTATAGGGGCTCTTTGGACATTGTCCTGGCGCCTTTGGCGCCAGGCTCATAGAAGGCATCAGTCCTGGCACCATAGGCGCCAGGCTCATTATGGGAGTGCTTGGATGGACTTACCTGATGCAGACCATGCTGCCGGATCCAGACCTCCTTGAGGTCTGAAAGGGACTATTTTACCTATGGGACTATTTTACTACTCGGGCGTGGCTGAGGAAGAATACTTACCTGGAACTACTTTGGGGGCTATTTAAACCACGCCCAGACAGCAGCTCACGGTTCGCGTTGTTCTGCATCTAGCAGCTGGACGCTCACCGTGTCTGCTCCTGCATCCTGGCTCCAGCCACGCCCGCCTGCAACCTGGAACACCTGAAAAGGAAGGAAAGGAGAGAAAGGTGAATAATTGAACTTTACCTACCTCCATCCGGAGTCCGGAACCATCACTCCGACGATCCTGAGAAAAGACATTATTTTTAGAAGCGCATCGCATCGCTCGCTGCAGCGCCGCGTTCCACTCACCTTCACGAGGCGCCCTCGGGCTCTTCAGCGACCATTGGCACCATCCGCCGCCTTTCAGCGCTTAAGGAATAAAAGAGACAAAACAAAGGTGAGCGAAGGAACAGATTGAGGAAGGCCTGATTCTTCCACCTTAAAACTTACCTGATTATTGTTGGGACAATCTTTCCTCACCTCGGTTCGGCGCCGCTTCTTTGGCACTTCCGTACCCCGGCCCCTAAGGGGAAAAAGACACACGCATTAGTGGGTGAAAGCAAGATCACTAAGGGAACCATCCATCAAAAAGACTCACCAGAGTTTACCTTCGGCGAATCCATTACTCTACGCGGATTCTTCATCCTGCATCTGAAATAGAGAAAAGGACAACGGACAATTAAGGCTTGAACTTTTGCAAATGAATACTTACGGCCTCATATCGGAAAAGTCAAGCGGAGTTGAATACTCACCAAACCCGAGATCCAGTGAAGTAACTGGAAATCAACGCGCCCCTGCATCGGAAGCAGGATGGAGAGCTCGTCCTTTCAGACTCTAAGGTGAGACTCTACAGGGAATCGCGGAGGGGGTTCGAGGAGTGTGAGAGGGGGAAGGGGGGGAATCCGACACATTATCCAGCAGACAGTTAATCCCCTTTTCCATCTACAGAAGGATTCTTCTACGGGCCAGACAGGCGAGGTTTGGGGGTCCGGTCCAGTCCGTCTTCCGAGTCCTGCGCATCACCTTAGAAGAGGTCATAGCAGTTCAGAACAGGTCGGCGCCTCCGTGGGAATCAGGAGAGCGTTACAAGTACAGCTACTGACAGTGTTAGCAGAAAAGGGTTACACGGTGGACAAGGCAAAACTGCAATATTGCCAAAGTGAGGTGTTGTTAATTGGATGGTTAATATCACAAGAAGGTAGGAAGGTAACCCCAGAACGAGTGTAGGTGATCTTTACAACGCCACTGCCATGGACAGTAAGGGAAATGCAGCAATTCTCAGGTTCCTGTAATTATTGCAGTGCCTCGGTTTTCGATTAAAGCATATACAAAAGATCCCTATTAAGCCGGCTCCAGGAGGCCCTGAGGGGGATGGCAACCTGACATGGACACAGGAGATGACTGAAGCATTGGAGGAATTGAAAGGGGCAATATGCACAGGCCCAGTGTTAGGGATTCCTGATTAAAGTGAAGAATTCTATTTGTTTTCACACTCCAATGGACGGCGGTGCTCACACAGAAAATGACCTTAGGGCACAAACCAATGTCTTACTATAGTAGACACTACCCTTGCGAACAAGCATTGGCTGCTGGGTTTAAGTATATGATCATGGCCGTATGCCCTTTTCCTCGCTGGATCAAAGCTGGGCCATGTTCCCACCCCGATGCCGTCAGTGTGGCAAATTCCTCATCAGAGAGGTGTTCCCTCAATGGGGTGTGTGCGAGGTCCTACGCTCAGACAATGGGCCTCATATCGTAAATGAAATTTTTTAGTACATTACAGACCTGCTGGGGATTAAGCATATGTTTTCCTGCGCTTTTCAGCCACAAATGAATGGGATTTGTGAATGCCTCAATGGCTTGCTGAAAGAAAAAAATAACCAAAATAAAAGCAACATTAAAGAAGGGATCGTTACACTGCCTGCCCTTATTTGTATTTGTTTTATTTGTAAAGCGCACCTGGCCCCAAGGCATCTGGGCGCATTGTGCAATGAACCTGGATCCGACCACCATTTAACTCGTCATGAGGTGGTGACAGGGCAACGCATGCGACTCCCGTTTACTCACCCCGCCAGAGCATTGACAGATGCCTAAAGTACCGCCACTGTCCTAGGTGATGAAATGCGTGAATATCCCACTTCAATGATGGCTAGTGCTTCTTTTATCTCTCAACAGCTGCAATCTCGGCATGGGAGGTCAAAGAAGAATGAGAGAGATAATGCCCCAGTAACAGACTCTGAACTGCTTGAGCAACCACATCTAGATCAAGTGTATCTCCATCATTTTGTCAAGTCCAGGTTTGAGGGCTAATATTCTGTAGAACAAGCAACAAACAAGGAGGTAAAGTTCGTGGGAAAGAGGGCATGGAACTACCTTGGAGACGTCAAGCCCTGCAGAGGTGAGACCCCCTCGGACCAACATTAGACGATTTGATGCAAGAAGGAAAACAAGAAGAAGAAGAAACACTTTGAGAGATACAAACCTGATCAAAGAATAGAGATAGACAAGGCGAGGGTTGTTGTGTCCCAGGGGAAGATCTGAGCTGTAGTCGCTCTGCAAGTCAGAGGCGTTCACTCAGAATGAGAGAGACCGCGGGGCGTACTCAGCCAGGAGGGACAACAGCAGTTAAAACATAGTGAAGCACCTGGCTGCCTGTCCTCAGAAATCCTTCAAACTCATCCACCCACTCTTGCCAGCGCTGCCTCTGATCCTCCTGCGGGCCAAGACTGAACGGACCTGGACAGCATAGCGAGAAGGACGACAAGGACTGTTGACTGTGGGAAACGCTGCTAATGTGAACGCGACAGCGAGGCTCTGATTGTAGCGTGCAGCGTTGCCAACGAACGAAGGAGAGTGGAAGGAGGACGTCTTGTAACGCAACACAGGAAGCTGCCTGGAGGTGAATTGTGAAAAGACTGGCATAGAATGTATGCAGAGAGCGTGTCAGTTAATAGCCACGAGAGTGTCAGTTAATAGGCACTTAATGGACTGCCAGTTTACAAACATACCAACGATTTGATAACTCTTTTCTTTTCTATAGGCAGCTGCTATTGGTCTGGTGTGGTGTGACACTCCCCCGCTAATCCCACCCGCTTGCTATAATTACCCAAGGTGCAGCGCACCTGCACGCGCACCGTGAAGGACGACAAGGACTGTTGACTGTTCACTGTTAGCAATAACACAATAGCTATTCCTACATTACAATATATTTGAACAGAATTCAGTCTAAGACTAGTGCAGGAAAGGAAAAAAGGTCATTTTTGACTACGGTTGCGAAAAGGTGGTATTGTTGTTAAAAATGAAAAATAAGAAATCTAAACTGCCAACTGTCATGAAAGACCCATGGGCGGACTTTTTTGCCGCAGTATCCACGCGCAGAACTAGCTTAGCGGCTTTACCACTCCCCCCGCAACAGCCCGATGAAGAAGAAGAACTAATTGCATGTGCTATTAACTGTTCAAATAACTTGAAAATAGGCAAGGATAAGGGAAATGAGGCGTTACAACTGAATGTTAACTCACAATCCTTGTTTGCTGAAGAACTAACTGACCTCTCGCAAAAAGAGGTTTTGAAAGGATTGTGGTCTGAGTTAGCTAATACACAAGGGGAAGTAGTCTCAATTGAGCAATTGGATGACGACACCCCTAACGTATTTAGAACAGCTGACTTAGAAACCTTTCAACCGGATGATACTTCTGTTTCAATAGTCTCCAATGGAATGGACTCGAATAATGAGTTACCTTTGGACAAGTCTGACAATACTGATATTTGCACACTGATGGGGATTTTTTAAGTGAATTAAAAAGACAAACAGATCTACTATTACAAATTAACATATCTGTCCAGCAGGTACCGGTTAAGCTTAATGAAATCTTAGCTAAACCAGTAATAAAACCGGCAGCAAAACCTGCAACCGGTAAGAAGCCAGAAGACACTCTTATGAATTCTGAAAAAATATCTAATCCTGTAGCTATTGTTATAGAAGACTCGCAAAAACAGAGTAACCCAAATAAAACAAATTTGGCGGGGTCCAAGACTACGGTATTAGCAACTGAACTTTGCCTCCATCCAAATGTGGGAAAATTAGGAGGAAAAGTAAATATATCAAAAAAAGAAAAAAAAAGCTAACACAGATGCAAAATAAAAATAAAAATAAAAATTTCTCTAAAACATCGCGTACATTTTTAAGAGATGTGAATTTTAAAAACATGATAGAAACTGAATGGCAAGATCTGATAGGTCCGGACAAGTTTAAAATTGCAAAGAAACAAACAGATACGGAAGAGACCACTAGTGTAAGAGGTGAGGAGGCTAAAGCTAACCAACTCTTGCAGCAGGAAGTTTATCATGAATCTGAAAAAACCATCTCTGAAACTATGAAAAAAAAAAGAAGAAATCCTTAGATATCGCATCACAGCTGTCGTCGTTAAAAACTGGCATGGCAGATATCTTTGAATTTTTTAAAGCCAACGCTATGATACCCATTGCATCTAAAAACCTGACAGCTGGGAGTGATAAGTTGTAGGCCCAATTACAATTTTTGAAGACCACAGCACGAAACAGGTGCTAAACTCGAATATAAGTCTTAAAACTAGCTCGCCTGGTGTGACTGCACCAACCTCCACAGGGTGTATGTGGCAACAAATTGAAATGCTAACTTCTGATAGTGAAATTGTGAATGCTCTTTTAGAAGATATTGATAATAAAACGGAACTAAGCAAGAAGGAGCACATTAATAAAATCGAAGAAGTGAACAGTAAATGTGCAAATGAGACGGAAAGCGAAAAGGGTCTTAACCAACATTACTAAGATAGTAAGAAACATTTTAGAAGAACATAATAACAATAAAAATTCACTCGAAGAGACAAAATCTGGTCTAGAAGTGAGAAACACACAAAAACTGTACGAAAATTACGAAGAGGACGACGAACTTCTAGATTTGAAAAATCCAGCCAAGGCCGAATTACCAAGCCTAATACTCACTACGTTATTTCCAGAAGGTAGAAAGATAATCTTGAACCGCCCTTATATCATGTCACTATTTGCAAAGATCCCTGCACTTGAAATGATATCCCCTGCTGAAATTGTATTGGTGGACTTTATTCATAGAAAAACATTGGACTATGTCCGACTGGTAATTCCATCAGCGCTAGTCAGAATGTTGCTGTTAAAAGAGGCCGAAACTTTGCAATGTAAAGGGTTCGACATATATCAATTTGTTGACCCTGACCTCAAGCAAGTTGGGAACTATGCCTCATATGGCAAAGAAACATATTCTAATTCAGAAATAGCTAAAGCTTCGGAAATAGCTGATATACGCACAGAGAACGTGGAACTAAGAGGCCTGAACCTTGCCTTGAAATACGCAATCAAATCGCTGAAGGTTTTGGCTAAGCCACTTAAGCAATAAAGATAAAGTCTCGGGGCGTGGCTAGCAGCCATCCGATGAGGACGTGAGCTCGCGCTGCTCCCGCACCACTGGCTCCATCCTGCGAAATCCTGACAAAATACATCTTCGTGCGAAATCCTGAAATAACCCAGCGGTGGGAGAGACTCTCCTGCACCGAATCGCGGCGCTCCGACACAAATCGGTGTACGGATTCACCGTCCAGACCGTGTGGAAGCGACACGACCCGCGCCAGGTGTTGAACTCAAAATGGCCGCCATGTCTGCGCACTAATTGTCGACCGAAGGCCGGGGCACGCAAATCCGGGCCGGGCGACGGTGGCACGGAACTATTGGCCGTGGTCCGATACATCCAGCGATGTGGTAAGGAGAGGTGGAGCCGGAGTAGAAGGGGCTGGTGAACGGGCCTTTCCCCCCACGGGCGAGAGACCCCCGGTCGGAGCTGCGACTCCCGCCTGCGAAGACGGAACCTCAGAGCTGCTAAGAGCGGGGTTGCTCGTGGAAAGAGCCAGGTCGGCACAGACACAGTCGGTCGCAGTGCGTCAACACCGGCTGCTCCCCCACGTTTGGGATTAGACATCGGTAGATTGTACCAACACATTGCCGGACAGAGAATGGGGAAGGAGAAACCCAGGAAAACGTCCACCCAGAGCAGGATCGAGCAATATGCGGCGATGCCAGCACCCCGCTCACCAGAGAGAACGCCGCCGGTCACCCCGGACCCTATGGATAACATTTCCCTGAAAGATATCATGAGTGCCATCACCAGCTCCAGGACTTCGATGGAGAAAAAGATGGACAGCATCGGTGCAGATGTGTCCCTGTTGCGGCACGACCTCCAGAAGCTGACCGCCCGAACGGTTGAGGCGGAGGCCCGAATCTCTGAAACCGAGGATGGCCTACGTGGCGTCAACAGGCAAGTGACGAGCATGTTAGCACGGATAAAGACCCTGGAGGCAAGGGTGGACAATAGCGAGGGTAGATCCCGACGTAACAATGTCCGCATAATCGGCCTGCCCGAAAAGGCCGAAGGGGATTGTATGGAACTTTTCCTGGAGGACTGGCTGACGAACATTTATGACAGAGAGGCTTTCTCTAAATTTTTTTCTATTGAACGGGCCCATCGCATTCCGACTGGCAGAGTGATACCTGGGGCCCCACCACGCCCAGTGATTGCCAGGTTTCTGAATTACAGAGACAGAGATACGGTACTCCAGCTAGCAAGATCGAAGGGCACGGTCACATTTAACGGATCCAAAATAGCCTTTTTCCCCGATTTCACCAAAGAAGTCCAGAAAGCACGCCAATCATTCGACCCGCTTAAAAGACGCTTACAATCAGCAGGCGTCAAATATGGTCTGATCTTCCCGGCCCAGCTCAAAATATTCCATGGTGGCACGCCAGTGCACTTTACCGACCCCAGAGAGGCATGGAACTGGGCCGAGCGGCACATAGAAGGGGATTGGAATGCGGAGGAGAGAAGAAGAGGCAGACGCAACAGCCCTCGACCGGAGCGCCCACCGGAGCAAGGCCAACAACAGCACCAACAGCCTGCTAATCCGCCGCAGGGGAATATCTGAACTGGGGAACAACACGGAGCAGGAAGCTACGATACTGGGATTTGGACTACTATCGAGTAAACTTGGGCCCCCTCCCCGGGCAGGTCAACGCACGGATTGCAACCAGGCCAGTGGTCGGACGGCCGCCCACCCCACGGGCAAAGTCTAACACCGAGGAAGCCCACGACAGCACCACGGACAGTTGTGTAAGCTATATGGTGCAAAGGCCACTGACTGTGGCTTAGCTTAAAGTTTATTTGTTCTGGTTCAAACTTCGGGTGACAGATACTCCAAGTTGGGTGGGAGTATAGGGAGGGGGGATAGATAACACAACCGGGGCGGCAGATGCCCCCGAGGGAACAAATGTTTGAACAGATGGGAGGAAGAATCTACTCCCGTGTTTTGAGGTTTGTTTTCAGGTTCGTTTTAAAAATTTTATTCATGTATGGTCCGACAACAGTACACAACCACTCTCACGTGCTTGCGCCTCACAGCGAAACACAGCGAAACACTAGCGCGTGCATCCCCACGGAATCCTACACATTCTGCTCCACAACAACCCGCTCCCCAGCCAGATGACGCATGACAGATATGATACGAGAACATTGCGTTTTCTTACTTGGAATGTCAACGGGCTGGGTAGTGGGATTAAACGCAAACTTGTTACCCAAACATTAAACAGACACGCGCCGGATGTGGTGATGCTCACGGAAACCCATTTAGCGGGTTCCACATGCAACCTATTTAAACGAGGCCACTATCGTATTGCACTACACTCAGGTTTCACCACGGGCTCCAGGGGGGTCCTCATACTGATTCACAAAAGGCTGCCATTGACACTATCCAGTGTGTCACAGGACAGGGGGGGCAGATTCGTGCACATGACAGGATCCCTATGGAATCGAACCATAACAATAATAGCTGTGTATGCACCACCCGCGCTGCTGCCAAGTCTCATAGAGGACATAACTCCCCAAATAGCACAGGACTCCTCAGACACACTAATTCTTGGTGGCGACTTCAACGAAGTCATGAACCTGGGCATGGATCGCACACACCTAAGGGGCAGGAATCCTGAACTACACACCAAGCTAGCCTCCTTCATATCAGCACTGGGCCTGAGGGACGTGTGGCGGGACCTTCACCCGGGGGAGCGGGAATACTCTTTTCATTCGGGCGCACACGCTTCCCTCTCCCGGTTAGACTATTTTTTCGTGCCAACCACCGAGATACATAGGGTAACTAGCGCCGCACTACTTCCACGTGGCATCTCTGACCATTCTCCCCTACTAATGGAACTATCAACATCACGACCCATTCCCCCACCCTCATGGCGCCTCAACAATTATTATCTAGGCTTCCCAGAGCTAGTTGAGCGTATACAAGAAACCACAACCAACTACTTCGAGCTGAACGCTGGGTCAGTAGGCGACCCGAGCTTACTATGGGAAGCGTACAAGCCGGTCTTGCGGGGAGAGATCATCTCCTGGATAGCGGCGCATAAAAAGGCCCACATGCAAAAACTACACGAAGCGGAAGATCAGGTGGAACGGGCAGAAAGTGCACATCTGGCGCGAGACCTGCCCGAAACGAACCGAGCTTTAATCCTTGCCCAAAAAAAACTGCACAATGTAGCCTTAGACAATGCCAAACAGGCACACGCCACAATGCGAGCCAGATTATATGAGACTGGCGATAAGGCGGGTAAATTGTTGGCCTGGCTGGAACGTAGGGATGAAGGGCACAAACAGGTCAGGATGATCAAACCCGACAATTCAGAACCGCTGTGGACAGACCAGGCGATCGCAGAAGGCTTTGCTAAATACTACGCAGGGCTCTATGGGTCACCGGAAGCCCCCACTGATCTCTCTGTGCTGAACGGGATCACCCTACCCAGCCTAACGGACACACAACGAGAGCTGCTTGAGGCAGCCATTACCGAGGAAGAGCTTGGGGCGGCCATGTCTCAACTAAATCCTGGGAAAACTCCGGGACCAAACGGCTTCCCGGTAGAGACGTGGAAGGGGGTGGAACCGAGTGCGTTAATCCCGCATCTCTTGCAGATGTACACTCACTCGAGGGAGCAAGGGCAGCTTCCCCTGGACCTAAGAAGGGCCACTATAGTGGTGATCCCCAAATCAGATAAACCACCAGAGAGGTGTAGCTCATACAGGCCCATCTCATTACTTAATACCGAGACCAAAATCCTGGCGAAAGCGTTGGCAATCCGCCTGCAGAAAGTTATCTCATCACTTATACACCCTGACCAATGTGGCTTTATGCCCCAGCGGTCAACGCGTATGAATATCCACCGACTGCACACTGCGATTGAAAAATCCCCCCTATTGCCGGACCCCCTAGCCCTGCTAGCAATAGATTTTGAAAAGGCTTTCGATTCGGTACACTGGCCAGCATTGTGGGAAATAATGCGCCGAATGGGCTTCGGTGACCAGTTCCTGGGATGGGTACAACTACTATACGAATCCCCTGAAGCTGTGACCAGAGTAAATGGTTGGTCTTCGCAACCGTTCAGACTGGGCAAGGGAACACGACAGGGGTGCCCCCTGTCTGCAATGCTCTTTGCGCTGGCCATAGAGCCACTAGCAATTCTATTACGTGAATCTCGACTATGGAAGGGCTTCCGGTGGACAGAAAATTGGGAGGATAGGGTCTCGCTGTATGCGGATGATCTGCTTTTGTATCTAGCGGACCCCATAGTTTCGTGCCAAGTGGTGATTGGTATATTGAAGGATTATGAATCCTTTAGTGGGTTGAAGGTGAACTGGTCGAAGTCCACACTATTCCCACTGAGAGAGTTGGACAGCGCTGAATTACAGGACTGCCCATTTCGCATAGAAGTTGACCAATTCCGCTATCTAGGGGTACAGATAACGACGAATCTGGCCGAGTATGTAGAGAAGAATCTCCACCCGGTCACTAATCGCTTTGCGGACGACGTCAAACACTGGAACGCCCTTCCACTGACCCTATTAGGGAGAGCAGCGTTATTCAAGATGTTGGCGTTACCTAGATTCCTGTACATACTCCAAAACGCCCCGCTACACATCCCCAGACAAGAGTTTCACAGAATTGACAGGATCCTTCGGAAACTCCTGTGGAATAACGGGCACCCAAGACTGGCGCTCCACATCCTGCAGCGCTCCATCTGGGAGGGAGGCATAGGATTGCCGCGTATACAGACATACTATTGGGCGAGTCAAATGGCGGTGATAAACGACCTCCTACACGGCGATCCCTCGCTACCCCACATAAAATTCGATACTCTCGATGGGACCAGCACAACCCCATTAGAATCCCTATACCGGAAAACTAACAGCAATAGTAACAAAACAATGGCTAATCACCGAACGCTAGTCTGGGAAGAGGCACACAAGCACATACACTGGGAGGGGAGAACCACACCAGTACAGCCACTGTGGGCGAACAAAAATATCCCGGAGCTGGGCAAACTTCCAAAATGGCGGAACTGGGTGGCTGCGGGAATTTCCAAAGTAGGAGATGTGTTCCGGGAGGGGAGTCCGGTGACATTTGAGAGGTTAGTGGAGGATTTTAATCTGCCTGCCACGGACCGATATCGGCATGTGCAACTGTGTCATGCTTTACAACAGCATTTACCTGCACTACGAGATATGGCGGACTGCACCCCCATAGAAAGAAACCTGGTTCTGGAGAGCATAGATGTTAAAATTACCTCAGTAATGTACAATGTCCTCACCTCGTTTGCCACGCCGGAGCTTTCAAGCCTAAAATCTAAGTGGGAGAGGGATGTGGGAGCGATACTGCCCGAAGATTGGATAACGATCCTAATGCACCCAAGAGAAACGGCCATCTCGGCCAGGCTACGCCTGGTACAACTCAAAATCTTGCATAGAATATATTACCCGCGGGTAGCGTTGTACAGATGGGGCAAGACCACAGACCCAAACTGCTTGCGATGCCTACAAAACGAGGGCACCTTCTTTCACATCATATGGGATTGCCCACACATCACGACATACTGGCAGCACTGCTGTGACACACTCAGTAAGGTTTTGGGTCGAACTGTGCTCAGAGATCCAAAGCTGATGTTGTTGGGAGTGGAGGAAGAGGGCGAAATGTCTCGCTCCGATAAGCTATTATTTGCAACCTCCACGGCACTGATTAAGCGCAACATTGCCAGGCTGTGGGGCTCGAGCGTCACCCCTGTGCACGCACAGTGGCTAAATGATGTGGAAGCATGCATTGCGATGGAGCGAAGGGTATATGCGGCCAGGGGATGTCCTAGGAAAGCGGGGAAAATCTGGGAAAAGTGGGAGAATGCAGTATGAAATTCTTTTGTAGGAACTAGGCCGATGGCCAGCATGTGATGGCATAGCAAGAATGTGCATAACGCTGACAATGTGTCCTCAAGATGTTGTAAAACGGACCATATACTCTTTACTGTTTATGTTATTATTGATGGTTGGACCCTTCAGGGTCACTGTTTTTTCTTGTATGATGTAATAAAATCAATAAAAGTGTTTGATCAAAAAAAAATAAAGATAAAGTCTCAATAGCATCCTGGAATTCGAGAGGTCACGCTCAGTTGTTATGTTACACAGAAGTAATTGATTATTTGAGTAAGTTGGAGGTGGTGCTTATTCAAGAAACTTGGGCAACTGTCATGATCACTGTTTCCAAGGAGCCAGGACCAGCCCAACGTCCTTGGAAGCAGGCCCCTAACCCTAATCCTAGGCACCAGCCGGTCCCTACTGGGACCTTTTGGACCCTGTCCTGGCGCCGGTGGCACCAGGCTTATCAAAACCATCGGTCCCGGCACTGGAAGCGCCGGGCTCATAATTGGTGTGAAGGTGCTTGGGTGGACTTACCTGCGGCAGACCATGCTGCTTACTTACCAGCCACTTAGAAGCCCTCTGTGAACAGGAACTACTTTCTTACCTGGGTGGGGCAGCTCCACTCCCTGGATACAGCACTGGAACTCTTCTGGAAACTGGAACTCTTTTCTTACCTCGACGGGGCCGTGGAAGAAGACGCCTCATCACTCCAAGGCTATTTAAACCACACCCGATAGATGAAACGTGCTTCGCGTTATTCTGCATCTGCAGCAGAACGCTCACCGAGTCTGTTCCAGCCTTTCCTCTTTCGATCCTGAACCTGAAAGAATTATACTTACCATTCCTGCATCCAGTCAACATCAGCACCTGCAAAAGACAAGAAACAACAGGTTAGCAAGACAAACTTTACACACAGTGCTTTCTCACCTGATCGGACAGCAGCGGCCGTGTCTTCACGCTGCACCTTCGCCTGCAAAGACAAGAGCATTGTTATACTTACCGGCACGCCATGAATTCCGGATTTCTTCATTCTGCATCGCCGCCTGTGAAGACAAAGTTTAGTTAAAACTTACTAGCATTCCGCTGACTCCGGCGCTGCAAACCAACATCTGAAAGACAAAAGAAAAAGACATTAAGCAGGTATTTACTCACGCCCATCGCGCTCGTCGCAATAAAACGCCTGCGAATACTCCGGCGTCTCTTTAACACGAACTAAGCTGCAAGGAAAGAGACCGTTAGAGCGCTTGCCATACTTACGAATTTCCAGGCGCTTCACTCCATCTTCCATCCCAAGAGTCCTGCAATATATAAGGGAAAAGCATTATACAGAGTCTTCTATATTAACGTGCCACGCATTTAAAGACTATAAAGACAAAAGGTGTCCAGAAACTCACCGCTCGTGCAGATAATGACGGTAACCATCCTCTGAATTCAAGAGGCCAATGTTTCACCAGTGAAGGAACTGGCAACGGCACCCTGCACCAGACGCAGATGGAGAGCCCAGCATTCACCTATCTAAGGTGAGCACGTTGACCTGGGGGGGCTCTACAGAAAAGCTGGGAAGAGAGAGAGAGAGAGAGGGGGACATTCAACAACCCAGGCCATTAACCCCCATATTCTTTCACCTGCAGAAACCTCACTCTTCGAGTTCGACACACAGTGCGAAGAGGTTCGACCCCAGAAGCCAATCGAGTCCTGCACATCACTTTTCGAGTCACAGACACCCTCCTGCCAAGACCCGCGCCTCCGTGGGAATCAGGTGAGCGTTACAGCAACTACGCAATTAGCTTGGGAGAATTATTACACGTGGCAAATACCCGCTGTCAAAGGCGAGAAAGGAAGACCTATGGGCGGTCTCCTCACGGCGTGTAAATTTACCATGGAACCCGCCAACGTAAATGTATGGGCAGACCTAGAGATTTTTCTAGCAATGACTTGTAACATCAGAATAGGAGACACCCGCATGAATGTATGCATCATCAATATCTACTGGAACCCTCTTAAACACACCGAAAGTCAATTGTTAAAAGAATTAGACACTGTAACACATAAAATTGATGTATGGAGGGAAACAAAGTCCAACAACGTTGTGTTAATGGCTGGTGATCTAAATGCTGACTGCAATCTTAGTAAGGCAGAGATTAATGAGCTGCTATGGAATATAGATGGTGCAGACAATAAATCCAAATTTATGTCATCTAGTAATAAACGAAGAGGCGCAATTTGGATGAACTTTCTGGAAGTGATGGGGTTAACCAAAATTCATAATGACAAACAGACATGGCATGCTAGGGGTTTTTGCTCTATAGTAGACTATCTTTTTGTAACTGACGGTTTGGAACGTTTTATGTCACAGCTAACGGTAGTAGAAATGCCTACTAGTGACCATAACTTACTTTTAATAGAAATCCCACATACAGAGAATTTGAAAAAACACTCAATCTATGATGAAGAAATACTTACTAACATCAAAGGTACGAGGATACGATGGTCTTATACCAAAACTAAAAAATTAACTTCGGTACTGTATGAAGATTGGGGATTCATGTCGAATGAAGAGAAAATTACAAATCTGTCCGTAAATGGATTTACTGATTATATAAACACGATCACACAAAAAATATGCACAAACAAAGTAAGTAATACTAAAAGAAGGACTCATATTCATGTGTTTGATAACCAGACCTTAGTAAAAAAAAAAGAGTTGAGACAAGAAATTTGCAAGTTGAATAACGGCACCGATTCCATATCTGAGAAAACTAACCAAATAAAAAAATTAAAACAAGCATACAAAACTGGCTAATTGCTCGAAAAAAGTATAGGGACCAAACTGATGGAGAAAAAATGCTTGCGGTTATTAATAGCAAAAACACTTCCAATCTCTGGTTACTGTTAAATGATACTTTGATTACGCAAAAAGAGATTCTTTTGACGCAAATTAGTGAAGACATATGGAAAAAACACTTTGTAGCTTTATATGAGACGCCCCGTGATGTAAAATTATCTGAAACTAAGCTTATGAGAAAAAATGAAAAGGTTACATGGGATCTGGATATATCCCCATTCTATATATCGAAGATGATTGGGAAAGCTAAAGAATCCGGAACCCCCGGGCCAAACAACTTATCTAGTTTGATAATGAAAATGGATATTTACCTGTGGGGGAAATTTTACATATACCTTTTACCGACATAATTGTTAACAAAGTAATCCCAGAATCATGGAAGCTTGCTATTGTGATTCCTATTTACAAAAAGGGCCTAAGGTCTGCCCCTGAAAGTTACAGGCCTATTGTAATATCAGACCCTGACTATAAGATTTCTACGTCAATCATACTAAAAGATCTGGATGAATGGATTATCAGATGTAATGTTCTTGATATCAGACAAATAGGTTTCAGGAAAAAACTGGGCACAGACTGTGGTGGTTTGGTCTTGAAAAGTTTGCAATCAAAAACTCTCAGAAAACAAGGTGCCTCAATTTTTGTGGCGGCGATGGATCTCTCTAAAGCTTTTGACCTGGTGGATCGATACATACTATGGGAAACTTTAAGAGATCTATCTATTCCTCCTCATCTTCTTGAAATGATTATAGAGCTATACTCTAACACAAAAATCAAAATCAGACTTAACTCTGAAGGGAAGTTATCCCCTGAACAGCTAATTCTGAACGGATTGAGACAGGGCTGTAAACTGGCTGCCAGTTTATTTAACCTTTACGTTTGTAGAGCTGGCAAAGAAATTCAAGGCAAAGGCTTGATAGCACCCAAATTAGGTGATACCTCCATAGAATGGTTAGCCTACGCCGATGATTTTTTACTTTTGGATTGCACCAAGGTTGGTCTGCAGAGACTCATAAATGCTTTTGTGCTGTTTATCTCCAGTATTCGGTTAAAGATCAATGCAGATAAAACAACTATTATGTGCCTGGGTAAGACTTGTAAAAATCATTTGCAGTTATCTTGGTCTTGTCAAGGAAAAAAAATCACCTGCCAAAAGTCTTTCAAATATCTAGGATATCATTTTGTAAGTAATAGCTCTACAGTGATGGTGAAAAGACTGTTAAGAACTAAAGCTGACAAGATTTTAAGACAGATGCTTAAATTTGATGCAAAATTTGGGAGATTTACAGCTATACCGTTAAAACAATTTTACATCATGTCATGTATCCCTAAATTGGTATATGGTCTAGAATTTTATGAGCTGGAAAATACTGATTTGATGAAAAAACTGGAAAGTGTCATTTGGAAAGGGGTTTTATACTTCATACCCAAGAATATTTCAATCGAAGTAATCAGATATGAATTTGGTTTACAGTCTCTGAGATCCATTATTGCTTGGAAAAAAATACTATTATGGAGAAAATGCTCACTCACAAACATCAATTCTCTATATACATTAGTGGGGAAGGATGCAACAAATGTCTTTTGTACAAAATTGAAAGAAGACACTGAAGAAATACTGGGGAATGCAGGTATATCGTTTGAGCTGCTAGTAAATAATCCGTTGAAAGTAAAAAACATTTTAAAATGTAATGATTGGCAACTGACGCTTGATGCAGTAGCACAATCGAAAACAACGAATCAAGTATATTCATGCTGGGAACTCAAACCACGATTGGAATTTTATTTGGAAAAATATCCGTCAAGAAATTTTAGAAATACTTTTATGAGATTCCGTTTTGATGTTCTTAAAACTAACTATGTTTTAAAAAGATGGAATATGTTAAAAGATGAGTGGAGCTGGTGTAAATATTGCAAAAAAGAAGGGGTTGAAGAAACCCTGTTGCACCTGATTCTGTTATGCCCTGCACTACTGAAGGAACGAATACAATATTTTCAGCAATTCATTAGACACCTGCACTGTGTAGACAGGGACTTGTTATGGTTTCAGATTCGACATAATAACTCAATGGTATTGAAACTTAGAATCATAGCCTTTTTAAAGAACTTCTGTGCACTTTCCTGAAACGTTATACTAATTTTGATATGTAAAACTTGAATTTTATGAAACTAAGATTTTAGGAAAATTCAGATGATAATTTAACATTGGTGATTTTAAACTAGTTGCTAATGTAATATCTATTATGTGATTTTCTATTTTTCTATGCGATTTCTATTTTGTAAAGGTTTATATAAACCATATACAAATAAATAAATAAATAGAGCTAGACAAGAACAAAATGAAAAGTTAGATTAGGCCCACTGGGCCTCATTCTGAGTTTGCTGGTATCCTGTTGGTAGAACCGCCAGGATACCGAAAAATGTAGATACCTTTTCCGGCACCCGGTCTGGTGGCATTGCCGCCGGATTACAGGTGCCAAAGTGACGGTGTAAATCCCCATTCATGGAGTCATTTTTTGCTGGTAAGGTGCCTGGCTTACCCTGATGCCCCAACAGCAAACCACAGCCAGCCGGTCCGGTAAATTGTTGGTATCCATGAATACCAGAAAATATTTACCAAGCTGATCGACTCAGAATGAGGCCAACTGTCCTTTCCTTACACTAGGCACTCAATGTGAAAGTTTGGACTGATCCTGGCTAATGATATACCTGCACATACTTTAAGAAGCACTTTTCTGAAATTGGAGCCACGTCTAGACACATTATACCACCTAAGGTGTTCTTTTATGCTTTTCTTCTTTGTGTGGCACACACTTATCCTATATTAACCCAAGGCGATACACATATCATTTCATTACTTAATAGAACCAAAGTGTGGTTTGTCTGGGAGCAATTGTTTTTTGCTGCAATGGCTCAGTATTACCACAGGAGAACTTGACCAACCCAACAAAATTGTAGTGATGCATTTCAAATACTTTTCCTAATGGTTGCATGGACTCTATGGACAATATAAAAAGCATGCAGCATTACAGAACATTGAAGCTATGGGCAAGACCTACCGTGTTTATATTTTGTACTGCCTGCTGTCTTTTCTTTCTTTACCCTCTTTGCACTACAAAAGTCTATATTGTCTCATACACATGCGTTGGTACCTGTTAACACAACCGTAATTCCTGCTCTTACTGAAGCCATATCTGGGCGGGTAACCAGCGCTGCCAGAGAAGTAAAAAGACTGAGCCGAAACACAGATATAGATTTTGAACATGTTAACTGATACTTAGCTGATTCAGCCCACGTGTCTAACAATAGGTGGTATCAACACATGACCATGGTGAGGAGAGAGACAACGAAGGAGAGCTGCTTTGTATGCTCTCTCATCCCCTATGCCATGAGTACTTCCAGAACATAGCCAGAACACAATGCCTTATGCATTTACACTACCAGAGGCCAATTCCAAGGACAATAGCCCAAACTAAGGTGGATGTCGCAGGATACATTCCGGTATGAAGATATCTATATCAAGACTCAAGAAATGATAGATTACTATTGGAGCACTGACAAGACAATAGAGTACCTTCCTGATGGCCCAAACAAAGGAGAAGCCAGAATAGGGACACAAAGGGAGTTGCAATACCCAACAACAGGACAAAGAGAGATAGGGGGAATGCCAGGATGCTGCAAAAGGCCTCAGCTATTAGTATACAGACAATTATTTACAGGAGAAGGCTGGAAGGAAGGATTGATAGAGTGCAAACCACACGCACTCCTGACAGTTCCAGTAGAAGTAGTGCAGAAGGAAAATGATGATTGCCTCAAGGAATAGGCAGCAAGTGCAAAACTGCTCACCTGAGTATAGAATGAACCAGGTCCCATGCCAATCATACCACTCAAGGATGCTTCCTTGTGTTTCCAGAATAATGGTCTAGTGAAGGTTGGGGAGAACAAAGGATGCAAGCGAATATCGAAGATACCAGGCATGAGGGTCGGTACTGCAGTGCTAATGGATCACTGCTGGGCCTGCGGATCCAAGGCATATATGAAATTACCACCGAACTGGGCCAGGATATGCTCTCTGGTGCAACTAGACACACCAGCCTTGGTAGTGCTTCAAAAAGACATAAAAGTAGACGGGTTCCCCAAAATGAATACGCACCAAAGGAAGAAGAAATCTGTGGAGCTAATAAGAGTAAAGAGAGGAAACTATGTGTCGACGAAGATAGAAGATGCACTAGATGCAATACCACCAGAACACAGATTATTCAGCAGGACAGAGATGTTCTTTGCGTATATCGTTCCACGAGTCCAGGCTAATATGAATGCCAAATGGCTCCTGATCACCAGATGAGAACTGTTGCAGACGATAAACCTGACAGTCAAGGGGTTTAATGCTATCAAGGAAGAGTTGAGAGCTGTCAGATTGATGACCCTACAAAACAGATACATTCTGGATCTCCTCACATCTATTGAAGGAGGTGTTTGCACCAAAATCGGCCTTCTTCCTGCACGTACATGCCTTTTCACGATGGAGAGAATGGGACACTAGCAGAGGCAATCATACAATATCCGACCTCCACGCTAAAATGGAGGCAGTGACAAACCTAATAAAAGAAGATGAAGATTGGCTGATGTACATCGTTTCCTGGATACCATCATGGATGGCTAGTGGACTGAAAGTGCTGATAGCAGCATTAGTGCTAGTATTATTTACCTTCTGCGTTATCAGAATAGCTATAAGGCAGTGCAAGAAGACCACTGAAAATACAATAGGGATGAAAATATTACTGAAAATAGAGACAAAAGCTGATGAAGAGACACAAACTCTCGGGGTGTTGTAATCACACCTGAAGCAGCGTCCTCTGTTTCTGTCAGGTACAAGATTATCCTTTCCCCTGGACACATGCAACTATTGGGAAAGATAGGTGTGGTGCAAACCCGATGGAAATTGCTGCGATATGACCTGGAGCTTATGAGCACATGAGACACCATGGACATCTTGGAAGAGTGGAAAAAGTATGAAGCCCAAGGACGCACGTGAATAGAGAAGGCTGTCAAGGAAGTGTGATCGACTTGTCGGCCAGAGGTGGGGATTGAAAAGGGAGACACAAACATGGCCCTCATTACACCCATCCCGCTCACAGCCCGACGACAGAGAAGCGAGAGATGTACATCGCTTCAAGGTCCTTCCTCACAATCAATGATGTATCGCAGGTGTGAAAAGCGCTACACACTCAGGCAACCATTCAGACTATACCTGGATGACAGTATTGAAGAGATACAGCTGCCATCAATCGAACAAGTTGGCTGACTGCAACCTCGAATAACGTCGATGACATCCCGACTGACATGATGACATAGATACGTTAGACATGAAACACATAGACATCCCTGCACAAAGTTACGCAGACATTTAGCTTTATTACTGATAAGAAGAATATGCTTATGACTCATATAGATAGAGGACTGACACTCACATGTTTACCTTTTGCTACACGGAAACTGCAAGACGCATAAGAATACATCTGGACTGCTTGCTGACGCTTAACTGCAACGAACATGGGCAGCCATGCGAATAAAGATGGAAGCCAAAGGGACATTGGAGTGAATGGGAAAAGCAGGATGAGCTTAAGAACACAGAAAAAGGCTGACAGGCTGATCCTGCTGAAGCATGCAGACCAGGCTTCCAGCGCGGACACTGTGCACAGCCTCGCCAAGGACATTGAGAGAAGGAATGTTTCAAGCTAACAGAAGAGATAGGACACCTGCAGGGAACACAAGCTGAAAATCCTCATAATTGCAAGCAAGAGAGCTTTATTTCGTGGTCCCTACACACTTGATCTGAGCTTATAAGACATAGCCTATTCAGTCGAGCCGGACTGAGGTATCTGTTCCCACTGAAACAAAAGCAGGAGGATACAAAAGTAATATAGGTTTGAAGCTGAATGTTCTGTCTCAAGACCTTGGCGATCAGAGATGGTAACTTATTGGGAACATGCAGCACCTGCGGGGTCGTTCCCACTACCTTGAATAGTTGTGTGTGGCCTGGTAACTGTCCAAAGATCCAAGGCTGAGAAGAACCTTTCTGTCCAATCCCTAACTATCTTCCACACTAAGCTTACACTATGTTGCATTGGCCAATTACCTTTCGCTAACCTGTAACCATCGAAATGGGAAATCAATTGCCTCACTCCTCTTCTCGCTGGGTCTAAGATAATAGAATGGAAAGTTGAAAAGGGACAAGTTCTGCACACCGTACATATAAATCTCAATATATATCCTCCCACATAGACCATGTGTAGCTCCTGGCCCTATTTGTGTCTGGCTAGGTAGGGGTGTATGCTTGTGCCCTGGGGGAAATAATGACACAGACACCATGGGTGTGTGAGTGGTTTATTTATTTAGTGTTGTGTTGGTCTGTTTAAGTGCTTTACTTAATAAGAATTAACAATGGACACAGCCCACTACCCAGGAGTGGGCTTGGCAGGGGAGAGAATTTGGAGAAGGATAGAAAAAACAACTGTTGGAAATAACGGTTGGGGAGAAGGGAAGGAGCAGGAGGCAGTGACAGATAGATCCCTGAGGGGCTGTGGTCCCGAGTTGCCCCCCAGGTCTAAGGAATCCTCATCTTCTGGGCTGTGTGTGTAGTGTGCGACCCAGCATCTACTGTGGGCCTGGGCTGCATGCCTGATGCAGCACAGGTCATCAAAGGGCCTGAGGAGCAGTCAGCCCACCCTAGGGCCAGACCGGGTTTGTCCCAAAAACAAGGACCAAGGGCAGCCCAGGGAGAGGAGCAGAGCCACACAGACTGAGCTGCTTATGTGGTAAGGCTCGGACCAGGGGTAGCAGCTGTACTCCATGATGGGGGACATATGGGGAGGCCCAGTAAATAAATACTCCAAGGCTGTGTATGCTAGAGGTGGCCCGGGAGGTGAAGTGGAGATTGGATGGTGAAGTTCAACCCCACCCATGAAGAAAAGACCTGGGCTGCCATGACGTTGTGGCCTAGTAGAAAAAAAAAAATACACTGGCTCACGCCTGACATAGGCGCAGATGATGGAGGGGGGGCCCGCTCTCCTATGCGCCGGAGCAAAGCAGTCTTCCGCCAGAAGATAAGCAGAGTGCACCTGGCGTGGGGGTGAAATGGCAGAATGGCAGCCCCAGGTGGTGAACTGGGCCACCAAGGAAGATCTACCTACTGCGGGCTATGTAGCAGTAAATCTAGTAAGCCGCCTCTGGGCTTCGGGGCCTCCAAAGGGCTAAAATATAGCACAGGCCACTCTGAAGTGATGTGGCAGCCCCATGTGATGAACAGGGCCACCATGAAGCAAAAAGGAGGCATGGGCCCTGCACAGTGATTCAGAGGTGCCTCACAAGGTGACAAGGAACCACCAGGACAGAACAGTGCCTGGGGCAGGCCAGTCCGTGGAAGTCAGTAAGAAGTGGCTGCTCTTGGCTCTATACGTACTACATCCCTAGATAAAAAAAGTACTGTCCTGAGCCTAGGGTGTGGCTGACTGCAGCAGTCACACCTTGTAAATAGTGAGCACAATGTTAAATGTTTAAAGTGTAAAATCAGTGTTAGTTTGGTATAAATGTTATATAGTCATTTTGGTTTAAATAGTCTTTTGTACAGTTATTAGGGTAGTTGCTGGTGGATGTATTTCATTGTTGGGGAATGTATATAGAGTTGGTTAAGGGTGTAGATAAATGTGAGGTTGGGGTTAGGAGCTACCCTGGCGTGAGATACGAAGCAGAAGGAGTATCCTGCCAAAGGCCACCCAGGTGTTGAAACCACCCACTGGGGCCATCACCTGCCCCTTCTACAGTGGGTGGTGCCAGGTCGGGAGTAAGGATCTGTTCCATCAGTTCGACCCTAAGGGTCTATATTTGACCCCTCTCATGGAGGGTGGGCTGATGAGGCAGAGCCCTCAGAGGGATCTCATGTCAGGGTAAAAGGGGATCATTATTAGAATGTTCAGTGGGGTTAAGGTTTAAGCAATAATATGTTTAAAATAAAAAGGGGTCCCTGTTGTGTTAGAATAAGTTATGAACTCAGGGCATAGCCCATCTCCTGTTAATCTAACATATTTTGTTGCAGTTTGCATAGCGCTCCTTCCTGGTCGGTGGGTGGGGGTGGCTCCAGGGGGGTCCAGTCCCAGCTCGGGGACTGTGCTTTGCCCCAGGCCAAGGGTACAACATTCGGGTCCTACATATGAACTTGTGGATGTGAGAACTTGGAGAAACAGAACCCAGGGAAAGAAACAAAACAAATAATTCCAAAAAGGCTTCAATGGTCTAAACTTAATAAATAATTCTTTATATCATTAAGTATTACCCACACTGGTTAATCACTGCCACCAGACTGTACCTGCTAAGCCCCTGGACTGTCATATTAGAATTTCTGGTTTAATCAAACAGTTTGTCACTAACCACATTTATACAACGCAGAGGGAAAAGAAACATATAAAAAAGTAAAGCTGGTTTGATGTCAAATGTACCTAGACGAAGAAGAATTTACTACATGAATCAAAGAAACTGGGAGAAGGGAAGAACAATCTGTTGCCTGAGAATGGCCTATAAAGAGATGACAGCTGGAAAAAAAGAAGAGTTTATTCAAAAAGCAGAGAAGAGTGACATTTCATAATGAGCTTCTTATATTGGGGGAGGTTCCTTATAGTTGGGAGTGGACAATTTCAGTCCCAATTTATGAGAAAGGCAGACATACACTTCCTCCAAATTATGCCCCCATCTCTTTGCAATATTTGTTTAAGAATGTATTTGGTAAGGTAATTCAGAGCCGGATCAAGGAATGGCGTGATATGCATAAGTAATTATCTTCTTTACAGGCAGGATTAATAATAATAATAATGTATTTCTTATATAGCGCTAAACACCCATAGGTCTCAGAGCACTCAAATAACAGAAGACATTATTATCCTACAGAGTGGTACTCATATTTTTTATCAACCTTGGAAGGATGAAAGGCTAAATTGGCCCTGCCGGGATTCGAATCTGCCACAGCAGGCCCCACACAGATATCAGGAGTGAGCGCTTAGATCGCTCTGCTATCTGACCGGCCAAGGAAAAATATTTCAACTATTGATCAGTCATTTAGTCTTTTATTAATTGTATATAAATTTGTTTTACTAAAGAGGCAACCATTTCACCTAGCGTTCATAGATTTAGAAACATCCTTTGATTTGGTCTCATTTACCAAGCTTTTATACGGTAGGCCCAAAAAATGATCTGACAAAACAATCCAAGGAAGCAATAATGGAGTGCATGATCTGCAAGAAAAATAGCTTTAATACTTGCAAATTACGGCCAGGAGGATCAGTCAGCTCCTTAGAACTTAAAACTGAAAACCCTCTTGACAGGCCCACATTGAGGTTCAATATTTAAAAACAAAAACCACAAAATTTGAATACATTTCAGATATCAAGTACACGTTAATCCCAAGTTCACTATTGGCTCTCACATATACAAAAATCAAAAGACAATCAATATACATTAGCACTCGCCATTGGTTAGTAAATTACCTGTGACCATTCGTACTGCAGCCCCCTACGAATGACCTAATTGTGCAGTCATCAGAAAATACTCCATCCTGATTGGCTAAAGTTATACACGTAATATTTGCTAAAATGGCATACCTTCATTGGTCAAAACAAATTCATGTAACTTCTGATGTGCAGTCCCCCCGAAAAGACCCAATCATGTAGTGAGTGTGAACAGTGAAATCAGCAAATGAGTCACAGTCATATGCACTCCCATGAGCTCAACCAATTTGGCAATCCAGACAGTTCTCAGGCCTTGTGACAGTTTACTCTGCAACACTTTTTGCAACTCCCATTTTGAAACATGTTGCTATCCCTGACGCATATCCTTTTGGCTAGCTCCAGGGAACCAGGCGGCTTCATAAAAAACATAACTGAGGCTCCACTCTTTGGAAATTAATTTCTCGTATTTATTCGTACTACCAGGCCGTTTGATTGCAGACCCAGTTGTCCCAACACTCCCTTGGGGGCAACCTAGTTGGACGATTTGGCATTGTCTTCACTTGAGGCTTTGTTCACACGCAAATATGTCCTGCACAACTTTTGTACTTATCTATTGTCAAAAACACAAACTGTTATTTTAAATTTCATTCAAAGCTCTTGGGAACAGCTAATCCCTGCAACAATAATTAATTTGTGTACTGCACCTCACCCTTCCTTCAGTGACCTTGGCATGCCGAACACTGTCAGGTCTGGGTCAGATTATTTTGGAACAGATTATCTTTAAATTATACTGTTTTCTGTTTGGGTAATAATCAGCTTTTATTTTAACTTTTATATCAGTTAACTTTTGGTTAGGAAATATTCAGTAGTTTATTTTAGCTTTGTTGTTTGGCCTTAACCTTACCTCTTTCAGAAGGAGAGTTTACCAAGCCATCATGGTGGCGATGGAACAGAAAGCTGATTGGTGGGACAAGAAAACCAGATACATTGGTGAGAGCACAGCGTTTCTTTGGGCAATAAAAGTAATTCTGTGGAAAAATAAGTTGTGAAGAAACTGTCAATTTATTGAAAATTCATTTCAAGTTTAGTAGGTATTTAGTTAGGTATTTAGATACTCTTCAAAGCTGTTAGGGGGTACTTACACTCCATTTCTCAGTACAAGAAAGAGTTTGTTTTCATGTCATGAAGCAATTAGCTGTGCGTGCGTGTGTGCTTATAGTCTGAAGCATAACGCTGATCAAATCGAGCAACCAGCGTCAATGAAAATCAGGATTTCATGAACTGTGAAGTGAACTAAACACAGACCGAATTCCGTGTCTGCTTCTTTATGAATGTTAATCCGACTGTGAGTGGGGATGCACACTGTTTGCAGTGAGCAGTGTTATTGAGACTATAGCTGCACAGTATATCGCCTGATCAGGACTGGTGTTTTCCCAAGTTAACACCACATGATGCCTGTAGGAGAATAGAGTTTACAGAACGGCACATGCACAGTCACAGAGTAGTCTCTGTTTTCTCTGTTTTGATTCAATTAATGAGTTTATTTAGGAACGAGCGGAAAGAGCCCTGCATCTGCCTGCAAATATTTACTAAGTTTAGTAATTCACCAGAAATACATTCTCAATCACAATAAGAAGAGACAGAAAAGCTTAGCAAACTTCTGAACCTACAAAGTAATTACCAAGAAAGGAAAGTAATGTTTACTGTGAACTCAATTCTCAGTAAAAGAGTCAAATCTCAGTTAAGTTCAACAACATTTTGGTGAGACGGTTCATAAAATTAAGAGTTCAAGAAGTCCAGCACCCTTTTGGGAAATTGTTCTTCCCAGCTCCTCGAGGAGGGAAAACAGATGCAGGTTTCATTTCAGGAAGAGGGAGGGATGTGAAGGAAGACACGAGTATATGAACAAATTGTTATATTGTTTGTTTTCTAATTTTTTGCAGATGTCCATTTAGCATGAGGAATGGAATCTGTTGTTTATTATCTTCTCCAATTCCCCTTTCCGTTGGGGATGTTTGGAGTTCAGCTGTATTAACTTCCAATTGTTGATCAAACGTCTTGAGGGGTCTGCAGGGTTCAACAGCTCCTCCAGACATGAGCATTATGACCGGATAGAATGAAAAGCCAATTTGAGTCTGCCTGAGCTGTTGAATCTTGCAGTAGAGAAACTATGGAACATTTGGGAGAATTGATTCAGGAGTTGAGGGAGGAGCTGAGGGTAGCTCATCAAGAAAATGCTAAATTAAGGAGGAAGGTAGAAGAGTTGGGGGAAAAGATGTCACAAATACAGTGTTCCCTTGGGCAACAGCAGCCCTCTGAGACACAGGATCTTGGAGGGGGAAGAGAGCCCCCAATATTGGCCAGGGAAGATTCAGATATTGCAATAGGATCTATAGGTGGGCAGGTGCTTTATCAAGTGCCTGTCCCATTAGCACCCCCGGAACGTTTTGGTGGAGATTAAAATAAATGTCAAAGCTTCTTGACTCAAAGTGAGTTGCATTTCCTTTGCAAACCCGAAGGGTTCCCAACCGAGGTAGCAAGAGTAGCCTTTGTTCTGTCCTATTTAACCAGGGAAGCAGTGCATGGTCTGCCTTCTTAGTGGCACAAGGGAATCCAATTTTGAAGAATTGTGTCCAGTTCTAGGAGGAGTTCAGGAAAATGTTTGGTAAAAGGCAAGTTTCTCAGGAGGTAGATAGGGAGTTGCTGGAACATAAGCAGGGAAATAAAGATTTAGTGCGTTATATCACACAACGTAGATCCCTAATATTGGAGAGTGGGCAGAGGGAAACAGGGCCTCCTTGTTTTACCGAGGTTTGCAAGGTGATCTGAAAGATGCTTTGTTTAGTTTAGTTTAGTTTCTTTATTTATACCGCACACCGAACCCTGAGGTACCCGGGCGCCAGAGACTTAGAATGAGTTCAGCAAGTTACATGCATTTTCATGTTATACGAGACAATAGCAATAAGTGAAAATGACCAGGTTACATAGGGGTCGCAGTAATGAGACAGGGTGGGGAACAATACAAGTGAGGGAAGGTGATTAGTCAATCAGTTGAACATTACTTGTTGACAAGACAAGACTTTGTTTTTGCTTTGAAGGTCCAGAACGAAGGTTCCTTTCTAACGTTAAGCGGTATAGCATTCCATTGTTTAGCTGCTAGAACCGGGAATCTAGAACCAACTGCTTTTTTTAGGGTGAATTTGGGAATGTTAAGGCAGTAGTTGTTGATCAGCCTACATCCTGTAATGCATTCATTGACTTGGTTATGCAGGTGTATTATCGTTTGGGGGAGACAAAGAGCAAGCGTAGAAAGGGCTGGAGTGAGTTTAAGATGTCCCAACGTTTTGACAGACCCAAGGTGGATGGGGTGAATAAGCAGAAGAGAGTAAAGGCAATGGAGCATTGTGGAAGAGTGTGTGGGCCAGTATCTAAGGAGAAGAAGGATAGGCAAAGAGCCAATCATCTGTGTTTGTATTGTGGGAGGAGTGGTCATTTTCTGTGGAATTGTCCCTATACTCCTAAAATAATACAATCATCCAACAACAGATTCCAGCAGGTTGCTAACACTCTTCAGGCAGCAGTTTCACATATTACAGTTAACGTATCCTTGCATTTTAAGGGTAGGTTGAAGGGGTCCGGGCCGGCGATGATTGATTCTGGTTGCAACAGGAAATGTTATGGATTGGGCGTTAGCAACGTTTTTGGGAATTCCACTTGTTCGGAAGGGTAAGTGGGCCAGGTGAGGGCGGTGGATGGTTCCCTGTTGACTTTGGGACCCATCACCAACGAGACAGTTCCATTCTAAATGTCTATGGTGGGAAGTCATGGGGAGATCATTGCCTTTGGGTTAATTGATGCACCCCAATCACAGATTATCCTGGGAATACCATGATTAACTTTCCATAGTTCTGTGATTGATTGGAGTAGAAGAGTATTGGATTTTAAATCTGAATTTTGCAAAGAACACTGTATTAATTTTGATCGAGAAGACGAGGCACAGAGTGAAGATGAGAAGAGACCTTTAGCCCTGGCAGATGGTTGTGGAGTAGTTCATTCCATTGGAGCTGTTTTGGGGATGTTACTTCAGTGTTCCAATGAATTTGTGGACGTCTTTGATGAAGTTGATGTGCGAGAGTTGCCCGGAAAAAGTCCTGAGTCCCGCGCAGCCTGCTGGTTTTACTGCCACGGCTACTGCCGGACTCGTAATGAGGCCCATAGATTTCCAATTAACCATTTTAGGGCGCACTTTAAGCGTACACATAGGTTGGAGGGACTGGACTCTGGAAAAAACATTGTTATCCTCCCTTCAACTAAATTATTGATTTAGTGCATGGATAAAACTAAAGGATAGCTCAGCGGCAACGTGCTCGCCTTGGACATGGAGCCACACAGGTTCAATCCCCAGGTCCGCGCTTAGAAACCCACGGGTATTAAGCGCGTTATAAATAACTTATCATAACATGTTCCAAAGCTGGTATTCCAACTGACGTCATACGTTCCCTAGGCCACACACTTCACCACAAGACTACTTGAAAGCGTAACGAAATTGTGTAAAGCGTCACACGTTGGCATTTAACTTTGCAGATAATATGTCAGTACAAATTCTTGGGTTTAAAAGGAGTGCAACTTTTATGCTCCGCCAGAAAGGTTTTAGGAAAATATAGGCTCTGCGGTTATTTGTCAGATGTTGAATACTGGTTTTCTGAACTGCTTATTTGGTCTTTGGGCATTTTTCCATTAGAGAAAGGGCAAATGAATTAAAATTTCATATTTTGCTTCCGGAATTTTCAATTCCTGTGGCTGTTACTTCCCATTGGTCCCCCATACTTCTTTCTGCACTTGTGCCCTGTACAGAATGTAATAATAAGGCAGGTGAATATGTATATGTAAAGTGCTTTGGGTAAAAGCACAATAGAAATAACTAATTATTATAGTGTTCTGATATTAGTAGACACCTTTGTTTTGTGAATTGGTACTGTTCGCCTGCGTTCAGGTTTTAACATGGTGGAATCCTAACGGGATGGCGCTATTTAAAAAAAATATAAAAAGCGATTCTCTGCCACATAGCTGGACTGGTCAGCCACTGCATCTCTCCATATTGCATCTCTGTGTATTGCTTTGTCACCTGCACTTCTTGGTAACAACTTTGTTCGACTCCTGCTCCTCTCTTTATAGATGTTGTTGAGGACCTGCCCCTATACAGCGGTGTTGTTCTTCCTGTGCCGAACATCTCTGCACAAGGGCATAGGTAGATGTTCCTTTTTCTAGGCCTGGAGTAAAAATAAAAAGTTAAATATTTCTATCAAATGAGTCTAGTGTGTTTTTTGCCTTGAAGCCATGATTCAATCCCAGGTCATCAATGTCCCAGGCTAGAAACCAGACCATGTGAAAGGAGAATGGAACTCTGTAAAATGTCTCACACGGAGATGTTAGTATAATGTCTCACATCGAAAGAGTATAGATCAATAGGGATCTGTGTGTTTAAAAGGTGTGTACCTTTTATATCTATCCAGCAACGTTGCAGGAAAACAGCTCACATTGTTTTTATGGTGTTGATTAATTTTCTGAAAGCCAAATGCTTATTAGTCCTGTGCGCTCTCTTTGATTAGTAAGGCTTATGTTTACTTTCAGTGACTTCAATTCCTATTTCATATGTTGATGGGTCCTCATACCTCATTGTTTAGGGTTTGTGCGCTGCCCCCTTGTAAACGGGGCTGGCTGCATGGGAAAAGTATTGGTGCATCACAGAATTGGTAATGGTTTGCGAGAGCATGGCCACCACACATCCCATAAATATGTTAGTTTTGGAGGGAGTCCCAAAGCCCGAGACCTCCATCACCCCTTTCCCCATTCTATTCATTGCACAGGCTAGGAAGAGCTAAGTGGAGACACACACCCAATTGGAAGCAAGACTACACTAGCAACACAGGTTTGATTGCCGGGTCCGCGCTTAGAAACCTCTGGGTGTTTAAGCCGTTATACATATGTAACTATTACGCAACTAAGAAAACAAACAATTCCTGGCTGTGTGAGCGCTTTAAAAATGTAAAATTAAAAATTAAAAAAAATAGCTGTACCAATGAGACATTATTGAGCTGTCCATATGAATTACATTCAAGTCCCATGAAACTGAGGGGGCACCCAATTATCCTGGGTATAATGATATAGAATATTAACAATATACCATTTCAAAATAGCGCATGTTCGAGTTTCACAAAAGTGAAGCGGCAGCCGGCTCTTTTGAGATGACATTGGTTCAAGTGCCAGAAAAGTGATATAGGATTTGCAAGCCATATTTCAATGTATCTCGCATTCAAACGTCACTGATGGAATGGGGGCATGTACAAGAGGTTGCTTCAATGTGTTGTGTTGAAGTCCTAATAAATGTGATTAGGCATTCATAAGCCACCATTCGACTGTTCTAATGGTAATTTGTGTTCTTATCTGGTGCTTTATGCCATAGTTTTTGCGCTTCTAAACACTGTAATAAAAGGCTCTCTTTATACCATTTTATCCTGCTTAAGATATTGACTTGGAAAGATGACAGGCTAAAGTCTGTCATCCTGCTTTGGTATTCATACCTGTAAAGTGCAAGCTGCCGCCTTGCCTCAGAGCTGCACTTTATGTGTGAGCTAAGCATCCGGACAAACAATTGTGGCCTGGGTTTATCGTTGTAGAATAGGGATGTGGAACATTTACCAGCTTGGGATCCATTGAGGTCACACACAAGTACCTCACAGTGATCTGGCATGAGGCACTATTCTTTGTTGGTGATGCAGATTCAAGACCCTGTGGCATCAAGCCAATGAATTTCATATCTGTGGTGCATAGGCTGGAGTTTTTGTATGTGTACTGTGAGTAACAAAATAAAACATAAACAGTGCTTACTAGTGCGAGCCCCTGCTTTCCTTGCTGTCCAGAACCCCATGTGCAATACATCTGAGCTGGTCTTGCCTCTAGCCTATGGGATCAAAGCATTCTCCAATGGGAGAAGTTGACTTGACATTCACTGCGATCTTTAGCAAATACTATGTCTTCTATTCTATATAAATACCTAGGTTTGCCCATTACACACAACTAATATTAGCAATGGAGCAAAACGTATTGTGTCATCTAATCATGTGTAGTCTATTGCCTGCCCTGCCCATCCATGACATGCGTTTTTGCATTGCTTTCTAAACGGCCTGTCAGTGAGGATGTGCAGATGGAGTAAAGCAGCATTCAGCACTGTCTCACAGACGACTTCCATCTCCTGGTGCTGTGCTGCATTGTGTCACTGCCTACTCACCCTTTGGCCACCTGTAGGAGAGCACAGAGTAACGTCCTTTGCCAAACGGAAAGAGACGGGATGCTCTAAAGTGGATTCCAAATGAGACTAGTTACAGAGGGGGGGACAGTAAGGGTGGCTGGGGGACGGGTGTGGCAGAGGCTCATCAATACCATCGGGTGAAGAGTGTGGAGCGAGTGTTCCTAGCAACAGGAGCAAGCGGAGGGTGGCACGAATGTGGAGCGAGTGTTCCGGTGTTCCGTGGCTCCGAGGAGGTGAGGAGAGAGTCACGCGCTGGAGCCTCATCACCAGGAGCTGGACTCACGTGTACACACCTCCTTTGCATCCCTCATTCCCCTTTCTTCTTTATCGACATAGGGACTGACCCACTGCTCAGGAGCGCATAGACATCTGGCGAGGAGGGGGGGGAGGGGGGGGCGTAACAGCTGATAATACTGGATGCAAGCAGCAACCCGGAACTCTGATCAGCCTTCACCACTGGCACCTCTGCCTCATATTGACGTGCTTAATGTTCCCCTTGCGCAATCACAGAGTGAAGACTGCGGGGCTGCGCCCTTTGATCCACTGCAATTGCAAGTGATTTAATAGCCGGCAGGCCATGAAAGGGAAATCAAAACACTACCCGCTTAGAAGCATGGAACGCATTCCACCCGAACAAGAAATGCCATTGGCTGTGGAGCCTGAGGGTGGCCCAGCCAGCATTACAGATCAGGCGAAGGTCACTGCTTTTTCCCCCCAGAGGAGAAACTATACAGTCCAGTACTCATTGATAACACTAGCATTATGGACATGATGAGGAGAGGGGGGAGATCTGTATGGAAATGAGCACGATATGTTGGGACCAGTCCTCCTGCAAGTGGAACATGATATGACCTCCTGTCTGACTGAAGACTTCATGATTTTGGAAAAGAAAATAAGGGCAGTGGAAAGGGTATACAAGCGCCTTAGTGCTTCTCCGGGCCTCTTCAAGACTTTAGAAGAGGTGGAGATCACAATCTTGGGTACGGGAGACGTAAATAAGGGGAGGTCGGAGCCGAGACCCTCTGTGACTGATCGAACGGGGCTCCGGTTTCAGGGGGATGAGACGAGACGGGACATCTGGGAGGTAGGAATGAGCTCGCTAACAGCCTTGAACATAGTCCATCAATCTTTTATTAGACTTTATGACATATTGGCATTGGAAGTGCAAACAAACACAGGCACACTTAAGGAAACTTCTTGGATGGGTGGGGCAAGAGTATAGGAAGGCTTAAAAAGACATTCAGGAAGCGCTACTAGGGCGAAGACTGCTCTTAAGGAAAAAGGGGGAATGGTGGAAAGTAAAGCCAAGGAGAACTGAGGAGCGATGGGCCGAGGGACTCGCCCAACGGGGGCCTGAACTAATTTAATAAAAAACAAAACCCCTAAAGAATGGGGCTAAGTCTTCTAACCGAGTATCAGGCAGGTTCCTCAGGAACATTAGGGCGGGGCTCAGGGAAAGGTCCAGCAACCACAAGAAAGTCTCTGCACTTCCTAGATACGGGAAGAAAGGGGTGGGTGTAAGCACTCATGAAGTACCCCCCCCCCATGGACCCATGGACGGTCATCACTCAGAAGGAATTGGTGGGCGCAGGATTGCCCGTGGAAACAAAGAGGGGGTGTATAGCTGAGTCTGAGGACAACATGCCCAATCCAACGAGAGTTGCCAAGGCAGGGCCTCATAAATCTAGAGAGGGAACTGGAGTAATTCAAGAGGAAGCTGGGGCGGCCACCTACAGAAACCCAGTAGGGAGGGGGGCTTTAAAAAAATGTGCCCTGGAACAGATATAAGGGGGAGGCCCGAGGCCTAGAAACTTTGTATCAAAGGGGTCTCGGAATGGAGGAACAGATTAAGGCAAACTACATAGAGAACAGGGCAGGAATGAGGGGAGTGGGCCCAGAGGGAGGTGAGCTAGGCAATAGCCAGCCCAATCACAAGTTGACCCAATCACATTTGAATCTGTTTTTGATGAGGTCAGGGATGTGCCCTTAAATAGGCAGCACATTCTGACGCTGTTATCCTCCATTCCTGCCTTGAAAGCTTCTCCTCAAAGGACATAAAATGTGTGCACATGCGACTGCACACACCTGGGGAAATGCACGGTCCATTTGTATTCTAAGATAATTGAGAACATGGTGAGCGAGTGCCAAGAAGAAATACTGTTGCATGGGTACGGGAGCTATCACGCTTAGGGGAGTAGCAATAATGGGGAAAGGCTCAGACTATTTGGAATGGGGTGGCTTTCCAGTGCTCTCCCAGTGAAGCATAGATTCCAGACGGGCTTCCAATAAGAGGAAGCACAGGCTAATGAGCTGGAACTCGCGAGGGCACAATTATTTTGTGAATGCAGATATTGAAGAAAGGTTTCTGGGAGTGGATGTAAGAAAGGCCTTAAAGGGGGTTTCAAGGGGGCTTATTAGTGGCCATTAAAATTCAGAAATTTCGGGTGTTAAGGAATTTAAATCTAGTAAGCACGGAATGTTGTCAGTCAGGCTAATTGAGACAAGGGAAGGTCAGACCACACTTGTCCTTCTGATCAATATATAATTTAATCCTCTTGCTGGCACTGTGGAGAGCATTATAAATAAGTTGATAATGTTTTGCTTAATCAGCACAATGAAATTCCCAGGAGCCTAATTATATTTGGGGGAGATATCAATTGCAAATGTGATCTGATTCCGGGAGAGTAGGAGCGTGGGGACATGTATGAGCTGATGGGAGAAAGGGTGTATACATTTAAAGAGGCCAGCATTGGGAGCATGTGGTCTCAATTCCTGTAAAGGTGAAGTTTTACACAAACCAATAGGACGGGCAATCCCAAGGGAGAAATGGAACTTACCTGGTCGAACAGAGTTTCATGCTCCACAATTGACTACATTTTTGTAAACAATGTGGCCTTGGAAGAGGAAAAGACTCTGAAGATAGTGAAAACTAATCTTAGTGATCACGTGATGTTGGTTTTATCCCTGCTATTGGAAGCATCTGGAATGCATAAGGAGTCATTGGAGAGAAGAAACTTGACTATAGTAAGTTCAAAGAATGGGTTGGTTCAGTACAGCCGGAACACCACTGCACTGAATACAAAAATGGCTGCCTGGTGAAATAGCCTCTCATTCCTGGAGAAGAGGACGCACTCATCCCCTGAAGGCTTCCAGATTTTGTTATCAAGACTGGGGCAGGAGACAGGGAAGGTGCAACCTACGCAGGGTAGAGTAGAATTGTAAAATAGGAGTGACAACGGGCTGAACTATGCTGTTCTTAGGAGACTGGGGGGCTGAGAAAACAGATTAGGGAGATCTCTAAGTCTCAGTCTTTAAAATGGGCAGGAAAGCACAAGGAGAAAAGGGCACTAACTCAGTGCAGGCAGCATATACTTAGGCAGTACACACAGGTCAATCAGGATCTACTAAGGAACATGTCAAGAATGACACAAGGTCCATTTGGTGGACCTTAAATAACAACGGTGCAAAGCAAGTCTCAATCCAATCATCAGTGTATCTGAAGTGTGGGTAGGGTTTGTCCAGGCCAAATTTAAGGGGGCAAGTGACCCTGGTCCCAGATGGGAGCTATCCCTGGGATATCCCGGGCATGGGCATGTCACTTTGATAAAGAAGACTTTGAAGAAGTGATTAGCAAATTAAATAATTCACGGGCCAGTGGCCGAATTCAATTTTGAAAAACAACTCCCGCCTTTGAGCAGACACATTGAGTCACTTGTTAAACAGATAGCGGAGCGGGAACAGGCAAATGTCCCCTTTCTTGCTCTAAATCCATCTTAGTCCCTATTTATAAAAAGGGAGATAGGAGTTCCCTGCTGAGCTATCGCCCCGTCTCCCTTCTGGACACCTCCTCTAAAGTGTTTGCCACCTTGCTTTTGAAAGAAGAAAGTGGGTGGATGCATCACAGTGGCTTCACCCGTTACAGACCTGGTCCGCAGGGGGATGGGTACTATGCAGAGCAGCCTGGTGCTAAACCATGTGTGTCAGATGTGTCGGGTGCGGGGTGCATGGCAAAAACTCTGTATGTGGCGGCATTAGACCTTTCAGCAGAATTCGACAATGTGCACTTGGGCCTGTTGTGGAACAAGCGTGCGATTTGGGGGGTGCACCCTGGCCTACTGAACTTGATTCAAATGTTATATACAGGCAATTCCACAAAGGTAAAGCTAAATATCAGTGGTAATCTCTCTGGGGACATTGAGATAGGGAAGAGGGTCTGCCAAGGGTGTGCGCTGGCCCCCACCCTATTTAATCTGTACTTGGCAGATCTGTGCGATGAATTGACAGACTGGGTCAGGTATGCCCCCCGGTGGTCTGATTTTACGGTAGGATGTATCGCCTATGCAGATGATCTGATCTTATTGGACTACACCCCGGCAGGGCTACAACGCATGTTGACAGGTGTCACAGACTATCTCAAGCGCAATAAACTCACAACAATTCATGCTAAATCATGTGTTATGATCTGCAGTAAGGCGAAAAAACAGAAAAGCTACAAGTGGACAATTAACAACATAACTGTAGAGAAGGTAGACAGCATTTGCTACTTGGGCTTTTTAATCTTGAATAAGCAAAAACAAGAAAGACAGGGAAGAGAAGGTTGGAGCTTGCTTGTCCCTATTAAAAGTAATCAAGAGGAGACTGTGCATATTCACTCATATCCTTGATAGAGTTTTACAAGTTAAAGATCACTTCAACCATCTTGTATAGTTGGCAGTAAATGAACTTTAGGAATAGGCACTTCGTAGACAAATTAGAAGGTAGGATCCAGAAGCAAGCACTGAGGTTGCCTACCTCTGTCCTGGTCAGTGTAATCAGACTTGAGCTGGGGTTGGTTTCCTGGTGCCCACAATATATGAAGCGCAGCTTGACTCTCTATCATACAAAATGTCAAAAGCCGAGAAACCACATATAACTTTTAACTGAATGTGCAAATGGTGAAGGGATCGAATCCCTTCCTACCGAAGTTTAAAAGAAACTGTGAGCATTTTACGAGTCTCCTACAAATTGAGGGGGAGGTACCTGAACCAGTCCGGAAAGACCAAATTAAAAGATGGGTTAGAATAACTGATATTCAAGACCTGGGACAATAGAAGCTGTAAGGAGGGAAGGAAATAGCACATTTTCCATCAAGGGAGGTCAGGCCATATTTGGGGAAATTCCCCTCAGAAAAACTCAGAGAATGGTTCCTCAAGTTTAGGCTAAGGTGCCTGCGGACTGTGGAAGTGATTGGCCCAAAGATGGGGATCCAACCCGATCTACGTCTTTGTAGACTTGGTGGGAATAAAAAGGAGTCAATTGAACATTTGGTTATGGCATGTTCGTGCATGGCTAACAATAGGCTCCTAAGTTTCAAACCCTACATTAATTCAACCTCTTTGGTGCTGGCATATGAGTTATGGCAGAGATTTATGATGACAGTCCATATGGGGCTCATGCTTACCCTAACACATTTTTTGAGGGAAATATTTGATAGAATTTACGGGGTAATGGCTTTGGCAAAGGCCAATTTAGAGCTGCTAACTTGAAAGCGTGCTTACTTTTTCTCCTGTGTTTTCTTTCCTTCTTTTTTCTGGGTCTGCATTCTGGGTTTGTGGTATTGAACGCCATGTCAATAGAATTGGGGCGTATTCTATTGTTGGCAGTTTGGACTTTTATGAAGAGGCAAGTTGCCTCAGTTTGTGACAAATTGTATGTTTATTTTATTTATTGGATTCAAATGTATGGTACTGTATAAAAGTAACTAGTGTACTAAAAACAATACTTTATTTTTTAAACAACAGGGTGAAGAGGAGGAAGCGGCCGCCTGGTCCTGTTAAGAAAAACATCAGACAAAATGAGCAATTGGGTCCCTATGTACATACAGGAATTCATGTTTTATCCTCTCTCTCTCTCTCTCTCTCTCTCTCTCTCTGTCTCTCTCAAATGTAAGTAATATTCACACTCCCATACACTCTAAACTACATTGATGGTGAATACATTTCTATTTTTGATTGTGCTTTTGCCTTTCCATTACAAATGCAAAGCTAATAATCTCAATACCAATGTTCAATATGCCAGTAATATAAACAATACCGGATGGACTTCACAGAGAAATTCTGTAAAAATGACAAGTTGTAAGGTTTCCGTGAGCTGTAGCTGCACAGTGGGTGGCAAAGTGGTATGGGACTACAGATTATGAAGCATAAAGTTAGGTCTTGCCTTGCCATCAAATTCCTAGTGGTGATTTAAGATGTTGGCCAGGCCACAACATCCATGCCAGAGATCAGAACCTTCTGAGTGGTGAGAATGCCATGTCAACATGGAGCTCTATTCAATCACAACCCAGTAGATTCTGTGTGTGAATATCAGCAGAATTTATGTGGCTAAGGATAGTGTGGCTCTTAATATTTGACAGCTACTTCAGCTGGTGAGGCTGATAGGCCAAGAAGAGGAGAAATATCTGGTTTAAAGGGGCGTTTTAGTTAATGAGCAAAGATTAGTGTTGCATCCGCCCTGATAAAAGCCCCGCCCCAGAGCACGGGAGGCAGTTCCGGGCCAACCTACGCACTGTGTGCTGCTTGGTTTCTTTGCTCCTGCTGGAGCTGTGACATAGCGGCGTGCTACCTACCATCCTCACTGATCCAGTCTCCCCGCGCGCAGAGCTGCGGAGGCTGGATTTAACAATGGCGACGAGGTGATTTACTCGAGACACAAGCGCTCGGCGCTCGACAGGCTCCGGATAGCTCACGGCTATTGTGAATCAATTTTTGGACACCCGATGGGGGGGATATGCACGTGAACCCCCACCCACAAAAAAAAAAAAAAATGTTCCTCCTTCACCAGGGGAGAACATCCCCCACCTGCATCAACCTGACCCAACCTACAAGGGGCGGCCTACTAAGACGTGGAGGCGCCAGGACTCTCCATCTGCCTCCCAGGAGTCAGAAGCTCCAGAAATCATCGGAGGAGGCCCAAAGCTGATCCACATTGACTTGGTCAGCGCGAGTGCACGTGGTGAGTGCTGGATATCGCAACTGCTGCCCACTTGAACAATCGAAGGGATCGCCAAGGGACCTGCACCGAGGTGAGGCAAGCATACCACAGCATGGCGACCGGAACATCCACCCCCAGACCCGGCACACCGTCAAGATTGACGGCAAACCTGTCGATGTCATCACCACAGGCTCGCCCGCAAGGGAGTTCCTCGGGATTGATCCAGCCTTTTGACCCCTTCACAGACCCGTCATCAGTTGGCCCCAGGTGGCAACTATGGATCCAGAAATTCGAAATGGCGATGGAATGCAAGGACATAACAACTGCCAGGAACATTAGGACACACCTGCTGCTACACGTGGGGATGAGGTACTACGCATATTTAACTCTCTAACCGTTGACGATGGCCAGGATGCATACCAAAGTGCAAAAGATGCCCTGACGGCACACTTCCTCCCCCAATTAAACCCGGACTATGAGACCTTCATATTCTGCACCACCATTCAGGCAGAAGAAGAAACGCTGGACGCCTACCACACACGGCTGAGGAAGTTAGCCATGTACTGTGAATTCACAAACGTTGAAAAGGAAATCCGGAGGCAACTCATCAATGGCATCCAATCGGAGAAACTGAGACGGATGGTACTTGGTGAGAAAGGCATCTCCTTCACACGGATTCTCGAATTGGGTCGACAAAGAGAACTGGAACATACCAGGGCTGCCGACATGGGGGCAACGCTACAAAAACTGCAGCCCGCCCTCACCACAGCCATGGTGTCCCATGTCACCAACAGACAACTCACGAGGGACGAGGCTGGTGGCAGCTACGCTCAAAACAGGTGGCAACCACGTGTCCCGGGTCCCACAGAGTGTGGATGGTGTGGTGGACCGCGACATGGTCAGTGAAACTGCCCCACGCAAGGAACAACATGCGGGGCATGTGGTAGGAAGGGCCACTATGCGAAGGTATGCCGGTCAGTGGGCACCACGGCACAGCCCCCGCAGAACCCTCAAGAAAAGAGCGGGACCAAGAAGAAGAAGCAGGCCAGCGCAAGGCGAGTCGAAACGGCCAACTCTTCGACCGAGGAAGAGGGGGATGCTGTCTCAGGCATGCAACATGAAGCCAGTAAGGAACAATGGAGAAAAGGGAGGAAGGTCTACCTAGTGTCTGCGTTGGATCAGGGGCACACAACACAGAGAAAGAACCTCCGAAGGCGGCGAAAATGCTTGGTCACCATTCAAAATCAGCAAGTATGGATGACCATTGACACGGGAGCCTCTGTTAACGTCATGCCCACAAGCATGTTCCAGACGTTACAACCACAAGCGGACCTGAAGGATACAGACACACTGCTGTCTGCGTACGGCAGCAGGAAGCCTCTACCGGTCGTCGGCCGGTTCCGCACCACTCTCGTCCACGGCGAAAACAGACTATGGTCGAAAATCTACGTCGTGAAGGCGGGGATCGAATGCCTTTTGAGTGGGGACGCGGCTGAAGATCTGGGGTTGGTCAAGTTCATCTGCCAAGTCGATGAAGTGCAAGAAGTCGAGAACATTTTGAAGCACTACCCCAAACTGCAAAAGGGGATAGGGTGTCTGAAAGGGAAGACCATCAGACTCCACATTGATGAATCGGTACAGCCAAAGGCAGTGAGACATAGGAGGACACCGTTCCACATGCGAGAACAGGTGGAGAAAAAACTCAAAGCGCTGGAAGAAGCCGGAATAATAGAGGAGGTGACTGGGCCTACACCATGGGTCTCCCCGATGGTAGTAACAAGAAAGCACAAACAGCCCGGCAAAGTCCGGATTTGCATAGACATGCGTCTCGCGAACACCGCCATCAAGCGGGAGCGCCACATCACACCCACACGCGATGAAATTGTGGCCGACCTTACGGGGTCGCGAGTGTTCTCCAAAGTTGATCTGAAGGCAGGATACCACCAGCTAAAGCTTCACAGAGACTCTCGCTACATTACCACATTCTCAACACATCTGGGGCTGCGGAGGTACAAACGCCTGAGTTTTGGGATATCTTCAGTGGCTGAAGTCTTCCAACAAACCATTCAAGAGGTCATCTGGGACATACCTGGTGTCCTCAATGTGAGCGACGGCATCCTGATTCACGCACATGACAGGGAAGAACATCTCAAGAGGCTCCAGACGCTACTGGGCAGGCTAGAAGACGCTGGATTGACCATACTTAAGGAAAAGTGTGAATTTCTCAAATCTGAAATCACATTTTTTGGGTACAGATTCAGCAGCACAGGCATTTCCCCCGACCCCCAGAAGGTTGCAGACATTCAAGCAGCAAGCCCGCCGATGACACCCACTGAAGTGCGCAGTTTCCTGGGCATGGCAACCTACTGCGGTAGGTTCATCCGAAATCTGGCCACTCTCTCGGAGCCCCTACGCGAACTGACCAAACTGAACACCAAATGGGAATGGAGGCAGAAGTGCCAGGAGGCTTTCGAAAACATTAAGGAGTCCCTGTCCGCCGACACGAAAATGGCGTACTATTACACCGAGCTCCCGACGGAACTGTTCGTGGATGCGAGCCCCGTAGGGCTAAAGGCCATCCTCATGCAGGTCACCAAAGAGGGGGAGAAAAGGCCCATCGCATACACATCAACAGCTCTCACGATGACAGAACAGCGGTACTCTCATATCGAGAAGGAGGCCATTGCCGTGCTATGGGGGTGTCGTCATTTTCACCTATACCTCTATGGATAGAGATTCACAGCGATCACAGATCACAAACCCCTATTACCCATCTTCATGGGTACGTCGTCACACCCACCAGCAAGGATCACTAAATGGTTGCTGCACCTCCAGCAGTACAATTTTGAACTGGCCTACCAGCCGGGAAGTGGAAAACCGGCAGACTTCCTCTCAAGGCACCCTCGAACGGCAACCTCACAAGAAGTCCAAGTGGCCGAAGAGACTGAGGAGCACATATGCCAGGTAGTGCGAGCCATGAGGCCAAAGGCTGTCAGCATCGAAGACATTGAGTCTGAGTCCCACAAAGACCCATGCTGCGACCTAGTGAAGGACACCATCATCTCAGGTGACTGGAAGACCTTCATGACAAACACCCACAACAGGACAGTGGAAGCGAAGGTTTTTCTCTACGGGATGTTCACCGTAAAACAAGACCTGTCGATCGCAGAGAGCGGACTGCTGCTCAGGGGAAATCGGATTGTCATCCCACCGAGCATACAAGATAGAATAGTGGCACTGGCCCACGAAGGACATCAAGGGATGGCAAGGACAAAAGCTCGGATCAGGCACCGGGTGTGGTTCCCACAGATTAACGAGAAAGTTGAAAATCTGTTAAGTACATGCCTACCCTGCCAGATAACCGGGGCCCTGCCTGAACCCGAACCCATTCAGTCAGCGGAACTTGGTCGTGGCCGGTGGTATGCCATCAGCATCGACTTCTGCACACTACGGGAAGGCCGCCTCTACCTCCTGGTGGCCATTGACGACCACTCCCGATATCCCGAGGTCGAAATAGTGGAATCCACAGCAGCGGAGGTGGTCATCCCTGCCATGGAGAAAATGTTTGCAACACATGGTTTGCCCACCACCATCAAGAGTGACAATGGTCCCCCTTTCACAGGGAAGGAATTCAAACAGCATTTGCACGAACTGAACATCAAGTACCATCACATTATGCCGTGGTGGCCCCAGGCGAACGGCGATGTAGAATGTTTCATGAGGACCCTGAACAAAGTACTAAGAGTGTCAAAGGCGAATGCCAGCCCGTGGAAGATTGACCTATACCGGTTTCTGCGGAACTACCGGGTCACCCCTCACAGCACGACGGGCGTCCTGCCAGCTGACCTCATGTTCGGCACAGTAATAAAATCCTCGATTCCACATCACCCCAGCAGGACCCTGGACGAAGTCAATGAGGAGCGCACGGAGAGAAGGAGAACGAGTGCCAACGCACACATGAGTGTCAAGAGGAGGGCGAGACCGTCCGATCACCAGGTGGGCGACCAAGTGATCATGCTGCGAAATCCGACAAAGTCAAAACTGGACACCAGATACGACGAGCTCCCATGGACCAACTGTCAGTGGCAGGCAAGGGACCATGGTGACGGTAACAAGAGGATGCCGCCGGGTGACAAGAAATGCGTCATGGTTCAAGGCGGTGCCACGCAATCTGTAGACCGATGGAGAAGGCCACCAGGAAGATGAAGCATCTCAGTCCAACGAAGAAGGTCCCGCGCCCCTCCAGGACGAGGCAGCAGCGGGTGAGAGGACGTGGGAGCAGTGGAGCGAGCCGGACATGGGTGAGCCGGACAGAGAAGGTGAGCCACCCAATGGGACAGTGGGGGTCAGCCCCAGAAGAGGGCGCTATAGTTTGAGAACTGCCACGAGACCGCCCGCCAGACTCAAAGACTATGTATTATGTATGCTAGTCGGCCCCCTGTGGACTGTGAGCAAAGAGGGTCCTTGTATGTGAACAGTTTAAGATTGGTTTGATTTGAAGTCTATAGCATATTTGTGTTTAGCGTTAACCTTGTTTGAAATAAAGGAGGAATGTTGCATCCGCCCTGCGTCCCGCTATGCAGTGACGCAGGGCGCCCTAATAAAAGCCCCGCCCCCGAGCACGGGAGGCAGTTCCAGATCAACCTATGCACTGTGTGCTGCGTGGTTTCTTCGCTCCTGCTGGAGCTGCGACATAGCGGCCGTGCGGCCTACCCTCCTCACTGATCCAGTCTTCCCGCGCGCAGAGCCACAGAGGCTGGATCTAACAATTAGCATGCACACTCCTCACACTGAACTGTTTGCTTCTGTAGTGTTGGGATAGTGCAGGCAGCTTATACAACACTGCAACTCCCTCTGGTTATGATGGTGCCTTTTATCTATTATGTTACTAGGATTCATCCGGTGTAGGGTGACCAGATTTTCAAAACAAAAAACCAGGACGGCCAACAACATAAAAGAGGGACTACCCCATCGCAGCCCACCAATTACAGCCCCACGCCCAACACGCCCCCACAACCAACCCCCAACCATATTTCCAGCACTTCTCCTTTCTATAAACTATTTATAATCTCATTTGTGCAGTTTTGTCTGTGAATCGTGGCATGTTAATTCAAGACAAGCGTTTGCTCTAATTGAAATTACATCGCCTACTGGACAACCATTTGCAAGCCAGTCTCTGCGGCACAGTCAGTAAGTGTTCTGACTCGTTCCTGAGAGGTTGGGGGCTCGAGCCAAAACTCCAACTTCAAAATGCTGAAAGTGTTGTGAAAAGTAATTATGGTCTTTATTACCGTAGTCCCCCAAACATGCAAACCCCGGACGGGGTTTCAAAAATGAAAAAACTCCCAGACTCCGGGACGGAGGGTGATTTCCCTGGACTGTCCCGGGAAAACCCAGACGTCTGGTCACCCTAATCTGTTGCAACGCTGCCTTTTGCATGGGCTCCAGGTGCTCTGACATGTCTATGAGCAACTACATGTATTTTTACCATGGCTTTTTCTAATGTTGAATCAAAAAATTACATCCAGCAACCACAAATGTGTGTAATGCTTGTTGGGGGCTGCTCCGGATCACCGGGCAGCCCCATGATCATGTCGGGTGGCACCCGACAACATGCTCAGGGTCGCAGCGACCACGCTGCATACACAAAGGGTGGGGGTCACTCCACCCGCTCCGGGGCACCGGAGCTCCGCACAGGGGCTGGGTGGCAACCGGCTTACCGCGGCCCTGGCTCTGGGGGCACCCAGGCCGGGGTCGCCACCCTGGCCCAACTCACCGGGCCAGGGAAACACACAGGGACGGTGTTGCCGGGCAGGGACACCATCCGGACGGCGTTGCCCGGCAGGGGCACCGTCCTGGAGCTGGGCCCCGTCCTTGGGCCCAGCACACGTGGTGGGGCGCCACCATGGCGCTAACACAAGAACACACACACACCACGGAGTCTTGTTGGTCTCGACTGACGAGCCGGAAGCAGCTCGTCCCTTTTATTAATGTGGTTACATGGGAAGCCATGTGGCCACAACACACACTGGAGGATACCATGTCCTCCGGGCAGGGGTGACATGCAACACTCCTCCTTTTTCATAACGACAAAACAAAAACCCCACCATAACCACAACCACTATTATTCGAACTACTCTGCTAATCGTCACACCCTTTATTAACCTGGGTGAGTGGTTCTATCGTCACACAATACTAAAACTACTGGCACCATTTGAGGCATGCCGCGTGTTCAAATGTGCACCGTACTACACCACCCACCGAACCATTTTACACCAGGCTATATCTGCAAGCCCAGAGTGTTCATTGAGGACGTTGGTGATGACGTCTATCTTCTGCACCTCCGTATCTGGACACAGTCGGTGTCTTCCCTCACGTTCCCCAGAGTCAGAAAAACCGGCAAAGCCGCACCTGGGGAGGCCCAGGGGCCACATCGGCTATGTCCACTTGTATGGGGGGGCAACCCGCGGCAGGGCACTGTTGACGGAGGACAAGCCCCTCCTCACACTTCCCCCATCACAGAGGGGCTGCTGGTATTGTGTTAGGCCATTCAGGTCTCCTGCAGCTCTTCTTGACGGGGTGCTGTTGGCAAACGACAGGCTCTTCCTTCCCGCCCGGGTCAGCTAGCAGGGTGATGCTGGTGGTCTGGTGTCCAGGTGTCAGGACGCACAAGCACTCCGGAGAGCTGCAACCCCTGCGTGTGGAGATGATTACTTCCCCTCCACTGGGCTCGGGTTGAGCCTGGGCCACGCACCATTAGGGCGGGGCTACAGGGCACTCTGCCATTCGTTTTCTGATTGCCCCCTGGTGGTATGCCCACATGTTCCTCTTCACAGAGGCCCAGGTGGTAATGGGCCTGCTTCATTGATCCACTTTTCGGGGACTCAGGAGGCCCGCCTTCTGCCGAATTGACAGGCCCTGTTGAATTTGGGCCTGCTTCCCGTGGATAGGGAAGGGGGGGGGGCAGGCAGCTCACTCTCTCTGCCCGCTCCTCGGGGCAAGCACTCCATTGTCCTTGCGAGCCCAGCTGGTGATGGGCCCGCCTCCTTTGTTCCTTTTGCAGGCCCGTTTAATTCGGGCCTGCAACACCCCCTTTTTTTTTTTCTTTTTTTTTTTTGCGGGCCCAGCTGATGATAGGCCCGCCTTCCGTTGGGGGCCGTGTCAGCTGTTGGACGGCCCCTGCCCCAACTCCGTGCCCTGGACGATGCCGCTCCTCTGTCCGGGCCACCTCACGTCCTTGCAGCACGGCCGTGGGGATGGGGCACACTGCCCACGTACCCCGTCCCGCCTGCCATCGCCGAGCGCTCCTCCCGGTGTTGGGGGGGAAGACCACCCTCTTCATGCGGCCAGCGCCGCTCTCTGTCGGGGCCGCCTCAGCTGTTCCGCGGCCCCTCGTTTCCCTCCTCCTCCTCCCCGGGTGGGGAAACGGCTCCTTATTGCCTTGCGGGCCCAGTTGGGGCTGGGCCCGCATCGTTGATTTTCCTGCGCTGAAGTTGGCCGCTCCTTGTCTCCGCGGCCTGTGGGTGAGGGGCAGTGCCTCTGCCTCTTGTGGCCGACGCCGCGGGCGACTCTCCTTGGAGGGGCAGCTTCCCTCCTGGTGGTGATGGGGGCCGACCACATCCTTCGTGCGGGCGGGCAGCCGACGCCGCAGAAACTTCTCTCCCCCCACGGGGATACGGGGGAAAACAGCCTCCGCTCCTCCACATTGCGGGCCCAGTTGGGGATGGGCCCGCACCATATCTTCTTCGGGGCACGCGGGGCCCCTCGCCTCGTCGCCATTGTTGGGGGCTCCTCCAGATCACCAGGCAGCCCCATGATCATGTCGGGTGGCACCCGACAACATGCTCAGGGTCGCAGCGACCACGCTGCATACACAAAGGGTGGGGGTCACTCCACCCGCTCCGGGGCACCGGAGCTCCGCACAGGGGCCGGGTGGCAACCGGCTTACCGCGGCCCTGGCTCTGGGGGCACCCAGGCCGGGGTCACCACCCTGGCCCAACTCACCGGGCCAGGGAAACACACAGGGACGGTGTTGCCCGGCAGGGGCACCATCCGGACGGCGTTGCCCGGCAGGGGCACCGTCCTGGAGCTGGGCCCCGTCCTTGGGCCCAGCACACGTGGTGGGGCGCCACCATGGCGCTAACACAAGAACACACATACACCACGGAGTCTTGTTGGTCTCGACTGACGAGCCGGAAGCAGCTCGTCCCTTTTATTAACGTGGTCACATGGGAAGCCATGTGACCACAACACACACTGGAGGATACCATGTCCTCCAGGCAGGGGTGACATGCAACAATGCTGCCTGCCGACCACCCCCCCAAAGAGATTACCGGAAAAAGTCGCAAATTGCTTACATTTGCAGAAGTAGGATACTTTTTTGTTTTTGTGCCAATTTTATTTTGCTGTCCAGGCCCATTTCTTGTCCCATGCAGTCCGTCCATGAACAAGTCATTGAACACGTGGGAGTCAGACCTAAACTTCCTAACGCTCATTACGTTGAACTGGAAGGAGTAAGGCAACAACAGGGTCCATTAAGTGCGCTTCATCCAAGACTATAATAGGTTATCTGCAAACATTGCAGAGGGGCAGCAGTGAAGCACTTCCCTTGCTAATGAAAACGAGCGTTCAACCAGCTACAAAGGTGGAGCGTCCACAGCATGTGACAGTCCATCTTCTATTTCCGTCAATTCCACATAATGCGGCCTAATCTCCACATAATGGTCTCCTGGAATTAATAGATCGTCTTTTTTGGCACTGATGAGAAAAGGCAAATGAGATCAGCGCAGCAACAGATGCAGCTGGAACTCTTTGAATAATCTATCTTCGGGCCTTCCTCGGGGTGCTTCTGGACGCTTTCCAAGGCGATGCTCGGAATGGCGGCCAGGCTTCCATGCCGCACCATCTTGAGCAACGCGTCCCCTGAGCACGGGCTATTAACACTATCCATGCTGACTACGAAGAAGCTAGTCGATATCTTTGGAGATGTAATTGTTCCCGTAGTGAATTTATAAAGATTTCTTCCTCCGGTAATGCATCTTTGAAATGGCGCCTTTTGTTCTGCCGTCTTTCTTATAATGACTTGTCATTTCCTCGCTCTTCAAGCTCATCTCCACCAGGCTAGAGAACATTTTTACCAAGTGGGGAGGGCTTGAACATTGCACCCATTTAGGATTTAGGAGGTCTTTTTCCAAGTCCCTGCAGCGAAAATAAAGATGCAAAAGACAGGTGCAAAGCAGTTATGCCTTTCTCAACAGCTTTAGGTACACTACAGGGCATTTTATTTATCTTTTCAAAGGGGGTGGGGGTTTGGCACGAACAAGAAGGCGCGTTTCCGCCTTCCTTTGTGAAAATCACTTGGTTTAGCTCCAGCATAACATTTTCATGCTGCCTTAAAGTCAATAGATACCGCCGATTTTTTGCGGCTGAAAAAAGCTGGTGGGTTGCATTGGAATCCATCTGAAATGCTGTGGTTAAAAGGATGGCAGCTTGTACTCAATTTGTACTGCATAGTGCAAAAGGGCAACTTCACCAGCATTGTACACTTGTCTTTTCACTGAGTGAAAATTACAAACATTTATGGGGCCTGCTTGCAATAAGGAAATGTAAACATAGAGGGGGTCATTTGGTAATGGTTTGGGGTGTAAACTGAACGCGCAAATGCAAGGCGTGTTGCTTTTACCGCTTCATTTCGTGCTCGACCCCTTTTCCTGCTGATACGAGGCAGAGGAGTGGCACAGAGCGGAGACACCATCGCCGCCCTGCTTTCCTCCTCCATTTTATGTGAGCTCTTCGTTTCATGCTGGCATTAGATTTTTATGCAGGCGTAAAACAAATGGATTCCTCTGGAAACCGCCTCCCATTATGCCTGCTAATGATCAGGCAAATTCCATAGGAAATGCCACCTGCAAAGTGTACATCGTAGGTGGTATTTACCGTTTGGCAATGCGAGAGTAAAAGTAAAGAGTAAAGGTGACTGTGCCTTGTATTCCTCTTTACATTTGTGTGCCGCCTTACAAAAAATTGGAATTTGCATGCAGGGGACCTCGCAGCACATAAGTGCAAATATTGGTGATTGATTGATTGATTGATATTTTATTTCTATCGCGCTCATACACAAGTGTTTCAGAGCGTGGCCAGGCAGGAAAAGGGAACAGGGGAGAACAAAAACAACGATCTTACTAGGCCCAGTGACATTGAGAACGTGCAAGTGCAGGGTAGAGGGGGAGGGGGAGAAGTGCATGGAAGGGGGAACAAAAGGAGAGTGCGGAGCGAGAAGGAAATAAAACAAAAATAATAATAAAATAATAAATAAAAAGGCAACAAACAATGGGAGTGCAGCCAGCAAGTGGCAAGTGCTGGGTTTATGGCAGCAGGCCGTGTAGGTCTGAAAGTGCAGGAAGAAAAGGGGAGGGCTGTATGGGTACAGATACAGATCCCAGGCCCGGCCCGGAGGCAGTGCGTGAGGGTGGCAAGATGAGGGTGGCAAGATGAGCACGTACCTGGGCCTAGAGGACAGAGGGTGGCCAGGTGCATGGTGCCGAGGGAGAGCAGAATCAACAGGGGAGAGGGGAGGAGAAGGCAGAAGCAAAGAGGAAGGTTTTGAGGTGCTTCCGGAACCAGAGATGGTTCTCCTCAAGTTTTAGAGTGGCAGGGAGGCTGTTCCAGAGGGAGGCCCCAGCCGAAGACAGAGATCTACCCCCAGCTCGTTTCTTTGAGAAACGACTGACCCTGAGGGAGTTAGAGGTAGAGGAGCAGAGTTCTCGAAATGGGAGGTATTTGCGGAGCGATAGCTGAAGGTATGTTGGACCCAGGCCCCAGAAAGTCTTGTGGACAATGCAGAGGGTTTTGAATGTAATCCTTGCATCCACAGGGTATACACTCATTTCACCGCGGTATTTTTCATTGCGTGTTTTTTCATCGCCGTTTTTATTTCGAAAAAAAACTTGTGTTTTTTTTGGGGGGGGTTAAACAATTAAATATATGGTTGTGGGTGTAAGGGAATAAAAAAAAAATAACGAGTTTTTCTAAAAAAAAAACGGCGATGAAAAAACCCACGATGAAAAATACTGCGGCGAAATAACGTAGAACCATCCACAGGGAGCCAATGGAGAGATTTCATAGCTGGAGAGATACAATCCCAGGGCTTGAGGCCAAGGACAAGTCTCGCAGTCCTGTTCTGGATAAGTTGTAAAGGGCGGAGAGTAGAGGCAGGTAGATTAAGAAAGAGGCTATTGCAATAGTCCAGCTTAGAGAGAACCAGAGCTTGGGAGACAGTGAGCTTCTGGGGGAATAAGAGGAAAGGAAGAATACATCTGAGGAGGCGCAGTAGGAGGTTTGACTTTTTTGATACAGAGAAGGAGAGTGTGGAATCAAAGGTCACACCAAGGTTCTTGGCCTCGCAGGTGGGGATAGGAGGAGGGCCAAGGGAGGCTGGCCAGAGAGTGAGGGGAAAGGAAGGTGATGGTGTGCCGATGAGGAGGATCTCTGTCTTGCTGGCATTAAGACAAAGATCGTTGGCGGCACACCAATTTTGGATGGCAGTTAGGCAATCAGTGATGAGAGAGGTGGAGGAGGTGGCCGAGGGCAGCCTGAAAATGAGTTGAGTGTCGTCTGCGTAGCACTGGAAGTATGAGCAGAAAATGGCAATACAGCAGGCGAGAGTTACCAGGTATTGGTTGAAAAGCCAGGGCGAGAGGATAGACCCCTGGGGAACACTGTCATGATCTCTGCTTCCAAAAGGTCAGGGTTTTCCCAACTCCCTTGGAAGCAGATCCATAACCCAGGTTCCGAGTGCCAACCAGTCCCAATTGGGACCTTTTGGACCCAGTCCTGGCGCCAGTGGCACCAGGCTCATAAATATGCCCAGTCCCAGCGCTGGAAGCGCCGGGCTCATAATGCTTGGGTGGACTTACCTTCAGCAGACCATGCTGCTTACTTGCCTGCCAGTTGAGCCTCTGATCCTCTTCTGTTTGGAACTACTTTTCCTGTTGGGTGGGGCTGGAGCCACTCCCCAGATTCAGAACACTGGAACTCTTCTGGAAGGCAGGAACTCTTTTCTTATCAGGAACTCTTTTCTTACTTAGGCGTGGCTGTGGAAGGAGACACCTAAGCACCACAGGAGGCTATTTAAACCACACCCGGTGGATGAATCTTGCTTTGCGTTATTCTGCAACCTCTGCAGCAGAACGCTCATCGTGTCTTCTGCATCCGGTCCTGGGCCTAAGGAAAAAGGCTTACCATCCTGAATCCAGTCTTCAGCAACACCTATAAAGACAAGAAAGAACAGGTTAGCATTCCGGCATCTGAAAGGCAAAGGCTTACCATCCTGAATCCAGTCTTCAGCAACACCTATAAAGACAAGAAAGAACAGGTTAGCATTCCGGTATCTGAAAGGCAAAGGCTTACCTACTCTTCGTGCGCTCCGGAGGTCTTCACACTGCATTCCGGCATCTGAAAGACAAAAGTTTACCAACTCTTCGCACGCTCCGGAGGCCTTCGGCGCTGCATCCCGCATCTGAAAGACAAAACAAGGTGCGTTTAAAGACATTGGGGAACTTTAATACTCACGTGCCATTACTCCTTTCCACATCTAATCCAGTGGGTATTCCGGCACCCTGCAGCCGCTCCGAACTCGTACCTGCAAAATAAAAAGACAGTTAGAGCGCATAGTGAAGCAGGCAACAAGCGCTTACTTACGTGCTTCCAGGCGCTTCTATTCATCACACGGGCTCCATCTTCAACTCACTTCAGCCCGTCATCCGCCATCGCCGGAACCCTGCAAAACAAGAGACATCATTACTAAAGACTTTAAAGACATTTGAATGACTCGAAACTTACCGTTCGTGCAGTAAACGACGGACAGCAGTCCTCTGAAGTCAAGAGGCCTGCGCTACCTATCCAGTGAAGAAACTGGTTACAGCACCCTGCCCCGAGGCAGATGGAGAGCTCGGCATTCACTTACCTAAGGTGAGAGCGTTAACCTTTGGGGGTCTACAGGAGAGGAGAAGAGGAAAGAGATAGGGACATCCAATAACCCCAGTTCATCAACCCCATATTTTCTATCTGCAGACATCTTACTCTACACGTCAGGCATACAGTGCACAGAGGTCCAGCCCAAAGAGCCAACCGGGTGCTACACATCACCTTTGAAGATACGGTAGTCGCCCAGTCAAGACCGGCGCCTCTGCGAGAATCAGGTGAGCGTTACAGAACGCAAAGCCTACCGCAAAACTCTCGCCCAGGCGCTATGGAAACCTCGGATACTGACCCCCTAGCCCGGTTACTTGGGGAACTAAGGGCAGAAGTGCATGCAGCTCGTCAGGAAACGAATGCTCTAAGAAGGGAACTAATTATTTCCAAGGAGAGAACAGACAATCTTGCTAGACAAGTGCTACAGTCACAAGCCGGACAGACCCCGTTACCCGCATCAGGGGCAAATCTTCCTTCAACATCCTCTATGAATCCAGTGCAGATCAACCTACCTGGGAATGTACCTCTGGCTCCGCCCGAACGATTTTCTGGTGACCCAAAGAGGTTTGCAGTATTTATCAATCAGTGCCGGTTGCACTTCTTATGCCGGCCAGCAGCCTTTCCAACTGATCAAGCAAAAGTAGCTTTTGTACTTTCGTACCTTAGTGGCAATGCGGCAGACTGGTCGATCCCTCTAGTTAATCAAGATGATCCGGTTCTCCAGGATTTTCAAGCCTTTCAGCTTAGTATGGAAAAACTGTTCGCAAGACATTCACAGGGGCAGGCCTTGGACAATGAGCTTCTTTCGTTGCGACAGGGTAATCAAGACCTTTTGGCTTATATTGCATCTTTCAATAGACTAATAGTGGAAACTCAATGGCCTGAGGACAAAAGGATTACGCTGTTTTATAGAGGTCTACGTGGAGAGCTCAAAGACGTTTTAGCCCAAGTAGTGAATCCCCCACAAGACTGTTCGGATTATATAGACTTGGTCGTTCAAATAGATCACAGGCTGCAGAACAGGAAGGCCGATCGTTCCAAGTTTGATGCTCGAGTATTTTCCAAACCGCCAACTCCTTCCAAAGGAGTAGACTCCGGGGAACCCATGCAAATAGGGGGTCTGAAAGGTCCTCTAACACAAAGGGAGCGGGAAAGGAGGAAACAGTTGCAATTATGCCTATATTGGGGAAACTCAGGGCACTTTCTTCGAGACTGTCCGGTGAAACCTGCCAAGAAGGCAGTAGGAGCTGCAGTTACCAAAGTTACAAACTCTGAGCAGGGAAACGACCTCGCCCGACAAGAATAGAGGTCCTCTTGCCGAGCGTGAAAACCAGTTCCGTGACCTCGCATTTCGTGATACCTATGGTCCTCATTAGCCCTGATAATCCGGATCGATTACATGCAATTGAAGCTTACGTCGACAGCGGTGCCATCGGCAATTATGTGGATCATGAAATGGTTTTGAGGATGAATCTAACTCTTTGTCCCAAGGCTGTAAAGGACGTCATTACTACGGTTGATGGTACGGAGATAGCCTCCGGGCCAGTAACGCATACCACTCAAGAGGTGACGCTAGTAAGTCAAGATGGACACCATGAGAAGATCGTGTTCGATGTGATCAAGGCCCCTCAGTTTCAGATTATTCTAGGAATACCTTGGTTAGAGAAACACAATCCTCTGATCGATTGGCGAGCAAGAACGGTCCAGTTTCCAGAATGTGTCTCTACTTGTCACCCTCCACCTGGTGTTGCACTGGCCGCAATTTCTTCAGAGACTCCCCAGTTACCTCCCGAATACCTAGAATACCAAGATGTTTTCCGGAAGGATCAGGCTAACTCTCTACCTCCTCATAGGTCTTATGACTGCCAGATAGACCTGATACCTGGATCTACTCCTCCTTGTAGTAGAATTTATGCCCTCACCGAGCCTGAGAACCTTCACCTTCGACAATACCTGGATCAATACCTGGCAAATGGGTTTATTCGTCCTTCCAAGTCCCCTGCTTCTTCAGCTTTGTTCTTCGTTCCAAAAAAGGAAGGAGACCTTAGAACTTGTATCGATTATCGCTCCCTGAACCAGATCACCGTTAAGAATAGATATCCGTTACCTTTGATCCCTGAACTCCTGGACCAAGTCAGAAAAGCATGCATATATACAAAGCTGGATCTTAGAGGAGCATACCACTTGGTACGAGTAAAAGAGGGCGATGAATGGAAGACGGCCTTCCGCACCAAGTATGGGCTATTTGAATATCAGGTCATGCCCTTCGGACTTTGCAATGCCCCGGCCGCCTTTCAATATTTTATGAACGATGTCCTCAGAGAGCTCATAGATGTATGTGTTGTTGTTTACATTGACGACATCCTCGTTTATTCTTCATCGGAATCTGAACATCGGAAACACGTGAAAATGGTCCTCGAAAGATTGCGTCAACACAAACTTTTCGCTAAGTTGGAAAAATGTGTTTTCAACGTGACTGAAGTTGAATTCTTGGGATTCATATTATCACCTGGCGGAGTGCGTATGGATTCAAAGAAGGTCGATGCAGTTCTCAAATGGCCATCACCATCCTCCGTAAAAGGTGTGCAAAGCATGTTAGGCTTCGCTAACTTTTACCGCAGGTTTATCCCCGAATTCTCTCGAATAGTCCAGCCCATCACTGCCTTGTTAAAGAAAAACAAACGTTTTGAATGGTCTACCGAGGCGGAACAAGCTTTCCAGGATTTGAAGACTAAATTTATCTCTGCACCAATCTTAAAACACCCTCGCCCCGAACTCCCCTACATCGTGGAAACTGATGCTTCAAGCCTTGCCATGGGGGCAGTTCTATCACAAAAGGACCCGGTAACCAATCAGTTGCATCCCGTGGCATTTTGGTCCCGCAAATTCTCGCCTCCTGAAATCAATTACACGATTACTGACAAGGAACTTCTGGCTATCAAGTCTGCCTTTAAGGCTTGGCGGCATTATCTGCTGGGGGCCCGACACACCGTTACTGTGATTACGGATCACCGAAACCTGCAATATTTGAAGACCGCAAAAGCCCAATCCTCTAGACAACTCCGTTGGGCATTATTCTTTGCCGAGTTTGACTTCATAATGACCTATCGACCTGGTACAAAGAACGGTAAAGCCGAAGCCCTTTCTCGGATGGGAGTGGAAGAACACTTGGTCAACCCTAAACCTGTACCAATCATTCCCGAACAAAGAATTCTGGGTGTAATCGCCACAGAATCCATAGAGGAAGTTAAGGATAAAGCCAGGCAACTTGTAACTCCAGCAGACATACAGAATTGGCATCTGCAGGGAAAGGACTTTGCAGTAAAGGACAACTTATTGTATTTCCAAGAACGATTATACCTACCCAGCACAGATTTACAGAAAAAAGTAATCTCTTGTTATCACGACTCTTTAATGGAAGGTCATCCCGGTATAGCCAAGACCTCAGAAAAGATCAAGCGCTACTTCTGGTGGCCGTCTTGGAAAAAAGATATCAGAGACTTTATAATGTCCTGTGGAGTATGCGCCCAAAACAAGAGTCAAAAGGAAAGACCAGCAGGCCTCTTACGCCCTATTGACATCCCACCTCGCCCTTGGCATACGCTTTCTATGGACTTCATCACCGATCTACCTCCATGCTCCGGATACAATACGATTCTAGTAATCGTGGACTTATTCTCCAAGATGGCGCATTTCATTCCGCTCAAAGGCTTGCCAACAGCAGCAACTCTGGCCCGAGAATTTCTCGAAAACATCGTCCGACTGCACGGTTTTCCTTCGGTTCTAATTTCGGATCGAGGTAGTCAATTTATTTCTCATTTTTGGCGAAGTTGCTGTCGGTCGGCTCAAATTGATGTGAGACTATCGACCAGTCACCACCCTCAGACCGACGGACAAACCGAGAGGACCAATCAAACTCTGGAACAGTATTTACGCTGCATGCTGCAACAAACTGAAAAAACTTGGAAAGATATCCTTTGGATAGCCGAGTATGCCTACAATAACTCTGTCCATTCGGGAACTGGGAAAACCCCGTTTTTTTCTTTTGTACGGCAGTCACCCTCGAACCTCGGAGTTGGATCCCCTCCAAGATCTTGAAACACCAGCAGTAGACTACCTGCATTCTACAATCACCCAAGCCTTTAAGGAAGCTGTTTCTCACCTTCAAAGGGCTAAAGAACAATACAAGAAAGGAGCAGATCAACATCGGAAGGAAGCCCCTCACTATCAAGTAGGGGATCAAGTCTGGTTATCCACCAAATATCTATCTCTAAAAGGGCCACGCACATTCAACCCAAGATACCTTGGTCCCTATTCCATCACTACCATAGTAAACCCAGTAGCGGTCAAGTTGGACTTGCCCCCGCACATGAAGATACATCCGGTCTTCCACGTCTCTCTATTAAAACCCGTGCAACCTCAAACCCGACTAACCAAATCTCCAAAACCTATCCTAGTGGATGGAGAACTCGAGTTTGAAGTCAAAAGCATTCTGGACTCCAAGATCTCCAAATCTAAACTATTCTACCTAATTGACTGGAAAGGCTACGGCCCCCAAGAGAGATCCTGGGAACCTGCTGAATATGTCCACGCTCCTCGCCTAATCAAAAGATTTTACCGAACATTTCCTGACAAGCCAAAACCCCCGGAGAAGCCCGGTTTGGGAGGGGCCTTGAGGGGGGGTACTGTCATGATCTCTGCTTCCAAAAGGTCAGGGTTTTCCCAACTCCCTTGGAAGCAGATCCATAACCCAGGTTCCGAGTGCCAACCAGTCCCAATTGGGACCTTTTGGACCCAGTCCTGGCGCCAGTGGCACCAGGCTCATAAATATGCCCAGTCCCAGCGCTGGAAGCGCCGGGCTCATAATGCTTGGGTGGACTTACCTTCAGCAGACCATGCTGCTTACTTGCCTGCCAGTTGAGCCTCTGATCCTCTTCTGTTTGGAACTACTTTTCCTGTTGGGTGGGGCTGGAGCCACTCCCTAGATTCAGAACACTGGAACTCTTCTGGAAGGCAGGAACTCTTTTCTTATCAGGAACTCTTTTCTTACTTAGGCGTGGCTGTGGAAGGAGACACCTAAGCACTACAGGAGGCTATTTAAACCACACCCGGTGGATGAATCTTGCTTTGCGTTATTCTGCAACCTCTGCAGCAGAACGCTCATCGTGTCTTCTGCATCCGGTCCTGGGCCTAAGGAAAAAGGCTTACCATCCTGAATCCAGTCTTCAGCAACACCTATAAAGACAAGAAAGAACAGGTTAGCATTCCGGCATCTGAAAGGCAAAGGCTTACCATCCTGAATCCAGTCTTCAGCAACACCTATAAAGACAAGAAAGAACAGGTTAGCATTCCGGCATCTGAAAGGCAAAGGCTTACCTACTCTTCGTGCGCTCCGGAGGTCTTCACACTGCATTCCGGCATCTGAAAGACAAAAGTTTACCAACTCTTCGCACGCTCCGGAGGCCTTCGGCGCTGCATCCCGCATCTGAAAGACAAAACAAGGTGCGTTTAAAGACATTGGGGAACTTTAATACTCACGTGCCATTACTCCTTTCCACATCTAATCCAGTGGGTATTCCGGCACCCTGCAGCCGCTCCGAACTCGTACCTGCAAAATAAAAAGACAGTTAGAGCGCATAGTGAAGCAGGCAACAAGCGCTTACTTACGTGCTTCCAGGCGCTTCTATTCATCACACGGGCTCCATCTTCAACTCACTTCAGCCCGTCATCCGCCATCGCCGGAACCCTGCAAAACAAGAGACATCATTAATAAAGACTTTAAAGACATTTGAATGACTCGAAACTTACCGTTCGTGCAGTAAACGACGGACAGCAGTCCTCTGAAGTCAAGAGGCCTGCGCTACCTATCCAGTGAAGAAACTGGTTACAGCACCCTGCCCCGAGGCAGATGGAGAGCTCGGCATTCACTTACCTAAGGTGAGAGCGTTAACCTTTGGGGGTCTACAGGAGAGGAGAAGAGGAAAGAGATAGGGACACCCCAATAACCCCAGTTCATTAACCCCATATTTTCTATCTGCAGACATCTTACTCTACACGTCAGGCATACAGTGCACAGAGGTCCAGCCCAAAGAGCCAACCGGGTGCTACACATCACCTTTGAAGATACGGTAGTCGCCCAGTCAAGACCGGCGCCTCTGCGAGAATCAGGTGAGCGTTACAAACACCACAGGTTGAGAGGAAGACAGATGATAGGAAGGACCCAAGTTGGACCTGGGAGGGTCGATCCGAGAGGAAAGAGGTCAGCCAGGCCAGAGCCTGATCGGTGATGTCCAAGTTATCCCGGAGACGGTTGAGCAGGATTGTATGGTTGACCGTGTCGAAGGCAGAGGAGAGATCAAGTAGGATGAGAACAGAGGGAATGCTAGAGACAAGGTTGGAAAGCAGATCTTCACGGATGTACAGGAGAGCAGTTTCCGTGCTTCTGCCAGATCTGAAGCCAGGCTGATGGTCATGGAGACAGCCAACAGAATCAGAATGAAGGTTTAGCTGAGAGATGGCCAGCTTTTCAAGGAGTTTGCCTAAGAAGAGGGTAATGGAAATTGGGCGATAGGTGGCCAGATAAGAGGGATCCGCTGTGGGTTTCTTGAGGAGAGGATGCACAAGGGAGTGCTTAAGAGGGGAGGGGAGGGTATCAATGTGGTCCTTGAGAGTTTTAGAGGAACAGGGATGAACCTGTTTTGACGAGGCTTTCATAGATCAGACTTGTCTGGCGACCTCATCGGGGGAGAAGAGAGGAAAGCAAGAGAAGGAGGGTGGGGGGGTGGCTGGAGGAGGGTCAGTGAGTAGCAACGGAGAAGGGAGAGGAGAGGGGGTGTAGGAGAGTGTGGACAGGATGTCCTGGGTTTTTGAGATAACGTGTGAGGCCAGGGCATTGCAAAGAGCCTGAGAGGCAAGGGGAGGGGTAGAGACTGCAGCAGGGTTGGCCAGCACCTTACAAATTTTAAAGAGTTCGGCCGAGCTGTTAGATGCCGCAGAGACACGGGCTTGAATGTGGACTCTCTTCTTGGTACGGACAGAGAGACGGTATTGCCTTTGGAGAAGGCGACAGGCAAAGTTTGTCAGAGGATGAGCAGGAATCCCTCCATTTTCTCTCAGCCGCCCTACACCTGCGTTTAAGTGTAGCTAGGTCGGAGTCATACCAGGAATTGCACTTGGCTTTGGACTTCAGGCGGATCCTCATGACAGGGGCAAGAACATCAAGAGTATCAGAAATAGAAGAATAGAGAGAAGACAGGGCTGTGTCAGGGTGTGAGTCAGCCAGAGGAAGAGGGGGTGGGGAGAAGGTGGAAGCAAAAGCCTCGACTGACACACACTTCATGGGCCGGATGTCCAGGAAGGTAGGTGGCAGTGTTGGGGTAGTCTTGGCTTGGGGGGAAGAGAGAGAGAGATGAGAGGAGAGGAGGTAATGGTCACACCAGGAGAGGGGAGTGAAGAGAGGGATAGATAGGGGGAGGCTAGAGGAGATCAAGACATCAAGTGTGTGCCCTGCAGAGTGCGTTGGGCCAGATGGGAGGATAGAGAGGGAGAGGGAATCGCAGAGGTTGGGAAAGAGCAATGTTGAGGGACAGGGAGAATTAAGGTGAATGTTGAGGTCACCAAGGAGGAGGAGTTGAGTGGTTGAGGCCAGGAGAGAGGAGGAGAGGTCAGCCCACTCAGAGAGAAAAGGGGGTCCCTTGCATGCAATTTGCAATTATTTCAAAACGACCCCAAAATGTTCCTGTCCTTGCCATTTATGATTTTGGCGAATATGAGCTCCATGGCAGTGGCGCTGGAACTAGGGGTTCTGGGGGGTGCTGACTTCTGACCACTGACTTCCTGTACTGAGCAGGAGAACGGGTAACACGTGTGTCTTCAGTCTTTTGTTCCTGGAATATTTGTATTGTGTTAAGACAGACAGATGCAAGGCCTTATTAATCAGAGTCCAGAAAATCAATGCATTTGTCTTTTAGAGCTGTGTCTACATTTCTGTCCACACGATGAGTGTTTGCACTTGTGAAAGGTTTCTCGAAAGGGTGGAAGCAGAAAGATGTGTATATAACGATCATTGAGAAAGGAAGTGCTCTGGGGTGTTTTGTAGCGAGAAATCGTCTTGCTGTTCAAAACGCTGTGCTGAATTTCATATAGTGTGTGCTATAAGATACAGGCATTGTACCATCTCAGCGCAGATACAAGGTAAGACTCTCCATGCAGTCTCGTCGTCCTTTTAATTTTAAAACAATCCTGTTTAGGTGTAAGGCTCCCCAGTGAGTAGTGTGAGATGCTACCAGCTCCTCTAAGCAAGATTGCCCTTCTCTTAGAAGCTCAATATCGGCATTTCTCAGCAAGGCCGCCTTGCTTTCATTTTGTTTGGAAATGTTCCTGCACTTTTCAGCAGGTGCGTTTCACTTGTAATGGCACATAATTAGCGCTAAAATTGCTAGCATTTCCCAGAACTGTTGTTATATGTTTAGTAGTCTAGTGGCAGTACTTCTCACCATGAATGACACTTTTTAGTGGGTCAGTACTATAGCTTTTCAGAATAGCTGCCATGCTTTCAATGGCACGATTCCAGCACACAATGGCGGCTTCAGCAGCAAGTCAAAGGGCAGGGTGGGCATTGAGGTGGGACTCTCTTCTAGTCCTCCTGAGCAGGCACTGTGCACACTGATGGACATGTAGTATACTTTATCTTGTCTGTAGCCCTTGGAGCTGCCCCTTTCCCCCTTCATTGCTTTTGCAAGGGTTATGATGCAATAATAAGCTCCTCAGTGATCTTCAAGCTATACATGGAGCCGCTGGGAGCCCTCATAGCCACACACAACATCCACATCCACCAATAAGCCGACGACACAGCTATACCTCAAGACCGACTCCATCAAGGACATCCATAGGCTCAAACCCTGCCACTCGCTTATCCAGTCTTCGGTGTTCAGTACATACCTTAAGCACAACCCCTCGAAGACTGAATTCCCACTCCTCACCAACAACATCAAACTACCAGACATACAGACCTGGCTATCAACCATGAACGCTGAGGGCTTCACAGCTGAGCTCACCTCCTGCGCCAAGTCCCTCGGGTTCCACATCTACAAACACCTCTACTTCAAGACACACATAGCTAAGAAAACTAAGACAGCTTGGTATCAGCTCTCACTCCTGCAGAAAGTGAAGCTCTTCCTCCCTCTGGACAGCGTTATATCCACCGTTCAAGCACTGGTCCTATCCCACCTGGATGGGGGCAATACACTCCCATCGTCCTCCCTTGTGCGCCTGAGAGCTGTACTACACGTGGGAGCATGCCTCACCAAGGGCCTACGCAGATACTACCACATCATCCCGGCCCTCGTCGACCTTCACTGGCTCCCACTGCACTCATGAATCACCTTCAAGTCTTGCTGCATCATCCCTAAGGCAGTTGCCCTCAAGTCACCCAACTACCTTGCAGAGAAACTCAGCATCTCTGGCAGACAGTGCACCACCACAAGCCAGGACAGGTGCATACTTGTAATCTGCTGCTGCTAAAAAGAAAGGATAGGAAAACAAGCCTTCTCTGCCTACACTTTAAGACTATGGACCTACTGCCCGTCAGCATCAGTCTTGCCCCCACGCTCCTACAATTTAGACAAGAATTCAAGACCCACTTCTTCAAAGAGTCTCTCCTCCTCAACACCTAGGCCATCAAGTCACCTCTCGTGCCACCTAACTCGCTAGACGCCACCCACCCCTCTCCTCCGTGCCACTCGGTACAGCTGTACTCTTCCTCTGGGGCCATCATTATAGTACCCCCCACTGTATATCTGTTCTGTTGTTACCTCTGAAAAGCGCTCCTTTATGCATCTTGTATACCCCTGTTAAGCACTCTGTTATGTATCTGTATTGTTGTATACCTCTGCAACGTGCTCCATTGCTTCTTGAAGCTAGGTCTGTGCTCAATAAATATAATAATAATAATAATAATAATAATAATAATAATAATAATAATAATAATAATAATAATAAGAGACATTAAAAATGATCCTAAACTGGGATAATATAATTTAACATGACACAGCACTTCTCAGTAGGTCCACTATGCTTTTTGTTGAACAGTACACCACGCTTAATAGAACGGCATCACAACTTCTCAGCAGGGCTACTAGACATTTTAACATTAAATATACTAGTACTTTTCAGTAGGACATATACCCTTGTTCTTAGTCTCAGTGGAGATGCCAGTGAACACATGGGTATGGAGTGCAATCTACTCACACTTGTGAGAAGCTATGATGAACACTGGTCTGGTGCACAACTTAAGTTTAAGTTTAAGTTTATTTATTTGCATAGCACGGCCAAGCCCAAAGGCATCCGGGCGCTTTTTGTACAAGTTGCAAAAACAATACAGGCATGAATACAAAACAAAGATTTACAAATATACATCAGTCAATAGTAGGGAACATCATGTCAATAATGTCTGGGAGGATTACATTACATATATACAAGGTTCAATATATACATCAGGTGGTGATAACATCAGTTGGCATATGTGATCTAATTAAGAACTTGCTCCTGAAGCCAAACTTTAGTTTTTTTCCGGAAGAGGAGGAATGATGGTTCCTCTCTGACAGATACTGGTAAATCATTCTATTTTTTGGCAGCAAGGACTGGGAAGCTAACCCCACCTGCGCGTTGTTGTTTAAAGCGTTGAATGATGACGCAGTGCGACTCAGCTGTTCTAGTGGGCCGTGTAGACGATTGTCTAGATATGGTATTGGATAGGTAGGTGGGAGCTTGGTTAGATAAGCACTTATGGGTAAGGGATAGTGTTTTAAGGTCAATTCTTAGCTTAATGTTAAGCCGTTTTATTGTGTGTCTAGTTGCAGAGATATGTTGTGTCCTGGGGATGTTTAGGGCTGCTCTGTTGGCATTATTTTGCATAACTTGCATTTTGTTGAGGTTTTGTTGTGAGGTGCCCAGGTAAAGAGCATTGCAATAGAGCTTAGATAAAACTAGTGCTCTGGCTATAGTGATGCAGTGGGCTGCAGCCAAATAAGGCGGCAGGCAGTAATGAGCTTGCAAGTGTGAGCTGTGGATGATGTCAGAGCATTAGTTTGTCTCTTTAGGGTGAGTGCCGCGTCAATGTAGATTCCTAGTGTACAGCGTTGGCAACTTTAATAATGTTGCCATCGATATTGAAAGAGGTGAATATCGCACCGAATTTCTTCAGGTTAGCCGAAGATCCTAGAAGAAGCAGCTCTGTCTTCTGGTTGTTGAGGCAGAGTCTGTGCTGCACCATTCATGCTTGTATCATGGAGTAGATGTCATCGAGGGTCTTACTGTCTATAATGTGATCACCAGTGATAGGGATGAGTATCTGGGTGTCATCCGCGTAGTTGGTGTAAGTAACTCCCAGATAGTCAAGTTTATCGAATCGGGGCTTAGTGAACACCTTATAGGGAGTCGGGGACACACATGACCCTTGTGGAACCCCACAAGTAACAGGAGCATGTAGGGCAGAGGCTGATGGTGCAAAGATCCTCATGGATCTGTTGTTGAGGAAGGACTCGATCCAAGCGTTCGCTTGGTCTGAGAAGTGTGCAGCAGAGGATAGATGTTTACATAGAATTTTGTGGTTCACCAAATCAAATGCCGCTTATGTGTCAAGTAAAAGAAGCAAGGCTAGTTTACCCTTGTCTTTCAAATTCTGGATTTGGGTCTTCAGGTCGATAAGTGCTGTTTCTGTCCCGTGTCTGGGTCTGAATCCCGATTGTCTTAGTCCTAGCAGGTTATTGGATTCAAGATGATGCTGTATCTGTCATGGGCGCTACTCCCGAGGGGCCAGGACTGGCCCAGCGCCCTCGGAAGCAGACCCGTCTTCCACTACTCCGGACCCAGCAGACCCCTACAGGGGCCCTTTGGACCGTGTCCTGGCGCCTTTGGCGCCGGGCTCATGAAGGGTTTCAGTCCCGGCTCATATTGATAAACAGTGTAATAATGCTTGGGTGGACTTACCTGAGGCAGACCATGCTGCATATTTACCCAGAACAAACCAGTCTGGTTGAAGTCCCCAGCCATCAGGGCTGGGAGGAACTATTCCCTCCATTCAGGAACTCTTTACTTACCTGGGTGGAACCGGTGGAAGAACACACACTGGAAGCACTTCTCTGCTATTTAAACCACGCCCGATGGAAAACACGTGCTTCGCGTTATTCTGCAGCAGCAGCAGGACGCTCGCCGAGTCGGCTCCTGCATTCCAGGTCCAGAGTCATCTTCAGCTTCCGTGCAGCAACCTGTGGATGAAGAAAGACACAGAACAATACTTACCAGATCCCGGAATCCAGTCACCGGCAAAACCGGCAAAGAATAAACATAAGGTTAGAAAAGTGCAACTCGCTCGCAGCCGCGCCTGCTTACCTGATCCATCCGTGATTGCAACGGAGCTAACCGCGGCCTTCTAATCAGCAGCTTCTCTGCACCTGAAAGGCAAAGGACATAATTAAAAAGGGGTTCGGGTGAAGGCAGTCGCATTCATCTTAACTTACCAGTTTTTGCACGCGCAGAAGCGGCCGCATCAACCGGAGCATCCCGGCACCTGAAAACTAGAAAAAGGACATTATTAGAGGTGCCATTAAAAGCGGCCAACGATCATTATACTTACGTGCATCGGCACGTGCAGTGGCAACGGATATAAAGCCCGCAGCATCCCGGCACCTGAAAACTAGAAAAAGGACATTATTAGAGGTGCCATTAAAAGCGGCCAACGAACATTATACTTATGTGCATCGGCACGTGCAGCGGCAACGGAAAACTACGCCCACAGCATCCCGAGGCCTGAAACAAAGGAAAAGGGACATTATTGAGGTGCCCATCTTTTAAAGCCTAAAGACTACAGTATACTTACAGGCATCCGCTCATGCAGTAACGGCGGCATCGCTCTTCGGCATCCCAGCACCAGTGCCACAACTAAGGCCGCAAAAGACTTGAGCCTCAACACTGAACTCATCCAGTGACGTAACTGGAATCCACGCACCCCTGCACCAGACGCAGGATGGAGAGCTCAGCATTTATACGCCTAAGGTGAGAGCTCGCCGAGACAAGTAGAAAGCTAGGCTGTGGGAGAAACTGGCGATTGGTGGGAGAAGGAATCCCATCAAACAGTGATTAACCCTTTTTCTTCCACCTGCAGAAAACTTACCCTGCAAGTCAGACATTCGATAAGAGGAAGCCCAGTCCTGAGAGTCGTCCGAGCTCTATGCTTCTCAATTGAAGAAACGATAGCAGCCCGGCCGGGATCAGCGCCTCCGTGGGAATCAGGTGAGCGTTACAGAACGCGAAGCCCACCAATAACCTCCTACCCAGGCGCAATGGAAACTTCCGACACAGACCAACTGGCCCAGTTATTAGGGGAATTAAGAGCTGAAGTTCATGCTGCCCGCCAGGAAACGAATGCCCTTAGGAGAGAATTGATAATATCAAAAGAACGAACTGATGATCTCGCCAGACAGTTATTACAGACACAAGCGGGGCAAACCCCGCTACCTAATTCAGGAGGGAGCTATATCCCAGCGGCTTCAGCCAATCCTGTTCAAATCAACCTACCCGGAAATGTGCCATTGGCACCGCCTGAACGCTTCTCTGGTGACCCTAAAAGGTTTGCGGTGTTTATAAATCAATGCCGATTGCACTTTCTTTGTAGACCTGCAGCCTTTCCGACTGACCAGACTAAGGTAGCCTTTGTGCTTTCGTATCTTAGCGGCAGTGCCGCTGATTGGTCGATCCCTCTGGTTACACAGGATGACCCGATCCTTCGTGATTTCCCGACCTTCCAGGCAAATATGGAAAGACTTTTTGCAAGGCATTCCCAGGGGCAGGCCCTGGACAACGAACTCCTTTCCCTACGACAGGGCAATCAAGATCTTTTGGCCTACATTGCATCATTCAATAGGCTAATCGTGGAAACCAGATGGCCTGAGGACAAAAGAATCACGCTTTTTCACAGGGGTTTGCGTGGCGAACTCAAAGACGTCCTTGCCCAGGTAGTGAATCCTCCTCAGGATTGTTCAGAGTACATTGATTTGGTGGTCCAATTGGATCACAGACTACAAAACAGAAAGGCGGATCGATCCAGCTTTGAAACACGAGTTTTCCCTAAGCCTCAAAGTCACACCAAAGGAGTTGAAGCCGTCGAACCTATGCAAATTGGGGTTGTAAAGGGTCCCCTAACCCAGAAAGAACGCGACAGGAGACGACAAATGCAACTATGTCTCTATTGTGGAAATTCAGGACATTTTCTTCGAGATTGCCCGGTGAAACCACCTAAGAAGACAGTGGGAGCTTCTGATAAGAGTTCTGAAAAGCCTGAGCCGGGAAACGACCTCGACCGACAAGTGTAGAGGTCCGCTTGCCGAGCGTAAAAACCAGTTCTTTGACCTCGCACTTCATAATGCCAATGGTCCTCGTAAACCCAGAGCAACCGGATTGTTTGCATGCAATTAAGGCATACATTGATAGCCGAGCAGTTGGAAATTATGTGGACCGCGAATTGGCTTCCAGGATGAACTTACCTCTTTGTCCAAAGGTGGTTAAAGACGTCATTACCACGGTGGATGGGACGGAAATCGTCTCCGGACCAGTGACCCATACCACTACTGAAGTGACGATACTAGGCCAAGACGGGCATCAGGAGGTAATTGTGTTCGACGTGATCAAGGCTCCTCAATTCCAAGTAATTCTAGGGATTCCTTGGTTGGAGAAACACAATCCTCAGATTGATTGGCGAGCAAAGACGATAAAGTTCCCAGAGTGCAAACCAACTTGTTATCCACGACCCAACATTGGCCTAGCGTCAGTAACGGCTGACGGTCCACAATTACCTCTAGACTATCGAGAGTTCCAAGATGTTTTTCAAAAGGAACAGGCTAACACCTTGCCACCCCACAGATCATACGATTGTCAGATAGATTTGCTACCCGGTGCAACTCCCCCTTGCAGTAGGATTTACGCCCTTACCGAGCCTGAGAACCTTCATCTGCGACAGTATTTAGACCAGTACCTGGCCAATGGCTTTATCCGTCCGTCGAAGTCCCCTGCATCCTCGGCTCTGTTCTTCGTACCAAAAAAAGAAGGTGACCTCAGAACCTGTATAGATTATCGTGCTCTGAACCAGATAACAGTAAAAAACCGGTACCCCTTACCTCTGATCCCCGAACTCCTTGACCAGGTAAAAAACGCCTGTATTTATACTAAGCCTGATCTCCGGGGAGCTTATCACTTGGTACGGGTCAAGGAAGGAGATGAATGGAAGACAGCCTTTCGCACAAAGTATGGGCTATTTTAATACCAAGTGATGCCCTTTGGACTATGCAATGCACCGGCCGCCTTCCAATATTTTATGAATGATGTCCTCAGAGAGCTCATTGATGTCTGCGTTGTCGTCTACATAGATGACATTCTTGTGTACTCATCTTCAGAAGCTGACCATCGAAATCATGTTAGGGCGGTCCTTGAAAAACTTCGCCAACATAAACTTTTTGCCAAGCTCGAAAAATGTGTTTTTCATGTCACTGAGGCCGAATTTTTGGGATTTATTCTGACACCCAAAGGAGTCCACATGGACTCGAGAAAAGTAGACGCTATCCTCAAATGGCCGTCTCCTACTTCCGTGAAAGGCATTCAAAGCATGCTTTGCCAATTTTTACCGTAGATTTATTCCAGAGTTTTCACGAGTGGTACAACCCATCACTGCCCTCTTAAGAAAAAATAAACGCTTTGAATGGTCCGCAGAAGCAGAACAAGCCTTCCAAGAGCTAAAGGCTAAATTCACCTCGGTGCCAATACTGAAACACCCACGCCCGGACCTCCCTTACATCGTTGAAACCGACGCCTCCAGCTTAGCAATGGGAGCAGTCCTATCACAAAGAGATCCAAAGACTAACCAACTGCATCCTGTGGCATTCTGGTCTCGGAAGTTCTCGGCGCCTGAGATCAACTACACCATCACAGACAAAGAGCTTCTAGCGATTAAATCAGCCTTTAAGGCATGGCGGCATTATCTCCTCGGGGCCAGACACACCGTCACAGTGATCACTGATCATCGAAATCTGCAGTATCTGAAAACCGCCAAGGCTCAATCCTCCAGACAGCTTCGCTGGGCTCTATTCTTTGCTGAATTTGACTTCGTGATCACTTATCGCCCCGGCAACAAGAACGGCAAAGCGGATGCTCTTTCCCGAATTGGAATGGGAGATAACGTTGCCAATCCAGAACCTGTACCAATAATTCCTGAACAAAGGATCGTGGGTCTGATTTCTTCACAATCCATTGAGGATATTGAAGAAAAAACTAAACAACTTGTAACCTCACCAGACTTACTGAACTGGTTACAAAAAGGAAAAGATTTCATCGTAAGCAATGACTTGCCTTATTTCCAAGGACGATTGTTCCTACCACACGCCGATTTACAAAGACAGGTAATCTCCTGCTATCATGATTCATTAATTGAGGGTCACCCTGGCATTGCCAAAACCACAGAAAAGGTGAAGAGACACTTCTGGTGGCCTTCGTGGAGAAAAGACATAAAGGAATTCGTGATGTCCTGCGGTGTGTGCGCTCAAAACAAGGGTCAGAAGAAGAGGCCGGCTGGTCTTCTGCAACCATTAGACATCCCACCGTGTCCCTGGCATACCCTTTCCATGGACTTCATCACAGACTTACCCTCCTGTTCCGGGTACAACACCATTCTTGTTATTGTGGACCTGTTTTCTAAAATGGCCCACTTCATTCTGCTAAAAGGCTTACCTTCAGCATCAGTCCTAGCCAAAGTATTTCTTGAAAACATCGTCCGGCTACACGGCTTCCCGTCAGTACTAATCTCAGATAGGGGGAGCCAGTTTATTTCCCACTTTTGGCGTAGCTGTTGTCGATTAGCTCAAATCAATGTAAGACTTTCGACCAGCCATCATCCCCAGACCGACGGGCAAACCGAGAGAACAAACCAGACTCTCAAGCAATATTTACGATGCATGCTACAACAGTCGGAGAGTAACTGGAAGGACAACCTTTGGATAGCTGAATATGCTTACAACAATTCAGTTCATTCGGGTACCGGGAGGAGTCCCTTCTACATCTTGTATGGGATTCATCCTCGAACCTCCAACCTTGATCCACCTCAAGAACTTGGAACACCGCCGTGGATCAATTGCACACCGTTATTACCCAAGCTTTTAAGGAAGCGACTGCACATCTACAACAAGCTAAAGAGAGGTACAAAAAAGGAGCAGATCAACACCGAAGCAATGCCCCTCAATACCAGGTTGGGGATCAAGTCTGGCTGTCCACCAAACATTTATCGCTTAAAGGGCCTCGCACCTTCAACCCCAAATACCTGGGAACATATCCAGTTACGGCCATAATTAATCCAGTGGCCGTTAAATTAGAATTGCCAACCCATATGAGAATACATCCTGTATTTCACGTATCTCTTTTGAAACCCATGCAACCTGGAACCAGATTGACCAATCCTCCAGAGCCCATTCAAGTGAATGGGGAGCCCGAATTTGAAGTAAAAGACATTTTGGACTCTAAAATCATCAAATCGAAGCTATTCTACCTAATCGACTGGAAAGGCTACGGACCTCAGGAAAGGTCATGGGAACCCTATGACCACGTCCATGCTCCTCGTCTAGTCCAGAAATTTCACCGAACCTTTCCCGATAAACCAAAACCCCCGGGGAGGACAAGTTTGGGAGGGGCCTTGAGGGGGGGTGCTGTCATGGGCGCTACTCCCGAGGGGCCAGGACTGGCCCAGCGCCCTCGGAAGCAGACCCGTCTTCCACTACTCCGGACCCAGCAGACCCCTACATGGGCCCTTTGGACCGTGTCCTGGCGCCTTTGGCACCGGGCTCATGAAGGGTTTCAGTCCCGGCGCCATAGGCGCCGGGCTCATATTGATAAACAGTGTAATAATGCTTGGGTGGACTTACCTGAGGCAGACCATGCTGCATATTTATCCAGAACAAACCAGTCTGGTTGAAGTCCCCAGCCATCAGGGCTGGGAGGAACTATTCCCTCCATTCAGGAACTCTTTTCTTACCTGGGTGGAACCGGTGGAAGAACACACACTGGAAGCACTTCTCTGCTATTTAAACCACGCCCGATGGAAAACAAGTGCTTTGCGTTATTCTGCAGCAGCAGCAGGACGCTCACCGAGTCGGCTCCTGCATTCCAGGTCCAGAGTCATCTTCAGCTTCCGCGCAGCAACCTGTGGATGAAGAAAGACACAGAACAATACTTACCAGATCCCGGAATCCAGTCACCGGCAAAACCTGCAAAGAATAAACATAAGGTTAGAAAAGTGCAACTCGCTCGCAGCCGCGCCCGCTTACCTGATCCATCCGTGATTGCAACGGAGCTAACCGCGGCCTTCTCTTCGGCAGCTTCTCTGCACCTGAAAGGCAAAGGACATAATTAAAAAGGGGTTCGGGTGAAGGCAGTCGCATTCATCTTAACTTACCAGTTTTTGCACGCGCAGAAGCGGCCGCATCAACCGCAGCATCCCGGCACCTGAAAACTAGAAAAAGGACATTATTAGAGATGCCATTAAAAGCGGCCAACGATCATTATACTTACGTGCATCGGCACGTGCAGTGGCAACGGATATAAAGCCCGCAGCATCCCGGCACCTGAAAACTAGAAAAAGGACATTATTAGAGGTGCCATTAAAAGCGGCCAACGAACATTATACTTACTTGCATCGGCACGTGCAGCGGCAACGGAAAACTACGCCCACAGCATCCCGAGGCCTGAAACAAAGGAAAAGGGACATTATTGAGGTGCCCATCTTTTAAAGCCTAAAGACTACAGTATACTTACAGGCATCCGCTCGTGCAGTAACGGCGGCATCACTCTTCGGCATCCCAGCACCAGTGCCACAACTAAGGCCGCAAAAGACTTGAGCCTCAACACTGAACTCATCCAGTGACGTAACTGGAATCCAAGCACCCCTGCACCAGACGCAGGATGGAGAGCTCAGCATATATACGCCTAAGGTGAGAGCTCACCGAGACAAGTAGAAAGCTAGGCTGTGGGAGAAACTGGCGATTGGTGGGAGAAGGAATCCCATCAAACGGTGATTAACCCTTTTTCTTCCACCTGCAGAAAACTTACCCTGCAAGTCAGACATTCCATAAGAGGAAGCCCAGTCCTGAGAGTCGTCCGAGCTCTACGCTTCTCAATTGAAGAAACGATAGCAGCCCGGCCGGGATCAGCGCCTCCGTGGGAATCAGGTGAGCGTTACAGTATCTGCAGATAAGGTGCTCGGTCCAAAATATTTAACAAGAATGGAACCATTGTGAAGGGTCTGTAATTTGATGGGTTGTTAGGATCTAGTGATGGTTTCTTTACCAATTGACCATCACTAGATCCAGGCGTCTTTGAGACGTGAGTGGGAGCAGTGTCTGAGATGAGTTTTTTTTTTAGTTTCTATTTTATTTTTGCAACAAGGTTATTTTGTTTAGTAATGCCTTGTGTATATTAGTGCACCATAGGGCGTCTTTAGTACAAGTATCAGGAGGTGGTGCCGGTGATTCCAGCTCTTTCAAGATATTGAATAGTTCCTTCGTACTGGACTTAGCTTTAGATATTTGGTCAATAAAGCTATCTTTTTTATCTTGGACAATTGCTACCTTCATGAAGCTGCAGTGAAATTGTCCTTTGTTGAGGTGCGCGCAAGGTTTAGCTTTGCGTAGTTTGCGGGGCACTATGGTATTGATAGACATAAGCATAGTTTCATTGTACAGGTCTACTAGTACTGATGGGTCTGAGTGCACTATAGTCGGGTGAATGATAGGTTGTAGTAGTGGTAATAGTTTTTCTAGGGTTAGATTACGTTTATTTCTGGTTGACATAGCAGGTGCCTGGGTTTGAAGAGTAGGTATTACTGCTTCTTTGATAGTGAATGAGATTAAATGGTGGTCGGTCCAGGCACAAGGTGTATTGGAGAGTATGTCGATATTACAGTTTAGATCTGCTAAACAATCTAACGTTCTTCCTTTATTATGAGTAGGATTGGTTATCCGATGTCTGTACCCTAATTTAGTGATTGTATCCTCAAGAGCACATGCTTTATGGTCTTTATGATCTTGGAAGCCTAGATTGAAGTCACCCAAGATTATAACTTGAGAGTTGCTTTTTGTATCCGATGATAGCAAATGAGAGATATAGTTTTCAAAGGTGGTGGTCGGGCCTGCAGAGCGGTAGATCAAATGGATTGTGATGTTCAATGTAGGAGATGTGGACAATTTGATAGAAAGTAATTCTGCTGAGAGCATGGGTTGGTTATTTACGTTTCTTAAGCCTATTGCTGTTTTATAGATGAAGGCAATGCCTCCTCCTTTCGAGGTGCTGGCATCTCTGTCTAATCGGATGATGGAATCGTTATCCGGGATAGCAAGAGCAAGTGATGGGCCTGATGCAGAATGAAGCCAAGTCTCCGTAATGGAAATAAAGTCAAGGCCATGGAGTGTAATAAAGTCTGCTATGTCCAATGTGTGAGCTGGTAGTGATCTGGCATTAATAAGGCCAGCTTTAATGATAGGTGTGGAGTTGTTTTGATTGGCCTTGGGTGACCTAAGGTTGTTTTTGGAAGCATGGGGTAGCGCAGGTGTGTTTGCTGGGGTGATGGAGGCTGTGATACCAGTTGTGCTGATAGTGGTGTAAAGTGGTTGTACAGATCTCGAGCTAAGTCTGTAGATTCTAATTGGTAAAGGGCATGGAATGGTAAGCATTGGTAAATGTAAGGGAGGATGGTGTATTTGATTGGTATTGCCTGAAGGCGAGGTAGCAGCTACCGGAGCTCAGGAGGCATGAAGGGGTGTGTTGGTTGGGTATTGGACTTTGATTTCAATATGTGAGCGTAGTGGTGGTGATCTCTGAAGGTGGTAGAGTTCTGAGTGTAAGCATGGTTGTAGGAATGTTGATGGAGGTATGAGTACTGAAGACCGGAGGTTGGATGCTATAGTTAACCGTGCGGTAAGTACTCTGGGGTTGGTTAAGGTGTCCATGGGTAGCAGGAGAGGATTGCCTATAGTGGGTGTTAGTAGAGGCAGATCACGATAGATGAGGCAATTTATGAAGAAGATTAACATTTGGTGAAATTGCAACATGTCTAATCTATAATAGTTAGGGAGGTACCTGGGTGTGCAGCTTGTAGTATAGATGGCTATGATATCAGATTACAAAATGCTAGGGGCCATGCGATAACATGTTGTTAGGCAAAAATTCAATACTTGCACAAGATAGGTAAAAAATCACAGGCATATGCGAAATGCTAGGGGCCATACGATAACATGTTGTAAGGCAAGATGTACTACTTGCACAGGATAGGTAGAAAATCACAGGCATATGCAGGCCCAAATGGTTGGCAATGGCTAGCTGGACATAACAAGTGATCATTTACAGCAATCGTGATGCAGTGCATGCAGTAGTTCAGGCGGTATAACCGTTTAACAAACTGGTTAGGTAAGCATCAAGTAAAGGCTTGATGCAATACGTAAAAGTCACGAGCTGCAATGTGAACTAACTAGCTGCAGTGGCCAGAGCACAAAAATGAGGCAGGTTGGCTACCACTAATATGCAGTTGTCAAGTATACAATCTAGTGTTAGGTACAAAGGCATGAGCACATGTGGCGCGGACCAGGGGCGACGGAGCAATCGCAGGATAAGCAACAGTAAGTACACAACTTCATTAGGTATGATGTGAAGTCAAGATATGGTACGCATGTGTTAGCCAGGCATACAATATTCAGCAAGGTAAGGCTGTTGCGATGGCCGAAATAATATGCTGCAAAGTTTAAATATGCCGTAGATAGATTGGCAGCAGTGTGCGTTTAAAGGTAACAGCAACAACTTAAGAATAAGATATGAAACTCGGTGCTACTGCGGGCAATTAGTAATGTAGGCTAGATTCAAATTGATAGACCTAGACTTCATAAAAAACCGTGCCGGGTGCAGAATGCAGCGCAGCGTTATCTAGAAAATGTGCAAGTTAGGTACATATTTATACTTGCCAACCCTACAGATTTAGGCAGTAGGCTACTGCTTTTTAAGCAGTCCTACCACCGACAGATTTCAGTGACAGATCCTACTGCTTTTTACAGTGGCAAGTAATTATGTTACTCTAAGGCAGGCTCCAGGACAGAGCATGAAACACATTCATTAGTCTGTCTATACAGTGGACTAGTAGGTCATTACTTTGATTAGGCTCACACCAATCCACTGACCTGACAGGTACTTGAGTCTGATTTTTACTCTTGCAGAGACAACCCTTAGATGGACCACCAGTGAAGGCAAGTGGCAGAGTGTAACACCATCACACAGCATCTGCCTATCACACTGAGGGGGGTATCAGTCGCCATGTCATTCAGTGTTCAACTTGCAATAAATATGTACTGCCCGGGCTGCTGCTGCAGAGCAGTGTCAAACGTTGCCCACCAGCTCTGTGTGATTACCTTCTGTGAAGTTAGGTAATTGAATTTGGTGTTCAGTTACCATTTAGAATTATACATTTTTTAAATATCATCTTTCCATGTTGTCCTGTTTCATGGGTTGTGTACTTTAGAATGCTTCACTGGTGCCAACAATGTATGTTTTGTATTTTCCTGTGATGTCATTGTTATGGGAATTATTATTTTTGAAGCTTAAAAAAATACTACATTTTTTTGGTCACTGGATGTTGGCAAGTATGCATATTTGTGCATCACTTAATTAAGTATGCACTGTAAACGGTGGCAATCCTCGAGGTTAGGTGGTGGTGGGCTAGTGGGTCTTTAGGCACAGTAGTTCGTGGCCACAGAAAATGTACGTGGTCAGTATATTTTGAAGTGATGCAGAACGCGACAATGCTGCTAGAGCTGGGTAGAAATGCTGTAGTTAGTCGCCCAGAGTATGCGCGTATGCGAGTAGCTTGATGAATAACTCGATACAGTACCTGGATATATTGGAGGATACTCCGGCACTCACTGGTGCAAACAGGGGTAAACAGGGCCTTGAGTGTGGGACTTTGGGGTGGTGCTGGCATTCGCCTGCTGGCTAGCAATTGGTTTGTTTTGAACTTCGGAAGGCCAATCACGGCAGCCGCACGGCTCGAATCAGGAAGACAGGCAAAGGCTCGGGCATCTGCCAGACGCGGCGACCATTTTGGAGAAAACAGCTTCAAATATGCTGCAAAGGTAACACAGTGATTCACAAGCCGTATCAAAATGTAGCAGCAAGGTTTGCTGATGGGGAACAAGCGTTCAAGCACTCACGCCGATAGCGAGGCCCTACGCACAATTTAGATGATGGGATGGGTGACAAAAATTTCTTTCATTTCAAACAGCAGATGTGGCAGGATTACCACGAGAACAGCCCCACTTACCTTCACAAAAGCCCCCTCTTCCATGTATGACATTTAGATGGCACTGCTCTGGCTGTATATGCCTTTCAGTAATATCAGGTATCATTACCCCAGTACTCAGGCACTGTCACTGTCAGATTGGAAACGGATGCCCTCCGGGATCTTTATGAAAAGGGACAGTGTTTCCAAGTGACCCTGCTGCCCTGCCCACCTCTCAAAAGGAATATGGATGGACTGAAACACAACACGGTAAAGCCTAAAATAGGATACACAAACTTGTAGCATTACCCTTGGAGAGGTCTGGGCAAGAAATGCCAGGGTCATCTTGTGGAGATACATCATCAGAAGAAGATAAAAGAGTCTAGAGACACTTTCATCGTGTCTCCGTCCACTTAAGTATTTAGCCTCCGCCAATGATGGGAAAAGGCTGAAGCATAGCTACAGGCATACTGGAGTGAAATGGCCATCCTGGAATGGGGTATAAATGGACCACTTGGAGAAAGGAGAATCCTTTTACATACTACTAGGTATGTCTAGTCTCATCTAGATCCCGAGGCAGCTTCAGTCCAAATGAGCTGTCCTGTGTGAAATTAATGCTAGGGGTTAGAGGTTTTGCACTTCAGAAATAAAGGCATGACATTGCTACGAGGAGAGAATAGATGAGCAAGATTTACCATAAGTTGTAATTTGATAGACATTTAAACCCAAAACCTAGGGCGATAGTATCGCCAACATAAATTCTAGACTGCATATTGCTGAACAAAATCGGGGTCCCAATAACTTGTCCACTGGATGCAACATGTAGAAGTAAAACATTGGGGTGGTACCTTTCAGAAGATCCCCCACAGACTGCACTGACACCACTCTCGGCATCACAACTGTAAAAATGTGCATTTGCTCCATTGTGAAAGTGGCCCTTTGAAGGTAATTTAATAAGAGCTATGAGAAATGTAAGGGGTGTTTAGAGAGAATCCATTAAAACTAGATATTAAGCAGAATCCAAGGCATCAGAGTTCCTATGACAACCTAGGCTAAACGAGGAGAGGCTAGCTTCTGACCTGAAAGACAGACGCAGGTGGCTGAGTTGCACTCAGCTGCAATTCATAGCTAGGCAGACTTTTGCTAGGTACAGTGATTGTGTCCCATCCTTGCTGGTCTGCATGTAAGCATCAGTTCAAGAGTAAGGGGAACACACAGACTTTGTGGATACATTTGGGCATCATGGAAACTTGCTATGTGGGCATGATGTGGTATTATGGAAATTGGTTGCGCCTGCGAATTGAGGCATGGAAACATGATATGTTGACAGATTATTTGCACAGAAACTGCTTTTATAAGCATACTGGTTTATCATAGAAAATGTTAATGTGGACAAGATATGGCATTATGGAAACTTGTAATGTGGACAAGTTGGTGTATTATGGAAATTAGTAATGTGTGAAAGCTTGAGACAAGAACAGAGTGCATGCCGAAAACCGGGGCACGAGAGAGAGAGAGAGAGAGAGAGAGAGAGAGAGAGAGAGAGAGAGGGACAACACTAGTAGATTAGTGAAATCCAATCAAGTCAACATTGTATGTCTTCTTCTGACGTGGCCAAAAATTATCTTAAAGTCAACCGGCCCTAACCTCATATTGCCACAAGTGCCATTTAGTACTCAAAACATGGCTCAGGAGACCACCAAGGGACGCAGGCAAGATGGCTGCCAGAATCAGTACTTGGTGAAAGTGCATAACCCCAAGAAAGCCCATCACGCCTGGAGTGTGCATAGCCCCATATGGAAGAATGACAAAGGCAGTAAGTGGAGAAAGAGCTTCATAAGAGAGCAGAGAGTGAAAGTCGCCCCGAGGAGGTGTAGGAGAAGCAGCCCGGAACCCCTGGAGCATGCCTCAGAGTGACGCAGAGTGAGGAGCTGCCGTGTACCGTCTCTGGCGATAGTGTAGGCTGAGATGGTCCTCTCGAGGTGCAGCAAATCAGTGAATAGGCAGGGATTGCCTGTCAAGGACCTGCCAGCGGAAAGAGTCTGGAGACAGACACGACCTGGAGAACAGCTTGAGGAAGACGGAGCAGGGTGGAGCATCAAAGGCAGAGGGCGCCGGATGAGCTGAGAGCAAGGGTGAGATCAGCGAGGAGATGCAGGGGACCCCCTGTAAGGGTGCAGAAGTAGATGAGGGAAACAGAAGTGGTATGCTGGTGGGCATAAACCTTTATTTCATATAGAGTAAGGAAAAAACCCTGTCTGTCCCTATAACTAAGAGGAGTTTCCCTGCCGCAAATAAAACTAAGGATAAAGTCAGAATGTCCGTCAAAATAAAAATAGTCCACTGTCCTATGTCCCAAATCTATTTCCCTCCCTCACACTTCAAAAGAAAACTATATAACTAGCTTCACCCTGATTCCAGAAAGGTGATACCTTCCTTCTGGAGTTTTTTTGGCAGTTCTTTACTATTGGGGAAATGTCCTTCTTCCCCTGGCCGTCATTAGGCCTTCGATGGTAGTTTCACACAGATGGAGAATGAAGTCTCCCTTCCCCAGGCTTTCTTTACATTTCTACAGATGGGGAACATGTCTCCCTTCCCCAATCCTTTCTTAGGCTCTCTTTTAGTATTCCCAATGATGTCCGTGGTTTTGCCAGAGGATATCTCTCTCCTTCCTAGGTCTGCTCCTGACTTTTGTCAAAGGATATCTCTCTCCCCTTGGTCTTCTCTCCCAGTAATGTGGGTCCCAGACCTCTTTCTAAAACATATAATGTCTGTCACTCAGGCCTGGTTCACTTTCCCGCCAAGCATTGTTTCACACATACAATTCTTCAATCCTTTCAACATTTGGGTCCCAGACCCCTTTCTCAGGTTTATAATGTCTCTCAATCAGGCTCGGTTCACTAACCTTCCAGGCACTTTTTTTACACATTCTTCCAAGTGCTGCTACAAGGAATATGATTACTTTGTACTCAAATTGATTGTTTTCAACAATTGGTTTTACTCCGAGGGATCTCTCTTTTTTGCGCCGGCTCAGGGTCTCAAAAGGGTCTTTGCTCTGTTCCCTGCTTTGCAGAGCAATTTCCCCTTCATTAACAGAGTTCTCTTTATAGTTTCTTTCAACCCCAGGGGCTTGCTTCTTACCCCTGGTCTGCAGGTCTTTTCTCTATCTGGCCCTCAGCTTCTTTCGCCCCTAGAAGATGTGTGGCGGTTCCACAGCCCTAGGTCCCTAACACGTACAGCAATGCTTTCTTTCTTTCTCAAGCTTGCTGATGGATACCTGATCCCCGTGTGTCAGTGGCGTGTTCTGGGTTTCTCTCATCCCTGGAAGTCATGCGACGGTTCCCCAGCCTTAGGTCCCTCACAGGTACATTGTTACCTCCTTCTGCTCTCCCCAGGGCAGCTCCCTACAGCTCGTGGTTCCTCCAGGGAGGATCAGGCCATGCGAAAATGCCTTTTGCTGTTTTTATCTTTGCCCGGCTTGAGTGAGAGCTAGTATGTTCGCTTTGGTTCCGCAAAGAGCGCTTCACTTGTCTGTTCTGCCAACTCATGTCAGTATCTACAGAACCATAGCTTAGTTTTCCTTACTCTTCGACGTCACAATATGGGTTTTCTCATACTCATGGACAGGTCTACTCTGCATAAAGTAACTATCATTAGAAAGAGGAGGTAGAGAGGATGGGGGTGTTTTGGCCCTAACAGTGTGGGGGGATGTGGTTTTGGGGGCACAGTGGCAGGGCTGTCACGAGGGGGGGCAGGAGGGGCAAACTGCCATGGGCCTCGCACTTGCAGGGGGCCTCGCGGCCCCCTCTCCTAAGTAGCAGGCAGCACAGTCCACCCGTGTCCGTTATTCACACGGGGGACTGTGCTGTCTCCTCTCTGCCACTTCAATGATTTTGTTGCTTGTTGCGAAGATGTTTGGCTCCGCAACAAACAGCAAAATAATGGGAGGCAGCAGGGCTCAGAAGTGAGCTCTGCTGCCTCCGTTATTCAGAGGACAACGTGGACATGCTGAATGACAAGAGAGGACTCCTTTCCTATCAGTCAGTGTGTTCACGTTACTCAGTGTGAACACGCTGACTGATAGGAGAGGAGTTCTCTTCTGTCAGGCACCATGTCTACGTGTCGCAGTGAGGGCCATCCGGTCCCCCGTGGCTGCGCAGGGGCTTTTCAAGGGTGCATGGAGGTAAGGTAAGTGTTTTTTTCATTTTAATTTAAATGTGTGTGTGCTTGTATACTTGTATATATATATTCCTACTATCGTGAACAAGCGGTCAGTTGATCGCGAAACGCGTCGTTGTAACCTTCAGGTTCTCCTTTGCTATGCACTTTTTATTAATAAAGAACATTTGGTGCTACCTGATCTTTGCCGTGCAGCCCTTTATTTGCTAAGTACTGGATTCTCTGGACCTGGCTGCTCTTGGGAGTGCATTCCGCAGATTTGGCCCTCTTTTGGGCTTAATTTTCGTTTGAAAATATATATATATATATATATATATATATATATTAAAATGAGTATGTATATGTGCATGAATGTGTGCTTGTATGTTGGTGTTTATGTTGGTGTCAATGCTATGTTTAGTTTTCTGTATGCGTGCATGCAAGGAGTTGTGTGACTGGTGGATGAATGCATGGGTGAAAGTGTTGCATGTGAGTGTGTGCGCCAGCAGACCTGTGGGCCACTTAATTAAGGGGTGGGGTCATGGCATCGGAGGTGCATCTAGGCTACATTTTTGGGGGGCGACGGAGTGGGACTAATACTAATACTTCAAATGTTGGGAGGGGTGCTAACGTCAGCGCCTGTGGGGGGGGACGGGGGCAAACTTACTTGTGTGACCACATCTAACATCTTTCCACATTAGAATGAGACTATTCTGATGAAGCTTCAATGTTACAAGCAGCTAACTCTCGCCCTCATTTCTGAAACATCACAATTAAGGACTGCTGCAAGAATGAGCTGTCTCATGTCACCACTTCCCTTTCAATCACTACCCTGGCATGCAAGTGCTAACCCCACATCACAAATTCAATTACCTAAAAATGTATGTTTATGAATGCAGGTGCTAATAGTGAAATATTTTATGTTAGTAATTTCAGGGCCCTTGTTAACAGCGAAGCCCATGCTTGCTTAATGTCTGTGTCTTGTTCCATCTGGCCACGGCTCTGTTGGTCAGCCCGCCAGGGGCTGGATGACAGTTTTGAACGCAGATAGTAAGTGTGGACAATGTGGGGCCAATAGACCCATTGCGGTGTCGGTCTCCCCACTGAGGGATGATGTCTGGGTCTTTCAGCTTTTGCAGTTGAAATGGGCCCCCAAGCAGCTGCACCCATGTTGGCAGTCTTATGACAGATACCTACTGATAATCTGCAGCTTTTAACAACCTCACTGTATTATTCTGACTTCATTTTTGATTTAAGAACCCCACAGGGGCCTTGGCCTATTTTTCCAATCTGTAAGGCCTGGGGTGCCCCAAAAACAACGCAAACAAATGGGCCACCACCAGCCCTGACACATCTTCAACCAGCCCTGCTCCCACTTGCCTCCCAATACCAAGAGCCCAGCAAGAAATCTAAATATCTAGCTCACCTTCCCTATGGCCACTAGTTGTACTTATCACCCCAATTCAGAGGCTCTTTAATTTCATAATGCTATGCTAATCTCTGGAGAGGTGTGCCATCTAAAAACTGAGACCAGAAGTTAAGACTTTGGTTTTATCAAAGTTAGTCTGTTGATATTGCATGCATAGGCATTTGTACTCTGCATGTTTGATGCTGCTGCCGCTCGATAACAAGCGACACATCGAAAGAGTCCTTCTGCCTCAAAGTGAGAGGGCTTCAGCCCTCCCTAGCCAGGGGCTGGCTCCGCCCATGCAGCCAGGTCAAGTCACCAAAACACAATTTGGGAGGGGGCTAGAGCCAGATCCGCTCAATGGATTTGCACCCTATGTGTCTTTCACTGAAGTCCTGTTAAAAACAAACATTGGCAAAGCCAACCGTTTTAGCGTGTGCATAAGTATTAGGCATTTTCCAGGCACTGCTATTAGATGCTCAGGTAATCAAACCAGTTTGCACCTGCTACCATCAACGGCCAGTTAATACCAATACAGCAGTGCCTTTACCATGCCTACATGACATCCCAGACTGTTAGCATTTCCAATGCTTATTTTGCTTTACCTATGTTGCAACGGACCATGCATCAAGGTTAAAGCAAACATACTACTTGGCTAAATTGACCCACATAGAATTTAGGCCAATCCAGCCAGTAATAACACGTATGGTGCACAGTCAGCCCAGACATACTTTCTGTGGCATGGCATGTTTACTGGCTGGGAGTGCGTACATGGTAATAATGGCATATATTGGTGCAGCCTGCATGGACCACATGAGAACAACCAGCATGAATAGATCTTTATACTAGCATATGGTGTGTGCAACAGCGGCATAACATGTATTGGAAAATGTTCCTGTGCACGGTTGGCGACTCACAACTATTGGGTTTTTCCATGTGCTTCCATACAAAATCAATTGCAAACTATGGATTTCTACACAATTTTACAAAGAAAGAGCTGTAAAATGCGTAATTCTAACAAAGTGATTCCAACATGTTCTTTGGAGTGAGAAACCCCATCAAAAACGCCTAGTTTGGTTTGGGCACCCTCACTGTGGTCTGTCGATCCTGCATAATTGGCACATTTATGCCTGTTGAGTTCAGAAATTCATGATGTGTGTTTTAATGCGCACACAGGGGAAGGGTGCTCCTTAATGCTGGCGTCATGCACCACATGGCGTCATGCCATCCTAAATATGTTCATGCCTATGATACAAAAGTTAGTCTGGCATATGCTTTAGTTGATTTGCAGTTGTAGTAATAAACCATATTTGGGTTCCTACACACAAACTCAAGGGGAGATTTCTCGAGTCCCCTGTTTGGAAAGGTGCCGCCGCTGGCCCAGTCCGTAACATCAAAAGGGGGCCTCACCAAATGTTTTGCCCCGGGCTTCACCACGTCTTGCGACAGCCCTGCATAGTGGTAGTTTTTATACTGTGTTCTCCCACAATAGTCTTCAGCTCTCCCACAGAGGGGGTCTCCTCCCATGAGATCCTCCCGCTGAGTACCACCCCCATAGGGACTATCGGGTAGTGGTCAGAAAAAGCCAGAAAAATCAAGGAATGGACTTTTGAAGATTCAAGAGTCAGCATTTATCAGGACCAGTCCTCTTTTACCCTGGCGAAACACAGAGATTGCAGGGCACTTACTCAATAGCTGAGGGAACACGAAGTGAGGTATCACTGGGGCTCCCTTTCGCTTTGACCTCTGAGGTAGGGAATGAGGACTTCCGGATTACAGCCAAAGAAGAGGAAGACGGAGTGCTGGTCCACCAAGGGGAACTTGGCCAAGAGAAGACCCCCAGCCAAGGGAAGATGGCTGATGCCTACTGACCCGCGTGCCAAGAAGTCTCGGAGGAAGGGGGAAAGGAGGAGGGAGGTAGAAAATTTAGGAGGCTGAACCCTCAGCCGCCATAAACTTGACAGTACGTTTACTGTGTAGGAGGAGAAGGAAGCTGAAGGGGTGTCACTGGGATGGTTGGAAGACTAGAAGGACAAGCTAAAATGGAGGAGGGCACATGATGGTCTACTGGAAACAGTATGTATGGTTGTATGAAAATTGAGGGGAATGGGGATGTAAAATTTGAAGGGTAGGGGGGAGAAAGAAGAGGGGGGCAAAGAGGAGGAGAGTAATGCCTGAGTGGCCCTGAATCTGGAATAGGGTATCTCTAAAATGGAGGTGGATAGATAGGAGAGGGGAGACAGGGGAGGGTAGGTAGGGGGAAATTGGGATATTCATAACACTGGAATATCCATTTGTTAAAAGGTTGCCTAGGTTCCACGGCAAAGGTTTAGCCGAGATATTGAGAGAGTTTTATCCAGAAACTTAAAGAAGGGTGAGGAAATGAGAATAGGTATGTTAAACATGAAAGGAATAAACTCATCTGAAAAGTAGGCAATTTTTGTGAGATTGTTCATACAGGAGGGGTTAGACGTGCTCTTTATACAAGAAACGAGATACAGAAAAGGAGAGGAGTTTGCGGTAAAATGTTGACAGCTAGGAGGAGCACTATGGGCCTAGGGTCCCAACAGAAAAGGGGGAGTGGGAGTACTGTATAAAAAAATCCCCAGGGTTGGAGGAGTGTCAGGTAAAGAAGGATGTGGAGGGCAGGTGGGTGGTGATACAATGTAAAAAGGGGGACCAGGCTTTAACGCTGTGGGTGCTGTATGCACCAAGCATGGGGCAAGTGGGATTTTGCTCAGATGCCCTACAGATTTATGTATTTATTTATTGTTCACTTGTTAGGTGCTTATACAGGAAGGAACTACTGTTTCAAAGCGCCCAGAGGACAACAGGGAAGGGACAGAGGATGATAGACAATGAAATTCCAACAATGTTAAATAATTAAATACAACATTATAATAAGAGACAGTGGGGAGGGGAAGACACACCTACAATTCCTTGTGAGTGTTCAAAACTTGCAAGTGCAGAGGGGAGAGGGGTATGGGATAGGCGCTGTGGTGCTCATGGAGAGCAGCAGGTGAAGTGCTATAAAGAAAGCTAAGTGCAACCTCCAGTGGTAATGGGTGAGACGAGGCAAGTGCTGAGGATAGACAGCAGCAGGGATGATAACATGTGGGAGGTCAGGGCCCCAAGGATGCATAAGGGCCCTGCACACCAATCAAGCTTGTTTGCGCATTGAGGCCCCTCTATCGCCACTCTTATTATTACCTTGTTTGCACCTGAGAAACCTCTATGACCACTCTCTTTATCACCTTAGGTTAGGTGGAAAGTAGCGACAGATTTGTTTGAAGGGGTGAACAAGATGATTGGGAGAGTGGTGATGAAGGGATCCAAAGGATCAAACAAGCTGATCAGGTGAGTGGTGGCAGACTTACATGGAGGGACGGAGTTGGGATAAGGAGAGTAGTGAAAAAAGTGCCCAAAGGGGTAAATAGTATAATAATGGGATTATAGTGTGAGAGGAGCATTATCTAGTCCAGCCCCCTCGGGCAGGTCTATCTTCATTCTCCTGATCACCTTGTTTACTCCTTCAGGCCCTCTATCACCACTCTCCTGATCATCTTCACCCATTTAGGCACAACTGTCTCCACGTGCCAGACCTTTCTCCCTATAACCTTCTTCAACCCTTCTGGCACATCTTTTCCAAGTCTCCAGATCTTTCCCACTTTAACCTTCTTCACCCCTTTGGTAGCATTCTCCACTTGTCAGATCTTTCTCTCATCACCTTCTTCACCCCTTTTAGTACAACAATCTCTCCGTTCAACTTTACTATATTTGGGAACCACTACCTCACTCCTTAATAATCAATAGCCCAAGTTCTCTTGGCTCTGTAGTTTCGTCTCCTGAGTCTATCCGCTTAGTCCCAGGCTTCACTGTGGACCATACAAAGCTGCAATTATCAGTTGATAAGTGCATCCCCTCCATTCATTCATAGCACAATTTGCGCATGAAAGCGCTGACAAATATCCTTTCCAAAAAGATAACCCTATTCAAAGGGCATATATTGTAGACAAATCACGGTGTATATGTTTGGAGTTCATTTATTATTCAATTTTCATTATAAAACATACATTTGTAAGAACAAAACACATATGACACATTGACATTTCATATATTAAAAGCCAATTTTGAAGATACACATATCACATCTAGAAAGAACACACATCATGTCCAAAACTGTTATCATGTCTCACCCATCCTTACTCACATCCACTTTCATCCACATTCATACCATCCATCATTCGTACTGTGCAATTCCAATAACTCTGTTCTAAAAGTAGAGCACCCATCTATTAGGGCTACAGCCCTAGTGTATATTTACAAAAGCATGTTGAACACTGAATTCTTTCTTACAGAGAGTTTAAACAGGGCAAATGTTCAAAAGAACTTATTTGCGAACATGTATAGATTGCCATATATTTTTATTGAAAACTCAAGACAGCCCAACTGAACATAGTGGGCACTATGGTATTGTCTACTCGAGTTTCGGGCACCACAATAGAGATATACTATTTCTATCTGGTGCACCTCATCAGGACATACATTTCTTAAACACCAAAAAACCAATTCATATTAGCATGGTTCAGCTTCATATGTAGTGCGTGTCATCCCAGTGTTCGATATACAACTTCTTTCCGTTTAAACGCAAAAGATTCGTACTTCTATAGGTCAAACTGTGTTTCTGTGGTAGCCACCCAAAAGGAAAAGAAAATTGGTTATGGAGAGCCTAGGTGCGATTGGGTCCAAGGCATTTGTGTTGTTGTCTTCAATTTGAATATACTTCATATGTTGGTACTGTTCTCACTGCCAATACTCGGTGGAACTTCCTTCCTAGACCATTCATAGTCTATCTTATGGCTATAACTTATTGTTGTTACGTGGGTGTCGCCTTGCCATAGTTCTTCATAGGGCACAATTGAACACTCCACAGAGTGCTGCTCCCGTTCCCTATATTACTTCAATTCAAAATGGCCTTCCCTTTTTGTGGTCCTTGTGGCATATGTCCACAAATTCTCTTAATCGCAGTCCACACTGCACTGAAGTCACGCGTGCAAGGCTCCCTTCCCGTTTATGCCGATTCACTGTGGACCAGGCATTTGGACCTCTCTTCCAGCCTTCATTGCTCTGTTCCCATTCTAGGACCTCCTGATCCTGCCTCCAGCCTGCACCAAAATCTCTTGACTTGTGTTTCCAGTCTCCAACTCCTAGTCCAACCACTTGCACTCTCAAACTGAGCCCTTTGGCTTTTATATGATTTTAGTTCCCTGTCCCAACCTCTCTCTGGTGAAAGCAGTCTCAGGTTTGTCATCTGTGATGAGGATTGGAGGCCGGACTCTGCCCCCTGGGATGACCAACATCCCTGATGTGAGACATGAGATTAGTTTGTGCCTTCCCCATGTCAGTTCTCTCTCTACCTGCCACACCCTGGCTCTGCCATCCAGTCTTCTCCTGGGAAAAGGGAACACAATTGTGTCTCTTCAAACAGCTGGAGTAAGGATTGGCTGGTGGGCCTCGACCCTGGGCATGGATCTCGGTTCTTAAATGTATGACAGTGGAGGCCTTGCAGGATTGGTGCATGGTTGACTGGCAACTTTCCCTCAATTTCTCAGGCTATAACAAGACAGGAAAGTCAACCAAAGCAAACCACAGACAAATTGATTTGTACATTAACATATGATCCATTATGTACAAACATCAAAAAAACATCATGAACAGAACAGTTTACAATTTGATGACAAATTAAAAGGTATAACCATGGAACTGTCTGTGTTTACCAATAAACCGGATTTCTTGAAAGGAGAAGGGAGTGACACAAACCTTTATTTACTTCTAAATCAGCAGGGAGAGTCCCTCGTCTGAACTGTCAAGTTTGCAATAGTATGAAAGGATATGGATTTCCTCATCAAAGAGCAGGGAGGTTCACACAGCAAAACAATTATACAACATGTTTAACCACATATTTTGTCAATTTGATTCAATGCCCTCCTTTACTAGACACATGTCAGCTATCTAAACTATATGAATTAAATCATCAAGAGCATTACATTTTAATTAATCTAATCACGAAAGATCCCAACTGCATTGCAGAGTGTTGGAATTAATTCCACGCAAACCAAGGGAAGGTGGTCATAAAAATCACTTAAAACAGAGTGAAACATTGTGTGTACATTTTTTACCATTTAAGAAATTAATGGGTCTGAACTATATTATTAATAGGCACATACATATATGCCTTTAACTATTGAGAGAGCCTCAAAGAATACTAAAACTGCAAGATCCAGAATTTCCAGCATATGGGGTAGGTTGGCTGTTTCCGTATAACCATTAAAGAGAGGCTATGTGCACACAAAATACCAGAAGCAGCCTGGTTTGCCAGAATTGTACCAAAGCAAATTTTCTCTTAGTGGGGTATATTGTCGATGAACTCTATCTATGAATTGAAGTAGGTCTTTATGTTTATTCGGTGGTTATGTACATATAGGTATAAGATCAGTGTTGAGCTAAAATCTGTTTTGATTTACAATCCATTTTAAAAAGGACATGGTTGTCCCGAAACATGTTATGGTTACCTGTTAAGTCCATTCATTCATCCTAAAATTGAAGCATTTTCATTTAAAACAGAAAGGACAATTAAAACAGAAATATAGTATACTTTGTGAATAAATCAAACAAAATCTGGATGACGACTTAATTATGGACCAGTGTTTCCATGGTTCATGATTCTGACACATTGACAGATTAAAGCGGTCTCCCTTCCAGATATACCACTATGATTAAACCTGGCCTTCCAATAGTCCCTAGTGGCTGACTTGTCCAAGGTTTGCGGGAGAAATTGATGTACACTGGTTATCTTCATATGTAACTCCAATTCAGGTCATATAAACATGAAGGATTTAAAGTTTCTGATTAGTGGAAGAAGAATATTAGTAGAACACTATCTTCCAGTGAATAGTTGCATTGTGTTTACAGCTTTATGGAAAGGTAATCATGCATGCACACATTGTAACGGTTTATACATAATGCATATAGAACACTTTTCAAATTCTATTGGTTCCATGTGTTAATATCCCCGTAAAAATATCACCATACAAAAATATCACCATATTTCTGTGGCGATATTAAGGCATGGAACCTGCTGAGGACACCCCTGCAACTCCAGCATTATTTTTAAAGGAGCGGGGGACACCCCTGCAAACCCTGCTCCTAAATACCCCCAAAATTATCACCCCCAAAAATATTGCCTATGGCCGTTCCAGATGACCATATATACAGCGATATTTTTGGTGGGGATAATATGTAGTGATACCATTCTATCAATATGCCTGAGCCCAGTTTTGGAGTGACAAAATCATCGCAAACGATAAATGTGTAAACATTCAATCTAATTGGGCATTATTAATATATTTCAGGGGTCAGCACCCTGAGGCTACCCAGGTGTATTGGCCTACGACTACCATGTTCCATCACCATTTCATATAATGTCTAGGGCTGATGGGATTTGTAGGGCAAAATATCTGGACAACCACCTGCCCCTGACATAGTCAATTATTATCCTGAAAACCTGGCATGATGGCAGCTATCGAGAACTAGAGTTGGACACAGGATAGATCAATCTAAATCTGCCAGGTGTCACACGGAGGTGGGACCATATCTCCACATGGAATATTGATAGCCCCAGGTGTCTTTTACTTCAGCAACAATTCTTCACCAAACTATATTCTATCATTTCTAATTGTTAGGTGACCCCTTTAAAAAAAAATATTTCAGTTAGCTAAAGAGTATCTCATTGAAAAAGCTGCCTGCGTTCCTAGGTAATATTACCTCTGGTTTAAACGCTATTCTTGCAGTAGTTAAAGGTCTTCTTGCCATAATGTTTGCTCGTACTTAGAGTGTTCTCTTATAAGAGACTGGTAAACAGTGCTGTTGCTAATCGATGTGCTTTGCACCAAGTATCAGAGATCCTGCTACCAACACTGAAAAGTGAAGAAACTAATACCCAGAAGGAGAGTTTATTGTTTGACCATAATGAGAATGATACTGTACAGCATGTGGGATATTTTAAGCCATCCAAATGTGCCCCACTGCCTCAATTTACAAACGGGGAAAGAAACAGCCAAAAATGGATGCGCTAACCCCTGTGTGCGCAAACATCTGAAAAACTGCGCATGGGGTCACAATCACAAAAGGCTGCACACCCTGCCACACACAGTTAAAGTTGGGGTAAAGGCCGAACTCTCAGTGCAGGATCATGCCAGTGGGTGCTGTCACATTCCAACATGGAGCAAGGCAGCAGAATTGTCCTGAAAATCCAACATACCTTTTAAAAAGGTAGCTTTGAAACCTTCAAAGCAAAGTGCTGTTTTGGTGCTAGATCCATTCATTTTTCAGTGAATCATTGAGAGCAAAAGAATTACAGATCATCCAGTGTGGCCAGAGAAGCTGGGCCTCATTGACTGATAGCAGCTAAGAAATGTGTCTTATGAAAAACCAGTTCAATAACATTTGGTTCCATTTCCACAGGAGAAATGCTGCTAAAAATGGCAACATGTAACAATTTCAACTGTTTAGGCAGAAACTACAAAAAAGGCTGGATACATATCTCCAAACTGAAAACAAATCCCAGCACTGAAAGAAGAGCTGATGTAAAAGACTCAGTTTAAATGTGCTTTTTCTCTGAAGAAAGTGCAGAAATCGCCTGTTTAAAAGTATGTTTTTGTGGAAAGGCTTAATGCTTTAAATGTCAAAATCCCCTATAAACTGTGTTCATTTTCTCTGTTTTAATAAAGATGTAGGTAACTTCAAGTTAAAACACAATCTTGAGTAATTACAATTCTGCCTGACAGTTCTTAGCCTGGGAAATATGACACTTCATGTTGACACTCTACTGTTAGCAGGAAGGCTTAATTGATGCTGGAGGTTCTCACATATTGACAACAATGAACTGATTAGACATTCGTCTCTGGCCCAGCCAAGGACAATGGCAGGCTGCATACTGATCCCTTCAAAGGAGGGGCAGGAAACTTCCTCCCTCTCAAGGGCAGAGGATCCCACCCTGATCAAAGGAATTTGGCAGCTGTTGCCAGTTGAATGAAAATAAAAAAACCTGCCAAGAACTTTTGGTGGTTAAATGCCTATTTGTAATTAAGCTTTAAAGACTTTTAACTTTTGCACAAGAAGGAGGATAAATCTAAAAGTTGGTAGTTGTAAATCTAATGTTATGCTCTTTCTTTGGAGACATGAGTGAACCCTGTACTGCATAAGGAACCAAAGGTGCACCAAAACACTGATTCGCCAAAACTATTAATGCTGCAAGTCTAATATGGTATACCCGTGTTCTAGTGGTGATTGCCCAGATATGTACTGAATTAGCAATTGTTAGGCCAAACCATTATGATTAAAAGCGACAAAATTCCACAGAATGACAAAGACAGATCTCACTGAGATGGGAATTGAATGTAAAGATAACCCATCAAATATGTAATGCATGTGTCCGATTTCATTAGAGGGCATACTTATAGAAATGTGCATTTGTGGGAAAGTTACATTGTGGTTCAAATCAATGTGGGAATTCCCAAATCACATCATAAAATATGATAGCTCCTTCTGACTTCCAATCAAAAAAAGGCAAGTGCCTTTCACCTATCACAGCCCTGGGTGTGTGGTTTGAAATTCTGCCCCTACCATAAACTTTGTGATGTCACTTGGCATGATAAATATAGGAACTTCACCACACACAGACACACTGATTCCTGACTGCATCCTGATTTCCGTCCAGCTCTTTGTTCCAGAACTCTTCATCTTGTTCCTGTTTCAGATTTCTTTGCAAAACCCAGGCCTCAGCATTTGCTGAACTCTTTTCAGCTAGGCCCAAATCTTGAACCATCCCAAACTTCAGGAAAGAATAATTCTGATCCAGTCTGGCTTGCTACCATTCATGCTTGCCTACTGAACTCGCCATCCCGCTAATCTACCGTGTCCAGTGACCAGAAGGGCCAATCCAATCGAAATCCAGTCTGAGGTGCCAGTCCAATTGTCCCGAACCACCCAGCTGACCATCCTGCCAGAGGTGCCCTGCTGCCGGTAGACCCGATCCGGATGACCAGAACCCTGACGGTTCAATCTTAATTTACAGTGGACTGTAAGTATCAACAGGAATCAAAGTAACCCATAGTATATTTGCCTTATCCTATCCCAATCTATAACCCATCCTCTCTTTAATTTAAGAACTTGTAATAGTGCCACACCAGTCTTGACACTTTGCCTTGATTACTTGTGCTAGTGATAATTTCTTGAAAATCCTTTAGTCTTGTAAAATCCCAAACCCTTAAAATCATCCCACAGGTAATCCGACTGAGTCCTCCAAGGCGGACAGGGAGGTGCTGGGGTTGGTTTCCGCGGACCACTCTGCGGCTTACTGTGTTTCAAACTGGTAACCAGCCTGAATACCCTAGTTTAGAGCATAATTGTCACTGTAAGAACTAATTTCTGTTTTCATTTTCGTGTCCTTATTTTCAAAAACGCCTCTTATTCAAACTTGCATAACTTCTTCAATTTTATGGATAGAAACGTAATTCCAACTCTCACTTAAACCTTAGCTACATCCATAACTAAAAACAGCATTGCAAAACAGTATATTTGACCCGTTTTTATTAAAAATCTCATAGTGAAATTTAGGCTCGAATTTGCATTTTTGCAAACATTTTACACGTGTCTTTTCCCATTCAAAGTGTTTCTTAACTTACATTCTGGTTTAAAGTGTGTACTGTTGCTCATCTTGTAGCTCATGCTGGTTAGAATCTGTTTAGTGTTGCTCTCATAGGAATTTCTATCAATTTAAGGATTTTTGCACACTTTTCCTTGTTTCACAAAGCCATTTTGAAGTGTCATTTTAAAAAGAGTAAATTTCCCAAAACCGCTTTTCTCTCTTGTTTGGGGAGGGAAGATTGCATTCAAACTCTAGACAATGTTCTTTCATTCCTGAATACCTGCTGCTTACTTACATCTGTGTAGAATTGCTCATTTGTGCATTAAGAACTTTGCAGGGGGAAACTTTAACCTAAACGCTATCTTTTCACAAGCCAAAACTGTTCTTTTTCCTGTGTTTTCATGAATTCAATTGCTTTAGTTATTTTTCGAATTGTTTTGTCACCACATTGGTGATTGCTGCCCCAGATATATATATTAAAATTTGTGTTGATTTGAATTTTAAATAAATAAATACATATTTACCTTTACCAACCAGCCTGATTCCTGGTCCATTGTGACCTCGGGGTTATTTTGAGAAGGGTGTGATATGAGTGGTATATCACTCAGAATATTGAACCTATAGACATAATAAATATTTAAACTGTGCTTTACATGCTAGGCAAGACCTGGCTGTATTGCCTAGTTGAAATCCTTAACAAGCAGTAGAAGAGGGAATTGGAGTTCCTATCCTGGAGATAGACAATGCGCATCTTACCTGCCCTCTGCAGATCATTGGTGCAGTAAACCCATCTGGAAATACTTCACAGAACCATAGAGTTTCTACAGTCGCTCTTTGCAATGTTTTCATTACCTAATTTAGCTTAGTCTAGACTTAATAATATGCAAATAAGGTTACAATGTTGCCACTTCTTATGTCTCATGTAGCCCATCTTCCAAAGCAAGGTTTGTCTGCATTAAGAAAATCACGCAGAACACTTTTCCTTGTCCTTTCAGTTTACTTATTTGAGCAACTTATAAATGGACCTGTGAGTGAGCCTGGGTAGGGAAATACAACCTGGCCCGGCGTCGCAGTCCTCCTCAGCAAGATTCAAAAATCACATAAGAGGAATCTATGAGAGCTCAGCTCCTCAGATCAGTTCCTCATAAGACCTTCCAAGTAATATAGAGTTGTGATGCAGCGCATGTGCTGTTTGGGAGAACTCGAATCCTTGGAGGGGACTGGCAGCTCTTCTAAGCAAGATACTGGAATCCTAAAACTTGGGGAAGACATAGCTGACCAGGTTTCACTAGCAGGCTGACTAAATCACCTTAATAATCCCTGAGAGTTTACTCACAGATTGTCTAATATTTAGGCCTAGGCGATCCTTTAATTTGTGAAAACAAAGAATGTCCTTGAGAAATCTGTGAAGGGTCTAGCGCTTCCATTTCAGGCAACAGCCAGGCCTCAATGAGCGTATATATTACCTTCTGCTGTGCTTAATGTTTATGTCATATCCTTTTCCTGTCGCACGGAAGCACCATGACCACCTAGGGGACTCATGGTATGAAAGTGTGCACTATATGAGCCTTGAGGCAAGGTTTCCTAGTGCAGTTCTTGTCCTAATGCAAATAGTGCACAGTATGTACAGGAGTGCAACCATTTCCCTGGTGCAAAAAGCACTGTAAGATTGGAATAAGGTCCACAATTTGCACAATTACACTTACACTTGCAATGTTGTGTCATGAGGCCCGAGCTGTGATTTAGAAGAAAAGTACCAAGATAAAAGCACTGATGGCACATTACCAATATATCTTCCTTACTCCTTGGCGCTTTCCTTTTGTGAAGTAATATTTATTAAAGTCAAAGGGACTTTTTACGAATTTGGTAAAAATTAGGGTACTGTCTGCTAGTTTACCACCAAGCTCATTGTTCATTACTGCCACTCTGTCCCATGGCATTACCACAGGACTGAGTGGTAGCATAACAGTGTAAATCACAATTTCTGGAGTCCACAGGACTGCAGGTGGATTTTTGACAGATTTACCGTGAGTGGTAATACCACACAGTGAATTCAACAATGTTTGAAATTAAAGTGGAGTGTTTACCTCCAGTATTGTGCTTGAGGCGACTCCTTCAATTTACCCCAAAACTGTGAATGCTGCATGTGGTAAAAGTGGTAGCAATTCTGTTACTGCCAAAAAAGTGTTCCTGACGGATTTACCGCCACTTTTTACTGCACCACCAAACTCGTAATGATGCCCAAAGTCTGCCATTTCCATGACCCCTTGGCTCAGATTACTGCGTTGGATGGACTGGATGAATTGACAAACTGCGGTCTTCCAGAGGTGGGTTTCCTCTACAGTGCGGTGCAGGGTGGTTGGATCATTTTTACCTTCCTCGACACTCAAACGATGTTGTTGAATTGTACTGTGTTAACAGTACAGCCCTTTAAGCATCGCCTCAATTGTCGTGCGCAGGAATGGGATGGGAACCAAAAGAGACCCTGGAAATAATTATCAAAGCACCCCCATATTACAGATTTTCAGCAAACCCAACCGTTTTCATATGGGCAAATTTGGAAATATCTCACAAAAGAGGCCCAGGGCTCAGAGGCCTACCGGGAAATCTCCAGAGTTCCCTATCGGCCAGTCCACCCCTGATCGCGTAGTACGCGGTTGTGGTAAATAATACATTTCTTCAAGCTGCTTTTATCTTTGCATGATATCCATTTGATTTAGCTGTGTGTTAGTATGTGATGAATTGACCAAATGTGTGTAAAGTCTGATTTTAACTAAGTCACACAATAATAAAAAAAAATAATAATAATAATAATAACCAAATATATTTTCAGTCCCCTTGACATATGCATCCAAACATGTGCCAAAGGCTAGCACTGCATATCGGGTTTGCATTGTGCATCTCAGGCTCTGCTCCGCAGTGTTTTTAAATCCAAGATAATTTGTTTGCCCTGATTCTAATATGCACTAACACCGCAGGACAACTCATTCCAATGTACATCCAGGGCAAACATTTGAACGAAAATCAGCATGCACCAAGGCCAACAGCCTGTTCATTGGCTACACAGACAAATATAACCCTTCTGCATACAAATCCAAGAGGTTAGGCTACAATATCCGAAATGCACACACAAAAACAGAAAGGCGTTGCAAAAAACAAGGGATATAAATCCGCAGCACACGTTCCCCTGCTTCCCCAGAGCTCTTCGTGATCCAGCTCATTTCAAGCGCATGAAAAACGACCCCCCTGACATCACAACGAGACAATAAAGCTAAATTGGGACATCTAAATAAACAAATAAATAAGTGCTGCCAAGAGGCTTTGGGGAGCACAGCTTATCTAACTAATAAAGGAGTCATAATTGCCGACTATCAGCAGAGTAAAGAGCCAGGCACTTCATTATCAGTGCACCGTGCTGTAATCTGAATCCCCTTCCTCCAGCTGGAGGAGCAGGAAGAATAGCAATGTAGTGCTGGCCCATTGGGGAAGCCCTACGTGCATAGCCTGCTGGCGGTGTTAATGCAGCCCCAATAAATAAGGTATTTAATATTTCATAGCATTGTGCTTTAGCGGCAGGACTCTGGCGCATGACCCACAAACACAAAACACTTCAGAAGTGATGGACTCAAAACTTCAATTCAATTATGGCCACTGCGAGTTCCTCTAGGCAGCTTTCTGCGCCATCATCATGTCATTGCCTGTCTGTGGCATTACACAAGGAGACCAGCTGTAAAGACAAGAGGGGGGTATCTGTAATACTACCCAGTATGGTTGGGTAGAGGCACAGAGGCACCCTTGCTAAGGCTCTCAAGGGGTAGCAATGGATGAGCATCCAAGGCTGGGACTCACAGGGAGGTGATGCAGGGTGGTTCTTAGGTACAGTGAAGCCCCACGTCCCCACAGAGGAATGTCTACACACTATGTTATGTGCTAACACCGTTTTTTTTATTAAAGGACATAATATTTAGGTGGTTATGTACAATTAAATAAGACTCACTTTGTACTCAAGATTCTCTACTCCAATAGTTAACACAATATATACAGTGCTATGTGGTACCACAGTTATTCTTAGCTTCAGTGATAATGCACCAATTGGTAAGGGTCCTAAAATGTAGTAAGATTATTAAACACTGTTTTAACCCCACAAGCATACATGTAGAAATGTAAGCAGAACTTTAAAACACTGGCAGAATGCATTATTTAGAATCAAGATGCAATACTGTGTGGAGCTCCCCCACCTGGGCAACCTGTAAGAAAAGGTAAGTTATACTTTGGTTTTATGTCAATGTCCAGTCCTTGTATTTTCATTAATGGACTGCTTTTATTTTTACAGGTCTCACCCCCCTCCTCCACAAAGTACCTGGGCAGCAACAAGGGAGTCAGGCCCAAGACGAGTCTGAGACCCATGTGTCCTGCAGGATGGAGTCCCTATTCCTCATTACAGGACCTTCGGTGCCTCGGAAGGTGAAGTGGTGGAGTCTCTCAGCTTTACTCAATGATGATCCTCGAGGATGGATCCCCTCTGGAAGAAAAAGTCACAGGGTTGTTGGTGTCACGCAGGAGAAGGGAACCAAGCAGTGTCAGAAAGGCAGCAGTGATGGTCTGGAGAAAGGGTATCCCAGCAGACTCCCCACCGCAGCCATACCACCCCACCAGCCATCATACAGTGATGATAGCTGTAAGTAACCAATGAGCTGGGGCAGGATTTATAGACTGTGCATATTGGGTCAGGATCAGGCCGTCTCACGGAATAGCAGACAACACCAGTAAGGCAAGGTCCACTCGTGGCATTGGTCATTGGTCAGACCTTTCTAGCCAGCCAGGTGAGCGTTCATCCCGATGGCTTCAGTACAATGGGTTCCACCGAGCCTTTAAGAAACTGTGGAGGGAGTTCCCTACAATGCTCCTGTACGAACCACTACTGGCATTCATTGCGGGTGAGGTTGTGCTGGCTGGGATTGTGCCTTTGTTGTATAGGCAGCTTCAGGCCTGGGTCAATAAATCACTTATCAAACTTTGTGAGGCATGGGGTAGAGATTTTGAGACTGCTATCACTGATGATGGTTGGGAAGCTATGTGTAGGCAGATCCACGATGTCTCCCTCAATGCCACGTTCCACTTCATTCAATTCAAGGTGTTGCATAGATTGCATTACACCCCTGCCAGGTTGCAAGCCATGTCACGCAATTATTCCCCCTGCTGCCCCAGATACAACGCTGATGATTCAGGCTACCTCCACATGGTTTGGGCCTGTCTCAGAATAACTTGGTTAAGGGAAGAGGTTTGTTCTACTGTGTCCACGATGCTTGACTGTACCATGGACCCGAAACCAATGAACTGCTTGTTCCACGAGCTCTCTGCAATGTCACCTGGGTATCAGAGGTGGAGGAACGCTGGATCTCCTTGCAACCAGTCTCCTGTACCCCTCTGGATATTTGGCCTCCTTTCAGATCTTACCTCCACGGCCTCACTGCTGGTGGCGGCATGTGACGCTGCCCCTCTGTCCCCTCTTAATCCCTAGTTAATCCAGATGTACGGAGGTCCCTGATACACAATCACTGTCAACCACAGAATGCTTTTTAACTGTAATGTACTGTACAGGACCTTGGTTCAATACCTATGTCAAGCCAATGTGGTAATTATTATACTATGCATTTGGTTGTCTGTGTTACCTTGTCGAGCACTTTATAAATAAAGTAAAAAATAAAAAATCTTCCCTTGACCCCAGCACACCCACAAACTATCGCCCTATCACCAACGTTCCATTCCTACTACATATAATTGACTGTATATCCTACATTAAAATCCAACACTACCTGGAAAGCAACCACCTGCTAGGAGCTATACAATCAGGTTTCTGCCCTAAACATAGAACCAAATCAGCGCTACTAGACCTAAAAATCCAATATGGGCAGCATCCGAGACTCGGGCAACATAGGCATCTTGCTACTTCTTGACCTCTCAGCTGCCTTCGACCTGGTAGACCACGATAAGTTGTTTCTTGCTCTGGTCGAAAATGTCAATTTTTCCCCAGAAGCCACCCAATGGATCAAATTATTCTTATCAGAACTCACCCCCAGAATTTTTATCGGTGATGAGGCTGCCGATCCCATCACAGTACCGCTAGGTGTCCCTCAAAGCTCTAGTCTATCACCTACTCTCTACAATACATATACTAAACTATTATTTACAGCACTTGACACCATGGGTGTCATCTACACCAATTTTGCAGATGACACCCAGATATTGATTCCGATCACGGGGGACCACAAACATGACACTACCACTATCAATAAGATCTACGCAATCATCCAAAATTGGATGGCTACCCATAACCTATGTCTGAATGATGAGAAAACAGAGATTCTCATTGTAGGCTCTCCCACTCTCTTAAAATCCCTAGACGATAACTACTCTACCATAAATATTGATTGTACCTCTATCCCAGATTTGAAACAAGTAAAAATACTGGGCGTCTACCATGATGCTAACCTCTCCATGACCAAACACATTAACACCATATCATTCTCCACCTCCTATACTACGAAAAGTATCTCACTCAGTCGACAATTCCTTACTCCCCAGAACTGCATTATGCTATCATGAGCCCTCATCCTTTCAAGACTAGATTACTGCAATATCCTCCTATTAGGCACCATGACCACTAATCTTACCAAACTGCAACTACTGCAGAATAAAGCTCTTTGTGCGGCCTTTGGCTTAAAAATAAATGATCACATCTCCCATATCAGAAAAGTCCACTGGCTCCCCGTCAAAACTAGAATCCACTTTAAGGCACTGACCACTGCCCACAAATGTCTCATTAATGAAGCCCACAGCTATCTGACCAATAGCGTAAACCAAAAGATCTCCAGCGTTCGTTAAGATCCTGTTCTAGCATATTCCTGAATGTTCCACGTTACAAAAGTGAAAGGGCGGGAGGCTCTAGCTTCCCAGTAGCTGCACCTACGCTCTGGAACACTCTACTGGCGCTCATTAGAAATGAGCAATTGCACCAGCGATTCAAGAAAATTACCAAAACCTGGCTCTTCAAATTTGACTAAGATCTTAACCTAAGTCGTCATTGTATCTGAACGTTTTGTAACAGAACTGAAAGTTTGTTTGTAACCAAAACACTATGGGGGTCATTACAAGTTTGAAGGTAGCCATGGTGCTATTAGCGCCATGGCTGTCTCCAAACTCATGTCCGGGTTCCTTGAATGAGGAATTACTGGGTCATTCCAACCTTGGAGGACCCGGTAATTCCTCATTACAAAAACCCATCCCCATTCCCATTCGGGCCCCCATAAGGCTCAATGGGAATGGGGATGGAGCTAATAACGGGCCCGTTAATAATGGGCCCGTTATTAGCTCCCTGGTCCCCTTGCGGGACCCGCAAAGGATGTCTGGTCTGACCAGACGTTCTGAGCGGGTCCCACAAGGGAACCTCGTAATAGGGCGGAATGGGTTTACCGGCACCATTACCGGCGCCGTTAAACCCATTCCACCCACCTCGTAATGAGGCCCATTGTCTTGTATATAGCATTCAAGTAAGCTTTTCTTATGTGACTGCAGACAAACCCCATTGCTCATCAGTTACTTTGCAGTATTTAGCCCAACTCTCCCTGCCCTTCTGCACCAGTCTACATACATGGATGTGATACAGCAAGCTTTCTAGACACGCCTAGTAACAAATGGCCAACAGAGCACTTGGCTCAATGGTCTTCAAAAATGATCTAGAGGGGGTGAATGGCACTTTGAGAAAACAGTAAATGAGCTTCAGCACAACTAACATCCCTGCTAATGCAATCCAGCACCCCTGGAAATGTAAAGCTTACGCAACATTTTGAGCTTATGTCTGAGCAATTCTAATATATTACTGATGCAGTGTTTCAGATTTGCATAGAGGGTATGGTATATACACATTCTCTGGAACCTGATGAATATGGGTACACAAATGAACGGCAATTTAGCCATCCCCAATGTCTCTGTATTATGAAAGGAATGTGCTGCAGAGGCGAAAACACTCCCAAATCCATCCACCATCTTTGGGGTTGTTGTTAGCTCTCTACCATCAACATAAAGGATGAGATCAGATTCTGTGCATTCCACCGTGGTATGATTACCTCTGAAGGCACAGTTGCCAAACTGAGCCAGGACCTTCATAGTCAAGGTGAACAGTAACGGGTGTGGGGTCCAGTGTTTCTGTGTCGCATCCTGCAGCTCAAGGCATGGTCAATGCATTCTGTTAACCTCTGTAGAGACCCTTGGGCAACTGAGAGCAAGTTGAATAATGTGGAAAGGTAAGTGTGAGGAATTGCTATCTTGCAAGGTTGTAGAAGCCATCCTTTTTGATTTTTATTAATTGATCAAACGATACGGATAATTACATCTCAGAAAGGATGATCTGCTAACCTTACCCTCAACCCCCTTTCATAAGATCCATGCGGAAATCTGCACCTAAGTTACAAATCAGATAGTTATGAGGAATTACTATTCTGGTGGAAGTTTGATCTTTAAGCATAAAGCTATCCCTGAGTTTAGGTTATGGTAGATAGTAATTGACATAACTATAAGAAGCTACATCGGATGGGTCTCATACATGTGTCAACCCTGCAATCCCAGGCCAGTTGTGGAGGCATCCAAAGACCATGCTCTCTGGGAGGGCATCCCCCAAACGTGGTTCAAGGTTCTTCCTTCCACAGATAAAGAAATCCCTGAGTAGACCTTTTAACATTTTCCTATGCTAAGGCATGTTGCACGTCATTTGTGAGAGTTTTGTTATCAAAGAAGAAACCACTCCTTCCATGTGCTTTGATGTAAATGTACATATCTTTAGCTAATGCATTTTGAACACTAGCTTCACCAAGGCAGGATCAAAGAACATTTAGATGTTCATGGTGTAGATTTGAAGATGTTTGGGGACCTCATCATTCACTCAAATAGTCTCACACCGAGGATTAACCTGTGAGCGACCTGCCTTGTGAGTGATAGTCCATTGGTCCAAGTATCTAACAAGTCATAACAAATAGTAGCTCGTTCATCACCGTATTGGCCCAGGTTTGCGGTTGTCAAAAATGGTATAGAACCTATCACAGTAGTTCTGCAAAAAGGTGTGACATAAATCAGGGCAGTTTATGTCTCATTCGTTTGATCACTGATCGTTTTTGTTCTCTTCACAACTACAATTCTTCCATACGAACTTGCCAGAAATGACTGAATCTTAAAATGTAATATGTGTGTGTTGTACCCACCGACCAACTAGATTCACCTTCAGTCTATTAGCATATGCCCCCACCTATAGTCTATTAATCCTAATTTTCAGTGTCCTCACTTTCAAGGACAGACATCACATAGTCATTTTATTTACGGCTGCCATTCCTTCCATATTTCCTTGAGTCTGAACATTGCACGCTTCAGGCTTTGTGAGGACAGCCATTGACACTTTTCATATTTTAATGACGGTCGCATTATATCTGTTGCAACCTCTTCTCCCATGTGTGGCTACCACAAACCTCAGCTAGTAGGCTGCCCATTGATCACTTCTTTACTAAGCACCATATTAGCATGGACCGTTTATCCCCACCTACTCGGACCATTTATCCCCACCCACTCTCATATCAAATGGGACATAAGGTAACAAGCATCCATCTTCAAGAACAGTAAATCCACTGAGGACACAACTACCCCTTATTGGGAAGTCTAGAACTATTCTTGGCGATTGAGAATTGCAGTCTAACATACAACTCTTGCCTCTGTTGTTTTTAACTCTTTTTCAAATAGATTGTGTCATCAACTTCAGCACATTTTATGATCATTCTAATATTTCACCTCACTCCAATTCCCTAGGCCTTCTCAGCAGATATGTGCCTGCTACCAGTATTACAGGAATACGCTGCTGGCTGTAAATCCAGTAACTATGCCATCTGCATACACAGGCCCATCATATAACTGACAGATGCTGAGTTTAAGAATTTGCAGGCTCGGATTAGATGGCAAATATCAACATTTGTATGTGGCGAGCACTGTATCCCTACAGTACCTTTGGCCTAGAATGTGTACGGTGTCTCTCAATTCAGAGTCAGTGCGGCACTTGTTCTGTGACTATTCAGAGGAGCAGCCAGTCCTTCATCAGGGAGAGGCACAGTACTCAGCAGAGAATTATACACCATTCCCAGAATGGCTCGATCTACTTTATTCTTTACTCAAACAATTAGCGTTGCATCCGCCATAGGACAGAGGGTCAGCTCAGTGATGTTACAACATCCCTCCAATATTTGGAACAGCATAACAGCTTAAGACATCATAACTGATCTACAACATAGTTTCTGTGTCTAGCCAGTCCTCTCCTGGTCGTTTGGCTTGGGTATCTGGCAGTCATTGACGTGTCCATACTCAGCCTCTCTGGTCTCGATACTTCACTATCTGGCGACCATTTTCTTGCTCCAAGGTGTTGGCGAGCATACTGCCTTAAGAAAGATGTGAGAGAATATAATGGCCTCATGCTCTTCCCGGATGGTCTTCATTGTCTCCATCTCTGATTTCCTAGGGTGTCATGCCCCCTTGCCCACCTTTGTCTGGGGGTATTAGTTTTCTAAACCAGCTGCTATTTCTGGTTGCTTCTCCATTTATACATCTTGCAGTAATCATGGAAACGTTTCTGTTTATCACTGGCTCCAGCCTTGGCCGATTTCTGCAATCACTCCTTTGCCACTGGAACCTTCCCCTCCCCCTTAAGCACTCTGTTGTGCACCCCTTCTTTAGAAGACCTCTGCCAAGGCTTCCTCTCTGGCTAACTATCGCCCAATCTCCATCACTCCTTTCTTGGACAAACTCCTGGAAAAGCTGGACATCTCCCAGCTTAATCTGCATACCGAATCTGTTGGTTGTCTCCATGACCACCAGTCTAGCTTCAGAGCTGCCAGAAGCATGGAAACTGCTCTCCTGAACACCCGTGGAAGACTTGCTCTCTAATCTTGACTCTAATCTTCCTTCTGTCCTCATTTTCTATCCTCTGCTTTTGACACAGTCAACCATGCCATCTGGCTCAATCACCTCTGTGAAAACCTGGGTATCACTGGTCAGGCCTTGCCCTGGTTGACCTCCTATCTCATAGACCGACCCTCTCAGGTCCAACTAGGGTCTTTCCTCTCTTCTATCTCTCTCTCTACCTGTGGTGTTCCCCAGGGGTCTAACCTTTCTCCCTGGCTATTGAACCAGTACCTGACACCTCTAGCCCACCACATCGCTACATTCTGTTCTAACTTTCAGTGTTATGCGGATGAAACCCAGTTCTCCTTCAGGCTCCCCTCAGCCACCTCTGCTCCTTCTCTCACACCAGACTGTCTGGCCTGCAATTCAGCAATGCTGTCCTAACAATGATCTCTGCCTTAATGCCAGTATGACCGTGATCCTCATCATAGGGACACCTGCTCACTCCTTTCCTGTCTCTCTCTCTCTGGCTGCCCACCCTGGGCCCTCTTCCTGCTCCTTTTGTGAGGCTAAGAACCTTGGTGTCATTCGACTCCACCCTCTCCTTCTCTCCTCACATCTCCGACGTCTCTAAGAAGTCACACTTTCAGCTGCACCTCCTCAGAGGTATTTGGCCTTTTCTCACTTTCCCCCAGAAGCTCGCTGTCTCTCTAGGCTGGACTATTCCGGCAGCCTCTTTCTAAATCTGCCTGTCTCTACTCTTCAACCTTTACAACACATCCAGAACATGACTGCGAGACTTGTCTGTGGCCTCAAGCCCAGGGATCGTATCTCTGCAGCTGTGAAATCTCTGCACTGGCTCGCTGTGGCTGCAAGGATCAAATTCAAGACCCTTTGCATAGTCTACAAGGCTTTCTGGGGTCTGGGACTACACTACCGCCAACGTTTTCTTCCTAAACATCTTCCTTCTCAAGCTCTCCACTCATCCACCTTCAATTCTCAGAGGGTCAGACGCTTTTCCAAGCAGAGAATTGGGGGGGGCAGATCTCTTTCCTCGACTGGGGCCTCCTTCTGGAACAGCCTCCCTGCCACTCTCAAACTTGAGCAGAAGCAACTCCGGTTCAGGAAGCAACTCAAGACCTTCCTTTTCGCTTCCACTTTCTCTCTTCCCCTCCCCTGCTAATGTCCCTGTTAGCTCTGCACACTGGTCACCTGGCCACCCCTGAAATCGGTCCCAGGCTCATGCATGTCCAGTTGCCATTGCACTGCCTCCGGGCTCCCACAGCACTTAAGGGTCTGTATCTGTAACCCTACAGTCCCTTCTCTTTGCACTTAAGAGCCTCCCTCTGGCAGCACTTATTGAGTCACCTGCACTTCTCCTGACCCCCCATAGCGCTGCTCTCCTCCCCTCTTACCTGCACTTGCATGATCTGAATGACACACGCCCTAGTAAAATCGTTGGTTGTCCTCCTTCTGTTTCCCCCTCCTTGTCTTGTCCCACCTTGGAACCTTTGTGTACAAGTGCCTTATAAATGACTTATCATATCACATCCATGGTCCCATTCATGAGGGAGGTACAGTTTGTGAAGGGGCGTTGATTGCGTAGTAGCACTTGAGCACATGACCTGAATGTGGGAAAGGATCAGTCCTCTTCTTGCTGATTTTCATTGTTGGTCACTTACATTTGGCATCTCTGTTGTGTTTCAATGAGTGGAGTTAAGATCCATGTTCTGGTCCCATGGTCCGTACCTTCAGCCCTTGAATATCGCAGTGGTTCACCCTCCTGTAGATGCATGTGGCGATGTGCGATAAGCATCAGGAACGTCGTCAGAGTTTCTTGCATTGCTTTGCTTTTATCAAAATCATTACGAAATGCACGGTTAAGGGTGTGTGTGACCCTTCCCATGTCTCCATTGGCCCTTGGCCACCACAGTATTATGCAGCATAGTGTATACAGTAAAGGTTGATGAATTCTGAAAATTCATGCCCCTGAAAAGGAGGACCATTGTCCGATACAAATGACTCTAGGATGCCATGAGTGGGCCCACTGTTCTTTCCAGCTCCTAAAAGCACGATTTACTCTCAGGCAGTAATTGTCTTACTGGCCCCCTGCTGCCTCGTCTGAGCGATTTAAACAACTTTCTGTATTAATGATGGAGGTATTATCAGTCTTCTCCCTCAAAGCAGCACACCTTCTGTAGCAACTGACAGCTCCTTTCTCACTCTCCATAACCCTTGGAGGAATGTCTGAGCCTCAGCGGTGCACTGCTCTTGGTCTGCCAGAAATGATCGCCATTGCCCCACTTGCAGTTGTTCCTTAACCTTCATCATGCCGATGTGGTTCTTGGTTGCTTCTATGATGTCTTTGAGAGACATGGATTTAGGGATGACTGTCCTAGTGACCCATCACTTTTTGGGAGTCACCCTTTAAATGGCTGCTACCATCTGTTGGGTCAGGGTGGAGAAAAAAGTAGTTGGACGGGTTGTTGGCTCCTGCCTGGAACTGCAACGTGACCCCTTCATCCTGTAATTGCAACAACCAGCTTTCAAATTGTACTGGCGGTCTCAGGGCTGAACAGTATAGGAAGGATGGGTATATGATCCCTCACCACTGTGATCTGGTGACCCAAGATGCAAATGTGAACATTAATACATCCCCACAGTATGGCTGGAGTGTCCTTCTGATCTGGCAGTTAAGTATCTCCGTAGGAGTGAGTACCTTGCTTGCAAAAAGCGATGAGGGGACAGACTCCTTGATAGTCAGTTTGTATCATGACTGCTCCAAGCCCTACAGGGCTGGCGGCAACTAGGATCTCTGATTGTCTTGTCAAGTCAAAGAGAGCCATTTTTATTTCTTGCACAAGTGCCTTTTTCATGCTCTCAAAGCCATGTGTTCACTTAACACAAACACTAGGTCTGGTCATAATTTCTGAGGGAGCGCAGAGGTTCCATAAGGGTGGCCAGATTCGGCATGAACCTCCCATAGAAAGTCACCATGTCCAGGAAGCTAAGACTTTTGTAGCAGAAGAGGCTTATATGTGATGAAAATGTAGTAATGAGACTGGAGTATTCATGGAGGGGCAATTGGTGGTATACAGACTTCATATCAATGGTGGAGAAAATGGATGCCCCTTTAGGGTTCGCTAAAATATCATCCAAGACGGGTATTGGATATCTCTCTCCCCATATTATGCAATTGGGAAGCCGCATGTCCATGCATATGCAGAGTTTGTCTGGCTGTTTGGACTTGGGGCAAACTACAATAGGTGATAACAATGGGGTTGGGGCGGTAAGCCTTTCGATGATGTCAGCTAATTCGTTTTTCTTTTACCCTTTTTCAGAGAATTGAATGGGATCATCTGTGTCTTAGTGCCATGGGCTGTATCGTAGGGTTCATGTGGAGCTGCACCTTCTGGGTGTTCAGACGGCCCACCCCTTGAAATAGGTCTTGATAGTTTAGCAGTAGGCCCTCAATTTCAGTCTAGCATACGTTGAATACAAAATGCACAAGACCTAGAGCTTCTGTGGTATCACAGCTAAGTAAAGTGTCTTTTGCCTCCTTTGTCACATATCATGTGGCATTTGTTGTTAGTCGCTCATGGCTGACTCTTGTATGAAATACCGTTGTTAATGGTGTGGGTTGGAACCACTCTGTGTGAATATTCAAATTTTCTGACCTGTCAACAGAGGTGTCGGCCGTAGCCTGTAGAATTCTGTTGATGGCATTACATCCACTTGCTCATAATCCAGTTGCCGTGATTCAAATCACCCACTTACCGAAGCCCTCCATGTTGCTGCCGTGCCTCTGCCTTTTCAAAATGGCTGGCACAACGCGGGCTGAGAGCGAGGCTGTTTACCTCGGTTGCTAAGCAACACATCCTATTTGAACCAATCGAAGTTACCGTAAGGCGTTAGCCGTCCTGCGTAAAGGCCTAGGATAAGGCCCTGTTTTGCCCCCAACCACAACAGAACACTCAGCATCAGCGCCGGAGTGGCCAGGAGCCCTCCTCCTCCCTGCATCCACACTGCCACTGGGACTACAGCATCGGGAACCTGCAGCAGCGATGAAGAGCACATCTCTACCTCTGCACTCATGTACCTGCCTGTATGTGCATCGCACCCATCGTTGCCAGATACACACTGGTAAGGAACAACACAACAATCCAACATCCACTTGCTCATAATCAAGTTGTCCGTGATTCAAATCACCCACTTTCCAAAGCCCTCCACGTTGCCGCTGTGCCTCTGCCTTTTCAAAATGGCTGGCACAACGCGGGCTGAGAGTGAGGCTGTTTACCTTGGTTGCTAAGCAACATATCCTATTTGAACCAATCGAAGTTAACGTAAGGCGCTAGCCGTCCTGCGTAAAGGCCTAGGTTAAGGCCCTGTTTTGCCCCCAACCACAACAGAACACTCAGCATCAGCGCCGCAGTGGGCAGGAGCCCTCCTCCTCCCTGCATCCACACTGCCGCCGGGACTACAGCATCGGAAACCTGCAGCAGTGACGAAGGGCACATCTCTACCTCTGCACTCATGTACCTGCCTGTACGTGCATCGCACCCATCGGTTCCAGATACACACTGGTGAAGAACAAGACTACAATCCAACATCCACTTGCTCATAATCAAGTTGCTGTGATTCAAATCACCCACTTACCGAAGCCCTCCACATTGCTGACGTGCCTCTGCCTTTTCAAAATGGCCGGCGCAGCACGGGCTGAGAGCAAGGCTGTTTACCTCGGTTGCTAAGCAACACATCCTATTTGAACCAATCAAAGTTACAGTAAGGCACTAGCCGTCCTGCGGTAAAGGCCTAGGTTAAGGCCCTGTTTTGCCCCTGTTATGCGCATGGATGTATGATGCTGCGATCTGTAATCCTCCTCCATCTCGCAGCTCACAAGTTACGTTGTCTCCTAGCCCCCGAAAAAACATTAATGTGCCTGATCGCACTTCACCCACTTATCTGTTAATAACTTTATGTCCAATAAGACATAACGCACGCCTGAGCTACTCAAGCCGCTCCACACAGCATTTGTACTTTCATCTAAGCCATCCCTCAGTAGCCCGCACAGGGCTGTATCGCTGCACTAATGCCGTCACAGATCCAACTACTCTGCAACTATAAGGCCTGCCAATCGTTGTCAGTTTTGTCTCCTACTACGCCGCTGGTAACTGTACTCTGCTTAGCAATGTGAACTGATTGATGCCATACTATATCAGGCAGTGTACCACTATTTTGTACACCACTCTATTGCTTGTTAAAACCATACCAGTTACTATATACATCCTGTATTAGCAGAATCAGTGATTCCACCTGTACCACACGATCAATGCGGAACATAGTATCTGCTTATGTTAGACTAGCCTGTTTGGACTCACATAGACCTTGCCTATGCTTGACTAACCTGCTTAGACTCATATATGCCTGCCTATGTCAGACTAGCCTATCTTGTTCTTTACATGCCCTGCTTATGTTAGACTAGCCTGTTTAGACTCACATAGACCTTGCCTATGCTGGACTAACCTGCTTATGTCGGACTAGCCTATCTTGTTCTTTACATGCCCTGCTTATGTTAGACTAGCCTGTTTGGACTCACATATACCCTGCCTATGCTGGACTAACCTGCTTGGATTCATATATGCCTGACTAGCCTATTTTGTTTTATTCATGCTATTTTTATGTTAGACTAGCCTGTACCTACTCTCAACTATGTGCCCCAAAAAGACACAGGCAACTTCTTTGCTGTGCTTCACCTGATCACTAATCTACCTAACCATGTCCCTATCTAAACATGTACCATGCCCTACCTTGGACAGAAACACTAAACTCCAAGCTAGATTACCACGCCTATACGAACCCAGAGCTCAGAGCTATAAGGTCCTTAACACCCAACACAAAATAACTACCTTGCATCCAGAGTTAGCCGCCAGACCAACCACAGCCTACAATAACACTGACGACCCTAAACCTAATCTTACACAACTCCAAAATTGACCCATTTCACCCATAGTATCTGGAGCCCTGATCAATGCCAGATCCATAGTGGCCCATGCCACAGAAATAGCTGACATTTTATCCTCCAATGACCTTGACCTACTAGCTGTCACAGAGTCCTGGCTGCATGAAGCTGCAGGCCCAGCGCTCTCATTAGCTATACCAGAAAACTACCAACTAATCAGAGTGGACAGACCTAGCGGCAGAGGAGACGGGCTAGCCATCATAGCTAAAGCTAACCTTGCTCTACGACCTCTAACTATACCCCCTTTTAAATCATGTGAACCTCTCACTGCCAAACTGCCTATCTCCAACTGTTGCACCTTATCCATTTATCTAATATATAGGCCACCAGGCCCCATCGGCACCTTCAAGGAGGACCTGTACAGCCTTTTAGCTAACAACATAAAAGACATGTCGCAACTATTAATACTAGGCAACTTCAACCTAGGGTTTAACGACCCAGAGGGCAAACAAGCCCAAACTATAGCAACCATGCTTGCGGAACATGGCCTAACTCAAAAAGTCCTTACTCCAACACATGACAAAGGAAGGACCCTTAACTGGGTGGCCACCTTGAATTGTCCTACCAGTATCACCAAAATCACCCCTCAACAGTGGACAGACTACCACTTAATTAATTTCTCTTTAACCCTAGATAAACAGACTACCAAAGACAAAGTCATGGCACCCCCTCCCTACCAGAGCTAGAAAAAATATCACACCTGACAATCTCCTGCCACTCCTCCTTCCCAGTATAAACATTCTCCCAAATAATCTGGATCCAGATCTCCTTGTGGAGACTTACAATAATACTATGACAAAGGCCCTGGACTCCATTGCCCCTCTTAAACTACGTAAGAGCAAACAACAGACCCATCTCAATGCATGGTTCACCCCCCACCTTAAAGAATTAAGACTACAAAAAAGGAAACTGGAATCCCTATGGCGACACTCCCCTTCTGAGCAACTTAAACACTTTGCTAACAACTCCAAAAAAGAAATCCTACGCACTAAAAAAGGTCTAATCAACGGAAGAATTTCCAACGCAAGCTCTAATACTAAGGAACTGTTTGCAATCCTTAGGGAATTGGAATCCCTGATACCTCCTCCGGACAACACCCCCAAAGACAAACAATGGTGCACCAGTATCCAGAATGCCCTAGCCAATAAAATAACAACACTCCAAATCAAAATTGCCAAAAAAAAGCCACCCTGTCCCCTAGTGAGACACCGCCCATCAGCCCTACTAAAGACACGCCATGTCAAATTTCCCAAAGTATCTATCCAGGAAACTGAAAAAATTGTTGCATCCTTAAAGCCTTCCAACTGCAAGAGTGACAGCTGCCCTGCCCAACTAATTAAGGATGCTGCAAGGGATCTAGCCCCCTTTATCACTAAACTAATCAATGCCTCCTTCACCACCAACACCATCCCAAGCAACTTAAAAGAGTCATGGGATTTATCTCTTCTCAAGAAACAAACTCCAGACCCCCTCTATCCCTACTAATTATAGGCCCATCACCATGGTACCCTTCCTTCGCAGGATAATATACAGAGTGAGCAGTAGTTTGTTTGTGCCTACACCTCTTTGCGCCAAATTTCTGATGTAAATGAATAAAAGTACGTAGTCAAGTTTCTTCAAGTATATTTTTTTAATTTATTTGATATATGTTCTGCCCATATGGATGACACGTGTTTCGGCGTTTCATTGGCGCCTTTTTCAAATCCGGGCTGAATGCAAGCGTAACATGTAATAAAACAAAACACAAAATATAACATATGAAATAGCATTTTGGCATATTTTGTAACACATTTAGTAGTTAGAATAGTGACTTAGGATGTGTAGTATATCCTTTTAGCATTCTCAAATTGCATGAACACCTAAAAGTGCAGCACCTCTTAGTTACCTCAAATGGTTAAAAATAAATCCATTACAGTGACTATTACAGGTGTGAACCTGGATTTGGGTTTCAATTCTTCCATGGAAAAAGGAGTTGGCTGTATTTCTAACTCATGAATGGTTTGATGTATTGGATAGTCTCCTGGTTCTTGTAGGGATCGTAATAGGTGAATACCGCTTAGTTCTTCTATGGTTATATCACTTCTAGTTATGGTTTCAGATGTTTTTTTCCTTTTTTCAACTTGAGTCGCAAAAAATGTTTATTTTCCGAACAAATTTGAAAAGATCCACATGTATTTCTATGGGTTCAAACTCAGTTGTCGGGGCGAATGATAGGCCTTTATTCAATACATTAATTTCATCTTCAGTTAGTATTTGGTTGATATGTTCATCACCAAGTTATTTATTTCTGTTGTTTTTTGGCAGCTTCTTTCGACGCCGCCCGTGTTAATCGTCGATAGGCGTCTGAGCCGTCTGGATTTTCTGGGTCCTCCTGATCCTCTCTTACCTCTTCTCCGACTCGTTTCTGTGAGGTGTCTGGTGCTTTGCTGATCTGAAAACGGACTTGTTTCGTCTGAATGTTTCTGTTTCCTTGTTTGTATCTTTTGATTTGATTTAGAAATCCTTGACTCTTCGGTTTTGCGGTTCCTAATGCTGTTTCTACTTCATTCTCATTTTCGAGTTCTTCCTCTGCCTCTGAACTGGACGGTGAAGTGTTGGGAGTAGTCTCTCTTGATGTTGGTTTGAATTTATTGTATTTCTCTTGGAAAGTATATACTCTATCCTCTTGGTAATCTCTGTCATCACGATAGAATTTTCTCAATTTTCTCAATTTTATCTCGTCTTGATATTGTTAGCATAATAGAACAACCAAATTTGTTCTAGGTGGGATTTAAGCCTGGAACTACCGTGATACACTTCAACTAAAAACTAATTCCCGGAAATAAGGAAAGGGAGATTCGCATTACATTCAAAAAGGGTAAGAAAACAAATTCACATGCTTTTCTGACAGCCAAAAATTGTTAGGTCCATGCCATCCCACACTTACTTCTTTTTCAGATTGCACAAATTTAATTTTAAAAAACTAACATAGTCACTGTAATGGATTTATTTTTAACCATTTGAGGTAACTAAGAGGTGCTGCACTTTTAGGTGTTCATGCAATTTGAGAATGCTAAAAGGATATACTACACAGCCTAAGTCACTATTCTAACTACTAAATGTGTTACAAAATATGCCAAAATGCTATTTCATATGTTATATTTTGTGTTTTGTTTTATTACATGTTACGCTTGCATTCAGCCCGGATTTGAAAAAGGCGCCAATGAAACGCCAAAACACGTGTCATCCATATGGGCAGAACATATATCAAATAAATTAAAAAAATATACTTGAAGAAACTTGACTACGTACTTTTATTCATTTACATCAGAAATTTGGCGCAAAGAGGTGTAGGCACAAACAAACTACTGCTTACTTTACAAACGGAGCTGAGGGACTCTATGTCTCTGTGTTGACCTACATCCTTGCGACACAAGAATAAAATAATAAAATAAGAAAACCATTGCCAACCTTAATAGCACTAACATACGGGTCGCGAGAGTACACCTTATGAGATCCCCACTCAAGAAGTTCCTCACTCAGTAGATAATATACAGAGTGGCCTATCTACAAATCCAGCATTATCTTGAAAGTAACCATCTCCTAGGCTCCCGCCAATCTGGTTTTAGATCACAACATGGCACAGAGACGGCCTTAATACATCTCAAGACACAAATTGACAAGCTTAATGACAAGGGAAACACTGCCATGCTGCTCCTCCTTGACCTGTTGGTGGCCTTTGACCTGGTGGACCACGCCGTCCCGTGTGAACACCTGGCTTCGGAGGCCCACTTCTCAAGTGAAGCTATAGCCTGGGTCCTGTCATTTCTAGACAACAGAACAATGAGAGTTTTCTCCACATTGGCATCAGCGGACCCTATCAAAACAGCATGCGGTGTGCCCCAAGGTTCTTGCGTCTCGCCAACTATGTATAATATCTTTACCAAGCCCTTATTTAACAAATTGGACAGACTGGGTGTCACCTACACTAACTATGCAGACGACACCCAGATCCTCATTCCCCTTTCGGGCAATTCTGTCTCTGATACGGCCTTGGTAAACGAAATATACCTCATCATTCAGGCATGGATGGCAACCCATGGCCTCTGCCTGAATGATGACGAAACAGAGATCCTGCTCCTCGGCTCCGCTGCCAACCTAAAAAAACTCAACCCTAGCCACTCCACGTTTAACATTGATGGCAACATAATTACTGTAGCTAAAGAAGTGAAAATGTTAGGCTTTTACCTCGACTCTACCTTAACATTGAAGAAACAGATACATTCTCTAGCATCTTCAACTGCCTATACCTGCAAACTTATTAGAGCATGCCAAGCCTTCTTAACACAAGCTAGCTGCATTATTCTCGCCAATGCCCTTATGTTCTCCAAATTAGATTGTTGCAATGCACTGTACTTAGGAGCCAACAAATACATTACGGACAAAATTCAGATATTGCAAAATAACGCCTTGAGAATGCCCTTGAACTTAACCACCAGAGAACATGTATCCAATATGAGAAGAGAACATTACTGGCTAAAAATCTGAGACAGAATTTCACTCAAAACAGCCTTGCTTACCTTTAAGTGCATTAATAATGCAGTCCCACCGTACCTTACGGAGAGAATAGTCAGAAGAACATCGACCCGCCCCACCAGAGCTGCCAATTCCCACTGTCTTCAGATACCTAGATTTAGACTAAAAAAAACACGTGGAAATAGCTTACCCATTAAGGCTGCCCAGCATTGGAACGGACTCCCACTTGACCTCAGAAAAGATCAATCCTACTACAGCTTCAGATGTAACATTCTCAAATGGTTACACTCTAACGACCTCCTTGATTAATCAATGTACACTGCATCAGTTATCATCTGAACCACTGTTCCTTCTTGTATCCAGCCCTATGTATATATGTACATATGTATATTCCTTAGTTAGACTTGCTGAATTTTATTGTTTGTTTGTATGCATGTATCATTCCTCACTATGTAACTAAGCTTGAAATAATCTTGTATGCTGTGGTGCCCAGTAACCTAAGGGTCCGGTGCGCATTACAAATGAATAAACAAACAAACAGTGACCGAGGCGTGAGTGTCCATAAATACCAACACTTGTCTGGAAAGGATGGTGACAGCACAGCATGGGCAGAGTCTTCACCCCCTCTACCCGGCAGATTGCCAACATGAAAAAAAGACATCCTTAATATCTTCCAAGTATACTGGTTAACCTAGTTCATCCATCTGGTCTTGTGTGATGACCGCCACTCGGGCCTGCCAACTTCTAATGGGTTCTTGGTTCCTCACCGGAAGTTGGGGTGCCCACACCGCTCGACAGGCTCGAACAAAATGGTTCATCCAACTACACCGGCCATACTGCTTGCCTGCCGCTGGGCAACCTTTCATGTGCAGTAGGACACCTGAGCAAAGGCCACATGGTAGTTTTTGGGCTTCCCTTTAGTATTAGATCAGTGGTTTTGGTGTATCAAGGTGATGGTGATTCTGTGGTCATGTGTGGCTGCATCTTCGGCCCCACTGAGCAGCTTTTGACCACGCGTGCACTACATGAGTATCTTCCAATTTGAGGTTCCTCATTGCGTTATCCATGTGGAATGCACAGGAAGCTGCTAGCTCATGAGCTCATTCCCGTTCAAGTATTTGCAGCAGGGAAAGGCCTTGTTCCTTTACACGTTTGAACAAATTATCCCCTTATTTCATACTCCTCATCAGGAAGGGCACACGTCATTGCAAGTTTCCTTAAATGAATACAAAATGCATCTAGCGAGTCAGTGGATCCTTGGCTGGCTTGAAGCAGTTGGAATAGCTCCTCGTCAGTGTTGACCATTGGTGTGAAGTATTCTGTCAGTGTGTCTTTGGTAGCTCTGTTTGCTCCACTGCCTGCGGGCAGAGATTCGGGAAGTTTGTGTACTTTGCTCCCTGAGTAGAATAAGAGCATGAATTTGTGAGCCTCATCATCTTCCTCCCTGGACCCTTTTCAAAACATTTCTAGCTGTTCACACCACAGTGTTCAGTGGGGAGTCATGAATGTCAAAGTCAGTGAAGGGGCAGGCATGGAATGGTTGAAATGGTTTGGGTGCTGCTCCAGTTCTCCCACACCCTCACAGAGCTCCTGTCCAGGGACCATGTATTCGCGCAAGATGAAAACGTCATCTTATCCCAAGGCTACTTACACCGTCCATGATGCCAGTGGTAGGACTTGCACTGTTCTGAGAGTATAGCCATGGAAGATGGGAGGCGAGAAGAAGAAACAGCAGGAAAAGTGTACCGCACAAGCATCCTGATATTACAGGGCCACTGGCCATGCACTCCGGTGGGTGGGGAAGGTGGGTTTACTGACCTTGAATGTCTTCTCCCACTCCAGTTTTGTGGTCCCAATTGAAGGTGTTCTGAGGTTGTGGAGATGGCTTGGCTCCAGGTTGCAGGTTATTTGTGTTCTAAATAGATTTATGGTCCTGTCACACACACATATATATATATATATACATATATATATATAGGTTTTTGAATATATCCTCCAAGCTGCGAAACTGTGTTGTCTCTAAGGCACCAGTAGAGGACACATAGCAGTGTGTGAGATCTGTAGAAACTTGTTCAACACTGCATGGTCCTCATGATGGTCTGTTTCTGCAGTGGCGGGGAAGGATGCTTTTCGCATGAGTGACAACCCGCCCTTGTTTCCAGTTGTTGTGGAGGGCAAGGTTTCCGCTCACCAGGTAATCTGCTGTCTGAGTACAATGAGGACACAGTGCACGTTGCCAGTTATGGGTCTGACACGGAAAGGGCTTGATCCACTTTATTCTCTTCTCAAACAAGTGGTGTCACATCTGCCGTACGATGCAGCGCCTGTTGCCTCGCATTATAACAGGGAGTACACACATTGATCTTTGGGTAACTAGTGAAAGTGTAGAGGAGCAGCTGAATGCCTCTGCAGGATGTTCCGCAATGCCTGAATGTTGGAAGCCTGAAACTGCACCATGCTTGACACCAGTAGTTGTAACCATACCGCGACGAGTGTTCGGGAAAAGGTATCCGTTGAGAAAGCCATACCCGATTTATGCTTGAAGAGATGACAGTCTCTTAGAAGAAGTCCTCGAAGGAATATGAAAAAAGGAGGCAGAGAATCTGGTGACATCACAAGAGTTGAGAATGACGCACTAAGAAGATAAGAAGAAGAAGATGTATGGACCTTATAGAAGCTGATAACGAAATAAGGAATTGAGTGAACGTTCCGATGCAGAAAAGAAGATTGCATGCGCATGTGATACATTGCAGAGAATGCAAGTCGTTCAATGGATGTACAGGCGCAGCAACGCAAGTAGGCCAAGTGATCATAAAAGCTGGCTATATGTAGTGAATAGACTTCATGCAAAGCCGTTATTATATATGTTGGAACTGGACATCAGTGTCACAATTTTAGTAAACTCATACCCACAAAGAAAGAAGGATCGAAAAAAACTGTGTCGCAGCAACGAATATCTGGGAGCATGAACGGAGCAAAGTCTGTTTCATCTTGATCATAGAGCCTTGTCCTTAAGTAAACTGAACCTAGACCAGAGTGAGGGGGCTCAAGGGTTCTCTGGGTCTACAAGTCGAGTTCCTTTTTTTATGAATTACCAGTCTCTATAGGAGAGTGTGACATGTCTGTTCCATTGTTGTATTCACGACAGACACCAGTTAACATTTTGGGAAGAGATTTGATGACTAAACTTAACATGACAATTTCATTTACTGACAAAGGAATAGTGTGCTCCACTCCTGGAATACACTGCATGAATGTGGGTGAATTTATACTGGCATTCACAGGGCAAGTGACTCTGCGAGGCGTTCCAGTTGAGCCAAAGGATTTCCTTTATGAGGTGAGCATTCTATTAACATAGTTACCTGACTTAGTGGGGAAGACTGTGAGGATACCTGATGAATTCTTGTTCAGACCAGAGATACCTATGGATGAAGAGGGGGGGACAGATTATCCAGATAAGAGCTAAAAGTAGCCATAGTATGAAGGGAAATGGCACTTCTCAAAGGAACGGATGACAAGGGTAGACCATGGAGGACGGGGATAGCTATTGAAGAAGTGTACAGGTTGACTGACATTACTGGCAATTACATGTTTAGAGATGACCCAACAGACGATGAAGTGGTGTTCTTCATGAGCATCACATATTGGATAAGAATAGAGAAAAGGGAAGTCCCACAGCGAATGGCAATAATGCAGCAGCATCCAGCATTTTTTAAGAAGAATTGGATAAGGTGCCAAGCATCCTTTGGACCACAGGCCCCTATGACGTAGGACTGTTCAAAGGGATAGGGGAAGTCAAAATAAAGTTGAAACCAGGAGCAATTTAACCTCTTGGAAAACAGTACCCCATTTCTCGAGAGCCCGATGATGATATATTCAAGACCATTTCTGCACTGATGAATCAAGGCATTCTGGTACCATCAAAATCTTCATGTAACACTGCGGTTTATCCTGTGAAAAAATCAAAGGGAGGGTTGTGGAGATTCATACAAGACATGAGAACCATTAACCAGATTGTAGATGCAGAATTCCCTCTAGTTCCTAACCCGGTGATGATACTATGCAACATCCCAGTGGAAGCTCGATATTTAACAGTGATGGATTTGAAAAATGAGTTTTTCTCTATACCGTTGCACAAGGACATCACAAGACTTGACATAATTTACGTTCCACCAGCCTCATCTGAAACATATTAGGCTGCCCCAAGGGTACTACAAGTCTCCATCTGTCTTTACCCAGGCCCTCCAGATGGACCTATGCAATGTTGATTTGAAAAGCACGGTGATACAGTATGTAGATGACATTTTGTGTAGCACTACAGAATATGAGTGCAGACAAGACTCTATTCAGTTGATGACTATCTTAGCAGACAAGGGATACAAGGTAGACAAAGAAAAATTGCAATATTGCCAAGAAGAGGTCTTATACATAGGACAGTTGATCTCACATGAGGGAAAGAAGGTGGCACCTGAAAGGGCTGAGGCAATCATGAAAACTACAAAACCGCACACTGTAAAACAGATGCAACAGTTTTTGGGACTATGTAATTATGTTAGAGCCTGGGTGTTTGATTGCAGTTAATACACAAGACCCCTTTTGCGGGCTTTAAAAAGGCACAAGTAAACAAAGTTACAATAGAATCTACTGATGAAAAGGAGGAAGGATTTGAGGAGTTGAAAAAAGCAATTTGTACAGCTCCTGTTTTGGGGATTCCCAATTATGCTGAGGAATTTTATTTGTTCTTGCATACGAATGGAACACTCATGACTGCAGTACTTACACACAGGACTACACTGGGGTATAAACCTTTAGCATATTACAGTGGGATTTTAGACCCAGTTATGAAAGGATATAGTGATGAGGAACTTTTTAGGGATATCAACTTTTTACCCCAACGAACAATTTAGTATTTAGTTCCTGTTAGGAAAATGTTGCATAGGTGTGGGGAGATGCACAGACATAGAGTTCCTCGACTCCGTTGGAGACTAACCATTAGTCTTGGATGAAGTAATCCACAGCTATGCCCTGAACTGAAAAAGACACAGCAGTTTAGTTTAGTTTAGTTTATTCATTTGTATTGCGCACCAGACCCGAGGGTATGAGGGCGCATGAGCAGCAAGGTGATTCAAAGCTTGGTTACAGGATGCTTATACTTTACATTACATAATTATACATTACATTACAAATTACAGTGTGACGATGAAGGAACATGTGTACAGTTTGGCAGAAGAGAATGCAGTAGATGTATTTAAAGAATTACAAATATATACAAGTTTAGTATTACAAATGTACAGATTCTCTTAAAGCATGCAACGCGGAGAGCAGCCGTGTGGTGTTAGAGGTGTTAGTGGTTCGTGTTCTTTAACCAATGGATGTAGTTGCGTCTAAAAAGTGAGTAAGGTTGGGGAGTTCTGAGCGATGGTGGTAGGGAGTTCCAGTGTTGGGGTGCTTTCACCTGGAAGCTGTTGCCACCCATTTTAGTGCGTTTAAACCTGGGGACGGTGAGCAGTGTCGAAACACGTGTCACCACAAAGAGCCATGATTAAACCTTGGTTAAATCAATACTACAGATGTTTGTGTGTTAATACATGATCTATGACGCAATAAATGGTGTGTAAGAATTTCATCCTAACCAGTTATGAAAAGACACTTTCCTTGCAAACAGTCATTGGTAGCTGCCACGTTCACAATTGACAAGTCTAAAAATATTGTGATGGGCTGCTCTATGACTCTCTGTGTGGAGCATGCTCTGTTCGCCATTTTAGAGACACCTAAGGGTACATTGAAATCTCAGAGAGCTTCTGCCTGTGAAGTAATGATTTCGAACCCAACAATCAAAATTTAGAGCTGTAAAATTGTGAATCCTGCCACATTTACAGCTGAGCCAGTGACAGAGGGTGACCATGTGCATGACTGTGCAAATTATGTTGAGTTTTATGATGATATACCTTGCATAAAAGAAATTCTTTGCCCGGAGGTGAAATTCTCTTTATTAATGGTATTCTGTCGCAGCTGTAATAAGACGAGTAAATGGCGAATTTGAGGAAGTAGGAAGTACCGCCTCACTTTTTGGCGTAATCGGCAGAATTGGTAGCGCTCATTGTCGCGCTCGAGAAACATGAAGGGCAGGAAATGACGGTGTACAGTGACTCCGCCTATGTGACATCAACTGTACACACAGGTTTAGCGTAGCACACATCCATATTGGACAGGCTTATTAAGGCACCAAAACTCCCAGTAGCCACAGCGGTCATTAAATGCACCGCTCACACTAAGCAAAAAGACTTTATTTCTTGTGGGAACGAAGCCGCATAAGTAGAAGCCAAGAAGGTTGCATATTCTCCAGATATTTCAAGTTTTGATATACTTAATGACAAAGAAAAAGTAGTCACATTTATGGTAATGCAAGAAGGGTTTCATAAATTGCTGATGACCCATTTAATGAAGATTCAAGGAAGTGCACCACAGGAAGAGCAGGAATTATGTAGGCGAAGGGGGTGTTCTTTATCCCCCACAGAAGCATTATGGCGAAAGGATAGCACTGGAAACCCAGAGATGCCAGTAGCATTATTAAAGGTTGCGCTTGAACAGTTGCATTACCCTGTGCATGTAACTAGGTAAAGTCTTGCTGCAACAATTGCAGAAAACTAGTTTATTCCAAATTTGTTTTTCGAATGGTCCTTTTCAGCATTTATATATTGACTATGTTGATATTCTGCAGGTGTGTAGTAGATACAGGTATCTGATAGTGGTGGTGTGTCCTTTTTCCAGGTGGATCGAGGCAGGTATGTGTACATACCCTCATGCCACTTGCACAGCAAAGTTTCTAGTGCGTGAAGTCTTTCCAAGATGGAGTGTGTGTGAAGTGCTGAGATCCGATAATGGGCCACAGTTTGTCAATGAAGTATTTCAACAGATAAGGCTTTTATTGGATATTAAGCATATGTTTTCTTCTGCTTATCACCCACAAGCAAACGAAATATGTTAGAAACTCAATGGCCTCCTTAAAGAAAGGATTGCCAAGATCAAGCGAACTTTGAAAAAGGGATAGCTATATTGCCTGCCTTTAGATCTATATGCCCTAAGGAATCAGCCTGGCTCGGACCACCACTTCACCCCCCACAAACTAGTAACAGGGAGGCAGATGAGAACACCTCTTACACCTCCACCGAGGAGTAGAAGTGATGCCCATTCAGAGGAAAAATGTTAGGAAACAAGTTAAATGAATACTTCACATGTATGACGTCTAGCATCTCTCTCATTTAGGATCAACTCAAGCGCCAAGGTAGTCGGTCTCAAAACACAGATGATAACCATTCAGCAATCGGATCAACTGAATTATTATCGGCACCTAAACTGTTTGTTGGTGACACAATATTAATCCAAACTTTTACCCGCAAGTGGCACAAGCCACGATTTCATGGCCCCTTTATAGTTGAAAACATAACCCCATCAGCAGTAAAGGTTCAAGGCAGGGAAGCTTGGCTTCATGTAAGTGACACTAAAATGTACAGAGGCGAGACCGTACCTCCCACCATTCTCAATTTAGAAGCAAGACAAGAAGAAGAATGTCAGTGTGTGCAGACTCGATCGATGGCGAAGAAGAAGGACTAAAGCTACTAGCTGATAAATGCAGATTTGCATTTGGACTGTGACTCCCCTTGGACACTCCTTATAGATATTATAATAGGCATGCAATTCTTTGCTAGAGTAACAGGAATCTTTGAAAATTAACTTTAGAGAAATACTGATGCATCACGATTATGCCTAAACGACAATACCTGATTAAGAATTGGAAATGAGAGCAATACCCTGACTCGTTTCTCACCGAGTATATATTTGGTTAGCTCTATGGTCCTCACAGACAGTGATGTGCATGCTATTTTTGTGTTTATTCTTCAAGCTTATCCTGCTCTTGTCAGAAGAGTCGTTGATGTTGACACTTTTTTACAGGATCCTAAAAATGGGCCAGTAATTAGAAGACTGCTAATCGCAATAATTGAACAGGTATTACATACAACTGCAGGAGTAAAAGTGTATATTTTTCTTTAAAGGATCACAGTAGAAATGAGGACTAATGAGGTGAACACAATTTTAGGGAATGAGCAAGGCCAAAATATTCCAGAATGCACAAGTGGTGGGGATTCATATGTTGGTTTGTGATATACATATGTACAATTATGAGTTGTGTCTTTCTGTTTCTCCTGATTCATCTTTTCTATTTCAATGATCCAAACAAGGCAGTTGTCCCTTTAATCCTCCCCACTCCAGGAACTATTGTTGATTGGCCCATTACCGATGAGCCAAATCCCTTTGTGTTGTCTCCCCATAGTAGAGCTGCTTCAGAGTTGTTTCCATGGGCTGCAACCATTATGTTGGGGAGACACAAGAGAAGCGCTGAGGAAGATAATTAGGGGATACATACATATTTGGATAATGCAGCACATATGGGTCACAACATGTATCAACACATGAGAAATGCAGGGGAGGGAACATCTAAGGAGAGTTGTTACGTTTGTGCGCTCATACCCTATTCCATGAATGCGGCCAGAAATGTCATCTCTAGAGAAGTCCCAGAACATGATGCCAGATGTCTTGTTCACCTTGCTGCATGCATGACTCGAGGACAGTTCCAAGGACATTGGGCCACTCTGCGATGGAGATCGAAATGGTCATTTCCATTCCAAGATGATTATATCAAGACTATACAGATGGAAAAGGAGCCTGCATGGAAGAGCATGATGCTCACGTATCCCAGGGCAGGGCAGGATAAAGTGGCTATAAAAGAAAGGAAGCAAATTGGCTGTCCTGATAAAGCAGAAATAGCTTGGAGGCCTGGATGCTGTGAAAAAACTCAGTTACTAGTCTATGGACGATTGAAGTCCAAGAAAGGATGGGAAGAAGAATTGATGTCCTGTGCAGCTCATCTATTGAAGCAAGAATAATTGCGAGAAGTACAAAGAGCAAATTATGGGTTTTTAAAGTCATGGGCTGAACATGCCAAGCTGCTGACATGTGTAGAAGTTGAATCAAGTCCAATGGTCTGTGATTCCACTGACAAATGCGACACTGCTTTCAAAGAGAAGGAAAGAAGCAAGTCGGGAATAACATAGGTTGCAAAACTACAGTTGATGTCTCCAGGATGTGAGCAGGGACAGTCGTCCTGATGGATCGATACTGGGCTTGTGGGTCCAGAGCTTGCATGAAGCCAGCCAAGGACTGGGGAGGAACATGTTCCTTAGTGCTCATCCATGTTCTAGCATTAGTGATTCCTCAGAGCGACCTGAACATTGGAGAATTTCCGAAAGCAGATGCCCATTTGAGAAGGAGAAGGTCGCTCGAATTTCTCAATCGAACCAAGAAAGAGAATTACTTTTCAGCAAAGTCAATAGAGGCATACAAGGCTATCCCATTCAAGCATAAGCTGGTCAGCAAAACTGCTTCAATTTTCACAACTATCTTTATGCCTTCACAACAGAACAACAGATCGCCTGGGATCCAGACGATGGCGAATGCAAGAGAATCAAAACTACCATAAAAGGATGTAATGCTATCAAGGAAGAATTGAGGGCCATACGACTAATGACCCTACAGAACAGATATGCCCTAGATATGATCACAACTATGGAAGGAGGAGTTTGCGCCAAAACCGGACCATCATGTTGCACATTCATACCTTCTCACAATGACGAGAATGGGACCTTGACAGATGACTTTGCTGGCGAACCTGCATAACAAGATGGAAGACGAGACAGAGGATGTTGCAGAAGACAGTTGGTTAACATCTATCTTCTCATGGGTTCGACATTGGATGGCAAGCATCTTCAAGCTTCTTTGAACAATCATGGTGATGGTGATGTTCAAATTCTGTGTGATCAGGATGATATTTAGGCAGAGTAAGAAGACAGCAAAGAAGGCAGTAGGAATGAAAATCGTGATTGATGTTGAACTAGGATTTGGATTCAAGGAAATGATTGATGAAGAAATCAGAGGATGCATAAAGGCCAGCATCGCAGTACCGGAAGGAACAAAGTTCTTGTATCCAAAGGATCATAATAAGTACGTGGGATGATGGGTCTATTGTAGTCCAAATGGACAGTGCAGTTACATGACCTGGAGTGTGGATGAACTTGGCAAATCAGCTGATTCCCTCATGGGAGCAATGAAGATCTGTATTCCAGAGAAGCACTTTTTCAAGAAAGAATATAGAGATGTGGAGACTGATGAAGGTGTGGTCGATGACTCGACCAGAAGGGTTAGTGTAGAGGAGCAGCTGAATGCCTCTGCAGGAAGTCCCGGCCCCCTAGTGCATATGTTGGAAGCCTGAAACTGTACCATGCTTGACACCAGTAGTTGTAACCATACCACAACAAGTGTTCGAGGAAAGGTATCCATTGAGAAAGTCATACCAGATGTATGCACAAAGAGATGACAGTCTCATGGAAGATGTCTCCGAAGTAATATGAAAAAAGGAGAAAGAGAAGCTGGTGACGCCACAAGAGTTGAAAGTGACGCACTAAGAAGATAGGAAGAAGAAGATGTATGGACCTTATAGAAGCTGATGACAAAATAAGGAATCGAGTGAACGTTCCTATGCAAAATAGAAGATTGCATGTGTATGTGATACACTGCAGAGAATGCAAGTCGTTCAATGGATGTACCCATGGAGAAAGAAGGCTCGAAAACTGTGTTGCAGCAAAGAATAGCTGGGAGCATGGAAGGAGCGAAAATGGCTGCATGGCCTGGTGTCAAGACTGAAGGCAGACAAGAACTGGTTATCTATCCTCAAAGAACAGTGAACATGAGAAGCTGAATCATCCCTTGCCAATGTGAAAAGGAAAGAACACCACGAGTGCCAAGTTTATTAATTCAAGACAATTAAATGCTATGAAATGAGCCAAATTGTGTTCTCCTGTCACATGAGCAAAGGATGAAAATAGTAGTTGGGCATGCAGACCAGAACTGTGATAAGCACGTTCCCATGCTCCCTTATATTCCCAGAGAAGAGAATCTACTGCAAGCTCAAGTTCAAAGAGAGTCTGCATGGCAGAAGGTGTGGCCGATGAGAGATGTGGGGCTAATTGGGTGGGGAGGTGAAGTTAAGTTCACCCCCTGGCACCTGGGCATGGACTTACATGCTGCTTGTGAGCTGAATGTTCCAGAAATGGCATGAGCGTGCCAACCAATTGAAGAAGGCCACATAACGAAGGCCCTTATAGTTTAAGAACCAATAGTATTCTGTGTACTTTATAAGTGTTAAGTTTGACTTGCACTACAGGCAGGCTTAAATTGTCCACCTGACAGTAGATGCCCTATCACAATCCCAGTCCCTATGGAAGATATACTTAGATATTACCCTTGAGCCAACCACAATCCCTTATAGGTTTTTCTTATTTTCCACGTATTAGGACATCACTTATGACAAATTATTAGTATAGAAGACTGTTTTTTATGTGATTTGCGCTGAGAGCACGATCGAACGCCCGTTGATGTCTGTTGTAACTCCCTGCTTTAGACAATTGATATTAAAACAGTCGAATTAGACTTTGCCAACTTCCTGAGTCGGTCTGATTATTTGATGTAGGAGTTACTCTGCATCCCATCCTTTGCATGACAGGTTACTGATTAAGGATCTTGTGTTCAAAACCATTTAGGAAAACAGTAAAAAGTTGAGATTTATTCTACAACTTCAAAGTATAATTTCCCTGTGTTCCACCTCCCTTCCTGAATGCAATCTGTAGTTATCCTGCACAGAGACCACTTGGTCATCACTCTTAGGGCCTGTATGATGTTTGGTGAGTGCCTTTCTTTTGATTCTGATCCATTTTGGCTTGGTTTTATGTGCCCTTTGGAGGGATTTGTGCCCATTTTGCAATATTTTTTCTGAGCTTCTACCTGGTTCTCGGAGGGGTTAATTTGGTGTTTTCCTTGGACTCCCAAAATGTCATTTGATCTGGTCGACCTCTGGAGTGGGCTGCCTTTGTGCTGTAGTGGTTTGTTTGTTTCTGGATTTTTTCCTTCTCCCACCCAACCCCTCAGCAATTGGCTCAGGCAGTCAGGTGTCCCTGCCTGTGCCCTGGCGACCATCTCCCCCCATTCGGCCTACGTTCCTGAATGCAATCTGTTGTCATCCTGCACAGAGATTTCTTGGTCATCAGTCTTAGGGCCTGAAGAGGTTGGCTATGTCTGGTGCAAAAGTGGCTCCCATAGATGTACCGTGGCATTGTTGGTAAAAGGATGTTTCGAAAATGAAATAGTTTTCTGTGAGTGCGATCCGAATGCATTCTAGTATGAAAGCCGTAGGAGGTTGCATGTTGATTCTTTTGTCAAGGTATGTAGCGAGGACTTCGATGCATTCACGTTGAGGGATGCTTGTGTACAGTGATTCGACGTCGAGGGTAACTAGGAGTTCTTCTTCATTTGTAGACAGATTATCGAGTTTTTGGGGGGTCTTTTTCCGGAAAGCTTGATGTGCCATGCATTACAGGAAGGTTGGATCGACGACGATGAGAAATTATAACCAACCTCTTCGTGGACTATTTTGAAGCTAAATCAATCTATGATGTCAACAACCCCTTCAAAGAACAGATAGGCTTTTGGATCCGATATATCGACGATATCCTCATGACACGGAAAGGAAATTAAACAGAATTACAAGATTTCTTTACCTGGCTCAATAACAAAGATTCTTGCATCAAGTTTACAATCCAGTCAGACAAACACTCAATTCTTTTTCTTGACCTCACGGTCTATAAAACCACCACTAACACTCTAGCAACCACCCTCTATCGGAAAACAACTGCAAAAAACACCCTTTTGGAGTTCCACAGCTTCCATCCGGCAAGTCTGAAGGAAAATCTTCCTTTTGGTCAATTTCTACGCCTGAGGCGTAACTGCACTAGACGAGAAGATTTTGAAACAACTAGCAGAGACCTCTCGACAAGACTAAAAGAAAGAGGCTACCCTAGCCACATCATTCGTCGAGCCAGAAAACAAGCCAAAAACAGAAGTAGAGAATCATGCCTCACGCCTACCCCACGAGAGCTCTGTAAAGACAAAATTACCTGTGTGACAACTTTTTCACCACTCAGCAATCAAATTAAGAAGACCATTCTAAAACATTGGAACATCCTTCACACAGATTCTTTCAAACTCACCAAACCCCGCTTTGCTTTCAAACGAAGCAGGAATCTTAAGGATCGGCTGGTCAACACTTACACAGAACTAACCCGACCCACCGAACAAAACACCCTGTGGAATTTACCACCTGTTCAAGGTCACTACAAATGCGGATCATGTTCAGTCTGTTGTCTGACAAAAAACATGAAATCTATTGATCTCAACGGAAAGAACTGGAATTTCGAATCCTTCACCAATTGTAAAAGTAAATGGACAGTGTACGCAATTCAATGCCCTTGCAAACTGTTATACATTGGAAAATGCAAGAGAGAAGACAGCGCGTATGCGAACATCGCTCGTGCATCAATAATGCTGTTCCAGACAAGCCAATGGTGTCACACTTCCAAGAGAAACACTACACCCACAATGACGTTTTCTGGTTCGTCTTACAAACAGCCAGAAACCCTTTCAGAGGTGGTGAAAGAGATCTCTCACTTCGTAAACTGGAGCAAAAATGGATTTTTCGACTCAACTCAGTGAAACAGGGCCTCAATGTAGCAATTGAATGGAATCTATTCTTCAAATAATTTCTATCCATCACTATCTCCTTAGATAGCTTCCGCCCTTCACGCTGCTCCTACTAATGTATGTGACCTTACTTAGCACCCCTGGGGTAAAGCTTATTTAATTGTCACACAAATATGTATCCACAATTTGTTTACACCATGTCATCTATTAACAAAATGTGTTTCTACACCACTGTAACGTGTAACTACATACTTTTTACGTAAGTCTGATACCTCGCTCATATGATCTTACACTTTGAAATACGTGAAAAGAAGGGGACGCTCCCGCCCCCCTTTTTCTGGTGTTGTTGTTTATTTATTTATTTTCCTGATCATTTATTATTCTGACCAAAATACTTGTCACTCAATACACTGTAAATATCTTTTGAACTATGTTTCTCCTCCGTGCATGCTAAACTCTGCATTCATTTGCAAAACCAGTTGTTTATGCTTCAACTAATTATAATAGCAAGATTAACACAAGCAGTTGTGTTTCTCCTTCCTTCAGACACGCACCCACATCGTCAACAACCCTGTGTACCCATTAAGAACGTACACATATATACTGAAACAAACAGAATTAGTGTTCTTCACTAATTTCCTATTGCGCATGCGCTACAAACTCAAACATGCAGCCACGCACTTAGCTAGTGTCCTAGGCAGACCCCCATTGCGCATGCGTCTGTCCGAGAGTGAGCGTATTTCCCAAGCTCCCCTTCCAAGCCTCAAACACAGCTCTCTGCCACACCGCAAGACGTCGCTAGGAATCCATTCTCCGTTTTTTTCAGGTAAGAAACGTAGAAAGGCCAGCCAGCACCATGGAATCGATCCACAACCGCATGATCAAAGAAACATGCACTACCTCTGTTGAATAGCACTTCGAATTTTTCAAACACACCAGCCGTACACTGTGTGCACATTTCAGTAACCTCTGGTTTCAAATTGTTATATCACCCTGGCATTCCTTAGTAAGGCAATTGCATGCTCGATTGCACAACAAAATGTAACAATGGCTATCCCTAATGCCAGTCGAGCACAACGCCATCTAGCTTGAACAATGCCATGCTAAAAATGAGTCCTCTTTCCTTGCCATTACCCTGCAAAAGACTTGCATGCTTAAATGCACACACAAACGAAATTATGGAGTTATGGATGCCGTGCGAAATTATGATTGCTCTACTCAGTATGACTCACGGCGCACCGTCCACAGAGGTTTCCACCATTTTACCGCCCTAAGTCATCCACGCGCTGGGTTCCTTAAAATCTTCACTCAGCCCAACACCATAAGTATACCGGCACAACCTGAATCCATTCTCTTCACGCAAATAATCTGCAGGCACCTTCACGTTAAAATCCACTCTTTAAATTATCAACAGATAATCGATTTCCTCGATTTTTTCCTTACACAGCGACCTTGGCTAATTTTCGAACTTGACAAAGCCTCAAACAACACGGCATCTCTCGCACGTGAACAAGTCCAGTACCACCACTGGAACACATACCTACAAAAGGTATGCTCCACCTACTCATAATAAGCTACGTATGATATTTCATATTATTTAGGTAACTCATTGCCACCCCTTCTCCTGTAGATTCCTTGCTACGGACGCCAGCACCATTTAAGTGCTTCCCTGAAATTACTTTGTGTTCAACCGCTGATAGAACACAGGTAGGCTTCTTATAACGCAGTTCCTCATACACAGAACTGTCTCTGTGTGGTCACACACCATTCTCTGACACTCCCTCCTATGTGTCATTTCCTTCCATAGGCGTTCACCAGCCCAAACCTCGTCCTGATGACAGTTCGGACCTTTCATCTGTGAACATTCCTACTCAGTGAAGGCTCACTCCATGCCGAACCAGAAACACCTATATAACTATATGTCGACCACAATGACATACTACCAGTCTAACTGTAGTATTTGAAATCCACATTATATATATGCTACTAACCCTCACTTACCAAACTGTGATGCAATAACAGTTTGTTACTTATTTTTCTTTCCTTTGTAAGCGAAAGAAGGCTCATGTGTGATCTTTTTATTTAATTTTGTTGTTGTATTTTCTGCTGTGAACCCACCTTTTCCAAATGTATGTCTGAATAAACTTAATCATATTCTAACCTTTTTCGTGACCCTCAATGGCTAGTATTCACAAACTAGCTTCCTGCCTTTTGTAAGCCTACTCTAGCTACACGTTTGGACAGGGGTAGCTGTTGACTCTCCCTTTTTCTTGTCTATGTTGTAACGCCATTTAACAAAAAAGAAGGCCTTTCTTGCCCCTATTTTCCCCCACCCCCAAAGTGACATTATGGGAAGCTACAGAACACGACCTTTAGCCCCTAGAAAAAACAGGAAGTGGCATCACATAGCATTGTTCCCAAGTACACTATGAAAAATATGGTTACGATATCACTGTAACATGATATACATTTCATACAAGAATGGATCACCATATGTATCGTTAATATCAGTGTATAGGCCCATATTACTAAATTACTGTGAATGCAAGCAAACATCCAAGGCCAAATGACAATGATGCATTATTATATAGCACTTACGGTTAAGTGCTTTAAATAGAACAAATATGCATACAATATCACCCAACTTGTGTTGGTACTTTTAGCAAACTCAGAAGGATTAAAGGCTCTGTTGGCCTTGCCAGGATTCGAACCTGCAGATCACACATCGCAGCAATGAGCGCTCAACCCACAGAGCTATATTACCGGCTATAGCTATCTCACCACTATAGTAAAATGAGCAATTACATGTCTGAATGTTCTCCAAGTCGGAAAGCAAATTACACTCTGAAGTGCATCCCATTAAACTGGTAACTGAGATTTAACAGCAGGCCAGTTGATCTGAAGGTCTGGTGCAATGTTTGCCACATGCAAAGCCTGCGTGGATCTACTTTTCAGGCTTCCGAGGTTGGCAAAATGCATACCATTGGGAGGGTTCATAACTGTTTATTAAAGAATTTAGAGTAGCATAGGGAAAGCAGCGCACTCACACGGCATCCGGTACTCTGGGCACTCGTTACCTCATACATGTAAACAAACATCTTGAACAGCCATGGAGATAGGAAAGATAGACACATTACAACAAAGCATTAATTGTGGCTCAATGAAATCAAGGGCCGCTTTATGTGCTACGGTCAAATATTTCTACACTGTACACAAGCTTTTAGGCACAAGGATTTTACCAAGTGACAGGACACTGAATGTCCTGTGGTGATCGTAACAGAGACAACGGCAGAAAAAAACATGTTATAAGTGCAACTTGCGAAACGCAAAATACATTGTCCAGAATGGATGCTTATTATACTCTAAATGCTTTTTTGATGTTTTTATCTGCATTGTGAACTTAAGTGTTTAAGAAAAGACTAAATCAGTGACTCAGCAGCTGAAGTGTGCATGAAATAAACCTTTCATGAGTCTAGCAATTATTGTATAGAATTCCAGAAAGACAAATTGTTTGTTATTCCTTTTTTTTCTTATTTAGGGTCACTGCTCAAAGTTTTACATTTGTAGACCACATGTTTTTTTTTTGTGTTTTGTTTTTTTTAAGAATCCTGAACAAGACAGCTAGGCACTCAAGAAACAAAGAACCACGTGGCGCTGGCAACAGCCCAGGAGCTTCATTAAAAAAAACACTTTTTTTAAGGGTAGCAAGAGAGACCACTGGGTTAGCATATCTGGGACCCCTCGCGACCCCAAATGACGTTGGGTGACGAGGAAACAAGACTTGAGCACAAGATTCACGGTATGCCCAGGGGCGTAATTCAGCCACGCACTGTTATGGTGGGGGGTGGGGGCGGGCAGTTGGATTTAAGACTCCCTAAGTAAATGACCAAATTGAACAGAGAGCACCATTGATTTCATGTTACTGCATTTTGCTTGTGGAACCAGGTACAAAAACGCTGCGACATTAGCCTAGCCAGAGCTGGGACTTTGTAAAAAGGGCTGTGCTTATGGGTTTGGGAATTACAGGTTACGTCGCAGCCAGGAAATTCGGCTTTATGGATCCCTGGAATACCGTTCTTCTCTCATTAAAGAAGTCTCACATAAAATCAATAGCCAGCCCCCGAAGACATCATGTTATCTTCGCTTCAAACAATCAGGCTTCTTTTAGTTTAACTCCCTCGCTGCTCCCTGGCTGAAGAATGTTCCTCTGCCTCTTTCTCCGGGCTGCAACGCAGCTACATTCAGTGCGTGTTACGCTGCTGCGTGCTCTGACCACGCCATCGCCTTGCTGAATTCTGTTTGTGCTGTGTCCTCCCGCCAATTTGTCGCAAACAAACCAGAGCCGTTATGATGAAACGGGTGCCAAAGGACTAGTTCCGTGGCCATCATTCTATTTTCTACTTCTTCACACGGCATATTTCGTTTTTCAGTGCGTGCATTTTATGATATTAAGAAAGTGGTGCACCCTTTTTACATTTTCACCTCATTTCGTTGGAGCTAAATTTGGAGGTAAATCTCTTTTCTTAATTTGTTTTATAAGTGTGTTTCTGAAGGTCCGATTCTGAGCCCAAGTTTTTTAAGTGGGGGAGAAACCGAGGTGGGTGAATGGGGGGGCTGTAATGAGAGTGTGTGGCCCAAATGATGGGCGTGGCCTGAAGTGTGTTGTGCATGTCGGTGCAAGGTGTGGAACTCACATTTAAATTGTTTTTAATAATATGATATGATATGGCATTTATAACGCACCTATACACAAGTGTTTCAAGGCGCAACGAGGCAAGGGAGGGGGAACAGAGGGAAGATAGACAACAATCCTACTAGGCCAGCTGACATTGAGATCACGCAAGTGCAAGGGGGAGGAGAAGGGGGAAGGGGAGGGGGCAGTGCAGTACATAGGATAACGGTAAAATAAATAATGACAATAAATAAAAGCGCAGCCAGCTTGTGGCAAGTGTAAGAGCATACATCAGGGGTCAAGTGCTACTAGGGGCTGTGGGGATACAGAGACAGTCCCCGAGTGCAAGGGTTGCCAGGGGGCAGTGCGGTGTGCAACTGGTGGGGGTGGGGGGGGACCTGGGGCCGAGATCAGAGGGTAGCCAGGTGACCAGTGCAGTTTCAGATTCAGCCAGGAAATCAGCAGCGGAGAGCAGGTGAGAAAGCAGAAGCAAAGAGGAAGGTCTTGAGGTGCTTCTGGAGCCGGAGATGGTTCTCCTCAAGTTTCAGAGAGGTAGGGAGGTTGTTCCAGGGGGAGGCCCCAGCAGAAGAAAGAGATCTACCACCAACTTGCTGCTTGGAGAAGCGACTGACTCTGAGGGAGTTGGAGGCGCATGAGCAAAGAGCTCGAGAGGGAAGATATTTAGGAAGAGAGAGTTGAAGGTATTGAGGTCCCAGGCTCCAGAAGGCCTTGTGGACAATGCAGAGGGTTTTGAACTTAATCCTCGACGCCACTGGGAGCCAGTGAAGAGATTTCAGTCCTGGAGAGATACAATCCCTGGGCTTGAGGCCAAGGACAAGTCTTGCAGTCCTGTATTGGATGAGTTGCAGAGGGCGGAGAGTAGAGACAGGCAGATTTAGAAAGAGGCTGTTGCAGTAGTCCAGTCTAGAGAGAACCAGAGCTCTGGAGACAGTGAGCTTCTGGGGGAAGGAGATGAAAGGAAGAATACCTCTGAGGAGGTGCAGCTGGTAGTGTGACTTCTTAGAGATGTGAGGAGAGAAGGAAAGTGTGGAGTCGAAGATGACCCCGAGGTTTTTAGCCTCACAGGTGGGCTCAGGAAGAGGGCTAAGAGAGGCCGGCCAGAGAGTGAGAGGAAAGGAGGGAGCAGGTGTGCCGATGAGGGGAATCTCGGACTTACTGGCATTAAGGCAGAGATCATTGGTGGCCCACCACTCCTGGATGGCGGACAGACAGTCAGAGATGAGAGAAGGAGAAGAGGTGGCGGAAGGGAGCCTGGAAATGAGTTGAGTGTCATCCGCATAGTATTGAAAGTTGGGGCAGAGAGTGGCAATGCAGTGGGTAAGAAGTGCCAGTTATCGGTTGAACAGCCACGGAGAGAGGTTAGACCCCTGGGGAACACCACAGGTAGAGATAGAGATAGAGGAGAGGAAGGACCCAAGTTGGTCCTGAGAGAGTCAATCGGAGAGGAAGGAGGTCAGCCAAGCCAGGGCCATATCAGGGATACCCAGGTTATCTCAGCAGCACAAATCTGCACACATTCACAATTAACTAACAAAATAGCATAAGCTAATGCTATTTTGAAACATCAAAAACAAACAAGTTAGTGCCCAAATGTATTTTCTTGCTCAGTAAGAATATTGCTATATCTCTTTTGTGTTGCTGCACTCCCGTCACTCGCAGGCTATCCCCAGGAGTCATGTAAAAGTGTTAAAAAAAAGTTGTGGAACGAGCTGAAAGAATATGCATTAAAATGAGCACGGTTAGTGTGTCATTCTCCCCTACAGTATGCAGTTTTATTCAGCCTCACTTTTAATCATCCGCCAACTTTGTTTCATTCAATAGACTGCTTGAAACATATAAATCCTATACCTACGAAATGGTACCGTGCAATGTGACACTGGCTTGGGTTTAAATCCCCAGCATGGGAAATAAAAATAAAAAGCTGATTTAGTTGCTGAGTACGCCTAGTCGGTGTAAGTTTTGGGAGACTGCAACCCCAGCCCACTTAAAGTTCTGCTGACCCCTATAGAAAAGTGTTAAGGAAAGCTGGCAAGCTCCTCGCCTATATTCACCACCACTAGTCCAGAAGAACGGAAACTGCTCTCCTAAACACCCGTGAAGACCTGCTCTCTAATCTCGACTCCCGCCTTCCTTCTGTCCTCTTCCTCCTGGACCGTTCCTCTGCTTTCTACATGGTCAACCACGCCATCCTGATCAATCGTCTCCATGACAAACTGAGCATCACAGATCAGGCCCTAGCCTGTTTGACCTTCCTCTTTGATTGACCCTCCCAGGTCCAAGTGGGGTCCTTTCTCTCCACCACCTCTCCCTCCTCATCTTGTTTTCCACAGGGCTGTAACCTCTCGCCCTGGCTCTTCAACCTTTACTTGGCACCTCTGGCCCACCTCATCTCTACATTATCTCCTAACGTTCAGTGTTATGCGGATGACACTCAGCTCTCCTTCAGGCTCCCCACTACCTCCTCTCCTCTCTCGCTCATTCCTGACTGTCTATCTGTGATTCAGGAATGGTGTGCCTCCAACAGGCTCTGCCTTAATGCCATTAAGACGGAAATCCATCTCATTGGGACACCTACCCCTGCTTTCCCACTTTCACTCTTGCTTCCCTCTTTGGGCCATCTACCTGCTCCTTCCTGATAGGCATAAAACATTGGTGTCATATTCGACTCTACCCTCTCCTTCTCTCCTCACATCATGGACGTCTCTAAGAATTCCCACTACCAGCTGCACTTCCTTAGAGGTATTCTTCCTTTTCTCATTTTCCAGCAGAAGCTCACTCTCCGCAGAGCCCTGGTTCTCTCCAGGCTGGACTATTGCCACAGCCTCTTTCTAAATCATCCTGCCTCTAATCTTCGCCCTCTGCAACTCATCCAGAACAGGACTGCAAGACTTGTCCTAGGCCTCAAGCCCAGCGATTGTATCTCGGCAACCCAAAATCTCTCCACTGGCTCCCGGTGGCTGCAAGGATCAAGTTCAAGACCCTCTGCATTGCCGACAAGGCTTTCTGGGGCCAGGAACCACACTACATCCAACTCTCTCTTCCTAAGCACTTCTCAAGCCCTACGCTCATCCACCTCCAACTCTCTGAGGGTCAGACGCTTCTCCAGGCAGAGATTGGGGGGTAGATCTCGGTCCTCTGCTTGTTACTCCCTCTGGAACAGCCTCCCTGCCTCTCTCAAACTTGAGCAGGACCACATCAGGTTCCGGAAGCAACTCAAGACTTTCCTTTTCGTTTCTGCTTTCTCTCACTATCCCCTGCTGATGTTCTTGTTCTGCTGCGAATCAGGCTCCTTTATGACCAGTAGCCCCATGCACTGCCTCCGTGCCTACCGCGCACTAGGGACAGTATCTGCAACCCTACAGTTCCCTGCCTCCTCGCACTTAGAGCCGGCCACCCCGGCAGCACTTACTTGAGCTTGCTTTTTGCACTCTCCCCTTCCCTCCCCCTGGCACTTCTCCCCTCCCTTCCCATTGCACTTGCACAATCTGAATGACACAAGGCCTAGTAAGATTGTTTGTTTTGTCCTCCCTCTGTCTATCCTTCCTTGTCGTGCCTAGAAACACTTGTGCACAGGCACATTATAAATGACTTATTGTATCATATCATATTATATAGAGGGCAGGAAATGTGTCAGGGAGCAGTTGTGCTTCTCTCAACACAAAAGTGGAGGCAAAGCATTGCAGTAGGAAAAAGCAAGAGCAGCTTCTTCTCAGGGACACTTTTTGGTAAAGTGCTCAAGGGCATTTTCATTATATTAGATCAGAAAGGTGGTGAAAAATATTGACTGCACAATGAAAAGAGAGCGCTTTCTGAAGGCGGAGGTCTGAGCTCCAAAGGCAGATACGGGCGCAGGCCCAATCATCATGCACTTTCATGCTGTAGATCCAGCATAAAAATGACCACACACTGAAGGCCCTATGCAGGTCTTGAAGAAAGAGGGTGCTGTAGACGGTTTTATTTATTTCCCTTCTTCAAGAATTAACTATTTAGCTCTCTGTTTAACCCTCGTCAATTTCTAATGTGACATAAGATGCCCTGCGTGGAAAATCATACTTTTTAGAAAAAAATGTTTTTTATTAACTTTTACGACAACCAATCAACAAAAACAAACCCAACAGTGCATGTCAACTTCAAGCATCATATACAGTATTGTGAAATGTCCACTGCCTCCCCATCACCCTCCCCCTTAACTCGAGCCTACTCCACTTCGCCCTCTGCCATTGTTTCCTCTAGGGTTACCTCCCCCTTTGTATTCCTGGAGGAATCATGTTCGCTCAGGCAGGCCTGGGTGGACCCAGACAGTGTGGCCACTAAGTGTCTCCAGGCCATCAGAATTCCTGCTTCCTCACCACCCCCCCCATTGGCCGCTTCATTCCATACCACCGTTTCCGCTTCTGCCCATTTCTGGAGATCGTGCCACCAGACTTCTACCTTTGGCTTGTTGTTTGCTTTCCAAGTCATGGCACTTCTGCGCTTGGCAGGTATGTAGGCCAAGTCCTTGAGTTTACTCACGTGTTTCAGTTAGCTCGGTCTAGAAAAACCCCTACCATGCATACCCACACAGATTCCACATCTAGCACGATCCCCTTCTCGGTTAAGCGCTGTGCTACTTCTCCCCAGAATTTTCCAATTTCCGGGCATGCCCAGAACATATGTATCATCCCTGCACTCTCACTCTCCTTCTGGTCTGTCGCTCCCGTCGGACAATTCCTCGAGTCCAGCCATGTCATCACATACTCTGGTGAATCAAAGAATAAAGCTTTGTTCTTTAGGAGCACCTTTATTTTTGCCGGGTATAGCAGCATGTATCTATATCCTGCTTCGCGCATCCTCCTATTCACGGCCACATAATTCAGGCGCTGCCTCTGTACCATGAGTGTATAGTCCGGGTACGCAGTGACAGCTGCTGATGCTGTGCTTATTGTTTCTCCTTTACGGAAGTGTTCCAGGACCTTCTCCCTGTCTTTATAGTTCCGGATCTTTGCAATAATCGGCTGCGGGGGGGCTCCTGGTGGCGGTTTTCTTGACAGGGCTATGTGCGCTCTTTCCACTGCAAACCCTTGGCTTAGTGCTCCGCCTGTTATTTCCTGCAGCAACATGTTTTCGATGTAGTTCGTCGGGTCCGATCCCTCCTCCCCTCCGGAAGCCCTACAATGCGCATGTTGTTTCTGCGAGCCGACCCTTCTGCTTATTCAGCTCTATTTTTGAGGTTGCGCATCTGTTGTTGCAACACATGGACGTCCATCGTGTTGTCCTTACATGAGCCTGTATTGCCTTTCACTTCCTTTTCCAGGGTCCCTGTGCGCTCGGCCAGTGCACATACATCTTGTCGTAGTAAATTCACATCGATACTCAAAGCGTCAATTTTAGATTCCAGCGCAGTCCTTAGGTCTGAAATGGCTGTGTCCATCCTACTTCCCATCGATACTTTCAGTTCCGCTATGGCATCCAGTATCCATTGGTTGTTCAGCGCCATCTTCTCACTTTCTTTAGTGCTGTGTTCTTTCCCACTGGCCCCCTCCGTCGCCTGCGGTGATTTGGCAAACTCATCGATGGTGGATTCTTTTCCCCTGGCTTTGGGCAATTTGATGCCATCTCCCTTTTGTGGGTGGGCTACAAGTGGGAAAATGCCTTTGACTTCAGCACACTCTGTTGTGTAGGGCTCTTCCTCCCCTCACCTGGGCCATCTCCCTTCGCTTGTTTCTTCTTATTACGCTGGAGTACCCCTGGCTTCCCTTAACACAGGGGTACAGACGCCGTTTTTACCTCGCTACTGCCGGTCTCATTGGGTACCTTTTGACTGCTGCCTGCTGTGTTCTCTATGCTTGTGTCCTCAGTGGATCGCCTTGACCTGCCACCCGCCTTGACCCGCCACCCCGTTTAAACTCCCTTCTTGTGGCTCTTTTGCTGGGGGTCCAATGCATTGAGCCCCACATAGTGTGCCCAGCACTGGTGCCAGAAACTCCGGCTCAGCACATATGATCCTTGTCACTTCTCCCCATGCTGTGCTCATTTCCCTTCTGCACTTGTATCAATAACATGCTCGGGACCTGCCATCCCGGACCAGCTGTTTGGTTTTATTAGTCTATGTAGCGCTTGTCTCCCGACAAGGCAAACCGGTCCACATTCAGCCGATCTAGTGTTCAAGCAGAACGCACGCCATGAACTCTACCACCTTTGTGATGTATGTTCATGTTCTTGCCCAGGATCGCTCGGACTATTGTTACTGTCTGATACACTAAGTATCTTCGCAGAGTAAACGAAGCTCCGACCATGAACGGCAATACCACTGTTTCAGGCTCGTTTCAAGCACACATGCAGCTCCAGTGTTTTTATCTCCTTATCCTGTCCCTTTGTGTTCGGTCCGGTGCCATTTTAGCTCTGTCGTACCCGAGCTGTAACCCTTTCTTCACCAGCTGATTTCACGCGAACTGTCGTGTCTTCAACTTCCGATCCTCGCTATCAGTACGCTGTGAACCTTCCCTCACATGCTCAGCCAGATTCAGAGCATATATTCAGTTTTCAACATTGTTTTTTCCTTCGGATCATCACGGATTGGCTGGAGCTCCTCCAAAAGCACAGCTTATCCCATGGCCTGTTAGCCACGCCCCCCTGGACAATCATACTTAACAAGGTTTTGTGTTAGTAATAAAGAGGCATCACCCATCCGGATGAGGCCATTGAAGTCCACCCACCTGTGCTGTAGGAGCGTTTGTGGGGGGGCAATGATTACACTGGTGGCTCTGTCATTCCTGTGGCACCCACCATAACAACTGCTGACAATGTGGTTTTGAGGCAAAGCTCCTTTGTCCCCCCTTACTCTCAGTGACTACATCCTCTGACCCATCAATCCACGGTTATGTTTATGTTTAGTGATTTATAGTGTGCATAACAATTAATTGTACTGGGCAGAATAAACTGCATCTGGGCACTGATGGAATAAGGGATACATAAAGGGTCGGTCTGATCTCATCAAGGGGGCACTTGAGATCCTCTGAGTTCTTTTGTACACCCACTGTGGTCCCGGCTCGCTGCCATACAGCATTTAGTGCAACATGTTTGAGTGGAATGATGCAGTCTGCTTCTAGAAAGCCCACCACTATCATTGCATTTTATTTTCTTTATTTCGATATTTTTTCTGCTTTTAGGTATTTTTTTACCCACTCTGTTATTTCTTGCAATATTTTTTCATCTTTGTAAATTCATTCTTTATTATTCCCTGCAATATTCTCACTGGATACTTTCCTCCTTCACTTTACTGGTATCTAGCTCTGGCTGGCATACACACATGAGCAGCGAATAGTACCAGAATTTGACATCTTTGGGGCCCCCACTACGATGGGACAACAGGGGGTCCTCTTGGTGGAGCACCTAGAAGTATTATTTTTGTCTGCACGTGCAACTGATGATGCCGCCAAACCGTCCAAGCTCCTCTGTTATGCTTGTTTGGAGGTCCACAAAATCTTCAAAACACTGCCGGCTGAAGATGGCTCCTACAGGGTGGCTGAAGGTACACTGCAAACACATTTCCCCCGCTTCTGAATAATGACTAAGAGAGATTCAGTCTTCACGTCTCACAATTTGCCATGGGGTGAATGGTCAGCGTCGGCAGCTTTTCTGCTCCTTTATATTCTGTCCAAGCAGGTACCTATCCCGATAGACAACGGGGCGCCATGCCAATGTCACACTCCCTCTTACAAGAGGTGGGCCACAATCTGGTAAAACGTGAAATCTGCATCTTCACACATGAAAGGTCATCTTGCAGGTGTAGATAATCCTGCTGATTATCTGCTGTCACAGAATCCACCTACTGCAGTTGGACAGGTGCCAGACATCAAAGGGGGACAGAAGAGGTTGTCAACATGCTTACAAGAGCTGCAGTACCCAAGTCTATCTCGCTAGGCAACTTCCCAGCACAAATGCATGCATGAGGTAATAGACCAACTGCAATCAGGACAATGGCGTACCTTCCGGGAGAAACATCATCACAGAATTGCAGAGAGGCAGGCCTTTCTGCAGGACCACTGCAGAGTCCGGACAGAAACATCAGTTGGGTCTGAAGGAGTCCTACTGAGAGGCTTTAGACAAGTTATTCATCCAGAGCAGAATGACAGTCATACATCTAGCCCATTTGGGACAACAGGGAGCAAGCAGGACCAAAACTAGGTCACAGGAAAAGGTCTGGTTCCCGTTTTCTTTTATGGCGCGGGACACGATTTTGAGCAGTGGCAAGCAGCAGTCCTAGCTGCCTGGTCTCCCCCAATGGCATCTCCCCAGAGGACCCCCATCCCATGGCCAGCACTGGGTTTTGATTGTAGGATGGTACAGCATACCAAACACTTCTTAGTGTTGTTGGTTGAATACTTAAAGTACCCAGAATTGAGGTGTGTCTTTTACTGCTGTGGAGGTGGTGATTCTCATCACAGAAAAGTAGTTTTCAGCCTAGGCACAGTGATCGAAGTGAGCGGAAACGGTCGGGAGCGGATTTCCACAACTTTTTTTGGTACACTTCTACCACTGCCCAGGCATAATCAATTCACTACATCAATGCATTCTTTGGACGTGAAACCCTCTCTTTAACAGGCAGTTATTCTCTATAAAAGCCGCTCTAATACCATGTAAACAGTAAAATAAGGTGCAGAGGAAAGCCTGCCAACATGCGGAAGCACACAGAATGACCCACGCAAAGTAATACAATCACAACATATGACGGATGCCACACGTGAGGGTAAAATAAATGCTCTTATTATCCATGCTCAAAATTGTGCACTCATTCTGATAAGCGTGTGAAATTCCAAATCTGTCCACAAGAATACGTGGAACCGTTTTGCTATTTCACACCTATCTGCTCACTAACGAAACTATCTGTCAGCTTGCAGTTTGTTTCCTTAGTGGCGACATGACTGCCAGAAGATTCAGACATGTGTGGGAAGCAGGTGTATTCTCATGTGGCTCCTATACAGGCACTAGCTCACATAAGAGGCATGGGAGGGAGTGCGGTACCTCGGGCAGTGGCGGCGGCAGGAGCTAGCCTTCTTAAGGTAGGTACATGGGACACATACCTCTGCATTTTTCCAGCTTCTAATCACAATAATCACACTTAAGTACACCTATCATATTGTTTTCCCCTTTCAAGAAGCATCAGCAGCACACCCTAACTACACAACAACGTACTGCAAGGGCTTCAACACCATTTACGTTATTTACCCATTGGGAACAAAATACCAAAAATGATGCGACACTTGGTAAATAAGAACAAATTCAAATTACACCCGCAAAGTACATTAAGAACCCTTGGCACCACCAGCATCAGGACATCATGGACCAATGTCCATGTTGCCATCAGCATTGAGACGGAACAGAGGAAGCGTGAACTGGCACAACTCTTCATGCAGATTTATGGATAAAAGGCCAATGTTTATGCCATCCGAAAGAGGCCTTCGGTGTGTTAAATGTTGGTATAGCGCCCAGAGGGAACTGTATAGCGTTGAGATGCTTGCCTAATGGCAAATCCATGATAAACACATTCTTGTGTTCATTTTTTTGGGAGATTCCTCGTTCGAAGAGGTATGAATTTTACATAGTAGGATAAGTGGTTGAGATGTTCATTGCCCTTCTGCTTGACCTTCTGAGTAGAGGTAACGTTTTGAAGAATAGGCTGTGTGACGGTGTATCCGAAGACCACAGCTTGACTGTGCACACCCCACTCACTCATCACTACACCAGTGATCAGCAACCTGGACTAATACATGAGGCCACTTCTGGGTCATATCCTCCACTCCTTCTCTCCCCCCCCACCATGTCAACAAAGTTCTCAACTTTGCTAGGCCCACACTCTTCCACTTACTCACATCAGCTCCATTTGATCCTACTGTCCCACATGGTGATGACTATGAAAACTACTCCTTATCTCTATAGAGAGCGGTGGTGTGTTCCCCATTACCTTGCTGGGTGCATCTCTCTCCATACTAGCCTCTCCTCTTCTCTGAACAGCCTATCTGTCACCCCGGGACTCCCTCCATTTCCACTCCTTCTCACAATGCACCTCAATCAACTGATCGAGCTCCCCCGGCCATCCAGGCCTTTCCCTCAGCAGAACTGTGAAAGACCACCCTCAAACGCCACCCACGAGCAAGTGAAGATCAAGGAGTGTCCCCAACACCCAAGCCATCCTTTCGCAACTCACTGCCCAGCATGCCTTTCCTGGTAAAGTTTCACAGGAATGCACACATGTAAAGAGTACCTATGGAAATGTACGTCTCAGGCCGTAAATGTTCATATTATTTATGCTTGGTGCACTAGTCAATGGTCCATGCCCTTTTACATTTTCCCGTAACCACCCGGCACACTTCATCCATGAAACCATTGCATCTTCTGAAGGCCGCCTGCCTAATGGCGGACTCCAGCTTCCGTGATGGACCCCAGCTTCTGTACATCATGTCTGTTTGACATTGCATCCTTGCTTGCAATGAATAGAAGCGACAAACACCAACGTGAAGGAGACAAGTAACATTTAAAGTAATTCTTACGGGCACTGAAAGGGGCATGGAAGTGTTACGCTGATGCCTACGGTGGTTTCTATGTCATATTTTCGCTTTTTGCAGGTCGCCTAACAAAAAGACTGATTTATTTTGGCCGATTTTAGGCGGCCTGCAAAAAGCAAAAATATTCCCTTGCCTTGCCCCCTACGTCACCCTCTGTGCCCGGGTGTCTTCTAAATCACGGGTCCCCCCCCTCCCGAACTCCTCTTCCTCACTCGCCACCCCGTCCATCCCCACCCCTGACATCCCATTCCCAAAAACACACACCCAAGCACGCAACACACACACGCACACACACAGCCACAATTACCTGTCCCCGTGCCTGTCAGCCCCTGCACGCACTCGTGTGTGGCAGGGGGCATGACAGTCCGATTTAGAAAGACCGCTCTGTGCGGTCACAGAGCAGTCTCTCTAAATCGATCTTCTTTGAATTCGGGCTAGTGAAAACTCTCTTTTCACTCAGTAACCTATGGTGCCACTACAAGGAGTGCCAGACTGTCCCTGCAGTAGGCCCACAATGAGAAAATGTGGCCAAATTGCTAAGGAAGAGGGCAGCACCTCTTTGCTTCGGCTGGGAAAAAAATCCTAGCACCGCCCTGAAATACTGCTGGCAAGGTCTTACCCACCATGCCCAAAATGCTGCACCCCAACACTAAGTGTATATTCCTAGCTCACTGCCACCCTGCCTCTCCTACTAAGACTCCTCCCTTTGCAAGTCAAATGTAGCTCCTCCCCTGGTGCCCCGGCGTCACTATTGTAGAACAACCCACCCTGCTCCTTCAGTACAGGCCAAAGTACAAAGGTCATAGCAACTCAGAAATCCAGTCTGGAGGCCATCACAAGCATGAACAGATCTCTCTCCCACATTTTGAAAGGGGTTTGAGGGATGGGCAGGATCTTGGGGCATGTCTCAAGATCAGACCTCATTTTCTTTTTTCCCCTCAAAATATGTTATTCAAGAAAGGAAGCAAACAACTCTAAACAATAAAGTGATACATTCCCATTAAATACATCACCAAGTTCTGAAAACATGTTTTATTGAATGTGATGCTCTCTATTAAACGATTAGAGATCAGAATGATACTATACACTGAAATAGCAAGTCATTAATGATAAACAGACCAAACGAATTATTTAAAACGGGATTCACCATTCATACATCTCTAAGAAAGCATGTTATGCTTGTGGGCTTTAATGAAACAGGAATGTAACTTAAATGCACTTTTGCATGTGTGCTCTGATGTTCCATAAAGATAATGATGCAAAAGGTATTTACACAATTAGAATGTGTATTGTAGATCGCATCACAACTGTTGATAGGATAACCTATCGTCAAATTACTATTACAAGCGAACAGTGCAACATTGCCATGTGTCAGTTACTTCGGACAGAACATAACAATCAGGCTGGATTTTAAGCTGTGAACTTAGAAAGACACAAGATGGCATGTCATGCAGAAACAACAATTGTATTAGGCTCTTTCTCAGAGCCAGAAGGTCCAGGGCCCATTTACAACAATTGAACACTATAAGCAGATGAGCTGTGAGTAAAGAAAAGTCAAAGGCCCTGTTGCTAAACTTCAAAAACAACATTAAATGCAAGTTTCATATTGGCAATGCAGTCTTCTAAATCATAGTCTTTCATTTCTGTTTCATTTATTAGACCACCTGGCAGTATAGATTGATGGGGGCCTGGTCATGGGCTGAATGCAATCTCAAAGAAGCATTTGAATAGTGAATGACCTTGACCTTTAACCTTTTATGAGAGCATTAGACCCCATGATAAATAGGTGTCTGTGCCATGAAGTTCACTATTAAAATGATCGCTTGTTAAACAAAATGTCTTTTTTAAAACATATGGTTTCGGTAAATAAAGGGGCAGGCAACACACAAATGAAATGCAACTTAGAAAGGTGCAGAACAGAGTGAGCTTTAAATGTGTGTTTCTTTCTCTAACCCCTTAAGTGCTAAGCATAGACTTGATTAAAGCTCAGTAATTAAGGGGTTCAATATATACAGGAGGAAGAATGCTCTTTTGATCACAAAAGAACATACACTAGATAAGAAATCAGATTTCACAGGAAGCAGTGAGCCTCTTACAATGGGGTGAGCTTGAGTGACACTCTGACCAGGTTGCGGAGGGGAGTAAATAGAGCAGTCACCAGGGGCAATACTGTATTCTAGCCCTATTGCTTTTAGTAGCTCATAGTGTACTGCCAATGTTGCTGCCTACTGTATTCTAGCCCTATTGCTTTTAGTAGCTCAGAGTGTACTGCCAATGTTGCTGCCTACAGTACTCTAGCCCTATTGCTTTCAGTAAGCTCAGAGTGTACTGCCAACGCTGTCGCCTATGGTATTCCAGCCTAACAATGCGCCCACTCTCCCAATTGCTGCTTTATTGCAGCTCAGCCTAAGTGTAATGCCAACGCTAGTCACTGCCTCACTGCACTTTAGCCCACCAATGCACTCTCAAATCTAGGTACTGCCCCACCACCACCTGCACCCTAACCTAAAGTCCATTGGTCCTACACTGCGCAACCCTGTGACTAGACCATGTTCATCTGGCTCACTCTAACCATGTTCCCCTTTTGTGTCATACAGGACAATGTTCCCTGTAGTGGCAATGCCTTCATTGCCTTCAAGGACGGTCTAGCCAACCTCGGATGCCCCAGACACTACTCCATCCCGTGCCCCACACCGTTCCTACCCTCCTGGCCACCCTTCTCACCGAACAGACTCCATCACCACACCTTAGCCAAAAATACTAGCCTCCCAGCCAACACTATCTCCAACAAAACTTCTAATCACTTCAGACCTAATGTCCTAGGCAGCGTCCCGGACACCACCAAGCCTAACCACACTAAACTCGACACTAAGCCCCCCATCCCAAAGGCTGCCCAAAAAATCCTATGCACCACTAACCCCAACATCATAGCACGCATCAACAGACTTGCCACAAGACTTCATCCGAAAACCAGCAGGCACTCTGCCAATTACAACTCCACAACCCAGGATCCACCAAAGACCCTCAACAAGCCTGATCCACGGCCCCTTAAAGGAGCCCTGCTCAATGTCAGATCCCTGGCGGCACACCCTACTGAAGTGGCCGACACCATTTTAACTAATGATCTTGACTTCCTTGCCTTAACGGAAACGTGGTTACATGAGGCATCAAGACCATACCTATCTATAGCCATCCCTGCCAACTACTCCATCCTCAGAGCTGATAGACTTAACGGTAGGGGAGGTGGCGGAGCATTCATCTCTAAATAACTACTTGGCTGCAGATCAGTCTCCTCCTCATCACTTAAATCTTGTTAGTTACTCACAGTCAAGTTACAAACCTCTCCCACAAGCACAATCACACTTCACCTTATCTACAGACCACCAGGCCCACCTGGAGTCTTTGAAGAAGATATCACGTTGCTCATTGCCGAAAACTCCAAGCCGCTAGCACAATCTATTCTCGTCGGCGACTTTAATCTTGGCTACAACAACCCGAACGACGCCCCAACTACATCACTAGCAAACGCTCTTACCGAGCACGGTTTCACTCCACACTGTACCCTACCCACTCACCAGAAAGGCAGAATTATAGATTGCGTGGCAACACTCAACTGCAACACCACATGCAGCGAACCTCAACCCCTCACATGGTCAGACCATTACCTTATCCATCTCAAAATCAAAATCTATCAGGTAGCTCCCAAAAAATGCCCTATGGCACCTGCCTGCCCGACCAGAAACAAACGTAACATTACGGCCGAGGCCTTGCTACCACTGGTCCTACCAGCCCTAAATGCACTACCGGCCAATGCTGAACTAAACCTACTGGTTGACACCTTCCACAAGTCCATGGCCAATGCCATCGATACCATTGCCCCCTGAAACTATGCAAAAGTAAACCAATAGCCCATTTAAATTCATGGTACACCCCAGAACTTTAACTACTCAGGAAACAGAAAGCTAAACTAGAACTCATATGGAAAACTAACTCATCAGTGGAAAACAAATCCAACCTCAGGAATACATCTGCCCTCTACAAAAAAGAGATAATTTGCACCAAATAAGACGCTTACAACGTCAGGATAGATCAGGCAGGCTCTTCCACTAAAGAACTCTTCAAAATTCTAAAGGAACTAGAGAACCCAAATCCACCCACAGACACCTGCATAAAAGACAAGCCTTGGTGCACCAGCATCCAGAACGCCCTTAACTCCAAAATCATAGGACTCCAAACTAAAATTGAGGACAAACGCCAACAACTCTTTAGTAGTAAGTCTACCAGCCCAAGCTCATCCTCACCGACCGATCTTAATACAGGCTTCACCTTTAAAAAAGTCACTACTACAGAAGTCCAAAAAATCATCTCCTCCTTAAAACCATCTAATTGCAAAGGGGACAGCTGTCCCGCCCAGATAATAAAAGATGCAGCCAGAGACCTCTCCCCTTTCATCACTAAACTTATCAACCTCTCCTTTGCTAATAACTCAGACCCTAGCAACCTAAAACAATCCTGGGTTCTCCCCCGCTAAAAAAACAATCACTCGACCCAGCCATACCCACTAACTATAGACCCATCGCACCTTTCCCATTCCTGCTAAAAATATTGGATAAAGTCGCTTACCTCCAAATCCAGGAGCATCTAGAATCCAAACAACTCCTAGGTATACGTCAATCTGGCTTCAGACCTCTACATGGTACAGAAACTGCCCTTGTGGACCTCAAAAGTCAGATTAATGAAATTAAAGACAAAGGCAAGGCCGCTATCCTACTCCTACTAGACCTCTCGGCAGCCTTCGATTTAGTCGATCATGAAATCCTTTGCAGCCACCTATCTAGCGCAGCACATTTCTCCCCCTCCGCCACCTCCTGGATACAATCCTTCCTAGCGAACAGAACCATGAGAGTCTTCTCCACCACATCAGCAGCAGACCCCATCCCTATCACATGCGGAGTACCACAAGGCTCTTGTGTCTCCCCGACTTTGTACAACATATTTACAAAGCCACTATTCGACAAACTGGACTGTCTGGGTATCACCTACACTAACTATGCAGATGACACCCAGATATGCCTCACTATCTCAGGCAACTACAACACAGACGCCACCCGAATCAATGAAATCTTCTCCATCATTCAGGCATGGATGGCCACTCACGGCCTCTGTCTAAATGATGAGAAGACAGATCTTCTCCTAGTCGGCTCTCCCAGCAACCTGTTCAATCTCAGTCCTCACTACAAAAACATTATTATCAACGGTAACACCATCCCCATTGTTAATAGTGTGAAAACCCTAGGCTTTTACTTTGATGCCAGCACCAACCTCACCAAACAAACTAATATGACCGCATCAGCCATCGCCTACACTGGCAAACTGATAAGAGCCTGCAGACCTTTCCTCTCTCCCCATAGCTGCCTCACACTTGCCAGAGCACTCATACAGTCCAAACTGGACTATTGTAACAGCCTATACCTAGGTGCCAACCAATCAATAATTAACAAACTCCAAGTTCTCCAGAATAACGCATTGCGCGCAGCACTCAACATCCCAAGACAAGAGCACATTTCCACAACTAGGAAAGCATGCAAATTGCTCTCAATACAACAGAAAACTGACCTCAAAACCATCTGCCTCACCTACAAAGCCTTAAACAACCTAGCCCCACCATATCTCGCCAACAAATTCACTATGAAATCCGCTCCCAGAATCACCAGGTCATCCAACTCCTTATGCTTGGTAGTGCCTAGATTCACATTAAATAGAGCAGGCGGCTCCAGTTTCACAGTGCTTGTCTCACTTCTCTGGAACTCCCTACCCCTCAATATCAAAACCAAGGAATTTGATGTGTACTGTATCAAGCCCTGTTTTGTTTTGAGAAAGGCTCTTGAGTAGCCGAAACACGTGTTGATGTGTACTGTATCAAGCCCTGTTTTGTTTTGAGAAAGGCTCTTGAGTAGCCGAAACACGTGTTAACAAGAATTAAAGGGCAAATAAGGAATAAAGGAGGTTTTTTTGAAATTTTTGAATTAACAATTGTGGTGCAATTCTTGAGTGGCAGATTATCTATTCATGTTAGTAACCAAGGAGGTAGGGGATTGGTTCCTCCAACAAATGCCACATAGAATGCGACACGGCTGAAAGGTTAAATTTAAACCCATCTAGGTCGCCAACAGGAGAGGTTGTACCGACAAATATCCCAAAACACTAATCTGAAACAAACAAACAAGGTGGCCATACTTAACGGACGACCAACATAATAAATTTTAAGTGCAGGCAGTTGGTACAGCAGGCTGTGTTAGGGATGTGATGGATGAAGTGCTAGAGTGGAGGGAGGGAAAGTGAGGGTAGGTTAGAGGCGAGGGAAAAATGTTATAGCGTGAAGGCAGATGAGAGGTAGGTTAAAGGATAGTTCCGGGACTTTTTTTTATTGTTCCTACGGTTCGGCCATGTGTTTTTAAGCATAAATCGGTAGATCGTAGAAAACTTTCCTATGGACCTTACCCGACTTTTCGTCCATTAACACACTCAAAATCAGCCGCCATTTTGTGTTAATCCTATCATTTCCCCCCATCGACCTGGCTCACCTGCGTTTGCGGCACTAAATCAAATCCCCCGCCCCTGAGCCTGACATCAGCAGACGCGTACCGCCCATTTCCCAACGCCAAAGCACGTTTCGTGTCAACAATCGCTGCGCCTCAGCTAATGAAGTGTCGCCATTGAAATGGCAGGACGCCTCTTTCCTCAATAAGTATAAACACACCGTTTCACAACACACAGCAGCAGATTTTCGATTCCATTACTCTCTCTGTGTTACTTTGAGTATTCTGTGACTCGTTTCTGTGCTCTGGTCAGCTACCTTCACCGCTTCTAGGCCTTGTGAACACCTGTACCATCTCTGTAAATTATTTTACTTTCTTTACCACACAATGGCTACAATAATGCCGTATATGTACGAGCCCGAGTACACCGAGGAGGAACTACTGGAAAGGCAAGCACGCGAAAACGATGGGGATTCGGACGGCAGTTGGGAGGACCAGTCAACGGATGAAGAGCCTGGACCATGTCGCATGGACGGCGTCTCCACCTGGTGCACGTGCAATCGGTGCGAGCTAATGCCAACTGAGGAGGAGAACTGCTGCTGCCGTGAAAATTCCGGGTGCTTGGCCTACATTTCGGAAGGCGAGCCAAGTCCGCAATGCATCACCGAGCTGCCAGAGTTCAGGGAAGCCTGCCTCTCACGGACCGTGTTGAGGATGATGATGGTGCTTATGCACGAACTTCGCGGCACTGTTCGTCTGCGTAATCCGAGTAACGAGTAAGTATACTCTGGTTGTGATGTCAGTGATGCCACTACTATTTCATGGTCGTCTCCCACATATCAAATTACATCTACATATCATTCGAACGCATGTAAATTGGTTCCATATTGTGCATTTTCTAGATAGAATTTTTTTCAAAGCAGAATGACATTTTTTACCTTCATCGACATTGATAAGAAAGTTTTGTCATTTTAATACCGTTTGCATCTTTCTTTTTCACCGGTGGTACAGGCTGGTGGCCTATCGTTGCTTCACTTGGTGGCTTCACGGGAGGCTCGGACACCGCGTTCGGAGAGTAATACCTGCCTGTGCGGTACTTGCCATTAGACAACATTTCCCCAGCAACAGTGGACAATACCGCGGATTTTCCCTGGATGTGCTGCAACCGGGACTTTACAATGTGTAATGTTTATTATTTATGTTCAATTGAAATTAAGATCTAAAATAAAACCCAACATATATTTTAACAATGGTTGTTTTGATTTTTTAAATGAATCTAGTGTGTCTCCATTGAATAGTCTTCCTGTGCCTTGTCTTGTCACACCACATGTCTCCGGCCAGCATCCTCCCTCACGCTGGCCGCCCACCTTCAATCCACATAACCGTTGAACCCATATGCAGCAGACATACATATGTTATTTTGCGGGTTGGCATCAAGCCTCCCGGTCTTGCCTCCTCCCCCAAAAATACTTACCACACCACTTTGTTCAAGCATTGGCAATAAAAGGCTGTTGGATTTTATTGATACAAAACATGGTTATAGGTAAATAATCAATATGGTTGATCATAATAAATCATCCTTTTGGGCACCGGGTACAGAGATGACCCCCTCTGGCCCGTGCCGCCTTGCCACCACAGGCCAGCCTGCTGCTGACTAACTGCCTAGGCATCCAGGGTCTCCAGGGTGAACTGCACCCATATATTCTTATGGGAGGGTGAGGTATTTATAAACTCACCCCCCTGCCTTCCATGTACTAGATCCTGCAGCCTGCCTCTTACATGCAGTTAGATGGCCTCTCCTTGGTGAGGCCCTGCGGCAAACGAGTCTTGTCTGCACGACCACCGCCCCAATCCACCCCCCCGCCCTATCAAAGGCAGTTCGCACCGGGGTACTTGCGCTGGCAAGTGGAGCTGTCAGGGAGCGATAAAGGCCAAGAGGTGCCAAAGACCATGTACACTTCAAAGTGGTCTATAGAGCATGGGTTGTTGTTCCCATGTCTACCTCCAGACCCCGTGTCTCCTGCCAAGCATCCCCCCTCACGCTGGACGCCCCCCTGCAATCCACATAAGTGTGTCTCCATTCAGGAGTCTTCCTGTGTCTTGTCTGCACGACCACCGCCCCAATCCACCCCCCCCCCCGCCCTATCAAAGGCAGTTCGCACCGGGGTACTTGCGCTGGCAAGTGGAGCTGTCAGGGAGCGATAAAGGCCAAGAGGTGCCAAAAACCATGTACACTTCAAAGTGGTCTATAGAGCATGGGTTGTTGTTCCCATGTCTACCTCCAGACCCCGTGTCTCCTGCCAAGCATCCCCCCTCACGCTGGACGCCCCCCTGCAAACCGCATAATGCCACGACATATTCACGTCATTCATTCACAAACACACCCCTGTTTCGAATTCTTTATAACCCACTTCATATTTCTAATGAGAACTTCTTCGCGCTTTGCTAGTCAACCTGCGAAGGTGCTGGTTATCTGCTCTTCGTCTCTGTGAACTTCCGTGACCACTTCGAGCAAACTCATCAGTTTGCAACCTGTGAACTGCTCCCTGTTCTACGACAAGAAACTACTCTGATCCCTGCATCTAACTGTTTGTTCGTCAAGGTAAGGCCATGTACCATAATCATTTTGCGTCCAATTTTTTAATTTATATCTATTTGCTAGTAGTCATCAAATTGCATCCATGTTTTCTTTTCGTTCAAGACAGTACATGCAAGGAACTAGTCACATGTTCTGAGTTTAATCAAATTATTTTTCTATTTTTAAAGTTATTCAAATGCTTATCCGCATGTGAATAACGTGTATAGTTCCAAGAACCAAAACGAACCTTGCATTGAACCTTTTATGTGCCATTTAATTTTTTAACACATTGGTATTCATAGAGAATTGTTGATCTTTACATTTCAGAACTTTCCACAATGCCTGCCTATTCCATTGGCGGTTGCCCTTCGAAGACCCATAAAAAATCTGAAGGTACTATAATGCATGTTTTCCCTAAGACAATAGATCAGATAAGAGAATGGGTCCGATATTGCCGATATCCACCGTCTGAGCTTGAAAGTAGAGTCCTAGAAGTCTTTGCGGACAAGAGGGGTGATCGATACCGCATCTGCAGCAGGCACTTTAGCTCAGACATGTACTCCACATCATTGCTAATAAAGAAGAACACACCGCTAGCGAAGCGAAAATTGCTCTCAACTGCTATTCCCACTCTATTCGTCCACATCCCTCCACTGGTGAGTCAAGTTTACGGATTTAGCTCTCGGCCTTGCGGTAGTGTGTAGCATTAGCTAACAATAATTTCCCCATTTATGTATCCACTCAATATGAAGGCGGAAGATTCTCCATCCGTGTCGTTATTGCAGTCATCAGCCACTTCAAGCGCCTATCGGGTAATCTTACTTAACTATTCTGCCACTGACTTGTTTTAGGCATGTAAATCAATAGTTTTAATTTATCGTGTAATTATTTTACCTAATGGTACACCCTAGTACTCGTCCTCTAGTCTTTGTTTTCAGTTATAATTATTGTTATCCAAAATAATGCAAGTACTGTCTTTCAGGGAGATGCTGAGGAGTCCAACGCATTGACGACAACCGTTGATGTCACTCAGATGCTCGAGGTACGTTTCCGGACAGTTCCATCGATGGAGATCATCAGATCTTGCATTCTTGTAGCGTGATTGTTACACACAATGTTTCTTTCGTTTTTAGCCATTGATATGTCCTTCTGTCGTCGCCCTCCTATGTGTCTTCTTTTTTCAATATTGTGTTCATTACTAATGAAAGTCCTATGTTTCAGGGAGTCGATGGAGCATTAGTCCAAGAAGAAGGGGGAGCATGCAGTTACGGGTCGGCGCAATGTTCTACAAGAACATCACCCCTAGTAGTTGATACAGATCTCTGGGTGGTGACACTTCCAACGATCGAGCAAATCGAATCATATTTAGATATCCATTACTTATTTTAGACAACTGATCATTTGTGCAGGTCTATTTAGATGAGCCGTTGACACCTGCACAAAGTTTATGTTCTTTTTAACAAAATAGAAAACCATACTAATGCAATTACTGTGTTTCAGGGAGTTGCTGAAGCGTCATCTTCAATAATATCATCAATGGAAGTCTATGCGGAGCCCGAGGTATGGATCTTGACAGTTCCATCTAAGTAGATCAACAATGCGTGAATAATTGTCGTTTGAATGTTCTACACAATGCGTTCATTCGTGTTTTGCTATTGAGATGTACGTGGGTATTGGTCCCCAAGTACATTTTGTGTTTTCAATATTATTATACATACTAATGAAAGTTCTATGTTTCAGGGAGTCGATGGAGCGTAAGTGCGTGATGGATGTGCTTATCATGAAAATATAGTCGTTGCAGCGCAAGAGGAAGTGGAGACATGCACACACGAGTCGGAGCAACAGCGTCCTGATGTTGAAGTTCGAGGCAAGAAAGTTTCAAAGAAAAGAAAGCAAAAGAAGGTTAGTGTCCTGGTCACTATATTATGTTGTTTCTCACTGTTAATAGTTCAATACTGTACGTTGTGTTTAAACTGAACATCCCTTTTCCAATCTGTCCTCTAGTTGCGAGTGGGTGTACGAACTAGATCTACACAGACAGTGAAGCGAACGAGAGATGTTGCTTGTCAAACCTTTTGGCAGGGACTTGAGACTGGAGATGCATCTTGCCAATGGGAAGAATATGAAGTGATTGACAACGGAGCTATACCACCACCAGCCATTGATAGTGAATGTCCTCCTGGTAGTTCGGATGCAGTCGGAGATCAATTCACAGAATCCACACCCGCAAAAACTAAGACCGCGAGAAAGTTGAAGAAATTGTTTTATTCACCCATCGCCGGAGAAGGAACAGATGTTGCAATGGAAGAGAATGAAGTGGACGACAATGAAACACCATCAATATCACTGAACATAGCGGAAGACGATATCAGAGATTCTACCTTTCATGTGAGTGACATGTCCTCAACGTTACAGGCCGAACCAGCTGGGATGCAGAGTGACAGTATAAGGAAAGAGGCCAAATTCATTGTATTTGATAGTTGTTTGATTGATATTATTATTAGGATGAAATGTGGGCATTCGGTTGGTGGGGAAGTATGTGGGGAGCCATTGATTAATGTGACTCGTGCAATTCGAGGCACTAACCTTAAAATACATGGCACCTGTACAAAATATCATCCTTTCTCATGGTCTGCACAACCCATGCTGGGGCAACTGCCAGCAGGCAATCTACTTTGTGCAGCGGCCGCACTTTTTAGTGGTTCAAGTTTTAAAAAGAGTATTTCTTTCAGTTTGTGGGAATCCATTTCATTGCGAAAACTCAGTTCTACAAATACTAAATCGATTATCTATTTCCAGCCATTAGCGAAGCTTGGAGAATGGAAAAAATGTCTATTGCTAGTACATTCGCGGGCAAACGGTTCAGGCTAGCCGGTGATGGACAGTGCGACAGCCCAGGATTTTCAGCCAAGTACTGCACCTACCACTTTCAGGACATGGAAAGTAAGAAAATTGTGAGTTTGGTGGTCGTGCAGGTGTCACAAAGTACATCCTCAGTGGCCATGGAGAAAGTTGGCTTTGTAGCATCATTGCAAGAACTACAATCGCGGGGAATGGTGATCGACCTGATAGCCACGGACAGACACATTTCAATTGCCAAGACAATAAGAGAAGAGTACAAAAATATAAATCACCAATTTGACGTATGGCATCTTGCAAAAACAATCAATAAAAAAATGTCGGCTGCAGGTAAAAAAAAAGATATGCAAGGTATTTCACAGTGGTCCAAGTCAATCAGCAACCATCTTTGGTGGAGCTCAAAAACATGTGGACGGTCCTTGGAAATTCTACTGGAAAAATGGCGGCCAGTAATGCTACACTGTAGCAACGTTCACCGCTGGACCACAAACCAACATTTCCACAATTGTGAACATGGCCATTTGTCCACAGAGGAGGCACGGAAGAAGAAGTGGTTGATTCCTTCATCACCCACTCACAAAGCCATTGAAAAGATTGTATTTGATAAAACTATAACAAGAGATTTGAGGGGACTCACGGAATTCTGCCACACAGGAGATTTGGAGGTGTTCCACAATATGTGCCTAAAGTACAGGCCAAAACGATTGCATTTTGGCATGGAGGGCATGATAAATCGGACTCTTCTAGCGGTCTTGGCACATAACCATAATGTTGGCCGTCAACAAAGTAGGACGACCGGAACTTTAGGGACGCTTCGCTACAATAAGGCCTTCACTAAAAGAAGTAAACAATGGGTGATCAAACCAGTGTTTCAGGATATGCAATATGAGTTTATTGAGAGACTTATTGTTGATGTCCTAGATAGGCACATACATGGAGTTGTGAACGAACCTGTGCAGGGGACAACTGCATTGCCGCCCAACATTGCCTCTGTTCCATGTCCACCTAAAGCAGAGCTCATTGAGAAATACACATCACGGTTTAAATGATTGTAATTTGATTGTCTGTTCTCTCGAGTCTCATCATGTTGCAGGCCCATTGAATATGTGTAGCTATGTATTGTGTAAATAAAAGTGATTGCTCAGTGTACATGCAATGTGTCTCTCCACCGTTGCCCCTCCCTTCACCGTGCAGTTGTGCGAACCACCCGGGTGTCACCTGTGACTTTGCTCTGGAGTCTCCTCATGTCGCAGGCCCATTGAATATGTGTAGCTATGTATTGTGTAAATAAAACTGATTGCTCAGTGTACATGCAATGTGTCTATCCAACCTTGTTCATTTGCGCATTAAATGAAACCAAACAGTAATATAAATCATTTTTCAAAAAATATAGAATGTCTCCGTATTTATGGTTCTCTGGGGCTGCAAATGCACGCAGACAAAATGCAAAGATGGAGTGTAAATTTCAAGTCCTGTGAGATGGCCTTACACTGAATGTAGCTAACTAGGAATGTGTGCTCGTTCAAAGTGAAGGTCAGCTGCTTTGATTTTTTGCTCGGGTGCCGGAATGGCCCACGACTCAGTATAAGGTTCTATTGTTATTTGACCTTGACAGGCCGGGACCATCCCGAAAGACTTCTTTTTGGGGGAGTGGTGCAATAACGTAAACGATAATGAATATAATTTCAGAAACGAAAGCCATTTAATGTTCGTTCATTAGAAGAAATAACGTCGGCATAGAAGGAGTGGTATTTCGGGGCTGCCCTTCGCACAGACACAATGGAAAATGCAAATATAATGTAAGTAACTCTTTAGATGAGTTTATACCGCAATTTAATTACTATACAATAGCTTTAAAGACGGGTTAAGTTGTACTTGTTCGTTCTATGTGGCATATTGTTTTGTACCGCGCACTATCTTGAGGAGAACCATCTCCTTTTACGGAAGCACCTCAAAACCTTCCTCTTTGCTTCTGCTTTCTCTCTCCCTCTCCCCTGCTACAACTGGTCCACTGTCTGCGACCACGGTCCTGGGCCCTTCCACTTTCCACCTGCACTGCCTCCCTGTCAACCCCTGCACTGGGGGACTGTCTCAGTATCCTACAGCCACCCCTTCCCAGCACTTGTTCTGCACTTACCTTGCACTCGCCACCAGCTGGCCCTATGTATTTATTATTTTATGCTACTTACCTTGTACTCCACTTCCCCCTCCCCTTCCCCTTGCGCTTTTACCTTCCCCCTACCCCTGCACTTGCGCGATCTGAATGACACCTGGCCTAGTAGGATCGTTGTCTGTCTTCTCCTTGTCCCCCCCCTCCCTGCCTCGCCACGCCTTGAAACACTTGTGTATAGGCGCGTTGCAAATGCCATATTATATCATATCAGTGACGAAGTGGTCCACTGGCGCTCAGACGGCTCTGAAAAAGGTGGAGGAGAGGGGGTGGGTTACTGGAAATGACGTATAATACCCAGTTGCACTGTCCTAGCTATGAAATAATTTCCCGACCTAATATATAAAATGAATAATTTTAATAAAGATCTGATGGTGAGACTAATTTCATTTTTTATGTTTTTAAAACAGGTACATCCTTCATTATTGTATGTGTCACGAGTACCAGACACCGGCGGATGGCTTTTACAACCGCCAGTTGCTTCTCCGCGTGAACAACGTTACCACCCTGACCATTTTATGGGACGATCGCCAAGTACAAGTATGCCCTAACGCGGTACTAATGGCTAGATGCAACATACATACCGTTGTGGTGGTCTAGTGCCTCGTTGTTGGAACAGCCATTCGATTATCAGTGCGACCGAAGAGCTTATTTTATCGTAAACCAACACCCTGTGTACTGCACACGAACATCGCTTTCCTCAAGACGAACTATTTTGGATCGAGAGCAAAGAAAAATGCAAATCGCTGTATATTCTCTAAACATTTGATGTCAAATAAATGTACTTTACCAAATTTACAATCTTGCGGTTTGATTTAAAAGTACAGTTTCATATTCCAAATTGTGGCGCGCTGTGTTGTGAGCTGATCTGTGTTGGTTTCCAGGTTCTGTGTGGAGTCGCGTAGAAGACGCCTGGGCGCGTTTGCCTACGCAGCACAGTCACGTCACGGATAGAGGCGGGGAATATGAATGTTTTGATAAAGTCTGTTTCAGGGGCGGGGGATATGATTTAGTGCCGCAAACGCAGGTGAGCCAGGTCGATGGGGGGAAATGATAGGATTATCACAAAATGGCGGCTGATTTCGAGTGCGTTAATGGACGAAAAGTCGGGTAAGGTCCATAGGAAAGTTTTCTACGATCTACCGATTTATGCTTAAAAACACATGGCCGAACCGTAGGAACAATAAAAAAAAAGTCCCGGAACTATCCTTTAAGAGGGTAACTCGGAGGTGAGGTGAGTTGGGGTTTTTGTTTAGTTTTGAACAAATCAGTGTGGGATGTTTCCTGGATGTCCAGGGGAAGAGAATTCCATGCAAGAAGAGAGAAAGAGCTGAAGCGAGAGGAAGCACAGGGAGGGTGAGGTGCCACGAGGGTAGCTGAGGAGGCAGATCGGAGATTACAAGAATGCTTATATAGAGCAAGATAGATACACTGGTGCCTTACTGTGGATAGATTTGTGTACCAGGAGAAGGAATGTGAATATGGCCCAGTTTTGCATCATCAGCCAGCCAGCCTCTTGATGGTACGAGGAAGTAGGTGTGAAGTGAGGGAGTTCAAAGAGAGTCCTAGTAGCAAAGTTAATGATCTTCTTAAAGGACAGAAAGCATAGTTGTGGAGACCAAAGAGGATATTGGCACAATAGCCCATTTTAGCGACACCAAGAGTGGTTAAGAGATGCTTGCCGATGTTGAAAGGAAGGATGTGCCGTATTGTCTTAATATTTAGGGGGTTGAGACGAGCTGCCATTGCGGTTTTGGAGATGAAAGTATAGATGGTGTGAGAAGGGCCATAGATTATGCAGAGGTTTCTAGCTGAAGAAGAGTAGGGGACAGTGTTAGGTGGGAACTGGATAGTCAGAGGAAGAAATTAAAGAGTATTTGGCAGGGAAGATGAGTACCTCTGTTTTGGTAGAATTTAACACCACAGAAAGCAATGACATCCAATATTGAATGGCAGTGAGACAGTTAGAAATGTTGATAGAGATATTAGAAGAGAGTTCAGGAAAAGGGAAGAAGGTATGGCTGTCATTCACAAAGAGTTGGGCGGACCCAGGGCACCATGCTGGCCTGAGGGTCCCAGGTCTGCAGGACCGTGATCACAATGTGTGGGCCTGAAGACCCTAAATGAGAGCCGGACACAGTAAATCCATTGTTGGAGTCTGCCATCGTTCTGAGGCACGTGCGTGCAGGAGCTCCATTTATTAGCATGGTGTCATGACTCAATCATGACATCTCTTAAAAGATCTGTTACAAAACGTCAATACTTAGACCACTTGGGAATTGAAGAAAAACAATGACCACATATGTTGGGACTCACATAGTTGCAAACATATATCAAATACGCTGTAAATATTCGGCCAGTGACAGTCGGGGTTGGTGGACTGCTGATGGTCTGCTGCCGTCTCTACCACATTGTAAACACGTTATTACACATGGGAGACACAGAACATCAAAAACCAAATGGTACCATTGTCAGCTACTTGCACCATGCACAGCATGCCGATAAAATGCGGGAGCAAAGCTCCTCATCCATTTTAACTGGAACCACTTTAAGCAAATAAATTACATGCAGACTCACAGCATATAAAAACATGTTTACTGACTCCTACTTAAACATCTGCTGGGCTGCAGGAAACCAGTCCAAACTATCGCTAGTATACGTTCAGGGCAGTCAATAGCACAGTTCAGCGGCAGGCAAAGCTGCACCTGTGGCACCGGGGCCACATCGGCTTAGTCTCTTGATGTTGGGGCAGGCAGATGAGATACTGGTAGCAATGCAACTAGGTTGCACCAGGTTCAGGCTCCCAAAGGCAGGAATGCCTCGTGATGTTGGCAGGGCATGGGGTGGCAGCATTTACTCATCCTCTCTTCCTGGCTGGCCGAGCACCCTCTCAGTGGAGGGCCGTGCCAGGAACAGTGCCAGCATGATGGTAGGCCGGCTTCGGAGAGACCACACCATGCAGCAAGCTGGAGTCACATCCTTGTAGCGTCAGGGAGTGGGACAGCAAGACACTGATAGCATGGTGTGTTGGCCACACTCCCCCAGGCAGGAGTCATATGTCTCTTGGTGGCAGGTGTGGGGCAGTGAAGACACTGATTTGGTGGGGTGTCAGCCACGCTCCCCCAGGCAGGAGGTCTTGCAGTCATCTTCAGGACCTGGCTGCACAAGCACTCTCTTGGGGTGAGAGGCGCAGCCATGTGAGTGACTTGGGTGTCTAGGGAGGTGTCCACGTTTCAGCAGGGCAGTTGCACCTGCTGGTCTTCCCAAGGCATTAGGAGGCCACCCTCAGTCTCTTCCTCCCCCAGGTGGGAGATGTCCACTTCTTATACCCCCCCACACCACCCCCGGGAGAGGCCATTGGCAGGTGTTAGGCAGAATTATATGCAGTACCCTTTGGGAACACCACACACAATGAAGACTACAAGTGACAGTACAAATTCACCTTTGGTACAAGCCTGTACTACACAGTAAAGTGGTAGCGATGGCTGAGCAGCCAGACTTATCTCAAGAGTAAGTGAGCAGTATCAAATAGTTACACAAAGGACAGCAATTACTATGATTCAGGCAAACACTAACTCAAGGTTTTCAAGTAAAAGAATATACATTTATTTCACTCTTCAGTTGTATAACATTACACTATCATAAGCAGTTTAAAAATCACACTCTTAATTCACCACACCACTTCCCTTAAATCACAGACAAAAAGGGAGGGAAAGACAAAATTAATAGAAATTGAACTACACCAACAGGTAAGTACACAGGACTATAGAGAAAGAGGAACTACAGTGATAGAATCACGTAGAAAAAGCTTGGGGCCAAAGTCAACAGGACAAAAGTCTTTTGCTCAAGATCACATGGTTCAGGGTAGTTCGCGGTAAAGTTCGTGCCACGTATTTCAGACTAGGTTGGTTGGTAGACAAGTTAGTTCAAAGAGAAGAGAAGGACAAGCCCTCGGATTGGAGAAAGGTTTCACACACTTTCCCCGCGGTTGAACTATACGCGCAACCGGGTTTGCACAGTACCTCAAAACAGAGAGGAAGCTGTAGCTGAGGCAGACGTTCCTGGTAGTTCATGCAGGCTCACGGTTCTTGAACTACCCAGGGAAGAAACCAGCAGCAGAGCGATGCAACAAATAAAAGGTGCGCTCCTTAAAACCCAAGCAGGGTCCGACCTTCCTGGCTATCCGGCCCACTGTAGCTCTGTACAGCGAATTCGACCAGAGGCGGGGTCCTGGCTTGCAGTTTGGGCGAAATGGTTGGTCCCACCAGCTCAAGGGAAGAAGTTTCCTGGAGGATCTTCTCTGTCGTCGGATTCTGAAGATTCGGACCTGCAGCAGGGCTTCACCGGGAGGTTCAGTCGTTGAAGGGGTCCTCTTCCATCCGCTCCTCATTGGTTCTTTCGTTCCAGTGGCGACTCTGCCTTTCCAGTCCCAGAGACCTGCTTTTTATTCAGTTTTCCCCCATTCATACAGCCTGGCTGTCATTCACACAGAAGGGTGGCTGTCCTGGCAAGGACAGTCCCCTTAGCCAATCAAACAGGAGTGCGACTTGGGTTACCAAGGGAACCCATGGCAGGGGTCCTAAGACCCCTCCCTCACAACCTGCCTACCCAGACTTTCAGGCACCTTAAGGAGGGCTTCTGTGCAGAAGCCCGCGAAAAGACAGCAAACAAAGGAATCAACCCCGGTTTGGCGCGCAGAGAAAAACACAAGAAAGACTTTAACAAAAAGAAATGGCGAATAAACCCAGCTGGAGCCAAAAAAAATGTATTCGGTCAAGCGGGTTTATGTTCGAAGCTCATATAATAGCCTAAAACAATACCATGGTTATATAAGATAACCGCGGTAGAAACGTTAGGATAGTTACCACTGCCACCAGCCAAGTCTTGATGTAAAGGGAGCGAAACAGTGCTCCAAAAAGAACAGACGAAAAGGGATAGGAATTGACCCTTTCCAATACTCCATGTAAGATGGTTTGTACTGGGTCTGTGATTTAAAGAGACTACATAAAGTTAATGGCAACTTTACATGTTTCTGGGAGACAGTAGTGAGTCCAAGAAAAACGGAGTCAGTGGAAATTCTAAAAGACAACCCTGTGTCACTGCACTGAAGGTGCTGTGTAACACACACAGAAAATGAGGCTCATGGAGTAGGTGAGGCTCCAGAGCCCAAGATCACACAAATGGTAAAAACACACAGCAAAACACATGTATGAGTGGAAAAAAGGCTCACAATCTTACCAGGTGAAAAAAATAAATCCTAGAAATCCAGCAAAGCTGCTGAGGGACTCATTAGGTAAGGGAAATTAGCCATTTATGAGAATTCTCCATAACAGCAGGACACAGCCGAGATCAGAGAGCACACAAGCACTCCTGTGGAACTGCACCCCTTAAATGCCTCTGCATTATGCACCAGCCACTCTTCTCTCTTCCCCATTGGGGTGGCAGTGTTGACAGAGAGCTTTCACCGTACAGGAAGAAGTGCAAAGTGCACAGATGTTTCCAGTCCATGTTGGTGTTACGCTTCGGCAGCGCCACTCTCCCTCCGCATTACAGCAGACTCACACAACCCGGGTAAAGGCATCTGTGTGGCAGCGTTATCGGTTACCATGGAGATGGTATGGACGCCGGCATCGGCCGTGTCAGCTGACATGTTCGTTACACACAACGCATACACCGTTGCTCTGCCCCTTGTCTTCATAACTCTGTTCCTCTCGTGGCTCGGTGCTGCTAATCACAGCAACACGTATCATTACGTGTGTAGCTACCGTGCGATTTTTCCCTCTTCACTCCAAGTGAACTTGCTTCTTCCTACCTACCTGACTTCCTGGTTCCTGACACTGCTTGCCTTCACAGACTGCTTACGGATTTCCCTTTTGTCCTCGGCTCTACAAGCTGTTACGACGCGGAACGTTCCTCGGATTGCTGACGGCTCCCTGTCAGAAGCCTTTTCTTCTTCAACGCTCTGTATTCCTTTTGGTTCCTTCCTCAAGGGCTGCGACGGAGAGGTCAACCATGGCATTTAGGGTTCTCTTCCTACAGTAAGTGCGCCTCCATTCAAACTGGGTTTCCATGCCTCTTGTGGTGTTTATTCTGTGGATTTAACCCTTCCTGCCCATGCATTTCAGAATACAACTCATTACTTTGGACACAGTGCTGGATTTGAACTGTCTACCTAACAAAGTGCAGTTCAAGACGCTCTCCAGTAACATGCACCAACCCGGACCTAGCGCGTCCCTCGTGCCGTTCGGGTGTACTTTTCCTCACTAACATTACTGTTTATTATTTTCTCCTGTCGTTGTGTTCTTTCCAGCAGGATTTCCATTTGCTCCCTGTTCATGCCCTTTCAGGTTAGTCGTGCATTCTCTAGGGTTTAAGGGGAGTTCTTTAAGTCCGTTAGGTTCTCATTTTCTTTTGGATTGCTCTTTCAGGCACTGTACATACTCTGATAACTCCAACCAACCTTTATTCAGGTATTCATTATTGTTGATTGTATTTGCACTTGCTATTTCCATCTATCCCGCATATAACCCTTTCTGTGGTTCCTTTTCAGCTGTTGGTCTAGCGGTGCGCGTTTACCCGCTCTTTTATTTGATTGATACCTCTGTCTGTAATATCAACACAGCAGAGGGATACATCATAAAAAAGAGCCCCTCTTCTTGAGGAAGCCAGATTCACTGAAATCAGGGGTAGCTGAGGTCAAAGACTGATTGCTCCGAGAATTCCACCACTTCTGTCTTCAAGGTCTGGTTCCAATCTTCCGACCCTTGGTGTGGTGAGTAACAGTTGGTCATGCTGCAAGTTGGCGGACAGCTAAAATAGAGAACTTATTGACATAACTAGAGTGTCCAGGCTGGTGCACATTACTGATCACCATGCTTTGTTGGGGGCATGCTAGAGGGAACTGTCACAGGCAGCACTCTATGTGTCACAGTCACAACTGTGAGACGCGCTGATGTAATGGGAGTGTGGGCAGTCGCTCAACTTATGTTCCTTTCTTTTTAGTGCAAGGTAGATACTCACCGCATACACAGCCCGCGGTCTTCAGGGGCTATTTGACTTTATTTGTATTGCTCACACTCAAAGCACTTCACTGTTATCACTGCCAGAAGCCTGCGATTACTGCAGGAGGGCCGGCCGGAACAGCAGAGTGCTGCCCTGTAGTACCAGTGAGAGCAAGCAGACACGCAGCGCTTTCTTTCAGCCACCACCAGGTGGCACGTGATCGTTAGAGGGACATATAGATCTTGCCTCATCATGGCAGCATGGAGCGCCGCTATTCCAATCACCGCCCATCGGCCCATGATCTCCTCTGTGTCGCAGGCCCTCTGTCTTTAAAGGCTCCGACACGGGAGGAGCGTGTCTAACTTCAACCTGCTCCGACATGGAGCTACATACTTCTTTCTTTCATTGCTAGATGACAGGAGCACATCATATTCACTGCCGATGGGACCAGGATTTTCCTGGGCACCTATGTTCACTGCTCCGACACCGAATCATCTTTGTCACGCTGGTGGGCCTGGGACACTACTGAGCAGCGGAGCCTGTAATTTCACAACTCCGATACCGGAGCACTCACATTGTCACAGCCAACATGGAGCCCTACATTTTATTTCCCCGCCGGTGGGCCCATGAACTTTATGAGGGCTTTGGCGAGGTGGCAACCTCCAGGATTGTGCTGCCACTTGCGGGGTGGGGGCGTGCCTTCCTCTTCACAGCTCTGACCTGGAGCATGACATCTGTTGCGTTTTGATCTAGTGGTTTGGATGTGAGAGAGCGTCATGACTATGTTATGACGCCTCTCTAATAAAAGGGGCACTGCTGGCAGACAGGAGGCAGTGCAGCAGAGCCCCAGGAAGCAGCAACTCATATCTGTGTGCATTATTATGTTTGGGGCTCCACGTGATTGTGGCCTACTTCGGCGGCACGGCCTGGGTGCCCCCACGGCCGAGACCGCCCAGAGCTGGGTGCGCCCAGCAAGGAGAAAACTACCCGGTGGCCCAGGGTGTACAGGGTGATCCCTGTTTGTGGTCTGCTGTGTGTCAGCAGCTCCAGGACCTACACTGGGCATTCCCCACGCCTATGGAGGCCCGCCCTGGTGACCGGGGTTGGGCCCAAAATTGGCAACAAGGAGGTCTCGCCCCCCGCGCACATCGGTGTGCGGCATCCGCAACATTTTCCAGCTCCTTTGTGGAGGGTGTGAGGCCAAGAACCCACGTGTCAAGTGTCGGCCGCGCGGCGGGTGGCCCGGGTGGCCCAGGGACCTGGTGCTGTCTAACGGCACAGGTCACCTGGTGCCTGCAAATTGGGGAAGACCATTGTTGCCCTGAACAAAGGGTGGTGGGTGTGGCCCACGCAGACCCGGGCCCGGCGGTGGATGAGGTGAAAGGCGGCATGTGTCGCATGAGTTCCCAGCCCCAGGACAAAGGAAAGGGGCGGGGCGAAACCCTCCACAAGAACCCCGAGCGGAGGGGATACTGGGGATCGGCCCAAAAAAGGGGCGTGCCCTCAGCAAGCTTCAGGACAAAGGAAGGGGGCAGAGCCATCTCTCCGCCTCGCCCGCTGGTAAGGGGATAGATGTTCCCGCACCCGGGCCGCTGCAGTGAAGAGCCTGGGCTGATCCACAGTGAATGAAGGCACACCAATACCCGGGCAGGAAAGAAAAAAATAATAATAAATTTCAAAAGTGGATCTCGAGGCCGGCAAATCAGCCTGAGAAGGGGCGTGGCCTAGAGAACCGGGCTGCGGTGGTGAACTGAACTGGTCCCACCAAGTGTCTGGCTTCAGCAGTGGGGCTTAAGGAACACACACCCAAGAAAAACGGACTGCCTAAGAAGGGGCAAAACCACACGCAACAGGAAGCAGGGGAGGAGAAGAACATTATACAATAATTCCCCCACTCCACAGCTGGCCCTGGCTGTGGGGCTAAAAAGTGAGCCCACGAACAATGGATTAACAAGATGAGGAGGTGGCAGTGGTTGGCAAGTGGCAAGGAGGAAAGCCGATGAGGAGGGGAGACTGGTGAAGGAGAGACCCCAATGCCACAATATGCCATCAGTGCGGGTGGGATCTTCCACACCCGCAGGACTGCCCAGTGAAAGGGCACCTCTGTGGGAGGTGCAGGAAGGTAGATCACTTCACACGGGTGTGCCTCGCCCCGACACCAGCCAGTATGGCGGGGATATTGGGGGGGAGTGAGTCGAAAGGGAGAAAGGCCCTGAGAGTGGCTGCGGTCCAAGTGACGGAAGACTCAAGGAGAACGCAGTATGATGTGGGAGAGGAGGAAGTTGAAGAAAATGTATTCATGCAGCAGCGCCACTGGCCAGTTCGATCCTGGGATTTTCTGAGCTAAACTAGCCTGCGGCCGGGCCCTTTGGTGTGTGGACTAGAACACACCTGTTTGTTTGCAGTGCTAGAAGTTAAGGTAGGGGGTTGTTATTAGGGTGTGCTTGGACTGGAGTGCACCCAATGTTTGCAGTGATGATGTAGAAGCACAGGAGGTGCCCGGACTGGAATGCACCAAGTTAGACCCAGTAGAAGTTTGCCGTTTGCAGTGGTGTGTGTTTTTCTTTTGTTATAATAAAGGAGGGATGTTGGGTGTTGGTCTAGTGGTTTGGATGTGAGAGAGCGTCATGACTATGTCATGACGCCTCTCTAATAAAAGGGGCTCTGCTGGCACGCAGGAGTCAGTGCAGCAGAGCCCCAGGAAGCGGCAACTCGTATCTGTGTGCATTATTGGGTTTGGGGCTCCACATGATCGTGGCCTACTTCGGCGGCCCGGCCTGGGTACTCTCACGGCCGAGACCGCCCAGAGCTGGGTGCGCCCAGCAAGGAGAAAACTACCCAGTGACCTGGGGCGTACAGGGTGATCCCTGTTTGTGGTCCGCTGCGTGTCAGCAGCTCCAGGACCTATGCTGGGCATTCCCCACGCCTACAGAGGCCCGTCCTGGTGACCGGAAGGGGGGCCCCCAACAACATCCATGACGCAGCATTGATCACCACACCACCCATTCTCTCCCCTATGCGGTAGAATTCAAACAAATCAGACAGCGGTCATTGCTGTACTTCTTTCGTCTGGCCGTCGGGATGTTTCTTAATTTATTTACAGCGCGCCGATGAGCATTCCAGCAGGCCTCTTCAGCTAGTTCCTTGTCCCCAGTGTGGCCATCCTCCTGGGCTGGGAACTACAGCATGCAAAGCACTCACCACCGGAGCAGCTGTCTCCTTCCAGGATTGAGGGGGGACTGCTTCTTCGCTGCAGCACAGGTGACCTGCAACAGGGTTCTTCCATTCTGGACGACGGATGACACTTCTTCTTCACTTTATTTTGAAGCTCCGATAACAGAGCTAGGCACTTTCTCCCTCGGTCAGGAGCAAAACGAATAACGTGGCGGCGGATACCGCAGAGCTGCAGGCTTACCTCACCCGGCAGGGTGCTGGGGCGTCCACTCTCTTCTTTTGCGGCAGTGGATGCTGCTCACTTCTCTTACCCTGCGGCGACCGACCACAGTGCGGGGATCCTTCCTCCTCATCGCCATTGTTATGGGTCTCGGCGAGCTCACTCAAGCCGGCCCCATCCGTGCTGGGGGCAGGGGCGTTGCTAGGGGGGGGCTAAGGGGGCTATAGCCCCTGATCTTTTGGTTGTAACCCCGGATAGAATCTCAGAAGCTACAGCCAAAAAACTAGCTAGCCCCCAGTCCCAACAGTTCCGACATCAGCTTAGCCCCGGGTCTTTTCCAGACCTAGCAACTCCCCTGGCTGGGGGTGCCAACCTCTTCCTGGGTTCACCCTGACTTACTGCGTTGCAGGGCAGATCCTGATGGCCTGTGCGGGCACAGGTCTAGGTTACCCGGGCACCAGGGATGCCAGAAGCATTTGTCCTGTAGAGTGGCCTGGGCGGGCCCAGGGCACCATGCTGGCCGATGGGTCCCGGGTCAGCAAGGCCTGCAGGACCGTGATCACACAGCGCGGGCCTGCAGGCCCGGAATGAGAGCCGGACACAGTAAATCCATTGTTGGAGTCTGCCGCCGTTCTGAGGCACGTGCGTTGAGGACCTCCTTTTATTAGCATGGTGTCATGACATTATAGTCATGACACCTCTGAAAAGGGCAATACACTTAGGAGGGCCAAACAACAAGTAAAAGAGTGGATGATATGTAAAGTGTCTTCATTCTACAAATGGAAGGTTGAAAGACAAAGGTTCGAGTGGATTCGTAGAATTGTCAAGTTTATTTCATTACGTAACACAAATGACTTACATCTGTAACAGCGCTTCGATGCCTCCGGGCTGTTTGTGCGCTTTATAGAATAAATAAATAAAAAAATGTATTTCATCATTTTGTTCAACCAATGTGTTTGTTGATGTTGAGCTGTAAGCTATTTATTTATTTTAGTGTTAGGTATTGCGTAAAGTTTGTCATGTAATTTTCACCTGAATCAATAGTTATTATTTAACATTATTAAAATATACCATACTGCATTATTAACATCTCGAGAGAAATGTTGAAAATAAATTCAGTCTATCCCTCATTACAAATTAAGGCGGTTGGTGAAAAATAAAGAGTATTTACACTTTCACTTTACAAATAACTCGTTTCTGTCTCCCCAGTTCCCAAAGGGCTTACCTGGGGTCCTGGCTCCAGCCCTATCATTTCAGTAGGGTAACACATTGATGGGTTATAGCAAATGTTTCATGAATCCACCCCTCCCCCCATCCAGGCATTGAGAAGATTGAAACGGTAACCGGGATGCACAATATATGTCTTCCCTATAACCACACTTGACTCAAGGAACTGGGAAGATTTAACCACAGTTACCTGGATGCACCATATATGGCTTCCATGTACATGCCTTCCATGTACACACCCTTGTATCCAGGCAGTGTGAAGACGTAACCACGGTTACCTGGATGCACCATGTATGCCTTCCATGTACACACCCTTGTATCCAGGCAGTGTGAAGAATTAACCACGGTTACCTGGATGCACCATATATGCCTTCCATGTACACACCCTTGTCTCCAGGCAGTGTGAAGACGTAACCAGGGTTACCTGGATGCACCATATATGCCCTCCATTTAAACACCTTCCCTCCAATGCATTGAGAAGATTTATGGTAACCTGGATGCCGCATTTATGTTTTTCCATGTAATCACAACCAGAGTAAACTGATAGATCTTCCTGAAACCACCCACTCCTCCAGGCATTGGGAAGATTTAACCACAGTAACCTGGATGCCCCCGTATATGACTTCTGTGGAGTAATTTTCCACTCCATGCTTTGGGAAGATTTAACCAAGGGTAACCCGGATACTTGAACGATTTAACCACAGTAATCTGGATGCCCCATATATGGCTTACATGTAACATCCCTACACACCAGGCACTGAGAAGATTTAACCACGGTAACCTGGATGCTCCATGTATGGCTTACATGGAACATCCCTACACATCAGGCACTGAGAAGATTTAACCACGGTAACCTGGATGCCCCATGTATGGCTTACATGTAACATCCCTACACACCAGGCTCTGAGAAGATTTAACCACGGTAACCTGGATGCCCCATGTATCGCTTACATGTAACATCCCTACACACCAGGCACTGAGAAGATTTAACCACGGTAACCTGGATGCACAATGTTTGCCGTCCATGTAACCACTCCTCGCTCCAGGCACTGGGAATATTTAACCACGGTAAGTAACCTGGATGCACCATGTGGTGACGGCAACCTTGCATGATCCGTATCTGTAAGCGGGCAAGCAACAGGAATGATACTGGGTAAAATCTGCAAGACATGCTAAGACTTGCAAGGGACCTTCATGGAGTGTGCTCTAACCTGTGAAGTCCAAACTCACCAGAAGCGTATCATGAAATCTTAGCAAACTTCCAGAATAAAATTCAGTGACAGTAAACTATGTACTTCTGAAGGTGAGGGGACACAAGAGCAAAATTAGTACATCTGGACTCGCAAAATAACTAGATGTTGTGTTGCATTTTAATAGCTGGTGTGAAGTGCCTCGGTTCACGTCCCTCAAAACCACATTTCTTCACAGGACTAAGGACAGTGTTTCCCATTTCTTGGCAATTTAGAATTTTGTTGTACACATGAGACTTTGAACAGCAGCGTCCCCTTTCGCTGCCTGTCCTGCTGAGCTAGCTTGGCAGTCGGGGGTTGTTGGGGTGAGTGGTTTAATGCTTTTGACAGGTTGGTACTACATTTGAACTCCCCATCTGCCGGCAGAGCCTGCTTATGCTCAGTGGTGTTTAGGTGAGCTGTGATTCGATCAGGCAGCTTTTTGACGCTACCCAGCTCCAATGTTCTCTGCTTCACTTGCTTCACGTGGCCTTCATGCTTCTAATTGTGTCATGTTCTCTCGCACTGCTGCTTCCACCGGGGTGACTTGTTGTTACTTGTGGAAGGATGCATCCTGCGCCATCAGCACTGCTCTATGCCCCGTGTAGTAGTTTCTAGTCGTTTCTATTCTCTCTCTCTCTTACCATTATTCCTCTAAGTATTCTGCTCAACTGTCTCTTTCTCTCATGATTAGATTAATTAATTATCATTGTTATTAGTGCTGGTGTCATAGGGCTATTGTAACACCTTTTTTGTCGGTGGAATGAACAAATCAATTCAGAAAGAGCTTTAACGTGGAATTCTCTTCATAGCTTTGGGTCCTCTTGCAGTACTGCGCCTTGTGCGTGGTCCCCACTGACTTGCACTGAGCTAAGCAGGCGTAAGACGCCGTGATAAATTAGGTCAGCTGACAGTGACAGCAATCCGCGCGCTCATGCGGAAGTTCTTCTGCAGATGACTAAAAAAAATAGTCGCAATTTTACAGAAAGATGAAATGAGGGCATCATCACCTGGTTACCTGGTTATCGTATGTTATATTTTAGACAGTGTAATGGTGTATATAATGTTAATGATGTAGACAATGGCAGCCTGCGGCAGAGGCTGCTGATTCTGCAGCCAACAACCGCAGCTATTGCGTTGTGGGCTTTTATTAAAAACCTGAAGGTGTTATCATTAATAGTGAGGGTGAAAGTGAATAATTGAATTTTACTAGGATTTTACTTTGTATTTTTTAGTGTTTTAATATGCAAAATGCTAAAATAAGTAGGAAGAATTTAATTTACCTTTAAAAATCGAATGTATAATAGGAAGTGTGTGTAATGTATTCTCTTTCAATTATTGTAAAGGTTGAAATATTTTAACCATATACAATAAAAAAAATGTAAATCTGGTTTCCTCTCAGGAATCTGGGATCATGGCTCACATGGCCCCCAAGTACTTCCTACATGCAGTCATATAGTTACATACTTATCATCACAACACTGCTGTGGGCAGTTGTTCCCCTAGGTGGATGTACACTCATGCTTAAGGACAGTAGCAGATGCCAACATGTTTTGCACTACACAATCAAGCAGAAGGCTTAGCCCATGCGCCTGGAAGATAGGAAGGATCGGATTTCTTTATGTGAGGGTTCATGGTTGCTAGTGGGCACGTGGTGCGTATATTGTAGTCATGATCAAACCCTTGGTACAAAATAGCAGCTGCATATTGTCGAGTAGTGTTATTGTTTATCATTATGTAGCATGGGGTTGGCACCCCTACTGATACCTTGTCATAAACTTGAGCCCCCTCGTGCTATCCACTCAATGGCGTGATGAGCCAAAAGTGGGTTAGGCACCCTAATTTGGTAGGAACACAGTGCAGAATGATAGTGACTCCAGAGTAGTTTGTACAGAGATCCCAAACATGGCATGTAAGGATGTGGGTGAGTGTGCATCACCTGTGATTTCAAACAGTGGGCCGCATTCCGAGTTACCCGTTAAAAATCTGTTAATACCAGCAATCCGGTATTAGCGTTTCCGGCAGCGGAATCCCCGCCGTACTACAAGTGCACGCGCACAAACCGATGCCAGAAGCGTTAATACCGGATTGCCGGTATCAACAGATGAATAAATAAAACATCTGGCATTTGTGGACAAGAAATGGCGTCCCTACCGCTTCTGCCCAAAAAACGGCGCTAACACCAGATTGGTGGTAATACCAGTGCCAAAACCAGAAATGCAGCAAAAACCGGAAGTAGGACATCGGCCATTACAAAAACCAAAATCCACCTCAATCCTCCTCAATTGACTGAAATCTACAGCCATCCATGCACAGAAACACCCAAAAACACGTCCCAGGAACACAGCAACCCAGGCAAGGACCTACGGCAATGCAAACCCAAGTTTGCAGACACTGAACTGACAGCCCTGGTGGAGACTGTGCTGCAGGTTGTTGAGGAGCTGTTTGGAGCAAGGCAGCGCAAGACCAGCTGCCAGAGGAAGAGCACCATATGGGCAGAGGTGGTGGCCAATGTCACAGCTGTCGGGACGTCCTGGATGAGAAAGAATTGCTGCAAGAGGTCAGACGACCTCAAGGCAAGGTGCGCTCAGCCATTGCAGAGCACAGGAGGGAGTGCGCAGCCACAGGTGTGGGCACTGTGGAGCCCCTACGACTCATGCCATGGGAGAAGCGCCTCAGCAGCATCCTGCATATGGAGGGGATTGAGGGCATTGGCGGCACCGAGACCGGTGCAGGGACGCATGGAGAAGGTAGTAAGTACAAGTGCATGTACATGTGCACCCCCCCTTTTGCATGCCTCCACCATCAGGATTCCGAGCAATGGCCAAGCTAAGTGGCTTGACCCATGGCATGGAACGTACTGTCCACCCTTCAATGGCTGTACCACCCTGATAGACACACAGGTATGCACATTGCACACATCCTGCATGTAGCACCCTCCCTCTCCATGAACCCCACCCCTGCAAGGTGATCCACCTAAGCAACAAGACCCACGTGAGACACAAGTCACCAACAACACAGTTGCCCACACTGCATGTGATGTATATAATGCATGACTGAGGACATGGGTGGCAAACAGCTGACAGCACATCTCGTCTCTCCAACAGGTACCCACTCCACGGACAGCGACGAGGAAGGACCATCGCATGAGCCCACCAAGAGAGACGCCACACCTGAGCAGGCCAGACATGGCTGGATGCAGCAGGCAGCATGGCAGTGGCTAGCACAGCCACCACCACCACCCCAGGCAGTGCTAGCCCAGCCACCACCACCACCCCCCCAGGCAGTGGCATCCCAGCCACCACCACTACCACCACCCCAGGCAGTGGCAGCCCAACCACCACCACCCCAGGCAGTGGCAGCCCAACCACCACCACTGCAGGCAGTGGCAGCCCAGCCACCACCACCCCAGGCAGTGGCGGAGCAGCCACCACCACCACAACAGCAGGCAGTGCCAGCCCAGCCACCACCACCACCTGTGGCAGCGCCAGCCCAGCCCCCAGCTATGCAACCTGCACACACTGGTGTCGTGCCCTGTGACACCACAGGCAGCAAGAGTACAAATGTGATGCAGGACAGGGCCCGCGCATACACCAGCCCCCCGCCACATGGCCGCAGCCAGATGTCGCATGTGGATATTTCTGAGGAGTCAGACTCAGAGGGGGAACAGGAAGTGGTCATGGACTCCTATTACCAATATGAGGGGGACACCACACCTGGATTTAGTATATCCACACCCCCAAGCCCACACAGCCTGCGACCACTGCCAGATGGTAACCTGCGAGCAATAAGGGCACGGCTGGACAGATCAAGTGCCAGCAGGTGCAAATACACACAGTGGCTGGTGAGCAATTTACAGAGATGCGTGAAATCCACAATACCATCCAGAGGAGCACCTGCCGCATGGCACACCCACTCAGCCAGGCAAGATCTGCCATGGTGACACTTGGGCAGAGGATGCACGAGCACATAGATGCCTCATCTGCCGCAGTAGAGTCCCTATCACAGGCCATGCAGTTGACTTTGCAGTACATCCATGCCCAGGGTTCTGAGCCCTCATCCACCAACATGCCCACTGAGGGTTCACTAGAAGGCACACCAAGGTCGAAGGACCATCCGCCTCCTCAGCACAAGGCTCCAGGACTCAGACCCCAAGTCCAAGTATGCTCGGAATTAATGCATGGATATGGTGGTCACGCCGATGCATACTGTTGTGTACTTAGAGTGGGTAGGGTGTTTTTTTTTGAGTGGGTAGAGTGTTTTGGGATATTTTGAGTGGATAAGCAGTTTTGGGTGATTTTGAGCGGGTAGGGTGTTTTTGGGGTGGGTGTTGGGATGGGATGTACACTGCATGTATATCCAGAATGCCACTCCAAATCATAAAAAGAAAATTCACACTTGCAACCGTGAATGGACATCAAACTTTGTGTGCATGCATTTATTGTGTGAGATGAACAGTGAAGTGAGCATTGCCCTGGTAAAGGGCAGGCAGCATAAAAATAAATTCTCAATAAGCTCCTGGCAGGTGATATGACCCTGCCTGGCCTCTGCACGCACTGTATCGGCATGCATGCCAATCCACATGCTCGCCCTCATCATCCGCAGGGGGGGCATGTCCACATCTGGGAGCAGTGGTATGTTGCGCCAAATGCAGATGCTGTGCAACATTGCGCATGCCAACATGATCTGGCCCACCTTATCTGGGTTGTACATGAAGGCCCCGCTAGTATGATGTAGACATCGGAAGCGTGCCCTCAACACGCCAAATGTGCGCTCAATTGCCACCCTGGTCCGAATGTGTGCACAATTGTATGCCAACTCCTGTGGTGTTTGTGGATTCCTCACAGGGGTCATCAGCCATTGGAGCTGTGGGTATCCAGAGTCACCTGCAAGGAGGACAGAAATAGGGCGTGTCAGTGGATACAGTGGATGAGTGTACCTTTCAAACACTGGGAAAATGGTCAGGGTAAGTACAGTGCCCATATGCAAAATCACACTACACCTTAGGCATGTGGGTCATTGGATGAGTGGTGTTCATTCCTGACAGGCATGTAATCTAGGTACTAGGTTGATACCATGTTGACATGATACTACAGGATGGTGTTTGCACGCCCAACACCAACAAATGGGACATGGACAGAAGGGGCACAGTTCTCACACCATGGTTTGGTTCATGTACTTATGTGGGCCCAGTGTGCCTTGTGGCATTCGGAGATGAAGGTGCAATGGGATGTGCATGTCACGGGGGAGGAGGGCAGATGGGTTGTGCAAGTGCTCTTGTGTGCCTGGAAATGGTTGCTGATGTGTGCCACGGTGGGGGACACTGGCTGGGTGCTAGGCTGGGGTGGACACAAGAATGGTGTGCACATGCACTGTGTATGGTGCATACTGGGGCATAGGTGTGAAGGTGTGGGAGGGTGGTGGTGTAGAGTAGACAGGGGCCTGGTGGCCTGTGAATGCCATGCGGACACAGGGCACATGTGTCTGCGGCAGAGGAGTCATTGTCAGGGGAGGGTGAGTAGTGAGTAGTGAGTAGGTAATGATGGCTATTGGGTCATCCACACATCACTTAATGGTGCTATCTGTTAGGGGCAGGGGACCATTCCAGTGAGAGGACCCGCATATGGGGTACGGGGGGCGCATCATCAATGATGTCTTTGCCTGCAAAGCTGTCACCCTGTTGCTTGCCATATGGTGCACTTCTGTGAAATTTATATGTGCTGCACTGAGTGACCATGCATTAACCCAGATTAACTTTTTTCATCATATAATGGGTGCCCCTGCTGTATGTGTAAGTTGCCATTGGTACAGGGCTGTGCTGTGGCATGTTGATGTTCAGCTCGTTGTGGGACTTTGTCGCTCCCATGCACATGTACTTGGCTCACCTATGCACCCATGCCTGGTCACGATGATGCATCATGCTCTTTTTGTCTCTCTCACTGTTGCATTGTGGTAAATGTTGTCCTCTGTGTCTATATGCTGATTAAGTAGAACAGTTTGGGGATTCAGTACTGCTCTTTCCTTAGGGTCACATGACGGAAGGAAACAGCCACTGATGGGGGAGATGTAGGGGGTGGAAATTCACTGTGTCACTCATTGCCATTGTGTCTACCCCCATACAAATCCTGTCTCTGTGCACTGTGATTCATACTCACCCAATTCCCAGATATGTTGTACTCTGTGCCTCTCCATGTATGCTGGCAGTGTGCTGTTACGCAATACCATGGCATCAGTGTTGTTCCTGGAAATCGGCCACAGCAGTGGGTGATCCTGAGGTCGGCATCACAGGTGACATGGACATTCAGTGAGTTGTACTGTTTCCGGTTCCTGTATACTTTCTCCTGGGCATTGCGTGCAACCAGCTCGACATTCGTACAGTCCAGTGCTGCCATGGCGTACAATCTTCCCTTAGTGGCATTCATCTGTGCCAGGGTGGTTGGGAGTGCAATGCGCTGTCCCACATGCAGCAGGAGTGCGTCCAGCACCTCCACCAGTAGTACTTTGGAAAATGTTGGTTGCGCTAATCCGTGCAGCTGACTCACAGTATGCTGGAAGGTGCCCGTTGCGAGGAAATGCAGCACCAACACTAGTTTCACCAGCAGTGGTATGGCTGTGCGGATACCAATCCTGCTTTCAATGTCTCCCTGGATCATGCTCAGGACATATGCTATGCTCTCCCTGTCCAGGTGATACAGGGTTAGTATGTGCATGTCACTGAGGGTCCATGGCGTGGCCTGCACAAAGTGTATGGGTGCACGTCTTGCATGGCGCATCATCCTCCTCTGGTTCCTCACCCTCCCGTCCAGTGCCTCTTGGTCCCTCTGTTGATCCTCCAGCTGCTGCAGCGCAATGCTGGCTTGGAGCAGATGCAGGTCAATGCTGATTGCAGCCAGTGGCAGCATTGTGGAGTTTGCCAGTGCGTGTGTTGAAGGTGTGGCCTTTTAAACCTACTACAGGCTGCATTGGGTGCGCCTGGATACATTAGGCGCACCTGAGGCCTCATTCAACACACCTGCATGCATTTACTGCAGGTTGCTGCCTGCTTTTAGGTGGGGGTTTCGCCGACTAGTGTTTGCTTGTGTTACTGCCATTTTATTGGCAGTATTACCGGACACACGAGGCTCGTGATATGTCAGTGTTGCCGTGGTGGCGGTGTTCCCGCCAAGTTTTAGGTGCCCAGCCGGTGGCCATCGGTGCCATTTTCTCTGCCGCCGTACTTGCTGTGTGACTGTTGTCATAGGTGGCTTTCCCACATTCGTGGGGCTCCAGCAGACTCGTACTTTGATGGACCGCCACACTCGGAATTAAGCCCAAATAATGGAATATAAAAGGCGTCTATCTGTACCCTGCATATTCTATGCCAATCTAGCACTCTCAATGTATCTCTCTAGCTCTATCGATCTATCTCTCTCTCTCCCGTCCCCTCTCTCTATCTCTCTGCACTCTCGTCAATCCCTGTTTCCCTGTCTCTCTTTGTGTCACCCCGTGGCTGTCTCTCTGCAGGAGGAAGTCATGCTGTCACTCCACATTTGCTAGTGCTACACCCCAGCTGTTGCTGACAGCAGCACGGCCAGACCAAAAAAAATACACATCTATTCTGGGTAGAAAGGCTGTTTTTTTTCTTTGCAGAAGCGTCTAATAAGGAAAACAAAAAAAGGAATTAGTTAATTGTACTATCATTGAAAACTGGGTCTTGTACAATGTTAATTTCTAATGATCATTTCCAATATATATTTTAGTCATGATAAGGATGTTAAACTTGTCTTACCCAGCAAAACACACTATCAAAATCTAGAATAACCGTATAAGTTATTTTCTGACAAAAGGTTTTCATTTTAAGATGTACAGTATGGTACACTCATATTCTACTCTTTCTAAAGGCTCTTGTGAGAGGGGAGGGAGGGCAGCTAGCACTTGTGAGGGGTTCAGCCTGTTTAGCATAAAATCAAAGAGCATTTTGGAAATACAGGAATGGCCAAAGATGTTTATATTTTACAAATATGTCTGTGAAAAAAGAGTTGCATGCTGGAATCAATAAGTACATAATACACGCTAGGCTTGGTGCTCTTTTCATTTTTTACAACACTCACCCCAACATTAAAATGTTTGCAATCATGAACCATACATACGGATTCAGCCTCAGACTTTGCATGTGAGGATAGAATGGCTGAGACATGTGTCACTCTACTGCAGTACCCGGAATGTCTTGAGATAATGGGCCTCATTACGAGCTTGCCGGTCCGGATACAACGGTTTCAGTAAGCATGCCGGTACTGTTGTATCCCGACTGGCAACCTCCGAGTTGTGCTCAGTCTGACCTGGCGGAATGAAAGGCACCCACGAGCACAGCATGTCTGATGCACCGGCACTGTTATAAACGGTGCCGGTGCATCCGACTTCCCCATTCCCCTATGGGGCTGAAATGGGAATGGGGAAGAATTTCTTCCAGCGGCCAGGAATGGGCAAATACCGGGTCCGGCAAGTCTGTAATGACCCAGTAATTACCCATTTCTGGGCGCCGGAAAAAAATGAATACCGATGGCAGCCGTGCCTGTATTACGGCTACCACCAGCCTCGAATTGAGGCCCAGTTCCTTCCCTCACCCCTACTCACAGAGTTTTATTTTAGCTGTTGTCAGGATAAGGATGGCTGTGCACCACCTCAGTACCCAATATTTTGCACAACTGTGACATGTATCCAATAAAGCATTCTGTAAAGGGGTTACCAAATAATAGCATACCTTGAAGACCTGCATCTACTTAGAAATAAGATGTTAAGAGTAGCCAGATATTTGTTTCCAGTCCTATCCAGGAGGGAGGAGAACTTACTTTTGACAGTCTCATTCATCCCCCAATCCCTAGGAGCGCACTCTTAATCTAGCAGTCCCAAAATGGTGGTAGGGGTGTAGTCACGGCTGCTGGCACACTGCCAGAAAGAACAGCTCTCTAGTGGTGTCATTACGGCTAGGGGACTTGACAGGTCTCTGCCATAGGTGCCAGGATCTGATGGGAAGCTGAGTGGAGTGCACACCTTACCTCATGCGAAAGATGGGAGGAGATCGAAGCAAGGTTAGTGCTATGAGCTAAGTGGCAGTCATGTGATCGTCTTTAGGGGAGATGTGGCACAATGATGATTCTCCTGGCACAATTCTGTGTCTCAACTTAAACTGTATACAATGTGTTTGACAACTTCCCCTAACTTGGTACTCACTGTCAGCATGTGGGCAGGCCCCTCTGCCCTATTGGTTGGCCTTTAACATTTCATGTGCACTAATCTCTGCAAAAGTATATACTGTGACCTTCTTTGGGACCTCTAAAAAAAAAATGGGGGTTTGATGAAAAGCTAACATCTTAATGTCTTTGCAGTTCTGACCTACAAGTACCTGGGTTGACTGTAATTTCTTTTGCTAAAAGTCAGAACCTGTCTGACTTAATCTATCTGTATATACATTATCTGTGTTGTGACTCCGTAACTCTGTAATTGTAAATCTGTTTATCAATTGTATTCTATTATGTAACCTACTACGTATTCAAGTAGAAGCGCCCAGTTACCCCTGGGTTAGGTGCACTATATAAGTAATAAACTAAACTAAACTAAACATTCACATTTGCAAGACACAGGCAAGCACAGTATGGGCAACAATCACTATCAGCACAGTAACGGTTGAAAGACACTGGGCCTCATTACAAGCATGGCGGTCTGGGAACTACGGTACCGGTAAGCATGCCGGTACCGTAGTTCCCGGACCGGCATACTATGAGCTCTGCTCGCGGGTGCCGTCTCACCCGCCAGGTTTTTCCTGGCAGGTGTAACGGCACCCGCGAGCAGAGCATGTCGGATGCACCGGCACAACTCTGAATGTGCCGGTGCATCCGACGTCCCCATCCCCATTTGGCCCTATGGGGCAGAATGGGGATCGGGAGGCCCTTGATTCCGGCACCTGTAAAAAAAAAAGGGGGCAATTACAGAGGTCCGCCGAGCTCGGCATGACCCGGTTCTTGCCCATTCGCGGGTGCCGGAAAAAATGCAACTCCGGCGGCAGCTGTGCCATTTTTAACGGCACGGTTAATGCCAGAGTTGTAAGGAGGCCTAGTTTGTTACTAGCCCTCAGACCGGAGTTGAGGTCAAAGACTGGCCTGATTAAAGTATCATAGACTAGAAGTTAGGTTGTTTGTAATGAAAAACTATTTTAAACACTTATCTTACATCCTGAAGAACCTAAACTCTAATCCCAGCCCTCAACCCAAAAGAAATGTGTGATTCTGGGGGTATTGGTCGTTTTGACCGAATCTAATAGTTTGCATGAGCCATTAGGTCTAAAAATGCTACCACGAAAGGTTCGAACACTAAAAGTTCGATCCTTTGGTGGTAGCATTGTAAAAAAAACAGGGGCTAGAGGGGTGTCCCCCGCATCGTCCCGCTCACTATACCTTATAGTATAGTGAATGGGGGTTGCTGGGGACACCCCCACAGCTTTCCATTAAAAAAAAAAAAGAAAAGGATCCTGCGGCGCCGGTTCCCGATCAATCACGGAAGTGAAAGGGAACTGGCACCCCAGGGACCCAACATGAAGAAGAAGGTAAGTGGGATTTGTTTATGTTGGGGGGGGTGGGTGGGGGTGTGTTATGGATGTGTTATGGGTGGGTTATGGGTGTGTTGTGTGTGTGAGTGTGAGTATGTATGTGTGTTCGCATGAGAAGGGTGCAAACTTTTGGTAGTTCCTCATGCGAACGTTCCGGCCGTGGCAAATTCAGCCCCGGTCGGATTACTTAAAACCTTTCTGGGCACATCAGTTTACCTCCAAGTGCATATTATTCAGGATTTAAATGCACCACTAGCGGCCATGCTGTCGGGCCTATTCAAATCAACCGAATTATAAAGAGTGGTGGCTGGTGGATTTTTAAAGTGGTAGGGCATACATTTTTCCGTCAAGTAAGCAAGCCTGAAACCACTCAGGAGGGCTGGCAGGATTCCCAAAACAAGATTTCTTTTCGATAATCAGTCAATATGGTACATTTTATATTGCGCATTTTTAGGAGACTTTGCATAAAAGGCCGTAGGATTTGCCAAGAGTCTTACAGTGGATACTAGTATACAATCCAAAACTGCATACAAAGAATGGAAGAACAAGGCACAAATATATAGTGCTGCCACACCCTCACTGAAGCAGCAACTGTTATAGTTGCCACTTCAAAAATGAGGGGAAATAGCTATATTGCAGGCTAGTAGCAGTAGCAATAGCACCACCATACATCAAAGGGGTTTGAAGAGCTGTAGTTTGCAGCAGTCATTAATAAAGCAATATGCCCTGAGCAGCGGGGGCATTACCGACTCAGGTAATGCCCCTGGACCCATAGTTATAGGTCTAGATGAAGACCCCGGGGCATTACCAGAGTTGGTAATGCCCCCGCCGCGAGGGGCATATAGCTATTAGTACCCATCCCGCAAAAACTGCGTGACCGGGGCATTAAAAAATAACAAAGAAAATGGCATGGCCGCCGGGAAAGGGAAACCAGAGTTTTCCATGACGGCCATCGGGAGCGGACGCGTTGGAAACAGAAGCGTTTCCAGTGCGTCCGCTCCCAAAAAAAAAGAAGGTAAGTGCGGTTGGGAGGGCGGAAGGGAGGGGATGGGGAATAAAAAAGAAAACAAATAAATACGTACCTGGGTCCCCGGCAGGGGACGATGGAAGCCTCTAGCCGTGTGGAGGCTCGGACCGGGGATACCGGACAAGAGACGAAGGCACCCAATGAAGGAGAGGAGAATGAGGAAAGTGTCTCGACGCCAGCTGGAAGGGGAGACAGAGACGAGACAGAGGGGCAACTCAAGCGAACCATCACGAGGCCCTGCTGGCTGATCGATGAGGTGTGACATGGATGTAAGGAGATATGTGAAGGGGAGGTGTTGCGAGGGGAAAAGGCAGCATAGACTGAAGGGGCTAAGTGGGAGAGACAATGCAAGAGGAAGAGGAGGAGCCTCAGGGAGGAAGAGGCGGACAGTTAAGAATAAAAATAGTTTGATGTACGACGTGTCCTGTCATTCTTACGCAAATGGAGATTGCGGGATATAACACCATGGAACATTTGAAAATAATGCACTGAAAAGGTGCATTTTAGAGCCCAACTTTCCACCTACTTTACTAAAAAAAAAGTCATAGGGCCCGATTCATGGATTTTTGTGCAAGGTTCAAAGTGACTTTGCACTGCTGAAAAGTCACTTTGCACTTCCGACACAAACCCTGATTCATGGAACTGTGCAAAGTGTATTTTTGCAGTGCAAAGTCAGTGCAGTCATTTTGTACTGCAAACATTACTTTGGACTGACTGCACTGCAAAAATACCCTTTGCACAGTTCCATGAATCAGGGTTTGTCGGCAGTGCAAAGTGACTTTTCAGCAGTGCAAAGTCACTTTGATTCATGCAAATAATTCCATGACTCGGGCTCCAAAGAAGTTCTGAAAGGGAACATAGCTGATCATCAATTAATTGTGCATCCAATAGACACACTGGTTGCACAGTAGACAAACGTTTGTGCCACTTAACAAAAACACTGCCCAAAAAAAAACCAACAATCATACATTTCATGCCAATAGAAATTACACCATTTAGAAATATTGTACCAAGAGATATAATTCCACACAATAGTAATTACGTAGCCTGTGATATAATGTACAGCATTGCCAGTAAATACATTGCTGTTACATGTTAGGGCGCTGTTATCATATGCCAGGTTCATTCCAAAGTACTTCAGGGCGTCGTTCAAACATTCCAAAGTACCGCTAGTAATATGAAGCTAGGGGCAATGATTTAACATGGGAAAGTCCCATTGAAAACATGTTTGTAAATCAGGCCCTAATATGTACTTACGTACTCAAACATTCCAAAGTACCGCTAGTAATATGAAGCTAGGGGCAATATTTTAACATGGGAAAGTCCCATTGAAAACATGTTTGTAAATCAGGCCCTAATATGTACCTACGTATGTACTTGTACACAGAACTATTGAATACTGATTTGCTTTCTCATTTTCTTACCTGCAAATTGTCCCCATCCCTTCTTCTCATTCATCTCCCACCCTGCCCTAATTCCTGAGCTGCAACTGAACGGGTCATGTAACAGTGGGCTTCTTTGTCAATTAATTTACTCAGCCTGATTCCTTTTACCCATCTTCCCTATCCACACAGGCTGGGGGAACATCCCTGCCTGTCAGCCACCACACATTTTACCCCGGCCAATTGATTGGCCATTGGCAGGTACACGATTACGTAACAGCTACTTTCCTAAATCCTCGGATGACAGTCAAGGCAGCCTTTGACCGGGCAGTGATCAAGGATGGGCGAGGCCTGCTTACTGGCTTACCCTTGCCGTGTGTTGTGCCTAGACTACAGCTTAGCATGCCAACCAATCAACTGACTTCAACCTGAAACCTGCCCTAGCACCTGTTCCTGATTACCCCCCTCAGAAGATTGTATTGTATGATAATTGAGCCCTGCTGGTTTGCACTGTGATTTTTTCACACCCTGATGGCTTTACCTATTATATGTGCACCCTGCTGATTTACACCATGATACTTACACTCTGGTACATTTGCACCCTGATGATTTGCACTGTAATTTTCACAATCTGACTTGCACTGTAGTGTGCCCACCCTAGTTGTAAAACCTGTGATATTTGTACATTTATTATTTGCACCAGGCTACGTCCTGCCTGGGATAGTTGTACCCTGCTGATTTGCACTGTGATATTAGCACGTTGTTGTTTTTTCCTTGTGATATTTGCATCATGATGCTTTGCAATGTGGCAGTGGCACCTTGATAGTTTCCGCTGTGATATTTTCACCCTGCTGATCTGCACCGTGACACTAACACCCTAGGATATTTTCACCGTGCTGGTCTGCACCCTGATACTTATACCCTGGGATAGTTTCACCCTGCTGATCTGTACCATGATAATAACGCCCAGAAATATTTTCACCCTGCTGATCTGCACAGTGATGCTGCCATCCTGGGATATTTTCACCCTGCTGACCTACACCGTGATACTTACACCCTGAGATATTTGCACCCTGCTGATCTGCACTGTGATACTTACACCCTGAGATATTTTCACCCTGCTGATCTGCACAGTGATACTTACACCCTGGGATATTCACCTTGCTGATCTGCACCGTGATACTTACACCCTGAGATATTTTCACCCTGCTGATCTGCACCGTGATACTTACACCCTGGGACATTCACCTTGCTGATTTGCACCGTGATACTTACACCCTGGGATATTTTCATCCTGCTGATTTGCACTGTGATACTCCTCGCGGATGTGCTTGGTCAGGCAGGTTCTTCAACGTTGCCCTGTTTCAACTATATCTGGCAGATAGCATGCATGTGAATCTGTCTGGCCTCTGGGTGTGCAAATATCAACTTATATGGCAGTCACTCCCCTCCAAAAGAGGATGAATGTTTGTTTATGAAGGCTGTTTTTTCCCTGTATTTTAGCAGATTGTCGGCCAAATAGAAGGAAGCATATGGTTAGGCTGTGAACCGTATATGACCTTGATAGCAGACTTTTATCCAAACGTGCTGTTTTTGAAATGTCCCCAAGCTTCTTTTACATCTAAATGGACGAAAGAAGCAAAGGATACATGCACGTTTTGCACGACCCTTAGGGGGGATGTTTGCCATTTTCTGTATGTCCTTTCAAGCTTATTCCTCACAGAGAAAATGGTGGCTTTTCCTCTTACTAAAAAATCATTCTATGAGGACAGCTCGAGATGCTATGGCCTTTTGTCATCAGAGTAATAATGGTGATTCTTTCGTGGGAGTGTCTAAGTGTTTGACTAAAGCCTGCTGCATTCACTCAAGAAAATGTATTTCTACAGGGCCATGACCATCGATGTATAGCAACGATTTGTTATGCTTGGAAATACATGCAAGGTGGTTTTTATAGTTTGTATTGTACTGCTAGTGTAAATGCCGGTGCACACGCACCAAAGTAATTTATTCCTACTTTGGGCATTATTTCATCCCTTGTCCTCTGAAAAGAAGAACTTGTTTTTCTAGGCAGTGTTGACTTGGCTCGAGTCCATATTACTCAAATTTCACATTCTGTCTGTTGTGCCAGGCCTGCTCCTACAGTGTGATCAGGGTGGGAGCACCAGAAGCCTGAAATGCTGTACATGCCCAGTTTTCATGCCAACCTCGATCAATTACAGATTTGATTGGGATGTTACATCAATTCTGATCATGATGTCATATTTCAATACTGGATTACTTTATGGTTTGTTTAATGTACAGCCTTGAAAACGACCTGAAAGGTTGAAACACGTGTCGGCTGTTTAGTAACCAATAAACTTGGATCTGAAGCCAAATACATTTGTTTTATGGACTTGCAATAAGAATTTTTTAAGGATCTGCGCACTGAACTCACACTTCCATTACCACTTCCAATCCTTTACTTAGTCCCTTTATTGTACCTCAAGTATTTCCTTTTGGAAACCTATTCACTACCCTCCTAAGGCAACATCTCCCTCTAGCGGTGACAGCAGGCACAGCTATGCGGATTGGCATTGTCTCTGTATATCTTAAGGCAACAGCTCCCTCTAGCGGTGACAACAGGTGATGACTGCATCGGACAAACATACATGACAAACCTACATCTAGCCTTTTTATTATATTGTTGGATTAGATGGGTCTCATTATAAGCTTGGGAGTGTGCGAAAAAGTGGCAGTAATTCTGTTGCCACACTTATTCTGCACCACCAAATTACAATTTCTGACGTAATTACAAAGTGGCAATTATGCAGATTATTGAAGGAAAAGTAGAGGCGTTACCCTCATGCTGGAGGTAAATCCTCCACTTTTACTCAACAAAATGAGTGGAATTACCACGCTGGAGGTTCATCCTCTACTTTTCCTCAAAGGAATCACCAGAATTATCACTCAGTAATTGCGCCTGTGGTAAGTGCCCCAAAAATCCCCAATCCTCGATAAATGTGGACTAACACTGCTCTACCACCACTTGTAATCTTGTAGTAAACCCACGGGACCAAGTAGCAGTAACAGTATCCGAATTTGGTGGTAATTCAGCAGAATTATCACCGAATTAATGCCAAACTCAGAATGAGCCCCTACTTGTATGATGCATTTTAAAATATTTTAAGATCCATTTAGAATGTTTTTGTTGTCCTTATTAATTCTGTTGCCTATTTTAGGTATTGTAATGTATTTGTGTGAAGTGCGTGTGGGCTTTTCCCGCAGTAAACCAACTTTGGCTTGGCTGGTGTTAGGGCAAATTCTCCAAATGTGCTAATTTCCCTTACCTTTTGAGACTCCCAGCAACTTTGCTGGATTTCTAGGATTTGATTTTTTATGTGGAAAGAGTGCGAGCCTTTTTTCCCCACTCTTCCATGTATTTTGATGTGCGTTTTACTTTTGTGTTCTTGGGTTATGGAGTTTTAAAACAACTCCAGGGCATCGTCTTTTTCTGTGTGTCACACAGCACCTTCAGTGCAGTGGCACAGGGATGTCTTTCAGACTTCCCAAGGTTTAAATACCTTCTCTGGGACTGACTACTGTCACCAGGGCCTGTAAAGGTAAATTGACTGTACTAGTCTCTTTAAATTTACTGACCCAGCAGACCCTATCTTATTTTAGAGTGCTGGATGGGTTGCCTAGCTTTCCCTGAGTCAAAACACTCATGTAACAGTAAAATGTTACCCTTTCCTACTTTAAATGGCTGGTGGCAGTGGTTTGGATCAACTACTGTGATTTTTCCCGACCGCTAACAAAGGTAGCTAAAAATCGGGTCAGCCATGTTTTTCACTATGGTGCCCAAGAACTATCTGTAAAAACAGACTCCGGTCTTCTTTTTTTGCCATTTCTTTTAGGAAAGGTCCTTCTTGGGTTTGTCTCTGCGCGCCAAACCAGGTTTCATCCCTTTTGGCCTTTGGCGGGCTTCAGTGCTGAAGCCCTCCTCTGGCGCCAGGTTGTCTGGGATGGACAGGATGTGAGGGTGGTGCCCGAAACTCCCTGTGCTTAGTCTCCTAGGAGACCTGAATGCACTCTGGCGTGATTGGCCGGCTGGCTGTCCCTGCTGCGTGAGTGACATCAGGCTGGAATGAATGGGGGAAAACTGTTTAAAAGCAGGTCTCTGGGACTTGGAAAGCAGAATCGACCAATGGAACGAAAGAACCAAAGAGAAGAGGAAGGAAGAGGATTGCTGCAACCCCTGGATGACTGGTGAAGCCCTGCCACAGGTCTGCCTGAAACTCCGACGACAGAGAAGCCCTTCAAGGTTAACTTCTTCCCTTGAGTTTGGTGGGAACAACCAACTTGCAAGCAACCTGGACACTGTTCTATTCTGGTTGAATGTTCATCAGAGTGCTGTTGAAAACCGGATAGCCAGAGGGAAGGAAACCAGCTAGTGGACTTTAAGGCACTCACATCTTAAACCGACGTCTTGCTACAGCTTTTGGCCTCTTCCCTGGTCAGTGCAGGAACCTCCTGACGTCCTCCTTCTTGTCCCCACGACTGAAGCTCAGGAACAGCGAGATCTGTTTGAAATGCCAGGAACAACTGCCTCAGCTACAGCTTTCTTCATTGACAAGGTACTGTGCAAACGCGGTCCAGAATTCTTTTCGGCCATCGAGAAAGTGCGTGAAACTTTCCTCAACTACGAAGACTTGTCCTTCCCTTAACATTCGTCAAACCTTTCGCCTAGCCAAATCCTTTACAAATCTGTGGCAAACACTTAACCGTTATATACCAAAACTGTGTTATCCTATACAAGAGACTCCGAACCATTGACTTTGGCCCAGGCCCCATTGAGAAGAATTGCTGGTTGTATTTAACTGAAACCCTTTGCCCTGCCTATTAATGTATTTGGGCTGTCTATTCTTACAACCTTGTCTTTTCCCTCTATTAAGTATCTGAAGTGCCATTTTGCTCCCACTTCATTTTGGAGCTAAACTTGTTCATTTACCTACTGGTTGGATTTTTGGGGTGTATTAGTGTGTGATATTGAGCTGCTTATGCTAGAGTAATGTTTCCAAACTGACTGAGTAAATAACTGTATATTCTTTTACCAAGAAATCTTGAGTAAGTGTATATTTGAATCACTGTATTTGTTGGTCCTTTGTGTAACTTGTTCTACTGCTCACTTAAACTCTTGAGATAAGTCTGGCTGCTCAGCCATCGCTACCACTTGACTGTGTAGTACAGGCTTGTACCAAAGGTGAAATTGTGCTTACACTTGTAGTCCTAATTGCCTGTAGTGGTCCCCAAGGGTACTGCAGGTGATTCTGCCTAACAGCTGTCTATTGTGATAGTCACACTTTGCTGATTTAGCACGTGAGGTTTGAACCCTGCTGATGTGCAGTGCTACTTGCACACTTTGGGCCTCATTACGACCCTGGCGGTAAGCGCCCGTCATTAACGCCATGGCGTAATGAGCGTTTACGCCGTGGGACGATGGCGTAAAGAGCGCCACATCACGACCCATCGCGCACGTGCATTACGCCATGGCGGTAATGCAAATAACGCCATGGCGGAAAAGGCCCCTACCGCCATCGCTAAGCGAGCAAGGTGCCCATCCGCCAGCGTAAGTAGCGGCCACCGTAATTTACGGCCAGCGTAATTTACGGCCACCGTAATTTACGGTGGCCGTAAAAGGCCAAACCGGAAATAGCGTCATCGCGCCGGAACGGGAAGCAGCCTGTCGGCCATCTTTAAAAACACAATCCATCGCCATCCTACCAAACAACACCAGACCCAACCCTGACACCTGTCCCGACAAAACACCCACCCACCCAAGTTCCCGAAAATGCCGAAATGCGTGAAAAAGGCCTGTGACCGCCTGCGCCAGGAGCGATTCAGCCGGGAGGAACTCTGCATGCTAGCGGAGACCCTGCAGGACAACGCAGGTGTTGTTTTCTCCCCTGAAATGAGCCGGACAGCAATCGGGAAGAAGAAGGCCATCTGGGCCCTGGTGGCTGAGCGCGTCAGCGCGGTGGGGACCGTACCCCGCACCCCACAGCAGTGCCGGAAACGCTGGGATGACCTGCGCATACGGGTCAGAGCCGTCATCTCGGCAAACCGCAACCTTGCCCAGGGAACCGGTGGAGGGTCAGAATCCCCCCTGAAACTCCAACCGTGGGAGGAGATCTGTGCTGCCACCATCGGCATGGAATCCATCGAAGGCGTTGGAGGGATGGAAAGGGGAGCCCCGACATCAGGCGATGAAGGTAGGTGCCTCATACAAGACACAGCAGTCCAATCATGTGTAGCACAAGGTTGCCCTAGAGTGTAAATGCAACACAAATCAATACTGCCCATAGCCACATGCGAGCACCACCCTGCATACACTGCTGGCACCCGCATACCTGCATCCACATGCCACACCAAAAGGAGACAACCTGCATGGCACTGCCTGAAATCTGCCTCATCCACTGGCCAAAATAATGTCAACCATTGTCATTCAAAAGTCCGTATACCCATCAATAACGCCCTCCCACCTTTGCTCCACCACAGGCACAGAATCACACCCAGAGGACCAGGAGACCCCTGCGCCGAAGAGGGCGATGTCCACCAACAACCTCCCTGCACCCTCAACCTCAGCTGCAGTGAGGCAGACCCCACGACAAGCAGGTCCCACTGCAGGCATACCGGAGGTCCCACCGGCAAGCACCCCTGTTGGCAGCAGGCCAGCAGCTGCTGCTCCACCTCCACCGACATTGCCTGCCACAGAAGGCAGGGGGTCAGCGGCCAGCAGCAACGTCGGGGAGACAGCTGCAACAGCTGCATGTTCTGACTCGGACATGGAGCAGGAGGTCAGAAGCCCCACTGACCAACTACATTCCCCCTGTTTCTCAGACGCCAGCCCCCATGAGGGCGACACACAGGGGCACACTGAGGCAGAGGAGTGGCCTTCCACCCCATGCCCTGTCCACACTCCACAGGAGGGGACCAGCCCCTCCATCACTCCACCTGCACTGGCCATGGGCCAGCACGGCCAGCCGTCCCTCGAGGACATCACTCAACGGCAGCATCAACTGTCCGCAATGCTGGATGAGCATGCAGCGGAATGTGTGGGGGCTAGGTGTAGCATTGAACAGGCCACGGAGACACTAAGGGCGGAAGTGGCGCAGAGCACAGCCACCCTCAGGGATGCCATGCAGGCCATGTCCAGGGACATCTGTGCAGAACTTGCGGCCTTGCGTCGTGCGGTCATTGGCCTCACCCACACACGACAGGACGTGCATGCACAGGAGCAGCCAGGGACATCCTCCACTGCCAGTTCTGCGCAGAGCAGCCCCGTGCGCCGTTCCGGACGCAACCTGCGCTCCACAGCCAGGGGTGCCCCGGGTGCCGGGAGAGGGGGCTTGTGACGGCCTGTGGACACTGTCACAGGCATCTGTTGACAGCTACTTGGGGTGTGTTGGGGTGTGCAGGGGGGAGGGGGGAGGTGGGAGGGGGTGTGTTGGGGTGTGCAGGGGGGAGGTGGGAGGTGGGAGGGGGTGTGTTGGGGTGTGCAGGGGGGAGGGGGGAGGTGGGAGGGGGTGTGTTGGGGTGTGCAGGGGGGAGGGGGGAGGGGGTGTGACACGACAGTTCATGGTTCCAATACACTTTTTTCTTTCAAAAAAAGGAAATGTGTGGACATTTTCATTGCGTATGTGTGCTTTATTGGTGTACAGTCCACAGTGTGCATGCCCCAGAGACACACAGTGCCCCAAGTGCAGTCTCCATGCGATGAACACCAGCCGTGTGTGCTAGAAGCAGTGGTTGATGATACTTTGGCGCATGGCACGCCCCTCCTGTACATCGCCTCCTCCATGTGGTGGCGCCCCATCTGCACCCTCCTCATCCTCATCCTCATCGTCAGGTGGTTGCAGTTCTGCGTCAGGGGGCAGGGGCACATTCCGTCTGACGCACATATTGTGCAGCATGACACATGCCATGACGATCTTTGCCACCTTCTCATGGCCATACAGGAGTGCCCCACCAGACCTGCTGAGGCTTCGGAACCGTGCCTTCAGGAGGCCGAATGTCTGCTCTATGACCACACGAGTACGTGTATGTGCACGGTTGAAGTCCTCCTCGTGCTGGTTCTGCGGGTTCCGGACTGGCGTGAGGAGCCACCTCTTCAGGGGGTAGGCTGCATCACCTGTATGTAGGCGAGAATGTATGTGTCAGTCATGTTGTCTGATCAGGAACATGATGTTCCACCATGGCTGGCATGGAACTGTTACCTTGGCTCACTTCTACATGCACTAATTGATTCACACTATGCAACCAGTATATGCTCATTGCTGCCATGGCCTGTTTTGCATGCCATCACCCTATGTATGCAGAGGGGTTTTGTGCATTGTGAGTGCCCTTCCTCTGTATCCGTTCTCTGTGTTACTCACAGGCCAGTGGAGTATGCATCATCCCCCCCCCCTTTCTGCCAGGTGGAGTATGCATCATCCCCCCCCCCCTTTCTGCCAGGTGGAGTATGCATCATCCCCCCCCCCCTTTCTGCCAGGTGGAGTATGCACTGGTACGTCATTCCCATGCCCACTTCCATGACATAGCACTCACCGAGTAGCCAGGATCTTGGGCCTGCATGTCGCTCCATGTAGCGTGGTATTGTGGAGTTCCTCAGGATCATGGAATCATGGGTTGATCCGGGGAATCGGGCACAACAATGTGTGATGATCTTGTTGGAGTCACAGACCATTTGCACGTTGATAGAGTGGAACTGTTTCCGGTTGCGGTACGGTACCTCCATGGCACGTGGAACCACCAATTCCACATGGGTGCAGTCGATGGCACCAATGCAACCGGGTATGCTGGCTAGTGCATGGAAACCCACTTTGGTGTTTGCAATCTCCTGGGCAGTCCGTGGTAATGAGATGTGGTCGTCTGTGTGCTTGAGGAGGGCATCGAGCACTTGGATGAGTGTTCGTGAGAATAATGGTTGTGAAATGCCATGCAGGTGCCCCACTGTGTGCTGGTAGGTGCCTGTGGCCAGGAAGTGGAGTACAGCCACTACCTTCAGTAGGGGGGGGATGGCGGTTGGACTTTCTATCATGCTGACGATGTCGTCGTGTATCATGTCTACGATGGCGGTGATGGTGTCCCGGTCCAAACGGTACAGGGTGTGGATCTGCTCAGCTGTGAGGTTGTTTGGATTGGCTCTGATGCGTGGGATTGGGGGCTGCCTGCGTGGTGGCACTGGCTGTGCTGGTGGGGCTTGCTGGGCCTGCCTTGCCCTCCTTCTCCTCCTGCGTCTCCTCTGTGCTGCCTGTTGTTGTTGTTGTCGTTGCTGTTGTAGTAGCACATGCATTGCTATCAGGTCCTCCAGCCCCAACATTGCTAGTCGTATTGGCATCATTGTGGAGTGTGACTGGGTGTGGGTAGGGGTGGGGTGTGCTCTTTTTGTACTCCCCTGAGTCTGTATTGCCTTCACCTGTGCTGTTTCTGTGCACCTGTGGCAGCTGCATTCACTTGAATTGGCCCTTTACGGTTGGTTCGCGATGGCGTTATTTGCACCATGGCGGTAAGGTACTTTGCGGCCTCGGTGATGGCGTTAGGTGCATGTCCGCTTGGGTCGGCATTTGCGTGCCTTTCCGCCATGGCGCTAAGTACGGTGTGGGCGGTCGCGTGCGCGCACCCTTAGCGCAGTTAGCGGCAGCGTTAACTACGATGCCGCTATTGGCATCGTAGTTTACGGTCAGGAGTCATGATCGGACCTGGCGGAAAACGATGGCGGTAAGCATTTACCGCCATCGTTTGTCACTTAGCGCCAGGGTCGTAATGAGGCCCTTTGATATGTGCTCCCTGCTGATTTGCACTGACATAGTTGCACCTTGCAGGCTTCAGCAGTGATTCTTGCACCCTGTGACATCTGCACTCTGCTGGTTTAACCTGTGGTTTTGCACCCTGTAGGTTTGCACTATGACATCCTGACCATAGTAAGGTTGAACAATGAAACAAGTGACAAAGAGTAGGTGTGTTTCAACAAAGTGTGTTTATTGTTTGGTAAATCAGGGAAGGGGTTGGGTCAAACTTGTGTAGGAACTAGGGGAATAGCAATACATATTAAGGTTGTTCCTGCTGAAACGAAGTTATGGATGGGACATCCCAAAGTAGGAGATGCCTAGTGCCTAGTGTATCCTAAATCTATCATCGGGTTTGTAACCTAGTCTTAGAGAGTCCTTGTCGCCCCAGGGACACCCTATTCTACAAAGCAATGTCCCAAAGGGGTAGCCCACAGAAAAATCGTAAACCTATTCCTAACAAGCCTTCTGGTTAACCCTATTCTAAAACACAAATGTTTCAAGTCTAGATAAACAAAATCTTTAGCAAAATCCTATATGTAAGTGTCAAGACCTAGACTACTACTCAACATAAAGGACGTTATCCTGTGTAGGCTCATTCAGATATTACTTGCAGCCTTGACCCTTCTTCAGTCTTCCTGCTTTCCTGATGCACCGTTAGACCTCTCCCAGGCCTCCTCACTTCCAAGCTTCACTCTTAGGTGTCTCCTCTGCCTCTTTTCTTCTAGCGTGTACTCAGCATTACTGCAGCACATCTCGCAGTCCTGTTGGGTCTCTCCCCAGCACCTGGTCATTCATGATACAATATAGGTCTCTGCAAGACATGTTTATTCTTGGTAGTGAGGATAAGTCTCTCTCAGATCTCTTGGTTTTTTAGTCTTCAACTGATAGGCATTTCCAAACCCCTTAGTTTTCCAGCATTCCAGTAATAGATCCCTCTCAGAACTCTTATTCCGCATATCAATCATAAAGCTCTAGTTTCCTATCATTCAAGGTTCAGGTCTCTCAGAGTCCTATGGTTTCTCAGCATTTAATATTCAGGTTACATGTCTTTATATTGAAATATTTTATATTGAATGAACATATCTCGAATATTTTATATTGAAAACTTTTATAGTGAATGCACTTTTAATATTTTTTTGGGCGGGTCCCCCCAAATCCCTGTTATCCACCCCTAAAAATCACCCACTGTGACTGTTTCCCAAAAATATTTAACCCTTTACTGCACCCCTAAATGCATTCACTATACACGTTTTCAATATAAAAGTTTCGATATATAATCATTCAATATAAAATATTTCGATATAAACACTTCATACCATTCAGGGTCTCTCCTACAATTCTGGTTTCTCATCATTCTTTTTTGTGCAAATTCAATATTCAGATGGCAAATAGACCTTTGGTTTCTCAGCATTCAATGTTCACCTCTCTCATAGGCCTCTAGTTCCTCATAATTCAGTATTGACCTCTCTCATAGGCCCCTAGTTTCTCATAATTCAATATTCAGGACTCTCTTAGACCTCTGGCGTTAGGCATACCCATGTGTCAGGGTAGCAAGTATCATCTCCAGTAAAGTGGCCACCTTTTTTTAGCAGGGAGTGGTGAGGAACATGCCCGTCTTCGTCATGTCTGCCTCTACTTCTGATCAATTAATTCTGCCCCCTTTATACTGCCTCACTGGTGAATGTATTTGTGCCAGCTCTGATAATTGTCTGGGGTGCTAGGTTGCTATGTTGTGTACTTGTTAAATAATTAGTATTAAAAATTCAGAATAAATGAAATATGAAATTACAGTAAATATATTTATGCTTAACATGATATTTGAATATCAAAGTGTCAGGTTTCACGCTCGAACCTGGTCCATCTGGAACAAGTGGAAGAGGAATAGACAAAGTTTGCCAACCAGGATCAAAGCACTCTGCCTGCCTGCAAAAGGCCAATCACAAGATGGCGCTCATGCTATTCACGTAGATCACGCTGTCGGCACGTCCAGTGGTGGGCTCAGCCTGCAAGCACAACAAAACACCAAGGATTCTGGTAAGCTATGCGTCGCAACTTTCCGTTGCCCTGACACTGTGTTTTTCCTTGGCGCTCTGTGCCTTTTTTATTCTTGCTTCAGTCTTTCTGATCCTCCAGCCATCTCTTTTCGCCTGTTCCTTACTTTTATTCTGGATCCTGTCCTCGGTTCTGAGGCCATTCTGTCCGGGGGAATTTTACTCTGCTACTTGCCTTACTGCCGACCTGCCTACCAGTGGATTCTAGCATATTTTAACATCTCTACAAGTCCACTGAATCTGATGGAACTCTGCATCTACCTTCTCACAAAGGTTTTTTTTCTTGGGTGTGGCCTTTTGGATAGCCTTTGCGCTCCGGTTTCTCAGGGAGCTCTGGCTTCCAGAGAGGACTAGACTTTCTTCCACGACTCGCGCTGCACCGCAAGACCCAGGTAAGGCGTTCGCCTGAAACAAAGAGAACATTGAACAAAGGTAAAATACAAATTGATTATTACTGTAAGGTAAAGTATATTATTACAGCAATAGTTAATACAAATGGTAAGAACAGGGTGAACAAACAGGACAAACAGAGAGACAATAGGAGAAGAAGGGGGATGTCATAAACAGTATTAAATATATAACAATATAATTCAAAGGAGGTATAATCAGTTATTATTGAGATAATTAGTAAAAACTTTCCACTTTCTAATGAATTTTGGCATGCTCTCATTTGAATAAGCAGCACATTTTGCAATTCTGTGTATACAACAGATAAAGTACCACCATGGTAAGAATGACAAATTAGCACACATTTTCCAATTAGACAAAAATTTGACGAACTCCAATGCCGAAAAAGAGATTGTAGAAACTTGGCAAATAAATTGACTCCATATTTGGGTTGATGAGAATTCCAAATATCAACCTACCAAGAGTTAATGGTTCATGAAAGTTGAAGATATTTTGTAAACATTTCCAAACCCTTTGCCAAAAAGTACATACAAATGTACAGTTATAAATAACACACACTAAATCAGCATTAGGGGAGTGTCAAGACCAACAGCTATAAGAAATGTTCATAGGAAGCTAAGCAATTCTCTTTGTGGTTAGATAAACTCTAGTTTGAGTTAAATGAGCTGCAACTCAAGTACCATAGTATTGCACCCAAATTTTATTCCAGATATCCGGGGTGGCATGCATTTTCCAATCTCTCTCTCACTCTTTTATAATATTAGTTTCAAGCATATTTCTATCATCAGATTCATTAAGTAAAGAGTAAAACTTTGCAGCTCTTGTTGAGAAATAATTATCTATTAATAATAAAAACGTAATATTTCTATCATCGGATTCATTAAGTAAAAAGTAGAATTTTGCAGCTCTTGTTGAGAAATTATTATCTATGCATTCCAATGGCGCACAATAAATTAATAGTGATAGGATCAAATCTAATGAGAATGAGTTTATTGCACCAATTAAAAGTATTATCAATGTCAGCTGTAACATAAGAGCATTCTAAACATTTGCTCCAGGCGGTTTGAAAAGAACCAGTAGAGGGAATGGTTTCATGTTTGGCCATAAAGTTGTTAAAAGAAAGGGAGGTAGGCTTAATGTTGCAATTCATTTAGCCTCAATGTTAACCCAAGTAAAAGCATCATTCATGTGATTTTCGTTATTAAGACAGATTATTAAGACAGATTACAATTAGCCGCAGAATGAATCCTCTGCTGTACATGATAGAATCAGGGAATTTAACACCACCATTATTCCTAGAAGATTTGCATTCATTTAAAGCAATTCTTTGAGTTTTGTTGTTCAAAAGGAATTTAGATAGCAAGCGATCAAGTGTTCTAAAGAATTTAGAAGGGATGGATAGAGGGATCATGGATATCATATATAAAATAATGGGACTAAGAGTTTAATGGCATCAAGATGGCCCCAACAGGTTAGGTATGATGGAGACCATCTTGCGATCATATATTTTATTTATTCAAGGATTGATTAAGTAATTAAAGTAGTGGTTGTTTCAATAGCTTTTTAAATGAGAATACCAAGATATTTAATAGATTCAGGGCCCCATGTCATTCCATATCAAGGAATATTTGATAAAGAGTCAGCATTGATTAATGTTAGTATTTCTGATTTGTCTTAATTTAGTTTATATCCAGAGAACTCATCAATAGTAGCTAATAAGTTGTAAATAGACTGAGAGGTATTAGATAAATATAGCAGGGAGAGTGATTAGATAAATATAGTAAAATATAATCTGCATATGCTGATAGCTTTATTGATGCTCCTCCAATTTGAAGATACTAAAGCTAAAATAAAAAGCATAGGGCATAAGGGACATCCTTGTTGGGTTCCTCTGGAAATGGCGAAAGACTGTGAAAGGGCATTATTAACAAAAGGTTGTGCAGAAGAAGAAGAGGAATAGAATACATTTTTAAAAAGTAGGTCCGATGCTATGCAACTTTAAGCAATCAAACATAAAAGACCATGAAAAATGGTCAAAAGCTTTTTCAGCATCAGGAGTAAGCAAAATTAGAGGTACAGTGGATTTCCGGGATGCGAAAAGTATATTGAAAGGAGTTTGGTATTAGAAGAGGCATAACAACCTTTTATAAAGTCTTTCTGGTCAACATGGATACATTTTGGCATGCAGTATTCTAGTCTAATAAATACAGTTCTTCTCAAAGTTAATTAAATTAATTGGGCAGTCAAACTTTTAATGAGCAAGGGATCTTTATCAGGCATAGGAAAGGGTATTAGTAAAGCTTCTCGAAAAGTGCCGAAATGATCATAAAGTTCATGGAGTTTAGGAGAAAGTGTAACTTCTCAGTTTGCCCTCATTTTAGCTTTGACGACATTTTTGATTAAAAAAATCTTTTTGGATCTAAGCAAGGTGATGCAACAAGGTGAACAGGACCTGAGTTTGGTATGGGATTTTTAAGTAATATAATAAGGCCTAATGTATGTGAATTGAATTAAATGTATTTTAGATTGTATCTTCTTATCCTTCCCTTCCTGTTATTTTCTTCTTGCTGTATTGATAAAGTGAACATGGGTGGGCAACACTTTTATTATGCATTTCTATGAATTCTGTATTTGTAGATTGAGGGATTTTATGAAAACATGCTATTTGTATGGAATTTTTATATTCATATTGAATTGTTTTATTTTTAATATGTTATTTAGTGTGTACAGTTGAAATGTAAACTGTAACATACAAATAAAAACAATTAAAAAAGAAAGTGTTTCAATAAATGTTTTGTTAAAATCAATCTAAAATTCATCAGGTCCTTGTGTTTTCCTGGGTTTAAGGTCCTGTATAGCCTTTGTAAGTTCTAGTAAGTTGATAGGATCATAGAGAGAGCCTACAGTTCTTCTTCTCAAAGTTAATTAAAGAAGTTGGATGGTCATTTTTTAATGAGCAATGGATCTTTTTTAGGCATAGGAAAGAGTATTAGTAAAGCTACTCAAAGTCTCTAAACTTGTCTTGGGTAAACATATGATCAGAAAGTTCATGGAGTTTAGGAGAAAGTGTAACTTCTCAGCTTGCCCTCTTTTTAGCTTTGACTACATTTTTTATCAAAATCTTTTTGGATCTAAGCAAGGTGATGCAACAAGGTAAACGGGACCTGAGTTTGGTATGGGATTTATAAGTAGTATAATGATGTCTAATGTCTGGTAATTGAATTAAATGTATTTTAGATTGTATCTTCTTATCATTCCCTTCCTGTTATTATCTCCTTGCTGTATCGAGAGAGTAAAGTGATTATGAATTATTATGAATTCTGTATTTGCAGATTGAGGGATTTTATGAAAATGTATTTGAATGGAATTCTTTATACTTATATTGACTTGTCTATTGAATTGTTTTCTTTTAATATGTTATTTAGTGTGAACAGTTTCAATGTAAATGTAACACACAAATAAAAAAAATTAAAAAATAAAGTGTTTCAATAAAAATAATTGAAAATTCATCAGGTCCAGGTGTTTTCCCAGGTTTAAGATCCTGGGAAGCCTTTGGACTTCTAGTAAGTTGATGGGATCATTGAGAGAGGTAAAGTGAGTTGAACTTGATGAAATCGTATTATGTTTAGACAGTAACTGATTTATTTCTGGAATTTTGATGGAAGGATCAGCAGTGTAAAGATCTAAGTATACATCTAGAAATGCATTACTAATGTCAGTCTTAATGATAATGAATTTACCCGATGAGTCAGTGATGGAAGAGATTATAGATTTTTCTTTTTTAAGTTTTAAATACGAGGCCTAATGTGTGTGCTTTGTTAGAGCCTCCATCACATTTAGCTTTTATTCAAAGAATGGAATTGCAAGCCTTTTCTGTGCAAATCTTATTAAATTCTAGATGTTTAGTTATTAATTCTCTAATGGTGAAATCCGAAGCATTACTATAATATGAGGTTCCAAGTGATTTGTTAGTATTAAGTAAATCATCAGAGATTGTATTATTTTGCTTTTCTTGAAAGCTAGACATTGGATGATGAAACCTCTAAATGAGACCTTAAAAGCATTCCGGTTAGTATGAATGGATGTGTCATCAGCTCGATTGTTATTAAAACATTCAGAAATATAACCATTGGGTCTCTGAATAAAGACGGGATCTTTCAAGAGATAAGAATATCCATCTGGATACATTGTTAGAAGTAGGTTCCCATTCAAAGGAGTAAGAGACCAGGGCGTGATCTGAGATAGTTAAGGTCTTATGTCTCGATTTTGTAAGGCATTTAGTAATGATGAACATCAAAAATATAATCTATCCTCGAAAAAGATTGGCCTGGAAGGGAAATTAAGGTGAATTATTTTCGGTCCGGGTGACAAAATTGCCACATGTAAAAGAAAATGAATGTTTTCTTTAAAATTCCAAAAACTTTTACAAGATTTTGACTAAAATAATCTAGCATCTGATTTGCAGTCCAGTTTGAAATTGTAAATCTGATTTCTGCATCCACAGATAATTAATTTATCAAGACCCCTAGTAATTAACTTTTGTTTAAATTCACTCCAATATAAAGGGTTAGAGGCAGTAGTACCATATATGTTCACAATGGTAAAAAGAAATGTTGTTAATACTGGCTTCAATAATTACCCAACAACCATCTAGATCTTTTTCTTCTCCAGTTAGGTGAAAAGTCACATGTTTGTTCATAAGAATAGCAACACCACCTTTTTCCAAAGCGTGGCCAAGATGAACAGATGACCCACCCACAGCCTTTTAAGTTTTTTGTTTTCCTCTTCTGATTCCAGATGCATTTCTTTGATGCAGGCTATGTGCATTTTGAATTTGGATAATTGAGACAATCTTTTGGCATTTAACAGGGTTATTGAGACCTTTAACGTTCAACTTCAAAACTCATGAACATTCATAAATTGAAGATGTATAAATGAATATGATAAAAATAACAGTGAAACATTAGGAAATGTGTATCAAACTCGGTATCATTAGCATTAATACACTTAAGGGAAGAACAAAAAAGAAATAATCAATGCAAGAGTATTAGCTGAAATAGGGATTTTGAGGATAAACCGAAATGGATGAAAGGCAAAATGTGAAGCAGAATGAAAATATCAAGAATATAGAGAAGAGTATGAGTAAGGTAGGAGCGATGAATAGTAATAAGAAAGAGAGACAGAGTGAAGTAGTTACATATTCTGGGAGTGCCAGTGGTAAGAGAAACAGTGGCCATAATCCCACAATAGGGAATTAGATATAGGGTCCGCCAAATCACGGCTTCGGCTGATTACCCCCCAGCACTGCCCATTCTGGCATTCCCGAATGGGCTCAGTGGGGAATGGGGATTTCCCATTCCGCCAAACCTGTGATCCGGCACTAATAGCACTGGGGGGTTTGGCGGTAGGGCTGTTAACGCCAGCGCTAATAGCGCCGGTGTTACCGCTCAACTCGTGGTGAGGCCCATGGACTTTTGGATTCCGCAAGAATGATAATTCTTGCAGGATCAAGAAGAATATATCTAATTGCAATTTTTTTTAAGGCAGGTCTCATGTCGATAAATCTTTTTTTGTTTTGTTTGAATAGCCTTGGAGCAATCAGGAGAAATGAAGATTTTCTGGCCTGCAAATATGATAGAAGGTTGTTTTCTGGCAGCAGACACAACTAGACGAGGCTGTTGGCGCCTCAGTAAGTAGACAATTAACGGTCTAGGTGTAGTATTATTTGAATTAAAGAGAGGCTTAATTCTACGGGCTCCCTAAAGTTCAAAAGGAGGCAAAAAGGAAGTTTCCAAAGTTTTAGGAATCCAATTCTCTGTGAAGTTGATTCGATCAGTATTCTCTGATTTCTCCAGAATCCTGAACATTGTCTCTTCTATTTCTGTCATCAAGTTCAGTGATATCTGTTTCAAGCGGCACAATTCTTTGTTAGATATTTTCAAGGACTTCAACTCCGTCCTCAACAAATGAGACACGTTCTTCAACTTCTCCTACTCTTCTGAAATCATTTTCATTTCGTTTTTGAAAGAATGGAAGTCTTCTTGCATGAATAGTGAGCGGCCATCAAGCATAGTAATTGACGAGTGAATATTGGATAACTCATTAAGTATTTATTCCACTGCCACATTTAAGGCGGACAGTTCATTAGTAGTAATTAGCTTACAAGAATCTTCCTTGGCTGTTGCCATGTTGAGTTAAAAAGTATTTGACGTGGAAGTAAAGCACATTTTTTGCAAGAAAAAGCATTTATCCCTCAAGTATTATTTCTTTAATTTTGCTGGTTGTAGTAATATAAGTGGTCAGCAGGTGATGACCATGAATAGGCCAAAGAAGTCACGGCACGACAATGAAGAGGTATTGAAAAGGCAGCAGAACAGAAATAAAATTCAGAACTCAACTACGAGAACCAGCAGAACAGTCCTTAAGAATCCCCTGCTTAGGTAAATCCAATGCCCCTACACCACCCCTGTACTAGCTCTGACCATACCGCACCATCATCAGGATATGCCAGGAAATAATATGCTAGCCCCTTCATAACCCACTACATTACACACTCCCCTGATGAATACATGTAGCATCATAGCTACCCATGCTTCCAACCACACATCTGGATTCTATCAACCTACCGAGGTCCACGTGACAGAGGCACTCAGAGGCTTGTCCTACATTGATAACCCATCCTATCGTCTGCAATCACCATTTAGGTAACCACACCAAGATCTCTCCTCAACAGATCTTCCACAGATCTTCTTCTGAATACCCAGGACAGGAGCAAAAATCCTGAATCCCAAGAGGAACTGCCTAAACCTCCTCAAGGCAGCAACCAGGTCTCCTGAACCTCCCTCCTCACCCTGGGTGAATAGTCATTGGGAGAGCATAAGACAACCTCAGATCCAAACTCATCAGGATAGAAAAAACTATCAGACCAAACCATGGCAACGTGGTGAAACCTGCCAATGAGAAACCTATGAGATCGTCCATTCAGAACAAAATGAACCACCTGTCTCATTTATTTTATTTATCGGGTATTTATAATGCGTCTATACACAATGTGTTTCAACACCCGATCACTAGGACATTCTCTTGTAGGGCGAAAATTACATCTTCTTTATCACTGAGACCTTGCTGATGAACGATTATTTTCCAGTCTTACATGAGGAGACCCCACTATCATTCAAGGCGTTTTTTATAAACCGGAGGGGCAGGACGGGAAGGAGTGTTGTCATTATACACAAGATTCACCCACATGGTGACGCTCATCTTCTGACCTACTGCCCCACTTACTTCAATCCACATTTCATAATTTCAAGAACCTAGGAACTAACCTTTCTGTGGGCAGGGATATTTGGCCATCTTGGTAGGTTATAACCTATAGCTAGAAAGGAAATTCAATAACTAGGCCAGGTACCAACCATCAAACCTAGAAGTGCTGCAATTCAAACAACTAATGATAGGCCACAACCACACAATGGGAGACACACTATATGTATTATTCTGCAATTAATGGCCTGATCCACAAAATCATTTTATAATGGCGCAATCCAGGGCTTTAAGTGGGCCGGGGCCTGCCGGGGCCGGGCCCCGGCAGTCTCCAAAAAGTGGGACTGAGCCAGGGCCCCCCCTTCCACTGCACGCAACATTGGCGGGATGCATTATCCCGTCGCGGCGGTAGCCGCGACGGGAGATGCGCCTGCCATGAAGTCAGGCGATCTGACAGAAGTGGCCGTAACCACAGCGATGCTGTGCCTGGCTGCCACTTCTGTAAGTCATAGTAACTGCCTCTAGTGACCTCTCGTGCGAGGGGTCACCAGAGGCAGTTACTGTCCCTTTGTTTCCCCAGGTCGCCGAGGCGTCTTTAACCCTCGGCGAACCTGGGGATTCCTCGACATTTTTCGAGGTTTATGAAAGATGGCTTGAAAAGTACACAATTCAAGCCATCTTTTATAAAGCTTTGCCGACGGACAATTTTGTCCGTAGTCAAAGCTTTATAAAAGATGGCTTGAATTGTGTACTTTCAAAGCCATCTTTTATAAAACCGAAATGTTTAAAAAAAAATGGCCTGAAAAGTAGGCAAACCGTAAGGTATGCACACACACATATATATGCATGTTATATATCTGTGTGCGTACCTTACTATGGTTTGTGTACCATAGTAAGGTACGCACACAGATATATAACATGCATATATATGTGTGTGTGCATACCTTACGATTTGCGTACGTTTTAGGCCACGCCCCCCACAAGCCACGCCCCCAAATGAGGGCCCCCCCCCTCGATTTCTTACCCCACTTAAAGCCCTGGCGCAATCCCATTTAAAACGCTCTGTGAATCAGGCCCTAAAAATTAATTACCGTTTCTTCCCCCTTTTCACACTCATGGGGAGACCACTTTGCAATATCGTTGAGGATCCACGCCCCAACAGTCACTTTTTAAAAGCATCTAAGTGCATCACTCACAGTAATAAAGTGGTTACAAGCACTCTATTTTGTACCATGAGTGCACAACCGATCCCGTAAGCAACCTTTCACATACACAGATTAGCAGAGTTTAGCCGCTCTCTTGCCAGGATTTCTCAGCACTGTCAACACCAGCAATCTAGTAGAATAACTAGAGGACCCAAACACACAAGCATCTACAAAACCATCCTGGAACAACCAGAGTTTGCACACCTTGTTTAGATTTTATTAAACAGTTGCAATGAACAGGGAATTGTCACAGGATCCTTGAAACAGCACATCTCCAACTGTTTCTTAAAAAGCAGGCAGCATTCTCCATCGACCATGGACGTCATTTAGGGGTCGCCAGGGGTTGCAATTGCGACCGCTGAGGTCTCCCTTGCTACCCCTAAAAAAACGTTTAAATTGATGTTCATGTGTCTCTTTGTTTCTGGAGTGGCTGGTTTTCTGATAGCTGTAGCCGGTAAGATAGCTCAGTGGGTTGAGCGCTGGCTGCTGGAATGTGTGTGTGATCTGCAGGTTCGTCTCCCAGCAAGGTCAACTGAGCCTTTCATCCTGATGAGGTTGATAAATGAGTACCAACACAGGTTGAGTTATATTGTATGTGTATTTGTTTTATACGAAGCGCTTAAGCGTAAGTGCTATATAATAACACATTATCATTTGGCCTTGGAAGTCTGCTTGCATTCACAGTAATTTGGTAATATGAGCCTATACGCACTGATATTAAAGATACATATGGTGATCCTTTCTTGTATGAAATATATATCACTTTACAGTGATATCGCAACCATATTTTTCGTCGTAGTGTACTTAGACATAATGCTTTGGGATGCCACTTCCTGTTTTGTCGAGGGGTGAAAGGTTGTATTCCATTGCTTCCTGTGATGTCACTTCAGGGTGGGGTTGAATCAGAGGTCAAGGGTCGTTTGATGTCACTTCCGCTGACCCTGGCATTTTGGTGAAATGATGTCCCTGCCATCGACCCTGCCAACTGCTGCCCTTCAATGCTTTTTGCTAAAGTTCTTCAAAAAATATTCTATCAAAAGCTTTTTGTGCATGTGGAATTTAGTAAACTCCCTCATCAGCCGAAACGAGGAGTCGGACCAATGAGAGGAACACAATCTAATCTTTCAGTTTCAGCGATCTCTGACAACCGAAAGGACAATGTGGACAGTGACACTCCTAGCTCCTTCATCCTTGTATATATCTCTGCTGCTTTTGACACAGAAACAAAACCCTGACCAACAGACTAACTGAGGTTAGAGCAAACAACATAAGATGTATTATCTAATTTCCCTCACACAGGATGCAAATAAACCACCTGCCTCGTTTCAGGGCAAGCCTGCTGAACATCATGTGTGGCATCCCTCGGGGATACACCCGCTCACCCTTTCATCATTTATATGCCCTCCTTTTCAATATCATCTGCAATCAAGGAATGGCCTGCTAGAACTAACACACACATCATCTAACAACCAAATATCATACTCAAACGAGCCTTAGCAATGCCAACAGCTTGGGCGTTTGTGTAGGCATGGGCACTGCTGTAGTAGTATTAACTGGCTATTGATGGTAGCAGGTACAAAAAGTGCTGGCATTTAATAGCAGTGCCTGGCAGGTGCCAGGTACTTATACACAAGCCAAAACTGTTCACTTTGCCCATGCCTGTTTTTAACAAGACTTCAGTGAAAGACAGGCATAGTGCTTGTAAATAGAGTGGCTGAAGCTTGAACTGGTTAAGACAGTTTTATTACACCAGTGGTGTGAAGTCATTAATTCTCAGAGGACTGCTTTGAGAAAACACTGCAGACACTTTGAGTGAACGTTTGATGGTACAGCTTGATTAAAGCAAGCTCATTCCCATGAGGACAGGGCCGGTGCAATGCTTTTTGCCTCCCTAAGCAAAATGTAATTTTGCGCCACCCCCACTGACAACCCGATGTGTCCTGAATGTACAGTCCCCTCAGGCCAGATATGTCCTCCGCACCTCACATGCATGCCTTGCCCACTACGTTCACAAGCTGCAGTTTCTTCATAACGTTTTAAATCTTTTCATAACAAGGTTAAATGAAATCACTCTCTCTTAAACACACACAATATATAATATACAGGCTGGACTGGAAACCATGAGTAGATCAGGAAGGATTAGCAATACAAATAAGCAGAATCACGAATCATCAATGATATCAGTAGAATTGATAGTAATGACCCACAGACATCCCCTTCCCACATTCCCATGTGTGCCTCTGGGAAGCATTTCTCATGGCTACTGTGAGACCATTTTATTGCATACAGTTGGCATCTATTTAAAGGCTGTTGGAAGGAGGCTATCACTTCCTTCCACCAACCCACTGGCACTCTGCAAGCACCCCACTTTGGAAGTGGAACTTCAACTGGCTTTGCTTGCTGTATCTCTGCCTCTTCCCTGCCTCCACCTACAGACTTTAGGCCTCCACCCAAGAGAGTGGCAGAAGCTGCTGCTCGAGTCACTGAAAGTGAGAGCGTGTTATTGGCTGTCAGTAGTTTTGCTACCACCACCGCTAGGTTTGAGTGGTGGTAGCCCCCTCACATCTTCTTTTCAGATATCAGGATTGGCAGAAAAATATCCTTTGCTTGACTTGATTCACAGGTGAGTGGCGGGAATACCTGTGGCATCTCAGAGATGGAGATAAGAACAGGAGTGTGCCATCCCCACACTACCCAGGCACCATCTGGTGTTTCAGGGAATCCACTTGGAGAGCATTCTTTAACCAGGCTGATGACCATCAATTGGCTGCAAATAGGGCCAGATACAAAATGGGACACTGTATCTGCCTCCCAGCCAGTCGCCACAAGATGGAATGGAGATGTGGTGAAAGCTTCCCCCGGGTTTTCTAAATAGGGGCTTTAGTGCACTGTGGAGCTGGGAGTTTTAACCCATTTTACGGGCCCAAAGTTCTGAAAAAAAAGTTCAATTTCTCACAACTGGCCAAATATTTCTCTCATGATACCAGTCAGTTTGCTGGCTAAAGTAATTCATTGTGTTTCATGTATGTGTGCCATGCCACCTTCTCACTAAACGGGTACAGCACTGACAGGAACAGTGCACACTTCAATCACGCACAGAAAAGACAAAACATGCAGCAGAAGTTGAAACTTCACTGACATACAGGAAAGGTACCCTATGGGTATCAGCTCAAGAGACCCGCGCACAAATAACAGAACCTGCATAGAGAGCAGCAATGAAAGCTTCCATCACACACTGGACAGATACATCATGGTCAGCAACTCTGCAAGCTACAATCACACACCAAAAAGGTACAGCAGGGGAAGCAGCAGGTCCTAACTCCCTGACAGGCACCCATAAGTCACAGTAAAGGCAGCAGTGCTATAAGGTGTCCAAACGTACACACTTTCCTCACAAATACAGCATACGCAGTTACTATATGCATAGGACCAGCACAGTCTTCCCTCAAATATAGACCAAGCTATTGCAAGCTTTCCTTAAAATCCACTGCATGGGCTGGGCCAGTGGATGCTTTCCGCAAATGGGAACAGCATGTGCAGGGTCCCTACACGCTCCCATTACAACCTAGTATACATACAGCATGGACATGGCCACTGTAAGACTCCATCCCGAATAGATACAACATGTATACAACAAGAACAAACGTGCCTCACAAATGGTCCAGCATGGTCAAGTGGAAGTTGCCTCAGAAAAAAGTAAATGCAATCATCCCTCACAAACAAGTACAAGTATAGAGTGGACAACTCAGTGTATGTTTCCCTCACAAGTGCAGCATGAACAACTCTATTACATGGTTTCCTAACAAATGGGTATATAAACAGCGGCATGGGTAAGCTTCCCTCACAAACAGGTACAACATGGGCAGGATCAGTGCAAGTCCTGTGCAAACAGGTTCTGGCACGCAGGCCAGTGCCAGTTTTAAGTTTCCCTCACAAATATTCACAAGTGCCGTATTGGCAGAGCAACTGATTGCAAGGGCATGTGCACACTTGGCGCAAATTGGTACATGTATGGAACATACAGAATCAGTGCAAGCTTCCTTCAAACACTGGTACAGGTACGGTATGTGCAAAGCCAGTGCATGTTTTCCTCCAAATCGAGTACTGGTGCAGCACGGTCAGAGCCAGGGTAAGCTCCTTCAACAGACAACTCGCACTGCATAGGCAGTGAAAGTGCAAGTTTCACTTGCAAAGAAAGGGTACAGCATGAGCTCTACACCCATGCAGCCTGCTAGCTTCCATGCATGTGCAAATCATTTCTTCCACATAACACTCTAACTTAATCAGCAGCTCTTACCAGTGACTGTGTGCTGGCTGAGGAGTAGATCAGGTACAAGCGGTGGACTGTGAAAACCTGCCTGCTTTCTGCACTCTGTCTCATTACCACATTTACGTTTGAGGGGGTGAAAGGGTATCCAGGAGAGGAAGTTGAAGTGGTAAGCACAGATGTAAGCTGCACAAAATGCACATACACATACACTTGCCCATTGCAGAAAGTCTCCACTCCCAAGTCTGCCCAGTATGCACACTAGCTGATCTCAGGCTGTCCAAGGAGGTGAGAGGCGACAGCCAGGGAGCAAGTCATAAGACTTCAGGGCAGTGCAGCTTGGACGGATCATATGTGACGCTTTGGATTGCAAGTGCATTACAGGCAAAGTGCCATCAGCATCCTCTATGTTCAATGGAACCTCCAGTGGATTATTAGTTTCTCCGGCCCTGTTCTTAAATAACATCAAATTGAGGGGTCCAACCTTTTTTCAATCATCAAATTGCTAGTATGACCTTCCAAAATGTTCAATTGGTGTAATACTCTTCACTGTAATTTTAATGTTTGGCCAGCATTTTAACATCAGAAGACCCACATAAAACTTTGACAGGTTGAGTGATATGCATTTACCCTCACATGCACATATTCTCAGCGATCATGCTTATCTTGGATGTATAACCTGCACTGGATAGAAATATACTGGCAAAGACAGGAAGGTTTCACCTCCATGGTTCAATATTGCTGTGAAAGTTAGCACACAAAATTACAAATTAATTGTTCAGCTTTGTTAGCTTTACAAGTAGCACTAGATAATGCTTGCAGCTGTGTATTCATCCAGATGTAAAGAATGTCAACTTTCAAGTTGGGTGTGTGCCCATAATAAACTCTATTTATTCATGAACATCTTTTAAAGTTGCATGAATAATTATGCATTACTTCCACTTGAGAGGAAACACTGCTACAATTCTATTATAGGGTCAGTACTCTGAGTTGCCTAAAGTCACATTCATGAGATTTTTCATGCTAATGAAAGTGTTTCAGGAGCACAGCACACTTTCACCTGTTCTGAGATTACGTGGGTAAGGCCCTTCAACTCCTTGTTGCTGAACTTGCATGAGGCCCTTACACTCACCCCATCTCCCTCCTGTTCCTACCTGTTAGGTATACTTCGCCTGGCCCATGCTCTGCTGCCAGAAGCTCCAGGATGATTATACCATAACTCTTTACTTACCTGGTGTAAGTGCCCCATTTGTGATCCCTTTGTTTCATCAAAACTTCTTCCTGCTGATCCTCTATGCTTTTATTTGAGCTAAACCATTTATTGTGCTGCTCAAAAACGTGTCAATACACTACCATGTAGAGAATCCGAGAAATGTGAGCACTGTTATTGCCAGCTGAGCACTACCTAATTGCAGGACATTATAAAGCTACTTTAACTCTGATTCGTTTACATCTCTTTTGTACTTTATGAAAGCAGAGGGGAAAACCCTGTTCTTGGCACCCCCTGCTGGCCAGCACCCTAGGCAGTGACCCAGTTTGCCTAGTGCTTGCACCAGTCCTGTATGAGGAGGTGTTTTGGACGGGGAGGCGCAGGAACTGGGTGGACATGGCCATAGGGATTAGCATAACCATGGGCAGTCAATGGGTGGGTTAATACCTAAACGGCACCTACAAGCTTTGTGTCCCTCATCATATGCCATTCTCGCTACCTGTACTCTAATTGAATAGTTTTGGCTTATAGGTGACGCTAAAGAGACACCTAATAGCTCAAGCTAAACCATCTTTAATAGGTCCTGACCAAAACATTAACTCATTAACTCCTCAATGACCAAAACAGATTAAAAATAAGCCTGGATAAAACGGTTCCATGTGATAATGTCCCTGCAAAAAGGTTGCCATGCAAATAATTTGCCGATAAATGGCAGTTTTCAGCGGAGACATTATTACATGGAACATCCGGAGTACATCCCCGCAAACCCCAAAACCTTTCTTTTTTTTCCAAGGAGAGTGGGGGACACCCCCGCAACCCCACTCCCCCTGCCCCTACATATATGGTCACATATAATGTTGCCACAAACCTTTCCCAGCGACATTATGTACGACGACAATATATATATATATAAGGACATTATTACCTGATACCGATAAAACAGAATCAATGATCTGCACAGCAAAGTCATTAAACATAATCATGGTCCCTTAGCCAGAAAAACACCTCAGGATTATTATGAACACATCCCTTTCACTGGAGCTTCAGATCAATGCACTAGTTAGAAACTGCTTTCTCCACTTCAGAGTGAACAGATGAATCATGTCAAATGTGTCAGCCCCACTCAGTAACATTGCGAACCTCATACTGGTACTATCAAGACTGCACTATGCCAAAGGTGTTACAAAGACCTTCTTAACTACCTTCGGAAAAAAGCATCCAGAGAGAAGAAAATGAAGCAGCAAGACTCCTACTTAAAATGAAAATATAGCAAGACATTGCCACTGCCCTCCAACACAGCCCTGAAAAACAATCAAACACAGCATTCAATTCAAGGCAACCTGCATGGCCCACCAGGCATTCCACGACAGAGGAACAGAAGTCATTTTGAAGAAATTCATCCCATATGTCCCAGGGGAGATACTACAACCCAGTGAGGCTGCCTTCGTGAGAGTCTATCAGTACAACATGGAAAGGTTTGGGGATTACCTTTACTGTCATGACCACAAACCTCTGGAACGCCATGCCCAGACAACTTTGCATACAGGAGGCCCGCTTCACCCTTCAGAAATTACTGAAAACCTGTCTAAATTCCAAACCGAAAGAAGGAAATATAGCACAAAGACCACGCAGATCACCTGAAGGCCAGACTGACTTAAAGCTCACAAAGCCCCAAGCAGGCATCGACTGGTCCAGTGCCATCAACTAACATCACTGAGTTCACTGGTTAACAGGCCTAGAGACATGTGGGCCCACCTACATGACACAATACAGATACTCCATCAATTTCCAAAGGAAATTAGGAACCTCAGATACCTGAAAACTAGGCTAATTTAGCATAAACACTTTTTGGTGCTGCTAAGTCAAATGGTTTGGTAACAAAACACTGCACAGTGCCTCTAGGATAACACCTCACCTTGGAGAATAACTCCTCAACACAACACCAACGTAAACCAGAGATTGTCACCCATTGCACATTGAAACAGATAACCCACGATTCCCATAAACTCTGTAAGCTAGCATGCACACAAAAACATGCATTTACCCAGTGGGCATTCAGGGTTTGGAACTCCCTACCTCTCCACATCCACACTGCAACTTCGATCATTATTTTCTGAAAGGGCCTCAAAACATACCTGTTTCCCACTTATTATCCAGCCCTTGCACCACCCCTGCTACCACTTGTCTATCTAATCTTCCTATCCTATTTTAAAAACATTTAGTAACTTCTGTTTCACCCTCCACCTTTTGAACCTTTGAACCTTCTAAAGCGCTGTATGATTCCATGGGTATGGCCAGCGCTGAACAACCATTCAAATAAGACAAAATACAAAAATAAAAACAGAATCTGCAGATATCCACAGGAAGAAACAAGCAAGAATGCCCTATTACCAACTTCTCAAATAAACCAGCAATCACACGCAGCAGAACTCATCTTGGATAAAATCCTCTAACTAGACATTCCCACAAATGCAACTTTGCTACTTCCACGCGATGCCAGAGAATTCAATTCTCGATTGCAAAATTAGCAAGTAGCCTAGTTTCTGCTTATCCAAACAGACAGGCCATAACACGAATCACCCTGTGCAAGAATAATACACCCATACACAGACACCTTGCCAACAGAATACCCACCTGAGCAACCCATCACGCAAATCTAAATCAACCAGCAACAAGCCTTGACAACCTCACAGGGACCACCAAATCACACACCACAAGTCAATAAAATGGATGCCTCAAATACAGCCTTTGGTAAATTAATGCAATTCCTGGAACCTAAAAGACTCAGGACGGTCTTGGATTCACTAAATGTTACACGTTCTCAGTGGATCTGGGGGTCATTAAGAGTGAGCCAACCCGGAAGAAATGTTGGTAAAATGCCCAGTACTAACGGTTCCAGCACTTTTTCCGGACCGGCTCACTGTGAGTCTGCCGGTTGGGGCAGTGAACTACCAGCAGGTCCGACATGCCGGGAGTTCAAGCCACTAGCAACAGAGTAACAACAGAGTAATCACTGAAGCACCGGCACTGATAGCAATGTTGCCGGTACTTCAGTAGTTTCCATTCCACTGAGTCCTATTGGACTCAGTGGAAAGGGAACTGACCGTTGTTGCCGGCACCCGTAATATCCCGGTAACACCGGGCTATCGGTCACCGGTAACAGTAAGGCGAGCCTTCCTGTAACCCACCGATAGCACTGTTGGGTTACCAGCAGACCCGTAATGAGGCCCTATATAGTCTCAAATAACTAACATTAGCACCCGTTTTACGCCGTGCATGCCGGCTACTCTGTTCCCGGCGAGGCAGCCCCTCAGCCAACGAGGAGGCTTGAAACGGGGCAATCCCCGCTCCAACCCTCCCCATACTGGAGGTTTCCTTCGTCCCCCACCGGGGACTCAGGTAAGAATTTATTTTTTTCCTCTCACCTCCCACCCCACCCGACTTACCTTCTATCCTGCGATCTCCGGCGGGGGACGATGGAAACCTCCAGCCGTGTGGAGACTCGGAGACCGCGGTACTTTTTTTAATTTATTTTTTTTCCTTCCCCATCCCCCTTCCTTCTGCCCTCCCAACCCCACTTACCTATGTTTTCCTTTTCCGGGCGGCCATTTTTTTTCATTTTCATTTATATATTTTTTTTCTGTTTCGAAACAAGCGAAACAGAAAAAAAATGCCATTAGCACCCCGGTCTAACGGGCCGGGGTGCTAATGGCAATGAGACCCTCGGCGGTGGGCCAATACCGCCCACGGTAATGTCCCGGGGGCTTCGTTAAGGCCCTCGCTAAGCTCGGGCCTGTAACTACGGCCCCGAGGGCATTACCTGGGGCGGTATTGGCCCGCCGCCTTGGGTTTTATTGCCACAATCCCCCCTCAGCCAGGAACAAATTCATCATTATCATCATCTTGCTCTCCCCTTAATTCTTACACTTTGTGCATCAACCATCTAAGACACACGAGTTTGCCAGCTCATATTGCACCTTAGCACACACTATTATTTATATGTACTATGATTCAACCATAGTATTTTTCAAGACGTACCAATGGTCACAGGGCAAACCTTCTTAATAAACAAAAGAGCATACCACCTAGGGCCTGATATGGAAACACAAACCCTGTGTGTTCCAGACCAATTCATCTAGAGTCTTGTTGGCACATGTACAATGGGCACTTCCAAACTTAGTGCATCAAACCATTAGGTTTTACACCTAGCCTTTCCCTCTGCTTCCAATAGCCCCCATCCATTTTGCACAACCAAGTACCAAGAGGCTGTCATAGTGACAGAACTCACGCTGGTGTAGAGGAGGAGCCAAGTGCCTCTACCGGAAGTCCTGCCCCTATTTTGCCTAAATGTTGGAAACCGGAATTTACGACATGCATGACGCCAATAATGGTCCCTATACTGCGAAGAATCCTTGAAACAAGGTATCCATTAAGAAAGCCCTATATGATGTACCCGCAGAGAAATTACAGTATTTTAAAGGAGGTTCCGGAAGAAGTGTGAAGATGAATGAAAGAGAAGACTGGTGACGTCACATGAAGCAAAAATGACGCATCCATTAGAGATGCCAATGAAGAGAATATATAGACTATATAGAATCTGATGGCGAAGTGAAGAATTGAGTAACATTTCATGTGCGGAATGAAGATTGCACGTGCGAAGAGCACCAAAGAAAATGCAAGCTGTTTTATAACTGTACCGATGCTGAAACGCAAGTAACTAATTAATCATCAAGGCTGGTTATAAGTAGTGAATAGACTGCAGGCAGTGCCGCCAATACATATATGTGTATAGAATCTGGATGTTCCACAACATGTTTTATTAAATTAGGACCCCATGAACAGAAGAGCTGAAAGTGTGGCGCAGTTGAAGAAAACAGCTGACAACAATGGAAGATTTGAGAAACGTTGTCTGGCTCAGTGTCAATAGTTGGGGCAGTCAAGAAACCTGTTATCTATTCGAGAAGATACAATGAACGTGAGAAGCGAGGCAAGCTCCTGTAGAGATGTAATGTAAAAACACTAGAAGTGCCAGGTTTTATTAATTTAATAGTGTTAAATACGAAGAAAGAGCACATAACACGGTCTCCTGTCACATGGTCAAGATGAAAATAGACGTTGGGCAAGCTACACCGAGACTTGAAGATAAGAACATGCTCACACGCCCTTCTATTCTCAGGTGCAGTGATACTTTGTAAGACTGAGTTCAAAGACTAATTCGAATGGCAGACAGCAGGAGTGATGATGGATGATAAGCTAATTAGGTGGGGAGGTATGGTCAAGTTCAAGCCTCCAGCACCTAGGGTACCAGCTTGCATGCTGCTAGTGAGTGGAATGTTCCAGAAAGGTACAAGCATGCCAACCAATTGTAGAGAGCTATGTAGTAAAGAGCCATATAGTTTGATAGCCAATGAAACGTGTATTTTATGACAGCGAAGACTTGCACTAGGGGTGGGCATAGCTTTCCACCAGACCTTAGAGGAGACCCAATTACAATCCTATCCCCCACAGAAAGTATACTAAGATGTTCCCTCTAGACCAACCACAATCTCACGTAGGTTTTCTTATTTTGCCACGCAGTATGACATCATGTATGACGAATATTTGTTATAAAAGAATGTTTGTTCATATGTTGCTTCGAGAGATATGCTGTGAGATCCCATTGATGTCCATTGTACTCCCTGTTTTAGATAATTGTTAATAAAACAGCTAAAGATTTGCCAACTTCCTGAGTCGGTCTTTTCATTGATGTATGAGTAACATCTGCATTCCCATCCATCCCATAGAGTGCTACGTCGCTTAAAAGGGCCTACTGGTTCACGTGGAGAAAGGAGGAGATCTTTAAGATCTTACAAAACAAGGAGGAGAAAAGCGAACAATCAAATGTGACAGCAGACATAGAACAAGAGATTAAGAGATGCAAAGGAGAAAAGGATAAAGCTGACGAGGTAACGTTCGTGCAGAGCGGATGGATGGGTGGACAATTATTGCTCAAGCTTGACCGGAAAAGTATTGAGGAAGTTAGGCAAGATGAATAGGATAGAAAAGACAGGGAGCGAGAAAAGAAACTGAAGGAAGATGAACATAAGAGCAAACGTAGGCAGAGGCGAGAACGGATGTATCAAGAGGAGCAGCAAAAGAAAGAAGAAAGGGCAGAGGAGCAAAATTGAAATTGACACTGAAAAAGGGATGGCTCTATTTCCTGCCCCTAGCAATATATGCATTCAGGAATCAGCCTGAGTCGAACCACCACATCACACCCCACGAGTTAGTGACAGGGAGGCGAATGAGAATGCCTTTGTCTCCTCCATCAAGGAGCAGAAGTGATGTCCAGAAGACTGCAGACATTTTAGGAAATGAGTTTCGTGCTTTTTTGACATGTATGAGCGCTAGTATCTCTGTCATTTCAGATTAACTCAAGCGCAAGTGGTGTCGGTCTCAGGACACAGGTGAAGACCATTCAGCAACCAGACTTCAAGAACTACTTCCTGTACCTAGATTGTTTTTGGGAGATCCAGTCATAGTGCGTAACTTCACAAGGAAGTGGCACAAGCCCCCTTTTAGTGGTGCCTACCTTGTTGAGAACATTACTCCCTCAGCAGTAAAAGTCCAAGAAAGACACGCATTGATACACTTGGGAGACGTAAAACCTTACACTGGTGACACCGACGCACCCCCACCCGTCGATTCGGAAGCAAGACAATAAGAATAAGTTCAGCACGTGCAGACTCAATTGATGACAAGGAAGAGGGATGCAAAGGCTGCTGATTAAATAAATGCAAGTGTGCATTTGGACTGTGGCTCACCTCGGACACTCTTTATAGATATTATAGCAGGAGTGCAAAGTGAAGTTCTCGAGTCACAGGAATCTTTCAATTGGACTCAAGAAAGTGTTGAAGTACTAAATATGCCAAATCTGCAGTTTGAATTTGACGACTGGAAGCGCGAACAGTTTCCAGTCTCATTCCTCACTGAGTTTTTGTTTAGTTACACTAATGGTCCTATCTGATGTCGATGTCCATAGGCTCCTTCTCGCTGTTTTCGTTTTTATTTTGCCAGCTTATCCTGCTCTTGGTGGGCACAGTACTAATATACATATTTTTCTGCACAATCCTAAAAATGGCCCTGCAATCAGTAGGCTGCCTATGGCAATAGTTGAACAGATCCTGCAATACCTGACCATCTAACAGAGTAGCCTGATTAAAAAGTTTTTTCCATCCTTAAAGCAGTGCACAGGCACAATGGGGAATGTTGGAAGTGGTACAGTTTTGAAAAGTGAGCAAACTCAACAACGTGTGGGGAATCACAAATGGTGGGAATTAATGTATTGGTGCATAATATATGCGTGCTCAGCATTTATAATTGTTTTTCTGATTTTGCTAATCCATACTGTCTACTTCATTGGCCCAAGTAAGGTAGAAGTCCCTTTGATTGTTCCCAGTCCAGTGATTTATGCAGAATTGTCTGTTACAGAGAGACCAAGGCCATTTGTGATTATCCCTACACCAGTGACGCGTGTAAGGTCACCCATTTCTCTGACAAGTGTTCCCAAGATTCCGCCTGTAGGAAGAACCCTTACTGATGTTATTTATGAGCATTATGCCCACACCCTCCTTACAAGAGGGAGACACAGGAGAAGCACAAGGGAAGATGATTATGAGTTAAATAATTATCTAGACTGTACAGAACATTTGGGGAATAACATGTGGTATCAGCACATGAAAGATGTGGGAGAAAGGACATCCAAAGAGAGTTACTGTGTTTGTGCTATCCTACCTTATGCTATTGGAAATTCTAAGATATTCATAGCTATAGAAGTAGCAGTCCAGAAAGCTCACTGCCTGACGCACCTTGCACTCTGCCATACGAGAGGTCAGTTCCAGGGTCAAACAGCATCCTTGGTATGGGTAACCGAGTGGACAGCTCCAGAAGAAGATGATTATGTGCAGGATTTGAAGACAAGAGCGAGAGCACACACCAGAGATCACGTGATAAGATATGAACAACATGGAACAGAGGCGTTGCTGTGGGGGGTAAGGTGGCTATAGCCCCGGGTGTTTTGGTTGTAGCCCCGGATAGAAGCTGAGGGGTTACAACCAAAAAGGCTAGCTAGTCCCGACAGTCCCAAAATTAGCGTAGCCCTGGATCTTTTCCAGATCTAGCAACACCCCTGGCCTGGAATGAAGGGAGCAGGGAGCAGATGGGAAATAAAGAAAAAGCTCAATTGTCAAGGAAAGAACCCTGAAGAAATACAAAGATGCAAGGAGAGAGGTCAGCTGCAAATAAAGGACACAGTACTTTTTCCAGATGGATGGGAGGAAGGCCTGATCGTATGTAGGGCATTAGCACTTACAGGATACTATGAGCCAGTTATAAACCCTGCAGACACAGAATGCAAACATCAGTGGCTGAAGATTGCAAATTTGCTGACATGGGTTGATAAAGGAGGCCCACTGCAGATAGTGCCTCTAGCCAGTGCAGAACTATGTTTCAGAAACAATGGCACAAGAAAGGTTGGAATGAATCAGCAGTGCAGTCGAATTTTCGATTTACCAGGAATGAAGGATGGAACAGTATTGATAATGGACCACTACTACGCCTGTGGATCCAGAGCTTACATGAAGTTGCCCAAGGACTGGGGAGGGATGTGCTCGATAGTGATCATCCATGTTCCAGATTTGGTGATTCCAAAGAGTGACCTGAACATTGGGGAGTTTCCAAAAGCAGATGCTCAGCTGAGAAAGAGGAGATCAGTTGAACTGCTCAATCGAACAAAGAGGGAGAACTACTTTTCAGCGAAATCAATAGAAGCATTTGGCCCTCATTCCGAGTTAGGACTACACCATGGAGTAAATAGCTCCATGGTTGGCAACCATGGAGCTATTTACTCCATGGAATACCGGCATGGTGAATGGAGTAATTACCGGTCCATTCCAAGGTTGGATGGACCGGTAATTCCCCATTCACCATAGCCCTTCCCCATCCCCATTTCTGCCCCCATAGGGCTCAATGGGAATGGGGAAGGAGGTAATTACGGCACCGTAAATTACGGTGCCGTAATTTACTCCAAGGTCACTTTACGGGTCCCGTAATTTACTCCTGCTAAAAGCAGGAGGTAAAGAGGGACCCGCAAAGGTAACTCGGAATATGGAGGTAAGGGATTACCGCCATCGGTGCCCTTACAGGGGCCGGTAATCCCTTACCTCCAACCTCAGAATGACCCCCTTTGACTCTATTCCGTATGACCACAGATTGTTCAGTCAGACTTCAGCAGTATTCACGACAATCTTCATGCAAGGGATCCAGACGATGGTGAATGCGAAGTGGTTACAGATTACCAGATGGGAACTCCTGCAGACGATCAACACTACCATAAAGGGATTCAACGCTATCAAAGAAGAGTTGAGAGCCATAAGACTGATGACTCTTCAGAATAGATATCTCCTGGACATGATTACAGCTATGGAGGGAGGTGTTTGTGCCAAAATCTGAGAATCATGTTGCACATTCACACCTTCTCACGATGAAGAGAATGGGACCTTGGCAGAGGCCATAATGATGCTGACGAACTTGCACATCAAGATGGAAGATGAATTAGAAGGTATTGCAGATGACAGCTGGTTTGCGTCAATTTTCTCATGGGTTCCACAATGTATGGCGAATATCTTCAAGTTCCTCAGAGCATTGTTGGTGATGATCATGTTTGGATTCTGTGTGATCAGAATAATAATCACACAGTGCAAAAAGACAGCAAAGAAAGCAGTAGGAATGAAGATCATGATCGATGTCGAGTCAGGGTTTGGACCCAAAGAGGTGACAGATGAAGGATCTTGCAACTAAGTAATGACTTCACTGTATGTACAACAAGTCATTTTCATATCTGTAACAAGCGCCACGATGCCCCCTGGGCTGCCTGTGCGCTAAACAAATGTGAATAAATAAATAAATAAATAAAATGTTTATAGAAGCAAGTATTCTAGCACCTGAGGAAACAAAGTTCCTGTATCCAAGAAACCACAAGATGTATGTGTTAAGATGGATCTACTGCAGACCGAATGGACAATGTAGTCTCATGACCTGGAGTGTTGATGAACATGTAAAATCAGCAGGATCTCTGAAAGGAGTAATGAAGATATCGACTCTGAAGAAGCACTTTTTTAGACGAGGATGTCTAGACGTGAAGACTGATGGGAGAGTGGTCGATGAATCAACCAGAGGGGGTAGTGTAGAGGAGGGGCCAAGTGCCTCTACCGGAAGTCCCGCCCCTATTTTACCTATATGTTGGAAACCAGAAATTGCGACATGCACGACGCCAATAATGGTCCCTATATCGCAAAGAATCCTTGAAACAAGGTATCCATTAAGAAAGCCCTATATGATGTACCCGCAGAGAAATTACAGGGCCTCATTACACGGAAGGCGGTGAGCCATGAGCTATTAGCGCCATGGCTCATGCCGGTAAAATACCGGCACCGCCTTGGTGGAAAGGGGATTTACCGCCCCATTCCAAGGTTGGAGGGGCGGTAAATCCCCCTTCCGCCATTGCCCTTCCCCATTCCCATTTCTGCCCCGTAGGGCTCTATGGGAATGGGGAAGGCGCTAATTACGCCACCGCAATTTTGCGGTGCCGTAATTAGCTCCGAGGTCCCTTAGCGGGTTGGATTTTAACGCCTGCAAAAAGCAGGCGTTAAATCCCCCAACCCGCAAAGGGGCCTCGTAGTAAGGCGGTAGGGATTTACTGGTACCGGTATTTTACCGGTAGCGGTAAATCCCTAACGCCATCCGTGTAATGAGGCCCACAGTCTTTCAAAGGAGGTTCCGGAAGAAGTGTGAAGATGAATGAAAGAGAAGACTGGTGATGTCACATGAAGCAGTTGCCAACCCACCCAGAAGAGATGCCAATGAAGAGAATATATAGACTTTATAGAATCTGATGGCGAAGTGAAGAATTGAGTAACATTTAATTTGCGGAATGAACACAGAAGAAAATGCAAGCTGTGTTATAACTGTACCGATGCTGAAACGCAAGTAGAATAAGTAATCATGAAGGCTGGCTGTACGTAGTGCATAGGCTGCAGGCAGTGCCGCAAATATATATATATATATATATATATATGTATATAGAATCTGGATGTTCCACGACATGTTTTTTCAAACTAAGACCACATGAACAGAAGAGCTGAAAGTGTGGCGCAGTTGAAGAAAACAGCTGACAACAAGGGAAGATTCGAAAAAGGTTGTCCGGCTCAGTGTCAATAGTTGGGGCAGCCAAGACCTTAGAGACCCAATTACAATCCCCCATCGAAAGTATACCTTAGACCAACCACAATCTCACATATGTTTTCTTATTTTGCCACACAGTAGAACGTCATGTATGACACATATTTGTTATAAAAGAATGTTTTTTCATATGTTGATTCGAGAGATATGCTGTGAGACGTCCGTTGATGTCCGTTGTACTACCTGTTTTAGATAATTGTTAATAAAACAGTTAAAGATTTGCCAACTTCCTGAGTCGGTCTTATCATTGATGTATGAGTAACTGCTGCATTCCCATCCATCCCATAGAGCGCTACCTTGCTTAAAAGGGCCTACTGGATCACTATGCTCAGTTACATTTAATTACATGCCAATTTCAAGAGTGCTATGCCAGTTAAGCACAATAATTTGCCAGTTTCTACATTTCCCCATCAGTATTACAATAACAATTTCTGATTACCATCAGAAATTTAACTGCCAAATTCATGTATGTTCCAGAAAATTGGCATGCCAGTTCCATTCCTATTGTGGCTCACTTAGCTGCCTGAAATGCCAGTCCCTACGTTCACGCCAGAAAAATAACAGTTTTAAATAGTGGCATACGATTTTCACAGTTACAATGGCAGTTTTACATTGACCTCTGAAAATTGTTATGTAAGGTTAAACAATGTCAGGTCCATTTTTTCTCAGTTACACACATTATCGAGCCAGGTTCTAAATTGCTCCAGAAATTACCACATTTCCACCCATCATTTGTCATGCCAGTTTCAACAGTGCCATTGCAGGTTTGCATTACTGAATTTCAGCACATTGTCACGCTAATGCGTACATTCACCCTGTAAAGTACCATGCTGGTTTCAAACTTCATTCAGAAAATTGCTCTGTCGGTTTCAATGGATTCATGCCACTTTTATATTGCCCAGATAAACATATTGCAATGCCACTTTCTACATCATTCCAGAAAAGATCACACCAGGTTTACAGTGCCTCCATAAAATGTTCCTGCTGATATCAAAAATATGATGTAGGTTTTACCCCAGTTTTCACATTGTCATGCAACCTTCTACAACGGCTCCTGAAACTAGCCATACCTGTGGCACACTCCCACCAACACATGCCAAGTAATAACATGATGGATCTGATTCACCAAAACACACACACACTACCTGGAATGTGTTTAGTGGCAGACACGGCTTTACATATGGGCGTGCTGGGCAGCTGCGCAGGGCGCTGAGAGATGTGAGTGCCCTTTTCTCTGTGATACATGTGCTGATTTTTCTTTTCTTTTCGCCCATGAGAACATTGTTCTGGGAACCGTGTCCAGGTTGCCAGGAGCTGCTGATAAATTCCCCCAGCTCTTGCCATGAACTTGTTGACTTTACCCTCCTGTATGTTGGGCTCACTTCCCAGGCATTCCCATCTTGCGATGAGGCCGCAATAAAAATTCGAAATTGAGCTGTGTGCAGCTACAGAATCTGGAAGCAGTCATTTTTTTTGTTTGTTATAAAATTAGTTCGTTTATTACAACCTTTTTTCATTATTAAATATCCCTTCTAAGGTTATCACTTTAAGCGTAATAAAATCAAAATTAAATCCAAAGAACAAAACCACAGTAGAAAAACACTAAGGTTCTTTTGAAATAGAGATTTCAGTCCAAAACTGTAGAACTGCAAAAATTACAGTCTTTTCTTCTCCAAGTTTAAGTGTGAACCATCTTTCCTCTGAGGTTAGTGTGATGGCAGTCGGAGGGAAAAGCTCACGGTATTTGCCTCTTGTCGCTGTGAGAGCTTCCCAAACATTATAACATGGTACAAGGATTCCAGCTGAACACTATTTCTACAAAAGCGACAGGTGTTAAGCAGATCTCTCAGTTGTTTGGTATGCCCCAGTACCTCATGAGTTGGGAGCAGATTCAGCCGGAAGAGCAGGAACAAATCGCGCAATTTGGGACACGGAAACAGCTGAAGGCAAGCCTGGAGTTGATTTAGCCTGCGTGTCTCGATGGAGCAATTTATAGATCGTTTATACTGTGCCTTTAAACCTTGAGTCTCAATCCAATCTTGTCTCTGAATTTTCTTCTTAATTGCAAGTGGGTTGCACTTCAAGGTTTCAACGGTGGCATTCAAGGCCTCAATCCAATCAGTACAGATTTTCTTCCATTTATTTAATAGGACGGCATAGCCATCATTAAATTTTGTTCTCATTATATCAATTGGTGGTGCGGTGTCGTCAACTAGTGTTTTTTTACAAAACAGGTCCAACGATTTCCATAGAACAATGGAGTGTATTGATTGTAAAGCGGTTTCGTATTTTATTCTTATAACTGGAAACGCATGTGGCAATGTGAGCACTTTCCTCCAGAAACGGCCTTCGAGACGGTCCCAGATATGCCATGACAGATTTAAAGTTGATTCTGCTCCATAGCATGAAGTTGGTATCGCTTTTTGTCGGTAAAACAAAGTGGACGTAGAGAACGTGTGCCATACTTTTTATGGAGAATTAGGCCCTGGCACGCTAGTGAATCCACTTTTGCTCTTAGGACTGTTTCCCAATCTTGCTCACTAATACTCGAGTTGAGCCACACTCCTAGATATTTATATGAGCGGACCTGAATGAGTTTAATCGAGTGTAGGAAGATGGAGAGGTCTTGTCCTCTGGATCCTTGATTAGCTGTGAAAATCATGGTTTGTGATTTTGTTGTATTTATCTCAAGGCTGTTTGATTTCACATAATCAGCTAGTCGATCTAGTCTTCTCTGGAGTCCAATTGGGTTTTATCCAGTAGGCCAGATCGTCCGCATAGATTAGCCAAGGAACGGCCATGCCATTCAATATGGGAGGGTACACTCTAATTCCTTCCTGTGCTACTGCCAAGTCTGAGATATAGAGATTGAACAACGTTGCCGCGAGGGGATAGCCTTGTTTCAAGCCCATCCAGGTGTCCATTTTCTTTGTTATGGCTCCCCTGGCAGATAATCACACTTGTATTGAGGTATTAGTTGAAAATGCTTGAATAGCGTCTAGCATATCAGGAGGACAGTTCCACATCTGCAATTCTTTCCACAGGATGTCTCGGTGTACAGATTCGAATGCCTGTTTCAGGTCTATAAATACTGCATACAGCTTAGTCTTGTTTCTTATTGGCAGGTTAACATTCGTCCCAGCACCCTTGACGAAGCCTGTCTGTCGTGGGTCGCCTCTGTTGGTCATTTTCATCCAGCTAGTAAGTCGCCGAGCAGTCATTTGCAAGAGTGGTCCCCTTTTATTGTCAAATGTAGCAGTTCATATCTTGGTGTCTGGGAGTATGTATTGTTTCCTTTCTAATTTTTTAATCCAACTATTTTACTGCATTTCCTTTTGGAGCTATGCCAATTTCAAGAGTGCTATGCCAGTGCTTGATTTGCCTCACATGTTTCGAGCTTCTCGCGTTTTGTCAGGTTTGCTTATGAGTCATGGTTCAAGTAATTCAGAAGTCAGACAAGTGCTACCACTACACCATTTGGTGGGTCAGGAAATTCTTTGGGGGATGGATCTCTGTAAAACAGCAAAATAAATTACAGATCTGTTGTCTTTCCTAGGTTAAATAATACAAATGATGCTAATTTCATTTCATGCTAACCATTTGTACCCAATATTTGTATCCAATGCATAATAAATATATGAGAGGAGGCCTGGTAAATTTCCTTGATATTACTTTTTTGACAGTTAATATTTGTATCAAATTGTTGTAGGAGCAAGTGCATAGTTTTCATCACTTATTTATTTATATTTATTTATATAGCACATAATTACAAGCCCACTGGCATAGTAGCTCAGACATAACACAAACAACAAGACATAACACACACAATAAGAAACAAAGAATCAAAGATACAGCACCCAAACCCGAACTAGGGCAGTGGTCAGCAGAACAAAATCGTTTTTAGTTCTAGTTTAAACTTAGAGAGAGACTGACATAGTCTCAGGTCAGGAGGAAGTGCATTCCAACTCTTGGGGGTAGCATAGACAAAGGAGACCCGAGCAACAACATCAAGCTTGGCCCAGCGAACTTGTAGGAGGCCCAAATTGTTGGATCTAAGTACCCTTCATGCCAGTAGCCAAGCGAGACGACTGAAAAGATAGGCTGGGCTAGCTACATATAGGCCTTTGTGCGTGATGCAGACAACACAAAGAGCGGCTCTGCTGGCTATCGGGAGCCAGTGCAAAGCTCTGCTGGCCTCTGAGATGTGATTCTTCCTACTCAGGGCTTCTACGACTCTCACAGCATTATTTTGGATTATCTTGAGGCGCATGATTTTTCCCTTGCTCACACCTTGTAGCAGGCTAGAGCCTTAATCTAGTTTAGCTCCGATAATCGCCCTGGCAATAGTAGCACAGTTTTCTCGAGACAAGAAAGGCCTCAGCTCTGCAAGCAGTTTTAGATAATAGGAGGTGGACGAGACCAAGTAGCTTACATGGGACTTCATACTAAGTTCCGGGAAGATCACCAGGAATTAATTGGATTCCCCATATTTCCAAAATGATGTGATCCTGGGCATACCACCATTAATTTGTACTACATTTGTGTCAAAACTGAGTGTGTGCATAAACCAGTGACCTCCATAAGAAGTGCTACATTAAAAACTAAACAAGCAGCGGGAGACTGGCTAAGATTGCAGCGATATTAGAGCACTTCTTATGAGCCCCAAAAACATTTACCTTTGGAAGACTACCCAGTGGCAGCCTACAGGATGTGAGATGACTCCAGGAGGTTTTTTGTTCACAGAACAAGAGAGCTAATGGTTTCTGAGCCCAAGCTGTAATCGTAGAGGATTGGAGGGGGAGTCGCACTCTGTGGCGCTGCATGGAGTGCTGGAGGGGTGTGCAGTGGACTTGGAGCTGGAGAGGGGCACTTGGATAGACCAGGAGACCTTTCTTTTGAAGGTGGTTTTCGCTGCATGCCCTCTCCATGGGGGACCCACGCTTCGGTCGCTCGCTGGCTGTTCTGAGGCGAATCCATTGGTGAAGCTATAGGAGCCATCTTCAATACAGGCAGCATTCACAATTATATGCAGCAGCAGTGTAGCCGAATGTGAGGTGGTCATCTTGCTCCAGGGCTGCAATGCTTTAACTCTTGATGAGCTGGACAGCATTGCGAGCTCTTTGGAGTCACCTGAAAATGCAATATCAGGCGTAATGGTTCAGACAAAAAAGAAACACTTCACAAACCAAATCAATGATAATATCAAAACGCTGTAGAGGATGGTAATAACCGACCAGTGATACATAAGATTCACACCATCGCTTTACAAGCCTTATCTCCTTTGCACCCAGGCTCATGTCAACATAAGAGGCAAGAACATAGAAATGCCTACTGGGAAGAATAAGAGAAAGGACAAAGGAGCAGAATCTGACTTCTTTACAGCACGTAGCAGAAATCCATGAGGAGTCTCGGCCCACATCGCCATCTTGGGATCCAGCGCTGGCATTACTGGGCGTATTGAGAAATCAATGTCCCAGATGGAAAACATGTTTGACAACCTATGCGAAAAAGTGGTGCAGCTGGAAGCGAGAACTTACTCGATCAAACAGAAACCCATGGATATAGACCAACAATGCACCCAAATGTTCCCACTGGTGAATCATATGGGAAACAACATGGAGGCAGTCATCAAGGGAAATAAAATGATAGCATCTGGACTTTAATACCTTGAAAACATGGTAAGAGCCAAACAAATTAGGGCTATTGGCCTCTCCTCTGGCGTGGTAGGGGACTCCCAATTACAAACTGGCATCCGGATTGGCTAGATTTGGATGTATCGAAAGACCCCAATTCTGTGTGCCATTGCTACAAAATCAAAACATGTGACACTAGTAGGAACACAGAGTCGACAGTCGGACCAACCAACGATCATTGTTAAACAATCAGATGTTCAAGACAGATAATTTTAAAAGCGGCAGCTGCAAAGGAACATTTGAAGTATCGGCATGACAGGATTTTCCTTTTTGCTAACTTGGCACCTATGACTGAGATGAAACGCAGGAAACTTAATGTACTTTAAGAAATCCTTTCTGTCTCGAGGTGTTTCAAGCAGGGCTGCTCTGGCCTGCAAAGTGCGTAGAAATGCACACATCTCAGCAATAAGAAAACAACACAAATGGCTCTCCATAAATGAAAAGATCAAACTCAATATGTCTTACATTCAAAGCGCTGAATAACACAGCCCCTCCATACCTCACCGAAAAATTCACCCGTAGATCATCTACTAGAATTACCAGATCCACTGACACTTCATGTATCATGGTCCCAAGATATAGCCTAAAAAGATCTGGCGGTTTTAGTTTTCCAGTACTGGCCTGACAATTATGGAACTCCCTCCCATCCAACATCAGAGCCTTACAAGCTTTTGACATCTTCAGGAGAAGCGTTATTGCCTGGATCCTCAGCAAAAACTAATTAACTAATGCCAGCATCCCTTTGACCTTAGCCATAATTTTTAGCTACCCACATGGTCTCTATTATTGCTCCCCTGCAACAACCCTCCACCGGCTCCTAGCATACTGTAACCTATCTGGAATCCTTATAAGTTGTTTGCACTATTTATCCATGCCTAACTGCTTTTCCTGCATATGTAACCATCCGTACTTAGTCATAACTACGCCTGTACCATTGTATCCTATTTATGCATTTTCTGCCATTCTGTTACCATGTATTTATGATTTTCTGCCAAGCATTTACCATGTACATGTAACCATTATGTAACTACTCCTCTAAAGCGCCCAGATATCCCTGGGTCAGGCGAGCTATACAAATATAATAAACAAACAAACAAACAAAGTGGAGTGTTACATGGAAAGATGAAGAGTATATCTTTGTGGATGCCGAGAGAGCAGAAGAGCTGTTCAAATTGGTCCCTGAGAAAACCACAACGAAAATAGAGAAGGGACGATGGGACCTGAACTACAGAGATTACTATGTTATTTGTGACCCAAAAAACTCTGGAGTCCAATTTCAATGTTTATGCACCCTGTTTAGGCTGTTATGCAGCTTCAAAGTTATCAAATATGTACTGGGTTGCTGAGAGAAGAGTGGCAAGGGGAGGAGGTGTTATTGCACTAATCGAATTGATATAAGGGGCTGATTTGAGCGGAACGTTTCATCATAAAAACAGCTACACTCCGAGATTTGCCAGTCTCCAAATCTACCTCGGGAGGTGTGGACCACTATGCCCCCACTGCTCTTGTATCTCAGGGCGATTGTGTACTGTGTTCCTCCTAAGATACTATGCTATGGACACACAAACATACGCTAACACCATAACCCCAACAATAGACACAAAATACAACATACACGACAAACCAAACACTAAGAAATGACACGAGAAATAAGATAACAATGGACAACAAATGAAAACACACAAGTCAGTTTCAATTATAACAATAGAATGCATTTATTAATGCACAGCAAGGCATGATGCAAACACTAATATAATGCAAATCTCGAATTTGCACCGTTTATACTCTGGGTGCAAATCTACAATGCAATGCAATAACTGTAAGCCTTACAGGCTTCTAATGCAAGCAATCTAATCGCAACTTATCCAGTCCTGCTGGATCTATCAGGCTAATAGCAAAAGACATATGGCAAGTGTCAGCATTCAGCATTCCTCTCCAATCCACACCACACTTAACACATGCTCTCTAAGACAATCCCTGTCTGATTTCCCCTTCTATCAAACCCACCCAAAAGCTCTGTGTGAGTGTCTGTCCTAATTCCCCATTGCACGTGTCTTATTCAGATCAATTAGGCCTCATATCAGCAATACTCCCCTCTGCCATGTGCAAGCTAACCATTCTCGTCTCCTCTCCAGCTTCCTTGCAACCAGCCAGTCAGTCAGGGCCTCTCTCCCTTTGGCCCCTTAGTGGTCTGCATCTGCTGCCAAAGCTCTTCCAGTCTCCCTGCTCAATTGACCTGCATCAGCTCTCATCAGAATGCTTCAACAAGCTTCCAGACTCCCAGAGCCATCCGATTCTGCTGCACCTCTCTCTCCTGCCAACTCTCTTACAAAATGCCTCTTCTCTCTCAGAGACATCTCCATCTAAAAACTCCCAAAGCCTCACCTCTGGATATACTATTCAATGACGTATATACATCTCTATGGTTACATTAAGCATTCACTCTCTTTCTCTGTCAGCATTTCTAAATCCGAGCAGCGCCTGGAAGTCTGTTACGCATGTCTTGTTCTGTCCTCAGTTGCTCTGTGTTCTGTTATCGTGACATTTCAGACTATCTTGTACATGCTATCTGTGTTAATTGTTACTATCCTCCCATCTCCCTCCATATTCCTCTATTCACTCCATTGAAATCCCTCTCTTCTGTCTCTCTGTCTGAAGCTCTTCTCTCCCTGCTGCATGCCCCAAACTTTTCGTCTGTCTGCCAGCCACCCAGGGCCTGATAAACCATGTCCTCCTCTGTTTCTACTAAGGCAAAGACGATCTCTTACCCCTGTCTGCCAAGCAAACTGTTTAAGCATTCCTCATACCACTATAACTCAAAACATTCTTTCGGAGTCCCGTGGCGCTTCTGTTCTGTCTCAATGGCTTCAGAGCCAGAGGCCTCATGCATTCTAGCTTTTACACTCTCTCTCACAACCCAAGCGCTATACCACGGCTCAATGCATACTCTAAATGCACACTCATGCGTGTCTCTACAATGCATACATAATACATAACAGTCAGTCTATCTCTACGTGTCTCTACACGTCTCTACAAGGCACTTCAAATATAACAGGCCTCTTTCTACAGCAATTGCAAATGGCTAAACATATGTGGATAGTCTAATGTCACTACTAATCAGAATGAATGATGGATAACTACTCAGGATGAAATGATGGATAACTAATCACTAAATGAGTAATGGATTACTAATGATAACATACCATGCCTCTTCTATAATATCTGGTTTTACAATAGCACTAAGATTGAAACAATGAGAAGTTCAGTGGTTTGCTCTTTTAGGAGTGAGTATAGCTGACTATCCAACCAGGGTCTTGGAGTGCCCCGTCACCTGGACTTATGTTGTTTTCTTTGTTATTCACCCCATCTTGTAAGGTTGTTGACGGAGCGGGCGGAGGAGGCAGCAAGATGTTCAAGGGGCCTCGAATGCAAAACGGGCACAGACCTTCCAGAGGCACAGGGTGCCCAAGCACCCCATCGGGTGAGATTACGCAAGCGCAACTCCTCAATTCAGGATAGAGATGCCAACTAACCAATACCACTAACAATTTCCTCCTCTGCATGCACCTCTCAAACTCCAAACCAAACACAAACCTCCAGCACAACAAACCGCACAAACTTCACTACACTGCAACAACAAAACAGTAAACACACATAGACTCGCACATCAGTACACGACGACTACCGGCCGCAAACACCCCAGGCCCAGCTGACGGACCCAGCGGGCTGAGGCTGCCAACAGCACATCGCTGCACTCTTGCACTTTTCCAGCCTCCTCCCACTAACTCACCTTCCCTCCCTCTTTCAGAGCCGCCAGAGCGCCAGGGGACCACTCCGGTGGTGATAGTGCGCGTAACAAATGTTCTTTAATATTAACATCTTAAAGAGAACTTTCCGACAGGCCCCATGACGATGTGTTATGGGACACGTTCTCTTTTTCTTTGGCTAGACAATGTGGAGGCTGCTCGCATTGAAGGCTTTGCTCTTGTTTTTTTTACACATCAAAAATACGTTTATCAGAACTCATACATCACTAATCAATATTTCAATACTAAAACAAAAACTTAAAATTACAATTCTACTTAGAAGAACATAATACAATTCTATTAATATAAAAATAGAACATAATTCAAGAATCAATAAAATTTCATAGCATTTACAAATGCAATTTCGTAATTTCATTGTGAGCCCAAGTTCATCCAACATTCTAATGACCTCCGCAGTCAAAAAAACTTTATTACCAGCACTCACTATGTTCTATACTACTTGTGCTATATCTTCAGTAACTACAGAAAAGAATCTGCTCAAAAAACGCATTCTGATTTCTTTAAGGGCCCCACATTGTAACATACAATGTCGTAGATTCTCCACAGAGTCTCTGCAGTATAGACATGTATCTTTATTTTCTCCAGTACGTATTCCTCATCTGGCCAGAATTTCTCCTGTGGGCAAAAGATTGAGCTTGAAACGCAGGAATTGTCCCCTTATTCTCGGACAAGGAAATTGGTTTAGGTGAGTTGGCAAAAGACCCAGTGGTTTATTAATCCTGGCAAATGTGGTATGGGATTTATAACTCTTAACCATTGCAATTGTCCTAAGCCAGTCCATTTTTTTCACTCGTTTTTTGACTGCTGCAGGGTTTTCATTCATCTCCCTTCTGCTCTTGTTCTATAATGTAGCTTAAAATTCTAAAAAAAAGATGTCTAAAAAAATGTCAAAGAAACAAGTAATGAAAAAGCCAATCATATTTACTTTGGTATACACATTGCAAAGAGGGTCTGTGATGAGTGGGGGAATGAGGGGCAGTGAAGAGTGAGAGACAGTGGGATAAAGAAAAGTTGTGTGTTGAGGTAAAGAGATGCAGATGACTCAGGGAAAGAAGAGCTAGTGTGACACTGTCCGCAGATGCCGAGACATGGCGATAAAGGGTGATGCAGTGGACAGGGTTCTGAAAAAACACAAAAAGTTCAGGAGATATACAAAACCCTGTTTGTAAGCAACTGGATCCAGTAGATTCTACTTAGAATTCGTTGTCTAATATCCACCAGGACACCCTACCTTCAAGTGAAAAACCTGAGACTGCAAATGCTGGTTGTGGCAGGGACGGGATATCCCAAGTAGTACGTTGCCAACTGTGGCTAACTCATGTTAGTCGAACTTCCAGTTCACATATAAGAAATGGTTTCTACTGGATCCAGGTGTAACATATTGGTTTTAATAATGTAATTGAAATTATGAAATAAAAGAACTCCTGCACCTTTGGTGACAGAAATTCAGTAAATATACGGACACATCTAGAAACCAATTGTAAATAATCAACTGAAATGTATATTATGGCACACTGCATTCAGGTGAACAGCACGAGGCAGCAGTGGATAATCACAGCCAGGGTGGGTTATCTTAGTTAGTTCTACTGGATCCAGTTGTTCAAATGTACTGTATTTGACAATCAGGTAGCCTTTACAAATGGCCATAAAACAAACATGCACCATTTTTATGAACGGTTACATACGAATATGAATTTTGTGCAATACATAATATTCACACCCTATTGTCATATGTGCTCTTTCAATGCACCTTCTCATTACAAGGTTGCAGTTGCAGTAAAAAAAAAGTGGCAGTAATTCCCTTGCTGCCATTTTTACTGCACCAGCGAATAATACTTTTGGCCTTTAAGTGGAGGATTTATCTCCAGTAGGATGTTGAAGGTATTTCCTCCACTTCAACGCCAAAACTCGGTGGAATTTACCACAGGAGGATTACCAATTGCGGTAGATCCACCAAACTCCCCATGGAGTCCTATGGACTCTAAAAATGAGGATTAACATTGCCTAGTTACCAATTGTAAAATCAGTATGACCAAGTGGCGGTAACTGATTTTGGCGGTAATTCTTCAAACCCGTATTGAGAACCATTATATTTTACCTGCGTGGTCTTTATGAACATCTTTGCAGTTATGCTCCCTTTTTAATACATGTTCCTAGCTTGCACTCTTCAAATGAAGTTGAGTCCTGCAAGCTTTTTGTATGCAATACAGCAATGAGAGGCAACTATAGACACACCATGGTTTGTCATGTTGCTATAGTGTGTTAGATTTAGATCTGCTTGAGTGTTAAGATGTTCTTTTTTTTACAGAAGGTGGTGTACGCTTTTGTTGCACCCAGGGTGCCGGTTGGGCAAAGGCCAGCCCTGCTGTGTGGTTCCCGTCAGCCATCTCCTATCCCACTACTTGCTGGGTTGCGTCACTCACACACATACAGTACACATACATGTTCTCTAGACAGACAAGCACAGCAAGCACATTCTATTTTATTCGCCATGATGCTCTTCAGCACCAGCTTCCTATTGGTAAGGGGGGTGGGGGCTGTCTGTCCCTTAATGTGTTCTTCTTCTGGCAGTGTGCCGCACCCAAAGGGAGGAGTGATTGGTATTGTCTAATCCCGAGCATGCATATATAGCTCCACCTGGGCCTGTTCAGCCAGTCAACTTGCCAGTCAAGATGCAGCCCCCTGCAGAGCGGCTACGTGCCCATCACGCCTACCCAAGCCAGACAGCACCCTGCTAGACATTGACTGTGCAGGCCCTTGGATCCTGCACCCGTCGCATCCTGATCTCCATCATATGGTCTCACTTGGCCCCATACCATATTGTTCAATGCAGAGCACCACTTATAATGAATGTTCTCTATAAAGTGGGCTGCTGCTGTCCTGTGGTGCAACATTTTTAAACAAAGACATGCAAAGCAAAGCGACAAATCCTCGATCCGTTTTACTAACTCATCTTTCTCACTCTATATATAAAACGGAAAATCTGTTTCTTTGTTTGTTCCTTATACACTTCCACACTGCTCCACCAATCTGCACCAAATTTTGCATAATTACCTGTGAAGACCCTTTGGACGTCGCTGTCTACATTACATGTGGACACACCTCCCCATTCCCTGGATTTCAGCCCCTGCACAAATGAAGTGGTTGCATGGAAGTGGCGAAACAACAAGGCGGCCGTCGTTGTAAGCGCCTCGGTACAAGGAACAAAACCTGAGGTCCCCAAGGTACATCAAAAACCACATTGTCAAGCTCTAGGATGCACCGTTTCCGAGATATTTGCACTGCAATGCATGAAATCGGCAAAAACTCAATGTGGTCATAGAAGGACCAGACAAAGGCCATTTTAAGCATCTTGATGCCAGGAGCAAGACTGGGTTTGAAAACCACGTTTCAAGGCCCTAGGACGCACTGTTCCCAAGATATTTGCACCGCAATGCACGGAACCGCGCCATGGTGAGGCTAGGTGGGGAGAGCGCACAGAAGTTCCCAATATGCTGCAGCACGTCAACACTCGCTTCCCCTCCACGTCTGCTCCAGGGTATGTAAGCCAACCATATGCGCTCATTCTCATTGCAGTTTACTTCAGAGTGCAAAGCACATCAAGCGATAAGCGACTCAGAACAGGGACCTACAGGATCATTGATCTGCAACAATTAAAGAGAGTGTTATCATGTCTGTCTGCAGAACCTGTGCAGTACTTTTTGCTAGTATCTCAAATACATGGGATGGGCATATCACAAAGCACCATGGCGGAACCATATTGTTCCCACTTCCAAGGCACAAAAGACCAAAATATGATAGTTGTGTGCACACAGATCGTTTTGGGTTCATTAAGTGTGATCCGTAAAGGTATCTTTCATACCCTGTGCCTATTGATCTCTTGAGGCACACAACATTCAAGCAAAATACTTTACTTTCCTCCACCATGGAAAAATCTTTTAGTAATGGTGAGGCAATTTTGCAAATCATAAATTGCCCACTTTCAATGTAGAGGAAATAAGGTTTTGGCTTAAGTGTCAAGCTAGGTGTTTAAATAGGCATTGTTGTCAGCACCTCCTTGCATCTTAAGGATGTCTGTCATGGAAAAGGTTACACGGATAATTATAGAAGCCTGCAACATAGGCCATGGATATTAGATCCATCCACATCCATCCTGGCCTGCATGGGCTGAGAACAAGGCTCCACATGTGACTGTGGGAAAGGTCAGGGATAGATTGAAATGTGCCACTCTGTGCCCTTTGCTTAGGCAAGCGTCTTGACAGACTGGCAGCCCACTCCTTTCTCCATGAAAGGCTGTGGGCCATGCATCCAGTCTGTACTTATTTTAATCTGCCAGGTATCAAAGAAACGACTTCTAAATAAATGAGTTGTTAGAGGAAAGGCTCTTTAGTGCTAACATTGGCCATAAAGAGACAGAGAAATTCGCACAGGTCAGTCATGTGTGGGTTGCGTTTCAATCCGGGCTGCAGAAAAAGAAGAGGAAATGAATGAATACCTGTTAAACAGAAGAAATAATAGCAAGATGTCTTTCACTGAGCCACTGGTCTGCTCTGGGGCGCCTTAGGAAAAGACAATGGGCGTCCTTTCACTAAAAGTGCTCAGTGCTCATCGCACTGAGGAGACAGGATTCGTTCACCCCTTCTCCTCGATGCAATTATCCACATTTCCAAAAAGGTGCTGCAAAACAAAGGTGTGAAACCTGGCATTTCAAGGTGAACACTTTTGATTTGCAGTATGTTTTATAAAGAAAATGCACCCCGCTCCTCCTCAAAACACCACATGGTTTAACACCAGGATACCGTTTCATGCTGACATTCAACCAACGGCTACCTATGAATTAAGCTGGCTTTTGGCACCTGGTTAAGGCAAGCAGATTCTACAGTAATCCATTGTAAATGCCTCCCACAATCGTCAAAGGGATAGTGCACTGAAAAATATTGTCAATATCGTCCGGGCATGTGTTTTTCAGCATACAATGATCGATCGTATAAAAACTTCCCTTGTATTTTACCTTGGCTTTCCTCACTTTTACACATGCAAAAACAAGGAGTCGGGCGCAGCCATCTTGTGCCAATCTTATCCGTTGACGCATCACACTAAGGTTGAGTGCCCCTGCGGCACTAAATCATATCCCCCGCCCCTGAAGCTGATATCACTCAACGCTTATGCCCCTTTTCACAAAGCCAATGCACGTCTCGTGTCAAGGTTCTCTGTGCACAATCTATTTATTTTATTTATTTATTTATTTATTTATTTGGATTTATCAAGCACCCAGCGGCCCTTGGGCATTGTGGCGCCGTTTCAGCTTGGTGTCTGTTAGGAGCATGGTCAGAAGAACAAATAGAGAAGCAGTGTTGAGTAGGTGTTCCGTGGTTACAGGGGAACAATATTGGAGCCAGTGCATAGTCATAGACAATCTGTGGTTACAGGGGAACAATGCTGGAGGCAGTGCATAGTAGTATACCCTTTAGTTGAACAACAATGCATGGTTATAGACAGGTTAGTTGAACAACATAGTTTTCAGGGTTTTTCTGAAGGTGAGGAGGGATTGTTCGCTCCTCATACTGGGTGGTAGCAAATTCCATCTTTGGGGGCTAGAACTGCAAAGCTGGTTCCACCAGCTTTCACTCTGTTAAATGTTGGGATTGAGAGTTGGTGAGAGTACCGTGTTGGCCTGTGGGATGGTGCTAGGTGTATCCTCTCTGCTAGGTACGATGGTGCAGTTTGGGTGAGGCATCTGTGTGTGATTGTGAGGGCTTTGAGTGTTATCCGTGCTTTAATCGAGACCCAGTGGGCTTCCCTTCTTGCCTGGGTGATGTGCTCTCTTTTGGCAATGCTGAGTGCTGTTCCGAGGGCATTGTTTTGTGCTATTTGCAAGCGGTTGATGTTCTGTGTGGAAGTGCCCAGAAGTAGGATATTACAATAGTCTAGTTTTGCACCTATTGTAGCTCTAGCAATGTTGAGGCGTTTTTGTTGTGATAGGTGGGGTTTCACTGCCTTTATGATTTTAGAAGTGAGAGCTGCTGCTGATGAGATGGCACTGACTTGTCCGCCATGGATAACGTGGAGTCTAGGTAGACGCCTAATGTTTTCACTGTGGATGAGGTGGTGATGACTGGGTCTTCGATGATGAAGGAATTGTATTTGTTGTCAAGCTTTTTTAGGGCTTCTTTGGGGCCTACTAGTAGTATTTCGTTTTTTTCCCCATTTAGACATAGGCCGTTTGCAGCCATCCAAGCTTGAATGCGGGCGTATATGTCTTGGACGTTTTTAAGGTCTTGGTCGTAGTTGCCTGTTAGGGGAATGAGAATTTGTGTGTCGTCGGCATAGTTGGTGAAGGCTATCCCGAAGTCCTCTAGGTCGCTGAATAATGGGAGGGTGAATAGGTTGTAGCGTGTGGGGGAGGTGCATGAGCTTTTTGGGACTCCACACTCAATGGGTGATGGTGGGGCAGCTGCTTGGTCAGAGAAGACTGTCATGGCCCGACCATTCAGGAAGGAGGTGATCCATAGCGCCATGGTTACCGCCGTCCGTGTAATGAGGCCCAATGACTCCCAAATATCTTATTTTAGTGGGGGACCATTGCAGACCCTGCGTGTCATTCGGGCATCGTGTGGCGGGGGTCAGGGGAAAGATCTCAGATTTAGACCCGTTAGTCTTGTAGCCTGAGTATTCGGCAAACTTGTGTATTGTTTTGATCGCCGGACCCAGATGTATATCTGGTTCCCGGATGTACAGTAATGTATCATCCGCATATAAGGATATTGATTGGGTGAGGCCTGTCATCGTTATGCCCCTCTGTCCCTGGTGCTCCCTGATGGCTGCTGCGACTGGTTCCATTGTAAGGGCAAACAGTATGGGGGAAAAGGGACATCCCTGTCGCATGCCCCTACCCAACCCAAACCAGTCGGACAGCGTGCGGTTAGTCAGCACTCTGGCCCCGGGGTCAGAGTACAACAGACCGACGCATTTAAGAAAGTATGGGCCAATCGCAAATTTCTCAAGCACTTTAAACAAGTATAGCCATGATACTGAATCAAAAGCTTTTTCAGCGTCAAGCGATACAGCTACCGCCTGGGCTTCAGGTTTTATGTGATCCATGACCCCAAACAGTCTCCTAAGGTTTAGGGCCGTCGATTTGGCAACGATTTTGGCATCACAATTTATCAGAGACAGGGGTCGGTACGAGGACATCTCATTGGGCGGACGCCTGGGTTTCAGCAGCACTGTTATTATGGCATCCCTCATTGATGGTGGTAGGGTTCCCAGCTCTATAGTTCCTCCCACACCGGCAACAGCAACGGGGTCAATTCCTCGTTTAATTCCTTATATAATTCTGCTCCTAAACCGTCCGAGCCCGGTGCCTTGCCGTTGGTCAATAACTCGATCGCCTCAGCGACCTCGTCAGTGGTCAGGGGCTGGTCGAGCGCGAGTTTGTATTCTACGGGCAGCTTCGGGAGAGTGATATTATCAAGGTACTGTTGTACGTCCTCGGCTGATTTTCGAATCGTGATTTGAATATAGGTCTGAATAGAACCAGGTAAACTCCTTATTTATCCCCTCCTCACTCGTGGCCACCGTGCCGTCTCCTGCCAGTATGCTGTAGATTGGCGTGTGCTGTGTTTCAGCTTTTAGTAAATTAGCTAAGGTGCGGCCTGCCCTATTCCCCTCACCATACCGGCGTGCTCTATGTGGGGTGGACATATAGAGCAGCCCTCTAGCTGCTAGTTTATTGAATTCCAATAGGCCACAGTTGATGTCTGAGAGGGTTTGTTTATCATGTGTGACTGTGTAACTCGCTTCCAGGCTACCGAGATGTTCTTCCGTCTTTGCCAGCTCTATCCTAACCGCCTTCAGCATGCCCAAGGATTTAGAGAGCAGTATTCCTCTCACCCAGACCTTGAAGGTTTCCCAAAGGGTGGAGTTCCTATCCACTGAGCCTCTGTTAGTGTCAAAGAATAGCTCCACCTATATATGCAGTGCCTCGGCTCCAGCTGGGTCCTTGAGAATGTCAGGGGGCATCCTCCATCTCCTAGTTGGGGATTTTAAGTTTCCTCAAGTCATTTCTATCGTAACAGTGGAGGGGTCTGATAGTGTATGGGGAAGTATCTCACAGTTATCTATCTGCGGCATGAGGGTTGTTGCGAACAGCCAACAATCTATTCTGGACTCACTATCATGCACTGTGTTAAATATTGCACTGCTGGGCTTCAGAAATGTCCGTGCTTTGTTGTGGTCCTGGCCTCCTGTGCACCGTGCGGGGCTCCCTTCGTGCCTTACACCCCTACCCACCACGGAGCGTGTTATGGCGGCGGGGGGGGCCTTATCCACATGCCCCACTTACTTGTCTACGGTGTCGGAGTGCGCCCCTCCGTGCGTCTCCGCCTCGATCCCGGCATCTTCAACTGGGTACCTCCGTGTGGGAGAAGAGCCTGGCCTCCCGGCAGCGGACGCGGTCTTCCATAACACACGCCTGGGAGGGCGGTGGAGCGTTCAGCCGGTGACTCGCTTCGGTTTCCCTTTCCTCCTCCTATATCTCAATCGGCCTCTATGCCACTCGTCCACTTCCCATAGCAGTGCTTCCCCGCATCAGGCCGGGGGTGACGACGTTCCCTCAAGGGTTCAGCAATACTGCACTCACCGCAGTGTCCCTCCCCCACTGTGGCCGGGTCTTCCCCATCACACCTTTGGCCCGCAGTAAGTACCCTGCAGAGCCGTGAGGCGGCCACGACTCCTCCTCACAGCCGCTTCACTCTTCCGGGCAGGGCAGCGCAGCGCAGCGAGGCGGCCCCGAACTCGTCTGATTTTCGCAGGGTTAGTGCAGCATACCTCCCAGCACAGGGATCTCCATTCATTTATTGTGTAGAGCGGCTTTGGCAGGGTTATTTTCAAACAGGATTTTCTTTCGAGCCGGGGCTCGCCTTTCAGGCAGCCATGTTCGTTGCACGCAACAGCACCCCCCCTGGGTAAGGTACTTTTGTGTTTGGCGTGTATGTCTGGATTGACTGTGGTTGGCTTAGGTATGGGGTTGGGTTTAGGCAGATTGTCAAATTGAGTTTTGATTTTGTTTTTTAGAGTTGTAATTTTGTTTAGCATGGCATGTTGGATGTTGTTGCACCATGTGGTGTTTTTCTCAGTGTGTTGAGCAGAAGTGGTGGGGATGGTAAGCTCATTGTAGATGGCGAATAAATCTTTGGACTGTGAGTTGGCTTTCTCAATCCTGACATTGTAGGTGGCAGCTTTGGCTGTGGAGATGACTTTTTTTGTATTGTTTGGCAACAGTGAGGTATGTATCCCTTGTGGTGGGTGAGGGATTGGCCTGCCAGGCGGTTAGTGCTGCCCTTTTGGCAGTGCGTGCATCCTTCAGTTCTTGAGTGATTGGTTCAGTTGGCATGCAGAGTTTTTTGCTCTTTTCTTTTCCAATGGAGCTACTGCATCTATTATGTCTTTTAACGTGTTGTTGTAGGTCTCAACTAGTGTTGTGGGGTCTTTAAAGGTAGAGTGAGCAAGTATTGATGTTTCTAGTAGCGGGATTAATCTGTCTGCTGTGAGCAGTTTTTTTGATCTTGCCATGGTGGCAGGTGCAAGTGGGTGGGGGTTAGATACTGATTTGGCTGGTATGAAGAAGTGTAGTAAGTGGTGATCAGTCCATGGTCTAGGAGTGTTAGAGCTGATGTCTGCCGCACAGTTGTGATCGGCGATCCAGTCGAGGATTCGACCTTTGTTGTGGGTGGATTCGTTTATTCGTTCAGTAAAGCCTAAATCTAGGAGGGCCTTTGCGAGGGCTTTGCTTTTTTTGTCTTTTGGGTCTTTAAAGCCCAGGTTGAGGTCGCCTAAAAGGATGACTTTTGAATTTGCTTTGAGGTTTTCACCTAGGACGGGGGTGATGTTGGCTTGGAAGTTGAGAGTTAGGCCTGGTGGGCGGTAAACAATGTGTATTGTTATGGTATCATTTGGTGAGGGAGATATTTTGACAGATAGTAAGTCAAAGTTTTCAGCTTTGTTGGTCTTTAACTGTCTAGCGTTGAGGGTTTCTTTGATGATTAGGGCGACCCCTCCGCCTTTGCTGGAGGTTCTGTCTTGGCGCATGATGGTGTACCCTAGTGGGAGTGTTTGGCAGACCGCTGGTCCAGATGCTTTGTGTAGCCATGTTTCTGTTATGGCTAGTATGTCTAGGTCTAGATCAATGATGAGATCATGGATCTCAGTGGTATGCACTGGTAGGGAGCGTACGTTGATGAGTGCACACAGGTATTGTGTTTTCTGGTTGGTTTTAGGTATAGTTTAAGCAGGAGTGCTGTGTGGGGTGCCTGTTGTACTAAGGGTGTTTGGTGTGTGTGATGGTTGGGTGTGGTGCATGATGGGAGTGGTTAGAAAAGGGTGGCTTGGTGGTGGTTGTAGATTGATAAGAGCGGCAGCTTAACCTAGAGTTTCTGATGTGGAGGGGCATAGGTATGGTCGGATGGTTTTTGAGAGGTATAGAGAGAGTGGAGGTTTGGTTACACCTGTTGGGGCAGGTGGTGTGGATGGGGAGTGTACTCCTGGTGGATAGAGCTGGTAAGAATGGTGTAGGTGGTATGGTGTTTGAGCAGGGAAGTGAGGGTGCCATTTTGGGTGGGGCGGACAGGTGTGCGTGTTGGTAGTGGGCTGTTAAAGGGAAGTCGTAGGGGGGATCCTAGTTAGGGAGGTTGTGGAGGGTGGGGTAAATAGTTGACAGGCAGTGTGTGCTAGTTCTGTACACAAATGGAGAGCATAGCATACAGTTACTCAGGTATACTGGTCTGTGGGCAATAAGGCCGTAGTGGGCACAATGGAAGCCGTAATACATTCAGTAAAAAGGTCAGTTTGCTGGACAGTGGTGGGCACAATGCAAACAGGCTAAACTCAATAATAGGCCAGTTCGCTGGACAGTGGTGGGCACAATGCAAACTGGCTAAATTCAAAATTGACGTGTCTCCATGGAAATGGCCGGACGCCACTTTCATCAATAAGTATAAACAGACTGCTTCTCATCAGACAACATCAGAGTTGCTTTTTCAATCGTTTCACTGTCTTTTTTTGGATTGCCTGTGACTCGTTTCTGCTCTGTTCAGCTACTTTCTTAGCACAAAGCCCATGCGAACAGATACTTGGACTAGCATTACTATTGATTTCCATTGTTACTTGCGTTTTATTAAAACATTTGTTGTATAATGGTAGCAATACAGCCCTACCAGTAGAAGCCTGAGTATTCCGAGGAGGAAGTAATTGAAAGAGATAGGTGCAGAAACAATGGGAAATCAAACGCTAGTTGGGAAGATGAAACACCAGAGCATGAGCCTGAGCCTAGTCGCATGGAAAACGTTTCTACCTGGTGTACCTGCATTTGCTGCAAGGTCATGCCAGCTGAGGTGGAGAAATGCTGCTGCAAAGAAAACTATGGATGCTTGGCCTACATATCAGAAGAAGACACACCACCGCTGTGCGTTACAGAATTGCATGACTTCAAGGCAGCCTCCCTCACAAGGTCCTTTTTGAGGATTATGATGGTGCTTATGCACGAACTTCGCACAACAGTTTGCCCTCGCAATCCAAGTAACGAGTAAGTGTACTCTAGGTGTGATGTCATTTTGACCACTGAGACAATTAATATTTCATGTTTGTACCCTACATTGTCGTCACTTTGATCGATCACCGACAAATGAATTTAGTCTTCAAATTGGATATATTCCTCTCTTTTTGCAAAGCGCAGTGTGTTTCACTTTCAACTAAGAAACAATATTTTCCTGTGGCCCAAACCGTTATGGATTGAAAGCGTGTTCCCTCTTGCAATATGTCAAGACTCCAAAGCCCAAGTTCATTTATCAATAAAGTGACGTTTGTAAGGGCAACTATATCATATAATTCAGGATGCATGTTCAAGTAAGGCTAGAAAACGTATATGGTTAATTCAATTACAGTATGTATGTTTCTCTTCCACAGGTGGTACAAGGTAGTGGCCTACCGTTCATTTACATGGTGGCTTTATCGGAGGCTTGGATTCCGCGTTCAACAAGTAATACCTGCCTGTGTCATTGGAGCCATTCGCGCAAAATTCCCCAGTGACAGCGGACAGTACAGGGGATTTTTGCACACTGTGCTGCAACCTAAGTATACAATGTGTAGTTTGTTTGTGCAATCAACATCACCAAACTAAATAAAATACAAATGAGCATATACAAATAGTTGTTTACATTTTTCTGTGAATCAAGAACACGCTCATTCATTTATGAGGGACAAGAAAGAATAGTTGGCGCCGTATCGTGCTCACCTCGTCTGCAACAATCCATCCCCCCTACAGTATACCACACTCCGGTACTGGGTGGGTGGGAACGGCCAAAGTGCCAAACACCATTTACACTTCAAAAGGGATCTTCTGCATGGTGACCATTGTTCTCGTGGCCTCCCCAGGCACAGTGTCTCCAGGCTCCCCTCTTCAAGACACCGCCCTGGCAAACCACATAAGTGTGTCTCCCTTCTGCGGTGTTCCGAGCCTTTTACGCTCGCCTCATGCCCATCCATCCCCCCTCCAGTATCAATGTACCAGCATCACTGATGACATCATGAATAGGGTGCACATTCTAGCATTCCATCGGTGAGGGGCCTACAGAAAAGTTGATACTATATGGGAAACAAGCTGATAATTGGCAGCCGTCTCTCTGTTGCTCTTGGCACACGTGGGTCTGCTGGGCTCATCTCTGCGGTGTGAAGGTCAGGGCAAGGGAACACGCATCTTTCTAACTAAAACAAACAACAGGATCTGATAATGCAGATATAATGGCACACATAAAATCTAGCATGAATAGGTCTATTCTGGTTGCATGAGCTAATATATTGGCAGTCTAACGTTTACACTTTTGTAGACTCTTTGATACCGGAAACTCTTCACCCAGGTGCCGACCCCAAAGGTTTGATTTGTCATCTGGCCCGGTTGGGTCCTCATAAGATAGATAGACGTTTGTCGTTCTTTGGGAAATATATTGCCACACAGGATTAGGGCTGTGTTGGGGGTCTGTGAGTGATGGGGCGCTGGAGAGTAGGATGGGTATCACCATCAAAGGAACTGGGGAGGTCATAGATGGGGGGCTCATGACTGTTGGGAAGGTGGTTGCGAGGGCACAGGAAGTTTAGTGGAGATGAGTGGGCACTTGCTTATGACTACTCACTGTCACACCCTCTTCGCAGAGGACATTCTTTCGAAATCATACCACAGGATTGTAACAAGGCATGGCTGGCTTCCGTGAGAACAGGGCTCGCGCAGAGCTGGCAAGGGGGAGGCGATGGTGTGGGCTGGCTGTGGGGGGCACTGCAGATGATGGATGGGAGCTGCATTTCTACATAGAGATTGTTTTTCAGACCTGGTAGAAAAGATGGAGTTAGGACTAGTTCACAAATGGTTTCTTATGGCTGAGCTGGGGGCTATAAAGTATGGGTTATTTTCTATGGGCTGTGGTGCAACAGAATGCCCCAGGGGTGGCTACGTCTCCCCCCTTGGTTATTACATATGGTATGTTTCTAGAGCAATGCAAGTGTGGTTGGCAAGGATCGTCTCCTTACCAACAACGGTGACCATTGTTCTCACGGCCTCCTCAGACCCAGTGTCTCCCTTCTGCAGTGTTCCGGGCCTTTTCCGCTCGCCCCATGCCCATCCTTCCCCACTCCAGTATCAATGGCATTTTGCACCTGTGGCCATGCGCAAGCAAGGGGGCTGGGTGGTTGTTTGTTTGTTTATTTGTTTGTTTTATTATTTGTATTGCGCACCAGACCCATGGGTATCAGGGCGCATTGCATGAGACAACTTACAGCTTAGTTACACATATTAGCAGTAAAATACATATGAGTTATTCAGAAAAGGAACAATATACATAGAGTAGATACAGAAAGATCAAGTAGGAACAACATAACATGTACAGAAATATAGGAATATACAACGGACAGTCAGAAATATAACTAGTGAGATTCATAGATTACAGGCAGGTAGAGTGGGATACTTGGGGGACACTCTATCTGAAATTATTTACAGTGTAGAAGAGAGGGTGAGTTAATGGTATCATGGCAGAGGCATTACTTATCAGAGTCTTTGAACCAATTTATAAGGTTCTGGCAGAAGTTTGGGTAGGATTGATCTGCTCTAAGTGGAGTGGGTAAGGAGTTTGAGAGTTGAGCTGCCTTGACCAGGAAGCTACGACCCCAGACTCTAGAGAGTTTAAATCTTGGGACTAAGAGGCAGTTACTGCTAGATAATCTGGTAGTTCTTGTGGAGAATTTTCTAGTGAGTCTCTCTGTCAAATAGCAACGTGCAGCGTTGTTCAGGCATTTATATGTGAGAGAAGTAACTTTCAGCTGGATTTTATCGTGTGTTGAAAGCCAATTATTTAATCTTCTGGTCTCGGAGATATGTTCTCTCTTGGTAATTCCGAGTGCTGCTCTAAGGGCATTATTCTGGAGGAATTGGATTTTCTTGATAATTTGTTTGTTAGCCCCTATGTACAGCTCATTACAGTAGTCTAACTTTGATAAAATGAGCACTCTGGCCAGGGTAATACAGCTGTTATTAGACAAGAAGGGTTTACCCGCTCTAATCAACTTGCAATTATATGCCATGGCCGATGCCATGGCATTGACCTGCTTGTTGAACAAGAGGGTAGAGTCCAGGTAGACCCCAGGGTTTTCACCTCATTAGCAACGGTAATAGTATTATTGACAATATTGAAGGCAGAGTATTTGGGTCCCAATTTTATGAGGGTTGAGGTAGTGCCCAGGATGATGATCTCAGTCTTATCATCATTCAGGCATAGTCCATGGGTGGCCATCCACGCCTGGATGATGAGATATACCCTGTTCACCAAGGCCAAATCCTTGTCATAATCCCCAGTAAGTGGTACGAGGATCTGAGTATCATCTGCATAGTTAGTGTAGGTGATACCCAGATGATCCAGATCATCGAAAAGGGGCTTCGTGAAGATGTTATATAAAGTTGGAGAGACGCAAGATCCCTGAGGCACTCCGCAAGTGATGGGGATAGGGTCCGCAGCTGCAGTGGGGGAAAAGACTCTCATAGTCTGATTACTTAGAAAGTATTGTATCCATACTATAGCTTCTTCTGAGAAGTGAGCGGTTGAGTCCAGGTGGCTACATAGGACCCCATGGTCCACAAGGTCGAATGCAGCCGAGGCCAAGGCCAAGGCGACAAACACCATGTACACTTAAAAAGGGATCTTCTGCATGGTGACCATTGTTCTCATGGCCTCCCCAGACCCAGTGTCTCCAGACTCCCCTCTGCAAGACCCTGGCCCGGCAATCCACATAAGTGTGTCTCCCTTCAGCAGTGTTCCGGGCCTTTTCCGCTCGCCCCATGCGCATCCTTCCCCCTCCAGTATCAATGGCATTTCGCACCTATGGCCATGACCAAGCAAGGGGGCTGGGTGGTTGTAAATGGTCAAGGTGCCAAACACCATGTATATTTCAAAAGGGATCTTCTGCATGGTAACCATTGTTCTCATGGCCTCCCCAGACCCAGTGTCTCCAGACTTCCCACTGCAAGACCCTGCAACAAAAACATCAGACATTCACATACACACCTTCTTTTCTAATCCTCTATGAACACCTTGACATTTAACAGGAGAACAACTCTGTGCTTAGTAAGGTATCTGTTTGTCGTGCAACTTGTTCCCCAGATAGTTGCTCCCCTGCTTGCTGAATCGGCTTTTTTGTTCGTCCAGATAAGGGTGGTAGGTCACCGAATTTCCTTCTCTATATTCATCTAATGCCGATCTCAATTTGTTCTACTGTTTCCATCAATTGTACCAGCCATTATAATGTTCATTTAGCCCAATGACTTCCCCATTTTCTAATGTTTCAAGTATTTTCAACTAAAAAAAAATACCACATTGCAGCTTTGTCCATTGCAATAGAATCGAATATTTCATGGGACATGTTTATAAGCATGTTGCCTTTTGATGCATGAAAGTACATGCAACGGACGAGTAACAAGTTATGAATAGCGGTATACCAATCATATCTGTAAGACAGTTACCGCTGTGTTCATTCGACAACGCTAAGCATGTTTTCCCTCTTTGAAAAAGACTAATATTGCATAGAAAGCTGTAATACAATCACATCAATCACTTGCATACAGTAATTTTTTTGAATTGTTTATATATTTCTATAGAGATCTAAGAGACAATTGAACAATGCTGCCTGTATGGTACTCGGTTGCCCTTCTAAGAGCCATTTAAGAATTCCGGGCATGGTTCTGCATACATTCCCGAAGGATATTGATTTAATAAGAGAATGGGTTAAATACTGTGGTTTTCCGGTGGACAAGATCTTGGCGGACTGGAGGGCCAATCGATTCCGCATCTGCAGCCGGCACTTTACCGAAGATATGTACAACCGATTCGAGTACACTAAAAAGCGCTGACCACGAATTCATTGTAAATTGCTTCAACATGCAATTCCAACCGAATGTATGCACACGCTGCCTCCGGTGAGTCCTGTGTGATGAATTAGCTGTTTTTATTGTTATGTTGGATACTGGGCTGCATAAATAAGTACTATCAATGATCTCTCTATATAGATCTGGTAGGGTACTAAAATGGTAACTTCATGAACGGATTTGAGCTTTCGGTGTATATTTACTTCAAAAGTGTCTTACTAAGGTTTCCATTGCTACAAGATAGTATTGAATTTTTACTATACTAGATTTCACTACACTACATCGGTCCCCGCTTTCTTGAGCCTCTAACAAATGTAACAATTATGACCATTATAAAACAATGCCATTGGGCCCTTCAAAAGTCGCATTGTGGTTTTGTAATCGGTTGCTTGACATGAGCACAGTGATCGAAGCACAGACGCTCACAAGTGAAGAAACCACTGGCACGTCCAGTGTCCCAATGGTGAATCCTACTGGCATGCACAAAGTGATATTCTTGAGCTTTGGATCTACCCACACATCTAATACAACTTTGTTTTTCCCTTGGCCCACTTCATGACAATGCTTGGAAAATGAAGGAACAAGATTCTGCATCAATTTCATTTCCAGAGTCAACATCAAGTTCGCTCGCCTATCAAGTAATGTCATTATACTTGTCCTTTACGAAAATGTGTTATGCTTGCAATTTAAAATGAAAATAAAAAGTTTATGTGTGCTATCGGTTAGTAACACTAAGTGGCATGTATGGGTGTCCAGCTATATGTACAATTGTTTGAATCCCATTGTCACAGTTCCATTTCGCTGTTTTCACCCATACTAAAACAAGTACTGTGTTACAGGTGGATGCTGGAACTTCGGCCAAAATCACTTCATCCTTTGCAACTGGTCCAGAATATGAGGTATGCATACTTCCTCCCTAATGCAGAATACATTACAAAAAGTTTGAGGGCAACATTACAATTGGTATGTTTTGCACAGTGATCTCTGATGAAGCACATGTGTCATCTCTGAACGTTATCAGGTGCAAGGTGAAAGGTATATTATGACTGCTTACGAGGGTATGTTCATACAAATGTTCTCTTAGTGTTGCGAGAACAAACCTTGTAGTATACGGTTCTTATTCATTTAATACTACTTTGTGTGTAAATGCACATTGCGATAAAAGATTTTAATTTCCAGTACGATTCACTTTTCATTTTTTTTAATGAATATTCTGGTCAAGGAATGTACGCAAGGTGTTGAAATAGAAGAGGAAGCACATGGACCAGAGGTAAACATAACCTAATATTGAATACTGTTGGACATCACATTTGGAATACATTTTAATGTTGTAATGTTTCCTTTTCAATCAAGTTGCTTCTGTTTGTAGATATGTACAGATGTTGGTTTGCGATAAAATGAAATGTGCCGGATGTACACCATATAAAAACACTATTTTTTTCAGGTTGCTGGTGCGGTGGAAAATGAGAATGCCACAGTTTCCAAGAAAACAAAGAAAACAAGGGTAACGAACAAACAAGTTTGCTTTGTAGAACTTTTTAAGCTGTTGATTTATTCATATAATGTTTTTGTATATAAAGTGGTATCTGCTATATGTATGCTATACATTGAGCATGTTTCTCAACACATCTTTTAGAGGCCCTGAAGTAAGCGAAGTATAAAGACACAGACAACAAATGAAACAAAAGATTTTGCTTGCCAAACTGATTTCACAATGGAGCAACTACTATTTGGGGCACAGCGTGGTCCAGTCATTAAGCAGACTTGTGATGCTTATGCCAGATGGCCGGAAATTGAATGTAATGTGACCGGCGATCCGTGCAAAGTGTCCATGGACCATTGCTACCAAACTCGACAAGATGAGACTGAATACAATGAAGATGCATTGCAATTCCTCGCAGACCCTTTGATGCAATCTACACCCGGCAGAAATGTTCCACCAAAGAAACATTCGATTATATCTGTTTCTCCAATTTGCATGCAAATATCACAACCTGAAATAAAAGAGATTGAAGCTTCAACGGAACTGACCGAGGAACTTGCTAAAGATCTCGACTTCAGTTTGCCGAGTTCTTTCGATATGTCTGCCACAGCCAAATCACAAACCACATACATGCCGGACGATTGGCTGATAAAGGAGCAAAAATACATTGTATTCGACAGCTGCCTGCTAGAGAACGTACAGATGCTGAAATGTGTCCATACATTAAGGGGAAATTTATGCGGGGAGCCATTCGTGAATGTATCTCGTGTATTACAAGGCACTGCAATTCCAAGCCAGCTGTGTCCACCTCAATAGTACATTTTCATGGCCCGCTCAACCAATGCTGGGCAAAGTGCCAGCTGGAAATCTACTATGTTCAACAACTTTACTGTCATGACCCTTGCCCCGGGCCCTCACTGGCAAGTCAGCCTTCTAGTTAGGGCCAGGTCAAAGGCCTTAAAACCTCATCCAAGACTCTCTTGGAGTCAGACCTGGCGCCTTTGGCGCCAGGCTCATAACCATCATGAAGACCAACATTAGAATGGGACCATTTACTTGGGACTATTTAACTTGGGGGGGTTCAGCCAACATGGAGGCACACACATAGCTCAGTTACAAGGAACTGAGCTATGCGGTCTAGTCATTTGGGTGTGGCAGACCTGGGACTATTTTACCTGGACTACTTTACCTGAGACTATTTAAACCACACCCAAACATCAGAACATGCTTTGCGTTACTCTGCTGTAGGCAGCGTAACGTTCACCGTGCCCAGTTCTTTGAGGCCACCTTACCTGAAACCAAGGACCTGCAGAGAGAGAAAGAACACTACGAAACTTACCTGGAACAGTATGCTGTCCTCAATCCATCGCTGACTTCAGTTCCAGTCACCTGAAGGTACGAACTCCATCATCCGACACCGCATGCATCCTGGAATACCATAACCTGGAAAGAGGAGAAAGAAATACAGCATTAGTAAGCGTTTACTCACATTTCCTCCCGAATGAAGAAAGCCACACAATTCTTACCTGGGTAGTCATCTCCTGGTCAGTATCATTGCTGGAACATTACGGCGCTCGGCGAGGAACATTGCAACCTGCAAGGAGAGAAAAGACACAGGTTAGCAATATAAAAGGCGAAACAGCGCCGCGCATCGCGCATTACTCACCGGACAGCATCGCACGCACCACGCTTTCGCCAACCGGCCCATGCTCATCTTCAAACTGCATGACAACACCAAAATACCTTTCCATACCTAAAAGGAAAGAATCAAGACATTATTATTTGAACTAAGAGGAACATAACTGCATATAAAGACTGTAAAGCAGCAAACCTACGGAGTCGCAGCAGGCCTGGATTTCCACAGGGGGTTTGCACCAGTGAAGTAACTTGGTCGCTGCTCGCCCCCCACATCTACACGCCCCTGCCATGAGGAGCAGGAGGGAGAATCCACCTTTTACAATATTAAGGTGAGGAGAAGGCCCAAGGGGGAGGAAGGAGTTGAGGCCAAGGGAGGTGGGAAAACATAAAGACAATCTGGTAGTGAATCCAGCTCTCCTATATTGCAGACCCATCTTTAACCAGAGGCCTTACCAAGGGACCGCCGGGAGAGGGTTTGAGAGTGCAAATCATCCAACCAGGGCTGGGTGGCGTCCCCGTGGATACCAGGTGAGCATAGCATTTACTTTTCAGCGGGTCTACTTTCAGTAAGATTTCAGTAAGATTTCCAGTTTCTGTCAATTTGTGGGAGTTGAGTTCCTTGTTAAAACCCAGTACTGATTCCTCGCCATTAGTGAAGCCTGGAAAGTTGAATAGATGTAAATTGAAAGCATATTCTCTGGCAAACATTTTTGGCTAGCTGGTGACGGACAGTGTGACAGCCCAGGATTTTCAGCAAAGTACTGTACATACCACTTTCAAGACATGGAAAGTAAAGAAATTGTGAGTTCAGAGATAGTGCAGGTGTCCGAATGTGCATCTTCTGTGGCCATGGAGAAACGTGGTTTCATCAAATCCATTGAATTTCTTCAATCGAGGGGGATGCAAATAGAGCTGATAGCCACTGACAGGCATGTTTCGATAGCCAATGCCATGCAAGAGCAGTTTCCACTCATTCATCATCAACCCGATGTATTGCACGTTGCCAAATCAGTCAATAAAAACATTACAGCTGCTGGTAGAAAAAAGGGGTCTGAAGAAATCTTAAAGTAGTGACAGTCTATCAGCAACCATCTTTGGAGGAGCTCCAAAACTTGTGATGGGTCTGTAGAAATTCTACTTCAGAAATGGCATTCATTGATGCACCATTGTTCCAACGTACACCAATGGATAGAAAACCAACATTTTCACGAATGTGCACATGGACCTTTATCTGAGGAACAGAAACGAAAGCATAAGTTGTTGGTGCCATGTTCACCTCCACACAAAGCACTTGAGAAGACTGTGTACGATGAAACTCTTTCCAGAGACATGAAGGGACTCACAGAATTCTGTCATACTGGAGATTTGGAGGTGTTCCATAATATGTGCCTAAAGTACAGGTCCAAAAGGTTGTATTTTGGCATAGATGGTATGGAGGCCAGAACAAGATTAGCTGTATTTGCGCACAACGAGAACATTGAGAGGGAACAAGTAAATACTGCAGGATATTTCGGTATGCATCGTTACCTCAAGGCCGTCACAAAACAAAGGAAACAATGGGTGTTTATGCCAATATAGCAGGATATCGAATTGAATTTGTGAAAGTTTTGACATTGAATCTGTTGGCCATGCATACTCATGGAATCGATCCAGATTTTGTTTCTAGGACACATACAGTGCCACAAAACATTGTAAACAAGCCGTGTCCACCTAAAGAGGTACTTGTAGAACAGTTGACTTCCCGAAATAAATCATTAGTAGCTGTCTTCACAATCTGCTTACAATAACATTTTCGATATGGTCCTCAATGTTTGTACATTGTACATCAACAATTCAATGCTATTACACTAACTTTTGTTGCTACAGACAATATTAAACAATATTTAATTATGCAGATTAAATTTGATGTATGATTCATTAATGTATTTCATTCATCTTCCCTTCATCGATATGTATGTTCCTCGAATGATAAGACACATGTCTGCGATTGCTATTCGTGATATATTTGAAAATGGAATTGCCCTAGCACATCCGGTGCTGCACTGCCCATTTTGGTTGCTGAAATAATGATGGGCAAATTGGATATTAGCCATCAGTCAACGGGACACTGAGACTTGGTGTCTTTCAAACCTTCATTCTTGACCCAAACCACATAAACATATGCAGTGCTTGGCACTGGCACTGAAAGCCTATGGTGGGTAAGATTTTCATAGCAATGATCAATCGACTGACCTGTGTCAACCCCCTAACTTCCAGAATGTTCTTTTTAATTTTTTTAAACACCTCTGCCATTAGGCCCTTTTTTACTCTCTCTGATACTATTTCAGTAGTTTGATGTGTGAGTTTTGTGGGTTTCTCCATAGCTCTACATAGCACACTATTGCGTCCAAAATATCATTTTCAACAAAAGTATCATCTTTGTCAACATTTTGGCAATGAGTGCCTGCTGTTGCTGGGTTTCCATACAGTGTGACTCCATGTTTTGCTTTGCATGCACCCCTCCTTGTGTTCTTCCCTTGTGTTTTTCACAGCCCCCTCCAACACCATTCCTCTTCTTCCCTCTGCCTACCAACTCCCTGGTGCTCTCTGTCTCTCCTATCTTTTGTAACTGTTTCTCTATCGACTACCCTGCTCTCCTCACTAAATCCGGTAGGAAGAAGTTTACGAAGGACTTCTTGGTCTCCAACCCCGGTCTCCCTATAGCTGATACCTATACCGGTGCTATGTCCAGGCAAAAACTCTGCGACATCCTCTTTGTCGTTCCCTCGCTGTCAGTCTAGAAAAATGGATACCTCTCATATTTGACGGCAAACGTATGTTGATGGCCGTGGGCCAACCGTCTCATGCACGATATGACAGACATATAGGTTTCCGAGTTTGCCAATGAACGACCATTTTGATGTAACAAGGATCGCCATTTTGTTTTCTAACCATTGCTCATTGCTTTCTGTTCTTATTGCTTCACAGCACATGTTCTGCTTACACTGCTCGACTGTAAAACATTGTTGTCTGAACGTAAAAGGACAAGGCCGCAGGGCCGCGAGGATTACAAGAGTTTGTTGAAATACAACGTAGGCAGCACCAGGAAGGAATGCCCGGCTCCCTCCCGAATGTAGCCTTGAAGCAGAGCTGCAGGGCATTTAATCATTTCGCAGCTGCCAGCCAGTCTCATTATATGGTAGAATATGTTAGAATAAAGCAGCTAAAGGCTTGAATTATGCTCTTCTTACGGCCCCCTTTTACTGAGCCCTGTAGAGCGTGTCGGCTCCCAGGACATGAATAGCACCTCATAGATAGCAAGGTCTGGAATGCGACTCTTCCCCCGTATGTAGCTCGCTTCCAAGAACAGAAGCACTGTGTTCTGTTCAACAACTGAAAGATGCCTCCGCACTTGCAAATTGCATATTGTTACTAGAATAGATATTTGAAGATGTCATAATTGTCGAAAGTGTCCATTATCACACCGAGTTCAAAGAAACCCAATAAAGGGGGGGTGTTAAACATGTCATAGCTGATTGTATGATATGCATTTTCTATATATGTAACTGATGTACGTAATTCGCTCTCTTGCGTCCCTCGAGGTCTAGAGATACACGTCGCGGGGCGTGAGACCGAGTTGGCCAACTGAGACTATTTGCTTTGCAATAAATCCTAACTTTGGGAATACAACCTCGTGTCTGGCGTATCTATCGTGTGTGGTGACTCGCCTTGTTTCCATAGACGTAAGGGACCCCTAGGGGCCCCTTTCAAGATGGCGCCCGAATAGGGACCCTCCCCCACTTGTTCCATCGCATACGTTGTAATTGAGTCAAGGCGGAGAACGGCGAGGACGGGACGATGGAGCCGTGATCAAGAGGTGTTTGGGGCGCCCTGTAGAAGTGATGAGCGATTCCTTTGCAGATCTGCACACATCTGATCCCTGATCGACGTGCCTGGCTACAGAACAAGGAGGCGAGGGTCCCGAAACGAGGCGGAATCCAAGAAACGCAGACACAACGTCATTGGTTGCGTCAGTATACAGATGACTTGTGTCCGAAAGGGCAAATTGATTTATCAGGTGAGTCATTCCCCGATTCAAAGTAATCCTGATATTGGTTGAGAGTTGACTTTGCAAAATCAAACGCCCTAGGTAAGGTTGATTAACCAGGGGGAAGGTTGAAACATGCCTGGGGTATTGTCCACCCTAGCAGGGTTTTTCCGCTGTGGTAGACAATCTTTGCAAGATGGCCAAATTGCACCACATGGGGGAACGCCGGCATATGAGATGTATGTGAAGTATGGAGTGGGTGCAATAATATTCTGTGAGACTTGGCATAGGCAAACTAGAAAGCAACAAGACCATCAGTGGCCGATTAATGGTAGTTTTCAGATAGCGAGAATAGATAACTTGGAAAGGGTGTTGAAAAGAAAGAAGGCGCGTCCTGCAGCATTTGATATCGTTAAGGACTGGAGAAGGGAAGCAATGCTCCGATTTAGAAGTAGAGCGAAGCATGCGTGCAGGCATAAATCGAAAGGTGAAGTAGCGGAAGAAAAGGAAGAGGAGGAGTGGACTGAGAGTCTAAGGAGGTCAGGTAGACGTGACCAGTTGAATATAGAAAAAATATACCCACAAAGAGAATTGCACATAGCAGATGAATTGATAGAAAACATATTGACCCATACAAAACAAGGCCTAAGATCAGAAGCGAGGCCAAACACGTCAGTAACTAGTGCCCAAACCCCGCCCGGAGCTCAAACCCTCCCTCCTGTAGCTCAAGCCCTCCCACAGCCACAGACCGCGCACGTAACACTTCCTATTAGCCAACCAGGCCCACAGCAGACACTCCCTGTTCCCATTGTCCCATCCGCACCTCCCGCCTTAGATACAGACTCGGTACCGTCCGTCCCTCCCGGGGGTGAAGTTGATACCACGGGGGCGAGAGGCGGGACTGAACAAAGTGGATGCACGAGGGTAACTCGCAGTGCGATCAGCAAAGAAAGGAAGGTGGAATTGCAGCAACAGGCAGAGATGTATATAGACGGGAATGATGGGACGGCAACATTGGCTTCGATATATGACTTCTGAAGAAGCAACGAAAGACAGGTAGTGTGGAATGCATGGGTGAATATTTGGTGGGGAGATGAAAACAGTTAATTGGGAAATTACCACTGCAGCGATTGTTAGATTTGAATGCATTAGCACGCTGTAGGGAGAGGGATGAAGAAGTGAGAGAACATGTATATGGACTTTTTGAACTTAAAGATGAATTAGATAATGATTATGCCGAAATGTTCATTGCACCTGGGTACAGGGGTAAGGATATCGGGAGACATAGGAAGGAAGCTGTAGAGCCTATATACAACGACGACATTCAATGTCGTCAGTGCAGAGGGGCGGCAAGTTGAAAGTATGTATACGAGAAGCGTTTAGATGGATGTCGGATCCCAGTATCCCCACAATGGAGATACATGAGATATTTGATGAATATTCCATGCCCATGAAAAGGAAAGCACTGCAGTCGATGGCTGAACATTTACTAGACAAAGATATAAAAAACGATAAGGCCAGCCCACCCGAAATAATGGCAGTATATAAGAGAGCACTAGAGCGAGGGACAGGAGAAACAGCCCTATCGCTTCATCTGGGAATATTGTTACACATGAGAGAAGGGGGAGGGACAGTAAGTAGGGCATTTCCTATGAGAGAGGTCCCACCTACCTTTGTGCCCAAAGTAGAGGTTCCCGCAGTGGGCAACATAGCGGCGTAGGTAACACCAGCCCATTATACCGCCCAATATGTGCATGTCCCCTTTTCCAGACAGGAGGTGAACAACATAAAGAAGACGATTCCGGATATAAGAAAGAATCCTGCAGGGTTTTACAAGGAAGTAGAGTCCTGCCTGCAATCATCCGTGCTTACCATGGGTGACATAGACCTAATATTCCCAGTGATCCTGCCAACAGACATATGGAAGCAAATAAGAAAGGTGGATGACATAACGACCTTTGGCGCCACATGGGCGGACTTGATAATAGAAGACAGGAATAAAGCGGTTGGAGGAACACCGGGACCGAACCTGGTAGCATTACCAGCACGCATAGTACAGAAATTAAAAGAAATTGTCCCAGAGAAAAGAATTCAATGGGACAAATTGACTGCATGCGTACAAGGCAAGGATGAGTTAGCTACAGATTATTTTAACAGGTTTGAAGAAGTATTTGCAGACTTCAGTGGGCAGGATGTGAGCTCGGAAGCGGGAAAGAGGTTATTTGTTGACAAATATGTGAGGGGGTTTAAACTTTCAATCCAGAACCTAATAATGACATCAGAGAGTGCATGACAAGCAAAAACGCTGGGCGAAGTATTACACATGGCCCAATATTATGAGAACAGAGTGACTGCGGAGAAAGAAATAGAGGAGAAGGATAGGGTAACTCTGAAAACACGGGTACTACTGCAGCAAGTAGTAGGACATAATAGAGGGAGAGGGAATGCACAAGGAAGGAGTAATTCGAATATGCATGGGGGACCTGTGGGACCAAATCAGTGTGCGTATTGTAAGGAGGAAGGACACTGGCGAGCACAATGTCCACATCTGCAGAATAGAAATGGTTCTGGTCAAAGGAGACAGTATAGAGGGCACCAAGGAGCGAATGGACCAAATAGCAATAGTATGCAGCAGCACCACAATAATGGAGGTAATCAAAACCAAGCCCAAAACCAAAGTGCCCCTAACAAGAGTCAGGGACAGCAAAACCAACAGTATGGAAACCAGAGTGGGGGAAATAGAGGGAAGAGTGGGAACGTTTTCGATACACAGCCAAACACGTATTACAGTAATAGTAATGATTACACATCGGACAATGTGTTATTTCCCCAACAAGACAGCCCAGGACAGAGGTCGGAACCAGTGTGTATTCCCGTGAATCAGAAAGGACCCTACGTAGAAATGAGAGTCGGGAATGAGGAGCACCGCTTTCTTGTAGATACAGGAGCGCAAAAGTGTTCAATAGACCATCACTTGGTTCCGGATATACCACTGTCAGGGCAAAAGAATGTTTCCGTAGGGTTCACAGGTACACCAGTCATAAACCCAGTGTCCCAACCAGTCCCAGTTACTATAGGACCATTCACTGAACATTGTCCTTTCCTTTTAACAGAAAATTGTGGGGAGAACCTGTTGGGATTAAATTTGTTGAAAAAATTAGGTTCCGTTGTACACTGCACGGCAGACGGGGTGTTCCTAACGATTTGGCCACAAGATGCCCCTGTGTCAGAATTCATGTCTGAAACTTTACCAGGAGAACTAAGTAAAGTGCCAACCTGTATATGGGCAATGCATGACAACGATGTTGGATGCTTGAAAATAAAGCCAGTAAAGATCATTTTGAAAGAGGGTGTTACACTACCGCGAATTCCCCAATACAGAATTTCGGCTGAAGGTGAAAAAGGATTGAAGAGTATTGTTACAGATTAGGTTAAATTAGGGGTGATTGAAGAAATTACAGGCAGTACATGCAACAGCCCGATTCTTCCAGTTTATAAAAAAGGAGGCAATGAAGTACCATACCGTTTCATAATTGATTTGCGCGCGCTAAACAAAGTAGTAGATCCACAATTTCCTTTAGTGCCAGATGTCACTACAATATTGACAATGATACCTGTTTCAGCAGAATACTTTAGTGTAGTTGATCTAAAAAATATGTTCTTTAGCATTCCGGTGGACAAGGACAGCAGATATTTGTTCGCGTTCACATTAGGAGGACGATCATTTACATTCACGCGGATTCCACAAGGTTACACGGAAAGTCTGAGTATTTACAGTAGAGCATTGAAAGAGCAGCTAGACATGCTAGAATTACCAGTGGGTTGCGTACTCTTGCAATACATAGACAATCTATTATTAGCTGCTGACATAGAGGAGATTTGTAAAGAAACCACTGTATTACTACTGTCACACCTAGCGGCACATGGCCATAAAGCTAGTTTGAAGAAACTTCAATATAATCTAAAGGAGGTAGCTTATTTGGGCTACCTACTTTTGAAAGAAGGGAGAAGGCTAACGCCAGAGCACATAAAAAGTATTTCTTGTATGCCTATTCCAAAGACACAGAAAGGAGTCAGAGCCATAATAGGCATGGCTTCATATTGCCGACAATGGATCGGTAATTTTGCGTTAATTGTGAAACCGATGGTGAATTTGACTAAAAAGGATGCGGTTATGCCTTTATAGTGGGATGAGGAATGTCAGAGAGCATTTGATCAATTGAAAACTGCATTATGTTCTGCTCCAGTTTTGGGCACACCAAATTATGAAAAGGTTTTTAGATTGTGTGTGAAAGTGAAGGATGTGCATTGGTGGTTTTGACACAGGAACAAGGTGGAAGAAATAGGCCATGCAGCTATTTTTCTTCTGCGCTGGACCCTGTAGCGCGCGCACTACCACGATGTTTGCGATCTGTTGTGGCGGCTGCTGCGTCAGTGAAACAAAAGGAAGGGATGGTATTGGGGCATACTTTAATTCTGATGGTACCACATGCCATAGACGTTCTATTAAATAGAACACAGACGCAACACCTCACCTCTGCTAGATTGACAAGATATGAGATTATCTTGTTCGCGCCCCATATCCAAATTATGAGGTGTAGCGCTTTGAATCCTGCAGAATTAATGCCACTACCCATAAAACAAATTGGTGAGAATGAATCACCCCCCCATGATTGCTTAATGGTCACTGAGGAAGAAACCAAGGGGAGAGTTGATTCAAGTGATACCCCACAGAAAGAGCCAGATAGAGAGTTATTTTGTGACAGCTCTTGTTTTAAATTACCTGATGGCACGACAACTGCCGCATACGCTATCATTACCCTAGAGAGCGTTGTAGAAAGCAAAAGAATCCCCTACAACTCGTCACAAGCCGCAGAGATAATTGCATTGACCAGAGCCTGCGAGATTTCTGAAAATTTGGATGTGAATATATATACTGATAGTCAGTATGCTTTTGGGGTGGTTCATAATTTTGGTCGACTTTAGGCTGAGAGAGGGTTTTTGACATCACATGGCGCCAGAATTCAACATGGCCCTTTGATTGTACGATTGCTGTCTGCACTCACGTTTCCAAAGCGCCTAGCAATAGTGAAATGCGAGGCACACAAAAAGGTAACATGCAAAGTAGGAGAGGGAAACGCGTTTTCAGACAGAATTGCGAAACAAACTGCCACTGATTTAAATACCAAAATGATGACGGTTCAGACTGAGGAAGTATCTTGTATGATAGAAAATGGAGTTGCCACTGTCAAAGAAATGCAGGCCGAAGCTACGGCCGATTAAATACAAGGGTGGGCAGAGGGCTCTGCTGAGTTAGATCTGGAGGGTTGTTGGGTGGACAAGGGAACTAGAAACTGGATGTTGCCAAATTCGTATGTAACTGCAATGGTCACAATGGCCCACAGCCCTACTCACATCTGGGCGAAAAAGATAATACAGCACCTATCTACAGTATGGCAGAATGTAAACATAAAGAAGAATGCAGAGAGGTTGGTACAGAACTGTATCACGTGTTTACAACACAATGTAGGAAAGGGAACAGTGACTCCAATAGACAGTTTTGGCCCGCCCTCTATGCCCTTTGAGGTAATTCATTTTGTTTCATAGAGATGGAGAGATGCCAAAATTTGAAATATGTCTTAGTGGTGATCTGTGCATTCAGCAAGTGGGTGGAGGCATATCCCTTAAAAGACTGCACAGCAATGAGCACGGCAAAAGTAATGCTTAAAGAATATTTTTCCCGTTTTGGCTTGCCCCGTGTTCTATGGTCAGATAATGGCCCACATTTTGTGGGTGCAGTGGTGTTACAGATATGTGCGAGTCTTCAGATTGATAAGAGATTCCATAGTTCAAGGCATCCGAGTTCGGCCGGTCTTGTGGAGAGGCACAACGGGATTCTCAAGTCAAAAATAAGCAAGATATGTGCAGGAAGCAAGTTGAGTTGGGTGGATACATTACCAATAGCGCTATTATGCCTGCGTACGTCTGTACAGGCTAAAACTGGGCTCTCCCCGTACAAAATCATAATGGGGAGGCCGGCAAATGTTTGGTGCGCACCTCAATCAAAAGGACTTAGAGAGGTAGAACATGCTGTGCTTAGTACTTATTGTGGCCTTTTAATGCAGAAATTGTGTTTGATTCATCAGCAGGTGCAGGAGGCTTTACCAGTGAGATACACTGGTCCGGGGCACGCACTGGAGCCAAGAGACTGGGTGCTGCTTAAAAATTTTGAAAGAAAGTCATTGTTAGCATCCTGGTGGCGCGGCCCCTATCAAGTACTCTTGGCAACGCAGACGGCGATACGGGTGGATGGACGGAAGTTGTGGATCCATGCCACCCTTGCAAAAAAAATTCCAACTTCACTGAAAGACTTTCCTGACCCAGACGACCGGGAAGAGACAGCGGTCCTAGAAACGAAAGACACTGTTGCCAGTAAGCAGCCACCAAATCTGCCAGGCGAGAAGTGAAACTCGAAACAAAGCCTGAGACGATTGCCAAAAAGGGGGAAGGGCAAAGAGTGCCCCAACGTTGCCCAGCAGAATCTACATCACTGTTGGCCGACACGAAATCTGCCTTGCAAATACCGGCAGACACCAAATGTGTACCCCTTTGCCGCCCACCAGCACTTGCCATTGCACCAGAGCCAAAGACCGAATCTGCATCACTGGCGCGGCGCGCACCATCACCTGCAGTAGCGCCACAGGCTGACTTTGAGCCTGGATCTGGAAGTGCACCGGCACTGCTCACGGATCACACAATACCAGGAGTGAGGCGATATAATTTACAGCTTCGAAAGACAAAGTGATCCACAGTTCTTTGGCGTTTGTGTCAACCTCTGGTTCTGCTCATGGACGGAGAAGGAACTAGAGGTGTAGAGGAGAGAAGCGTGAGAATTGTGCAAGTCGGACAATTCAAGTCTCGCGGCTCCTCGGTGCGATCATAAAAAGTACATGTGTCTGGAACCAGAGCGGACAAGCTGGGCGCACATGGTACTAAGGCAATAGATAACTGATCAAAGGTCCTCTGAGAAGTATGAGAAAGGACAAGTGATCTTGCCTAAAAACAAATAAGCAAATCCAGGCTATAAAGGACTGGCAGAACTGAACTGTGACAATTCCATTGAACTTATTGGGCCTCATTACGAGTCAGGCGTTAAGGGGTTAACGGCGCCGTAAACGGCGCCGACCCTTAACGCCTGATTACAAGGTCCCTTAGTGCCATGGTGATATTAATGCCTGCTTTTTGCAGGCGTTAAAATCCATGGCGCTAAGGGACCATGGGGCTAATTACGCCACCGTAATTTACGGTGGTGTAATTAGCGCCTTCCCCACTCCCATTATGCCCTATGGGGAAAAAATGGGAATGGGGAAGGGTAAAATGGGAAATGGGGATTTACCGCCCCACTCACCTTGGAATGGGGCGGTAAATCCGCCATCCACCATGGTGCAAACATAGTTTACACCATGGTGGTAAGGGTACGACCCAGGCGGTAACTTACCGCCTGGGTCGTAATGAGGCCCATTGACATCAGAGCAAGTGCAACAAAGAGAGATATCCACGACGAACTCTAATAAGGAAGAAGAAGGACGATGAGAAACATGTCGGAAGCGGTTTCAGCCTCCTCCTGCACCGCTGCTGAGAATGAGTTAATTGTAAAGACGGTAAGCTTAAGAAAAATGCATGGTAAAAAGAAATGTATGCTGGCACTGACAATAATTATGTGCTTTATGAGTGTGGTAGCACCAGTAACGACAGCCCTAGTATTATGGTATGTGGAATCGATACACCCATTGGGAATGTTTTTACCAATAGTTAATATATTCACTTCTGAAAGCCTGATTCAGGTGATTACTTATACCTTGTCCCCAATGGAAGAAAGACACAGGGAAGGGTTTGGGAACAATACGTTGTTATTGATTATGAATATGACACATGCAATTCTAAAGAAAACAAATTGCTGGGTATGTGCCCATTTACCGCAGCATGCTGGGAAAGGAATAGGTTGGTATGTACAGCCATTACCATTAAGTTCTGCATGTAGTGCATCTTTAAGTGCAATGTTCTATGGGAAATGGAATAAGAGTAGTACGGGTCAATTAGACAGAACAAACATGAATGAGTTTGAGGAAATAATTATGAGGCCTGTGGGTTGTTCCATATTCCATAAAACACAAGTAATGACCCCAGAGCCTACGAGGAAAAGTACACGAAAAATAACACGACAAAATAGACAAAATAGATTGTCCCCACCAGTTAAAACATCTGTGATGACGTTTCGTGTAAGAACAGACGGGAACAAAGATGCAGTTCCCCCTTCTTACACGGTGAATTATAACCCAAGAACTGTCCCTTTTTGTCTAAAGAAGAAAGGCTCCTATTCAGTCGGAACATTTACTGGATGCATGAATACAGTGGTATTAAAATGGGAAATAGAACCAGTATATGTGGGAGATCCAGTTTATTTTATATGTGGAGAGAAAGCATATCCTTGGTTGCCCAGAAACTGGGGAGGTACATGTTACCTAGGTCTACTGTTCCTAGGAGTGTTCCTCTTAGAAACAGCAGACATGGCCAGACTATCCAGATCTAGAGCCAAAAGCAGTAGTGAAGGCGTTCTGATAGCGACTAACGTAGCAAAAACATTAATTCCATTTTTGTCCCAAATAGTGAACTCCTATAACATAAGGAAGCTGTACAGAATACTAAAAAATACCATAAACACAACGGCAGATATACTATTTAACATGACGTTGGAAGAAAAAGGAATAAGGTTAATGACGCTGCAAAATAGAATGGCTCTCGATGTGATCCTGGTTGATCGTGGGGGAATTTGCAAAATAGTGGGATCAGCATGTTGTGTATTTGTAGATGACTATTCCCCTACGATTTTTGAAGCGATAAAGAAAATGCATGTCCTAAGCTCCGAACTGCCTACTGGAGAAGGAGGCTGGGGAATAGAGTCCTGGTTTTGGGGAATACTGCGTTCTTAGGGATGGAAGTTGATCTCGATATTAGTAGTGGTGTTTGGAATATTCATAACGTGCTGTTGTTGCATACACTGCCTACCGATAGTTTGCACTGAGGTAACAGAGGGATGTACTAAGGGATGTCTGCATATGATGACAAAAAGAAAACAAACTTATGGTCAGGCTGACCAAGACACAAATGAGATGAAAACAGTAAAAGAATTGATGGCTATAGACATTAATGAAGATGATGATGTTTACAGTAGCATGCTGAATTCAGACATAAGTGCTTCAGACTTATTGTCATCAGAGGAGGATACAAAAAATGGATGAGACGTTTGGCATACGGCCAAAGGAGAGTTTGTCAGTCTAGAAAAATGGATACCTCTCATATTTGACGGCAAACGAGTGTTGGTGGCCGTGGGCCAACCGTCTCATGCACGATATGACAGACATATAGTTTTCCGAGTTTGCCAATGAACGACCATTTTGATGTAACAAGGATCGCCATTTTGTTTTCTAACCATTGCTCATTGCTTTCTGTTCTTATTGCTTCGCAGCACATTTTCTGCTTACACTGCTCGACTGTAAAACAAGGCCGCAGGGCCGCGAGGATAACAAGAGTTCGTTGAAACACAACGTAGGCAGCGCCAAGATGGAATGCCCGACTCCCTCCCGAATGTAGCCTTGAAGCAGAGCTGCAGGGCATTTAATCATTTCACAGCTGCCAGCCAGTCTCGTTATATGGTAGAATATGTTAGAATAAAGCAGCTAAAGGCTTGAATTATGCTCTTCTTACGGCCCCCCTTTACTGAGCCCTGTAGAGCGTGTCGGCTCCCAGGTCACGAATAGCACCTCATAGATAGCAAGGTCTGGAATGTGACTCTTCCCCCGTATGTAGCTCGCTTCCAAGAACAGAAGCACTGTGTTCTGTTCAACAACTGAAAGATGCCTCCGCACTTTCAAATTGCATATTGTTACTAGAATAGATATTTGAAGGTGTCATAATTGTCGAAAGTGTCCATCATCACACCGAGTTCAAAGAAACCCAATAAAGGGGGGTGTTAAACATGTCATAGCTGATTGTATGATACGCATTTTGTATATATGTAACTGATGTACGTAATTCGCTCTCTTGCGTCCCTCGAGTTCTAGAGATACACGTAGCGGGGCGTGAGACCGAGTTGGCCAACTGAGACTATTTGTTTTGCAATAAACCCTAGCTTTGGGAATACAACCTCATGTCTGGCGTATCTATCGTGTGTGGTGACTCGCCTTGTTTCCATAGACGTAAGGGATCCCCTAGGGGCCCCTTTCATCGCCACCCCTATGAACTCTACATACAGTCTCTGTCATCTCTCCTTTCTCTTCTTCTCACATTAATGGTGGCACCCGGTGGGAGGCCCTCTTGGCCTCCTTCCACACTGTGCAAGGCCATCATTAATGTTTACTTAATGCCTCTTAATTAAGAAGTTTGCTTGTTAAAGTCTCCTTCTTGGAGAATGAAACATCCAACTGGATGCTTCGTGTACTTCCTCAGGACACACAGAAAACTGCTCTCCTGAACATCCCTGAGGAGGTGCTTTCCAAACTTGATTCCTTCACCCCCCCGTGTCCTTATCTTACTCGATCACTACTCTGCCTTTGACATGGTGAACCCTACCATCCTTTTCAACCGCCTCCATGATAACCAGGGTTATCACTGATCATGCCCTGGCTTGGCTGACTTCTTTCCTCTCCGATCGACCCTCCCTGTTCCAACTTGGGTCCTTCCTCAACTCTATCTCTATCTGCTTTTTCTCCCCCTATCCCATGCTGATCTGCTGACTGAAACTGTGCTGGTTGCCAGGATACCGTCTGACTTGGCTACCCTTTGACCTTGGGGCCAGGTCCCCTCCCGCCAGTTGCGCACCTGCACTGCCCCCTGACAACACTTGCACTCTGGGACTGTTTCTGTATCCCTACAGCACCCTAACAGTAATTGACACCTGTTGTCTGCACTTACCCTTGCACTTTCCACCTGCTGTCCGCGCTTTTTATTTATTGGATTCCTTTATTTTATTCGACTGTTTATCCTATGCACGCCACTCGCCTCTCCACCTTTCCCACAGCACTTTTACCCTTGCCCCCCTTCCTTTTGCACTTTCGCGATATCAATGTCACCTGGACTAGTAAGATCTTTGTCTCTGTCTTCCCTTTGTCTCCCCTCCCTTGCCTCGTCGCGCCTTGAAGCACTTGTGCATATTTGCGTTATAAAAGCCATATCATATCATCATATGATATCGTGGTCTGTTTTGTACAGACACAAAATGAAACCTATGTTACACAAGGCTTTCAGTGCCTTGTACTATCGGTTTTACTTACCTTTAGTGTAACTGTGGTCAAAAACTAATTTGAAGTAATGGCTTCCCCTGCTCTGTGAAACGAAAAACAACTGTCAATGAATATTACGCCCCAAGGTCCAACTCTCCTCAAATGACAGTTATACAGAATACAATTCATAGTTCCTTGCCAGTTCATAGTTCTATACGTGCCTATTATAGACTATGTGATTTCTTGCTAAGATTCACGGTACAAAGGATGGAGTCTAGCAAGGGAATTCTGTGTTGGCTGGTTTGGCCTGCACTTACCGGCCGTTTCCAGATTTCGAAAACTGATCTGCCGGGAAGGGCACACCCTGCTGCAATAGTGGGAACCAATTCTTCATTGCCTCAGGCCCCTTCCTGACTTGCTTCAACCTTCCCAAGAAGATAAACTTTTCGCTTGACTGTCGCGATTGCGTGACTTTGTGCATTACTGCAATGTTCAACACAAGGCTACAGACTACTCAGGTCTGTGTTTCAAAACCAGGTCAAAGAATCCGAAAAATTAGCTAACGCTCATCCGCGCTTAACCTATGCACACGCCATGCCAATTGAGAAATGGCATAGTCAGATCATAAATACAACTAACCGGGTATGAGCAAGCAATGTGACCTGTCTCGCTTGAACATAGAAAGGGCTGCCTCAGGTGGGATAGATAGTGTGAACATCTGTCCCATGTTATGCTCAAACTAATGAATATAAACCTCTTGTGAAAGAAGCAAAGAGATTGGTTGCAGGGTTTCACAAGGATAACTTTATTCCGAAATTAAATAATAATCAACAAAGGTTGATGCTGTTCGTGAACGTTGAGACTCCAGATCTAATGCTTTTGCCTATGGAAAGGCAACAGTGTTGGGAATGACATCACATATAGGTTCATAACCCGCACTTGTGATGGGTGAGACAGTATTCAAGATTGCACGGCATTGCTGGATGCCAACAATTTGTTTATTTTTCTTCTGTTTTTCGAATGCCATCTGCACCTGCTATGCTCAGTGCTCCATGGAGTGTAGGTCACTTCGTGGGATGATGCTTGTGGTGAAAGAAGACATTTATCAGTTCACACTGCAGCATCTTCTGCGGTATGTTTTAATATTGTGGCATTCATTCTCAAAAACTAAACGTACCCAACAAAGCGCTGAAAACAAGCTTCAATTGTTATGTGACCTCGGACTGAAGGGAGCAATCGCCAGCCTAAAAGGACAGAAGCTGTGGAATAACCGAAAAAATAATAACATTTACTATTATGAATGTGGACATTGGAATATTTAGTTTCAATTTATGCAAACCGTTGTTCAGAGCGGACCCTGCGCATTATGCCAAGAGAATGGAACAACCAAACATAAAGTAAGTTGAACTATACATAATATTTTTGCGATGAAAAAGGGGGAAATTGTTCTTTTTGCATACTGGAGAATTTAGCGACGTGCTAAAATGGCATTTTGACATGAAGAGTGGACAGAATACTTTGTTCCGTTTACCACGCGATATTTAAAATGCTGAGTGCTTAACTCAAGGTTTATTTATAAGTCTACTAATAATTGTTATTGGTGTTTTGGTTAAGTCGGGATGAGTAAAGGTTGGGATTTTTGGCATTTATTGATTATTGACATTGTTATGGGATGTTCGTTGGAGCATATTGTGACGATTACTCATAGACGAGACAAAAGCAAAACCTCTATGCAGGCTAGTGATATCTAAATCCTCGGTGATCTCAATCTAGGTTACCAAGACCCCAATGACCCAGCGGCACTCGATCTTGCTAACACCTTAACAGATCTAGGTTTCTCCCACCACATACAAGAACCCACCCACAACAAAGGGCGAGCCTTAGATTGGCTCAGTGACACCAACTGCAACATCCGCCTACTCTCCAGCGCTCCTTGCATTTGGTCGGACCATCACATTATCACCTTCAGCATTGAAGCAGCCACACCACCAGCGCCTCCTGTCGCCCCAGCCATCCTCACCAGAAACAAAAAGAACATAACTACTGAAAAGCTACTCCCTCTCATCCTCCCTACACTCAATAATGCCTCTGACTCCTGCTCTGACCCCGCCATCCTAGCCAACATTTATAACCAGTCAGTTCTCACAGCCATAAACTCCATCGCCCCACTCAAACTCAGGAGACCCAAACAACACGCGCACCTTAACTCATGGTTCACACCGCAGCTCAGAGTGCTACGCAAAGAGAAACGTAATGCAGAGGCACGTTGGAAAAGTCACCCTTCTAACATACACAAGGACAGCCTCCTATTAACCACCCTTAATTACAAAGAAGCTCTTCTACAGGCCAAAATAGACGCGTATAATAACCGTATCGCATCTGCACAATCAAATACCAAGGAATTATTCAAAATCCTTAAGCAACTAGAGTCACCTGTAGCCTCTCCAGACTCCTGTCCCAAAGATAGCAACTGGTGCACTAACATCCAGTCAGCACTCCTGGGCAAAATTGCCACCCTTCAAACTAAAATTAGCAATAAACAAAAGTCATTACAGTCGGACCAACCACTGCTCACAGCCACACTTAGCTCCCAACACCAAGCTAACCTATCCATTAAACCATTCGCCTTTTCCCCTCTCACTATCCCTGAAGTAGAAGGAATCATAAACAACCTCAAACCGTCCAATTGCCAAGGAGACCCCTGCCCAGCTCCTATCATTAAAGAAGCCTCGCACCACCTTGCCCCGTTCATCACATCTTTCATAAACGACTCCTTCAAAACGGGCATAGTCCCTGACAACCTTAAGGATGCCTGGGTAATCCCACTACTTCAAAAACCTTCCCTTTACCCCAACATCCCAACCAACTTCAGACCCATCACCACGGTCCCGTTCCTACTTAAGATTCTTGATTGCGCAGCCTACCTGCAGATCCAAGACTACCTCGAATCCAACAAACTCCTGGGGCTAAGACAATCAGGCTTCCGCCCCCTAAACACGGCACCGAATCAGCCCTGATTGATCTGTAAACCCAGATGGAGACACTAAAGGACAACGGGAAGCTGGCTCTACTCCTCCTCCTCGACCTTTCTGCTGCATTTGATTTGGTCAACCACCAAATACTCTGCCAACATCTCAAGTCTGCTGCATACTTCTCTGACTCTGCCAATGCCTGGATCCATTCTTTCCTAAGTAACAGATCTATGCGGGTATTTTCACCTTCAGCATTGGCAGACCCCTCTTCCATTCTCTGCGGTGTCCCCCAAGGCTCTTGTGTGTCGCCCACATTGTACAATGTATTCACTAAGCCCCTCTTCGATGTGCTTGACTATCTGGGTGTATCTTACACTAACTACGCGGATGACACCCAGATACTCATCCCCATCACTGGTGACTACACAGCTGACACCAAAGCTTTGAATGATGTCTATTTGGTCATCCAGGCCTGGATGGCTCAACATGAACTATGCCTCAACGATGATAAGACGGAGCTCCTACTACTAGGATCCACTTATCGTCTCAACAAACTAAACCAAGCCTATAAGTCCTTCACTATTGACGGCAACGTCATCAAGGTCTCCAAAGACACCAAAACATTAGGCGTCTATCTAGACTCCACCTTATCCTGAACAGACAAACAAATGCTGTTAGGTCGGCCTAGGCCTACACATGCAAACTTATCACCGCCTGCAGACCATTTCTGAACACTCACAATTGCACTACACTAGCTAGAACTCTTATCATGTCCAAAATAAACTATTGTAGTGCCCTCTACCTAGGGACTAGCCAGTCTAACCTCAATAAACTACAAACTATTCAAAATAATGCCATAAGGGCAGCCCTCAATATTCCCAGACGGTCCCATATCTCCACTTTCAGATCTGACCTTCGCTGGCTCCCGGTCAAACACAGAATTGCCTTGAAAACGCGAGCCTTGACACGCAAATGCCTGAACAACGATGCCCCACCCTACCTCTCATCGCGTCTTGCACTTCACTCCTCCCCGTCCTATCAGATCAGCCCAAATTCACAGCCTAATTCTGCCCAGATTCAAACTCCAAAAAGCGGGTGGCGTGAGCTTCCCTGTCCTAGCTTCCAAACTGTGGAACACTCTGCCAACCCACATAAGAACTGAACGGTCCTTCCTAATGTTCAAAAACAAAGCCAAAGCTTGGCTGTTCACCCAGAAAGCATAAGGTCCCACGCCAGTCGGTTTCTTATCTGTATATATCTCATTTATATATATATATGTATGTATGCATGTATGTATATATGCCACACTGTATCGTTCTTAATTTGTAGCCTGCTCTTATGCACTACCTGTAAATCTCGCCCTGTTTATATTGCTGTAACCTGTACTCAAGATTATGCGCCCGGTTGCCCACGGGCCTGGTGCGCTTTACAAATAAATCAAACTTCAAACTAAACCACTTCGTCGCATGAAATATCAGGGTGTGCAATCAATGTTACATTATTGAAAGGGCTGGGGTCAGAACATTTTCTAAGGGTAATTGGTTCACTTTTCTATAAATATTCCCAGTTCTGTTACAATGCCATTTGTCTGTTGTCCCATTTCTGAGTCACTATACCGACTTCTCAGCGCTAGCCTTTCATGCACATTGTAGTCTAAAATATTCCCACACGTTGTCTGTGTGTGTTCATTGTGTGTGGTTTGTGTTTGTTATTCTGTTTCATCCGGTGCAGAATTACAACATAAATTAGTATAAATAACGGATACTAAAATAAATTTTTATTCTGTTATCTACACAGATATATTGTACCGTTCTGCGAATGCCATCGTTTCCAGCTGCTGTGGGATGGCTTTTTCAACCAGCAATGGCAGATATGCCGAACCGCACGTTCAGCATCACCATCATGTGGGACGATAGACCTATGGCCCTATGGCGGTACCAGCGACAAGAAGCAATCTGTCATCGTTTACGGTGTAGCAAGAATCTGATGTGTTGAATCCACATCTTCTCCTGAAAGGGAAACCATGTGTGTCATTTTAAACTTTTGCCACTCGAGCCTAAGGACACACAACTATTGGTGGTTCATCGCAATCAGTGGATCTCAATGTGGTTTTTGGAGCGTTCTTTGATAAATAAAAACACTTGCGAAATTGCAGATTAATTATATTTTCTGTAAGATTATTGGTAGCAAATTCGATTTGGGATGCGCTGTTAGAGTGTGTTGATCTTCCGTGTTCTGCGTCAACTGAAGATATTACGTGGGTCATGACTGGGCTTGTTTGGCTACACTGCCCACTAACGTTGTGAAAATACGTTGAGCATATCGTTTGGAATAGCGATGCCAGCTTCAGGGGTGGGGGATATGATTTAGTGCCGCAGGGCCGCTCGACCTTAGTGCGATGCGGCAACGGATAAGATTAGCGCAAGATGGCCGCGCCCGACTCCTTGTTTTCGCATGTGTAAAAGTGAGGAAAACCAAGGTAAGATGCATAGGAACGTTTTTTAGGATCGATCAATGTATGCTGAAAAACACATGCCCGAACGATCGGAACAATAATATTTTTGAGCGCACTATCCCTTTAACTCGTTTAACCACCGGTAGCCAGTGCAAAGAGTTAAGGATTTAACAATCATTATTCAATGTTCTTTTTGTTGCAATAGCTATTGATGATGTGCTTATTACCAGAAAAGAAGATGCAATAAATCAATTTCTGGCATTCGTATAAAGGTCTGTTGCCTGTGACAGGATCAATCTGGGCCAGCTTCTTTCATAGTCAGCTGGTAAAGGCAGGGCAGGGTTTTTTTGTACTATTGTTTTTGGAGGCCAGCAACAAGGCGCCCACTGTCAGGAGGAATCACACTTCCTCAAAGTGTGCAAAGTCAGTGATACAGAAAAGCTATGTGGCGGAGTAATGAAGATTATCTGTAGGTAAGCAGGCCATTACACCAGGTCACTTGGTACCCAATTTATCATACTGGGAAAGATGAGGGGCTGGGCATGCCCCAATTGGAATCAGGCCTGCTGGTATAGTAGCAAGCTGTAAGGTAGAAAGGTGGGCACCTCAGACAGACGTCAGGGAGTAGCTATGCAGCTGGTTTGTTGCAAACATGCACCTTGTCTCTGATGGAAAGCAGGTCAAGTAGGGTCATGAGCGGGACATGTTTGAAAGCCTCACAATGGAAAGGTTTGCACACAAAAAAGAAAAGACATTTGGGAAATGAAGAAATGCATTTTATGCAGTAGTTAATACGCTCCCCTATTTTGTTTGGGTGCCATCATTACGGGGGTTACAACCCTTTGAGTTTCTTCTCATAGAGCTGCTGCTAGAAACATGCATGGTAACGAGTCTATGTGCACTTGGCACTGTTTCTGACGTGTGTACAGATGTACCAGTATAAAGACCAGGGCGCACCTTATCTATCTTATTTACATTTTTGTTAACAGTATGGTGCTTTAAAATAACAATTTCTGCCTGCAAAAAAAGGAACGGTAATAGGTTAATTTAGTAGTGTGGTATTTAAATTCGTGTCATATTAACAAAATGTGATATAGATGTTTGCCTGCATAAGCAACACCCCGAAAGGGGTTGTGTGCCGCTAATAAGCAGCGCCTGGTGTAACTTCGGCTACTTGATTTCTCGGCAATACTTTATCCCAGCACCGAGCTATATATTAAAGTATTTCCCTTGTGTCCTTTTGTTTATTTTTTGTGTAAAGACTAGAAAAACATGTTCGTATTTTTTGACTTACTAATAAAAAGTAAACTTAAGGCATTTAAAAAAATGTACATTATTAAAAGCATACTTATTTCAAAGAATGAACAAATAGGTCCCCATGAGGCGCGCTGTACATGCAGCTAAAAACATATACGTCCCTCGTACGCAACGTCACCGGGGATCAACAAAAAATTGGCTGACCGACCATGCATTGCAGTTTAGCACATGCGCATCGTACTGCGTGGTGAAAAGGACTAATGGGCGAAGCGCGCCATCTACTGGACAAAGATCCAAGAGCACACTATTCTCCAAAAGATTCAAACACTGTTAAACTTCTTTGCAGCAAATATGGTATGTTATTGTGGTGGCCCGCTCTCGGATCAGCGGAGTGGGACACTGCTGAAGTCGGGATCACCCGGACGGAGTACCATAGAGCTGCATTCACGCAGCGTAGACACAGCAGGGGTCACCCTGCAGACCCCGGATCACCGGAGTGAGACACATGGGCTGTATACCTGCCTACATTTGAAAATCAAAATTCCTGATATTTATGCCCCGCCCACAGCCACACAAGACTCCGCCCATCTCCACACGGCTCCGCCCACCCGCCTCGCCCACCTGTCAAAAAAGTAAACTTGGTTGTTGTAGCCTTCAGTTTGCTTACTATAGCACTGAAAATAATTAATTCAATGCTATAGTAAGCAAAATGAAGGCGGCGCCGCAGCCGAAATAATAGTGCTTTCAATCCATGTCATTGGATTGAAAGCACTATTATTGCTGCGGCGGCGCCCTCAGTGTGCTTACCATAGCATTGAATTAATGATTTTCAGTGCTATTCTAAGCAAAATGCAGGCGGCGCCGCCGCCGAAATAATAGTGCTTTCAATCCATGTCATTGCATTGAACGCAGCAATATTTCGGCTGCTGCTCCGACTTCATTTTGCTTACTACAGCATTGAATGAATGATTTTCAGTGCTATGGTAAGCAAAATGAACGTGGCACCACCGCCTGCTTTCAATCCAATGATATGGATTGAAAGCACTATTATTATAGTGGTGCAGGCAGTGGGCACGGACATGGCGCGGCAGCCAATCAGGTGGAGAATATGACGGGACCGGAAAGAATCTCAAAATTCCTGAGATTCAAGGAACTTTTCCGGAGACCCGGAGAAATGCTTGAAATTCCTGAGTCTCCAGAAAAATTCCGGAGATTAGGGAGGTATGATGGGCTGGGGGTACCCAGGCCAGGGTTGCTCCAACAGCCGTGGTCACATGGCCAATACCTTCAGGTGGGACGGTGTCCACGTGCAGGGCCCTGCCATTGGGCCTGCTGCACTCGGTGTAGCAGCAGCATGGTGCTCCAAATACCTACACCAGAGTCAGTTCCTTGTTAGCCTGACGCCGGAAATGGCTCGTCTCTTTTATTAGGTGGGTCACATGGTTAACCCCATGTGACCCAAGCACGAGCCCTGGGAGCTACCATGCTCCCAGGAGAGGTGACATGCAACCATAGCTCTCAACCATTTGTCTTGCAAAGGCGGGTGAAATCACCCGATTTTGTTTCTGGCGGGTGAGACGCCCATTGGAATGAATGGGCGTGCAGGAGGACTGGCGGGTGAGTCACCCCTTTGCAAGGCGGGTGACACCCGCCAAAAGCGGGTGAGTTGAGAGCTATGCATGCAACAGTTATGTTATCTTGCATTTTTAGAGCGCCTCCTGCCATAGTTTATGGCGTTGAAGCACTTTTGTCTGTCAGAGAGGCAAAAGAGTGTGACAGAACATTCACTAGTAGTAGGGAGGAGCAAAGTCGGGCAGATAGTTGGGATGAGGATGAGCAATAAATAAGATGAAGGCATGAGAAGGAAACGTAAGAGAATCTATGTGTACAACTGGACTGAATGTATCGTGGGACTGAACTGTATTGCATGGGGCGCAGCGCAAAAAAGGAGAGATAGCTGGAGAGGAGGTGTTCCCTGCACCAGGGGGTATGTCTGGAATGTACTCACTGCATAGCGACCCTCGGCATGTTGAAGCCATGTTATAGCAGTTTTAAGTATGACAATAAGCAGCCAGCATCACCATATTTCTGAAACCATATTCAATCTACGCCTGCAGTGAAGACTCCTGTGCGTCAGTCCCTCTTCATCTGTAAACACGTTATAGGGGATTACATTGTTTTAATGTTTAATTCCTGTATACTAAATAGGGGCCAGTCCCACGAGTGTTAGGAGGTACATTTGGCTAGTAATCAGTCTTTGATAACACTGTAGATTTGCTTTAGTTCGCCAGTCAGTGAAACATCTGAAATGAGTCTAGGAGTCTTAAAGCAGTGCAGGTTTGTGATATGGAAAGGCGTCACAAGAGTCCTGGGCAGTGGCCCCCTCAAAGTATGCTTTGTATATATTTATGGTATTTATATCGTATATCGTGCACCGGCCACCGGGCAGAAACAACTGCATCTAGGCGCACACAGGCTTTTAACAAAGATACAGAAAAAGACAAACTGGACAAGATCCAGGACCAAGTAAGGTACTGCAAAGAGGGTCACTTGCCTGCCAACATAACCTTGCCACTTGCATACTGATAGGTCAAGCACAAGCGTGTCTCACATAGAATTGCATCCTTGACGTGTTGGACAGGACCCATGCAAAGTCAGTGGCATTTCCCTCTCCTTCTGAACACTTTAAATAAAATGCATTGAATGTTACTTCGTGTGACAACGTCCCCTGCTTTATTCTGGGGGCCTTCTAAGTGACTTGGGGTGCCTGGTGGCTCCCTCTGCCAGTGGATAATGTGCTCAGGGCAGTATTAGGAGGCACCTCAGTGTGACCACGTGACCTCAGTCACTTGGACAAGGAAATAAAGAGAAGCGCGGAGGCCGTCGAAAGGCAGTTCCTGCTCTTGTCACCATCCAGCCAGTGTCTGTGCCTCTGTCTGCGTGCCACGCGCGCCCTGCAAGTAGGCCAGCCCCCGTCACACAACACTGGCGACGGAGGTGGGATCCCTCACGGGCCGCCCGAAGCAAAGGACAGCAAGCGACCACGCTCCCCTGGCAGCCCAGGCCGCTGAGATACTCGCCCCTGTCATCAAGGCCGGAGAGCGCAGGAAAAAAAAAGCCCACCGCCGTGGGCTTGATAGTAAGTACTGCGCCTCGCCCATACCCCGCAGCTGCCACGATCAAGGGGGGGAGCCTCGAACTTTACGCTCACATGTCACGGGGGCATACAAACAGGAGGAAGGCGCAGAGAGAACTTTTCTCCTCTTCTCCCCTCGAGTTTCCCCCTCCACCCGAAGCGCGGGAAACTGACGCGTTTTCCAAATGGGGGCCGCGCATGGCGACACATGCAAAAGCTTAAGTGCATGCATCAGCTAAGGGGAGCCCAGGGACAAATACCCCCACCATTGGCAGCAACGTCGGAGGCTACAGCCCAAACCCTCAAAGCCGGCCAAAGGCAGGAGAAACCAGCAACGCACTCCACCCGCCAACACCCAAGGCGTCCCACACGTGCCTCCACATGCGCTCCGCATGAGCCGCGGTGCGCCAACGGGCAGGGGTAACAACACAGCACCCGGAGTGCACCTGGCCAACACAGGGAGCACATTGGAACACACTCACAAGCTGCAGACAACAGACCTCTTTGCGAGGACCCAAGGTCCACAAGCCAGGCTGCACCCACCTGCTGTCGTAAATCTCCCCCCGTCTCACCTGTGATCGGGATCTCCCTTGTTCGGTCGCAGGACTCTTCCTGTGGATGGTTCGGGTCTTGAATAGGCTCGCCCGAGCCTCGTCGGGTTGCAGGACGCGTTCAGAGTTCCGGGAAGTTCGTGGTTCCAGGGTATCCAGGATAGCGAAGAACGAGTAAGTAGGGGGGGGGAATCCAGGAACAGGATAAAGGCAAGGAAGTAAGAGGATCAAAGGAAACCAAGTAGCGAGTAAACACACGTCGGGTCACTACCGAAGATAGCGTTGAGACGCGCGGACCCGCAGGGGCGTGACCAATTTATAGTACGTGCCACGACGTGAAAGCTAGTGCGCAGCACAGAGCTTGGTACGGCCATGTTGGGAGGAACAAGGAGTATAAACCCTTCATGACAATGACCATGAGGTCCAGAAGGGGCAATTTCGCCGGGTCATGACAGCATGCCCCCTCCGAAGACTGGTTCCTCCAGGCTTGCCTGGATGAATAAGATGGAATCTTCTGAGCAAACAAGGGGTCTTTAAATTAGAAACTGGTTCCCATGTTCTCTCGCTAGGGGGGTAGCCTTTCCACTCGACCAGATATTGTAGTCGACCCCTCCTATACCTGGAATCACATATCCTGGACACCTCATATTCCAACTGGTCGTCCACAACAACAGGTGTGGGTTTGAAGGGTTTTCGAGTAGAACTAACGTAGGGTTTCAACAGGGAAGTATGGAAGACTGGATGTATCTTCTTCCAGGAATCCGGGAGCTTAAGTCGGAAGGAGACAGGATTGATGATCTCCTTTATAGAAAATGGACCATAATAGCGTGGAGCTAATTTGTTTGGTCATAGATGTCGAGGTAACATTTTCGAGGCTAACCAGACTTGATCGCCAACTGAATAGGAAGGTGATGGTCTTCTCTTAGAGTCTGCATATCTTTTGGTTCGAGTCTGGGCCTGTTCTAACTGATCCTTGGCCTCTCTTTGTACGTTGATCAGCGTCTGAATCCAAGAGTCAAGGGTAGGTACCGGAGTAGATTCTGGAAGAACTGATGGTAAAACAGACGGGTGATAACCTTGACTGCAATAGAAAGGACTGATCTTGAGAGCTGAATGATCTGAGTTATTGTAGGAGAATTCGGCTAAAGGTATAAGGAGAGACCAATCGTCTTGAACCTTGGTGGCAAAACAACGAAGATATTGTTCCAGGGTTTGATTTACTCATTCCGTTGCCCCACTGGTTTGTGGATGATAGCCTGAAGAAAGGGCACGTTGGATTCCTAGAACACGACAGAGATGTTTCCAGAATTGTGAAATATACTGAGGTCCCCGATCCGAAATAATCTTGGATGGAAGGCCATGAAGATGAAAAATATGTTCCAGGAAAATTCCAGCAAGTTCTGAGGAAGATGGTAGTTTATACAATGGTGTAAAATGAGCTAGATGAGTGAACAAGTCAATGGTTACCATGATGGTTGTATATCCTCGGGAAGGTGGTAATTCAACAATGAAGTCAGTGGCAATAACTTCCCAGGGTCTGGTTGGCAACGTAGGTTGTAGAAGCAGACCCAGCGGCCTGTGATTATCGTATTTGTTCTGACTACAAATAGCACAGGTCTTGATGTATTGAACTACACTGGACTTCATCCCTGGCCACCAGAACTGTCTTTGTATAAGATGGAAGGTGTTGGTTACTCCTCGATGACCGGAGTGAAGAGCATCATGGCATAGATTCATTACCTTCTGTTGAAGTTCTTTTGTCGGAATGACCAGTGAATTGTTCTTGAATAAATATCCTTCCTTGATTGTTAGACGCCAGGGATTTTTCTTCGATATGTCCTTCCAGAGTTCAGATAATTGAGTCTGTACTCTGATTTCTTCCAGGAGATTGATCGCTTGAGCTACAAAGATTGTGGGTGGAAACATTTTAGGATAGATCTTATCCTCCAAGGGAACGTAGTCAGGACGCCGAGAAAGGGCATCGGCAATCATGTTTTGCGGTCCAGGAACATGTGAAATTTGAAATTGATATTGAGCAAAGAAGTAGGCCCATCGAGCTTGTCTACTGTTCCTGCATTCCATGGATTGTAGGACCTGAAGATTTCGATGATCAGTACGGACTTGAACTGGATATTTAGCACCCAGGAGTAGATGTCTCCATTCAGTGAAGGCATGACGAATAGCCAATAACTCCTTCTCCAGAACTGAGTAGTGAGTCTTGCTGGTGGTCAGGGTCCGTGAGAGATAAGCAATGGGATGTTCCAACTTATCATCGGATTCTTGTTTTAAAACTGCTCCTATGGCGTAATTGGAGGCATCAGTTTCCACTAGAAAAGGACGATTTATGTCAGGTTGGGCCAGGATGGGGGCCTGAGTGAATTCCTCTTTCAAGCGTTGGAATGCCTTGTCTTGTGGTATAGACCAGTTAAATGGAACGTCTTTCTTCAGGAGATTAACAATGGGTTGAACAATCTCAGAAAAGGTGGGAATGAATTTTCGGTAGAAGTTGGCAAGCCCCAGGAAGGATTGTATTTGCTTAACAGATGTTGGGGCGGGCCAAGCCAGTATGGCCTTCACCTTTGAAGGGTCCATACTAATTCCTTCTGAGCTAAGGACAAATCCCAGATAGTGAACTGATGTAACATGAAACAAACATTTTTCTGGTTTGGCTAAGAGTTGATTTTCACAGAGACGTTGAAGTACTGCTTTTACAGGTTCTTCAGAGGTTCAAGGAGTCCTTGGAGAAGATCATTATGTCATCCAAGTAGACGATAACATTGAGAAATAACATGTCAGAGAACACCCTATCCATAAAACGCTGGAAGACTGCGGGAGCATTAGTCAGACCAAAGGGCATGACTAGGTATTCAAAGTGACCAAAGGGTGTTCTAAAGGCTGTTTTCCATTCGTCTCCTTCCCGGATACGAATCAAATGGTAAGCACCTCAGAGATCCAGTTCCGTGAATATCACTGTACCCCTCACAGCTTCAAGGATATCCGAGATCAGGGGTAGTGGGTATCTGTCTTTCAGGGTGTATTGATTTAGGCCCCGATAGTCCAGGCAAGGTCTAAGCTCTTTGGTATCCTTTTTTGGAACGAAGAATAATGAAGCACCAGCTGGTGATTTTGAAGGTCTTATGGTGCCATTCTCAAGATTAGTGTCTAGGTATTCCCGGAGGGCTCTCTTTTCGGGTTCTGAAAGGATAAACATCCTGCCAAAGGGAATCATTGCTGAAGGTTCAGTATCTATGGCACAGTCTTAGGGTCTATGTGGAGGTAAGGCTTGAACAATGGCAGTAGAGAATACATTAGCATACCCTTGATAGATCTCCGGAATTTGTACAATATTGGAAACCATGAGTGGTGTCTCTGGACACCTTGGTAGACTTATAGGAGCTGTGACTGAGGTATCCAGGTTTAAACAATGGTTCATACAGAACTCCGAGCCCAGGAATAAGGATCCGGCCGTCCAGTTAATATATGGATTGTGCCTTTGTAACCAGGGCATGCCCAGAACCAAGGGGTAATGAGCTGATTTTATAATGTCAAACACAATTCTTTCTTGATGATGATTTATGGAGAGATGGATCTCTCTTGTTTGCAGATTTATGGGTCCTGAGGAAAGAGGTCTTCCGTCAATTGCTTCCACTGGCTGTGAAAAACTTCTTGCTTCATATGGAATGTTATGACTTCTGACCCAATCTTGATCAATGAAGACTCACATTGCTCCGCAATCCACCAAGGCCAGTATGGGGTAGACCTTGTCCTTGGATGGCGATGTAATATCACCAATTTGTTTTGTCCAGGAGAGTTCAAGGATGGAATTGATGTGGAGCAAACATTGCTCTCCCGAAACCTTGCTCCATTTAGGATCGAGAGCTGGCGTTTCCCGAGCGTCGGGGAGGAGACAGCAGACACTCTTTAACTAGATGTTTATCTGAGGAACAATACATGCATAAGCCTGTGTGTATCCTTCTTAACCTTTCCTGCGGGGAAATTGGTCCACGAAAGGCTCCAAGTTGCATGGGTTCAGAATCAGTGCTCGGATTCTTGGCAGATTCTGTCCTTGTAGTATTCTCTGGGGAGTTTCTTGAGACTTTATTCTTTTTCTTTTCAGCCCTTCTTTCTTGGATTCTGAAGTCTATTTGCATAGACAAGTCCAGGAGGGCCTGGAATGAACTAGGACGTGCCACCCTGGCTAACTCGTCCTTAATCTCTTCATTTAGACCTCGGCGAAACAAGGTAAAACTAGCTTCAAGGGGCCAGTCCGCCTCTTTGGCTAGCTGTTTGAATCTGGTAACATAGGTCAACATGTCTTGGGATCCTTGTTGGAAGTCAAGTAACTTCTCTTGAGCACCGTGGACCAGCTCTGGTCGTTCGAACATGGTCTTGAGTTCCGAGATGAACCCTTCATAATCATCCAGGAGAGCATCCCCTGAATTGAGTAAAGGAGTGGCCCATGTAAGGGCATTACCGGAAAGATGCAATATTATGAAGCCCACCTTAGCCCTAGGAGTTGAGAAATAGTAGGGGTTGAAGGTAAAATGTACCAAACAAGAATCCAGGAATCCACGTAAGGTCTTTGTTGAACCGTCGTATTTATCAACCACTCCTCCCAATAAAACGCTGTCCTTGTTCGCGGAGTCACTTGACAAGACAAGCTGTCTTAGCGCCGCATTCTCGGCTTTTAAATTCTGCATCTCTGTGGAAAGTTCTTGCATTCCGCTCATCAGGTCCTGAATAGCATTCTCCATAGTAGAATCCGTATTGATCGTTTGGCGTCTCAAACTGTCGTAAATCTCCCCCCGTCTCACCTGTGATCGGGATCTCCCTTGTTCGGTCGCAGGACTCTTCCTGTGAATGGTTCGGGTCTTGAATAGGCTCGCCCGAGCCTCGTCGGGTTGCAGGATGCGTTCAGAGTTCCAGGAAGTTCGTGGTTCCAGGGTATCCAGGATAGCGAAGAACGAGTAAGTAGGGGGGGAAATCCAGGAACAGGATAAAGGCAAGGAAGGAAGTAAGAGGATCAAAGGAAACCAAGTAGGGAGTAAACACACGTCGGGTCACTAGGAAGATAGCGTTGAGACGCGCGGACCTGCAGGGGCGTGACCAATTTATAGTATGTGCCATGACGTGAAAGCTAGTGCGTAGCACGGAGCTTGGTACGGCCATGTTGGGAGGAACAAGGAGTATAAGCCCTTCGTGACAATGACCATGAGGTCCAGAAGGGGCAATTTCGCCAGGTCATGACACCTGCAGGCACACGTGCAAGGCCAGAGCGGACATGACAGACGACATCACAATGCCACAAAGATTGCAAGGCCAGAGCCATAACCCAGACACCAGCACGTGGCTAGATACCATGCAAGGCACGTTCATGCAATCATTCCAACCATTTGGTGCCCGCACCGGCCTCCGGTGGGAACTGTGGTTAAAGCAGTTTGAACCATCCCTCCACACTCGCAAGATCGAGGATGAAGAGGGCATTTATCATGCTCAACCTAGGCACAATGGCCCTTCGCATCTTCAACGCCCTACCAAACCGGGGCACGGATGATGACTACGCGACAGCCAAGGACGTCCTCACGAAGAAACAAAGAAGTTCAAGCCGAAAGCCAGCCACGACTTCAAAAGGTTTAAGATGAGCCAGGCCAGACAACGCACACAGGAGAATATAGACGACTTCCACAGCCGGCTGAGAAATGGCGCTGTCGTGTGACTTCCCGAACGAGGAGTTTTCAGTCAGACAACAAGTCATACATGGGCTGTCCTCAGAGAAGCTAAGGTGCACCATCCTTGCAGAAGAAGATCTCGCGCTCGACACCATCTTGGCCATGGGACGCCTACGTGAAAGAACGGACGAGTATGCGGCGGAAATGGAGCAGATCATAAGCCGCCTGACCTGTCAAAGAACAACGCCTCAACGGTCAACGCTCTGAGACAACAGAGACCACACGGGGGGCCACCCAGCACGAGACCGAAAGACTGCATATGGTGCGGAGGACAACACAGCAGGAATGACCCATGCCTAGCGTATAGCACCACGTGCCACAAATGTGGAAATGAGAATCATTATGCGTCGTTGTGCCTAAGCTCCAGACATCCCAAGGACACCGCCCGCAGGGAGAACACCCCACGACACAGAGACGATGCAGGAGCCCGAAGACACACCAGGCACCCAGAGAGACAACCGCACCGTCAAAGAAGACCAGCTGGTGGTCCCCGGTATGGCAGAAGCAGGCACGCCCTCGCTATCAGTGGGGAAGATTCAGACAGCCTCAGCAGCAGTGATGAGGACCAGTCCAGCAGAGAGCCATGCCCTAACCACAATAGACGGATCCACAACCACAAAAATGAAAGGGCGCACATGATCTCAGCAGTGAAACTAGGAGACAACAATGATCGCAGTAGCGCCAGATCTTCGCGATGCACTGTGCTGGTAGGAGACATCCCAGTCACCATGATGATAGACACTGGGGCCACCGTGAACGTCATGCCCGTCTCCAAGTTTGCCAAACTTGAGCCCAAGCCAACGCTTTGACGGCGCTCAGTTCTGCTCTACGCCTATGGGTGTAAAAAGCCCCTCCCAGTGGCCGGGTACTTTAAAACGACACTCTCACATCGTGGCATCAGCTGCAAGACACAGATCCACGTCGTCGAGGCTGGAATCGAGACTCTTCTCAGCTGCACCACAGCAGAACGCCTGGAAGTCATATAATTCAACCTCGCCATCCAGCCCGAGAATATCGAACACCTGCTCAAGAAACACAAGAAACTCTTCACCGGCATTGGGTGTCTCAAAGGTCGATCCGTGAAACTCCACATCGACCCAACCATTGAACCTAGGGCAGTGAGACAGAGGAGGGCTCTGTTCTATATAAGGGCCGCCGTGGAAGCCGAACTCAAGAAGCTGGAAGATTTAAAAATCATTGAGAAGACGTCCGGATCCACCCCGTGGGTCTCCCCCATGGTAGTCACAGCAAAACCCAAACAACCCAACGCAGTCCGCATATGCATTGACATGCACGTCCCCAACGATGCCATAGGTTGAGAAAGACACATCACGCCAACTATAGACAAGCTGATCGCAGACCTCACGGGCGCAACTGTCTTCAGCAAGCTTGACCACCAGTCAGGCTACCACCAGATCCACCTAGCCAAGGAGTCTCGCTACATTACCACCTTCTCATCACACTAGGGGCTCCAGCGATACCGCCGCCTCAATTTTGGCATTTCCTCAGCAGCGGAAGTTTTTCAGAAAGAGATTCGCAGAGTACTCCAAGATCTGCCTGGTGTTACCAATGTCAATGACGACATTCTGGTCTATGGAAAAACAGAGGCTGAACACACCACCCAGCTAGCAGCGACACTGCAGCGACTGGAGGAATCAGGGCTCACACTCCACGAAAAAAAATGCGAGTTTGCAAAGAGGTCACTTAGTTTCTTCGGCTACATATTCAACAAACAGGGTGTCTCCCCTGACCCCGGCAAGGTTAGCCACATCAAAAATGCGAAAGCACCATCCACAGCGTCGGAAGTCAGAAGCTTCCTGGGAATGGCTACTTACTGCGGTCGATTTATCCCAGATCTAGCCACCACCGCAGCCCCGCTACGTGAGCTCACGAAAGCTAAGGCTCCGTGGCAGTGGGGCACGAGTCAAGAACAAGCATTCCAAAAAATAAAAGACTCCCTCTCCAGTGACGCCACCATGGCCTTCTTTGACATCCACCGCTCCACGGAATTGCTTGTTGACGCCAGCCCAGTAGGGCTAGGGGCTGTGCTGACACAGAGAGAGAAGAACGGAACAGTCTACACTATCGCATTCGCAAGCAGAACGCTCACGCCGGCCGAAAAAAACTACGCGCACATCGAGAAAGAGGCACTGGCTATCATATGGGGGTGTAAACACTTACATGTGTACATTTTGGGGCACCCGGTGAAAGTACTAACTGACCACAAGCCACTCATCCCCACCTTTGGAGGTTCGGCGCTGCACCCCCCTGCAAGAATTGAGCGCTGGCTGCTGCAAGTACAACAGTTTGACCTAAATGCCCAATATCGTACTGGCACTGACAACCCCGCAGACTACTTGTCACGCCACCCACGTCCAGCCACCGCTTCGGAACGGGAGGCTGCAAAAATTGCAGAAGAACACGTTGAGTACGCCAGAGCAAAAACCCTGACGCTGGAAGAAATACAAACAGAAACGGACAAAGACCCGTGCCTGCAACTGGCAAAGTTGGCCATTCTAACAGGTGAATGGAAGACATTCCTGACCGCCGTTACCCGGAGGACGCCACCAGCTAAAGAACGCTTACACGCATTGTTTGGGATACGCCACGAGCTGTCCACTTTAGTGGACGGCCTAATCCTAAAGGGGCACAGGATCGTATTACCAATGTCCCTACACGGGAGAGCAATCCAACTGGCTCATGAAGGGCATCAGGGTGTCATCAAAACACAAGCATACCTCAAATCCTGCCTTTGGCTGCCCCAAATGCAACGAAGAGTGATGGCCCCCGTAGAAACCGGCTATGCATGCCGGTCCACACACCACCCAGGGCCGCCGGAACCCATGGAATGCCCGCCATGGAGCAACCGAAGGTGGGACTCCATCAGCATTGACTTTTGCACAATTGCCAACAAAACCTACCTGTTAGTGGCGATCGATGAGCACACGAGGTACCCTGAAGTTGAGCCCGTCCGCTCCACAGATGTCACAGCGGTCACCACCATGCTAGAAAAAATGTTTGCAAAGCACGGCATCCCGTCAGCAATCCGGAGTGACAACGGACCGCCGTTTACAAGCAAGGAGTTCAAACGCTTCACGGACGACCTGGGAATACGCCACCATCATGTAACCCCATACTGGCCCCAAGCAAATGGGGACGCCGAGAGATTCATGGCGTCCCTTAAAAAGACTGTAAGAATTGCCAAGAATAAGTGTCGCAGGTGGCTCCCGCAGCTCTACAGATTTCTATGCGCTTACCGGCTGACACCACACTCCTCGACTCACGTCAGCCCAGCGGACATGATGTTCGGCGTTCCCATCCAAGGGAGTCTGCCCCTACACCACTCCTGGAGGCCAGCCCCAATCGATTTAGAGAGCATTGAAGCCAGAAGGCGTAGGCACAACGCTAAAGAGGACCTAGTCAGAAGGGCCACACCCAAAGATCTCCAAGTTGGGGACACTGTGCTAGTCAAAACCAGGAACCAGAAAGGGAAGATGTCACTCCCATACGAGTCAGAACCATGGACAGTCTCCCATCGAGAGCATGGCCTTGTGTCAGCCACCCGAGGGCATGAGTCGGTGTCTAGAAACATCTCGCATTTCCAGAAAGTTCCACCAACTCTATGGGAGGAAAGCAAGGCAGACAGCAACCCCGTAGAGGACCAGCCGCCACAGACAGACAACCCAAGAGAAGGGCTTGCGGAAGAACCAACCCAGGAGGCTCCTGACCGCAATGAAGAAGGAGGAAACAGTGACACACAGCATACTCTCCACTGAGAACGGGGAGAGCGGTATGCCCTACGGAAACGACCAGTGCCATCGACGAGGCTAAAAGGCTACGTCCTCAATGGTATCTACGTGCGACCAAGCTGCGAGACCGGGAGCCAGCCCCGGCTGGGGAAGTAAGGCGGTCACGTGGACAAGGAAATAAAGAGAAGCGCGATCCCACCGAAAGGCAGTTCCCACTCTAGTCACCATCCAGCCAGTGTCTGTCTCTGCGCGCCACACGCGCCCTGCAAGTAGGCCCAGCCCCATCACACCACACTCAGGTCCCCCCCACTTAGTCCCCTCGCTCATGAAGGCCCCTGGCCTTCAAGAGAAGACATTGTGTGACAGAAAACACAAATACTCTCTCACCCTGAGAGTCAGGAACCTGTATGGAAACATCCCCGAACAAGGGAGTCCTAAATATACAGTGGCCCTGCTTGCACCCAGTAAAGCTTGTGCAGCAAGAAGGAAAATGCAATTGACAGACTCCGGCCGCTGAAAAAGATCAGACACAGCTCCTTACTTGAAGGAGAGCCCACCTGCATATGTGCTGGGAGATGCAGTAGTCAGCCCCAAGATGGCGGATTCGGTTTTCAATGCTGCAGTGATTGGAATTGAGAAGTGGCGAAGAGAGAACAGCAGAGGTTAGGAGGAGGAGAACAGCAGAAGTTGGGAGGCAGAGAACAGCAGAGGTTGGGAGGAGGAGAACAGCAGAGGTTGGGAGGAGGAGAACTGCAGAAGTTGGGAGGCAGGGAACAGCAGAGGGTGGGAGGCAGGGAACAGCAGAGGTTGGGAGGAGGAGAACAGCAGAGGTTGGGAGGAGGAGAACTGCAGAAGTTGGGAGGCAGAGAACAGCAGAGGTTGGGAGGAGGCGAACAGCAGAGGTTGGGAGGAAGAGAATAGCAGAGGCTGGGAGGAGGAGAACAGCAGAAGTTGGGAGGCAAAGGACAGCAGAGTTTGGGAGGAGGAGAACTGTAGAGGTTGGGAGGCAGAGGACAGCGGGGGTTCGGAGGAGTAGAGCAGCAGAGGTTAAGAGGCAGAGAACAGCAGAGGTTGGGAGGAGGAGAACTGTAGAGGTTAGGAGGCAGAGGACAGCGGGGGTTGGGAGGAGTAGAGCAGCAGAGGTTGAGAGGCAGAGAACAGCAGAGGTTGGGAGGAAGAGAACAGCAGACATTGGGAGGCAAAGGACAGGAGGGGTTGGAAAGAGAAGATCAAGGGTTTGTAGGAGGAAAAAACAGGTGTTGGAAGGAGGAGTGCAGCAGTTGGTGGCTGGAAAGAATCACCTGAAAGCAGCTAGAGAACAGGAGGAGAGGAAAAGATCAGTATGGATAGATCCAGTCAGAGGAGGAAGGCCCGAGAGGGCAAGCATTGCCAAGGGGCAAAGACTCAATCTGAAGCGGCTGAGCCCACCGTAAGAGGAGGAATGAGCAAGGGTCGGGGCAATGAGGCCAGCCAGGACCAGCACTGGATCAAAGGAGCAGAGGGTAGACATTAGAACCTCAAGGAATGGAAGCAGTAAGACCTTCACGAATTCCACTATGGAAACTACGTCCAGAAGCCTGGGGTGGCATTCCCTGCCTGTGAATGTCAAGCTACTGTCCCATCTTGTGGCTGAGATGTAGCAATGATGGCAGGGACTGGCGGTAGCACCCGCCCAACAAAATCAGGACGAAGACCAGCAGGTCCCTTTTGGGAACCAAGCCCCAAAAAGAGAGCGAGTGCTGAGGAGTTACTCCAAAATCCTTACAAACTTTTGAAGAGGCGTCTTTTTGTTCAAGTTAACCCGGTAGGGATGGGCTTTGACACATTTTGAGTTGATGATGCTTCAGAAGAAACGTCCTTTCCAGTGGTCGAAATGTAGGAAAAGAAGTAGTGGAACTATGTTCCCTACTGGCCTGCACTGCTGCTAACAAAACCCATCGCCACGCACCCTCCCACACACAACGCAAACCCCAAAACACATGCACCTGCTGTTTAGGGGAATGTTCAGTGCAGTTCACTGAAAGTGCAAGTTTCAACTTCTTCCTACACTTTAATTTTAAAACGAAACCATTTTCTTTTTAAAATAAAAGTATAGGAACAGTAAAACTTAATTAAAAGAAGTAGAGGAGCACTGCTGCGACCGCTCCCGCCCACTTTGACCACTGGTCCTTTCTTTTATGTTGCAAATGAAGTGAGTTATGCCTATGTTGGTGGCCGGACTCTTTGTGGCTGTCACACGCCCATATCACAATCCTATTTCCACCTTCAGCCGTTGCGCTCAATACATTGTGCCAAAATTAACACAATCAGTCGCACACCTATAAACAGATGGCAGAGGCCGCAACTGAGATTCTAATGAGCTACCGCATGTGTGCAATTAATAGATCACAGATGTTAGCTGTGACAACGAGAGCGAATGATGTAGACCGTCTTATATTTCTGGAAACCGCCCACTAAATACAAGTGGGAAAGGAAGCTGACAGAAATATCCAAAAGTGAAGTCATCCTTTGAAGCTTAGCAAAATACAAGAGCGAAGGGCTCCAGAAAATCTCACCACATGGTAGAAAATGATGTATGATTAATAGCTGACCCAAGCTGGCAAAATAAATGACTGGATTTAGGGGCTTAGAAGACCCTAAAATGTGGTCACTGGTGAATTATTCTGCTGGGCCGGCATACCCATTTTCTTGAAATTGGTGTGAGCACAGCAAGCATGCCCAAACCATCTTGGGAAAGCTTGTGGGGTTCTTCCTCGAGGATTTTTCCAAAATAATTGAAATTGTGCACGTTGTACCACTCGTTTCATAAAAATGGGTATAGATGTCACACGGTTTACAATCTGTACAGTGGGGGCACATATAATGAAAAGTTCCCATACATGTCAGGCCACCACAGCACCATTACCCACAAGTATTTTGGAGCACAATTTTATGCTGGCTGTACCCAATGTATGCCACCATGCCAGCGTAAGAACACATTAATGCTTGCTGTTCCCAATATATGCCAATATTGTCAATGTAACATGCATTCATGCTGAGTACAATACATGCTAGCAGGCCATTGTAAGTACACCTAGTCACCTAGAAACTAGGACTTCCTCTTAGCCTCTCTTTCTGATTAGTTCACCAATGGTTACGACAGGGCAGAAGGTGGCCCACAAAACCAGAAATGCAAAAAAGGGGCAGGTAATGGCGGCATGTCGCAAAACTTCAGCCGCCATGTTGCCTTGATATATATGATATATATGAATTCCGGATACAGGGTACACTCCAATGATGTCATGGTAGGGCACCGACCCCTATGAAAGTGCGCTGAAAACCACAAGCATAACGAGGTTGGAACAAGCACCAATGGCTGAGCAACTGATGCTTCCCTCAGCCATGCCCCCTCCACACCCAACTATGGTCTTAATGAAAGAGAAGAGGATTGACAGAACGAAAGCTTGTAAGGTAGCTCCGGTTCTTTTACAGAAAAAGAGACACTGGCACAGGTTGCAGTTGAGGACTCAACTATCCTGGAAAATCCTGAAACACAACAGAAGAAAAAGCTAAATAGTTCCAAGAGGATCAGCTGCCCACAGCCTTGTATCACATTAAGGTGGTACTATGTCTTCCAGAGCCTTGCTAAATGGCTCCAGAGGAAGATGACTTGTTCAGAGATTATAACACGGCTGCCGCAGATTGGCTACCTATTACTAAAGCAATGTGTAACCACCTACTTAGAATGGAACTATATAGACAAAGCAGCCCCACCTTTTTTTAGTGGCTAGTCACTACCCCTGCTGGAGTTTAAGGCTGCATTTCTACTAGTTCCAAAAGTGGACTCTGGCTTGCAACCTTATGGCCCAGATGTCGGTCACCTCAGAGGACACCAATCCTGTAGAGCCACAGATAAAACCATTGATGTAGCCTTAAACAGGACTTTTGCAACCTCCAATTTCTAAATTAGAACAAGGACATATGCAGCATATATTGCACAAATCATGTGCAAAGCTTCCAACAGGCATTTGGCATCACTCAGAGCCAGAAGGATCCTATAGCACTGCTGACGGAAATGGAATTAGAGTGCAAGCTCCTTTCTGGTGTTCCATTCTATGGACTCTGTTCCACTGCAGCATCGGCAGGCTCAACACTGGCTGCCTGTCATCAAGTGTGGGCGAGACCCTCAAAAATGGACGCAAGACGAGAAATCCCTGCTACTCCATCTCCTATTGCAGAGTCCTCGATTATTTGGGCCAAAATGGAGACCCTCATGAAAAAGTAAGATGACGACAGAAGCATCATTAACCCAACATGCCGGACAACTCTTAAGTCTTTCCCACCAACACGATCGGCAAGTGCATAACCAGGATTCCAGGCCAAATGCATCAGCAAGACCCTGACCAAATCAAGTTGCAACCATCAGGGAATATAGATCAAGACAATGCATGCTGTGAAAATATATTTGGCACCATTACAGTCTGGATACCAGAAAATTGCCTAAAGAGCGGCAAAATGGATCGGATGCAGATTAAAGCTTGTAAAAATGGAAAGACTACCAGAAATCAAATGACTACATTTACTATCGCTTCCCACCCAATATGAACCATTTCCAATGTAAAAACATTTGGTGTATTTGTTGATCCCAATTGGTCTTGACTAATGCTGTGGTCTACTCTTCTCGTTACTTTGCCAGACTCTTTTTGGCTTACTGCACAAAAACCCAGACTCATTTAAAAGTGGAAAAGGTCACTTTAATGTGACAAGCCCAAGCTTACAATTAACGCTTACCTGGCTCCATGGCCTTACAGACTAACGAAATATTTAAACCACCAATTAACTAATTACACATTTTCATTTCCCCCAACAATTAAATAATTAAATAAAGCCATTTCCTCCCTAACTGTCCCTTGGACCCTACCATCTCCTTACCCCTTTCCCAGGCGTCCCGCTTTCTCCCTGGGGCCATGCCCCTCCAGGCTCAATACCTGTTCCCCCGGGGTGGCCCGCTTGTGCAAACAGCACAACCCCCTCCTTTCCCGTGTCATTCCCCCATTGTGCTTCCCTCCCCCCACATCAAAAGGGGCCATGCCCCCGGCACCAGAAAAACCCTCCCCCGAGGTGTTCTTTCTGCCCCACCCCCCCAACGACCTTCCTTTATTTCCAACTCTTCAACCAATCTCCCAGCCAACAGCACAAGTCCGCCAAATAGTGATTGTTCCCATAAACCGACAAATGCACCCCATCCTCCCTAAAAATCATAAAGCCCTCATACACTATTTCCTTATGTTCCATCACCTGTACTGCCACAGAGGCACAAAACTTCACCATTTCTCTGTTGATCCCCTTTCTAGCCCGCTCTATAGCACCCTCGCTCTTTGCTCCCCTCCATACTCTACGCGGCAACAATTTAGTCCACAACACCTCCGCTTGAGGCCACATTTCCCGCACCCAGACCAAATCCCTTTTCATTTTCCTTAGTAAGGTCACCCCAGTATCCCTCACCAAGTCATTCTCCCCAGCGTGAATGATCAACACCTCCGGCGCCCCGTAGCGCTCCCGCAACCCTGCCAGCATAGGCAGCAACTGGTCCCAGCGCAGGCCCCCTAACCCGTGCCATCTTACCACCACATCCTTATAGCTACACCCCAGTTGCCTGCCCAGAACCCTTTTCTCCGCTTCTTTCCCAGCCCATTTAACAATTGAATGGCCGACAATCCACACTTCCGCCAACTCCCCCTCCTTTCGCACAGCATCTGAAAAAGAAATTACAAAATTACCAACATAATACAATACCACCCCACATTGTTGTCAGCCCACTTATACCCCCATCCTTCAACAATCCCCCTTATGAAAATCCCTGACGTACCCTTTGTATCTCCCAGACTTCCACCGCCCCAAACTTTTCACCTTGTCTTCCGTGAAACCCAACCTCTTTCCTTCAGATGCTGCGCCCATCCTGAATGAATGCGTACCAAAATCCTCACCCTTTTCTCCCAACACCCGCAGTGCCTTCCGCATTACCCCCAAAACTTGTGCCGCTGAAACCGATGACCCATCCTCATGCTTGAACACCAATCCTGTCTTCACCCCACACCGCTCCTTCCACAACCTACCTGCCAGCAATGGGCATAAATCCTTACTCCCCTGCCCCAACAAAACCCAGGAACCCTTTCCCCTCTGGTCCGTTTTGGACTTATTAATCCTTATGTCCAAACCCGCTTCTGTAATGCGCACATTCTCCCACTGCAGACCCCCAGATTCCCCCTTTCCCCCCACCAACTCCGAAACCCTAAAGGCCCCGAAAAATAACCACGTAAAACATGTCGCAAACAGCTCCCCCTCCCATACCGACCGGCAAATTCCCCCTACTGCCTTAACCAACCTCTGCAGTAATTCCGCCGATATCGGCCTCCTCCTGTCCTTGTCCCTCTTACTTTCCCTTGCCCATCCTTCCAACATCCTACTCGCCATTTCCCCCCCACTCGGCTGAAAACCCCAAAACCACTTCCCATAAAAAGCCATTCCTGCTAACTTCCCCGCTATAGTCGCTCTTGACCAGCCCCTGTCCATACACCTCAGAAGGAAATTCACGACATCGTCCCTCCTCCTCTCTTCCGCATCCCATCTGCCCTTCCAACTACGCGCCCCCCCCCAATAAAATCCTCCCATGCCCTCCTGTATGCCTCCTTAGACGCCCCGGCCAATGAACCCTCCACCAAAGCCAGCGCTCTCATCTTCCTATCTTCCACAGCTCTTCCGGAATCTGCTGCCCCTCCTGATCCGCCTCTGGAGCCAATCCACGGAATCTCTGCCATTGAAAACGAGATAATGCATCAGCGATGCCATTATCCTTCCCCGGCACATGGGTTGCCTTAAACACCACATTCAGTTCCATGCATCTCAGCACAAACTCCCTCATGAGTCTTGCCACCCTCTGATCCCTTGCTGACTGCCTATTTACCACGTGGACCACGCATTCATTGTCCACATTGAAATTCACTTTCTTATCCCGCAAATCCTTCCCCCACAGCTCCAATGCCACCAGCAGTGGGAAAAACTCAAGGAATGCTATACTCCTTCCCTCCTTCAACCACAGTTCAGGCCATTTCTCCGCACACCATTTCCCCCCCCAAAACACTAAACCCCCCGATCCTGCTGCGTCCGAAAATATCTGTACCTCCCATGTCACCGGGTCCCCCTGCAACCACATTGACACCCCATTAAACTTCTCCAAAAAACGCAGCCAAATTCTGCAGTCCTCCCGCACTGACCCTGATACTCTTATCCGGTGATGTGGGCACTTTGCTCCCGCCATAGCCCTGGCCATGTTCCTACAAAACGTCCTACTTGGGGCTACCACCTTACATGCAAAATTCAGATGCCCTACCAATCTCTGCATGTCAACCAGCGTCATTTTCTTGGTCCCCGCTGCCTTTTCCAGCAACACCACCAGTTTGCTCACCTTGTCGTGCGGCAAGCGTGAGGTCATAGCCACTGAGTCCAGTTCAATTCCCAAAAATGTCAATACCACTGCAGGCCCTTCTGTCTTGTCTTCCGCTAACGGCACACCCAACTCCTCCATTAGCTCCTGGAACAACTTGAGCATCCCTCTGCACTCACCCTCTCTATCTGCCCCGCTAATAAACAGAAAATCGTCCAGATAGTGCAGCACACTCTCCCAACCCAAGGTAAACGAAAAAACCCACTGTACAAATGAGCTGAATCTTTCAAACAGCGCACAGGAAATTGCGCACCCCATTGGCAAGGCTTTGTCTATGTATATGCGATCCTCAAACTGCAAACCTAGCAACCAAAAATCCTCCGGGTGCACCGGCAGTAACCTGAACGCCGCTTTGATGTCACACTTGGCCATGAAGGCCCCCCGCCCTTCTTTTCTTACCAGCTCCACTGCCTGGTCAACACTTGCATATACAACCCCACATTCTTCCGGGGCAATGAAGTCATTCACCGACATGCCCTCCGGCCACGACAAATGGTGTATTAACCGAAACTCCCCCAGAGCTTTCTTGGGCACCACCCCCAATGGGGATATGACTAGGTCACCCGGCAGATCATCAAATGGCCCCACGATCCTTCCCGCCGCTATTTATTTGCTCAATTTTTGCCTTACCACTTCCCCATTTTCTTTGGCTGACTTCAAATTTTCAGCCCACCGGCGCACCCTTGGGCCCTGATACCCCAATCTGAAACCTTGACTGAACCCCTCACTCAAAATCTTCGCCCCATCCCTGTCCGGATAAAATTGCAACCATTTTTGCAAAACCCCCATCTTAATTGGCGTAAAAGCCTTTCCCCACTACCCCTCTCCCAGAACCTCTCCCCCTCCCCCTGTCTCCCTGCTGGAAGCACTGCGTAAGCGGGTGTTTTCCACCACACTTGCTACACTCATGCCTGAACCTACACAGGGTCCTAGTGCAGCCGTCCTTATTGAACGCCCAACATGCCGCTGAGGACTGCCCTCTGCCCCCTTCCCCCGCCCCTTCCTGGGCGGGGCGACCAAGAAAGGGCCGGAAGGGCACCGGCAGCCCACTTGCTGTGTGCAATGTCGGGGCAGGCCTCGTTGGAGCCATCCATTGCAGCCAAAGATCCATGTCTATCTCTCCCCAGACCGCTTGAATGTCTTCCGCCATTCTCGCTCTGAATTCCTCATCATACCTTACCCATGCAAAACCCCCATAACTCGTGAAAGCCTTCCTAATTACGTCCATATATTTTAGTAGGGCCACACAACGCTCAGGAAATTTTTCACAATAAACACTGGCATAAATGATAAAAGCCGACGTCCAATTCTCAATGTTCACCGGCACCCTTGGTCGCGCAGCCAGTTCCCTCTCCTCTTCTTTAGACCCCTCCTTAGCTCTCACTTCCCTATGGAGCAATTTAAAAACGTCTACAAATTCCCCCGTCTGAATCTTCTCCCTGGTCGCCGCCATCAAGTGCGCCCCCAATGGTTTTGTTATCCCCATGTATGGCAATTTTTTCTCCTTTCCTTTCACTTCAACCTCCTTTTCTTTTCCCCCCTGCACCTCGAGCCCCAATGGCTCCACCACCTTGTCCGTCTGAATATCCACTGAGCAAATGCTCTTCTCGACCCCCACGGCACCAATGGCCTGCACACCAACTTATTTCCTCAGCCCTTGCAAACCCGACCCTTCGTTTCCCGTCCCCCCTCCTGGGCCCCCTCTCTGCCATGCAGATGACCATTCCCTTTCCCACTCACCTCTTTCTGCACCCGCCGTCTGCTGACTTGCGTCCACACCAATGCTCCTCATCTCCTTCCTTATCGGGCTCCTACTGCGGGGACAAAACATGTCAGCAGACTCACTCAGCCAACCTTTCCCCCTCCCACTTGCCCCCCGACCCCCCTGCACCTGCCTTTCCATATCCCAAGCCCAGCTTCTTCTCTCCTCCCCCCTATCCCCCGCCATCCTATAACCATCCACCTCCCACTGCCCCACATAGTCCTCAAAACCCATTTCATCACCCATCAAATACCATTGTGGCTGCGAGCCCGTGCCCCAGTCGAGTTGTTCATCCTCTTGCGAGCCCGGGGTGTCCACCCCGCCAATCCTTTGACGTCTTCTCGGCGGGGCCGTGGAAACCCCTGCCTGGTCCTCTTCTCTCGGGCGAGGCGCTCCGACCTCCACCCTGGGGTCCTCATTGCTAGGGGCCGTGCTGCACCCTCTAGGCTCTCCGCACGCTGACCAAGTAGGGGCTGCTCTCAAACCCTCTACTTCCATTTGACCAGCGGGGGCTGCGCAGCGCCCTCCGCCCTCACTCACCCTACCCGGGGGGGGCCTTTCCGCACCCCGCCCTCTCCACCTCAATTGATGGGGACCTCCCTCTCCTTCTCCCCCGTGCACTCTTCCCTAGGTATTTCCCCCCTCTTCCCCGCTGCCCTTGCACCCCCTTCTGCAAATTTACCAAAGCCCCACCGTGGTTCCTTTGAGCCACCTCCACCTGCGCACCCGCTGCTCCCCTAGTGCTATCCCTCGATCCCTCCCCACGTGTCTGCCCACCCGAAATCCTTTCTTCCCCGGACGCCCTCCTGTCTATCTCCCTCCTCATCTTCCTACCCCTGGATTCCCAAACATCCCCTCTCCCCGCTGCAGGGGTGCAAGCCACCACCGCCGCGAGAGCCCCGTCAGCTGCCGCTCTCCGCTGCGGCCTACCCCCACTTGTCCCCCCTTCGCCCGTGACCTCCCCTACCGCCCCCTCCAGCTGGGCCTTAGTTGCCCTGCTAATTATGGCCAGGGCCTCCCTCAGCGACCTTGCATCCACCAGCCCCTCCCTGCTTGCACCTTGTCCCACCATCATGTCCCAACACCTACTGGCGCACCAAACTATGACCCTTCTCGCTCCCCACTACCTAAGCCCCCGAGCCGGGGCCTACCCGTGGCAAGAAGAACCCCTAGTAGCGCGAAACCTTAAAGAAATTGCGCTAACCGCTGAACCCCAAAGGAGTTAAATAATCCCTGCTACACGCAACCTTATTTCCCTGTATCAAATCCCTTTTTCCTTTTTTCTTTTTTTTAAAGAAACCCCCACCTTGCCGACCCCCCCAGTCCTCTAGAGAACCCCTCCTAGTAGCTCTCAAGACAGGCTACTATTGACACCCCACAGTGCCCCCCCCCCACTCACCACTGCTGCAGGGCACACACAGAACAAACCCTACACTTACTATCCTGTACTTTAACCTACTTTATCTATATTTTATTTTATTTTTTTATTTTTTTATTTTTAGGGGAGGGGGTCCCTCTGAAAACACCCCTCTCACCAGCCCGCCCCCTAGTGGCCCACCCGCCGCACCGCAGTGCCCCGCAGCACAATACCACTAAAAAAGGGGCGGGCCCTTTAAGAGGACCGCTCTGCCCCCTTTCTTCTGGAGGACGTCACCGCGCGCGAGGCCTGACAAGCCCCACACACACAGGCTCATACAACGGCCCCCGCACCCATGTGCCCCGAGAGAAAACGGGCCGGCACCGGGTGCCAACAGCACACCGGGTCTCACCTTCCCACAGCCTGCGGATGCAAGCACCTCTTCCCTCCGCTCCCTGCGGCGACCCGGCCCCTCTCAGGCACCCACGCAGGAGAAGAAAACCGTGGCCCCAGCCTAACGGCCCGCCCGCCCGGATCCGCAACCCCACAGACGGCGGCAACGGTAAGAGAGGGATTGGGGGGGTAACTTATTTACGATACCCCCAATTAATACGCGCTCGCCCTACACAATTATTATTGTTTTTTTTTTATTATGCTCCTAACGCAGCCGTCACCTCTCCCCACAACCCTGCTACACCTAACCACCCGCCACTAGACCCTAGGCAACCCCTACCTCACTCCTCACATGACCTACGGCCCAGCTACAGGGAAGGCTCGGGAGCAGGCGACAGGACTTCACAACCGCCAAGTCCAACCGTCGCCTGCCTCCCGAACCTTCCCTGCCCCCTTAAATACCCCAGAGGGGCGCTCTGCCCCCACGGCCACTCGCTGGGCGTGTGCAGCGCCAAAAACTTCCCCGGGGGAAACGCTTCCCTTAGGCAAAGCACACCATTCCTCAGAGGGGAAGAAGATCTATATACTGTTGACAGAGCAATCATTGATTCCAAATTTCACTCAGAAATGGGCTGTATATCAGAGCATCTACATATACAATCCAGTGCCTCTAATGGCTACAGAATCGTGTGGCCAACATTGTAACTAACTCCCTTTATAGGTCCGAGGTGACACCCATTTTCCGCCAACTTCACTGGCTACTCTTCAATGCCGGGAATACATATAAGGTGGCCACTTTAGTGCACAAATACCTCTACAATAATGCCCACAATATCTGGCTGAAAGAATACATTGTTAGAAACCGTTATAAGCCAACGCACACACTTTGCCATTCTAACGGGAATTGTGTTGCGCTACCCAGATTTAAGCTGGAATATGTAGGCCGAAAAAGAATTGCAATATTGGGAATAAATATCTGGACTTGAGAACAAAGCCCGACCTTGTGTGTTTTAAAAGGCAATTGAAAATACAGGACCAGAGGGGGATGCATAAAGGGATTTCTTCAGGTCCAGAACGCTTCAATGAGAACCCGCAGAGTTCTTCAAATCATCAAAGAGGACAGTGCCATAAACCTCAGGGTAACCCTCTCCCCCAACAGGGGCCTTTCCAAAGCCAACGCCAAACCCCCCAAAACCCCCGCAACCCAGTCAACACCAGGCAATGCTAGGAGGGATTCCATCATTACTGTAGAAAGCCATAACCATTTGGGTCCCTCACTAAGCGATTGGATTGGTAGTTTACACAATCCTATTTCTAGTCCAGAACCAGAGAGGGGAATAGAGGGCAGTCATTGTCTGCCAATCACTTAGTGACCTATCCGCCTTTCAAAATAGTGACATTACAAGCATCATTCCAAGTATATGTCCTTGGGACTTTTTAGCAGCAATAGACTTAATGGATTCATATCTAAATGTTTCAAAACAGGCTGCAGATCAAGTATTCCTCAGATTTGCATACAAGGGAACTCCTTATCAGTGCACAATACATCCCTTCAGCTTGGGTCTGGCACCCAGATGCCTCCTGAAACTCATGGCCCCTTTGGTATGTGCACTACACGTGGACTCTATGAGCATTTATTTTTCTTTATCTGAATGATTGGCTGATTTCACCTGCTTCCCTTTTTAAGGCCGCCACAAATGTGAAGATGGTGTGCAGGATCATCCAAGAACATGGAAGATATGACACCTGGATCCACCGCAAACAATGATTGTCATGGACGGCGATTTCGAAATGTCCAGGGTCCGAGTGTTTCTTCTAAAGGACAGGATGGGCTGACTTCCATCCAAACTCGTATGGGCCAGGCGTGCCATTAGTCAGGGAATTTCCAGGGTTCCAGGGGGCGATACCAGCAACCACACAGGTGGTCCCCGGGGCTCGATTCTAGCTAAATCCTATGGTCCAGCACTTAGCAGACCACTGGTCAGCACCATCACTTAAATACAAGGTTTCTATCCATTGGTGTCCCACTCCTAGGGGGAATCGCCACTGGTAGCTCTCGCCAGCCCGCCTCACGAAATGTGTTTCACTTTCCCGCACTTCCCCCAAAGTCCTTACGATGGATGAAATTCACGTGGGCGTGGATAGCTCTGCAGGGAGGTGCTTTAAAGATAATAGATAGAATACCTCCACTTCTCCAACTGGTGTGAGCGAACACCCATACTAAGAGCACTCCTGCATTCTGCCTCCCACTTGCAACACCAGACCATCGTAGGAAGGACAGACAGTCAGGTCACCACGGGTCGCATGAATAACCAAGGGGCAACATGCTGCCAGACATTTGTGGATGTAGCCCATAAGATATGCCCATGCACAGAGGCACCCTTAGAGGAGAGAAATGTGCTTGCATGTAGCTTGTGTAGATAATTCGCCTCCTCAATCCATTACCACCTCCAGCCCTCCTTATTCCATCATCTGTGCTATCTTTTGGTACCCCGATGGTGGTCCTGTTTGCCTCTTACCAGAATCATTTGCCACAGATCTTCTCCGGGGGTCCTTCTGTCATGGGCAGTTCAGGAAAAGGTGCACGTGGGGGTGCATCCGTCCAGGAGATTATTAATTGGTAATGGGAAGTTTGGCACTGCAGTGCTCCCCACAGTATCTCAGCATCTCACTGAATTTGTGATTAAATCGCATGGTGTTCAGCAATGCTTGGTGGCCTCATGCTTCTTCCTACTGGGATACTGCTTGATGGCTCGTTGGGTAACTAAGGACTACGACAAGGTAGATGCATGAGTGTGCAATGGCCTGATCACTGACCGGGCCTTGATGTAGAAATTAGGGATTTTTATAGGTCACCTGATAGTGATGAAACAAAGAAAGTGGAGGAACTAAGATAAAGCCTAGGATCTACATTCTCTGTTGGTTTGGAAAGGGTTGTATGGACAGTGTCTTGAGGCCTTCACCTCATGTAATTAAAGATCGTGACAAGGAAGACTAGGACTCGGTGTAATGAAGATTACCAGTAGCTAATCGGGCGAATTGCTTCCCTCTGCTCCACGTGAGAATGAATCCCCAACGCAGCGCCCGTGCCCCTACCCTGTGGCCTAGGCGCCTTTGCCTATTTCACTGACATTCTTTTCGGATGCTGGTGCCTCCCTGGTCAAGGATACTTGTGTACGCAGAGCCAGGAGACCCAGGCTCACTCCACTCCCCAGATCCGCACTTGCAGAGGAAACCAGAAGACACCTAATCTCTGGCACCCAAAAGCTTTATGCAATTTCTTTCTGAAAGCGGTCCTATAATCCGAGGCTGCTGGATGCCCCCACATTTCATCCAAAAAAGAATGTGTGATCATACATGAAATACATGAGTGGGTCATCCTCTGTGCACCATATGTTCTATGTCTTGCTTTTACATGGTACCACATGTGCAGTCTTATCGTATATGGCAAAAGCATTATAACATGTACGATAGCGCCATGAGTGGATTCCCCACCCTTCAGACTCAGATGAAGCAGGTTCGAGTCATTGGTGGACTTAGCCTTTAATCAATTTTTGGTCAATGCAATCAATTCCTTTGAGATGGGTTATCCTAACACCCATTGTATGAATACCTATGCACATAGATGTGCCTAGATGGGTGCAAACAAGGGCAATTGCCCCCATCCCTTATGTGCTGCTACCCGCCTAATTGGCAAAGAACTCTTTCCAGCACTCATAATGGTGCTCCTTCGCCCAGCTGTCATGTGCGGGTTTGCAGGTGCTCTATTTGCTTAACCTGTGTTCTTTCTTCTGACCTGAAAGGGTCACCACAGGAATCCATGGACCACACATGTCACTAGGGTGGGGGCCATCACTGTTAAAAGCTGGCTTCCTACATGCCGGGAACCCTATTGTTTTCCAAATATGCAGCTTACACATTCATGGTAAAATAACAACAAAGGCATTTCCAAACTGAAACATGCTTCTTAAACTTACACCACTAGTTTTCTTTAAACGGTGTTTATTTTTTTTGTTTGACTATCACACAAATATCCAGTGATTTCTGTGCCCCTTCCTTTGTGTTTTAGTACAGGATATATTGCTAATATGTTATATTATTGTCAAACTGCTTTATAACAAATACATGCTTCTATTTTGCTGACAGTAGTTATTAGGAAACTAAACTGTGGGCTCATGGGTCCCAATTGTTGAATTTCACTACATTTGTGTATTTATTGATTTATTTAAATTTGTATAATGCACCACACTCCCATGTGCCTCAGAGCGCATGGGCAGAAATTCCCCCACCCCCACCCTCAATAAAAGCAAGCAACCAGCCCAACCCATGCCCTGGTCGAACACATTTTATAGCATTTGTTTTGTTATAAGGAATTACAAAAAGTCATAAGATTAACAGCCAGTTTTAAATATATAACAATCTTTGTCCTTTTCTGTCCGGCAACTGCTCTGTAGGTCAGCCAGGTCAAGTCAACATAGCCCACAATTTCAGGGAGGGGGTGCTGAAGCCCAGTCAGCTCAATGGTGTTGCACCACTACTTGTGTTTAATGCCTTTATTACTTATTGGTAATCTTCATTACTCCTAGCCCTATTCTTCCTCATCCCAGTACTTGTGTATGAGGCAGTACTTGTGTATGAGGCACTATGCCGCATACACAAGTACTGGGATGAGGTAGAGGTATGTGAAGGTAATGCATGACTTAGCTACCTGTAATCTTCATTGCTCCTAGTCGCACTCTTCCTCATCCCAGCAAGGAGCCTCATACGCAAGCACTGGGACAAGGAAGAGGGACGTGGGGGTAATTCTGGGCCAGTGAGCTGATTTTGGAGGTTGGGTAAGGGATGGGATGGAGAGGGGATGTGTGGGGGGGACGGGATCATTTTCTCAGTCTCGTTGGCAAGAACTAGCATTGGCCAAAACCCGATATCAAAACTAGATAACAAGCCATAAATCACTTATGTTTCAGAGAGACAGCGAACATATGGCAAACACAATGGGTAACAAAAATTCCTCAGAGATGTGGCATCTGCTTGACAACCACTCGAACAACAGACAAGCAGAAGCTCAGCTAAATGCGGTAAATGAAGACCAATGGGTAGCATATTACTCTGCCCTGTATACGGACAGCAAATTTAAAGAAGCAAATTGTGTGCAAACACCCGGGTCTAAATGGTATCTAGACTTCACATTAGATGAGATTGAAGAGACCATCAGAAAGGCCAGTATGTCCAGAGCAGCTGGACCAGATGGTATTTCGAATCACACACTCAAAAGCGAACCCATAGAGTGGGCCCGTATTTTATATCGTATATTCAAATGATATGAGATGATATGATATGATATGATATGATATATGATATGATATGGCATTTGTAACGCGCCTATACACAAGTGTTTCAAGGTGCGACGAGGCAGGGGGGGGAACAAGGGGAGACAGATAACGATCCTACTAGGCCAGGTGTCATTCAGATTGCGCAAGTGCAAGGGTAGAGGGGAATGGGAAAAGTGCAAGGGGAAGGGGAGAGGGGAAAGTGCAGTACATGGTTAGTAGAATACAAGATAAATAATAGGGCCAGCTGGTGGCAAGTGCAAGGTAAGTGCCGGGAGAAGGGGCTGTAGGAAACAGAGACAGTCCCGTAGTGCAGGTAGGCAGTGCAGGGAAGAGTGGCTGGGCCAAGGACCGAGATCGGTGAGTGGCCCAGTTGCAGATTCAGTGCAGGTTCAGTGATTTTAGCAGGGGAGAGAGGGAGCGAAAGCAGAGGCAAAGAGGAAGGTTTTGAGGTGCTTCCGGAACCGGAGATGGTTCTCCTCAAGTTTCAGGGAGGCAGGAAGGCTGTTCCAGAGGGAGGCCCCTGCTGCGGAGAGAGATCTACCCCCAACTTGTTGCTTGGAGAAGCGGCTGACCCAGAGGTAGTTGGAGGTGGATGAGCGAAGAGCTCGAGAAGGAAGATATTTAGGAAGAGAGAGTTGAAGGTATTTTGGCCCAAGGCCCCAGAAGGCCTTGTGGACAATGCAGAGGGTTTTGAACTTAATCCTCGCAGCCGCTGGGAGCCAGTGTAGTGATTTCAGTCCTGGAGAGATACAGTCCCTGGGCTTGAGGCCAAGGACAAGTCTCGCAGTCCTGTTCTGGATGAGTTGCAAAGGGCGGAGAGTAGAGGCAGGAAGATTTAGATAGAGGCTGTTACAGTAGTCCAGCTTCGAGAGAACCAGGGCTCTGGAGACAGTGAGCTTCTGGGGGAAGGAGAGGAAAGGAAGGATACCTCCGGGGAGGTGTAGCTGGTAGTGTGACTTCTTAGAGACGTCAGAGATGTGAGGAGAGAAAGAGAGTGTGGAGTCGAAGATGACCCTGAGGTTTTTTTGCCTTGGAGGTAGGAGCAGGAAGAGGGCCAAGGGAGGCCGGCCAGAGAGCTGCAGGGAAGGAGGGAGTGGGTGTGCCGATGAGTAGAATCTCAGTCTTACTGGCATTAAGGCAGAGGTCGTTGGCGGCACACCATTCCTGGATAGCAGAAAGACAGTCAGAGATGAGGGAAGGGGAAGAGGAGGCCGAGGGTAGCCTGAAACTGAGCTGGGTATCATCCGCGTAGCACTGAAAGTTGGGACAGAGAGCGGCGATGCGGTGAGCAAGAAGTGCCAGATACTGGTTGAACAACCAGGGGGGGAGGTTAGATCCCTGGGGGACACCACAGGTAGAGAAAAAGATGTCAGAGAGGAAGGAACCCAGTTGGACCTGGGAGGGTCGATTGGAGAGGAAGGAGGTCAGCCACGCCAGAGCCTGATCAGTGATACCCAGGTTATCACGGAGACGGTTGAGCAGGATGGTGTGGTTGACAGTGTCAAAGGCAGAAGAGAGGTCGAGCAAAATGAGAACACAAGGAGTGTTAGAGTCAAGGTTTGAGAGCAGGTCCTCACGGATGTTCAGGAGAGCAGTTTCCGTGCTTCTGGCAGCTCTGAAGCCAGACTGATGGTCATGAAGACTGCCAACAGATTCAGCATGGAGATTAAGCTGGGAGATGGCCAGTTTCTTCAGGAGCTTGCCCAGGAAGTGAGTGATAGAGATTGGGCGATAGTTAGCTGGGCAGGAGGGGTCGGAAGAGGGTTTCTTAAGAAGGGGGTGCACAAGGGAGTGCTTGAGGGGGGATGGGAAGACTCCAGAGGCGAAAGAGTGATTGCAGAAGTCTGCCAGGGCAGGAGCCAAGGAGTCGATGTGGTAGTTTTGGAGGACCTGTTTTGACGAGACTTTCATAGATCGGACTTGTCTCGAAACCTCGTCAGCAGAAAAAAGGGGAAAGGCAGAGAAGGAGGGAGGAGGGGTGGCTGCAGAAGGGCCAGAGGAAGAGCAGGGAATAGAGGGGGGGAGGTGATAGGAGGAGAGTGAGGACAGGATGTCCTGAGTTTTTGAAATGAAGTGAGAGGCCAGTGCCGTGCAGAGGGCCTGGGAGGGGACAGGAGAGGTAGAGACTGCAGCAGGGTTGGCCAGCTCCTTTCAGATTTTAAAGAGTTCGGCCAAATTGTTAGATGCCGCAGAGATGCGGGCTTGGATAAGGGCTCTCTTCTTGGAGCAGGCGGCAGGCCAGTTTGTCAGAGGATGAACATGAAGCACGCCATTTCCTCTCTGCCACCCTGCACTTGCGTTTAAGGGTGACGAGATCCGAGTCATACCAGGAGTTACATTTGGCTTTGGGCTTCAGGCGGATTCTCATGACAGGGGCAAGGATATCAAGGGTATCAGATATAGCAGCGTGGAGAGTGGAGAGGGCTCTATCAGGGTGGGAGTCAGCCGAAGGGGGAGGGGGGGCGAGAAGGTGGTAGCGAAAGCCTCAACTGACACGCGCTTCATGGGTCGGATGACCGCGAAGGTGGGTGGCAGTGATGAGGGTGGCTTTGCCTGTGGGGAAGGGACGGTGAGGTGGGAGGATAGGAGAAAGTGATCCCTCCAGGAGAGAGGAGTGGAGAGAGGGACAGAGAGGGGAAGGTCAGAATAGATCAGAGCGGTTACCAGACATTTGGTCGAAAAAAATTGGTCGACCAGACAAATGGTCGAACCAATTTGGTCGAAAACCAAATGGTCGAATTTTTTTTATTTTTATTTTTACTCATTTTTTTGGGGGGGGGGGGTTCCCCCCCAAGCCCCCTTTTTTTTCTAAAAAACCCTTTTTTTTAAAAATCGAAAACCCGAAAAATAAATATATAATTAAAAAAAAAATTTGACCATTTGGTTTTCGACCAAATTGCGTCGACCAAATGTCATTCGACCAGTTTTAATTCGACCAAATGACTGGACACCGATCAGAGCATCAAGAGTGTGCCCTGCAGAATGGGTCAGCCCAGACGGGAGAATAGAGAGTGAGAGAGAGTCGCAGAGGTCACGAAAGAGTCCAGAGGGAGGACAGGAGGCATCAAGGTGGATATTGAAGTCTCCAAGAAAGAGGAGTTGAGTGGTTGAGGACAGGAGTGAGGAGGAGAGGTCAGCCCACTCAGAGAGGAAAGAGGAAATTTGACCAGGCGGCCGATTTGACCAGCGGTCAATTGGTGGTGACTTCTAGATCCATTCCAACCTTGTGGCAATCCTCTGTAATCAACCCGATTTTTAAAAAAGGGGACAGAACTGTAGCAAAGAATTATCAACCAATTGCTCTATTAGATTCCCCAGGGAAGATTTTCTCAAAATTTGTGCTAAATGATTTCAACAAGTGGACTCTGGCAAATAACTATCGTGATCCACAGCCGGCAGGATTTATTGGGGGCATGTGCACTCAAATCAATCTAATAACTCTAAACGTCCTAAAATCTTATTGTCAAGAAATCAAGCAACCATTATATTTAGCTTTTGTAGATTTACACTCTGCTTTCGACTCTGTCTCACGAGTTCTCTTGTTTGCCAAGTTGAGGAGAGATCAATGCTCTACCACCCTTTTTGAGATCCTTTATGCCCTGCATTCAGGAACATAGATACGTGTTTGTTTATCTTTAGATGGGGTTTTGTCAGCTCCCATTCTAACCACTCGTGGGCTGAAACAGGGGTGCCTGTTGGCATCGGCCATTTTCAACTATTTTATTCACGCTGTGACTCATGTTTTCCAGAAGGTGGTTTCTGATTCTCCCAAGATCAACAATCAGCAAACACATACTTTGATGTATGCTGATGGTATGGTCCTAATTTCAAAGACTCAGGGTGGCCTGCAGAACCACCTAATGGCTCTCAATTCTTACAGAGTGATGAATGAACTATTAATAAATACGAATAAAAACCAAATAATCATGTATTCACCCAAAAGAAATGGCTGTAACAAATTTACATGGTCTATAAACCAGATAAAGCTAAAACTAGTTTCTCAGTACACCTATCTGGGCATGATTTTTGAAGGCTTAATTCAACCAGGAGCCCATCTTGGGCAAGTGGAGAAGAGATTAGACACTGCAATATCGCAATCCAGGATCATTATGCACAGGCATGGAACATTTTCAATCAAACCAGCCTGGTTTTACTGGTCCCAAAAAGCTGTCCCATGCTTTCTATACGGCTTAGAAACTCTTGCTGTGAACACCAAATTTGTTTTTGATAAATGGGAAGCTCGCTATTGGAAAAAAGTTCTATCTTTACCACCATCCATACCATGCTCCTTGCTTCGGTACTAGCTGGGCCTGATCTCTCTCAAAGCCCTATAGGAGTGGCGATTATGTTAATTGTTCAGAAAATGTTTAATATCAACTGCAAACAATGTTATCTTAAAAGAATTGACCGTGCATATGTTACAACTACAAATAGCAAAGGTAGAGAGAAACGCAATCAGCTACACCAACATGTTATCACAGTGTGTAAATGTTATTAATAGTCATTAAAAAACATCATAAAACACACAAAAATATTAAAAACTCTAAATATATATAAAGTGCAAGTGACACCAAGCTCAATAGTAACAAGTAAATTGTAGCAATTAGTACATAATCTTTACCTAGACTAGAGCACAACTCCTGTTTTACAACTTAATATGACATATTTATTTATTTATTTATGTATTTATTCGCATTTGTTGAGCGCTCAGCAGACCGGAGGCATCGAGGCGCTTGTTACAGTGATTCTTAGACTTAGTTACATACAGATCGGTGCCCGTGGTTACAGTGGCCATACATTGTACTTTAATGACATACATGTTTTGATCATCTAGATCAGAATGGTAAGTTAGTTGAAGAGGGTAGTTTTGAGTTGTTTGTGGAAGGAGAGGAGAGATGTCTCGGCTCTGAGGTGGGTGGGCAGCGCATTCAATAGCTTAGGTGCGAGGTATGGGAAGCCTATACCTCCAGCCTTGGTTCTTTTGATGCGTGGAATGGTAAGTAGGTTGGTGTAGGTAGATCTGATGGGCCTGGTGGATTGAGATCTGTGCAGTGTGTCGGATAGGTAGGAAGGTGCTGTATGGTTGATGTATTTATGTGTGGTTGTGAGAATTTTGAAGGTGATCCGTTCCTTGACTGGGAGCCAGTGGACTGCCTTTCCCGCTTGGGTGATGTGATCTCTTTTAGGTATGCTGAGGGCTGCTATGAGCGCGTTGTTTTGAGTGGTTTGGAGCCTGGATAAGTTGTTCTTAGAGGTGCCGGCTAAGAGAGCATTACAGCAGTCCAGTTTGGCTCCTATAGTGGCTCTGGCGATGGATAGGCAGTTATCTTTAGTTAGGAAGGGTTTTATTGCGTTAATGAGTTTGGTACTCAGTGCAGACGCCGATACTATGGAGCTAACTTGTTTGTCCATGGGTAGGGTGGCACCTAAGTGCACTCCTAGCGTTTTGACTGAGGATAAGACTGGGATGATGCAGTTGTCTATGTTAAAGTTGATGTATAGCGGGTTTAGGTTGGACAGGGTGGGTTTCGGACCTAAAATGAGGATTTCGGTCTTGTCCCCATTCAAGCAAAGGCCGTTGGTAGCCATCCAAGCTTGTATGGTGGAGTATATTAGTTGTAGGGTGGTGGAGTCTTGGTGATAGTTCCCTGTCAGAGGAAGGAGAATCTGCGTGTCGTCGGCGTAGTTGGTGTAGGTGATCCCCATAGCGTCTAGTTTGTTAAATAAGGGCTTGGTGAAAAGGTTATATAGAGTGGGGGCTGTACAAGAACCTTGTGGGACCCCACAGTGTATGATGGCGGGTGTTGCGTGAGCTGTGTTGGAGAATACTTTCATAGCTTTGCCTTGTAGGAAGGAAGTTACCCAAGAAGCAGCGTCCTTGGAGAAGTGTGCTGCATGCGTTAGGTGACTGGTAAGAGTGGTGTGATCTACCAAGTCAAATGCCGCTGATAGGTCGAGTAGAAGGAGGAGTGCGGGCTTACCTTTGTCCAGAATGTTTGTGATTTCGTTTTTTAGGTCTAGAAGGGCGGTTTCAGTTCTGTGTCCCTTACGAAACCCTGATTGTCTTTGACCTAGGATTGAGTTTGATTCAAGGTAGAGTTGGATCTGAATGTGGGCTGCTTTGTCAAGTAGTTTTAGGAGGAATGGAACTGTGGTTATGGGTCGGTAGTTATTGGGGTTGGTGGGGTCTAGCGTAGGCTTTTTTAGGAGGGGGCGTACCCAGGCCTCTTTGAGGCTGTCCGGGACTATGCCTGTCTTAAATGAGGCATTGATGAAAGCCGTGAGTAGAGGGGCGAGCTGTTCTGCACAGTCTTTGATGATTTTAGGGGGGCATACATCACCCTTACATTGTGAGGGTTTGAGATGTTTGAGAATGTTAATGACATCGGTTTCGGAAATCTTGGTGAATGTGAATTTGGTTAAGTTGGTAGCTTTAACGCTAGGTTTCATCTGTACGTGTGTACTTTGCTTGGGTAAGGAAATGTAGTGGTGGGATATCTTGTTTTGGAGGAGGTTTATTTTTTTTAGCATGGCTGATTGTATGCCTGTGCATCAGGCCTCGTCTTTGACGATCTCATCTGGGCACATTGGTGGTACAGTTAGTTCTTTAAAGATACTGAAAAGTTCTTTAGATTGGGAGTTAGCAGCGGTGATGCAGTGGTTGTAGGCTTCAGATTTAGCAAGGAAGATGGCTTCCTTGTATTTTTGGGCTATGGCTTTGAATATTTCTTTTGTGTTGTCACCGGGGTTACGTTGCCAGTTTTTTAGCGGGAGAGGAAAAACTTAGGCATCAGGTGAACTTTTTAATGTCTTCTATTTTTAGAGGAGTCAGGATATGTCACTCTAAGTTCGTAGTTTCTCTGAGGAACTATTATGTTCAGTTGCTGATCATTTTAGATGAGTTTTGAAAGATAATTCTTTCTGTTTGGGGTTTCCTTAGCAGTTTGATTTGTTTTACAAGAAGAGTTTTAATTTTATAAATCCTGAATGGGGTGCGCAGGCACGACTGAACAGATGGCTTGTAGAGGCTCTTAACTAGTAGTGTTTTTGATACAATCTGTATGTATTTTCCACAGATAGTGAAAACTGTAAAGGGTGCATTAATTGTTTGAAGACGGAATCATACCCAGCTTTCCCTTGCACTACTACCATTCTGATGCTAGGTAATGGATGTATTTGTTTCTCTGTTGCCTCGCTAATACAGATTGAATCTGTTTTTGCCGTAGTGATAATTTAAATTCGCACAGTGTTCTTTTTCAGCCGCACCAATTTGGTTTGAGCACTTTATATTATTAAGGTGCTATATTGATTGATAAAGAGAAAAGTGACGGAATAACAAAACATCCTCCTGAAGAAAGTTTGAATGAAAATATACGAACTGAAACATGTCGAGGCATTATACCAGTTATTAGATCATCTGGTTTGTTTATTCGGGCCTTTATTGACCAAGACGTTTTTCCTCTCCTGTATATGTCATATTAAGTTGTAAAACAGGAGTTGTGCTCTAGTCTAGGTAAAGATTATGTACTAATTGCTACAATGTACTTGTTACTATTGAGCTTGGTGTCACTTGCACTTTACATATAGAGTTTGTAATATTTTTGTGTGTTTTTTAATGACTATTAATAATAAGTTTACACTGTGATAACATGTTGGTGTAGCTGATTGTGTTTCTCTCTACCTCTGCTATTTGTATTTTGTCTCTCTATACCCTTATCAGAAGGTAGAGATTGTTGTACTACCCTAAGGAGTAAGTACTTTGAAGGGGTTCCCCCCTTAGTATATTTATGTTTACAACTAAACATACGTTTCTATTCTTTTGGACCAATAGAGTATATTCTGTTCTTGGTAATGCAGATGTGACAATTGACATGCTAATTAACAACCCTGATAAGGCAAAAAAACAAATCTATAGCACTGATTGGATCAAGACGTGTGAGTTATGTCGACTATATGTAGATGGGGATTTTGAGCGTTTCCCGCCCAAAAAAATGGGATGTTTGCCAGCATATCTTATTAGAACACCTTCACCAAAATATCGCTCTTTAATTCTACGTCTACGTTTTAATATTCTGCCAACTCGAGCCCTGCTTTTAAAATGGAAATTAATAGCAAGACAAGATAGCTACTGTCGCTTCTGTAATATGGAAACCATTCCTGAAACATTGAAACATATACTAACACATGTCCCGTCCTGGTTGAAATGAGACAAACTCATTTTACAAGACACTGCCAATATCTGGGCAGTCAGGAACCAGACCGATGTTGGTCAATCATACTGAATAGTTCTTACTTGCCGATCCATAGCTGCTGTAAATTTTGTGGGTAGCCTACAATTGGAAAATGATAATGACATTTTGATCTGAAGTAGGGGAAAAATGTAGAGGCGTACAGCAGAATTGGCTAAATTGAGTCTTTGTTTTTAATTTCTCTAAAGGTATTTTAAGTTTAGACATTTTATGAAATGGAATGAAATAAGTCATACATTTTTTGTATAGTACTTTCTTTATTGTATAGCAATGTTGATTGTGATTGATTGATGATTAATGTGAATCATTTAATACGGACAATGTGTTTTTTAGAATGTTGAAGTTTGATTTGTTTCTACAGATTTATTCTGTTTTCTCTTCTAGTTGTTGTGACAAATATTTGAAAGGTTGATTTATTTCAACCAATTAAAAAAAAAATTGTTTTAAAAGATGGAGAGGGGATGTGTGGGGGGGCGGGATTGTGCAATGAATCATAATGGCCTTCCATGTCCATGCTAAGCAGGTATGATATGTGGTATTGGTGCAGCCAGTGTAGTCATTCCTCAGTTTGGTATGACTTTTATTTAACTGGGTATTTCTGATAAAGCAGTCCTGCTAAGTGTAATTACCTGGCTAGACTGGCATTTGGGTTCTGCCAGTCTAGCCGTTTCTTAGTGCGGCATTGTATATTTTTCTGGACATCTGTGACAAAATTATATGATATGATAAGTCATATATAAAGCACCTGTACACAAGTGTTTTAGGTGCGACAAGACAAGGGAAGGAAAACAGAGGGAGGACAAGACAAATTATCTTACTATGCCTTGTGCCATTCAGATCGTGGAAGTGCGAGAAAGAGAAGTGCAAGGGGAAAGGGAGGGGGGAAGTCCAAGGGAGAGGGCAGGGGAACACAGGGCAGCAATGGTCTGAGTAAGTGCAGCCAGGGCAGCTCGGCTCTCGGTAGTGCATGGAGAACAAGGGACTGTAGGGTTACAGTTACAGCCCTTAACTGTGTGGTAGGCCCAGAGGCAGTGCAAGGGTGACTGATCAAGAAAGAGCCTGGACTCAGTGAGTCTGAGGGTAGCCAAGCAACCAGTTGGTACAGCAAACAGGTAGTTCAGCAGGGGAGGGAGAGATAGAAAGCAGAGGAGAAGAGGAATGTTTTAAGCAGGTCCGGAACTTCAGGTGGTCCGGCTCAAGTTTGGGAGGGGCAGGGAGGCATTCTGTAGAGGAGAGAGATCTACCCCCCACTCTCTGCCTGGAGAAGCATCTATCCCTTAGGGCTCGAGAATGAAGGTATTTTGGAAGAGAGCATTTGATGTAGTGCGGATCCCAGCCCCAGAAAGCCTCATGGACAATGCAAAGGGTCTTGAACTTGATCCTTGCAGCCACAGTAGAGAGATTTCATGGCTCGAGAGATACAGTCCCTGGGCTTGAGGCCAAGGATAAGTCTTGCAGTCCTATTCTGGATTAGTTGCAGAGGGGGGAGAGTAGAGGAAGGCAGATTGAGAAAGTGGCTGTTGCAGTAGTCCAGCTTAGAGAGAACCAGGGCACTGGAGACAGTGAGCTTCTGGGGGAAAGTGAGAAAGGGAAGAGTCCCTTTGAGGAGGTGGTAGTGGGACTTCTTGGCAACCTCCGAGATGTGTGGAGAGAAAGAGAGAGTGGAGTTGAAGATAACAGCAGGAATGAGCAAGAGAGGAGAGAAGACTGAGGGGAGCCTGAAGGAAAGCGGAGTGTCATCCGCATAACACTGAAAGTTAGAGCAGAAGGTAGAGATAGGTGGGCCAAAGGGCCCAAGTAGAGGTTGAAAAACCAGGGTGAGATGATAGAGCCCTGGGGAAGGCCACAGGTAGAGAGAGGTGGCGCAGAGAAAGGGATGAAGTTGGACCTGGGAGGGGCGGTCCAAGAGGAAGGAGGTCAGCCACTCCAGGGCCTGATCCATGATGCCCACGTTCTCACATAGTCGATTGATCAGGATGGCGTGGTTGACCATGTCGAAAGCAGAGGAAAGTTCAAGGAGGATGAGGACAGAAGGAATGCTGGAATCAAGGTGAGAGATCAGATCTTCACAGGTGTTCAGGAGAGCAGTTTCCATGCCTCTGGCAGCTCTTTAGCTAGACTGATGGTCATGGAGACAACCAACAGATTCAGTGTCGAGAGTAAGCTGGGAGATGTCCAGCTTTTCCACGAGTTTGGGAGAGGAGAAAGTTCCAGTGGCAAAATAATGATTACAGAAATCGGCCAACGCTGGAGCAAGGGTGTCAATATGGTCCTTGATTATTCGGGAGGTGCGGGTGAGAACCTGTTTCGACGACACTTCCATAGATGGGACTTGTCTAGAAACCTTGTCAGGTGTTAGAGAGAAAGAGGAGAAAGGAGGAGGAGAGGGACAGATGGCCAAAGGGCGGCCGAGAAAGGAAGAGGGAGAGGAAGAGGAGATAGTGGACAGGATGTCCTGAGTTTTAGCCGAGAAGCGAAAGGCCAAAGCCATACAGAGGGCCTGTTGAGGGAACGGGAGAGGTAGAGACCGCAACCGGATTGGCCAGTTCCTTTCAGATTTTAAAAGGTTTGCCCGTGTTGTTAGAGGCCGCAGAGACGCAGATATTCATCTTCTTGATGAGTCTTATTGCTTCGACTGGCATTTTGCTGCAATCAGTCTAGGTATGTCTAAATGTGGCCTGGCATGCTTTACTGTAATGTTATTACGTGTCTACACTTGTCTACATTGTGCAGCCAGTTGGACATGTTTTCATTGTGGGATCGCATTTTTAATAGGAAAGCATTACATTTCCTGTGCACTGTTGGTGACTTGCATGTATTGGATTGGTGTTACCCTACAAAACAATAGCAAACACTGGCTTTTTAGCAACTTTTTCTCAGAAAGTGTGCTGTATATTGCATTAAAACAAATATTTATAACTGTCTCCTAGTGCAGTGTGTGGCATACCCCTTCAGCAGCACATTTGTGCGTATTGCACAAGCGTGGTAATCTTAACCAGCCCAGAGTGTGGCACGACCTGTGATTTGTTGGGGAGGGGGCCCTCAGCATGGCTCGCAGGGGGCCCCCAGATCTCGTGTTACGCCACTGTAACTGCAGTGGAAGTGCACACATTATACCAAAAGCCTATGCAGAATTCCTCTCATCCTCCGTCATAGCGGGTGCACCTGCGCACAGCAGGTAGGGTGAAACACGAGCTCGGGCGCTACAGGTGGGTCATTGCTGTGCATTGTGTGATTAGACATGTGGTAATGTCGGAGAAAGGGAAAGTTCCAAGCCCCGTCACACCCTCGAACCAATCACACCACTGCATGCATGGTTTCGTGGCATTCAATGCTTAAGAACGAGGCATGTGCAGCTTCCGGGTGAGATGAACTCTAGAGAACCGGTGTTGTATGATATTCGAAATTCCCATGGCATGACAGATTAGTGCTGGTGTTAGGCAGTCTTCGCGCCCCTTCCTACCCAGTCGCTCCGCCCCCTGGTGGGCGAGGCTACCAGGTAGGTGTGGCCCAAGGGTGGGCGAGGCTACCAGGTAGGTGTGGCCTGAAGGGTAGCGCTCCTTCAGATGCTGGTTTAGATTCACACATGCAGTGTGAAAAGAAAGTGCACGCCTTCAGGAGAAGGGTGTATGTGTGCGGAGAACGGGGGCTGTGGGGGAGACAAAGTTGATGTTCTTTTCCATAATTTTTTACAAACATGTTTGCACATGTTTATTATCAAATTTGGCGCTTCAAAAAATAAATTAAATCTGAGGGTGCCAATTCGTATGCAAAGTGACGTGTGACAGTGATATTAGTCTGCATCGTGAGACCTATGCTAGGCGTGTCCCCGAGACCCTCGGACGTTAAAAGGCCAGCAGAAGGCCAGGGCGAGTGGCCCATCACTGCGAAGACCCTGTGAAATCAGCCCTACTGTGAGAAGACCACACAGACCAAGAAGAATACAAACCCACGACTACATACTGAACCCGAGAAGATGTAGTAATATCCAAAATCACCGCTGATGGATATAAATCTGTCAGCAAGAAGAAGAACAAGTGCGGGGTGAGTGGTAACGCTTGAGGGAAAGCGGCAGCGGATGCCCGTTGTCTGCTTTCTCAGACAAATGGAAGGCGCACGTTGAAGTGAACGTCTGGAAATGTATTTATAGACCCTCTTTTCAGTCTTTTAAATAAACCCACAGTACGTGAGGCCGCGTGCCCACGGAGATGCCGTAGGTGCAAGTGGAAAATTCCCTGAGGGACCCACATGGAAAATATAAATCCATGTAAACCACACGCCTGGGCTTCATCCATTCGAGCCCAGGGAACTCCTAACCATTCAAAAACACTTTTTTAAACTCCAATTAAACATTTAGCCCGTGGTGGTAGCATCGGGTTACTTTCCTGCATTTTAGTATTATGTTCTAACCTACCTATCTATCTATCTGTCTGTCTGTCTGTCTATCTATCTATCTATCTATCTATCTATCTATCTATCTATCTATCTATACATATCTATCTGTCTAGCACAGCTAGGTCTGTCTGTCTATCTACCTGTATCTATAGATCACACACAACTATTTCTATCTATCTGTCCATGTATCTGCATCTGTAAAGGTAGCAGGCATATAGGTGGATAGATAGATACTGGGAGGTGATAGATAGATAGATAGATAGATAGATAGATAGATAGATAGATAGATAGATAGATAGATAGATAGATAGATAGATAGATAGATAGATAGATAGATAGATAGATAGATAGATAGATAGATAGGTGTTGCTCTGTTTGTAAGATCCATGCAGCCGCTTCAGGAAGATCTATGCAGTTTACGTGCCAAGAGCGCCGAGCAAATGTGCTTGTATTTTGTAGATACTTTACACATGCTTGTCCTTTTCAAGCACATTTTGCGCATTTAAGTTAGGTGCTACGAAGCAACTGTGCTTGTGGGTGGCGCTTTATCCAATTTCTCCCAAAAAATAAGTGGCAAGTTAAAACTGGAACCCACAGATTGCATACAGATCTCTGCAACAGGTGCATTACCAAACTAAGCTGTGCATAGTGTACCACTAGTTAGAAACTGAATGATACTGCTCTTGCCAGACTTTATTGTGTCTCCATTTCTCGTCTTCCCCCTAGTGCTTTGAAACTTCCCGAAGGTGGTATTAGGTGCTACACAATAGGCTATCTACTTATACATATATGCATTCTAGAACTATGTTTACAGGCAGGTAACCCTCTTGTCCTGTGAGGTCACTTCCCGTGATGTCATCAAATGAACATTATGTGGCCCCGCACTTCACATGCTGCAATTGGCCCCACAACTCCTAGGACGGGTGTATGAGATTCTGCATCCCCATGGCAGGATGAGGGAGCTGGTGCCCAGTCAGTCTTCAGGCCCATGGCTACCTGGTCGCCCTGCCCCCTGGTGGGCGAGACTACCTGCTAGGCCTAGCCCAAAGGTGAGCAAAGCTACCAGGTAGGCGTGGCACAAAGGGTAGCCTCGCCCTCTTTCAGGCGCTAGTTTAAATTCACACAGACAGCGTGAAAATAAAGTATGCATTTACAACACCGGCTCTCGGCAGGCATACCTGTCAGTTCACAGACCTTACAAGTGTATTTGTGGGTATTTTCCTGGGCTGTTGAGTGGAAAATCCATCTTTATCTCTACCTCATGGCGCCGATTTTAGACACAACAAATATCTCTACTAAAGCTGTGGACTTGGAGGGCGCAAACCTTCGTTTTCTTTACATTGAGTCATATTTTGAAAAACGCTGGTAAGAAAAGTGTGATGGGAGCCCTGGAGAGATTGTACTAGATGTTAGGCTTCCAGTGGGTTAACATATAGTGATATCAAATGAGCTTTATGGTGCCCATAAAGTACGATTATGAAAAGTAAACAATAAGTCACAATTATATACAGCGGCGCAACACCATTGAGCTTATCGGGCTTCAGCTAACCCCTCCCTGAAATTTTGGGCTATGTCGACTCAACCTGGCTGACCTACAGAGCCGTGTCCGGATCGAACAGGACACAGATGTTAAACGGTTCCTGGGCTTCCCTGTTAACAAAGGTCCTGCAGCTGCTAGCGTAAAGCATTTCATTGTTAGCACCTGCATTCATGTGCATACATTTTTGGGCAATTGGAATTGTGATGTGGGGTTAGTATTTGCATGCCAGGGGAGTGATTGGAAGGGTAGAAAGGGGGCTGGAGACCGCTCATCCTCGCAGCACTCCATAAGTGGGTGCTTTCAGACATAAGGCAGAGAGTTAACTGCTGGTAATATTGAAGCTACAATAGAATAGTCTCATTAGAATGTGTAAAGAAGTTAGATGCCCACATACAAATAAGCTTGCCCCTCCTCCACTGTCTCTGAAGTTAGCGCCTCTAACATGATTTGAAGGGTTAGCGCACCCCCCCCCCCGGGAATTTAGGTTTCTTTGCGCCACTGATTATATATGCTTCCATTGTACAAACTCTTAGCATATAGTGAGGAGTCAGGAATGAAACTTGGACACAAGCCATGATTTTGGTTAAAGACGTTTATTGAAAATAAGAAGGTTTGGAAAATGTCTCGCTGACCCTGCTCTAAGAGGAATTTCCCTACCTTAATCAAAAACAAAGTATTTTATTTTGTATTTTTATTAGTTTTATATAGCACTTTAATCCAAAGCGCTTTACAATATAACAACTGGATACAAGAAATATGAATGAAGCATAATAACAATCATGAGACAAACCTGCAAGACAATGGGGGTCATTCTGAGGTTGGAGGTAAGGGATTACCGGCGCCTGTAAGGGCACCGATGGCGGTAATCCCTTACCTCCGTATTCCGAGTTCCCTTTCCGGGTCCCTCTTTACCTCCTGCTTTTAGCAGGAGTAAATTACTGAACCCGCAAAGTGACCTTGGAGTAAATTACGGCACCGTAATGTACGGTGCAGTAATTACCTCCTTCCCCATTCCCATTGAGCCCTATGGGGGCAGAAATGGGGATGGGGAAGGGCTATGGTGAATGGGGAATTACCGGTCCATCCAACCTTGGAATGGACCGGAAATTACTCCATTCACCATGCCGGTATTCCATGGAGTAAATAGCTCCATGGTTGCCAACCATGGAGCTATTTACTCCATGGTGTAGTCCTAACTCGGAATGAGGGCCAATATATAGAAACATGTACCTAGGTAGGGAAGGTGAGGGAGGAGTAAAAGGAAGGAGAAGGAGTAGGGAAAGGGAAGGGAGAAGGGTGGGAGGGAGAATAGGGAAGTAGGAGAGTGGGTAGGTAGGACGGAAGATCAGGGGGGAAGTGGAGGAGAAGAGATTTCAAGGAGGTGCAAAAGGAGGAGTATGTGGGAATGGAGCAGATAGAGAGAGGTAAAGAGTTCCAGTGTAGGGGGGCCAAGAGCTGAAAGGAACGGAATCGTGAGGAGGCACAAGGAGATGGGGGGACAGTGAGTAAGAAGAGAGCAGCAGAGCGGAGAGGATGGGAGGGAGTATAGAATGAGAGGAGGGAAGAGAGATAGGGGGGCAAGGTCGTGGAGAGATTTGAATACAAGACATAGGAATTAGAATTTAATTTGGGAGTAGAAGGGAAGCCAGCCAAGGAAAGAGAGCGAAGAGGAAATGGAGTCACGGGGGGGCAAGAAGACAGAGTGTACGGATGGAGGAGTGGTAGATGGATTTGAGGGGGGGAAGATGAGAGGTAGGGAGACCAAAAAGAAGGGAAGAGCAGTAGAACAGACGAGAGAAAATGAGGGAGGAGATTAAGAGTTTAGAGGCGTGGAAGGTGAGGGGATCGGATCTTGCGAATGTTGAAAAGATGGTAGCTGTGATGTGTGAGAGAGGCGTGAGGAGGAGCAGGCCCAAATGATATGACGCACACAATAATACGGGCAGTAACTGACATGGACAGACAGTGTTGGAGTCAAGAGCCGGAACTGCCGTTGGCAGGCTCCGCGCTCGTCTTTATTTTCAGATGTCCACGTGACCACGGTCACGTCAACATCACATTCCTCCTCAACTTTTTGGGTTAATTAATCAAACATAAATAATATTCAGTATTTAAAACAAATTGCTCAACATTAGGAAAACTTTTAAACAATCTATTCAGACAATAAAGCATCTGTGTTGATAAGAAATGTTTTCATAAAACATTAACATTAGTCCTTTAATCTCTATTGGCTCCCATGTGTTCTTCACCAATTACAACTGTGACTTCTTGTAGATACTATGAAGAACATAGTCTTTCAGCCGCGTCAACGGTAGTGGTTGTCTCCTCAGTGTGTACCTCTCGCTCCTCTCTCGTATGGGAGTGTGAGGCATTTCTTCATCTGTTTCTTCTTTTCTCAGATAAGATGGAGACCTGTAATTTGTCTCTTCACTTGGTCCTTCTTGAGAGTGATTGTTTTGAGGTGGTTGACTTTCATCAACACTGTTTTCTCCTTTTCTTTCCTCCCACAGAACTGACGGTATTTTTTGGAAGTGGGAGGCATTTCTTGACACAGATTCTCGCCCTCGCATAGCTGACACAAGACCATGTTTTTGTTGGGTTACTGTCCAAGGTTTTGATTCATATGGTAATAACATCTTCCCTTTCTGATTTCTAGTTTTCACTAGTACGGTGTCACCAACTTGTATTTTACTTGTCACTACTTTCCTTTTTACATCCTCTTTTGCGTTATGTAATTGCCTCTTTAGCTCACTGTTATCCCAATCAACCTGGGCTGCTTTCCACGAAGGGTGCAGGGGTAAACCACCCTGGATGGGCACTTGGAACATCAAGTCTGCTGGGCTCACATGAGTAGAAGAATGTGGCGTCAGACGATACGTGCGTAGAAATCTGTAAAGTTCAGGAACCACCTGCGGCCTTTGTCTTTTGCAATTCGAATAACTTTATTGATAGATGCCATAAATCGTTCCACATCTCCATTTGCTTGAGGCCAGTATGGTGTAATATGATGATGATGTATCCCTACCTCTTTTACATATCAGTGAAATTCTTTACTTGTAAATGGCGGGCCATTGTCACTGCGAATCACTGATGGAATGCCATGTGTAGCAAACATTTTTTCCAGAGCTGTGGTAACTTCTTCCGTTTCTGTTGAGTATACCAGTTCTATTCCAGGATGCCTAGTGTGTTCATCAATTGCTACTAATAAGTAGGCTTCATTAGCGATAGTACAAAAGTCAATGCTAATAGATGCTGTTATGGTGCAAGCACCCAAAACCCTGAAACTGGTGGGGCCATCGCAGACTTTGGCCTCCTTGGGGGCTTATCAGGCTCCAGCCAGGCTCACCTGGACTCAGTCCTGGCGCCGCTGGCGCCAGGCTCATGGAGGTGTTAGCTACATGGTCCATTAACTTGGCTCTGAGAGGCTGAGTCATTCAGTTCGGGGTGAGGCCTGGAACTACTTTACCTGAGAGAAGGGATACGGAGAAGAGGACTATTTTCTTGGAACTACTTGCAAGGCTATTTAAACCGCACCCAACAATCTGAACACGCTTCGCGTTATTCTGCACTCCTGCAGCGTAACGCTCACCGTGTCAGATCAGCTCTTGCTTCCTTCTGCCACGCCCGTCCAGAGTCTTCCATCCATCGGCACCTGCGAACAGAGAATAACAGGAGTTATTTAAGCATTGAAGGCCTTACCTGCAGTACATCCAGATCTCATCTCTTGCTTTCCCACGGACCGCCGCAAATGCAGAGCAGAACGAAAAGTACCCTCTCGGGTAGCTACTCACCTGATTGGCCCGCTCCAGGAACTTCATCGGGCAGTTCCTCACTCAGCAGCGCGCCGCTGCTCGACACCACCACACGGATCTTCCATTCTTCTTCCTGGAATCGCCCCGTACCTGCTGAACAGAAAAAGACAAGCAGGTTAGTCGCACGTAGGAAAGGAAAGCTACAGAGGCGAACATTCGCGTGCCCAGCACAGCGCTATACTTACCGGCAGGAATCCTGAGCATCATTGTCAGGAGGGTCATCCATCATCCGAAGGTCGCTTAAACGCTGCACCTGTAAGACAATAACGGACATTAGTTATCTTGAACAGATAGACTTAAAGGCAGTCATTCCAAGGAGTTATTGGAAGAGAGACTTACCTGCTTACTCCCGGGCCTTCTACTTCAGCAACCTCCTTTGGATCAGTGACGTAACTCGATCCAGGACAGACTGTGAACCGCGCCCCTGCCAGAGTGTGCAGGACGGAGAACTCGCCCATTAAAAAACCAAGGTGAGCCAGAAGAAGTGAAGGAAAGATTGGAAGGAGGTGAAACCACTGACCAGCTCCCTTCGGTAGCTAATATCTTGTTTCGACTTGCAGGGCTAACATCTCCAGAAGCAAGGGCTAAGGGAAGACGCAAGCTAGCATCTCAGCCAAGCATCAGGACAGACATCACCCTACGCAAACGAGCAAGCCCCCGTGGAGACCAAGTGAGCGTGACAGAACGCGAAGCCTACACAAAATTCTCTACCTGGGCGTCATGGAAACCTCGGAAACTGATCAGCTAGCTCAGCTTTTGGGGGAACTCAGGGCCGAGGTCCATTCGGCTAGACAAGAAACCAATGCCTTACGAAGAGAACTGATTGTAGCCAAGGAGCGCACCGACGATCTCACCAGACAGCTGCTCCAGTCACAGGCGGGGCAGACGCTGCTACCCGGGGTGGGGTCAACGGTACCCCCCGCATCAAGAAATTCAGTTCAGGTGGTCCTCCCAGGAGCTGTACCCTTGGCAACCCCAGAATGATTCGCTGGGTATCCGAAAAGGTATGCAGTGTTTATGAACCAGTGCCGTCTACATTTTCTATGCAGGCCAGGAGCCTTTCCAAACGACCAGTCCAAAGTGGCTTTTGTACTTTCATATCTTAGTGGCAGTGCTGCTGACTGGTCTCTACAGCTGGTCAGTCGGGATGATCCCATTTTGCGAGACTTCCAAAGATTCCAATTGGATATGGAGAAGCTGTTTGCCTGGCGTTGTCAAGGTCAGGCATTAGATAATGAGCTCTTGTCTTTGCGTCAAGGCAATCAGGATTTGCTAACATACATCGCAACCTTCAACAGACTGGTTGTGGAAACTGATTGGCCGGACGACAAGAGAACACCGTTTTTTTACTGTGGTCTGAGAGGGGAGTTAAAGGACGTTTTAGCTCAAGTGGTGAACCCACCCAGGGACTGTGCTGAGTACGTAGACTTGGTAGTCCAGCTAGATCACAGACTGCAGAACCGTAAGGCAGATCGTGCTAGAAATTATTCTAGAGTATTCGTGCGCCCCAGGGAAAATGCCTCCAGGACCACCGATGTGTCAGAACCCATGCAAATCGGGGGAGTACGGGGGCCGTTAACCAAGGCCGAAAGAGATATGAAAAGACAACAACAGTTGTGTTTATATTGTGGTTCAGCCAGCCATTTCCTCAGAGAATGCTCAGTCAAGCCACCCAAAAACGCAGTAGGAGTCGCTGGTAAGGTTGAAACAGAGTCTTAGCCGGAAAACTTCTCCGCCCGGCAGGCGTAGAGGTCCACGTGCCGAGCGAAAAGAAGGACTCCCAGACCTTGCACCTAGTTTTGCCTATGGTCCTTATAAACCACCAGCAACCGTCTCGAATGCATGCGATCAGAGCATACATCGACAGTGGAGCCATTGGAAATTATATGGATCAAGAATTGGCTTCAAGGATGAACCTTTCCGTTTGTGAAAAGGCAACAACAGACTTAGTTACGACAGTTGACGGAACTGAAATAGCTTCGGGTCCGGTAACACACTCTACGACTGAGATGACTATTTTGTGCCAAGACGGTCATTGGGAAACCATAGTGTTTGATATAATCAAGGCCCCACAATTCCAGATAATTCTGGGTATGCCATGGTTGGAATCACACAATCCTTGCATAGACTGGCGTGCCAAGAGGCTGACCTTCTCAGTCGACTGTGTTCAAACTTGTTATCCAACTAAAGGACCTTTGGTCACTGGAGCGACAACGATCATGAAACCAACCAACTCGCTACCTCTGGTATATCAAGACTATCAGGGTGTATTCCAAAAGGATCAAGCCAACACACTGCCCCCTCACAGGTCGTATGACTGCCAGATCGACCTAGTACCAAGAGCACAGATTCTGTGCGGTCGAATCTCTGCTCTCACAGAACCCGAGAACCTGCATTTGAGAAAATATTTAGACCAGTATCTGGCTAACGGTTTCATCCGCCCATCCAAGTCCCCAGCGGCTTCACCGTTATTCATCGTGCCTAAAAAGGAAGGTGACGTAGGACTTGCATCGACTACCGCGCATTGAATCAGGTCACTGTTAAAAACCGTTACCTGTTGCCTCTGATTCCTGACTTATTGGATCAAGTTAAAGAGTCCTGGATTTACACCAAGTTAGACCTCTGCGGAGCTTACCACCTGGTACGGATCAGGAAAGGGGATGAATGGAAGACCGCTTTCCGCACCAAATACGGGCTATTTGAATACCAGGTGATGCCTTTTGGCCTTTGCAACGCCCCAGCAGCGTTCCAATATTTCATGAACAATGTTTTGCGAGAAATGATTGATGTGTGTGTCGTAGTATACATCGACGACATTTTGGTATACTCCCGTTCAGAGCAAGAACATGTGAAACATGTCCGAGCAGTTTTGGACAAACTTCGACAACACAAACTATTTGCAAAGTTGGAGAAATGTTTTTTCCATGTTACTGAGGTTGAGTCCCTCGGATTTGTCCTAACCCCTCATGGTGTGTGCATGGATTCACGAAAGGTGGATACCATTCTCAACTGGCCGTCGCCAACCTCGAGTAAAGGAGTTCAGAGTATGCTTGGATTTGCAAACTTCTATTGTCGCTTCATTCCAGGATTCTCGCAACTAGTACACCCCATCACCACTCTGTTGCACAAAAACAAGCGTTTTCAATGGTCCGAAGAAGCTGAGAAAGCCTTCCAGGAACTAAAACAAAGATTCATCTCAGCCCCGATCTTGAAACACCCTCGTCCAGATCTACCGTACGTGGTCGAAACGGATGCTTCCAGTCTGGCAATGGGAGCAGTCCTTTCACAAAGGGATCCAGAAACGGGTCAACTGCACCCGGCAGCCTTTTGGTCATGGAAATTTACCGCTCCCGAGCTGAACTATGCTATTACGGACAAGGAACTGTTAGCCATCAAGGCGGCCTTCAAAGCCTGGCGACATTACCTCCTCGGAGCTAGACACACCATCACAGTTATTACCGATCATCGCAATTTACAGTACCTGAAGGTGGCAAAAGCCCAATCATCTCGCCAACTCCGATGGGCATTATTTTTTGCTAAGTTTGACTTTGTAATTACCTACCAACCTGGCTGTCGAAAAGGCAAGGCAGACGCACTGTCCCGTATAGGAGTAGACGAGGAATACGCCAACCCCGACCCAGTGCCTATCATTCCTGGTGAGAAGATTCTTGGGATTACTACGTCCCTAACATTAGAAGACGTTCAAGAGAGTATCTCTCATCTCATGGATTCCAACACCCTAAAGGATTGGCCGACCAAAAGTCATCCTGGAATCACAAAAACTGAGGCCAAGATCAAACGATATTTCGGGTGGCCGACATGGCGTAAGGACATCAAGCAGTTTGTGCTATCCTGTGGAGTTTGCACTCAAAACAAGGCCCAAAAGAAAAAATCACCAGGCCTGCTTCAGCCATTAGACATTCCACTAACGCATTGGCATACACTATCTCTTGATTTTATAACAGACCTTCCTCCGAGTAACGGATTCAACACAATTTTAGTAGTGGTGGATTTGTTTTAAAAAATGGCCCATTTCATCTCATTAAAAGGACTACCCTCAGCTTCAATTCTTGCTAATTCTTGCTAAAGAATTTCTGGAACAGATTGTCCGAATTCACGGATTCCCTTCCATTCTGATCTCAGACCGTGGCAGCCAGTTTATCTCACGCTTCTGGAAGAAGTGTTACGAGTTAGCTCAAATCGACGTAAGACTTTCCACCAGTCACCATCCCCAAACCGGTGGTCAAACAGAGAGCACAAACCAGACCTTGGAGCAATATATCAGGTGCATGTTACATCAAACAGAAGGCAGCTGGAAGGATAGTTTATGGATCACCGAGTATGCCAATAACAACTCACTCCATTCCAGCACAGGTCAAAGTCCCTTCTATACAATCTACGGGTTACACCCACAAACTTCCAACCGTGAACCGCCACAACATCTGGAAATGCCAGCTGTGAAAAGTTTGCACTCTACCATCTCCCAAGCCTTCAAACAAGCAACAGATCATCTAAGGCGGGCTAAGGAAAGGTACAAGAAATCAGCCGACGCACATAGAAGTGAAGCTCCAAGTTATCAGGTCGGGGATGAAGTCTGGTTGGCGTCAAAGCACATACCCATTAAAGGGCCTCGTACCTTCAATCCCAGATATTTGGGTTCGTATTTAGGGTGAGACCCCCCCTTGTTATTAGCATATTTCAAGTAACTTTGGGTCTCACCCTAAGTTACTAGGGGAATCCAGACGTGGACCCCTTGCTCACTATTCTTAGAGAGGTACAGCTACACCTTACTGATGAGGTTCAACCAGACTGAAACACGTGTCTGGGGTTGCTGTTGGTACTCTTATTCAGAGGAGAATTGCCTAGCATTTCGTGGCTGGACTGCCCCAGGGCAGGACAAAGACTGATATGTTTGGGATATTTCTCCTCTGTGAAAGATAGTGAGCTAAAGACTCTGGGTAGGGCTCTTTTAACTAGGACTCATGTCTGGCAGAGAGTTTCCCAGGACCCCCCTTGTTATTAGCATATTTCAAGTAACTTTGGGTCTCACCCTAAGTTACTAGGGGAATCCAGACGTGGACCCCTTGCTCACTATTCTTAGAGAGGCACAGCTACACCCTAATGATAAGGTTCAACCAGACCGAAACACGTGTCTGGGGTTGCTGTTGGTACCCTTGTTCAGAGGAGAATTGCCTAGCATTTCGGTGCTGGACTGCCCTGGGGCAGGACAAAGACTGATATGTTTGGGATATTTCTCCTCTGGGAAAGATAGTGAGCTAAAGACTCTGAGTAGAGCTCTTTTAACCAGGACTCATGTCTGGCAGAGAGTCTCCCAGGACCCCCCTTGTTATTAACATATTTCTTGTGGCTGCCTGGTATTTTCTCCTGCCAAGGCTTCCTGTATTCACCAGGGCTTCTTGTGTTCACACACTTGTAAATGTCTGGTATACTCTCCTGCCAAGGCTTCTCGTATTCACACACTTGTAATTGCCTGGTAAACAGGGCTTCTGTTCATACAGGGGTCTCTGCCCTCTCCCAGAGGGGCACATATACTTTGTTGGATAATGTATCTTCTTGATAAATTATCCTGTTTATGTTTCCCATGTACTTGCACTGCATACATTCACATATTTGCAAGGATTTTGCTTGTAATATAGCTTCTCTTTTTTCAATAAGTCCTTTCACTTTTTCTCTCTCTGTTGCTTTGTTTATAATTATTTGCATTCATCACAGCTGCCGATATGCCCCGGTGTCCCCGCTGTCTCTTGGTGGACTCACCGGCTCTTGTTGGCATTCCTGGATTCTCCTGTGGTCCTCCAGTGAAGGTTCTCTCCCTGCTTCCTTCTCGAGACCGCTTTCTCTTCGTTTTTCTGTCCCTCGCAACTTCCTCTTGACACATCTGCTTTGTTCCAGCCTCCATTCGCTGCTTTCTGTCACCTGTGAATGCCCAGGAGTCTCTTGCGACCCCTGGTGTTCCCGCGGAACGGGGGTTGAAAGCCCGAGATCCAAATGTTTGAGGGAGAAAAGACCGAAGATTATTTTTCCGAAATAACCTTTGGTCTTTTCTCCGCTGAACATTTCCAACTTTGCCCCTCAACCCACTCCCACCACACCCCCACACCACCACTTACCTTGCGGCCGCTGACTCGCAATGTCACTGCGACGCCTGTTTCCTTTCACTTCAATATAGTGAGCAAGGGTGCGGGGGACACCCGCGCAGCCCACCTTTTTTTTATTGCTGGCTGCGGGGGACACCCCTGCAACCCCACTCACAATATAGTAAGCAAGGGTGCAGGAGACAACCTCACAGCCCTTAGCACTGCATGGGTGATTTGGTTGAACTTTTCGCCGTTCAGAATTTTCAAACGACTGAAATTCGACCAAATCACCCATTCTGTCTAATAAACGTGGTCATTTTGGATGATTCTGTTCCCGCAGCGTGTCCTGATCATGCAGCAGCTTCTTTCTTCTTGGTCGTTGAGCTGCCTGGCTCCACCACACTGGTCTCCGCCTTTCAGTTTCTCGATCCTCCTGAAGAGGTGCTGCTCTCTCCCGCCAACAGCAGACATCGACTCTCTGCTCTTTAAAAACTAGAACGCTTGCTGGGCTTGTGACCTCCTTCGCTCTGGTTTGCTCAATGCATCTTTCTCATCCAAGAATTTTGGCAATTCTGAGAAAGTGAGTCCATTTTTGATGATTCGGTTAAAAGACTTGTATGAACATTTTCAATGGTTTTAAATAGCAAATCGAATTGACCAACACTAACGTAGTAGGTCAAAGAGAGTGAATCCAGACCCTTGAAGGAGAGAACTGTGGTGATAAAACAGTAATAAAGGTTACAATCAACAAACAACCAGATTCAAAAAGGATGATAGTGGTCCAAGATCGGCCAATTTGAAAGTTAAACGAAGAAGATAATTGGTAATGGATATGTAAAACTTTGAACTTAAATAAAAATCAATAATGCTCAAAGCAAGCTTTGAATGAAACCATCTACCTTGGTAGCTAGAACACTAGCGGATTTAGTCATCTTTTTTCCAGAATGAAAAGATTAATCTAAAACAATATGATATTCTTGGTCTCCAAGAGACTTGGTTATCTACCCCCCCCCCCCCCTTCAGTAGATGGATACTCTCTCTTTATAAATCCTGCAAAAAAAGTGTTTGATGCAGACCAACCGCAGGCCTAATAACATTGATGAAAAATGGCCTGGGATTGAAAATAGTCACACAAAAAAATCCAAACCTTGATATGCAATTGGTAAGTGCTAGAGATGGGGAAACACACGGACACAACCCTTGTCTACCTAAAAACTGTTAATTTATATTGGAACCTGTTGGTATGGAAAGATTAGTGCTTCGCAGAAGCAGTAATGAAGCTAATTGATGACTGTAAATCACAATACACTGACTCTATGATAATCTTGTGTGGAGACATGAACATGCATCGAGAAAGAATCATGTAACCCAAAGATACAAGAGGGAACAAAGGCGAAAAAGGAAAATCCAAAGGCTAGGACCTGGTTAAGAGAACGGGAAGAACAAAGTTTCCACTTGTTGAATGGCCAGATCCTAGGCGATATACCTCTGAAAACACATGGAGAAGAGGGGATCAATCCACACCTTGGACTACTTTTCTACCTCTACTAATGTACTTGCTTTCACCATCACATTAGAAGTAATCAGAATAAAATACAGCGATCATGACCTGGTGAAACTGGTTCTAAATTTGGCAACTCAAAAGAACATAGAAGTGTGGGAACAGGAGGTGGGGATATCCCCTGGAAGAAATACACTATATCTAACCTTAAATGATGTACGGCTGATTAACAGTAAATATAGAGATGCTTTGAAAGAGTTGGACATCGGCCACAAATATTTTTATTTTTTTATTTTATTTTAGTATTAGTATAGCGTGCTGCAACCCGTGGGCATAGAGGCGCTGAGAAGAATACATATGCAGGCTTGCTTGAGGGTTACAAGATAGCGGCCCAGTATAGTTGAATAGAACTGCTACATCAAATACAGTAAGTTATAAGTCAGGTGCATTGGGCATGGACAGTCATAATCTGATACAGTAGGGGAGGCAGTTTATGTAAAAAGCTTAGTCTTCAGGGCTTTACAGAAGGTTGTGTGAGATTCAATCATCCTGAGTTGGGCAGGGAGGGTGTTCCAGTGACTTGCCGCTAGGGTGGGTAAACTGGAGCCACCAGCTCTGACTCTTCTTGTATGAGGAACAGTGAGGCGATTGGCATTCGCAGACCTGGGCGGTCTGGCGGGTGTTTTTATGGAGATCCTCTGAGCTAAGTAGGTAGGTGCCAGTCCATGGATGCATTTGTGTGCAATGGCCAGTGTTTTGAAAATTATCCTTTCTTTGACGGGCAGCCAGTGGACCTTTCTTCTCACCCCAGAGATGTGCTCTCTGCGATCTATACCAGTTGCAGCCCTCAAGGCATTGTTTTGGGCAACTTGAAGTTTTGCAAGGTTTTTTTGGGAGGTGCCGGCATAGAGTACGTTGCAGTAATCTAGCCTTGAACCTATAATGGCCCTAACAATGGTGATGCAGTTGTCTTGTGATAAAAAAGGCCTCACTGCATTGATTAGTTTGGAGTGGTAAGCAGCTGAGGAAGAAATGGCATTAACCTGTCTGTCCATGGTCATACTAGGTTCCAGGTGTACGCCTAGAGTCTTGATGGCTTGGGACACGGTAATGGGGGTGTTGTCTATTGTGAATGCGCTGTATTGCGCATCGAGTTTACTGAGTGTGGTTGTGGATCCAATTAGAAAGAGTTCTGTTTTCTCGCTGTTTAGGCACAGCCAGTTTTCAGCCATCCAGGACTGGATTGTGGAGTAGATGCGATTGAGAGTATTCGTGTCTGTCTGGTAGTCACCAGTCAGACGTATGAGCACCTGTGTGTCATCCGCATAGTTGGTATTTGCAAAGCCCATGGCGTCAAGAAGTTGGAACAGTGGCCTCGTGAAGAGGTTGTAGAGAGTTGGTGATATGCAGGACCCTTGAGGGACACTACATTTGATGGGGCTAGGGACGGCACTAGAGGAGTCGGAGAATACCTTCATCACTCTCTCTTTGAGGAAGGATGATATCCATTTGCAGGCTTTTGGGGAGAAGTTAGCAGTGGAGGACAGATGATGACATAGGGTCTTGTGATCTACCAGATCGAATGCGGCCGACAGGTCTAACAGGAGAAGGAGAGCAAGCCTACCGGCATCTCTTAGGTCATCGATTTGATTTTTGAGATCCAGTAGGGCAGTTTCTGTGCCATGCCGTGGTCTGAAGCCAGATTGGCGTAACCCTAGGAGCTGGTTATCTTCCAGGAATTTTTGAACTTGCAGGTAAGATGCTTTATCAAGAATCATTAGCAGGAAGGGGACAGTAGTGATTGGTCAGTAGTTCCCTGGGACCATTGGGTCTAGGGAAGTTTTCTTTAGGAGAGGGCGGACCCAGGCCTCCGTCAGTGAGGTAGGTACCTGAGCTGAGTGGAAGGATGAATTAATGAAAGCGGTGATGAGGGGAGCCAGGGAATGGGCACATTCTTTAATGATGTGTGCCGGTCAGGCATCCCCTTTGCAGTTAGAAGGCTTGATGGATTTGATAAGGTCTATAACTTCTGTTTCCGTCAGGTCAGAGAAGTCAAAGGTGGGTAATTCCTCATCTGCGGTGGGTGCGGTGGGTGGGGGGGAGGTGGGGAGGTGGGCTGTGTTTCTAGGGTGGATAGTAAAGCTTTTTGGTGCGCTATAATTTTAGCGTGCAGCTTGTCAAGCTTGTCTACCATAGCGGTTTAAATAGTGTTACACCAGGACTCATCCTTGATGATGGTTGAAGGAGGGGTGGTAGGAGTCTCAAGTTCCCTGAAGATCGCAAAGATCTCTTTGGTTCCAGATTTGGCATTGTTGATCCTGGTGTTGAAAGATGCAGCTTTGGCCTGAGTGATGGCTATTTTGTACTGTTTAGAGCAATTTTTGAAAGCTGTTTTAGTTTTATCGTTTGGGTTTTTTCTCCAGGCTGCAAGCATGCGCCTTTTTGAGGATCATAATTCTATAAGATCTTGGGTGAACCAGGCGTTCGAGTGCTTGGATTTCTTCGCTTTCTTAAGTGTGAGCGGTGCTATGGTGTCAACGGCACAGGTGATGACTTGATTAAAGGTGTTAGCGAGGAGGTTAGGATCATTCGGGAAGGGATGTTCGAGGGCAGGAACTAGGAGGTGGGGAAGGAGGTTTTCAGTAGTGAGTTTGCGCAAGCTTCTAGAGAGGGCTGCCGGCAAAGCTGGGTTGGATCTGGTGGGCCCTGTGGTGGTGGCAATGTTGAACTTGATGCAGAAGTGATCTGACCAGGGGACAGTTGTGATGCGCTACCCAGTCAAGCGTCCGGCCTTTAGTGTGGGTAGGCTCAGTGATGGACTGGATAAACCCTAATGTGGACAGAGCTTTATGTAGAGTAGAGGCTTGGGCATTGTTCCTGTCGTTGAGGCCAAGATTAAGGTCACCTAGTAACACTATCTTGGAGGTTTTTTTGATGTTGTTGGACAGAGCATGTATGAGAGCCTCTTGGAACTCAGAGGAGGGGCCAGGAGGGCGGTACACTAGATGGAAGGCTATGGTGGAGGTGGGCGAGGTTTGGAGTTTGATTAGAAGATATTCAGCGTTGGACCCTAATTCACTTTGAATTCTTCTAATGTTGAGAGTGTCTCTGGCAATAATGGCAACACCTCCTCCTCTTTGGCCGACCCAATCCTGTCTATAGATGGTGTATCCGTTCGGAATGGCCAGGGAGAGGGCAGGGCCAGATGATTGTTGGAGCTAGGTTTCACAGATGAAGAGGAGATCTAGGTGGTCACAGGTAATCAGGTCGTGAACAGCCAGGGTGTGAGCAGGGATTGACCTGGCGTTGACCAGGGCACATTTCAGGGCGGGTGTGCTGCTGGTGTTTGAGGCTAGTGGGTTTGCGAGCTTAATGCCTGTAGGGTCCTTTTGTGTAGTGGAGAGGGCAGTGGGCGCACAGGCATGGCTAACAGTAGCAATATCAGAGGCAGTAGGCATACATGCTTGACAATCAGCAACAGTATCAGCGTTAACCATGGGGGCAGTAGGCACACAGGCATGGCAATCAATAGCAGTATCAGAGGCAGTAGGCACACATGCATGACAATCAGTAGCAGAATCAGGGTTAACGAAGGGGGCAGTGGGCGCACAGGCATGGCTATCAGTAGCAGAATCAGGGTTAACGAAGGGGGCAGTGGGCGCACAGGCATGGCTATCAGCAGCACTATCAGGGTTAACGAAGGGGGCAGTGGGCGCACAGGCATGGCTATCAGTAGCAGAATCAGGGTTAACGAAGGGGGCAGTGGGCGCACAGGCATGGCTATCAGTAGCAGAATCAGGGTTAACGAAGGGGGCAGTGGGCGCACAGGCATGGCTATCAGCAGCACTATCAGGGTTAACCATAGGGGCAGTAGGCATACATGTTTGACAATCCATGGCAGTATCAGAGGCAGTAGGCACACATGCATGACAATCAGTAGCAGGGTTAACCACGGGGGCAGTAGGCACACATCCGTGGCAATCCATGGCAGTATCAGAGGCAGTAGGCACACATGCATGACAATCAGTAGCAGGGTTAACCACGGGGGCAGTGGGCACACGGGCATGGAAGTTTGCAAAGGCATGAGGGTGACAAATGTGGGTAGGTGAGTTGGTTTGTGGCGTTGTTGTCGTTGTGACTCTGGTGGCTCGCTCGTGGGCTCTTAGGGGTCCGCCCCTGAAGTAGGGATTGTGTTGAGCAGGCGCATTGGGAAAGGAATCTCCGTTGTGGGCTGGCGCTATATTTAGAGGGCGCAGGCTGGGTGACTTAAGCGCAGGCATGGCATTACATTCCCTCAACCGCATTCTTAGGCGGGCGTTGCGGATGGAGACAGGGGGCGGAGTAGTGGGAGTGTGCTTCTGTGTGAAGCGTGAGCCGAGTCGTTTGTTCCTATGGCTTGCAGGCCAGCAAGGATGAGAGGTTTGTGTAGAAAGGGGAGCATGACTCTTACCTTTAGCGGCCCAGCGGGGACTTGCAGATGGCAGTTCCGAGCAGCAGAGAGCTGCAGAGAGGGAGAAAGGCCTTGTCCCACGGCCTTCTCCCTGCGGCTTCGCCTGCCGGTCTCCTCCTCCTCCATTTAAGGCAGGAGAGGAGGAGCTGGCAGGGTGTAGTGGCCAATGGGGAACTGGAGTCGGCCCGATGATTTTCATGGGCATGTTCCCGCTCTGGGAGTTGTTTTCACGGGTTGCCTGGGCAACCAGCACGGCCTCCTCGCGGCTATGTGCCCTTTCGTATTTCGGCTGCAGAGATGTGGATTGGGCGTACGGCGGCTGTCTGTGGCTGTCTCTCCAAGTCCCGGCACCGCAGTCTTGGTCATGTGGATGATCTCTCGCAGCAGAGCTGCAGAGAGGGAGAAAGGCCTTGTCCCACGGCCTTCTCCCTGCGGCTTCGCCTGCCGGTCTCCTCCTCCTCCATTTAAGGCAGGAGGGGAGGAGCTGGCAGGGTGTAGTGGCCAATGGGGAACTGGAGTCTGCCCGATGATTTTCGCGGGCATGTTCCCGCTCTGGGAGTTGTTTTCACGGGTGCCTGGGCAACCAGCACGGCCTCCTCGCGGCTACGTGCACTTTCGTATTTCGGCTGCAGAGATGTGGATTGGGCGGGCGGCGGCTGTCTGTGGCTGTCTCTCCAGGTCCCGGCAGCGCAGTCTTGGTCATGCGGAGTGATCCCTCACAGCGGAGCTGCAGAGAGGGAGAAAGGCCTTGTCCCACGGCCTTCTCCCTGCGGCTTCATTATGTACTCTTGTTTTACGGTTTTACTGACATAAAAGTGCCTGAACAAAAAACAGGTCAAACCTAGACACACATCTAATACAGAAATAGTTAAAAAAAATATCAGCTGAACAGAGATATTAGAAAACTGCGGTCTCCTGGGGGGCCACTAGGAAATGTGTCTGTTGAAAAACACAAACAGCAGTACAAAAACTGTCTGTTTTCTCACAAAAGCTCATTATGACAGAGCGATGCAGAACAAATGTTAAAAGTTCTTGCTTTCAATAACTCACAATGTCTGTGTTTGATACTGAATGAAGCAAGAGGAACCGAGATGGCACTCCAATGCAATGCGGTGCAAGAGGATGATTGGGTAAGCTTTTTTGGAACCCTTTATGGAAAGATGCCGGAAAATAAGACTCAGACGACTCTACTAATTACATCCTGTTGGTCTTTAGATCTCGAGGAAGCTGAGATCATAGATATGATCAAGATAGCAAGCAATTCCCGTGTCCTGGAACCGGATGGTCTCTCGAACTTCATACTTGAGAAGGCACAAGATGAATGGGCTGATTTCTGCTTGATCCTCTTGGCAGAGATTCTAAACAGAGAGAAATCCCTGATTCATGAAGACTGCCACAGTGGTGCCTATTGTTAAGAAAGGCAACAGGAAGGATCCAAAGAACTGCTGCCCTATTGCCCCATTAGCTGTTCTTGGAATTTGTTTTGCCTCGCTGATTTTGATCGTATTAAAAAAGTGGGTCATTCAATCTGGGCATTTCGATCAGAGACAAGCAGGCTTCGTTAAAGGAATGGGATGCAGCCTGAACTTGTTTATGTTGAATGTGCTCAAACTCCGAGCTCTAAATGAAGGCAGAAGAGTCTACATTGCATCGATCGATCTCGCACATGCGTTTGACAGTGTAGACAGAGAGCTTTTGTGGAAACAAATGCAAGCATGGGATTGTCCAGCTAATGTTCTAGAGCCCATCAGAGCTCTATACACGGGCACATGCATACAGATAAGATTAAACCAAAGAGGCTTATTAACCAAAAATATCCCAATATTCCGAGGCTTGAAGCAAGGCTGTCCTCTTGCTGCAGAATTGTTTAACTTATTTATCCCTGACCTAAAAGAGGTGATGAAGGTCAGTAGCTCGTTCCCTCCCAAACTAAATGGGATGCCAGTAGGCAGTAGGGTAGATGTTGTATGCTAATGATCTCATTATCCTCAAACAAACACCCATAGGCCTGCAGAGGAAACTGGAGCTCTTACACACATATGTTGCGACAAATGCTGCCAAATCAGCTGGCCTAGTGTCACAGAGACTAAGCGGTAAGACAAACCCAACTTTCGATGGCACCTCAGAAATGAGCAAATAGAGCACGTGGAAAATATATGCTATTTGGGAATTGGGAGCAATTCAAACGTAAATGACACACCGCGTATAATGAACTAAAATCAAAAACAAAGAATCTAGCCACCCAAGGGGTGATAATCCATAAAAGGTTTGGAAGATTCTCATTACTCCCCATATTGAAGTTTTACAAACAAAAGGTGATCCCAATTCTGTCTTACGGCGCAGAAACATCCTTGTGCTTCCCCAGGGAAATCTGGACCTCTCTGGAAGCATTATTCTGGAGAAAGGTACTTGGCCTCCTGAGATGCACCCCGACAGCTATCATAAGACATGAATTGGGCTTACTCTCAATTTACACGGTGTGGCAAGGAAATCTTTATCCCTATTTTGGATGCTCATCATGGACAACCAACCTCCCCAATTCAAAGTTCTGCAACAAAACAGGGGAGTCGACTTGGATTGGGTGCAGAAACCGTGGTCAAAACAGTGTTTAGCTATCTTAAAGGAGGCTGACATTAACGTGGATTCGTTGCTGTCAAACGCAGAGGCAGTAAAGAGGATGTTATGGTACTGGGATTGGATAAGAACATAAACACAGAAAGGCCAATATAAGCTATATGACCACCTAATAAAAGAGAAAAAGGGTGTGAACGTTCTCCCAAAATACTTAGTCAAATTTCTAAGTGTGTGACAGGATGAATTTATGAGGTTCCTAACTCAAGAAAGCAGAGTGATGAAGGAACAGATATCTGCAGACACTGCAAGACATCTGGAGAAGCAATAAGACATCTGATCCTCTGTTGTCCCTAACTCAAAGAGATAAGAACCAAATATCTAGGCTCTCTCATAAGTGAGATACAAACTCAGAGTGTGTCAGACTGGTGGGAGTCTATGTGCTGAGCCGAAAAATGTTAAATTGACTTTTGCATTAACAATGTTTATAGATGAAATATTCAAATCAATTTTAAGGTAAGGTGTGATTGACAATTTGATATCTGTTCCCCAATTTGGTGGCGTACAATTCACACATATTAATATCGTTAAATGTTTTCATATCTGACTCAATTTTTTTATGATTTATTTTGTACGATTAAACATTGTTGTCTTTTTTTTCTTTCGAATTGGCAAAGGTTTGAAATAAACCAATATCTAATAAAAAAAAAATGTAAACGCCAAATCAGTTCTGGATGATTGATAGGTGGTACTGGAGGAGGTGGTTTCATATGTTTCCAAGGCGAACCAAAGTTTGAAGGTTGGCCTACAGGTCTGGGGAAAAGGTTTTCCCTATTCTTCAAAGGAGGAGGAGAGGTATGACAACAGGCCATGCCGGTATTAGATATGGGAGCGTTATCTTCAAGGGAAAATGGGGTATCCCATGTCTCACCTGACGAAGCCATGACATCTCCCCAGAGGCCGTCTCCCCCATTTGATCCTCCCTCATATCCTGATATTGCAGCCCCCAAGTTCAGGATCAGGTAGAAGCTGCCGTCCCGTGGCAACAATAGGTTGAATGTATTACAAGTAAACTAGTTTAACTAAAATGGCAGTAAATAGTGGACTAGCTCAGGGGTAAAGGAGGGTACCAGACTATCTTGTCCAAAGTCTGTATTGGCTGAGTGTCTTTGCATGAACCAATACACACCATGTAGCAAATAGTCTACTATGATTGGTACTAAAGAGTTCAATTCTGAAGACATAACTATTGGGAGGTGAGGCCGTGGGAAGAGGAGAAGGGAGACCTCACCCTTCTGTCACCTGGGCCTTTAGAGGAGAGGGATGACTATGCACAGATCATGGACTCTTCCTGGCCACTTCTCCGGTTGTGGTGAGCATGGGGCTATGCACAGGGATGTCCAGGGAGCCATGCATGAGCTATAGCAGAATTACTGGGCACTGTTTCATTGGGCTCTCCCACATGCCTACTCTACCTTAGGAAAAGCTGTTTGTGCCAGGGGGTCGGGGTCTATGGTCATTTCTGGTGAGACTGAAAATGCTGGGGTACAGTGCAAATGTTGATGGTTGGATGGTCTCCCATAGTTGGGGCATATTGTTTGTCTATTAAGGGGTGGCTGGGCCTCACATAAACAAATCCAGTATTTTTGGTATGTGGAAAGCAAATTTTACTTTAAGGTATGATCAGGCAAAGAGCTAGGTGGCATTGCGTTGGGCTGCGCAGATTAACCAAAACATTGTTAGGGCACAATGAAGGGTGAGGCCATTAGGTCATGACCATGACAGGAGGAAGGGCAGGAGATCTAGAAGGATTGAGACGGTTGGGTCCAGTAGTGTAAAGGTTGGTTATGGAGGTGGAGCCATTATGCCAAGGACCAGGACTGACAGGCCTTGGCATAATGGCCTGTTAGGTTGGGTCCAGGAGTACGACTGCTGGGTCATGGGGATGGAGCGATTAGGCCATTGAACAAGACCGTTAGGCCTTGAAGTATGGGGCTTATTAGGTTGGGCCCAGGAGTATAATCTTTGGGTCATCATGGTGGGGGCGTTAGGCCCCAGAGGAGGGCTATCAGGTATAGAATTGTGGGGACTGTGAGGTCCTGAACAAGAATAATGTTTTGTTCAAAGGGTATGACCATCGGGTAATGGATTTTGGGATTGTTATGTCAACAAGTAATGCATGTGAACTAAAGGGGAAAAGAGAGACACAGCTGTTCTGTATTAGAATCGTAGCACATAGTGTTAGGCAGCTTGTAAGAGGTTGAAACCAGCATGCGATTATTTTAAGCTTTAATCTTCTTGAAACAGCGTCTTTTTCACAAATGAACCTGCATCCGAAGACTGTACAGCATTGTTCTTCGTTACATGGCCATGCTCTTTTAGTCCTCTAAATGAACACATTGCATTGGAGGTTCAAAACATCGTCCTTCAGCAGTTTCGCGTGCCAACCCACACCTTACTGAACATCGAAAACCATCTTGCACGCATCAGACAGTGCACTTCAGTCATTGGCAGGACTCAACGTGAAGTGACCCAGAATATGGCTGCCCTGTCTGGGTGACCAAGACTTCTTCATCTCCCCCTCTCCCTCCACTGTACAATCCGATCATCCCTCAGAACTAACAGAAGGACACAGTCACTGGAAAGTCTATGAGGTTTCAGCTTCACAATTTCCATAGTGGATGGTGTTCTCGTGGCAATGTCACTATCATACAATCGTTCTCTTTTTTTTATAATGGGGGGTTGCCTTGACCCCCTTGTTTCGCCCCTCCATACATCCTGCGCCATATCTATATATATGTATCTATTATAAATCTATTATGTCGTGGTGATCCACCTGGCATGACCAAACAGCCCCCCATAAAAAATTGTGGAGGTGAAACCACTTCAGACCGCCTCTGGTTCACTGAGTCTGGCTGCTCGGACCTGCCGTCTCTGCGTGCAGCGTAGAATTCAGAGCCTTCTGCGAACTACTCATGTAACCATAAATCATAGAAGAATAAGACAAAAAACATGTATGAAGTTAATAGATATGTAAACATGGTGGTATCATGTCCACATTTTCTGCTGTCCATCTAGCAGTGAGTGGACAAAATGATATGGAAAACGCCAACTGGAGGAGATGAATCATGACTTTCAACTGTTCCATTGTGTTGGCTTTTTTCAATGTAACATTGTAGGTTTAGTTTCATATAACAAGGAAATGAGAAATGCAAAGCTTGTGGCAAAGTCCCTCCGACTGGTCGGTCCCAGTACCAAAAAATTGCTTACAGCATGATACACTTGCGTTGTTACCCTAGTGCTTTCTTTAGGCATTAAACAGTCATGTACATTCGCTGTTGCTGACAGCAGGACCTGGTCTCCACTAAACTCCCGCCAGACTCCTCACCACCTGCCGCTCGCACTAGGAGTGAGATAGAGTCTTGCTTGTTGGCATTCTGTGCTTCTGAACTAGCTCCACGGAATGGACGATGACAACATGATCTGTGTGAGAAGCTGGAGTTCAGTGAAAGGGATGGGTCAAGCCCAGCACCCTGAGGTGTGCTTCTCCTCCTCAGAAGGGGCTACTACCATCACAACATGCACCTGGAAGAAGGATTGGGGCTGTCAGAATACATATCCCAATCTCTTCATGAATATGACTGCCGGCTACTTTGTTTACATTTTCAAACTTGCTTGTGATGTTAGAGAGTGCTTTAAAAAAATACTATAGTCCAATCTTTGTCTGAGGCTTTATCAGCCAGGGGGAAAATGTAAAATATCAGAACCTGATTATTACATTTAAGAACCACATTTCAAATTCAAAACAACATTAAAGCTTATCATTGCATTTTATTTCTGTAAACGTTTGGATTACTTTATTGTCCTTTTCGTCATCTGAAGCTCAAAGTTGGGATGACACCTTTTTGGCATTCGTTTTGCTTTTTTCTTCCCCATATGAATGTTATGTGCCAATTCACAACCCGTGTGGTCTCAGTGTGTGTAGGCATACTATTCCCACACCACAGTCTAAAGAGGGGCAGTACAAGGGAAAGGATAGTGGGTAAAAAGATAAAGAGGTCAGGGACTTCATTTCAGCAAAATGCCAGGGGTAGCAGAAGTGACATCACACGACCCTTGACCCCCCTGATGACATCACAGGAAGTGATGTCATTTGACCCCCACCCTGAAGTGATATCGCGGGAAGCGATGGAACACAGCCTTTCACCCGTTGACAAAACAGAAAGTGGCATCACATAGCATTGTACACTACGAAAAATATGGTTACTATATCACTATAATGTGATATACATTTCATACAAGAATGGATCGCCATATGTAATGTTAAGATCAGTGAGTATAGGCTCATATTACCAAATTACTGTGAATGCAAGCAGACGTCCATGACCAAATGATAATGATGTGTTATTATATAGCACTTACGTAAGCGCTTTATATAGAAAAGATATACACCCAATATCACCCAACCTGTGTTGGTACTCATTTATCGACCTCAGAAGGATGAAAGGCTGAGTTGAGGCGTTCAAAACAGACTAAATCAGTGACTCACCCCCTGAAGTGTGCCTGAAATAAACCTTTAATGAGTTTAGCAATTATTGTATAGAATTCCAGAAAGACACATTGGGCCTCATTACGACCCAGACGGTAAGTTACCGCCTGGGTCGTACCCTTACCACCATGGTGTAAACTATGTTTACACCATGGTGGATGGCGGATTTACTGCCCCATTCCAAGGTGAGTGGGGCGGTAAATCCCCATTTCCCATTTTACCCTTCCCCATTCCCATTTTTGCCCCATAGAGCATAATGGGAGTGGGGAAGGCGCTAATTACGCCACCGTAAATTACGGTGGTGTAATTAGCACCATGGTCCCTTAGCGCCATGGATTTTAACGCCTGCAAAAAGCAGGCGTTAAACTCACCATGGCGCTAAGGGACCTCGGAATCAGGCGTTAAGGGTCGGCGCCGTTAACCCCTTAATGCCTGACTCATAATGAGGCCCATTTGGTATTGCAATTCTTTCTTATTTAGGGTCAGTGCGGGAAATTATTAGACTTGTGGCACTCCTGTTCTTATATTTTTTTTATTTTTTTTAAGGGGCCTGAACAAGAAAGTCAGCCACTCCAGAGGTAAAGAGCCAGATGGTGCTAGCCACAGCCCAGGAGCTTGCATTAGTTGCTCTTTTTTTTTTTTAGAGTTCGCAAGGGAGACCCCAGAGGTCGCAAGGGAGACTGCGACCTCTGGCGACACATAAATGACATCTCTGTAAGAGGTATATTAGACATAGGCTAGTCAGGTAAAGGGGAGAGGGAGGATGGGATGTGAGGGAAGTGTCTATCATGCTAACAATCTTCATGCTGCCTTTAGCCTCCTAGAATATCAACACACGTGGGGACAGACAGTTCTGCCACATGTTCAAAAATCGCTGTATTGAAAAAGAAACGTTTTTAAAATCATGCCCTTGTTAACTAGTTGCACCCATAGTACATTTCTGACCAAATGAGAGCAGCTGTTCCACGTATGAAATGCCTTCAGTAATGTCGGGGTCAGAGGTAAAAACGTGCCTGGCGCCTTGTATCTTGCTTTCAGTATCATTTACCAGGTTAACCAGGCCATCATCGACTGTTTTCAGACACTCAAAAATATGAATCCCACCTGCTCACTGTTATGCCTCCCACATGCATGCTTCTTCAACTTCATGCCATTGAATGCAGCATTGGAGGTGACTGAGAAAATGCACTAAGGAATATAGTTGTGCGGTATGCAATAATAAAATTGCGGCAAAAATGTTGCCTTTACAAAAAAATCGAGGCAAAAATGCTGTGGTTTTACCCAGTAAAGGTGTACCCCATCATACCATTTAAGTGGAGTGGGGTTTAGGGGGTGTCCCCCGCTCCCCTCAAATGGTGTAATGGGTCCAGGGGTTACGGGGGTGTCCCCTGCATCCTTTACATGGATTGCGGCGGCAAAACCACAGCCTTTTTGCTGTAATTTTTTGTGTAAACGGCCATTTTTTACATGATTTTAACACATGGAACCAGTTGTGCTCAATGGAGCAGGAAGTGCCCCCCCCCCACTAGATACTGTCCCTTGTAGTGTCAATGCTGTCGGACAGGGGATGAAATAAAGAGTAAAAGGGGACTCAGATAGACCAGCACACTTTATGCCAATCTCCCTGCAGAACAACTGCACCGGCTGCAGTTCATACACATTGCAATAGGCAAAAACAAAATCAGTGGACTCCCTACGTCCCCACTGGCACCCAGTGTATACCAGAGCATCTTTCTTTTTGTGCATTATTATGTTGGGTTTCACCCTAAGTTACCCAGGGTAATCCAGACATGGAACCCTTGCTCACTGTGCTTAGAGAGGCACAGCTTCACCTCACTGATGAGTCCCGACTAGGCCGAAAACACATGTCTAGGGTTACTGTTGGTACTCTTGTTCAGAGGAGATTTGTCTAGCATTTTGGTGCTGGACTGACCTTGTGGGTGGGACAAAGACTAATAGGCAAATGGATATTTCTCCTCTGTGAAAGTAACAGTGAGCTAAAACATAGTTGTAGACCCTCCCAAGTGGGCACCTTCCCACAGAACAGGTTGTTAGGCTGTGTTCTTTCTTTCTCGGTAGATGGGATCCTGTAAAGACTGGAGGGGTCTATCTGTACTCCTGCCCTCTATACGGCAGAGTAGAAGCACAGAGCACCCGAGCAAGATTCTCTATAGTGTAGCGATGGACGAGCAACCAAGTCTTAAGCTCTCAGGAGGTGATGCAGGCTGTTTCTTAAGTACAGTGTAGTCCCCAAGCCCCCACAAAGGAATGTCCACACACTATGTTATGTGCTAACACAGTTCTAAATATAAAAATAAGGTTCAATATATATACATCAATCGATTAACACACTTTGTACTGTGGCAATTCTAATATGGCAAATATATACAATGTCTATGTGGTACCACCATTAACTATTGACTGCTGACAGTTTCTAATGGCATACAAATCAAACAGTAATGTGTATCAGCATAGATCATAGGAAGGAAGACAATTTAAGTTAAACAATGGCAGAATGTTTTTCACCTCTACCAAGGCACCGTTCTGAGTGAGGATCCCCCCACCTGGGCATCCTGTAATAAAGTGTATTAACAAGCCCAATCCATTCATGTTTAAAGAGTCTTGTTTTCTGGTTAAAAAGGTTCAACTACCCCAGTGTACCTGAGTTAGATGAGTTTCTTTGATGGTTCATCAACGGATCCCTCAAGAGTGGACTCCCTTTAAAGCAGGAGCCACAGGGCGTTGAGATTCCTCAAAGACATGTAAACACTTGCGTCAAGACTGCAGCTTCGACCTTCACAGTGCTCTTCGACGATCGATCGCGGAAGTTCTGTGAAGATGAGGCATGCGGTGCCAGGGCGTCAGGCACCGCATGATGGGCGTCAGGATAGCTTCGGCGAACGGGACTCGACCAGGGGCTGGATTTCGGATCTTCACTTGTCAGCGTCTTTGTGGACTTTGGGTGGCAGGAAACCCACCGGTGGATTCTCCTCGGTCATCGACGACGACCTCGATTTTCTCCGGCGGGACAAAGCGGTCGACAGTGATGGCAAGGGAGCCCTTTGTTGAAATGTTCTTAGGCAAGGTGGTGCGCTGCGACTCCGGTTGTCGAGCAGCACGGCGTCAAGCTTCCCCGCTTCTGGGCAACATGCTTATACTGACATCCAGCGGTTACAGAAATCCTCCGAACCCCGGTCGACAGCAATATACTTTGATGGCCTTGATGTCCGGGTGCTTTACTTCAAGATTCAAGGCGGACCCCTTCTCCGGTTGACAGCCTTTCGGGACCGGCTTCCAGGGTGCATCAATGAAGATCAGCTTCTGCACGATGTTCCCTCATAGCTCGGGGAGAGGTTTCCTAGCCAGGTCCTCTCTTGGATCAGTCCTCGACAGACTCGACAGCTTTTAGATTAGGTCAAAGGAAAGCAGCAGCAAGTCTTCTTCTTCCAGCTGGGCTTCAAGGATAAGCAGCTTCAAGTTTCAACTTCAGCTTCTGAACAAATTTGGAAGTGAGAGGTCCCCAGATATAAACATCTGTCCCTCATTCATTCTGCTGAGCCAAGCTCAGTCAGCCAATCAGACAGAAGGGCATTCATGCAGGCAGGCATCCAATCAGGCTCACAGGCATTCAGGCTATTCACTTCCACCCAGACACTGATAACAAATAATGTGGACTGGGGCAAGCACCCAGCCTTTCAGCACACCACACTGCATTCATGTCAGTTTCAGGCAGGGCTGTCTCACTCTTTCAGTTTCTGTCTCAGTCTGGCCTGGACTTCCCCCACAATACCATATATGGTTCTTCCACCCAACAGCCAGAGTCAGGGCTTCCCTGGACTTTGGGAAAACAAGGGAACAGCCAAAAGAAAGCAAGAGCACCCAATGGCCATCTTCTCTCCTATCAGGAATACACTGATTCCTATGGCAGGGCCTGGGTATCCAAAAATGGAGGATACACAGAGCACCTGTCAAATTCATCATGGAGCTGCGACCAGCCCATACCCTGTGTGCCCAAAAACATACACTAGCACAGAGGTCTTCAAACTGTGGGGCGTGCGCCCCTCCAGGTGGGTGCAGCCGCATCCCAGGGGGTGCACAAGATTTAGATTGGAGGAAATGGGCAGGGACGGCTCAGGTACAAATGAAAAAGTGGCCCGCAGTTGCAAATGGATATTGATTCCTTAAATCACAGACTGTTTAATTAGTACCCAATGCAGTGTTTTTTGTTAAAATGTATATTCTAAGAATATTTATTCTGCAACAATGGTCAAAACTACTAGCTGCATAGTGAAGTAACTCATCACACTGGCCCACATTGGCCAAAAAAAGTGGCCCATTTTGACTGGCCTACACCAGAATTGTGCATTTTTGGTACTGGCATCGCCCTATTGCCCTATAGGCCAGTCCAAGCCTGACGGCTCATATATAATGGGTGAGGGGGCATCCACTCAGTGGCCCCCTAACCCATTATGGAGGAGCCGAGGAGCCAGCCCAGTGAAACACTGAGCACTCCATCAGCTGCTTTTTCCAGCTGAGGGAGTGGTCCTGGTTTGGTTGAACTGTCAAAGGGAAACTTTGTCTAGTTCAACAGCCGCACATGCTCACTGAGCCATGCAACGGTGAGGGCGTTTTGCTTCGCAAGCCTTGCATAGCTAAATGGAAATGCTGGCTGGGGCACTGCATGTCTGTATGTGCGAGGGGGAGCTCCTGCGCCTCCTCGCACATTCGGCCAGAGCAACCTGGAGCGGGGCATTTGAGCACCCACGCACAGGCGCCAGCAGAAGGTATGTTTATGCTCATTTATTTTTTATGTAAATATGTGTATGGATGCGTGTATGCTTGTGTTATGAGTGAGTGTATGGTGATGGGTGCTCGTATGAATGATAAGAGTGATTGCGGTGTGAATGTTTGTGTGTGTGTTTGTTTTGGTCCGTTGAGCTAATTTTGGCGAATGGGGGGTAGAGGGTGGAAGGAGGGTTGTACAACAAAGGCATTTTAAAAATGCCTTTGTTGCACAATCCCCCTACCCACCTGCCAAAATCAGCTCTCCTTCTGAGCCGCTGTGGAGCCCAGGGGACAGGGATGGTATTTTTTTTACTCGATATATATCACAAATACCATGCTCTCCAATTTGGCTCCCCAGTGCCAATTGCAAACTGTTTGGCTGTTTACCCTTTTTTTTAAAGTATGCTCTAAAATGCAACATTTTAACCCATTATTTAAAAATAATTCACGGGCAGAAAAACCCCCACCAACCCCCGTTGAATGGTTCGGGCTCCCTCGATACGCTTGGTTGCTATGGCATTTTTGTGGGAAATATGTATTCCCCTCCACTTAAAAAAATCACCAGCTCCCACTCACCCTCGGGCTGTGCTGGGAACGGGGTGGAGGGAGCCCAGGTACTGTGGTGGGAGAAGGATGGGCGGGAGCACTGGGATAGTGGTGGGAGCAGGGTGGGGAGAGCCCAGGGTCTGCGATAGGGTTGGCAGAGCCCAGGGACTGGGTAGGTGTGGGAATGAGCGAGCCCAGCAACTGTGATGAGAGCAGGTGGGGGAGCCCATGGACTATACTGGGAGGAGGGTGCAGTGACTGTGTGCAATAGTTCATAGCTATTTGTACATACTGTCCATTTGGCATTTTTGGGGACTGGGGGGCCAGGGCGGCCTACATTTTGCTCAGGGGAAGCTCAGTCCAAAAATGTTTGAAGACCACTGCACTAGCGATACAGGGTTGTACCCCTACCCATGGGTGCCAAAAGGGTATCCCAAGGGTCTCTGTTCACCACAATCAAAAAGTGAAAGAGTTGTGCTGCCAGGAGTCCCAACTGGACTCCTGTGCAGAAAACATCACAGAACACACATAAGGGAGTACAGGGCAAGGACATGGAGGCTCTGTCCCTCCAATGCATGTCCAGCATCACAACGACCCCTACCCCTTATAAACACTTCCCCAACCCACCCCACCTACATTTTTCGATTTGTTTTTCAAAAAGCAAAGTTTAGTTAAATAAACATTGAAAAAAGGACAGTTGATGAAAGAACGGTATACGCATTGTCTATGGCGGGCTTCATTACAAGGGTGAGCTGCTTGTGTTTTGAAGCCTTCCCCCCTCCTCTTCCTCCCTGGGGCCGTGGTTTAGCAGCTTGCAAAGTGTCCAACAGCGTGGATAGTAGAATGGATGGCAAGGAACAGTAGGGAAAGCGGCACCCTTGGCCACGGTGCGCTTCGCCACTCGGGTGAGCTGCTTGTGTTTTGAAGAATGCCCCTTCCCCTGCCTCCCTGGGGGCGTGGCTTAGCAGTTCACAATGAGTCCAACAGCGTGGATAGTAAAATTGATGGCAGGGAACCGCAGCACCCTTTGTCCATGGTGGGCTGTTGAACAAGTGCAGCTCCCCCAACTGGAGTCGAATCAGGAAAGCACTCAGAATGAAAGAGGTTATGAAGCTGAGGTTTAAAAAGGGGCACAGAGGTAAGAGTGTTAACTTGAGGTGCATCTCCCCCCATATTAAGGTACAAGTAACATTGCAGCTATTGCTCCTGTTGCATCCCATGGGTGAATTTCCCTCTACCCCATTGAGAAAAGGGGTGAAATAGGAAGGGTACTGCTGAATGGCAATACTCAGGGACTTAATTGCTGCTTTAGAAGTCTTTACCTTCTCCAGTGTGTTGCCTGTTATTGAACTTCTCCAGTGAAATAGATGGGCTCCATCTAAGTCCATGTCAAGAAATTTGTCCGAACACCAGAGGCAAAATTGTAGTCCGCACACAGGTGATCCTTTGGGTTCTGGTCTCCATGCCAATTGACTTGGCTATGCATTTTTTAACATTTAAAGTGTATTTAATCATATCATATACAACAATGCACACCATACCATAATATTGAAGCCATTACATGTCACGGTTTAACTATTACAATTACCTTCTTTTAAGAAAGATTCACTTGACTTTAACATTTCACTGGTATAATGTGTGTCCATAACTGTCAAGTTTTTTAACAATTTAAACCAATCATTCCCAAAAGCAAAAACCAATTAAAGAATTAAACAAAACAAAACAAAACAAGTTCCTAAATACATCCATAGTCATTATTCATGAGTATATAGTGAGATGTGGTTTGTGGATTAGATCTCATGCGGGGACATAGGTATAGTAGCTAACTCCTCTCATTACAGTGGTGAAAAGGAGGATGTTTCGTGAGGCCTACGGTGAATGTTGGGGTTATCGGAGTTATTTTCAAACGCGATCAGTGGGGTCCAGTCTGACAGATATTGCGACATTTCCCCCCTCATTGCTTTATCAATTTTGGTAACAGAGAAGAAAAGTGAAGAGTTAAAAGGCTACCCCTCTCTTTGACGCACAGGAGGTGATTGCCAGTTACAGAAGGCTAGGTTAACTTATAAACTAACTGATAGATCACATAGCTGAACAAGGGATATTGTACAGATAAAACAAAGTTTATTCATAATGAAGATTCATGTTAAAAACAACAAGGACTGGTCTTGCACACAGTTGAAAGGCAATCCATTCTGTACGTTGTGTGGGTTAGTAACAACAAGGTGAAATTGCATGTACTGCTAGATCATTAGCAGTACGTAATTACTGTCGACACAACAATAAGGTGTTTCTGGTTCAGAGCTGGTTTTAACATCAAAGTCACAAAGTGACGCAGATTATACGATGTTCCGAACTGTCGTCAGGACAATATAGAGTGTTGTTTGCATTGGAGCCTGTTGCAGAGGATTTTCATCTAGACTGCTAAGGTGGCGTCTTGAGATGCAATAGTTTACTGGTGTCGTGCCTACAGGCAAAAAGCGGCCTTTTCATAGGTGCGTAGAGGATATCTGATTTAGCAGCAAAATGGACACTCAGCGAAGAAATGGCTGTTCCTTGTTCAGGGTCGGTGCAGTGATACATTCCACCTTGGTGGTAGTACGAACGCAGTCGTCCGGTTAGCTGCACGTCCTGAAGGGTTAGTGTCTGGATAGTCTGAAAGATATTGCGACATTTCCCCCCTCATGCTCTGTCCATTTTGGACATGGCAGCCACATACCGCATTCTAGCCCACCATTCCTTTATACCCGGCGTGACTTGTGATTTCCAGTGTTGTGCAATTACTAAACGTGCCGCTACCAGAAAAAAGGTAATCAGCCTGGAGCTTCTGGCATTCAACTTGTAATGTCCCTGAGTGTCTTAATTTCCCAGGAGTAAACCAGGGGGTCCATCTCCAATTCAAACCCACATATTTCTCTAATTTGTGTGACCACTGCCTGCCAAAATGGTTGAGCTTGAGGACATTCCCACCACATATGAAAAAAGGATCTGTAGGGTGCATTGCACCTCCAGCAGGAAGGGGAAAGGGTCGTGGTGATTTTATGCAACCGCTCTGGAGTAAGGTACCAATAGAACAACAACTTAAAGCTATTTTCTCTAAGGCAAACAGCTTGGGAAGTCTTGTTGGCTCTCATCCCGATGTTTTACCATGTGAGATCATCGATAGGTTTCCCTACATCTTCCTCCCACCTGGACATATAGGTAAGAGGGGATTTAAACCTGGATCCATTTAACACCTTATAAAGTGCTCCTAGCTTGGCTCTCGGGGGGTCACCTGTATACAGATCCTCGAGCAAAGTAGTCCTGCGCTTCCCCTGGACTGCCACTTGTGGTTGAGTCATCCAGTGATGAAGTTGTAAGTACTCAAACCTATCCCTTTCCCCTACCAGATAGGCCTGCCTGCACTCTTCAAATGTGAGAGGATGATTGTCCTTGCCCAGTGTGTGTAAGCCCCCTTCTTTCCAACAAATAAAACAATCCTTGTCCATCCCCGGCGGGAACTCCTATTGTCCCAGAGACCCATCCTTTGCGAGGGAAACGTTGTCACAGCATATCTGCGTGCAGCTTTGTCCCAATATTCTAACGTGGCTCTAGAGGCTAGAGGTTCCGAGACCCTACACACCTCTCTTACGGATATTTGGAGAAACCCAGCAGATTTTCTGTTTTGTGTAAAGGGGTTCCCATGACGCACTGTTCAATATTTACCCAATGCTTCAATTTGTGTGCCTGAGACGCCTTCTGACTCTCCAGAACCGGCACCAGTTGGGCCGCATATAGATAGCTTTCGATATCTGGCACTGCCAGACCCCCTGCCCCTCTGGATGCCATCATTGTGCGTCTAGCTACTCTCTGTCTCTTTCGGGACCATATAAACTGAAATATCTGCGATTATAGTTCCTTCAGGGCCGTTTGCATAAACCCAAATTGGCAACGCCTGGAACACATATAGCAAGCGTGTCAATAGGGTCATTTTGATAGCCGTTATCCTCCCAAAAACAACAGATTTCGGACTCACCCCATCGTGCTAAATCCTGCTTGGCCATAGCGAAAAGTGGTATAATATTGGCTGTATAGAGATCTGCATATCTTTCTGTCAAGAACACCCCTAGATATTTCATGGTCTGTGAAGCCCATCACAAAGGAAAGGCTCCCTCGTAATGTATAACCCCACCTGGTGGTTCTGAAATCTTAAGTATCGTTGATTTTGTTAAGTTAATTTTAAAGTCAGAAACCTTACGGAATTGTTCCAATGATGAGACAACATGTGGTAACGTGGTTCTGGAATCTTGCATGTAAAAGAGGAGGTTGTCTGCGTACAATGCTAATTTATGTTGGTGGCCTGCTATATCAAACTCCTTAATATTCCCAGAAAAACTTACCATGCAGGCTAAAGGTTGCATGGACAGGGAGAACAATAATGGGGACAGTGGACACCACTGGCGAGTACCTCAGTACAGGTGCACTAGATTAGAGAGAATCCCATTCACTTTAATTCTCATAGACGGCAATATGAAGTTGGCTAGTAACAACCTGTGAAAGCGCGGACCCATCCCGAAACCTTCTAAGACCTTAGACAGATAGGACCAGTCAAAGTTGTCAAAGGCTTTCTCAGCATCAATTGAGAGAAGGCCATGGCTCATTTATGTTTCTGTGCCCAAACCGAAACATTAATTGTACGCTGGATGTTATCATATGCTTGGCGTCCTTGTATAAAACCTGTTTGGTCCGCTGTTACCAATTCTGGCAGGATTACAGCCAGTCTTGTGACTAACACCTCCAAATAAATTTGAGAGTCGTAATTGAGGATTGTGATCGGTCGAAAGGATGAGGACAAGGTGGGATCTTTATCCGGTTCAGCAAGCAAAGTCAAAGTCAATTCCCCCATAGAAGGTGCAATCAAACCCGTCTCACCAAAAGAGTTAAACAAGTCTGCCATATATGGGGAGAGGATTACAGAAAAATGTATATAGATGGCCGTAAAGCCGTCAGGTCCTGGTGCTTTCTTCCCCGGGAGGGATCGAATGGTTATGCTACTTCCTCTGTTCTAATAGGTGTATCTGGGGAGTGACTCGGCTCTGCTGTAACTTTGGGAAGCCCGGCTTCTCAAATGAACGCCTCTTGTAGTGGGCTAGTGGATGGGTCTGCTGCAAACAGTTCAGAATAGTATTGCGATAGAATGTGTATTTTCTCGGATTAAGTAGTGTGCAACTGCCCTCCACTATCTTCTAGAGCCCCTATAACAGTGCTATTCTGATGCGCGTGGAATTTGTAGGCCAGCATCCAAGACGCTTTATTGGACGTACTAAAGTAGAAGTGCTTCCTCCAAAGCAATTTATGTGAGATAGCTCCCGCCCACAGTGCCTTCAACTCAGTCCTGGCTACTTGAAGCTGCTTGTATTTTTTCCTAGCCCCGTTTTGCTTGTTTTGGGATTGCCATTTGGCTACCCTCTCCTCAGCTCAGACTCTCTGGGCGGACAATAGCTTTTTTTGTGCTGAAGCTATGCTAATCAGTTTCCCCCACGTCACTGTGACCACACAAACCCCTTGCACGAGACTCCAAGCCAAGGGCCGGCCGGGCCTGCGCAGCCACCTAAAAAGGAGGTGGAACACGTGGAATGAGGTAGAACAAGCAAAAATGTGGGTGTTACGAGGGACGTTCCACAGTCAAACAATCGCACCACCATAAGCACGCAAAACAACCGTTTTCATGGAACAGGGATTGCTGGCGTGCTAAAAAGCAAGTGCAAATCCCAAAAAGCGATAGCAGGCGTAAACATCAATGCGCACACAAACAAATGCATAAAAAGCACACACGATCAACAAACACACTTATACAGCCACTATGAATGCACCATTTGTTGCAGCAGTCATCCTGGGACACTGCAGGAGGAGGAGGATGGCCAGGGCCCGGATCTTCCACCCAAGGACCAGCCTTTTTGGGATGCCTGACGACCAGGCCTATGCCAGGTATAGGTCCCCCCCATATCCTCCTAGACCTGGTCACGGAGTGGGAAGATGACCTCACATCACCCACCCTGTGCTCCCAAGCACCGAGCCCCTTGCAGAAGGTGTACACTGTACTGCATTTTTTGGCCAATGGCTCATTCGAGCGAACCACCGCCATAGTCGGTGGCATTTAACAGGCCACACAGTCACGCTGCCTACACCAGGTGTTGACAATAATAACTGCATGTCCTTCTGTCCGTCAGCATATCTATATGCACAGAACACCTGCAGAAAGGCAAGCAGTGGTCCAGGATTTGTATGGGGTGGCACACTTCCCAAAAGTTCTAGGTGCCATTGATTGCACACATGTTGCTCTATATTCCACCTCAAGCAACAGAGCATATCTACTGCAAGTGGAAACACTGGTACTCCATCAATGTTCAGGTTGTGTGTGATGCCAAGGGCATCATTACTGAAGTATATGCTAAATATCCTGGCACCCATGATAGTTACATCTTCTGGATGTTCCCTCTACACCGGGCCCTTGAAGCTGGGAAGCATGGCAACACATGGCTCATTGGTGAGTATGAATGGCCATGCACATGCATGCATGTTGCACACAGACCAATAGACACCATCAACAAATGACAATGACAAGCATTCTCACCTCTACAGGGGACAGTGCCTACCCCCTGAGCACATACATGATGACGCCCATATGCAAACCCAACAGACCTGCCGAGGTAAGATATAACACTGGCGATATTGCAACTCATGGTATAGTGGAGCACACATTCAAAGTGCTCAAGTCACATTTACGCTCCCTTGACCACTCTGGTGGTTGTTGCTATATGCACCACCAGTAGTCTGCAAGATCATTGTGGCAGGATGTGCCCTGCACAATGTTGCAACAAGGCGTGGCGTCCCGGTGGAAATGGTGATGGCACCCCATCCACACCCACAGGCCTACAGCTTACATATGGCTGGGCAATGGACACGTGAAGAGGCTGCACGTACCCAGCTCGTGCAATCGTATTTCACCTAAAATCCCTCCACTGTGGGGTGCACATGATCACGCAACATCGCAGGTATAGACATTGATATTGATATTTTATTTCTATTGCGCTCAAGGCAAGGGAAGGGGAACAGGGGAGAACAAAAACAACGATCTTACTAGGCCCAGTGACATTGCGAAAGCGCAAGTGCAGGGTAGAGGGGAAAGGGGGAGAAGTGCATGGAAGGGGGAACAAAAGGAGAGTGCGGAGCGTGAAGGAAAAAAACAAAAATAATAATAAAATTATAAATAAAAAGGCAACAAACAATGGGACTACAGCCAGCAAGTGGCAAGTGCTGGGTTTATGGTAGCAGGCTGGGTAGGTCTGAAATTGCAGGAAGAAAAAGGGGAGGGCTGTATGGGTATAGATACAGACCCCAGTGCAAGGTGTGGCCTGGATGCAGTGCGTGAGGGTGGCAAGATGAGCAGGTACCTGGGCCCTGGGCAGAGGGTGGCCAGGTGCATGGTGCTGAGGGAGAGTAGAATCAGCAGGGGAGAGGAGAGGAGAAGGCAGAAGCAAAGAGGAAGGTTTTGAGGAGCTTCCGTAACCCGAGATGGTTCTTCTCAAGTTTTAGAGTGGCAGGGAGGCTGTTCCAGAGGGAGTCCCCACCCGAAGACAGAGATCTACCCCCAGCTCGTTTCTTTGAGAAACGATTGACCCTGAGGGAATTAGAGGTAGAGGAGCGGAGTGCTCGAGATGGGAGGTTTTTGCAGAGGGATAGCTGAAGGTATGTTGGACCCAGCCCCAGAAAGCCTTGTGAACAATCCAGAGGGTTTTGAATTTAATCCTTGCATCCACTGGGAGCCGAGTGAGGGTATCAATGTGGTCCTTGAGAGTTTTAGAGGAACACGGATGAACCTGTTTTGACGAGGCTTTCATAGATCGGACTTGTCTAGCGACCTCATCAGGGGAGAAGAGAGAAAAGGAAGAGAAGGAGGGTGGGGGGTGGCTGGAGGAGGGTGAGTGAGTACCGACGGAGAGGGGAGAGGAGAGGGAGTGGAGGAGAGTGTGGACAGGATGTCCTGGGTTTTTTAGCTAAAGTGTGAGGCCAGGGAATTGCAAAGAGTCTGAGAGGCAAGGGAAGGGGTAGAGATTGCAGCAGGGTTGGCCAGCTCCTTACACATTTTAAAGAGTTCGGCCGAGCTGTTAGATGCCACAGAGACACGGGCTTGAATGTGGACTCTCTTCTTGGTACGGATAGAGAGACGGTATTGCCTTTGGAGTAGGCGACAGGCCAGTTTGTCAGAGGATGAGCAGGAATCCCTCAATTTTCTCTCAGCCACCCTACACCTACGTTTAAGTGTAGCTAGGTCAGAGTCATACCAGGAATTGCACTTGGCTTCAATGCAGGTGCCATTCAATGATGACAATGGGCCAATCCACTGTGCCCACAAAACCACCCTGAGAAAGTGCCCTTGGAAGTGCTAAATTGTGTGCATTCCTTTAAAACTAAAAGACATTTCGTCTTGAGTTTCCATAAGAAACACATTGAAGGGGGAGTACCCCGCTACCACCATGCCAACCATTCAGTTAAATCACCTCTGTGTCACCGCAACCATCCCATATGTAATGTAAAAGGATAATTATACTGTGCACCATAATCACTCTAGTGGTCCCTTACTACTCTGATGGATCTGAGTAACTAACATACCGATCAAATGTGTAAGCATCGATAAATCCAGAAACATCATGTCTGAGCTGCAAGCCGTACATGGCCTCAGCTATTTACATGTACACAAACTTCAACAAGCACAATTGCAAATATATGCAGACATGTCCTAGATTGTGCATGATGCGCACAAACATTTCCCTATTGTGGGGTGTAGAAAAGAAGTGCAGTATCGACCCACAAGTTTCTCAACAATCCATAACGATCAATATAAATGAACATTTTACCTGTTCTCTTGGCATCCAGTTGACTGTCAAATTTCATCCCATGAAATAGCCATTTTTCCCTAATGGAAGGATCTGCAGACAATGAACAAAATGAAACATAGTGCAGCTAACACATCTTTGCCCCAAAAAATTGAAGACCCACGGGCATCCTCAGTGACATACAACACATGCAAACAACAGCTCACAAGACAACCATCAACATGTGTCCCAGCACATATGCACAAACACCTGCACACTGCATGCAAATCAAACACACAAAGTCAGTCAACATGCTGCATGAAAATGAGAAGACATCACATATGCAGATAATTGATCCCACAAAAAAGCAGGGACACACCTGGAAGACTACCAATGACATGATAAGGCATGCCATCACCTGCATAGTATTGGGACACTGCACTGCACACAGGCATTGGAGCGCATTATTAATAAATGTAATGACTGGTCATTTGTCATTTGTTTATACAAATATGACAAATGTTTCTAAGTGCACATAGGGCAACAGTGTGGGGACAGGGGAAGGTAGACAATGCATTACTAGCAGAGATAAATAATAGAATCAATATTACAGACAAATCATGACAATAACTGGGAGGGGAGACTAACCCACTATGCCTTGTGATTGTTCCCAATGTCCAAATGTACAGGGGAGGGTGGTAAGGGAAAAAGTTCTGATTTGTTCATGGAGAACAGCCTGGGGTGAAGTGCTAAGAAAATAAAAGATAAACGTAAGTGCAAGCTCCCGTGGTGAGGCTGAGCATGAGCAAGTGCAGTATATACACAGCTGCTTTGATGATAGATGTGGGGGCCAAGAGGACACATTAGGGCCCTGCACATCAGTCACGCTACTCTATGATTAGCATGGAAGAGAGGGGGGAAGGAAGAGGAGAAGAAAGGACTTGCGGCTTATTGGGAAGAGGAGAAGAAAGGACTTGAGGCTCATTGGGAACTTAAGGAGGTCTTGCTCAAGACGCAGAGGGAGAGCGATGCTATTACACAGAAGGCAGCACGCAGAGGAAATGGATCCACCAATAGTCCTTTCTATACCAAAGTGCTTCACACGCAGGGAGTTGTTGCCAGAGGAGTGCAGGAGTCTAGAACGGAAGTATTTGATCAGGAAACGTTGATGTAGAGAGGTACCAGGCCCCCGATAGCCCTGTGGATGATGCAGAGGGATTACAATGTAATCCGTGCTGAGACTGTGAGCCAGTGAAGGCTTTGTAGGGCAGGAGAGATGCAGTCCCTGGGTGTGAGGCCAAGGAAAAGTCTTGCTGCCCTATTCTGGGTAAGCTGGAGCAGTCGCAGGGTGGACCAAGGAAGAATAAGGAGGAGGCTGTTGCAGTAGTGTAGACTGGAGAGAACCAGAGCACAGATAACATTGAGTCTCTGGGGGAAGATGTGCAAGGGTACAGTTACTTTGAGAAGGAAGAGCTGAAAGTGGGACTTCTTGACAACTTCCAAAATATGAGGGATGAAGGAAAGGGTGGAGTCGAAGATGACTCTGAGATTCCTGGCTTCAGAGGAGGTGGCAAGGGTTGAGCCCATGGAGGAAGTGAATGGAATAAGTAGGCTGTAGGGGATCCAATAGGGAGACTCACGGTTTTACTGGCATACAAGCCGAGGTCATTTGCAGTGCACCAGGCCAGGATGGCGGAGAGGCAGTCAGGGTGAATGAAGGTGCAAGTGTGTCAGTAGGAACTTTGCTGAAGAGTAGTGTGTCGTCAGCATAGCACTGGAATTTGAGGGAGAAGGAGGCAATGAAGCATTGCAGCAGGGAAATGTATATGTTAAAGATGTATCGCAAAAGAATAGAGACCTGGGGGATGCCACAGGTGGAGGAGGAAGTAGTGGAGGAGAAAGGGCACATAATGTTCTTTTAGGAATGGTTGGTTAGGAATGAGCTAAGCTAGTCCACTGCCCGCTCCGATATAACAAGTGTATCATGGAGCATTTTAATGAGGATGGAATGGGTCACTGTGTCAAATGCAGATGAGATATCAAGGAGGATGAGGACAGCAGGGGATTATGAATTGAGGGATGCAAGCAGTTCTTCATGGGTATTCAAGAGAGCAGTGTCTGTGGACCAGGAAGATTGGAATCCACAATGGTGTACATGTACACTGCTAACAAGTACGTTAAAGCGTTCATTTGGGGGAGGGCCAAATTCTCAAGCAGTTTCCCCAGAAGGGCAGGATGATTGAAATGGAGCGGTAGTTGGCTGGGCAGGAAGGGTCTGCAGATGGTATTGTAAGGATGTGGGGCACAAGGGAGTGCTTGAGGGAGGATGGAAACAAAACAGCAGCAAAAGAGTGGTTGCAGAAATCAGCAAGAGCAGGGGCCAGAGAGATGTTGCCCTTGATGGTTCTGGATGAGCATGGGCCCCCCTGTTTGGGAGAGACCTTCATGGAGTTGACAACGCTGGTAAATTCTTGAGGGGAGACAGGAGTGAAGGAGGAGAAGGAGGAAGGAGGAGGGTGAGTGGTGGGGGGGCAGAGGGAGGAGGATTGTGTTGGAAGAGCTTGTCACAAGGATGTTCAGTGTGTCCTGGCTTTTGCGAGTGCATTACAAAGGGACCGTGAAGGAGTAGATGTAGAAAATACAGCAGACGGGTTGGCAAGTTGGCAGCACATTTAGTAGAATGCAGCCGTGATGCAAACCACAAGAATGCAAGTACACAAATAGTCACCTCTTTCACTCCCTGCAGGACTATGCTTGGCACATAAATTCACAGAGGCCGATGTCACAATGGAATGCTGGCTACCAAGGGAACTGCCATGGAAGACATACGTAGACAACACAAAGCAATGTGATACAGCAAGCAAGGATAAATGCATGCTAAATGTAGGATGCAAACCAAAAGAGCATGGTCAATGCAGACTTCTTTGTCACAGCATACAATTGGTCAAATACTGCATTCAATAGAATGCCACAGTACCATGCACCCAGCTGCAGTCAACTTGAAGCTGCAAACAGAATGGTGTAGCATGCATGGTACATGCATGAGAAAGTACCAACACCACTAACCCTAATCTCCTGGTACACAAAATAGCATCCCCCAAAAGTGCATACATACCCACGTGTGTGTGGCTTTCAACTGGTGCTGCACACTGTAATGGTTGATCTATAATCAAGACAACCCAAATGTGCTGTTGATCCATAAACCCACTAACATTGCAAGGGATGTGAAGTGTCACTCATTACACATGTTCAAAGTGCCATGAGACACACACCAGCACAACCAGCAACCCTTGTTACAGGCCACAAACAGCCGGCCATGCAACCCACTCCCAAACACCCATGAAAGGCCCACACAGTTTAAATGCCCACAATTTAGAATATGAAACCAGTGGCCCCACCAATCCATCGAAACAACACCATGCCCAGACCCATCATCAGAAGCACACCCTGTGAAACATGCACCCATGAAGAAGTACTGGTGCCCCACAAGACAAGTCACTCCCAAGTGAACACACACATTGCTAGACTCCCATGCAAACACCACACACGTGTCTGCTAATGCCCTTCACTTACTTGTACAGGGTACTCACCTGACTTGCATTCGATGCACACCATCGGGAGACACTTCCCCTAAATACAGTCGCATGCATAGCAACAACAGAAACAAACATGCACATCCATGACAACACATAAATTGATACAGAAAATATGCAGAGACCACACACTTCAGGAGCATCACAAGGTGCACGAAGGTGACAGGACATAGGTAGTGATCAGCCCAGGAGTGCAGCATACCACAACAGAGAGAGGGAGAGAGAGTGACACAAAGGGAAGCCCAAGGAAATGACACATCAAGGAGTACACTGCCTGGATTGGAGATGGACAATGACATGCTCAACACCACAGTAGGTGCGGCCATTGAGGAATTCACCAAGGTAGTTAACACAGTGACAAGAGCACCACTCAAGTAACCATACCGGCATGTTAGCATGCAAAGCACATATGAGTTAAGTAACACATGCAGCAAACATGCAGACCAATCACGCATGCTCAACATGCAAAACAGTACTCATGCTTACCAGCTGACTGCGCCGGCATGGTGTGAATCCTGCATCACCTTCACCTGGAACTGTGTCTCCTAATCAGGTACAGGAGGGACAGTGAATGGTGGAGGGCATGGGGAGCATGGACGTGAAAGGGTGCAGGGTGTCTCCCCCGGGATAGCAGTCACCGCCAGATCACAGATTCCGGAAACAACATGGGAGAAGACGTTAGAACATGCATAGAGAAGTACCATTCACACAGCACACATGTGCGATGGAACACAGACATCATATTTACCTGCACATGCCATCCTGTGCACCACCATGCAAACACGCAAGATGACCTCACTATGCATGCCTGCCTGTCCACCACTGAAGACGTAATGACCTTGAGATGTTAACAGCACACCTCAAGTAAAAAATAATTAAAACAATAAAAAATAAACCATGAAAGAGCAACTCAAAAATATAATGCCAACATCCGGGCCTGGGTTGAACAAAAGTATCCAAAAGCAAAATAAAATCACAAAACAAAAATCAAAAATGTCCATCATGGACTGGGGGCACGGGGGAGGTCCACCCAGGAGGGGGGAAGGACAGGGTGCATGTCAATTTCCACATGGGTGGATGTTAAAAAAAAAACCTCCATGGGCTCACGGACAGCACGGCTATTGTGGACCCGGAGGCATGTCTCTGCTGGCAACACCCTCCTGGGTTGAATCAGAAGGTGGTAGTGTTGCTTGAGGATGACCATGCAGTGCCCTGGCCTGGTCCTCAGTGTCAGCGGCCATGCGTGACACTGTCATCAGCACCAGCACACTGAGGGCTTGGAGGTCACCATGCACAACATCACAGTATGCACATAGTTCCCCCAAGATATCCTGCCTCAATGTTAGCATCTCCTGTTGGAACAGTCTCCTTGTGGCTGCCTCTTCCTCACAGATTGCAGCTCTGTGGGCCAACAACTCTTGCCTCAGGGCTTCCCTGTGTGTCTGACCCTCTGCAAGCAGGGATGCCTGCAGAGACCTCAACTCTGCCCGTTGGCTCCTGATGTTGGCCACAATGCACAGCCTGCGGGAGAGGCATGTGGACCGCATTACCTGCAGCTGTTGCTCCACCTGTGTTGCTGGTGGGATCATGGAACTGGCCACCCTATCCATGCCCTCAGCCAAACTCTCAAAGGCAACATCTGCTGCTCCCACTCATCTGCCCAGGCTGCACACGTCCTGACGTGTGCAGGGCCCACGCCTCCCTGACCCAAGGGAGCATGGACATCTTCCCCAGGACCAGAAACCAACACATGGGAGCATGGCCTTGCATCCGTAACCACCACAGACGGCACTGACACCACTGACTGGCCTTGTGAAGACACCTGACCCCCTACAGATTCACAGGCCCCAACTGCTCCAACAATTGGTGCACTCACCTCCGCCACCATTGAGGACTGCACATCCGGTTCAGCATCAGAGCTACTGGTGTCCAAAGAGTCCGAATTGTATGCAGAAAGGCCCAGGATGGTATGTAGCACCAGTGGATTCTTAGGGCCTGCCACAGCACGTCCTCCACTGGTGGTCTGAACCGCCACAGACTCTTCTTCCTCCTTTTCCTCCTCTTCCTCCTCCTCTGTATCTGGTGCCTCCTCACCTGCACAAGGACAGAAAAAGACATGAGGAGTCATGTGCAACATGTCTACAGTAAACATGTGTATCACATTGCTGTCATGCAACAAAATGCAAGGTATGTCACCATGAGAGAAACAGCATCCACACACTATGACAAGAAGCCATCTGATCATGGCATGTGCAGACTGGCAACAACATTCCCTGATCAGGGCCATGCAGCCAGTGGACACATCGCCAACAAACATGGTCGTTAGCAAGCACATTATGGCACAGCAAACTATTGACTAATACCAGTGAAATGGGCATGGTCATGTGGCTCTGTGACATGCTATTACATGACATGTCAACAGGCAAACACACATATTCACCTTCAAGTATGCATCCATCACATGCCATACCAGTGTTGACCTGGCACAGGGATTGCACACAATGGAAACATGCCCTATGTGTGGAGAAAAGTAAACAGTTCCAGTTGACTTTAAAAGTAACACCTAGCCAAGGTATGTGAAGTGGAGAGAGTAAGTAAATGCAGTTGGAGATAGGAAGAAGGTACAATGACCCACAAGAGGGATAGGGGCATGGAACTATGGAGTGTGTGGTGAGTGTGGCAGGGCAGGGCAGGGTAACAGGGATCAGGCCTCACAACGATTTGACTCAGGAGTCATTGCCAAAGCGGCAGCGGGGATGTGCACAGTCTAGACATATGCACACTCACTCATGGCACGCCGCGAGGTGTGTTGGTAGTCATCTTAGATGTTCTATGTAGCATGGAAGCACCTGCGTACATGTGTGAATAGAGAATCTATACTCTGCAGTGCATGAAGTGTAACTTGTGCTTCAGACACAAGCATGTGTCTAGCAGAGCAGAGACACTGACATCAAGGATGCAACTAACAAGAGGGCACGTTGTGGTATCATGTTGCAGATGTTGGGTGGGTATGCTAGTGGGGGATGAGTACTGTCACACAGCCATGTTCAACTGATGTACAACTCTTCAGTACATTGGACAGGAGTCAGTACACCACGACATGGTTCACCCAAGGCAGTCATTCAAATGCAGCCAGATGCGCAACACAATCATACATCTTGGTTATGCATCACTAGACGTACTCAGGATGCACAATCTTGGTCACTCACCGGACGTGCCCTCGTAATTTGGCAGGCCTCCCACACATTGCACCTGCTCCATTAGAATGAATTGGCTCATAGTCTCTCCATGCTGGGTGAGCTCCTCCTCCTTGGGTGACCCACCCTACAGTTGTCATGGCAGAGGCGAGGTTGGCACCGAGCTTGGACTTGGTGCGATGGGTGAGGTCATTCCAGCGCTTCACTACCTGAGCAGCAGTGCGCCTCTCAAACCCTAAGGGGTTGATCTCATCCGTGACATGCTGCCAATGCACCTTACGATGAGTAGGGGGAAGTGTGCTCTCAGGTTGTGGGCACATGTCACGGTGGTGCTCGGTCACATAGTTCTTCATCATTGAAGTTTCTCTTCCTCAACGTGCCAGTGTCCTGTGAAGTTCCATGGGGTTGAGCCTGTTCCTGCTGTGCAGGCTTTGCCTTCTTTCCACGTGGTGTTGACCCTGTGTGGCTGCGACCACTCTGGGCTCCAGATGCCGGACCACTAGCCAGTAGTGGCCTGGGGCATGGCATTACCCACTGGGGCTGGGACAGCTGCTTCCGCTGCACGTCCCTCACCCTTCTGGGCTGGGACAGCTGCTTCCGCTGCACGTCCCTCGATCCTTGGGCCTGGGACAGCTGCTTCCGCTGCACGTCCCTGGATCCTTGGGACTGGGACAGCTGCTTCCACTGCACATCCCTAGATCCTTGGGCCTGGGACAGCTGCTTCTGCTGTACGGCCCTGGACCCTTGGGCCTGGGACAGCTGCTTCCACTGCATGTCCCTGGACCCTTGGGACTGGGACAGCTGCAGCCGCAGGACGTCCATGACCCTGGCCACCTCTGCCACCTTTCCCTCTTGGGGCCTTTCCACTCATGTGCCAGGTGTAAGTGAACAATGGAAGGCACTCCAAGAAATTGACCTGGGCAATGAGAGTGAGGTGGGCAGTGTACGTGATTGGATCAGAAGTACCCTGGGTGACAGACTAATGGGAATGCGTAATGCACAGGCACCCCATAAAATGAAAAATTGTGTACGCAACACCAGGATAGCTTCTGTAAAAAGAAAAAGTGTTAAATGATATGCAGTGGCACCCAGCAGCACTAAAAATGCATATGCGAACCACGGTAAGCAACAGTAAAGGTAAGAATAGAGGTACACGATACAAAGGGACATCCAGAGTAGGAAAAATGAATATGCGACTCACCGCTAGCCTCTGAAAATACAAAAGTAGACGCGCATATACACAGAGGCAAATCCCCCACCAAAATAAGTTTGTACGGTCCCTGAAGTGAACGAATTGCGTGGCACCCCAAAATTCGCAGTATTCCAGCCGCCCGTCTCCTCCCCTTCACACGAACAGTCAGAGTTGCTTCTATGCGTACTTATGTATCCCCGATTCTGGCGTGCTCAATGCCAGCATTCAACGCGTGTCACGTAAATTATGCGCTGAGGGCCTTTCCTCAGATTTCACGTGTCCGCGCACATTTTTTACACGCAAAGTCCTGTCACTCTGTTTCCAGCTGCCCTCAGATTAATGCACAGAAGAGCCACACTCCTGACTGCGTGCCATTTTACCTGCCTCCTACCGCCCTGAGCTGCCTCCTACCTACCCATCTGCTGCTGCCGGTCCAGTGTGTGTGCATGCTACCCACCTGCACTGCATTTGGTGTGCCTGCTGTCCAGCCATTGCCAGTGCTCCTGTTCTTGGCCCTGTGACCACCTCATCTGCTTCATCGGGCTCCCACCGTGCCATACCACCACCAGCACTCCACAGCCCAGGACCACCTTGCCCAGCCACACCTGCCCCAGGGGTTGCCATGTCTATACTGTCATCTTCAGACCAGAGCGGCAACCCCATGGCAGCGAGGCAGAGGGCTGTCAACTTAACTGCCAGGGAAGTTGACATCCTGGTGGAGAAGGTTCTGGAGAATTATGATACCCTCTTCAACCCAGTGATGCAACGCGGCAAGGAAGGACGTCAGCAGATCTGGGATGGGATAATGGATGCCATCAACATGGAGGGGGTGGCATCCCGGACCTTCAAGAAGGTGCACGAGCGCTGGGAGGACCTGAAATCCAGGACCCACAGCAAGACCCTGTGCTACATCCAGGCCGGTGCCACCACAGATCCATCTGATGAAGAGGGCGGAAGCAGTGCTGTGGAGCATGGAAGCAGGGATGCCTCCACCTGGCAGAGGCACAAGGCCCAGCCACGCCCCCATGAAAGCACTTCTTCAGGGAGCGATGTGGCTGTGGCTGCGCCGGTGACATCGGGCAATGCTGCTGGGGGTAAGTTCAAGAAGATGTGGACTCCACAGCAGCAGGGGGGGGCAGGTGATGCTACACCGGGGCCATCCAGGTTGGCAGGCGGGAGAGGGAGGAGGTGGCCGTTGCAACTCAGCCATTGGAGTAATGCTGGGTAATGCTGCTGGGGGTAAGTTCAAGAAGGTCAAGGTGGGAGTGGACTCCACAGCAGCAGGGGGGACAGGTGATGCCACACCGGGGCCATCCATGGCAGAAGACGCCCCAGAGTCATCCAGGTTGGCGGGGGGAGAGGGAGGAGGTGGCCGTTGCAGCCCAGCCATTGGGATCAGGTGGGGGTGTTGAGGTGGGCGTGCCAACTGCATTCCTGTCCCAGGGGCATGAGGCTGTGCAGGCCACTGTGGAGATGCCTGTGCAAATTCTAGTCCCTGGGCCATCTGATGCAGCTGTATGCGCCTGCTGGGATGCATCCCCCAAGACCCACCACCGGGTGTCGGCTGTGTCCCCCCAGACCAACACCCCCTTACCATCTGGTGTTGCCACCCAGGACTATGTGCTACCCCTGCAGGCCGGGGTGGCGAGGCATACAGCCGTCATCCTTGATGATGTGCAGGCTACACTTCATCACAGTGAGGTTTGCCGCCTTATCACCTAGCTTGCAACATGCCTGTTCCATGTTTTGCTCCATGGGCTGTTCACTGATGCGATCCCCTCCTAGTCTTCCTCCTCTGTGCGCCAGTCATCCTCCGGGGTGCCTTCCGGCCCAGATACCACCAGGGCCCCCTGTGCACCAGTCCCACCGACATTGCCCAGTCTGATGAAGCCAACATCCCTGCCCGAGTTAGGAGTCCAAGGTCAATCAGCTGAGGTGGTCACTGTGCCTACACAGGCACCGACAGGGTCACCGGCAATGGAGGGACAGCAGGCACCCAGAAGCAGGGCATGGGCCGGATGCCCCCAGGTATCGTCATCAGCCCAGAGGGCATACACACAAAGCAAGCACCAGGCACTGTCGCAGCAGCTGGCAACAGGGAGAAGGCTACAATTCTCAGGGCACAACATCCAAAGGGGGCAGATGCGCAGTGTGAGGCGGGAGGCACATGTGGACCTGAGGGACAGGATGTCTTCTGTGTTCCAGAGATATGGGCAGCAGATCGGAAGCAGAGAGGCAGCGGGCTCAGGAAGCGAGGATTGTGTTGTCAGGGCTGGGATTGTGCTGCGCCGGGCAAGGAGGCAGGCTGCCATCCTGGAGGCCACTTGCAGGGAAGCCAAGGTGATAGAGACACAGATGCTGAAGACCCTGCAAGCCCACCAGGCAAGAACGGAGACCCACCTGAGGAGTGAGGACGAGAGCCTGAGTGACATTGTCAAGGAGAATTTGGACTAGCCTGCTGCCTGTGTACATAGTTACTTAGGTGTAGGTTTACTTTCTTTATTTATTATTTTACCCAGACTTTTCAGACATTCCTTCCCCGTTTTTGTTGTTTATCTTCATTCAAAGTTTTTTTTGTACATATTTCTTCAATATACATAATTCTGTTTGTCAAATTCCACACTTTGTGCAGTTCATTTGTGTGTCGGCCTGTTTGCTAGTTCTAATTTCCGCCAGTGCATCTCTACATTGCAAGTCATGTGTCTTGTTGCGTGCATGCTTGTGTATTGTTGTTGCAGGGATGGTTGTGGATGGGAGGATGCACATGTGCCTGACATGTGGTGGTGTGTCCATCAGACGAATGGGTGTGCACTGTATATTTGGATTTGCATTTACCTGTGCTGCATCACTCTGTGTTTGGCATCAGTGTGGTTGGGGTGGAGGAAGGTGGGCTCACTGTGGGAGTGTTCCATGGTAACGTTCATAGCACATTACTTTGTTATTGCTGTGTAAAACACATGTCGTGCATACACCTTCACCAGCATGGGCAGTCACACAATGCCTTTTCTCATGTGTTGGTCAACCTCTACCACTGAAATGCAGTAGTGGCACATATTTGAACTTAGTGGCTGCACAATTCACCAGTCTCTGTGAGTCATGCTCTCTCGGACTGCCCTACCATCACCCATGCATGGACCTGTCATGTGATAGTTCCCTGACAGGTATTTTGACACCAAGCTCACTCATGCTCAGGCTGTGAAATGCCTGGCCATTGTTTGTGGATCTTGCAACAACTTTTGGTATGTTTGTTTCTGTCGTGGACACATATTCTGTCACTGTGCTTTGATGCCTTGGCAGCATGCACATGTTTCTGCACTCGCTTATCACATGTGTATGTTGGGGGATGATTAAGGCCTGGAAGGGTGTGTGAGCATCATAAATGCTGTGATATCCGTATATAAATGTATTTCATCCATGATACCCATGTATAAATGTGCCAAATGCTATATATCACTATCCCACTTGTAACCCCTGTAACTAAGCTCCCCTCAAGTAACAGCGCCACGATGCCTATGGGCTGTTTTGTGCGCTATACAAATGTAAAAAATAAAATAAAATAAATGAGCAGATGCTCCACTCATGGATGGACCTCTGGTGATTACAGTTGTTCGGATTTGCGGAATACATGTTGATGTTGCAATTCATGGTGCTGTCACACCACGGAAGTTCATGTGAGCAACAGACATGCATTGCAGTGGTAATGTATCAGACTGTCAGGGTGCTGCCTGTGGGTGGTGTCCCATCTAGAGGGAGCTGCCTGTTGATGGTGTCACAGGTGAGGGGGCCTGGAGGTGGTGTCCCGTCTGGAGGGTCTGCCTGTGGGAGTTGTCCAGTCTGGAGGGGGCTGCCTGTGGGGGGTATCACAGGTGAGGGGGCCTGGTGGGTGGTATCCAGTCTGGAGGGGACTGCCTGTGCGTGATGTCACAGGTAAGGGGACTCAGGGTGGTGTTCAGTCTGGAGGGGGCTGTCTGTGGGGGTGTTCCATATGGAGGGGGCTGCCTGTGGGTGGTGTCACAGGTGAGAGGGGATGGAGGCTAGTGTCCCATCTGGAGGGGGCTGCCTGTGGGTGGTGTCCAGTCTGGAGGGGGCTGCATGTGGTTGGTGTCACAGGTGAGGGGGTTTGTGGGGTGGAGTCCCATCTGGAGGGGGCTGCCTGTGGGGGGTGTCCGGTTTGGAATGGGCTGCCTGTGGGTGGTGTCACAGGTGAGGGGGGCTGGAGGTGGTATGTGGACTACAGTGGTTCATGTGCAGTAGGGGGTATGTGGACAAGAGGGGTGACGAGAGTTGAGGGTGGAACTCACGTTTTTGGAAGGGGTGTAGCCTACTGTCATACCTCCTGCCCCTCATGTCCCCAGCCCTCCAAGATGTCAGGCTGGAGCCAGGCCACAATCACCTACATGGTCCTCAAGGGCCTCTCCATCCCTCCAAAGACCCACTTGGAGTCAGACTTGGCGCTTGTGGCACCAGACTCACTCAGTCAAGCACACAGAGACAATAGGGAAGTAAACTCTACCAATCCTGTGTTTCAGGCCCAGTCTCCAGTCAAGTAGACTCCAGGGAAGGGTTCGAGGTCGTAAGAGGTCAGAACAGGTTGAGTGACGTCCCCGTGGATACCAGGTGAGCGTTATAGAACACAAAGCCTCACATCAAAATCCACCTGGGCGTCATGGAAACGTCAGAAACCGACCAGTTAGCCCACATGTTGGGGCAGCTACGTTCCAAAGTACATGCAGCCAGGCAAGAGACCAACACCCTGAGGAGAGAGCTGATAGTAGCCAAAAAACGCACTGATGATTTAAGCCGGCAACTTCTCCAGTCACAAGCAGGTCATGCACCATTGCCGGGAAGCGTGCCCTCGATGCCAGCACCATCAGCCAATCCCGTTCAGATAACCCTTCCTGGGGCAGCTCCCTTGGCCCCGCCCGAACGATTTATGGGGGATCCCAAGAGGTTTGCAACGTTCATGAACCAGTGCCGCCTACAATTCCTTTGTAGACCAGGGGCCTTTCCGAATGACCAATCACAGGACGCTTTTGTGCTATCCTACCTGAGTGGTAGACCGCGGACTGGTCTGTACCCTTTGTGGCCCAAGACGATCCTTTGCTGCATGACTTCAGGGGCTTTCAGCAGGAGATGGAAAAGCTGTTCGCCCATCGTACTCATGGGCGGCATTAGACAACAAACTTCTGTCCCTACGCCATGGGAATCAAGACCTACCACGTTCAATAGACTCGTAGTTGAAGCAGAATGGCCAGTGGCGAAGAGAACCACGTTATTTCATCAGGAGTTGCGGGGGGAGCTCAAGGATGTTCTCGCACAAGTAGTGAACACCCCAAAAGACTGCTCAGAATTCATTGACCTTGTTGTTCAACTGGATCATAGGTTGCAGGACTGAAGAGCAGATCGAACCAGACCGGACCCTCGCCCTATGTATGTGCGTTCAAAGGACAATATTGCCCGCACAACGGAAGGTTCAGGAGAACCAATGGAAATCGGGGGGTTCAGATCCCCCTTGACTAAAGCGGAAAGGAATAAAAGGAGACAGCAGCAGTTATGTCTGTACTGTGGAAGGTCAGGTCAATTCCTTAAGGAGTGCCCTGTGAAGCCACCGAGGAGGACAGTAGGGGCCACGGACAAGGAAGATACCATCAAGGAATCAGAAAACTCCCCACCCCGGCAAGTGTAGGGGTCCACTTGTCGAGCAAAGAAAGTGAACTACAGACCTCCCATTTTGCACTATCTGTGGTCTTGATCAATCACCAACAACCATCTTGGATGCACGCAGTAAGAACATACATTGACAGTGGAGCCGTTGGGAATTACATCGACCAGGATCTTGCGGCAAAGATGGGGCTTCCGTTACGCCCTAAATCAACCACCGACACTGTTACCACTGTCGACGGCACGGAAATAGCTTCTGGTCCAGTATCCCAATGCACTGCAGATTTAACCCTTCTGTGCCAGGATGGACACCAAGAATCTATCGTTTTCAACCTCATTAAGGCACCACAGTTCCGGTTGATTTTGGCAATGTCATGGTTGGTAGCTCTCAATCCTCAAATTGATTGGCGAGCAAAAGAATTGGCCTTTCCCAACACTTGCGCCCACACATGTTATCGCCAAGAGAAACAACCAATAGACACCAGAACCTCCACGCTTACGACTGTGCCAATCGGCACCCTACCAAGTGAATACCAGGACTTTCAAGATGTCTTTCAGAAAGAACAGGCTAATACCCTGCCACCGCATAGACCATACAATTGCCAAATCGACCTGATACCCGGCGCACAAATCCCTTGTGGGTGAATTTACGCACTCACGGAACCAGAAAACCAGCACCCGAAGGCCTATCTTGACCAATACCTGGCCAACGGGTTCATCCGTCACTCGAAGTCTCCAGCAGCCAGTCCTCTATTCTTCGTACCGAAAAAGGAGGGGAACTTGAGAACGTGCATTGACTATCGCGCACTGAACCAGATTACCGTAAAAAATCGCTACCCTCTGCCACTGATCCCTGAATTGCTTGATCAAGTCAAAGATGCCCAAATCTACACAAAACTAGACCTGAGGGAGGCATATCACCTTGTTCGCATAAAACAGGGGGACGAATGGAAAACCGCTTTTCGCACCAAATACGGCTTGTACGAATATCAAGTAATGCCCTCTGGCCTTTGCAACGCGCCTGCAGCATTTCAATACTTCATGAACGATGTCCTACGGGAATTGATTGATGTCTGTGCTCTAGTGTACATCGACAATATTCTAGTATATTCCGCATCTAAGCAGGACCACTTTGGAGAAACTCTGTCAACACCAGCTCTATGCCAAACTCGAAAAGTGCTCATTCCACGTCTCTGAGGTGGAATTCCTGGGCTTTATTCTCAGCCCGAATGGAATCCGAATGGATGTACACAAGGTAGATGCTATCCTGAACTGGCCATTCCCAAATTCATTCAAGGGAGTTCTAAGTATGCTGGGTTTTGCAAACTTCTACTGCCGGTTCATCCCAGGATTTTCGCAAATCGTGCATCCCATCACGTCATTGCTAAGGAAAAGCAACAAAAGGTTCCAGTGGACAACAGAAGCCGAGGAAGCTTTCCAGGAACTCAAAGCAAGATTCACATCTGCCCCAATCTTACGCCACCCTCGCCCTGATCTCCCATACCTGGTGGAAACGGACACCTCAAGCATGGCTATGGGAGCCGTCCTCTCACAAAAGGAACCCGAAACGGCCCAGTTACACCCTCTTGCCTTCTGGTCACGTAAATTCACACCCCCTGAACTCAATTACGCTATCACAGACAAAGAACTCCTGGCCATTAGGTCAGCCTTTAAGGCATGGCGGCACTACCTCTTGGGCGCCAGACACACAATCACCGTAATAACTGACCACCGGAACCTCCAGTACCTAAAATAGGCAAAGGCCCAATCCTCACGACAACTACGTTGGGCTCTTTTTTTTGCTGAATATGACTACGTGATTACATTTCGACCAGGGGTGAAAAACGGGAAGGCTGATGCCCTTTCCCGTATGGGGGTGGAAGAGCAAGGGTATCAGACCCCTGACCCAATAGCAATCATCCCGAGTGACAAGCTCCTAGGAATCACAGCAACCATAACTCAGAAAGAATTACATGAAGAAATCCAAAACCTGATGAGTCCGGAGCAATTACAAGCGTGGAGTGCACAAGGAGAACATTACATGATAAAAGATCAGTTGCACTACTTCAGGAATAGTTTATTCTTACCAAACCAAGATCTACAAGAACAAGTCATATCCGGTTACCATGATTCCTTGATCGAGGGCCACCACAGAATCGCTAAAACCCTAGCCAAGGTAAAACTAAATTATTGGTGGCCCACGTGGCGTAAAGACATTATCCAATTCATCCTATCTTGTGGAGAGTGTACTCAAAACAAGTCATCCAAGCAGAAACCGTCTGGGCTATTACAACCATTGGAAATCCCACCAGCACCCTAGCAAACATTGTCCCTCGATTTTATTACTGACTTACTACCCAGTCAAGGGTTTAACACTATTCTTGTGGTTGTGGACCTATTTTCAAAAATGGCACATTTCATTCCTCTTAAGGGGCTCCCAAATGCTTCCAATCTGGCAAAGTTATTTCTTGAAGGCATCGTACGGCTCCATGGGTTTCCTTCAGTTTTAGTCTCAGACCGAGGTACTCAATTCGTATCTAACTTCTGGAGAAAATGCTGCTCTATGGCCCAGATCGACATCCGGCCATTCACCAGTCACCATCCCCAAACGGATGGTCAAACTGAGAGGACAAATCAGACGCTCGAGCAGTATCTGCGTTGCATGTTTCACCAAGCTGAAGGAAGCTGGTTCTACCTATTATGGATAGCTGAATATGCTTATAATAATTCCCTACACACCAGCACTGAGCAGACACCCTTTTATACCATGTATGGCAGGCACCCACGTACTTCTGAGTTGGACATTCCTACAACCCTGGAAATACCAGCAGTCACAACCTCACACACGACCATTTCTCAAACCTTTAAAAGGGCAGCTGAACACCTACTTCAAGCTAAGAATCGCCAAAAGAAGTTTGCTGATCAACACCGAGCAAAGGCCCCCAACTACCAAGTGGGAGACAAAGGGCCTCATTAAGAGTCCGGCGGTAACCGTGGTGGTAAAACCACCTGGTTACCGCCGGACTCGTTTTACCATTCCGCCTCCGTGACTCCCGGAATTACCAGGGCATTACAGCCCTGGTGTCCCGGGAATTCCGGAGGCGGAATTCGGTAAAACCCCATTCCCATTGAGTCCTATGGACTCAATGGGAATGGGGAAGTGGAAACACCGGCACCATCTCGTGATGGTGATGGTGTTTCCACGTCCGCCTGCAGGCGGGAGGTGTTCAACCCGCCAGGTCAGACCTGGCGGGAAGATCACCTCTCGCCTGCAGGACTCGGGATCGGGCGGTCCGGAATTAACAGTGGCGGCGGGTTTACCGCAACTGTTAATTCCGGACCGCCCGACCTGTAATGAGGCCCAAAGTCTGGCTGGCGTCTAAACAGGTGTCCATTAAAGGAACCCGAACTTTCCGTCCAAGATACCTGGGTCCATTCACCGTCACCTCCGTGATAAATCCTGTGATGGTCAGACTAGCTTTGCAGTCAAACATGCAGATTCATCCTGTGTTCCACGTGTCTCTCCTTAAATCTGTTCGACCTGGGTAGCAACGCCACCGCAGCCAGTAGTAGTCGCCGGGGAGCCAGAATTCGAAGTCAAGGACATCCTGGATTCAAAGTACGTCAGATCCAAATTATACTACTTAGTAGACTGGAAGGGGTATGGTCTGCAAGACAGGACATGGGAGCCTTGTGAGTACATCCATGCACCTCGCTTGCTTAGGCGATTTCATCAAAACCATCCAAACAAACAACGACCAGACAGAAGAGTCACCTTGAGAGGGGCCTTGGGGGGGAGTTCTGTCATGATTCCTGCCCCTCATGTCCCCAGCCCTCCAAGATGTCAGGCTGGAGCCAGGCCACGATCACCTACATGGCCCTCAAGGGCATCTCCATCCCTCCAAAGACCCACTTAGAGTCAGACTTGGCACTGGTGACACCAGACTCACTCACTCCCATAGGATAACATTGGGGATTGGACTTGTAGTGCATTGATGGGGACAAGATGGATGCCGGCACATATTTCGGTTCCCAGAACTGCATGTGCAGTGTAGTCTTTTGGGTGTGGTTCAGCCCAGAGACACCTGGGATACCCAGAGACTATTTAAGCCACGGCCAGGCTGAGAAACATGCTTTGTGTTTTCTGCACCTGCAACGTGACACTCACCGTGTTCGGATCGGTCTCCAGTAGGCCTGCATCTTTCTTCTGCGCTCAGCTCCTGCAAGAACAAGAACACCGTTAGGAACAGCCTTACCTTGCAGCGCTTCTGCCCATCATTCATCGCTCCTTCTGTTCTGCGGGCATCTTCGGCGGTGTCATTCCCATCCCGGCACGCCGCTTCCTAAGGAAAAGGGAAAAGAACAGAAAAAGGCATTAGTAAGCATTCATCAAATCTTTGCTTATTTTTAAAGACTGTACAAGCTTCAAACGCTTACCTGAATCCCAGCCGCTCTGGGGGAACTCTGTCTCCGGAACTTCTCATCCATCTGCAAGAGGAAAAAGACACTCCAGGTTAGCGTGGAAACATATAGAGGCGCCGCATACCGCGCTTACTCACCGCATTTCTTATTCATAACCGGCATCCATGCTGAAACGTCCATGCCCCTACACCTACACTTATGAGGGGCATGCGATTTTGCTGGGGTGCGGCCTGGGCCTGCAAGGGAAGGCACGCGTTTTCTCTGGGGTGTAGCCTGCGATTGTGAGAGAGGGCATGCGTTTTCTCTGGGGTGCAGCCTGGGATTGCGAGGTGAGGCACACGATTTTGCTGGGGTAAAGGCTGGAGTTGCGAGGGAGGCACACATTTTCTATGGGGTGCTGCCTGGGATTGCGAGGTAAGGTGTGTGATTTTGCTGGGGTACTGGATGCTGAGCCTGGGGTGGCGCTGCGGCTTGTGGCATGTTAGTCCTTTGGCTTGCTTTTTGGTGTGCATGGCGGTGTGTTGTAGGCGTTCCTCACGCAGCTTGTTGTGGCTTGTGTGATGGCTTGTAATGCGTCTTGGAATCCATGAATACGTGTGGCGCGCAATATTATTTCTGTGCCACGGCTCGTGCAGTGTCCTTCTCGGGGCACAACCCTTGCACCCCTTCAGCGCCGGATTCCATGAATCAGGCCCTATGTGTACATTCCAATGTGAGAACCACTGCCTCATCCCCTAGTATCTCCTGGAACAAAGCTCCATATTTTTCCAGGTCTTGGTCTTGGACGTCTCTCGGAACTCTTCTGATGAGCACATTGTTCCTCCAGTTATGATCTTCAGCATCCTCCTGCTTTTCTTCCGCTGTACATTGGTAGGATTCCAATGCCGCCACTCTTCATTCGAGCTGGTCATGCGAGTGTGTTTGTTCACAGAAGGCAGATTACAAGTCCTCTAGTTTAGACTCATTCTGCTGTACGGTGCGTTACAGTTCTTAAAAGGAGCACTTCAAATATTTTGCTGTTGTTGCCATCTCCTTTTGCAGGGACTGAAATAGGCGCAAAATGTCACCTTTAGTGGCAGGCTCGGCATCATCTTTTAATGCTGGTGACAGCTCTGGTGGTGGCTTCGGATGTTGGAGCATGCCTCTAATGGAAGCCCCTTATTTTTCTTTAACTTTTCCTGACTATATCCTGCCCATAGATGAGTTCTTCTAGTAAGGGACGTAGATAGCACTGCCAGGGTGGGTAGAGTGGAAACGTTTCTCAGTCGCTTTTAGATCCAATTAGGCAGTTCCTGAGGACCTTCAACAGAGAGAGGCTCTTTAAGTAACTTTGGGTGCAATTGGGCCGAGTTGTCTTTGTCTTTTTGGGCGAATATTGCTCCTAACCCCACCGGGCTTGCATCCACTGTCAATTCCAAAACGCGAACTGCGTTGAAATAGGCAATTTTCTCTGCTTATGCAACGCGACTGCAGATGATTGTGAAAGCTTGTTGACATTCCTCCAACCAGTTTAACGTTGCATGCTGTTTAATAAGTGCTTGCAGTGGTTCACTAATGGTGGCAAAGTCCTTTATGTACCAGGTGCAATAACGTGCAAGCCGTAGAAACGATCGCAGCTAAGAGACACTTGATGGTGGTGGGGTCTCACTGAGCGCCATTACCTTATCGGGATTACGGTCATGCCGCTCTCAGAAAAAATGTGTCCAAAGAAACTGAGTGTTCTTTTCCGGAACTCACATTTCTCCTTGTTTAAGGTGAGGTTGGCCGCTTTGAGAGACATGCACACCCTTGATAAAGTGTCATCATGATTTTCCACATCCGTGCCAAATACTAGAATGTCATTGCTGTAGTTTTTACAATTCAGGATGTGTTTAATTACGTTGTGTATCTCTACTTGAAATATATCGGCCACGGATGACACTCCGAAACTTAGCCTCTTATATGTACAGACCTAAGTGCATCACGAAGGTCATGATGTTCCAGCTCACTGGGCTTAATACCAGTTGATGGTACCCTTTTTGTGAGTCTAGTTTGGAGAACACCTTGGCCCAGTTGAGGAGGTGTATCATATTTATAATGCGTGGGGCCAGGTGTCGAACTCTTTTGTTGGCCTGATTGGGTCCCCTCATGTCCACGCAAAGGCGAATGGCATCCGACCCCTTCTTAGGGACAGGAACAATGGGGGATACCCACATCGTAGGCCCGGTTGCGGGCTCAATGATATCTTGTTCAAGCAATTTATGGAGTTCCTCTTCTACTTTCTGTTGAATGTTGACAGGGTTTACTCTGTAATGTTGCACCACTGGCGGGATGTCCTCATCTATGTGCAGTTTGACCTGCCGGTTGCATAGTTTTCCTATTCCTTTGAACAATGTTGGATACAGTCGCCTGACCATGTCTACAGGGTATACATACTTATGGACCATCAGTTTGTACAGGACATGAATGAGACCCATAACTACTACTGTTCAAAAACTCAAGATGCATCTGCTTTCGATAGTGGTGGAGATCAAATGGATGGGAATTCTCTTTTCCTGCGCTTTGTACCTGCATTTGGCTTCAAATTGTCCGAGGCATTTCATAGGAGTCTTGGCTCCATATGGATATATGCCCACACTGGCAGGTTTGAGTCTGGGCGCCAGCTGCAATTCCTTGTAGACTTGTTCACTTATAACATTTACTGTGTCACCAGAGTCTATGAGGAACTTGGTTGGCCTCTCATTCAAACCCATCATTAGTGTGGAACTGTGTTCAGTCGCAGTGTTATATACTAGTGCATGCAGGTATCCTTTTTTTCTTTGTTCTCCTTCAGAAGAGCTCAGTTCGGTCTCTGACAGGGATTGTTCTACCAGGTACCGGATGTGTCGCCAGGCTGCCCAAGTCTGGTTCTGGTTGCGCTTGCACCATATGGTACCTCCTTCTGTCCCTCCGCTCTCTTATAGGTTTCTTATTGCTGGATTCTTGGTCACGTTTCCCTCCTTCCTTCCGTCTCCCATGTATCTGAGCTGCCATTTGGGATGCTTGCGTCGCTTTCATGTTACACCTTGTTTTGTGTCTGCCAATTGCTCCTCTTCCTCCATCTCTCCCCACTCCCCGGTATTTGCGACATTACGACTGGAAGTGTGCTTCTTCGCCACACGCGGAGCAGCGATCACCAATTGCGTATCACACCCCTTCATGAGGATATTCATAACCGTACTTGTAGCAGAATTGTTCCCTTTGAGCCCTGTGCTCGTTTTGCAACTGTGAATTGTTTGCGTGTGCGTCCTCGATCTCTTTTGGGTATTATAACTCTCTAACTGCGTGTCCGCGGCCAGTTCTGCCTTGGCCAACATCAGGATTTCATCCAGCGTCTAGGACCTCTGCAGCAACTTTTGCTGAAATGCTTGAGACTCACACCCTGCTATAATTTGCGATCTTCGCGCCTCAGTGTTCGAGTAATTTGCAAAGTCACAATGTTTCATTTTGATATGTAACATCATGACAAAGGCATCCATAGTTTCTCCTTTAGCATGTTTAGTGCTGTGAAACAAATGTCTTTCATAATCTACATTCATGTGTGGCGTAAAATTTGCAGCTAGCGCCTCCTTCAGCTCTTGTCTGGTATCAATGGAATCAGCTGACAATTTGTCTACGATGTCCCTTGTGGCGGGTCCCACCGCCAATTTTAACAGGCATTGTTGCCGGGCATCTTCCATGGGCCCTGTGGCCCCAATGTACATGTCAAAATCCCTAGTCCAACTCGCCCATCTTGGCCCCATATTACTGGTGTCAGACATGTTTTTTTCTTTTTTATTTATTTATTTGCATTTTTAGTTTACATTAAACTTTTAGCAAATCCCAGCAAAATCAAATCTCCAATAATAGATGCTTGAGTCTTATACCACTAAACATCTTGTTTAGTGGACATGATTTGAAGACGGTTCTCCAAAACATTTCTGAAAAAACAAGCCCTCGCAATTGTCACAGAAGTTTGCTCTCCACTCAACAACAATTTCCACCATGCTTCCACTGTTAATGTTATACATTTTTCCAAAAAGTGACCAAAGTAACGGGTCATTTCCTGGGTAAGGCGGAGCAGTTCGTAAACAGATGATCAACAGCTTCTTTCACGTCAGCTAGTTCGCAGAATCTACAAAAAGAATGATTAGTAGACGGATCGAGTGAAGTCGGAACGGACCGAGTAGACGGAACGGACCGAGTGGACGGATCGGACGGAGTGGACGGCACGGACGGAGTAGACCGCAAGGACGGAGTACATGAAATGGATGGAGTGCATGGAATGGATGGAGTACATGGAATGGATGGAGTGCTTGGAATGGATGGAGTGCATGATATGGATGGAGTGCATGGAGTGGATGGAGTGCATGGAATGGATGGAGTGCATGGAATGGATAGGGTGCATGGAATGATAGAGTGCATGGAATGGATGGAATGGATACAGTGCTTGAATGGATGGAGTAGATGCAACGGATGGAGTGCATGAAATGGAATGAGTGCATGGAATGATCAAATGCTTGGAACGATCGGAACGGATGAAGTGCATATAGCGGATGGAGCCAATGTAGTGGAATAGCGTGCGACGGATGGACTGCGTGGGACATATGGAGTGCGTGGGACAGATGGAGTTCGGATGCTCACTAAGATCTCAAGCACCTTACTGAAAACCACCATATCTCATCACCACGCTTACTCTCCCCTATACACCACCACTCAACTAGAACACAGCGATACTGTGACACATTCAGTATAGCTGTGCTCATAGTAACACCCCCACATACTCCTCATCATCCTGTTTAAACACAGCTGGCTCATGACACCTGTTAGCCTATGCGTCTCCTCAGGCCTAACTCAGCCAGAAATCTGTCTGGGTATCAACCCACCAGAATGAACACATATTCCTGATCTCCCAACCACCACACCTACCGCTATGAAGCAGCTATCATGCAATTGCCACACCAGCTGCACACATATCCGGTGCACCCACGCACCTTATGACTCTCTCTCTCTCTCTCTACTCACTAGAACTACGGTTCCAGAGGGTGTTCAACCTACCAGCGCCTTGAGATCATACCAATGATACATAAGGCGCTATATAAATGCAAAGTTACATAACATAACATAACATTAAAGGCATGGTCTAGTAAAAAATGTTATTGTCCCTACGGGTCGACCATGTTTTTTTAAGCCTAAGTGGCTCGATTTTAGAAAACTTTCCTATGGACCTTACCCGAGTTTTCGTCCATTAAATGCACGCGAAAACAAGCACCAGGGAGCCGCCATTTTCTGATAATCCTATCTTTTCCCCCATCGCCCTGGCTGACCTGCTTTTGCGGCACTAAATCAAATCCCCCGCCCCTGAGCCTGACATTATCAAAACATTCATATTCCCCGCCTCTCTCCGTGACGTTACTGTGCTGCGTAGGCAAACGCGCCCAGTCGTCTTCTATGCGACTCCACACAGAACCCGGAAACCAACACAGACCATCTCACAACACAGCGCGCCACAATTCGCAATATGAAACTGTACTTTAAAATCAAACAGCAACACGGTACATTTGGTAAAGTACATTTATTTTACATTAAATGTTTAGAGAATATTCAGCAATTGCCATATGAACTCCGAAAGCCATTTATTTTCTTTTATCTGTATCCGCCATGGAACACAGGGTGTTGCTTTTCGTTAAAAGAAGCACTTTGGAAGCACGGTGAACCGCAAGGCTGTTCCATCAACTAGGCACTAGTCCATCGTAAAGGTTGATATGTTGCTTCTAGCCACTAGTACAGCGTAAGGGCATGTGGGCCCTTGGCGATCGTCCCATAAAATTGTCAGTGTGCTCCAGTTGTTCACACGAAGCTGCAGGTGTCTACTGTAAAAGCCATCTGCTGGTGTCTCAAACCGATGGCAGTAGCAGAAGGGGAGCAAATACCTGTTATGAAAACAAAAAAATTATAATTAGTCTCGCCAGCCGATCTTCATTAATATTACTTATTTTATTTATTACAGCCGATCAGAAACTATTTGCTTGCAAGGATAGTTCAATGGAGTATGTTCGGCTCTAAAATCAATGCGAAAAGTAACAAAATAAATCGAGGCCAACACACAATGATAAACGACAGTTAGTCTACATGCGTGAGGAATGATAAGATATATGATATGGCATTTGTAACATGCCTATACTCAAGTGTTTCTAGGCGCGACGAGGCAGGTGGGGAACAAGGGCAGACAGACAACGATCCTACTAGGCCAGGTGTCTTTCTGATCGCGCATGGGGAAGGGGCTGTACATGATTAGTTGAATACAAATTAAATAATAGGGCCAGCTGGTGGCAAGTGCAAGGTAAAGGCCGGGAGAAGGGGCTGAAGGATACAGAGACAGTCCGTAATGCAGGTAGGCAGTGCAGGGAAAAGTGGCTGGGCCAAGGACCGAGATCGGTGAGACCAGTGGACCTGCATGCCCATGTGCCCACTACGAACACATTTTACTTGCTTTTCCTAGCTCTTCATTCATTCATTTATTCATGCATCCATTCATTAAATCTTCATTCCGGTATAAAAGCGTGTAAAGATTTACTTACATTATATTTGAAATTTCCATTGTGTCTCTTCGTAATGCAGTCTGTAAAACAGACCGTGCTCTTGACAACGATTTTTCGTATACTGAACTAAAATGAAACTCGGTCTAGTTTCTGAATTTTCTGCCTTATCGTCTCTTACGTTATTTCGGCATGGTCCCTGTCTCAAGGTCAAAAAACAATAGACCCTTATACTTCCAGTGCGACTTGTGGGCCTCAACTGGGCGCGAGCTGAAAATCAAAGCCGCTGTCCTTCGCATTCTTTATTTGCAACATCACGTAGTATAGGCATCTGTGAGCACTTGAAGTTTAGAATCCGTCTATGTAGTGCGCCTCAATGTGCAAATGCGAACTGGCTTCTCTCCCAAATGCCACGGCCCGCTGGCTGGCGCGTTCTAAGTGCCCCAATTGTGCCCCCGTTGTCTGCGAGCTTTGCAGCCCAAATTGAGACATTTAATTTTTGGCGGAAGGGCAGGGAAAGTATAAAGTACCACAGGAGTTGAGTTAAAAGTGAGATTTATTGTTTGTTTGTTTGTTTTATTATTTGCAATACGCAAGCCTCCCCTCCGTTAACAGTGCGCAGCATTTACATTTACATGAGATGAGACATGAGAAAATATATACATACACATATATGAGGTGAATAGAGAGAATTCAAAGATGACACCCAGCTTGTTCGCCACCCATGATGGTGAAGGTAGGGGTTAGGTTTACAGGTACACTGTACAATAACATTTATTTACAAAAAGACAATTGTATTGCAATTATTTAAACCGGGATTTGTACTTCACAATCAGCTGTGCTTCGGGTGGGCATGGCACAGTCGCAATCTTCGGTGGCAATGGATCACTGCTCTGCACAGAAACGTCCAAAATTCCATATCTGTGCTTCTCTAACACAGCAACAATAAGGCCTTTCACAAAGTCGAACTGCATTTCATCATAGACTGGTTTGATCACCCATTGCTTACTTAGTTTTGAAAACACCTTAGTGTAGCGAGGCATCCTTACTTTAACCCTAGTCCTAGATTGTTCAGGTCCGACATTGCTGTTATGGGCCAAGACCGCTAGTAGAGTGCCATGTTTCATGCCCCGAAAGCTAAAATGCAAGCGCTTTGGCCTGTACTTTAGGCACATATTGTGGAACACCTCCAAATCTCCTGTGTGACAGAATTCTGTCAGTCCTCTCAAATCTCTTGATAGAGTTTTGTCGAAAGCAATCTTCTCAATGGCTTTGTGTGTCGGTGAAGATGGAATCAACCACTTCTTCTTCCGTGCCTCCTCTGGGGACAAAGGGCCATGTTCACATTGGTGGAAATGTTGATTTGCTGTCCAGCGGTGAACGTTGGTACAGTGGTGCATCAGTGACCACCATTTTTCAAGTAGTATTTCCACTGACCCTTCACAAGTTTTTGAGCTCCACCAAAGATGGTTGGTGATAGAATGGGACCACTGCAAAATACTTTCAAAACCTTTTTTTTTCCCTGCAGCCGAGATTTTCTTATCGATTGATTTAGCAAGATGCCATACGTCAAATTGATGTTTAATATGTGGGAACTGCTCTCTCATTGTCTTGGCAATTGAAACGTGTCTATCCGTGGCTATGAGGTCGATGTGCATTCCCCCTGATTGTAGATATTCCACTGATTTTATAAATCCTAGTTTCTCCATGGCCACTGACGATGTACATTTTGTTACCTGCACGACCACCGAACTCACAATTTTCTTACTATCCATGTCCTGAAAGTGGTAGGTGCAGTACTTGGCAGAAAATCCAGGGCTGTCGCACTGTCCATCGCCGGCTAGCCTGAATCGTTTGCCTTCGAATGTACTTGCTAGAGTCAATTGTTCAATTTTCCAAGCATCACTAATGGCCGGAAACAGATAATCACGTTGGTATATGTAGTACAGCGCTTTAGAAATGAAATGTAGTCCCACAAACTGAAAGAAAGCCTCTAACTTTCTAAAACTGGAGCCACAAAAAAGTGATGCAGCTGCACACAGTAGATTGCCTGCTGGCAGTTTCCCCAGCATCGGTTGTGCAGACCATGAGAACCTATGATTTAATTTACAGGCAGCATTTATTTTGACGTTACTGCCTTTTATTTGACGAGTCACATTAATCAATGGCTTCCCACATACTTTCCCTCTAATGGAATGCACACATTTCAGCATACTTATAATTTCCATCAAACAACTGTCGAATACAATGTATTTGCTCTTTCATTAGACTGTCATCCTGCGTCAACGTTGTTTCGGCCTGTGACGTCGTAGAGATTTCAACACATTGGAAAGTAATATCGCTGATATCAAGTTCTGATGCGTCTATGGATGCTGCGACTGGTTCATTCTCTGTCATTTCGACATCTATTACTTCAACATTGATGGGAGAACACAACAATGTCGACAGGTTTTTTGGTGTCAAATTTTTGGCGGGTGTAGATTGTGTGAATTGATCTGCAACTACTTCAGAGCTATCTTCAATACATTCAATAACATCTTCTTGTGGTGGTGCGGTCGCACTGTAGCTATGGTCCAATGCAACTTTGCTGTAGTCTCCAAACACAGTTAATTCATGTTCTAGCCATTGGACATGAGCATCTCGAGCCTGAACACGCCTCGCCTCAATTAATAGTTCCTCCATAGTGTACACGGTCTGGCAAGCCACATCTCTCATTCGCTTCACTGTCTGTGTATGTATAGTTCTGACACCCACGGGTAACTGGAGGAGAGATTGGAAAAGGGATGTTCAGTTTAAACACAAGATGGAGTGTAGTAGAATTGACTGGAAAAAAACATAAAATAGTCCCCAGCACAAACATTTTTTTTAAAGTTATGAACTGTTTGTAACTAACCTTTTTTTGTTTTTTTTTCTTTGCAACTTTTTTGACTCGACCTTCAACATCTGCACGCTGTAGCTCCGATTCGTTTCCGCATGTCCTCCCTTCCTCTTGCGCTGCAACGACTATATTTTCTGTATCCGCATAGACAGCACGGAATGAGGCTCCATCGTCTCCCTCAAACATAGTACTTTCATTACTATGTATCAAAATATTGTTAGCATAAAACACACGTGAGGACGAACACACAACAATCAAACAACAAGTATTCGGCCAGTGATGATCTATTTCGATGGAACTGTTAGTATCCATACCTCTGGCTCTGCATGGACTGCCATGAATGGTTGTATTGGAGAGCAGGCATCCGCATCTCCCTGAAACACAGTACTTGCATTAGTATGCTTTTCAATATTGGAAACACAACACAAAATTGGGGTCGACGGCACAGGTACATATAAAGAGATAACCACAAATGATGCATTGTCCAAAAGAATCAAGGAAAATCTAAATATGATCACATTTCATCGACTTATTTCTCCGATTCCTTTACATCTGCATCATCTAAATGAGATGTTGTGATTGTGGTGGAAGCTCCGTCGTCTCCCTGAAACACAGTACTTGGATTAGTATGGTATATTGGAAACATAACACACACTTGGGGTCGAACGCACAGGTACATATAAAGAGATAACCGCAAATGATGCATTGTCCAAAAGAATCAAGGAAAATCTAAATATGATCACATTTCATCGACTTATTTCTCCGATTTATTGACATCTGCATCATCTAAATTGGATGTTGTGATTGTAGTGGAAGCTTCGTCGTCTCCTGAAACACAGCACTTGCGTTAATAGGGAAGAAAGTATAGCAAATGGAATCACGTTATATGATCACGCATGATGGAGCTGTCATTATCCATACCTCGTGCTGCTGAAGAATATCTATGGATGTTGCAAATGTAGTGCGCACTTCCGAAAGCTGTTGCGCTGATTCGTATACGCATGGTCCCGCTTCCACTTCCCCTGGAATTACTCGAATGTCAGGCTCTGCATCAAGTGCAGGGGTTGACTTTCCATCAACTGCCTGAAACATAGTACTTGCATTAGTGAGGATTACAATAGTGAAAACATAACACACACCTGGGGTCGACAGCAAAGGTACATATCAACGGCTAACCACGAATGAAACATTGTGTAGAACAATCAAACGACAAGAATTCCAGCTCTGATGATGACGCTCGATGGAGCTGTCAGTACCCATACCTCCTGCTGGTGAAGAACATCTAGAAATGTTGTAGATGTGGCGGACGCTTCAGCATCTCCCTGAAAGGCAGTACTTGCATTAGTATGGATAACACTAATTATAACTGAAAACAAACACCAGTGGACGATAACTAAGGTGTATATCAATTGGAAAGCACTAACCAAACATTCGGTAAAATAATTACACGATAAAATACAACTATTACTTGACATGCATAAAACAAGTCTGTAGCGGATTAGCCTAGTAAGATTACCTGATACGTGCTAGAAGTGGTTGATAACTGCAACCACGTCAAGGATGTAGAATGTTCTTGCTTCAGATTCAAGGGATAGTCAAGAAGTTGTAAAGGTAAATTAATGATTGATAATGAAATGCCAATATTAAAAATAGCCATGCAAGGCGACAGAATACTTGAAAAATGCTCAATACAGCACAGTTCCCTGTTCCCATATATATACATTGCGTTTGTGGGTTATGAAATCGAAAAAGAATATATTGATAAATGTCATTATTCAAAAAACTATACACTCATATCAATATCGAAATTATTACAAGGGATAGAACACCTACAATATCAATTAATCCGTTCGGCTACCTACACACTACCGCAAGTCCTAAAGCTAAATCCGGACACTCTACTCACCGGTGGCGAAATGTGGACGAATAGAGTGGGAATAGCGTTTTCGAGCAATTTCATGTCGTTCGCCGTTTATTCTTCTTTGTTACCCAAGATGTTGTGTACATGTCCAAGGAAAAGTGCCGGCTGCAGATGCGGTATCAATCACCCCTCTTGTCCTGTAAGACTTGTTGGACTCTACTTTCCAGCTCATCCAGTGGATATCCGCAATGTCTGACCCATTCTCTTATTCGATCAACAGTTTTCGGGAATACATGCATTGTAGTGCCTTCAGATTTCGCATGGGTCTTCGAAGGGCAACCGCTAATCGAACAGGCAGGCATTGTTGATAAATCTGAAAAGTAAATATCGACATTATTATACAATCTTCAAGAATAAAGATTTGATACAAAAGTAAATGAATCATACAATGATCAATGCAAGGTTTGTTTTGGTCGCAGGAACTATACCAGTTCATTATGTGCGGCTTAGTATTTGCATAAGTTGCAGAAATGTATAAATGATATGTCTAAAATCTGAACATGTGACTCGTCCCTTGGATGTTCTGTCTTGCACGAGAAGGAAACATGCTTATAGACTGGACCACCGAAGGATGCAATTCGATGACAATAGACACAGATGAAAATAAATAGATCTATTGATAGCATAGCAATGGAAACTCAAGTCAATAGCAATGAGACCAATGAACATAGCACTATTGTGTACTCTACTCGCAAATAGATAGAAATTTAAAAATCTGCGAAATATGACTCGGATACATGGCCTTACCTAGACCAACAGACAGTTGGATTCAGCAAGCAGAGCAGTATGTTGCAGGAGAATAGGTGGGTGGCCACAGGTAGCACACTGATGGATTTGCTCTATGCGGTCACAGAAGTTCACGGATAGCATGACGACAAGCAGATTAGCGTAGATCTCAGTGGTTGCCAGGTAACACGTTCAGGAGTTGACTTGCAAAGCACAAAGATGTTCTCATGAGACATATCAAGTGGTTTATAAAGTATTAGAAACAGGGGTGTGTTTGTGAATGAATGACGTATGTATGTCGTGGTTTTAGGGGAGCGGCCTGCTTGAAGGGGAGGCCTGGCTGGAGACACAGGGTCTGAGGAGGCCATGTGACCGATGGCCCCTTGGCGTGGGATACCTTTTGAAGTGTACATGTAGTTTGGCACCTTGGCCTTTCGCGCCCCTGACAGCCCCCCATGGCAGCGCGCATCCACTGGCGCGAACCGCCTTTGATAGAGGGTGGGTGGGATGGATGGGCCTGGGGCGTGCAGATAAGGCACAGGAAGACTGCCGGATGGAGACACACTTATGTGGATTGCAGGGGGGCGGCCTGCTTCAAGGGGAGGCCTGGCTGGAGACACAGGGTCTGAGGAGGCCATGCGACCGATGGCCCCTTGGCATGGGATACCTTTTGAAGTGTACATGTAGTTTGTCACCTTGGCCTTTCGCGCCCCTGACAGCCCCCCATGCCAGCGCGCATCCACTGGCGCGAACCGCCTTTGATAGAGGGTGGGTGGGATGGATGGGCCTGGCGCGTGCAGATAAGGCACAGGAAGACTGCTGAATGGAGACACACTTATGTGGATTGCAGGGGGGGCGGCCTGCTTCAAGGGGAGGCCTGGCTGGAGACACGGGGTCTGAGGAGGCCATGTGACCGATGGCCCCTTGGCGTGGGATACCTTTTGAAGTGTACATGTAGTTTGGCACCTTGGCCTTTCGCGCCCCTGACAGCCCCCCATGCCAGTGCGCATCCACTGGCGTGAACCGCCTTTATATCAATGTATAGTATATCGTTGCTTATCAATAACAAATGCCACATACCGGAGATTCTTGTGAGCACAGACCCACACTTCAACCGGTGTATTATAGTGGTCAAGACCCTAAGGCCTGTATAATCCAATGGTAATTGTTAGTATAGATATATGTGTGACTTTTATAGAGACATAACCTACTGAAAGACTTTGAACAAGTGTTATTTAGTGCATGCATTATCGAGAATATGTTATGTTAGCTTAGATAGATAGTGACCACCCTGCTTCACAGCGACCAGACCTTCATCCATTCGGAGCACAGATGTCTGACGTCCATCCTTGAATGGAGTCACACTTGATTCATTTAAAGAATCGAAACAACCATTGTTAAAATATATGTGGTGTTTTATTTTGTATCTTATTTTCATGACACAAAAATACAAGACTTTAAAGATTATACAGGTCAGGTTGCAGCACAGCGAGAGAAAATCCCCTGTACTGACCGCTGTCACTCGGGAACTTTTCTCTAATGGCACGAACGGCACAGGCGGGTATCACTCTTCGAACGCGGTGTCCAAGCCTCCTGTGGAGCCACCATGTAAAGCAGGGTTGTCCAACATGCGGCCCTAGGGCCGCAACGTGGCCCTCCAAGCCATTTTATGTGGCCCTCCAAGCCCAAGAGCACAGACAAAGCATTAGGGTTACTTTTGTACGTTTTGATTTATTGTATACGCAGTGAGTGTTGTGGCTGCAGTTTCAGGGTAGGAATCGTAGTCCACACACATTACGATTTCAATTGGCTGAGAAACAGCCAATGAAAATACGGTTACCATGCAAGGCAGGTCGTAGTAGTGGAAATAAATACAATAAATACATGCCTTGCACAGTAACCCTATTTCCATTGGCTGTTTTTCAGCCAATGGAAATCATAATCATGTAATGTGTTTGGGTGGATTGATGGGCACACAGCGCCACCTTCACACATCTGCGTTGCTGAGCCCAGGGCAGAGCCTACGTGAGCCAGCAGCTCAGCCCAGCCCAGTTTTACAGAGCCACATGCGGTGCACATCGAGGCCTAGTCCTCCTTGCCTCCAGCAGTGGGAGGTACTGCCTGCTGTATTTTCCAACGTATGTTTGTGGCATGCAGTGCTTTTGAGCCTCCGAGATACTTCTGGCCAGATACACCGAAACGCAAATATCTGGCCAGCAGTATCTCGGAGGCTCAAAAGCAGCGCGGGCAGCCTTAATGTTTGAACTTTCTGCCTGGAGAGGGAGGGTACAATTTGCATCACGTTTTGACAAAAACCTCCCCCTTTGGTACTGTTAAAATTGCATCACAAAAGGAATGATTTTCCACATGATTTTACCTCATGCAGGAATGATTTGTTTGCCAAAATGGCTAGGCAACACAATCATGCCATCCATACTCGGAAAAGCAGCACAGCAGTTAAAAAGTCTGGGGCTCTATCTAGTTTTTGTTTTTGCAACTGACAAGTGCTAATGGATGAAGAAAAACAGCCCTTGGGAGGTGTCTGTGCCCATGTTGGAGGAAGGCCAGCTGGGGAGTTTATTTTCAGAGCGCATAATACCGTAGCCCACAAGATCCAAGACACTCTGGGCTTTACAGCAGACACCATGAGGTCAGTTCCCTCCCCGCTTCCTACAACATGGCCCTCAGCTCGGCTGGAGTGATACGAGTATCGGCGCACTGGGCTGGGAGAGGACGGCACCCGGCCATGTCTAGATCTTCATACTTTAAGATTGTGCTCACATTGCGTTTCTTCAATTAGGTTCACCTTTGGGTGATCGCTTTTAAACATTTCATCTGTTGAATTGGATTATGCTTCTTTCATTAACACAGAAGTAATGAATGTATTACAGTAAATAATCTGCCATATGTATTAGGCAAACTGCACAGGCAGCATCAATCATTAACACAGAAGTAATGAATGTGTATTACAGGGATACACTGCCATATGTATTGGGCACACTGCACAGGAAGCATCAATCATTAACACAGAAGTAATGAATGTGTATTACAGGGATACACTGCCATATGTATTGGGCACACTGCACAGGCAGCATCACTCATTAACACAGATTCAATGAATGTGTATTACAGGGATAAGCTGGCATATGTATTGGGCACCCCTGCATAGGCAGCATCACTCATTAACACAGAAGTAATATATTTGTATTACAGAGATAAGCTGGCATATGTATTGGGCACACTGCACATGCTCAGGCAGCATCAATCATGCTTTGTACAGGACAATGCTGGCCTAAATTGGGAACAGCCAGGATAGACATGCTGCAACAGAGGCATATTTTGAGCACAATCAGCATGACAATGTGTTACATCAGTGACAGTGCTATCTCACACTGTGGCACATAGATCATTAAAATGTGTTGTGTTGTAAAATGTTCTTGTCTGCTGTTGGTGACATGGAATTTTCATGTTCCCCTTTAGAACTGATTGTAAACTTATGGCTTTTTGGTTACCTTTTCTGCTGTAAAATGCACCATTTCGACACCATATTTGAACAAAATATTCTTGGAGGGGAACCGCCCCCCCAAACCTCCCTAGATCCTTATAGCTCCCTCGCTACGCTCGGTCGCCCCCACTATTTCAAGAAAATATTAACACATATACATGGAAAGAAATCACAAGCAACAAGCAACTGACCCCGGATCATTTGACGGAGGGGCTCCCTTAGATACTCACTGCCCCTGACACCAAAAGTTATCTTTGGGACTGCATGGCACATCATTGCCTGTGATGCCATTGTGTCAAACGTCACACAATATCGCTTTTTAATATACTGCTTTGGGTGAGGTTGTTGACTTTTGGCTCGTCGGCCCACTGGGTGACAAAAAGCTAGTGCTTCGGCCCCACATTCAAAAAGGTTGGACAAGCCTGATGTAAAGGAACGATAGGCCACCAGCCTGTACCACCTGTGAAAAGGAATGAAACAAACAGTTTTTAAATGACCAAGATAAGTTTAATAAACGTTTGTTGTCAATGACAATTCTTGTAACTAATGGCATTCTGCACGGACAAATGCTATCTAGACAATGCACACTATTGAACGACTTCCATGCGTTACAATGATATGTAGATGTAATTTCGGATATAGTAGAAGAACATGAAATAGGAGTGGCATGACAAGCAGAGTATACTTACTCGTTACTCGGATTACGAGGACGAACAGTTGCGCGAAGTTCGTGCATAAGCACCATCATTATTCTCAACACGGCCCGTGTGAGGCAGGCTGCCCAAGTCTGGCAGCTCGGTGATGCATTGCGGTGGTGGCTCGCCTTCAGAAATGTAGGCCAGGCATCCCGAGTTTTCTCGGCAGCAGCAGTTCTCGTCCTCAGTTGGCATTAGCTCGCACCGATTGCATGTGCACCAGGTGGAGACGCCGTCCATGCAACTAGGCCCAGGCTCTTCATCTGTTGATTCGTCCTGCCAACTGCCGTCCGAATCCCCATCGTTTTCACATGCTTCCCTTTCCAGTAGTTCCTCCTCGGTATACTCGGGCTCGTACATGTAGGGCATTATTGTAGCCATTGTGTGTTAAACAAACTAAAATAATTTATAGCGGTGGTACTGGTATCTGTTCACACGGGCTACAAGCGGCGAAGGTAGCTGACCAGAGCACTGAAACGAGTCACAGAATACTCAAAGTAACACAGAGAGAGGAATGGAATCGAAAATCTGCTGCTGTGTGTTGTGAAACGGTCTGTTTATACTTATTGAGGAAAGAGGCGTCCTGCCATTTCCATGGCGACACGTCATTAGCTGAAGCGCAGTGAATGTTGACACAAGACGTGCTTTGGCGTTGGGAAATGGGCGGTACGAGTCTGCTGATGACAGGCTCAGGGGCGGGGGATTTGATTTAGTGCCGCAAAAGCAGGTCAGCCAGGGCGATGGGGGAAAAGATAGGATTATCAGAAAATGGCGGCTCCCTGGTGCTTGTTTTCGCGTGCGTTTAATGGACGAAAACTCGGGTAAGGTCCATAGGAAAGTTTTCTAAAATCGAGCCACTTAGGCTTAATAAAACATGGCCGACCCGTAGGGACAATAACATTTTTTACTAGACCATGCCTTTAACTTCCTTGGTGACTCGCTCCGATGTGATTTCTCTTGTTTTGCATAAATTGAGTCGGATTTGCATAAATATTGTTCTGATCTAAGCATCCGGGCATTTCTTTAAGTAGGGTTGTATCACACCTTGCTTTCTGGTTTCTGCTGCTAGATGTTGATGCAATTTTATTTAGTGTACCTCTTCTATAGTAGTTGTCCAATCATTTTCATGCAGCTTTTTCTTGACTTTTCCAGGGTTAATCAAAAGGTTGTCCATTGAGCTTTCTAACTCCGTGAGTAGCTTTTTGCACTCATTCACCCATGTAGTGATTGATTTATTGGTTGCATGGACAAGTTGATATTTAATCCTCTCGATCATGGGACGGGTTAACGTTCATACATTTCCCGAACAAACTCAATGTTTTCCATTGGGCTGCCATTTTCAGGGACCTTAGCCCGAGTTCCTTTCTGACTACCTACCTCTATTGGGATTGAAAGAGGTAGGCCAAGAACTTTTTTCCAAAACAGCCTTCCAAAACGGCCCACAGCATACAAGGCAGATTGAAAAGTACATCAGAGCCATAAGAGAGGACTGGCACGACCTTAGACCTGTAGAACTTGACGATAGGCAAAAGCGAGTATCTACATTATTTCCATTTAAGGATCAATACTTGGCTCGCCAGAGCCCGACCTTCTTTTTTAGACATTGGGAGGTGTCTATCTCAACAGTGCTCCTTGAAATGAGAATTCCTACGTTTTTAAAGGATGGAACGTTCGCAATTTCCGAGTGGTTCAGGTACCATTTAAATGTCTTTTTCCTGGCTTCAGGGCCCTATGTTAGGGTGAGGATCTTTGTTTTTTTAATGTTAATTTCCAGATTGTTTTCCTCAGCGTATTCCTGAAGTCTGTCAGTCTGTCCAACTGTTGTTGTAGGCCTAATTTGGTATAATCAAGGAGGACTAAATCATCAGCGTATAATAGATGGGACACTTTCATTTTACCAAGCTTTAGGGGAAAACTTCGAATAGGTTCCCTAAACTTTCCCAGATCAGATATGTAGAAATTATAGAGAGCCGGCGCCAAGGAGCAGCCCTGTTCGACTCCTCTGCCTGGAGGAATTTCCTCACTTAGGAACCCGGAAGTGTTAAGGCGGATTCTTATGGATGTATTGTCATATAGGCCTTGGATTTGTTCCAAAAGATCCGCTGGGCACTTTTTCTCAGCTAACTTTTTGATTTTGAGTGCTACACAGAGTGGGGCCGCGGCGGCAGGTGTAAGCGCGAACCTCCAGGGCGGAGCGTGTGCAGATGCAAGTGCTGTGGATAGACAAGAGCTGGGAAGAATTGGTGTGGGCTGTCAAGGCCCTGAGGATACATAAGGGCCCAGGACACCAAACGCAGTAACTGTGGGATTAGCAGAGGAGAGAATAAGGGAAGGAGGAAGAAAAGAGAAAAAGTCTTCAGGAGCTTCTGGAATTTGAGAAGATCCTGTTCAAGGCGCAGAGGGAGGAGGAGGCTATTCCATAGGAGAAAGCCCGCTGAGGAATGTGAATGATCACCAGCCCTCTGTTTAGCAAAACGCTTTACACACAAAGAGTTGGTGCCAGAGGAACAAAGTGGTCTAGAGGGAGAGTATTTAGTGAGATAAAGTTGAAGATAGTGTGGTCCTTGGGCACAGACAGCCTTCTGTTTGATGCAGAGGGATTTTAATTTAATCTGTGCAGCCACCGGGAGCCAGTGAAGACTTTTTAGTACAGGACAGATGCAGTCCCTGGGCTTAAGGCCAAGGATTAGTCTTGCTGCCCTATTCTTGATTAGCTGGAGGGGTTGCAGAGTGGAAATTGGTAGATTCAGGAGGAGGCTATTGCAGTAATCAATCCTAGAGAGAACCAGAGCTTGGGTCACATTGAGCCTCTGAGAGAAAGTGAGAAAAGGTCAAATTCCTTTGAGAAGGAAGAGCTGAAAGTGGGACTTCTTGGCAATGTCCTGAGTGTGAGGGAGGAAGGAAAGAGAGGAGTTGAATATGATTCCATGGTTTCTGGCTTCAGTTGAAGGTTTTGCAGCTTTTAAACCAACACCCTATTCTACATCCTTATCAGTCTGGCTTCAGACAAAGCTATGGCACAGGCACCTCTTTGCTTGATCTGAAGTCTAGATTGCTGGGGCGGCTGGATAAGGGTTCTCTTTCCCTTTTAATATCATTGGACCAGTCAGCCGCGTTCGACTTGTTTGAACATTCCATCCTAGTATCTAGACTGGCCAAGGTTGATAATTTCTTGCCTGCCGCAGTGTCCTTGATCACCTCTTTTTTGGAGTAAAGGCATAGCAGGGTATGTTCCAATGAGGCAGAGGCCACTCTGATTCCGTCCTCTTTGGGGTTCCGCAGGGGGCCAGTACCTCCCGCTGCTTTTACAACATATTCATGGCCCGTTTCTTCTCTTTTTTGGAGCAGGAAGGGGTCATGTTCTCGAACTATGCTGACGACACACAGTGTGTCGTCCCTCTTTCAGGCGTCCACTCAAGGGACGAACAGGAACTAAATAGAGTATTTACACTCTTTGAGAAAAGGATGCTCTTAAACATCCTTGTCTTGAACAAAGGGAAGACTGAATTGATGATTGTGGGAAACTCAGTCGTAATAGCTAAGCTGGATCCGGCTTATAGATATTTTAGGTTGGAGGATGACAATATCGCCTCTCTACCTAAACTAAAACTTCTGCGGGTGGTCCTTGACCAGACACTCTCTATGAAATCACACATAGCCAGCGTTGTTTCTGCCTCTGTTTACTATGTTAAATTGTTATCGCACCTTAGACCCCTCATTTCACAAGCTAATTTGGAAAGTTTTGCCAGAGCCTTTATAGGGGCAAAGATCGATTACTGCAGTAGTCTTTTGGTCGGTCTTTGTAAACAGGACTCTAACAGACTCCAGATTCTTCAAAACGGGGCAGTCAGAGTGGTAGTTGGCTTGTCTCGCCGCAATCATGTTTCAGAGGCCAGGCAATCCCTGCATTGGCTCCCTGTAGAGGCACGTGCCAAGTTCAGATGATTGGTTATTACCTTTAAATGTCGACTTGGCCTTATGCCGTCATATTTTCATGCACACATTATTGAGAAAGTCAATGGCAGGGCACTTCAGTCCTGCGGCCAGAATTACTTGTTCCTTCCTCGTAGCAGAACAAAGAAAGCTGAGAACGGGGCCTTTTTTCTTGCTTTGGAATCAGCTCCTGTCAGATCTAAGAAGCCTTTCAACTCTGACAGCATTTAAGAAAGACCTAAAAACCCTGCTATTTTCTTAACTCAGTAACTTGACCTTCTTAACCCGGCCCCATAGCCATTCTATCTGACACATCTACCACCTTTATGTTTCTTGTTAAGTCTGTCTATCTTATCAGCGCCCTAATGCCTCCAGGTCCAAGGTGCGCACGACAAAGAACTTAAAGTAAAGTAAAGTGCAGGGGGAGAGCCCAAAGAGGAAGGGAGGGTAAGAAGGAGGGAGCAGGGATCCCGATGGGAAGGATCTCAGTTTTACAGGCGTTGAGGCAGAGATCGTTGGAGGCGCACCAGGACTAGATGGCAGATAGGCAGTCAGGGATGATGGAGGGATCTAGAGGTGCAAGAGGGTCAGCAGGGAGTTTGAAAAAGAGCTGTGTGTCGTTTGCATAACACTGGGATTTGAAGGAGAAAGTGGAGATGAGACATGCAAAAAGACCAAGGTAGATGTTAAAGAGCCATGGGGAGAGTATAGAGCCCTGGGGGACACCACAGGTGGAGAGGGAAGTAGGAGAGGAGAAGCAGCATAGGATTACTTGGGAAGAGCGGTTATTGAGGAAAGAGGTCATTCAGTCCACTGCCCCTTCCCACATACCAAGGGTATTGTGGAGCATTTGTATGAGGATGGAATGGTTGACTGTGTCAAAGGCAGAGGAAAGATCGAGAAGGATAAGGACAGCTGGGGAGTTGGAGTCCAAAGATGCAAGCGGTTCTTCACAGGTGTTCGGAAGAGCAGTTTCCGTGCCTCTGGATGCTGGGAATCCAGATTGATGGTCGTGAAGACCTCCAACAAGTTCAGTGTGTGAGTTGAGTTGGGGCAAAGCCAGCTTCTCGAGCAGCTTCCCCAGGAAGGGAGTGATGGAAATAGGGCTGTAGCTGGCAGGGCAATAAGGGTCTGAGGAGGGTTTCTTGAGGAGTGGGTGCACATGGAAGTGCTTAAGGGAGAGGGAAAAGATCCAGTGACAAAAGAGTGATTGCAGAAATCAGCGAGAGCAGGGGCAAGAAAGACAATGTTATCCTTGATGGCCCTGGATGAGAAAGGGGAGACCTGTTTAGAAGAGACCTTCATGGAGTGGACAAGTCTGGTAACTTCTTCAGGTGTGACAGGGGAGAAGGAGGAGGGAGGGGGGAATGGAGGTGAGGGGCTATGCGATGAGTCGTGAGGGAGTCTAGAAAGGGTCAGGATGTCCTGCGTTTTGGTGGCAAAGTGTGAGGCCAGTGCATTGCAGAGGGCCAGGGGAGGAGGAGACTGCAGAAGGGTTGGCTAGTTCCCTGCAGATCTTGAAAATATGTGTTATTGGATGCACCCAAGACCCATGCCTTTATGTGGGCTCTTTTCTTTGCACGGATGGCTAGTCTGTATTGCCTTTGGAGCAGGTGGCAAGCAAGTTTGTCAGATGATGAGCTTGATGTTAGCCACTTCCTTACTTACGCCCTGCACTTTCGTTTCAGGGCTGCAAGTTGCAAGAATGTCAAGAGTATTGGTGATGGAAAGATGGAGTTTACTGGGGGCAGATTCAGAGGTAGAGTCAGAGGTGGCGGTGTGAGGGGGTGAAGGTGGAGGCGAAGGCAGCCGCAGTCACTCATTTCATCAGGCAGATGTTAGTGAACGAGGTTGGTAGAACTTTTGGGAGGGTGGTCAGGGGGACAAAGGGGCCCAGGTGAAGATGTTGCAGCTGTGAGTGAAACATCTGACTGAATATGCTGCGACAGCGAGCGAATAAATGTTCTTAACTGAAGATAACAGCGTCAGAGATAACCTCTGTCTGGTAAGTCTCTTCTGTGAACTATGGTACTCTGTAGCTTTTCGTAAAACAAATGTCTCTATTATCTCCTTTTTGACAGGTTCTGTGAAGAGAAACGCCAGTAGTGTTACCCGCTGTCAGCGGATCAGATGCGAAGCCCGCGTTCCAGCAGAGGCGGGGCTTAAGTAGCCCTTCATCAAATATGAATAGAACCGTGCTGCTAATTGTAAATTGGTTTTGCGGCAGCCATGTTAAGTGTATGCAATTACTGTTAAACATCACTGGAGTCTATGGAAGTAGATGCTGTGGATGGTGTAAATGCCATGTGTGCCAGGCTAACACCCACCTTTGACCTGCTGATTGATATAATGTTCCCAGCCTAGCCCGAATGCCTGAATGAGGACTATGCTCACTGACTGGGACCATGACAGCGGGTGAGACACCTTTAGGTTTCTCACAGCCTGCTGTAGTGATGCCCAGTTGCAGGTGACCTGGGCCGTTGCTCTGTTTGGGCCCGCTCTCCACGAGCGAGTATATGCTACTTTAATGATCTTCTCACAAGTAGCATTGTTTCTGCAGTGATTCTATCAGCATTGTGCCTATGATCCGTAACGCTGCCCGTGTACCGGCAAAGCGTTCGGTTCTTCGCACATACCAGAGTTCAATAACTAGAAAAAGGCACCCAGACACTGCCTACGCATGGATGAGCACTTTGGCTCGTTCAGTGTGAGCGTCCCCGTTAAGAGAGCCTGCGGCCGCACGAAGCCAGAACATTGGGCGTCGGCACCAAGTAATCGCCTACTAGAGTGCAGCCGGGGGGCCCGATTTCAGTTAGAAACTCACGGGTCCGGCTGTTCAGGGTTTTATCAAGTACACCATCAAGTTAACATTTTAGTGATAATTCTAAAACAAATGATGTTGCTTCAAGTGCTATTTCCCCACTGGTGGTGATTTGTTCAAGTACCACAAACCTTTCTTTTAGATATGGCTTAGTGGATTGCTATTGTTCTCTTCCATTCCACCCTTTAATGGTCACTGGATGAAAAGAGCCTAGTTGCTCTTTCCTCATTGGACGATTTCCTGACCAGTGTGACTCTTTCAGGTGGTGATACCTCTGCCATATTAAGTGCAACCCAAATGGCCCTTATAATTTTACAGCTAACTATAGGAGACAGATGCCCTCATTACAAGTACAATGCTGTGGGAAAGAATGGCGGTAATGCAGTGGTAACAGATTACTGCCGCATTACCGCACATCCATACTACAACTTTGGTGGTGAGGTGGAGAAAAAAAAAAGTCATGAGCGATCACTGTTTCCTAGCCACACATAAAGTCACTCAGAACTAGGGAGAGAATCTTGGAGTGGACATGAGTGAAAGTGAATGGAGGAATTCTATCACCTAAGGATCTCCATCAGCGTCTCAGACAAACTGCCATATATTCCACAGAACGCTGGACTGTAAAATAATAAATGCAAAACATGATGGCGTTGGTTTATACTGGTACACCAAGGATAATAGTGAATTACTAATTCACATGCTTTTTGCCTGTCCCGGATACACATTTTTTGGGATAAAATCTGTAGTTCTTTTATTTTTTTATTAGGTTATATTGGTAAATATACCATTTAACCAAGAAGAAAAAACAAACATTAAAACATTCAAACACTCAAACACATTGCATAAAATAGATCATATTGTGTATCCTCATATTACAAAAGATAAAATATAGTCAAAGTGATTTATACAAACAAGTATTAAAACATTAGTCTACTTATCTATTCTGTAATTTTAAGGTAGTTTCCCAAATATAGTATGCTTCATAGTTTAACTTTGCAGTGCTTCCAGAAAAAAGGCGGGCCCAGAATTGATCCGTATGTACACCTGTTATGTTTGTGACCATGTTGCCATAGCCTTTAATATATAGTAGTCGTAAGACTGGGAATCCAGTCAACCGATGTTGCGCAGATTCAATATGTTCCTTGCGAGAATGTCTATTGACATAGGGAATGTCCATCCAGCCCCATCGCCTTTCCATAGTAGGTAACTATTCGAACCAAATCTTCGTAATAAATCATCAGACTTTACTATTTCGGACCTTGTAAACATAATCAAAAGGAATACCCTACGGAAAACCGTAGGGAGTGTACATTTGGCACATAGATTTGGTGGATAAGTGGTCAATATTATTCATCCTGTCCCATTCTTCCGCCTTCTTCCTAAACTGTTCTATATCAAGACCGATATTAAAAGGGGACTCAGATGAAAATCCAATAGCCACATTGAACTTTCTCATGTCACCAAGCCATTTTGCCATAATCCCTGATGGGGTATCTAGATCCAACATAGTTTTAAATAGGCTATAGATATTTTCATTCTTCTCACTAGGCTCGTGAATTTGGAGAGGAAATATACTCTGACAAATGTCACAATGTCACAGCGAGCAAGCATAGTAGTAAGGCCCAAATCATTACAGGGCCTCGACCAGTGTACTTGATGAAACCCTGAACACCTTAGACCAGATTTTGCTTTTGCGCACCTTTAACCATTCAAGTTATTTATCGCAAAGTATGGTTAGTCCATATAAAGTGCTAGGAACAATACAGGTGTTGAAGATTTTAAGAAGGCCCTCTTTGGAATAACCCCCAATTTTGGATAATAATTACTTGGCCGCATCAACTTTTCTAGAGGCTTTATTCATAATATCATTGGCCATCAATTTACTATTAAAAGTCTCATACTTAGACATACCAAGGTATATGTAACAACAATTTCAATTGGAGTACCCTCAATTTTCCACGTAAAGTTTCGAGATCTAGAGTCTTTCTCGACCATTAATAACCATAATCTTAGTTTTCCCCAAGTTAATATCTAATCCATTCAAGTTGGAATATTCTTGTAGGACCCTCAAACTACGCTGGAGGCCGATGGTGGTGCGGTCAAGAATGACTGTGTCATCTGCAAAAGATAGCCAGCTAGTTCCTTGACTACCAGGTTTAGGTGGGAAACTATAGCAAGCCTTCAAAGAGTCACCCCTATTTTAAACCATAATTTGTTGGGGATAGAATCTCCCACAACCCTTTCCTGGTTTATTCTCATCTGCAATGTGGTGTCCGAATATAGTGCCATCATAAAATGGAGTATAGTGGAATCAAGTCCCAAGAAGATAGTTTTGTCCATAATCTATGTCTATTCACTGTATCGAAAGCCTGATTATAATCAATGAAGCAGATGTAGGGAGCTTCTCCTTTTTTACAGTGAACAGACCGGATAAGGAAGGATAGGCTCCATAAATTAGCAAGGGTATTCATGTCAGTTGTTTTTTTAAATTGTTTTTATTGGCAGTTTTACAACATTTGCACCCACCAAGCTGTTATCAATTGTGTCATCAGAACTCTCTTTCGGGGCTTCAAGATTGTGTGCCATTCCGGGTCTAACAGTCCACATAGATTCTCCCCCAGGGAAAGTTTCCAGCATAATATACTTTATCTGTGCCATAACTTCCTCCCAGAATTCCCTTATCCTAGGGCACTCCGACTATATGCTGTAGACCTGTCAGCTTCAGAATGTTCTTCCATAACCCTTCCCACCGTTTCTGTGTGATATCCGATCTTGTCGTTCCCTACCAAGCTGCCTGGTATGGCCATCTCTCACGAGCTGAGCAACCCTGGAGAATAGCGTAGACACTCGAGGTTAAGTGTTTATCCCCGGAATGTGTAGTTATGTATCTTTCGAATTCTGTCAATTATCGTGTTGCTGCGCTTTTAATCTGCGGCTGCCTTAACCAGTGTCGTAATTGTATATATTCGTATCTCTCAGGTTCCTTAATCCGAATTGAATTTTGCACTCTTCAAAAGTTGCTATCTCTCCTTCCCACACCATGTCTCCTACCTTTCTACACCCCTGCATCCGCCATTGACTAAACGTACCCTTTTTTGGTCCGGGGTGAAGCTCGGATTCCCGAACAGTGGGGTTAATGGGGATGGGCAGGTTAAAAGATGTCCCTTTTTTAGCCATCTATCCCAGATGTCGCATGTCGTGCGTAGGACCATACTGCGTCTTGCACTTGGCGGCCTGTCTTTCCCTGGTAACCATAGTAGTCCTGCCAAAGGGCAGCCTGCCAATGCTCTGTCCATCCTAGCCCAGACCTTTTCCCTGCTTTCTGTGAGCCATTTTCGCAACAGTCTCAGTTGGGCAGCTTCATGGTATCTATTTATGTTACGCAATCTGCCCCTTTATGCCTTTGGGTTACAAGCAAATCTAAGGCCACCCTGGGGCGGTTATCCTGCCAAATATTTTTTGACACCATCGAATTTATTGCCTTGAAGAACGACTGTGGGACTGCAATCGTGAGGGTCTGAAATGTATACAAAAGTCTAGGGAGCTTCAACATCTTGACCGTCGTTATAAACCCCAGCCAGGAGATTCGAAGAGGGGTCCATCTCAAGAAGTCTTCCTGTGTTATCTTCAATATTCCTGGGGAGTTGGCCTTATACAAAGTAGACATCTTATTGGTCAGTTCTACCCCTAAATATGAAATACTACCTACGGCTAATTTGAAGGAAGAACACTTGCACAAGGCTTCAGATTATTCTCTTGGTATGCCCATCTCCAGCTGTTCTGACTTAGTCAAATTTATTTTAAGTTCTAATATCTTTTCTGGTTCCGCCAATGCTTTTACCAAGGCTGGGATTGACTTTTCTGGCTCCATTAGTGTCATCAACATATCGTCTGCATATGCAGATGTCTTATGAATTTCCCCACCAAATGGAATACCGTTTATATTAATGTCTGCTCTGATTACAGCTAACAATGGTTAAAAGGAAATTGCATATAAATAGGGTGTTAAGGAGCACCCCTGCCTCGTTCCCTGCTCTATTCGTATTATGTGCTACCGCCATTTGAATATAATTTGTCCCGAGCCCCATGTATTTCATTACTTGGACTAGGTATGGCCACTACACCCTATCAAAGGCCTTTTCGCCATCTAGTCATATTAATATCAAATGGATGACCTTTCTTGTATGTCCAACGTTTGCCTACCAGAAATGATGTCCGATTGGTCCTGGCCTATCACCGTCTGCAACACATTCTTTATTCTATCCACCAGGATCCCGTATATATTTTAGCATCGATATTATGTAACACTATGGGTCGATATGAACTGCAATTCGTTAAGTCTTTATTCAGTTTCCCGAAGAGGACTACCCTCGCTGTTGGGAAGGAGCTAGTGCCTTCCTGCACCCCCAAGCGCTTTAGAATTAGGCAAGACTTCTTTTGACTGCTTCTAGGCACTATACAAAAATGTGACTCCTCACTACCCCACTCATTGTCAAAGCAGGCTAGGCTGGTGATATATAATATCGTGTTAGTTAGCACCTTCCAACTTGGTAAAACAATCACACATTTATCAAAGACAAATTTTGATTTGAAACTGGCAGTTACGGCAAACTACCACATGCTACTAAGACGAAAGAAGAACCATATCGCTTATACATACCCAAAAAAAACACTGAAAGTCATCATTCATAAATGAGTCCATTATAAATGTATTTTTAAGACAAATTTAGCAAAATTAAAACATAAAGAAAAACAGACCATACAGATGTAAATCACAATTCAACATTGCATGATCGACTTAGTCTATTACTAAAAGCAATATCATCTGTAAGGGGTTAATTAGATAAATGAACTGACGCAATTTACTTAAGCAGTATAAAGATACAAGACTTCAAAATTTAGTGAGTCTATTGTCAAGTGTCGACATGTTTCGGCCCTTCTGGAGATTAAGGCACTATCTCTAGTGTCTCTACACCCAATGGTTTTTCGGTCTTCTTCAGGACAGACAATTTCTTTTAGAGCAGATGGAAAACCTCTTTCATATACCCCAACAGGTTAGCACAATCTAAAAACAAACATACACAGCTGTAAGCGACAACGGTTCTCTAGTTACAAAAATACATTGAGCTATAACATACATTATCTTTATACTAGTAATCTCAAATTTATTCCAAATATTTAATCAAAGAGAGATTACTGCATAACATCTTTCTATACAACATGTGATCCTTATACCCCAAAATAGGGCACACTAGACAATATATAACACCAATCCTTAACTTACATCCTGGATGGACATGAGCTCAAAAAAGCCGGCTCAATCATAGCTGTGACAGGTCATATTTTCTTGTATTCTTATTTCTTTTTGCTGGGTATTCGCAGGTCAACCCTTATTTTTTCACAACACCCAATCTGTATTAGGAACCTGTATACAATAAGGCAAAAAGTTTTCCTTATTAAATGTACTGACTCGATTAACAACATGTCATGACATTTTTTTTTATTTTCGACAGAATTAATAATTTCTTTTAAAATGGACGCTTACTCTTGATTATTTAGAATTTATTTAAAAATTTCCACGTCACAACAATATTACTAGCATCAGTGCTTAGTAAAACTATACTCCCAGAGTTATGCCCTCTGTCATAGTTATCACAAATAAGTTTGTTTGCAAACATCTTCATTTGGGAATGTTTCTTATTATTTATTGTTAGTATGGTCATCCGCAATCAATCACTCACTTGGGTCTGTGTTAAGGGACTTGGTCCTCAGCGATGTTTATTGGGAACACAATGGTGCACTCACTCGCCCTTCAGAGCGCCAAACTTTTCACGTCTCAGGGTTAACCTCTAAAACGATTGCCTGCAAAAGTTGTGAAAACACAGGGCTTAGATATATTCTACTTCAGATGAAGTACATCAGCTGTTTGCAACATAGTGGAGAAAGGGAGCCTGCAAATACTCAGCTTCGAATCCAAAGCATCAACTATTTCGGAGGGGCGCCTCAATGGGTACACTCATCACAAGGGAAAGAGCTGCTTGATCCCACTTTCCCTCCCGGTTGGAGGCATAACTTGGGGATGTATGTGTGTCTAATCGCGGGCTAAAGCTCCACGAAGTACCTCTTGCCCGTCACGAAAGGCCGGGAACAAAACAACTCCCTCGCAATGCAAAATTGGCTTACCTCATATTTACAATCTCTTCAGCGGCGCCACACAAACGACATCCGAAAGGTTGCGTTCTCGCAGTCAAATGCCGGCTGGCCTTTTTATCCTTAGCTCAGCGGCATGTGATCGGTCACATGATCAAACTTGCCGCTGGTTAAAGGGGCAGTGCTACATATTCTTATACATTGCACCGAAATATAAACAGATAATACCTGCAGGGGTGCAAAACGGGGATTGATACTTTTGATTTTCTATTTACCAGAGGTATCGCAGGATTGTCCTCACTATTTTTAGAACCTAAAAGGTGTTCTATATCGTATCATAGATCATTGTGACACAACTTTATATATGCTCAAATAAATCTTCACAATGTTGTTAAACCTCATTTGTGGGACGTGCGGCACGTCGATACCCTACCTCATAACAGCGTGATAAGGGAATTCCATTCCACAGCTGTGTTCAAACCCGTGGTGGCTGTATTAAGGGAATAGATCCAACGTTGTTCAGTTAAACTCAGAAGCATTTCTCCGTTTCCCCCTCTTTCAGTTGCAGGAATACTTTGTAAAACAAACCAAAAAATATCAGTGTACTTATGTTTTTTCAGTTCATAATGTGCAACTAAGGGTTTATTGGCTACCTTATTCTTCAAACAAGATTTGTGTTCACAAATGCATTGTTTTATGCATCTTTTGGTCTTACCTACGTAGATCAGATTGCAAGGGCACTTTATTCCATAAATCACCCATGATGATCCACAATTAGAGAAAGTACGAAACACTCAATCCTTTCCGTTAAGGTCAATTGATTTTAAATTACTTGTTAATGGGCAAACTGCACATCTGCCACATTTAAAATGGCCAATGACCGGCGGAAGGTGCCACAGACTAGTTTGATTGGGTCTCATCTCTTTTTTTGGATAAGTGTGGACTACCAAATCTGTGACATTCTTTTGTCTCTTAAAGGCGAAACGTGGTGTAATGGGTTCGAAGTCAGGGGTTTGTAAGATATGCCAGTTCTTTTTTATACTTCTTCTGAGTTTATTACTAATAGGTCTGAACGTAGTCACACATGTCATTTTTTCCTGTTGTACCTTAGGTTCCGGGTGTAAACATCTGTCCCCATTCGAGTGTCTGGCTCGCTTAAAAGCAGCATGCACTATTTTTTAGGATAGCCTCTTATTTTAAGCCTTTCTTTCAGATCTTTTCCTTCTTTCACATTACCTGAAATGTCCGAACAATTTCTCCTAATACGCAAGAATTGTCCTATTTGGAGATTTTCCCGCAGAGCCAGCGGATGGAAACTGTTAAATTGGAGAAGGGTATTTTTATCGGTGGGCTTACGAAACAAACTTGTAGACAAAAGGCCACTCTCAGATTTTCGAATTAATAGGTCAAGAAAAGGAATCGAGGAAAGGTCCCAAGCCATGGTAAATTTTAAGTACGCATTCTGATTGTTAAGCCACTTTAGGAAATCCTACAAAGTGGTAATATCACCCTTCCACACCATAAGAACATCATCTATATACCAATACCACTGTCCTACATGTTCTTTAAATGGATTGTTGGTATGGAATATAGACATGCTTTTGTAATAGTCCATGTACAAGTTTGCTAGATCGGGGACAAAGGTTGCCCCCATACTTGTTCCATGAATTTGACGGAAAAAACTCTGTCACACAAAAATACATTTTCTGTGAGTGCTAAGCGAATACACTCAAGCATAAAGGCTGTGGGAACTAGCTCAAGAGTAGATGTTTGTTTATTTAGGAATCCTTCCATAATTCTCAAACACTCTCCTTGGGGTATATTTGTGTATAAAGCTGTTACATCTAATGTAACGAGGATCGAATTGTTTTGACATGGGAGGTCATTGATGATATTTACCATACTTCTGGTGTCTATAACAAAAGACTTCATGGTTCTCACGAAAGGTCTCAAGAACCAGTCTGAGTAAACCAAAAGGGGCTCTAAAACTGAATTAATTGCAGACACAATTGGTCTGCCAGGGGGGGGTAACTGCATTTTTATGAACTTTGGGTAACAAGTAAAAAGCAGGAATGGTAGGATTGCTTTTTACCAAAAAACTATGCTCATCTGCTTCAATCCATCCTTCTGATAGAGCATGGTCCATCAGGCTCTTAATCTCGTCTTTGAGGCGAGGTGCAGGGTCTCTATCCAGTATTCGATAGAAATTAGGATTCTGGAGGTGTATACCAATTTATTTGTCATAAAGTATTCTATCCCAAAGGACAATGCCTCCCCCTTCATCAGCTGGTTTTATATGGAAAGTCTGATTTTGCTGTAATGATGTCAAGGCCTTTCTTTCCTCTCAGTTCATGTTGTCATTGTGATGATTATTTGATGATATCAGTTTTTTACTCTCGTTAATGATTTTATTTTCAAAAGCTACTATAGCCGGAGATACCATATTATTCAAGGGAGTAAAAGTGGAGGGTGATTTCAACCCTGTAACACTTTGTTTCTTATTTGATACTTGTGAATCTCTAAAGAAATATTGGAGTCGAATGACTCAGAAGAATTTTTGCAACTCAATTTGTGTCTCAAATTCTTTCGCTTTTATAGAGGGCACAAACTTAAACCCTTTTTTAAGGACTTGTGTTTCAGAGTCAGTTAGAAGATGATTGGACAAATTAAAGACTGGAATTACCCTGTTGTTGGAGGGCCTCTCCAGTTGCGTGTTTGCATTCTGGGTGGCCCCTGGTGCCAGTTGCGCGGCCGCTTCCCTCGGCCCCCCCAAAAATGGGGCTGGCTATTGGGGTCTGCAGAATTTGTACTATCAGAGTCACTACTTGTCGTGTTTGAGGTATTGGAAAAAGTGACAAATTTATTCCTTTGTTGATTAATATTTCTTCCTCTATTTTTTGTAATTTGTTTTGATCTTCATACTAGGACTCTACTAAGTACGAGTAGGTGATCGTCTCTTTGTATGTTTCCGCATTTTTTTTGTACTTCCATATCTTTTTGTCAAGTGTACATTTTTGAAGAAGGCCGAAAAACCATTGGGTGTAGAGACACTAGAGATAGTGCCTTAATCTCCAGAAGGGCCGAAACATGTCGACACTTGACAATAGACTCACTAAATTTTGAAGTCTTGTATCTTTATACTGCTTAAGTAAATTGAGTCAGTTCATTTATCTAATAAACCCCTTACAGATGATATTGCTTTTAGTAATGGACTAAGTAGATCATGCAGTGTTGAATTGTGATTTACATCTGTATGGTCTGTTTTTCTCCCTGTTTTAATTTTTCTAAATTTGTCTAAAAAATAAATGTATAATGGACTAATTTATGAATGATGACTTTCAGTGTTTTTTTGGGTATGTATAAGCGATATGGTTCTTCTTTCATCTTAATAGCATATGGTAGTTTGCCGTTACTGGCAGTTTCAAAACAAAATTTGTCTTTGATAAATGTGTGATTGTTTTACCAAGTTGGAAGGTGCTAACTAACATGATATTATCTATCACCAGCCTAGTCTGCTTTGACAATGAGTGGGGTAGTCAGGAGTCTCATTTTTGTATAGTGTATTGAGCTTTGTTCTCCCGTTCCGAGCCCCTGACCCCTTGTTAACAAAAATTGAGGGAGATTACCTTTTTAGAGGTAACTTATTTAGGACAGCCCGTGGCTGGAAGGTACAATTTGTTTTGCACCGGGTATTCACAGAATACTGATAAAATGGAAAGTGTTAATACACTTTCGTTTTCTGAAGAATATTATCAGAGGCTGATGGGCCTCCCGTCCATTGTTGCAGTCGAGCCCTCGGGGACAACTGCACCTGCACAGATTGATGAACTTGATTTATTGACTCAAAAAAAGAAAAAATTAATACGAACAGAGTCTCACGGCCAGATGATGCTGGCATATTTAAAGGCAGGTATTATTCCTGAAGGTTTGCAAATCAAAAGCATTCCATGTGTATTCACAAATAACCCTAAATTCAAGGGTAGCTTTAGCACTGTTTGGAACAAATGTTCAAGAGACTTTCTTATTCTGATTATTGTTACAGCTGCAGAATAATCAACTAAACAAAAAATCGAGATTGAAACTCTAGAAATTAAACTAAAGGGAGATCAACTCATAAAAGATATAAAAGAAAAATTTGAAAAAATAGATGAAGAAATTGGAAAATTTAAAGAATTTACACTTGACAAAAAGATATGGAAGTACAAAAAAGATGCGGAAACATACAAAGAGACGATCACCTACCCGTACTTAGTAGAGTCCTACTATGAAAATCAAAACAAATTACAAAAAAATAGAGGAAGAAATATTCTTTAAATTTTCCAATTTCTTCATCTATTTTTTCAAATTTTTCTTTTATATCTTTTATGAGTTGATCTCCCTTTAGTTTAATTTCTAGAGTTTCAATCTCGATTTTTTGTTTAGTTGATTATTCTGCAGCTGTAACAATAATCAGAATAAGAAAGTCTCTTGAACATTTGATCCAAACAGTGCTAAAGCTACCCTTGAATTTAGGGTTATTTGTGAATACACATGGAATGCTTTTGATTTGCAAACCTTCAGGAATAATACCTGCCTTTCAATATGCCAGCATCATCTGGCCGTGAGACTCTGTTCATATTAATTTTTTCTTTTTTTGAGTCAATAAATCAAGTTCATCAATCTGTGCAGGTGCAGTTGTCCCCGAGGGCTCGACTGCAACAATGGACGGGAGGCCCATCAGCCTCTGATAATATTCTTCAGAAAACGAAAGTGTATTAACACTTTCCATTTTATCAGTATTCTGTGAATACCCGGTGCAAAACAAATTGTACCTTCCAGCCACGGGCTGTCCTAAATAAGTTACCTCTAAAAAGGTAATCTCCCTCAATTTTTGTTAACAAGGGGTCAGGGGCTCGGAACGGGAGAACAAAGCTCAATACACTATACAAAAATGAGACTCCTGACTACCCCACTCATAGTCAAAGCAGACTAGGCTGGTGATAGATAATATCATGTTAGTTAGCACCTTCCAACTTGGTAAAACAATCACACATTTATCAAAGACAAATTTTGTTTTGAAACTGCCAGTAACGGCAAACTACCACATGCTATTAAGATGAAAGAAGAACCATATTGCTTATACATATCCAAAAAAACACTGAAAGTCGTCATTCATAAATGAGTCCATTATACATTTATTTTTTAGACAAATTTAGAAAAATTAAAACAGGGAGAAAAACAGACCATACAGATGTAAATCACAATTCAACACTGCATGATCTACTTAGTCCATTACTAAAAGCAATATCATCTGTAAGGGGTTAATTAGATAAATGAACTGACTCAATTTACTTAAGCAGTATAAAGATACAAGACTTCAAAATTTAGTGAGTCTATTGTCAAGTGTCGACATGTTTCGGCCCTTCTGGAGATTAAGGCACTATCTCTAGTGTCTCTACACCCAATGGTTTTTCGACCTTCTTCAAAAATGTACACTTGACAAAAAGATATGGAAGTACAAAAAAGATGCGGAAACATACAAAGAGACGATCACCTACTCGTACTTAGTAGAGTCCTAGTATGAAGATCAAAACAAATTACAAAAAATAGAGTAAGAAATATTAATCAACAAAGGAATAAATTTGTCACTTTTTCCAATACCTCAAACACGACGAGTAGTGACTCTGATAGTACAAATTCTGCAGACCCCAATAGCCAGCCCCATTTTCGGGGGGGCCGAGGGAAGCGGCCGCGCAACTGGCACCGGGGCCACCCAGAATGCAAACACGCAACTGGAGAGGCCCTCCAACAACAGGGTAATTCGCGTCTTTAATTTGTCCAATCATCTTCTAACTGACTCTGAAACACAAGTCCTTAAAACAGGTTTAAGTTTTGTGCCCTCTATAAAAGCAAAAGACTTTGAGACACAAATTGAGTTGCAAAAATTCTTCTGAGTCATTCGACTCCAATATTTCTTTAGAGATTCACCAGTATCAAATAAGAAACAAAGTGTTACAGGGTTAGAACCACCCTCCACTTTTACTCCCTTGAATAATATGGTATCTCCGGCTATAGTAGCTTTTGAAAATAAAATCATTAACGAGAGTAAAAAACTGACATCATCAAATAATCATCACAAAGACAACATGAACTGAGAGGAAAGAAAGGCCTGACATCATTACAGCAAAATCAGACTTTCCATATAAAACCAGCTGATAAAGGGGGAGGCATTGTCCTTTGGGATAGAATACTTTATGACAAAGAAATTGGTATACACCTCCAGAATCCTAATTTCTATCGAATGCTGGATAGAGACCCTACACCACGCCTCAAAGAGGAGATTAAGAGCCTGATGGACCATGCTCTATCAGAAGAATGGATTGAAGCAGATGAGCATAGTTTTTTGGTAAAAAGCAATCCTACCATTCCTGCTTTTTACTTGTTACCCAAAGTTCATATAAATGCAGTTACCCCCCCCCCGGCAGACCAATTGTGTCTGAAATTAATTCAGTTTTAGAGCCCCTTTCGGTTTACTCAGACTGGTTCTTAAGACCTTTCGTGAGAACCATGAAGTCTTTTGTTAAAGACACCACGAGTATGGTAAATATCATCAATGACCTCCCATGTCAAAACAATTCGATCCTCGTTACATTAGATGTAACAGCTTTATACACGAGTATACCCCAAGGAGAGTGTTTGAGAATTTTGGAAGGATTCCTAAACAAACAAACATCTACTCTTGAGCTAGTTCCCACAGCCTTTATCCTTGAGTGTATTCGCTTAGCACTCACAGAAAATTTATTTTTGTGTGACAGAGTTTTTTTCTGTCAAATTCATGGAACAAGTATGGGGGCAACCTTTGCCCCCGATCTAGCAAACTTGTACTTGGACTATTACGAAAGCATGTCTATATACCATACCAACAATCCATTTAAAAGAACATATATGACAGTGGTATCGGTATATAGATGATGTTCTTATGGTGTGGAAGGGTGATGTTACCACTTTGCAGGATTTTCTAAGGTGGCTTAACAATCAGAATGCGTACATAAAATTTACCATGGCTTGGGACCTTTTCTCTATTCCTTTTCTTGACCTATTAATTCGAAAATCTGAGAGTGGCCTTTTCTCTACAAGTTTGTTTTGTAAACCCACCTGTCAAACTGGATATTAAATTATGCCTCCTATTGTAAACGATTGTATGTATATTGACCTACGCCAAGTTGCTTAAAACTGTACGCGAATAATTCTCTACGGCAAGGTCTTGACCTTAGAAATTGATGTAGGCCGCCACCTTGAATCAAACCGCCATTTTAGGTTCTCTTGTTGTGTAAAAGTCACCCTGTACATCAAAATGGTGGACGATGCCATTCCGAATAGAATCTAGGTCGTTTTGACCTCTGTACAGCTAATGTATAACTTCCCTACAGGCCACTTGTTAGGGTCGTGAACTGAGACCTTGTCCTTCTGTGGACCTGCATGTAAATGGATTACCTGTATCAACTGAACTGATCTATGCACATACTGATGAATAAATTAGAGTTGACCTGGCAGAGACCCTAGACCAGTAATATATTCATGGAATGGTTAACCCGTGAAGGGGTTGGACAACAGGCTGGAGAAATGTATAAAAGCCTGAATGTCCCAATGTACAGTCTCTCACTGAATACATCGAACCCCGTTGAAGTTCGTTGTGTTGTACTGAGGGCCGATAGCTATCCGATCTGTCATTTGACTTTGTCATTGCTTGACCTTAAAATAAAGCACTTTGTATGTTCCTTTGTAACCAGTGTTTGGTGTGTTTCCTTTGGGTTTCCCGGCCTCATATTATTTTTCTCTTTTCACAGTTGGCGCCCAAATAGGGACCTTCAAGATTGATGCCGGACCATTGAAGGTTGACGCATGCTATCGGACCGGGATCGGACGGTGTAATACTACGGGCCCGACTGAACGAGACGCGACACCTCTACAGCGCTGCACGATCCGATCCTTGGACGATAGCTGTGTGGTCTGAGACGGCATCTTGACGAGGGTCCACTTTTGAGGTGGGCAGATTTGCCGAAATCACCAAACACAAGGTAAAATTCATTAGGTAAGTTCTTTGATAAACCATACAGTCCTCCTTAGGTTTGGTCAGGTGAGTCGTGACCCGACTCTTAATTTAACCCTGACAATTTGAATTTGGTGCATTGTTTCTGCAGACACAATTATTGACCAGGTCACACCAAGTTTTTGAGAAATGCCTGGGAAATTGTCTAGCTGCTTTAGTGCATTATTCCGCAGCGATCAGCAATCTTTGGAATTTAGCTGCCCGGCACCACAGGAGGGGTCGCCAGCGTTTACTATGTATTGTAAACATGGCATTGGAAGTGTAGTACTTAATGATATTTGGCACAGACAAATCAGACATGCCTCCGAACTTCAGTGGCCAATCAATGGTAGTTTTGAGATCCCTCGTATTGAATACTTAGAGTCGGTCTTGTTAAAGAAAAAGGCCAGACCCACAGCATTTGATGTTCTACAGAATTGGAAAAAAGAAGCATTGCAGCAGCTTAAGAGTAGGGAAAAACATGCGCGCCGTCATAAAATGAACGCTGAAAAGGCGCTGTTTTCAGGACAAACAGTCTGAGTCAGTTAGGAATATGGATAGGGCTTTCTCACTCGGTATTCAGAAAATCTATCCTTCTCAAGACCTTCATGTTTCTGACGAGTTTCTCGACAAATTGTTAAACGAGCGAAGGTCTGGTGCCTCCGCACCACCTCTGTATGATCCTCTTCCGGTTGCTTTGCCTCTTCCTGCTGTTATTCCTGCTCTCCCTGCTCAACCTGTTGTTCCTATTCTTCCGGCTGTTGTTCCTCCGCCTGCTCTACTACCTCTTCCCATTGCACCAGTAATAACACCTCCATTGAATCTACCTGCACCTCCACTCCCGAGTGGTTCTGTACCGACTATAGTTGATCGGGGTGCGGGGTCGAAGGTTGTTACTCGTAATACTGTCCCTACAGATAAAAAGTGGGATTTGTTTGCATGGGCTAAGCATTGTATGGAGAGAGATGATCGAGCTAATGTTTTTGCCACACTGTCTAATATGGATAATTTTCCTGAGAAAAATGTTTTTATTGAGGGTTTAGGGATTCATTTATGCGTAATGTGGGGTAAATTAAATAATGTGGATCTCCCACAAGGGCTGAGGGATCTGAATACTTTAGCACTATCAAGAGATACTGTGGAGAAAGTACATGAGCATGTCGAAAGGTTGTTTGAGTATAGGAGAGATTTGGAGAAGTCACGGAATGAGGATGATGAAGAAGAGAATATGTATGTACAGAAACGATTTCTTCCGTGTCGAAAATGGGCATCTGAGGAAGCACAAATTTGTACAAGAGATGCGATTAGATGGATTTCAGATTTATCGATAACTCCGTTTGAGGTATATGACACATATAGTCAATATACGCTAGAAATGCAGAGGAAGGTGATTCAGGTAATGGTAGAGTACCTGCAGGATGAATGTGTGAGGAAGAAGGTTAGTTGTCCCACAGAGTTACTGGGTATTTATAAGAGAGCTTTTTCAATTGACACTTCTTCGACTGCTTTAGCGCTCGACTTAGCTCTGTTGCTTAGTAAGCGTTCGGAGTTGCCTATATCTCAGTTTCCTATGAGAGAGGTACCTCCGACATTTGTCCCAAAAGTTGAGATTGCCGCTAATGCTGCAGCAGGTATAGCTGCTGTGGACAATCCTGCACATTATGTATCACAGTTTGTTCACGTCCCGTTTTCACAACAGGAAGTGAACACTATTAGGCAATCTATTCCCGACATTAGGAAAAATCCGACAGGATTCTATAAAGAGATAGAGTCCGTCTTGCAGTCCTCAGTGTTCACCCTAGGCGATATTGACTTGTTATTCCCTGTACTCCTGCCCGTTGATTTGTGGAAGCAGGTTAGAACACTAGATGATGCACCTGGGTTGGGAGATACGTGGGCTAATATAACTAGGCTTGACGGGGAAAGGCCAGCTGGCGAGAGACCGCCTCAGGTGATACTCACTTTGCCTGACAGAATTATTGCGAAATTAAAAACTATAATTCCCGAAAAAAGAATTATTTGGGACAAGCTTACGGCCTGTGTCCAAGGAAAATCTGAGGGTGCCACCGAGTTCTTTAATCGGTTAGAACAAGTATTCTCGGACTTCAGTGGACAGGATTTAGGCACAAAATCTGGGAAAAGGTTATTTGTAGACAAATTTGTGCCTGGATTGCTGCCTGACATCCAGTCACAGATTATGTCTTCAGAGAGCGCTTGTCAGGCGAAATCCCAATCAGAAGTACTGCACATGGCTCAGTACTACGAAAACCGTGTCAATAATGAAAAAGATAGAGTAGAAAAGAGAAAAGGAGACTTAAAGACTAAAGTATTGTTACAACAAATTGTTAGAGGCCCCAGAGGGGGTAGTTCGCAGATTAGAGGCCAGTATGTTCCACAAGGGAATGTGCCCTTGGGTCCTGTGAACATTAACCAATGTGCTTATTGTCGCCAGGAGGGTCATTGGCATGCACAATGACCCATCCTTCGACAGAGGTGGAATAGCACATTTGGGATTATGGGTAGACAACCCAGAGGTCGCCCCGAGGTGGGGGGCCCTGGTAGAGGTCAGTTTTCACAGGATCCTCAGCAACCTTTTTCACAGGACAATCAGACTTCGAGTGTGGATACTAGAAACATATTTGATCACCCTTCTGCTGCTTACCTCTCGGAGGAGCTTCCTTCTGATGATATTCTGTTTCGTTAGGATTGCCCGAAGCAGGGTTTGGAACCTACACCTATTCCCGTTAGTCAGAAAGGTCCCTACATTGAAATGGTAGTGGGAAATAGGAAACATCAGTTCTTGATAGACACTGGAGCACAGAAGTGCTCCATTGATCATTCACGGGTTCCAAACATTCCACTGTCAGGGCAAACCAATGTCTCCGTAGGGTTTTCTGGCACACCAGTCATTTGTCCGGTTTCTTTGCTGGTACCTATTTCTTTGGGTCCCTTTTCGGACCACTGTCCATTTTTTTTACTTCGAATTGTGGAGAGAATTTGTTGGGGTTGAATCTGTTGAAGGAATTAAATGCGGTAATTCATTGTTCATCTGATGGAGTGCGTTTGACGATTTCACCACAGCAGTTTTCTGTTTCACAATTTTTGACTAGACCTTTGCCACCAGAATTCAGTAATGTCCCGGAGTGTTTGTGGGCGGCTGACGACAATGATGTCGGTGTTCTACAGATTGAGCCTGTTAGAATAGTCTTGAAACATGGTATTAAGCTGCCACGTATCCCGCAGTATAAGATCTCGGTTGAAGGTGAGCGAGCTTTGAAGAGCATTGTTTCCGATTTTGTGCATCGTGGGGTGATTGAGGAGATTACAGGAAGTTTGTGCAATAGTCCGATCCTACCCGTGTACAAAAAAGGCGATAATGCTATTCTGTTTCGTTTTATAATTGATTTGCGTGCCATCAATAGAGTTGTCGCTCCACAATTTCCAATTGTGCCTGATGTGACGACGATATTAACTATGATTCCAGCTACGGCTACTTACTTCAGTGTTGTGGACCTGAAGAATGCTTTCTTCAGTATTCCTATACACAAGGACAGTAGATATTTGTTCGCGTTCACCTTAGGGGGACGCTCGTTCACATTTACTCGTGCACCTCAAGGTTACACCGAGAGGCCTAGCATTTATATTAGGGCCTTGAAAGAACAGATTGATACTCTTGAATTACCCCCTACTTGTACGCTGCTTCAGTACGTTGACAATTTGCTTTTAGCAGCAGATTCTGAGAGCTCTTGTAAAGAGTGCACTGTATTGTTGCTCATCCATCTAGCTAAGTATGGTCACAAAGCTTTGCTTAAAAAGTTTCAATATTGTTGCCAGGAGGTCGCCTATTTGGGCTACCTCCTGTCAAAGGAGGGAAGAAGATTGACACCTGAAAGAATAAAACACATTTCTGGCATGTCTGTCCCAAGTACACAGAAGGAAGTCAGAGCCTTAATAGGTATGGCTTCTTACTGTAGGTTATGGATCCCAAACTTTTCACTAGTGATAAAACCGATGTTGGCTTTGACAAAAAAGGGCATTTCTTCGCCATTGCCATGGAAATCGGAACATCAACAATCTTTTGAGCTTCTCAAGACTGCATTATGCTCTGCACCGGTTTTGGGTACACCAAATTATAACAAGGCCTTTGTGTTGTTTGTGCATGAATGTGATGGATGTGCTTTGGCTGTATTAACGCAGGAACATGGAGGGAAGAATAGGCCGTGCGGTTACTACTCTTCCGCCCTTGATCCTGTCGCATGCACTTTGCCAAGATGTTTGCGAGCTGCCGCTGCTGCTGCCGCGTCTGTAAAACAGAGTGAGGGAATGGTCCTAGGCCATGATCTAACCCTGATGGTGCCTCACTCTGTAGATGTTCTATTGAACAAAACTCAAACGCAACACCTCACTTCCGCACGATTGACGAGATATGAATTGATTTTGTTTGCTCCCCACATACAAATTAGGAGGTGTTGTGTTCTTAATCCGGCTGAACTCCTACCTTTCCCGCAAAATACTGTTTGCGGTGATGATGAGTCACATGACTGCCTGTATACTACTGAACCAGAAACAAAGGGCAAAATTGATCTTAAGGACACTACTTTGGATAATGCGCAAGGGGAGCTATTTTGTGATGGCACCTGTTTCAAACTTCCGGATTTTACATCCACAGCTGCTTATGCAGTCACTACATTAAGTACGGTTGTAGAGACCAAGCGAATTACACATAACTCCGCGCAGGCCGCAGAGATTATAGCATTAACCCGAGCTTGTGAGCTTTCCGAAGGGCTCACGGTGAATATATATACTGATAGTCAGTATGCTTTTGGGGTGGCTCACAACTTTGGGAGACTTTGGTCAGAGAGAGGGTTTCTAACTTCACATGGGACCAAGATTCAGCATGGCCCCCTGATAGTACAATTGCTCTCGGCGCTCGTGCTCCCTAGTCAGTTAGCGATCATAAAATGCACAGCGCATCGCAAGATCACAGATGATATAGGAAAAGGGAATGCTTTCGCTGATCAGATAGCCAGACAAACTGCCACAGATCTTCGCACAGAAATGTATGCTCAAAGAGAAACTAGGTATGTCTATGTAATGGACGAGGATATTGGGTCTGTGCGGGATATCCAAGCTGATGCCACAATGGAAGAATCTAAGAAATGGGCTGAAGGCTTGGGGAAATTAGATGATGATGGGTGTTGGGTGGACACAGTTGAAGGGAAATGGTTACTTCCTAATGCCTACATAGTCATGATGGTGACTATGGCACACGGTCCCACACATGTGTGTGCTCAACAGATTACGAAAATGTTAGCGAAAGTCTGGGTAAGATTTCGAAAATTGCTCAGCATTATGTCCAAAATTGCATGATTTGCCTACAGCACAATGTGGGGAAAGGGACGGTAACTCCAAGGGGTAGCTTTGGGCCTCCTTCTGTCCCGTTTGAAGTGATTCATTTTGATTTTATTGAGATGGAGCGGTGCAATAGTTTAAAATATGTCCTTGTGGTCATTTGTGCCTTTAGTAAATGGGTTGAGGCTTTCCCTGTCAAAGATGCTTCAGTCACGACCACTGCGAAAATTATGATAAAGGAGTACTTCCCACGGTTTGGATTGCCAGGAGTCATTTGGTCGGACAATGGTACACATTTTGTTGCTGCTGTAATTTTACAGATATGTACGGCACTACATATTGATAAGCGATTTCATTCGGCTGGACATCCTCAAAGTGCCGGGTTGGTAGAGAGACATAATGGTATCCTAAAGAACAAACTCGCTAAGACGTGTGCCGGTACCAAACTAAAATGGCCGGACGCCTTACCGATCATGTTACTAGCCATGCGCACTACCCCTCAAACTAAGACTGGCTCTCTACATTTGAGGTGGTGATGGGGAGGCCTGCCAATATTTGAGGTCTTCCGAAACCTAAAGCACTGAGAAATGTTGAGAATGTATTGTTTTCAGACTACTGTAACCAGTTGACTAAAAATCTGTATTTCATTTATCATCAGGTACGATCAGCTTTACCTGTATGCTACGAGGGCCCAGGACACAACATCCGGCCTGGAAGCTGGGTCCTGGTGAGAGCATACGAGCGGTCCTCTTGCCTCGCGCCTCGCTGGCGGGGACCATTCCAGTCTTGTTGGTCACCCAAACGGCAGTGCGGGTGGCTGGAAAGAAGAACTGGATACATGCGACGCATGTCAAGAAACTTCCTCACCCGACGCCGCACGTTACAGAAGAAACAGAACCCCTCACTAATGCTGCAATCGATGATCCTGAAGCAGCAAATAGCACTGTGAGTGAGTCGGAGAATCTCTCTGTGCCCGTGGGGCTTGGGGAACCATCCATTTTGTCTCCACACTCTTTGGAAAAGTCATTTCCGGAAACCATTGCTCCGAATTCTGCAACTTCCATTGCCTCTGATACGTTGCTTCCCTCAGGAAGTGATGTTCCCTTATTTCCGGATCAAACAGTACCGGGAACCACCAGATATAATCTACGGTGGAGAAAATAGACCTACGGCACGGTTCGACTGTGCATTCAAACAAAAAAAGGAAAGGATCATCAAGGGCTTGCTTTTGCCCAAATTTGAGAATCGGGGTTCTGTCGGCTAGGGTTGGGGAAGGACTAAGAAGCTGCACGACCGGGGGGTTGCCAGCAACGAACATTGGGGTTTCCATCCGAAGACTACGATGCCTGCCACCGCTACTGCCCGTATTGGACTTGTAAATAAGGGGGTGACCAACTTGAACAATGAACAATGTGCCTGGGCCCCGAAAACGTATTGCTGTGTTTTGATGATAATAATTGGGCTTTTTATAGTAACTGTTTTAGGATTCTGGTACGTCGAGGAGATTTATCCTCTAGAGCCTCTTTTGCCAACTGAAATTGTACCTACTGTTTTTACTCCTTTTGTACATTTGCATACTCTGTCACCTAGGGACTCTCAGCATAGACAGAAGTATCACAATAATACTATGATGCTGATTATGAATTCGACACATGCCATTTTTAACAAAACCAATTGCTGGATCTGCTCGCATTTACCGCAACATGGGGATAAAGGGCTAGGTTGGTATAATCATCCCTTATCTTTGACGACTGCTTGTTATGCCTCTCTTCGAGCACTGTTCTTTGGCCGATGGAATGATAGCATCTCGGGGAATTTTGATGGAACTAATTTGAACAATTTTGAAAAACGTGTTTTGACTCCCCTGGGATGCTCGCTTTTCGCAAATAGGAGCAAACTCAACGTTGCTTCAATTAGGCCTTCTGATAGACTATCTCGTCCTTTCCTATCTTTGGTTTCCTTTAAAATGGCTCCGATAGGCAATAAGGATGCCGTGACTCCTTCTTACTCTGTTAACCATAGCCCCGATTCAGTTTCTTTCTGCATACAGAGGAATGGTACCCGGTCAATGGGAGATTTTAAAGGCTGTGCCAAAGTTGCAAATTTGACTGGGGAAGACAGACCTTTGTATGTGGGCGAGCCTGTCTATTTTGTTTGCGGTAATGTAGCATTTCCATGGTTGCCCAGGGATTGGCAGGGAACCTGTTATTTAGGGATCCTGTTACCTGGGGTATTCATAGCAAGCACTTTGGAAGTTTCAAAGGCTCGTCCACGGCAGGACGAGAATGGTGATACCCCCGCACAAGTGATGGGAGATATAGCAAAATCAGTTGTGCCATTTTGGGGGCAGATATCAAATTCCGAAGACATCAGGAGACTAGCGAGAGTACTGGAGAGAACCATCAACCGGACCACAGATATACTTTATAACATGACATTAGAGCAGAAAGCAATAAGATTAGTAGCACTCCAGAACCGGATGGCATTAGATGTCATTCTGGCTGAACGTGGTGGAGTATGTAAATTAGTGGGGTCCGCTTGCTGTGTTTTCGTACCAGACTCCTCCCCAACCATTTTCAAAGCAATTCAGAATCTGCACGTCCTTAGCTCAGAAGTGCATGTTCCCGAGGGGAACTGGAATCTAAGTGCTTGGTTTTGGGATTTCTTGCGATCTTGGGGTTGGAAGGTACTTTCAGTTTTGTTGATCATTTTGGGAGTTCTGCTATTCCTTTGTTGTTGTATCCATTGTCTGCCTAGTATATGTTCGATGCTAGTGGGATGTTGTGCTCAGGCGATAGGTACGATAGGACAAAAAGTATATGCCCCGGATAAAACTTCCAAGGAGTATGTGTTAAAAGAGATCTTAGTGAACGACCTGATGGCCATAGATATCTCTGACAGCGATTCAGGGTGTATGGACAATGACGTATGGAGTTACTTGCAAGGAGATCAGAAGTAGTCTTAGCCCTTGGCATAGGCCAAAAGGAGGGTTTGTCAAACTGGATATTAAATTATGCCTCCTATTGTAAACGATTGTATGTATATTGACCTACGCCAAGTTGCTTAAAACTGTACAGGAATAACTCTCTACGGCAAGGTCTTGACCTTAGAAATTGATGTAGGCCGCCATCTTGAATCAAACCGGCATTTTAGGTTCTCTTGTTGTGTAAAAGACCCTGTACATCACAATGGTGGACGATGCCATTCCGAATAGAATCTAGGTCGTTTTGACCTCTGTACAGCTAATGTATAACTTGCCTACAGGCCACTTGTAGGGACGTGAACTGAGACCTTGTCCTTCTGTTGACCTGCATGTAAATGGATTACCTGTATCAACGGAACTGATCTATGCACATACTGATGAATAAATTAGAATTGACCTGGCAGAGACCCTACACCAGTAATACATTCATGGAATGGTTAACCCGCAAAGGGGTTGGACAACAGGCTGGAGAAATGTATAAAAGCCTGAATGTCCCAATGTACAGTCTCTCACTGAATACATCGAACCCCGTTGAAGTTCGTTGTGTTGTACTGAGGGCCGATAGCTATCCGATCTGTCATTTGACTTTGTCATTGCTTGACTTTAAAATAAAGCTTTTTTGTATGTTCCTTTGTAAGCAGTGTTTGCTCTGTTTCCTTTGGGTTTCTCTTTTCACACACCAATAAAAATACCCTTCTCCAATTTAACAGTTTCCATCCGCTGGCCTTGCGGGAAAATCTCCAAATAGGACAATTCTTGGGTATTAGGAGAAATTGTTTGGACATTTCAGATTATGTGAAAGAAGGAAAAGATCTGAAAGAAAGGCTTAAAATAAGAGGCTATCCTAAAAAAATAGTGAATGCTGCTTTTAAGTGAGCCAGACACTCGAATAGAGACAGATGTTTACACCCGGAACCTAAGGTACAACAGGAAAAAATTACATGTGTGACTATGTACAGCCCTATTAGTAATAAACTCAGAAGAAGTATAAAAAAGAACTGGCATATCTTACAAACCCCTGACTTCGAACACATTACACCACGTTTCGCCTTTAAGAGACAAAAGAATGTCAGAGATTTGGCAGTCCACACTTATCCGAAAAAAGAGGTGAGACACAATCAAACTAGTCTGTGGCACCTTCCGCCGGTCATTGGCCATTTTAATGTGGCAGATGTGCAGTTTGCCCATTAACAAGTAATTTAAAATTAATTGACCTTAACGGAAAGGATTGGGTGTTTCGTACTTTCTCTAATTGTGGATCATCATGGGTGATTCATGGAATAAAGTGCCCTTGCAATCTGATCTACATAGGTAAGACCAAAAGATGCATAAAACAACGCATTTGTGAACACAAATCTTGTTTGAAGAATAAGGTAGCCAATAAACCCTTAGTTGCACATTATGAACTGAAAAAACATAAGTACACCGATATTTTTTAGTTTGTTTTACAAACCATTCCTGCAACTGAAAAAAGGGGGAAACAGAGAAATGCTTCTGAGTTTAAGTGAACAATGTTGGATCTATTCCTTTTATACAGCCACCACGGGTTTGAGCACAGCTGTGGAATGGAATTCCGTTATCACACTATCATGAGGTAGGGTATCGACATGCCGCACGTCCCACAAATGAGGTTTAACAACGTTGTGAAGATTTCTTTGAGCATATATAAAGTTGTGTCACAATGATCTATGATACGATATAGAACACCTTTTAGGTTCTAAAAATAGTGAGGACAATCCTGCGATACCTCTGGTAAATAGAAAATCAAAAGTATCAATCCCCGTTTTGCACCAATAAGTAGCACTGCCCCTTTAACCAGCGGCAAGTTTGATTATGTGACCGATCACATGACCGCTGAGCTAAGGATAAAAAGGCCAGCCGGCATTTGTCTGCGAGAACGCAACCTTTCGGATGTCGTTTGTGTGGCGCCGCTGAAGAGATTGTAAATATGAGGTAAGCCGATTTTGCATTGCGAAGGAGTTGTTTTGCTCCCGGCCTTTTGTGACGGGCAAGTGGTGCTTCGTGGAGCTTTAGCCCACGATTAGACACATATACATCCCCAAGTTATGCCCCCAACCGGAAGGGAAAGTGGGATCAGGCAGCGCTTTCCCTTATGATGAGTGTACCTATTGAGGCGCCCTCCGAAAAATAGTTGATGCTTTGGATTCGAAGCTGAGTATTTGCAGGCTCCCTTTCTCCACTATGTTGCAAACAGCTGATGTACTTCATCTGAAGTAAAATATATTTAAGCCCTGTGTTTTCACAACTTTTGCAGGCAATCGTTTTAGAGGTTAACCCTGAGACGTGAAAAGTTTGGCGCTCTAAAGGGCGAGTGAGTGCACCATCGTGTTCCCAATAAACATCGCTGAGGAACAAGTCTCTTAACACAGACCCAAGTGAGTGATTGATTGCGGATGACCGTACTAACAATAAATAATAAGAAACATTCCCAAATGAAGATGTTTGCAAACAAACTGATTTGTGATAATTATGACAGATGGCATAACTCTGGGAGTATAGTTTTACTAAGCACTGATGCTAGTAATATTGTTGTGACGTGGTAATTTTTAAATAAATTCTAAATAATCAAGAGTAAGCGGCGATTTTATAAAGAAATTATTAATTCTGTCGAAAATAAAAAAAAATGTCATGACATGTTGTTAATCGAGTCAGTACATTTAATAAGGAAAACTTTTGCCTTATTGTATACAGGTTCCTAATACAGGTTGGGTGTTGTGAAAAAATAAGGGTTGACCTGCGAATACCCGGAGAAAAGAAATAAGAATACAAGAAAATATGACCTGTCACGGCTATGATTGAGCCGGCTTTTTTGAGCTCATGTCCATCCAGGATGTAAGTTAAGGCTTGGTGGTATATATTGTCTGGTGTGCCCTATTTTGGGTTATAAGGATCACATGTTGTATAGAAAGATGTTATGCAGTAATCTCTCTTTGAAGAAATATTTGGAATAAATTTGAGATTACTAGTATAAAGATAATGTATGTGATAGAATCAATGTATTTTTGTAACCGTTGCCGCTTACAACTGTGTATGTTTGTTTTTAGATTGTGCTAACCTGTTGGGGTATATGAAAGAGGTTTTCCATCTGCTCTAAAAGAAATTGTCTGTCCTGAAGAAGGCCGAAAAACCATTGGGTGTAGAGACACTAGAGATAGTGCCTTAATCTCCAGAAGGGCCGAAACATGTTGACACTTGACAATAGACTCACTAAATTTTGAAGTCTTGTATCTTTATACTTCTTAAGTAAATTGAGTCAGTTCATTTATCTAATTAACTCCTTACAGATGATATTGCTTTTAGAAATGGACTAAGTAGATCATGCAGTGTTGAATTGTGATTTACATCTGCATGGTCTGTCGTTCCCCCTGTTTTAATTTTTCTAAATTTGTCTTAAAAATAAATTTATAATGGGCTCATTTATGAATGATGACTTTCAGTGTTTTTTTGGGTATGTATAAGTGATATGGTTCTTCTTTCATCTTAATAGCATGTGTTAGTTTGCTGTAACTGGCAGTTTCAAAACAAAATTTGTCTTTGATAAATATGTGATTGTTTTACCAAGTTGGAAGGTGCTAACTAACACGATATTATATATCACCAGCCTAGCCTGCTTTGACAATGAGTGGGGTAGTCAGGAGTCTCCTTTTTGTATAGTGTATTGAGCTTTGTTCTCCCGTTCCGAGACCCTGACCCCTCGTTAACAAAAATTGAGGGAGATTACCTTTTTAGAGGTAACTGCTTCTAGGCACTACAAAGAACCAGGGGGGGGGGTGGGGAGCACTGGGAAATTCCTGTATGGTTTGCAGATCTTGTCTCTCTGTAGAGTATAGTTGCGTATAGAATGCAGAGAAGGAGTCTATAATGTCTCTGGTCTCTGTAGAAATTGTGCCGTCTGCCAGCTTGATACTGTCTATGTTATTTGTACTTGTTTGTTGCTTTAAGAGTCTCACTAGCATTCTGTCTGCCTTATTCGCCCTTATATAGTACCTCTGTATTAGATTAAGTAATGATTTCTCTGCCTTGCCTGTACGTAATAGATCTAGTTGTCTCATGTACTCCTTAACTATGCTGTAGTTTATCTTAGTCTTCCTTTCTGCTAGTACTCTCTGGGACTCTATCAAATAAGCCTCCAGGTCTTTTTGCTGCATATCCTTCTCTTTTATCCTTTGCATGTTAAGGAAGATTATTTCCCCCCTGAGCACTGCTTAAAGGCGTCCCAAACCACATCTAGGGGGGCCCATTGTGTGTTGTTGATTTCAAAGTAGGTTGTAGCCTTCTCCCTCAGTGTATCACGTGTTGCCGTGTCATATAATACTTCCCTAGGCATTTTCAAAGACCACATCTGATTCCGTGGTGTCATACCTCTTAATTGCACCCATATAGGTGTGTGGTCCAACAAGGAGATTGGGTCTGTCCTTATCTCCATTAGTGCCCCCAGTAACCCTGGAGTTCCCCATATATAATCTATTCTAGAGAATGTGCGGTGGATGTGAGAGAAACAAGTATACCCTGCCTCATCCCCTTTTTTTGCTCTCCACAGGTCTATTACTGCTAGATCTGTAAATTTTCCCTTAGAGTGCTGGATGGGCCACTACCCCTGCTGTGCCCCTCATTGCTCCTGTCTTTGTCTGGGTCCCAGGCTAAATTAAAGTCCCCTGTTAAATGGACCTCCGCTAACGCAAACCCTTCCAATTTCCCCAGAGCCTAATGCATGAGAATCTCTTGTCTCGTGTTGGGGGAATATAGGGTGCCTACCGTGAGTACTTTATCCTCCAGCCGAATTTGAAGAAATAAATATGTACCACTGGGATCGGCCAAGGAGCGAATAACCTTAGCTCCCAGTGGTTTTCTGAGGCCTATAAAGACTCCCGCAGTTTTATTTTTGGCGTTTGCCTGATATACTTGTGCAAACTGAAGTATACGCATTCTGGCGCTGTCGCTCCTTTTAATATATGTCTCCTGCAGAAGAACTATATACCCCTCGCCTCTTCTAAGTTGCATTTATAACTTCGTCCTCTTCCTAGGGGTGTTTAAGCCACATATGTTACGCCAGAGTATTTTCAGCAACCTTATCCCTGGCATGGAGCAAGTTCTTCAGGATCCTGTCCTTCTGTACCTCCTTACGTTTTCTCAGGTGAAGCCCTCGTTCACCCCCACTCGGCTTGCCACCAGATGTTAGGAGAGAGGAGAATGTTGGTAAGGAGCTAGTGCCATCCTGCACCCCCAAGCGCTTTAGAATTAGGCAAGGCTTCTTTTGACTGGCTCTCTGCAGGAAAGAATGCAGCATGTGCTAAAATTGGACTACAGGCTTCACAGTCTTTGTGCCAAAACTGGCCGCACGACTTCATTGACCAGCTGCCTGCTGTCTGTCAAAAGCTGATGCATGCTAAAAGGGGATTTTATCATGCTCAATGCACACAATGCAGAATTATGGAAAACAAGGTTTTAAGGAGATTATAAGACCAGATTGAAATATGAGTAGAATGAGTGGAGTATGAATGAAAATTTGTTATAGAAATGTTTAGTTTTTCCTGGGGCTACGCTTCAAGGTTTGTAAAAGTCTGCAGGGCTGCAGTGTGTGTCTATGTATGGTAGCCATATGTAAAGTAGCATGTCCTGACAGAAATCGCTGACAATGAAGAAAGGAGGACTTTGCAGAATCTCTTGTATGGAAGCAGGACGGTTTGGGATGGAGCCATACCCATATTCAGTGACCAAGCCAAAAGTATATAAGCTCCTGCCTGGCATCATTTTGGTAGGAGAAAGGAACGGTGATGGAAGAGAAGAAACCGTTCAGGGAGCAGAGTTCTTTGCTGCCATCCATATTTCTGTAAAGAATACCAGGCCGATTCATGGAATAAATAGCGCGGCGCAAGTGGGCAAAAACGTGCGAATCGCAGTGGAATTGCGAAAATCGCACGAAAAGCAGCGCACATCGATTCATGGAAGGGCTTGTGCGAAAAAGCCATCTGATGTGCGCTAAAAAAGTGTGCGGCGCACGTTGGCGCACAGGCCATCTAACGGCGTGCGCCAGGTCACAGCGAAAATCGCACAGGCCACAGCGAAAATCGCACATAGTGCGGCGCACGCTGCAAAAGTAGGCGGAACACGGGGCGTAACACTCGGAATGGGGAACAACTTGCCAAAATGTGGGCGTCACGGGGGAAGTACAGGGTGCAAGTGCGCGGAACGCCCACACGCTCGCCTACAACACGTATTCATGGAATCGAATAGGGCAAAACAGCGCACGGTCAAACCAGCGCACAGGCACAAACACGACCGCCACAAGAAAGCAGGCGGTAGCGTCCCTGCGCCTGTAAAAAATGTGCGCCAAAAGGTGCGCCAACAAATAGCACCTATATACAGCTATGATGAATGTCCAATACTGTGGCCCTCCAGGACAAATGACGTGCAAAGGGGTACCCACAAACACGGACACCCGCTGACTGAAAAATAACGTGTGCGTGTATTTCGGGGGGCGCGGGAAGTTTCACACGCGAATTGGCTGGGTACATGGATTCCAGGGGTGCGCGGGAAGTTCCACACGCGATTTGGCTGGGTACGTGGATTACAGGGGTGCGCGGGAAGTTCCACACGCGATTCGGCCGGGTACGTGGATTTCAGGGGTGCGCGGGAAGTCCCACACGCGATTTGGCCGGGTACGTGTATTTCAGGGGTGCGCGGGAAGATAAACACGCGATTTGGCTGGGTACGTGGATTTCAGGGGTGCGCGCGAAGTTCACACGCAATTTGGCCGGGTACGTGTATTTCAGGGGTGCGCGGGAAGTTCAACACGTGATTTGGCTGGGTACGTGGATTTCAGGGGTGCGCGCGAAGTTCACACGCGATTTGGCCGGGTACGTGGATTTCAGGGGTGCGCGGGAAGTTCAACACGCGATTTTGCTGGGTACGTGGATTCCAGGGGTGCGCGGGAAGTTTCACACGCGATTTGGCTGGGTACGTGTATTTCGGTGTTGCAGGGGAATGCTACACGTGATATGGCCATGTGGGTCCCCCCAGGTGTTCCCTCTACACCCTCCACGGCCCCTGCAGGCAGCCCACACCACAGGGTACTACCTGCACCACTGCTGATGTCCCACAGGCAACCCATCCACCATGGCCATGCCCACCAGCCAACCCACATGTCACCTTGCACCACTGATCACCAACACATGTCTCCCACCACCCCCACCCCCCAGCCACCAGGGGCAGCCTCCACCAGGCCCCCACTCATGTCCCCTATTACCCCCACCCCCCCGCAGTGCAGGGGCACCCTCCACCAGGCCCCCACTCATGTCTCCCACCACCCCCACCCCCCAGCAGTGCAGGGGCAGCCTCCACCAGGCCCCCACTCATGTCCCCCTGCACCCCCACCCCCCAGCCACCAGGGGAAGCCTCCACCAGGCCCCCACCCATGTCTACCACCACCCCCACCCCCCAGCCATCAGGGGCAGCCTCCACCAGGCCCCCACTCATGTCTACCACCACCCCCACCCCCCAGCAGTGCAGGGGCAGCCTCCACCAGGCCCCCACTCATGTCCCCCTGCACCCCCACCCCCCATCCACCAGGGGCAGCCTCCACCAGGCCCCCACTCATGTCTCCCACCACCCCCACCCCCCAGCAGTGCAGGGGCAGCCTCCACCAGGCCCCCACCCATGTCTACCACCCCCCCCACCCCCCAGCCACCAGGGGCAGCCTCCACCAGGCCCCCACTCATGTCTACCACCAACCCCAACCCCCAGCCACCAGGGGCAGCCTCCATCAGGCCCCCACTCATGTCTACCACCACCCCCACCCCCCAGCCACCAGGGGCAGCCTCCACCAGGCCCCCACTCATGTCTCCCACCACCCCCACCCCCCAGCAGTGCAGGGGCAGCCTCCAACAGGCCCCCACTCATGTCCCCCTGCACCCCCACCCCCCAGCCACCAGGGGCAGCCTCCACCAGGCCCCCACTCATGTCTCCCACCACCCCCACCCCCCAGCAGTGCAGGGGCAGCCTCCACCAGGACCCCACTCATGTCTCCCACCACCCCCACCCCCCAGCAGTGCAGGGGCAGCCTCCACCAGGCCCCCACCCATGTCTACCACCACCCCCACCCCCCAGCCACCAGGGGCAGCCTCCACCAGGCCCCCACTCATGTCTACCACCACCCCCACCCCCCAGCCACCAGGGGCAGCCTCCAACAGGTCCCCACTCATGTCCCCCTGCACCCCCACCCCCCAGCCACCAGGGGCAGCCTCCACCAGGCCCCCACTCATGTCCCCCTCACCCCCACCCCCCAGCCACCAGGGGCAGCCTCCACCAGGCCCCCACTCATGTCCCCCTGCACCCCCACCCCCCAGCCACCAGGGGCAGCCTCCACCAGGCCCCCACTCATGTCCCCCTGCACCCCCACCCCCCAGCCACCAGGGGCAGCCTCCACCAGGCCCCCACTCATGTCCCCCTGCACCCCCACCCCCCAGCCACCAGGGGCAGCCTCCACCAGGCCCCCACTCATGTCTCCCACCACCCCCACCCCCCAGCCACCAGGGGCAGCCTCCACCAGGCCCCCACTCATGTCTACCACCACCCCCACCCCCCAGCCACCAGGGGCAGCCTCCACCAGGCCCCCACTCATGTCTCCCACCACCCCCACCCCCCAGCCACCAGGGGCAGCCTCCACCAGGCCCCCACTCATGTCTACCACCACCCCCACCCCCCAGCCACCAGGGGCAGCCTCCACCAGGCCCCCACTCATGTCCCCCTCACCCCCACCCCCCAGCCACCAGGGGCAGCCTCCACCAGGCCCCCACTCATGTCCCCCTGCACCCCCACCCCCCAGCCACCAGGGGCAGCCTCCACCAGGCCCCCACTCATGTCCCCCTGCACCCCCACCCCCCAGCCACCAGGGGCAGCCTCCACCAGGCCCCCACTCATGTCTCCCACCACCCCCACCCCCCAGCAGTGCAGGGGCAGCCTCCACCAGGCCCCCACCCATGTCTACCACCACCCCCACCCCCCAGCCACCAGGGGCAGCCTCCATCAGGCCCCCACTCATGTCTCCCACCACCCCCAGCCACCAGGGGCAGCCTCCACCAGGCCCCCACTCAAGTCTACCACCACCCCCACCCCCAGCCACCAGGGGCAGCCTCCACCAGGCCCCCACTCATGTCTCCCACCACCCCCACCCCCCAGCAGTGCAGGGGCAGCCTCCACCAGGCCCCCACTCATGTCTCCCACCACCCCCACCCCCAGCAGTGCAGGGGCAGCCTCCACCAGGCCACCACTCATGTCTCCCACCACCCCCACCCCCCAGCAGTGCAGGGGCAGCCTCCACCAGGACCCCACTCATGTCTCCCACCACCCCCACCCCCCAGCAGTGCAGGGGCAGTCTCCACCAGGCCCCCACCCATGTCTACCACCACCCCCCAGCCACCAGGGGCAGCCTCCACCAGGCCCCCACTCATGTCTCCCACCACCCCCACCCCCCAGCAGTTCAGGGCAGCCTCCAACAGGCCCCCATTCATGTCCCCCTGCACCCCCACCCCCCAGCCACCAGGGGCAGCCTCCACCAGGCCCCCACTCATGTCCCCCTGCACCCCCACCCCCCAGCCACCAGGGACAGCCTCCACCAGGACCCCACTCATGTCTCCAACCACCCCCACCCCCCATCAGTGCAGGGGCAGCCTCCAACAGGCCCCCACTCATGTCTCCCTGCACCCCCACCCCCCGGCCACCAGGGGCAGCCTCCACCAGGCCCCCACTCATGTCTACCACCACCCCCACCCCCCATCAGTGCAGGGGCAGCTTCCACCAGGCCCCCACCCATGTCTCCCACCACCCCCAGCCATGCAAATTGCCTGGATACGTGTACTTCGTGGTGCGCGTGAAGTTCCACACGCGACTGTACGTGTACTTCGGGGTGCGGGTGAACTTCCACACGTGATTTGGCCGGGTACGTGGATTTCAGGGCTGCGCGTGAAGTCCAACACGCGATTTGGCTGTGTACGTGGATTTCTGGGGTGCGCGGGAAGCCAAACACGCGATTTGGCCAGGTACGAGGATTCCAGGGGTGCGCGGGAAGTTTCACATGCGATTGGGCCTGTGAGAGTGGGTCACATGTATTCCAGGGGTGGGCGGGAATATTTACCCGCGACTGTGCCTGTGAGAGCATGCTACGTGTATTCCTGGTGTGGGCGGGAAGATTCACACGTTCGCCTACGACGTGCAGAAAAAGTGTCCAATCCTGACACACGTACGCCAGCATGAAGCAGGCGTACGTCGACCCGCGCAGCATAAAAGTGCGCGAAAACCACAAACAAGCTCATACGCCAGGATGAATATACCATTCCTAGCAGCAGTGGCCGTGGGTTACCAAAGGAGGAGGAGGAGGATAGTGAGGGCCCGAATTTTCACTCCCAGAACCAGCCTTTTTGGGATGCCTGATGACCAGGTGTATGGGAGGTACAGGTTTCCCCCACACATGATACTTGACCTGGTCAGTGAGTGGGAAGATGACCTCACATCACCCACCCTGTGCTCCCAAGCACTCAGCCCCCTGGAGAAGGTCCTCAATGTACTGCAATTCTTGGCCACAGGATCATTTCAGCGGACAAGTGCCATAGTGGGTGGGGTGTCACAGGCCACGCAGTCCGCGACTACCAACATGTCAAGAAGCGCTGGGATGACTGCAGGTCCAGGACCCTCTTGAAGGCCCGGCGCCTCGTGGAGGGGGGCCGGGGCCGCATGAGTACCATCCAGATGAGGGTCCTGGAACGCGTAGGCCCAGCGCTCCACGGCCAGATCCTTGAGAGGCAGACCCTCTGGAGTTGAGCGGTAAGTGGCCAAGCAATGCTGTGTGAGACTGGGCATGTCGCAGTGTGCTGGTTGTCTGATACCTGCCTGTATGTGTGACATAGCCCATGTATGCATGTGTGTGTGCAGGGACGTCATGCATGTGAGACCAGTAATGTGTGAACCACACGGTTGGTGCATGTGTTCAATTGCAACATGGGTTGCCCTATGCGGAATGGCCACGTGAAAGCATGCCAGTCTCTGTTCCTGGACATGGGTGAGGGATGGGTGCTGATGCCATGTACATATATGCTGTCCATGTCTGTGTGTCTGACCAGCGTGTCTGTGACTTGTGAATGCCTGGGATGCATGACACATGTCTGTGGCAATGTTCCGGTTCACTGATGCAGCCTAGTCATCCTTGCATCCACTGTGTCTGTGGTGTACGAGGCCAGATGGATGAAACTAGGGTGAAGTGTGTGCATGTGATAGGCATGGCACATGATGCATGTGAGTTCAAAAACAACAGTGTATGTTTGAAGAATAACTTGGACATGTATGCTAATGTCCATAGCATGCGCCATGCCTGTTACTGCATGTGTTTTACCTGCACTGAGCCATGTGTTGTGGAGGGACATGATGGAAGTGATCTTTGACAGTGCCACTCATCTGCTATTGCTTCCTGTCTAGGGGACCATTGTACAGTACCCTGATGCTTGTGTTCTATGTCTCCCTCTACACAGCGCCACGTGAAGAAGAGGGCGGAGACGGCTCTGTGGAGCAAAGCGGCGGGGATGCCCCCACGGCTGCAGCGGAAGGGGTGGGTGAGCCCCCACAGGGGCTTGCAATGGCGGAAGACGGGGTGGAGCCATCCAGGTTGGTAGTTTCCACAGAGGAGGAGGAGGCCGGTACTGAGGCGCACATGGGGCCTGGTGGGGGCATCCCTGCTGGTGCAAGTGTTGCAGTCCAGGGGCAGGAGGCAGCACAGGTCGCCGTGGAGGGGCCTGTGCATGTCACTGTCCCTGACACTGTGACTGCACCACCATGCACCAGCAGGGATGCCCCATCCCAGGCCCGTCCGCAGGTAGGGGGGATGTCCATGTCATCTGACTCCCCTCCACCTGCGTACGAAGGGACCCCTGGTCGTATGGAGAAGGTCCTGATTGGTGTCGCGTTGCGCACAGGTGCAATTCGTGATGAGGTGCGTGCTTCCCGAGAGGAGCATGCACGTCATCACGGAGAGCACCGTGCCGACGTGGCCCAGTTGGGAACGGCCATGGTCGGGGGTTTCCTACATGTGTCGGCCAATCTGGCGACCCTCTCCTCCTCTGTGGAGACTATGCACCAGTCGTTCTCCATGCCGTCTTCCGGCCCAGATGCCACCAGGGCCCCCTGTGGACCTGCCCCGACCAATGCAGCCGGCTCGGTGGGGATCCCATCCCTGCCACAGTCGGGAGTCGGAGGTCCAGCAGGGGTGGACACACCAGCAACTGGACCCCAGCAGATGGAGGATGTAATGGCATCATCGGGGCAGGGCACGTGCACGACGGCGTCGGTGGATACCATCAGCCTGGATGCCGTCGTGCTGGCACAGGCAGTTGCGTCGGAGGCAGCGGCAGGCTCGACGTGGGAGGCATCATGGCTCGGGGCCATCAACATCAGGGGTGCAGGCATCGGCCGGAGGGCAGGAGAACCCTGGAATGGGAGTGGCTTCCGTGTGGGAGCGGTTGGGCCAGCGGATAGGTGCGGAGCGGCAGCGGGCAGAGGAGGAACGGCTCACAATGGTCAGGGCAGAGAACTCCATGCGGAGGGCGCTGAGGCGGGCTGAGTGCCTCAAGGGTCTTCGCAGGGAGTTGGAGCTGGACACTGCTTTATCCCTGCGAGACCTCGGGGCCAGGGAACATGCCCGCCTCCAAGCCATTGAACAGGAGTTCGATGATGCCCTGGCCCATGACAACATCCAGTGAGCCGTTGGACTAGCCCGCTGCCCATGTAAATAGTTATGTAGTTAGTGTTAGGTTTCCTTTGTTTTTGCTTTTTCTTTGGACCTTTTGGACAATGGGCCACATTTTTGTATATAGTTAATTTTTATTAGGTAGTGTTGTTAGATAGGTTTCATTTCTTTTGTTGGGATCATGGACCCTGGCTTGTTCACCTGTACATAGTTATCTGTTGGATTTTCGTTTGTTTTTACCATTTACCCATGGAGCAATGGCTTTCTATTATAATTTCACATTGGATTTTCTTTTCAGGACTGTGACTTTGGACACCATTCCTTTGGATTCTGATTTTTGGTTTAGCTTTTTTTCATGGACATGCTTCTTTTTACTTTTTTTAAATTCACATTGATTCAATTCTTGTTTTCTTTAATACATATTTTTAGATCAAACTTCAATGTGTAGTATCATCTCATTGGTTTCATGCATATCATGATACGGGTTTGGAGATTCACTGACACCCATTGGGTGTATGTGAGGGACATGTGTTCGTTTCCAAACTTGCAATTGCAGTTCTATCATGTTATTTCCATTTCTGAGTGGGTGGATGCAATACTCGGGTGGGTGTTTTGCATTTGGAGGCTGACCATGGGGACCGGGGATCTAGATTGTGATGACATGTGGGCTGGGGTACATGAGTTGGACATGAGTGGGGGCCTGCTGGCGGTGCCCCACGGTGTTGGGGGGTGGGGGTGCAGGGGAACATGAGTTGGACATGAGTGGGGGCCTGGTGGAGGGTGCCCCAGCACTGCTGGGGGGCGGGGGTGGTGGTAGACATGAGTGGGGGCCTGGTGGAGGCTGCCCCTGCACTGCTGGGGGGTGGGGGTGGTGGGAGACATGAGTGGGGGCCTGGTGGAGGCTGCCCATGGTGGCTGGGGGGTGGGGGTGGTGGTAGACATGGGTGGGGGCCTGGTGGAGGCTGCCCCTGCACTGCTGGGGGGTGGGGGTAATAGGGGACATGAGTGGGGGCCTGGTGGAGGCTGCCCCTGCACTGCTGGGGGGTGGGGGTGGTGGGAGACATGAGTGGGGGCCTGGTGGAGGCTGCCCCTGGTGGCTGGGGGGTGGGGGTGGTGGTAGACATGAGTGGGGGCCTGGTGGAGGTTGCCCCTGCACTGCTGGGGGGTGGGGGTGCAGGGGGACATGAGTGGGGGTCTGGTGGAGGCTGCCCCTGCACTGCTGGGGGGTGGGGGTGGTGGGAGACATGAGTGGGGGCCTGGTGGAGGCTGCCCCTGGTGGCTGGGGGTGGGGGTTGTAGGTAGACATGAGTGGGGGCCTGGTGGAGGCTGCCCCTGGTGGCTGGGGGGTGAGGGTGGTGGGAGACATGAGTTGGACATGAGTGGGGGACTGGTGGAGGGTGCCCCTGGTGGCTGGGGGGTGGGTGTGGTGGGAGACTTGAGTGGGGGCCTGGTGGAGGGTGCCCCTGCACTGCTGGGGGGTGGGGGTGGTGGTAGACATGAGTGGGAGCCTGGTGGAGGCTGCCCCTGCACTGCTGGGGGGTGGGGGTGCAGGGGGACATGAGTGGGGGCCTGGTGGAGGCTGCCCCTGCACTGCTGGGGGGTGGGGGTGGTGGGAGACATGAGTGGGGGCCTGGTGGAGGCTGCCCATGGTGGCTGGGGGGTGGGGGTGGTGGTAGACATGGGTGGGGGCCTGGTGGAGGCTGCCCCTGCACTGCTGGGGGTGGGGGTAATAGGGAACATGAGTGGGGGCCTGGTGGAGGCTGCCCCTGCACTGCTGGGGGGTGGGGGTGGTGGGAGACATGAGTGGGGGCCTGGTGGAGGCTGCCCTGCACTGCTGGGGGGTGGGGGTAATAGGGGACATGGGTGGGGGCCTGGTGGAGGCTGCCCATGGTGGCTGGGGGGTGGGGGTGGTGGTAGACATGGGTGGGGGCCTGGTGGAGGCTGCCCCTGCACTGCTGGGGGTGGGGGTAATAGGGAACATGAGTGGGGGCCTGGTGGAGGCTGCCCCTGCACTGCTGGGGTGTGGGGGTGGTGGGAGACATGAGTGGGGGCCTGGTGGAGGCTGCCCTGCACTGCTGGGGGGTGGGGGTAATAGGGGACATGAGTGGGGGCCTGGTGGAGGCTGCCCCTGCACTGCTGGGGGGTGGGGGTGGTGGGAGACATGAGTGGGGGCCTGGTGGAGGCTGCCCTGCACTGCTGGGGGTTGGGGGTGGTGGGAGACATGAGTGGGGGCCTGGTGGAGGCTGCCCCTGGTGGCTGGGGGGTGGGGTGGTGGTAGACATGAGTGGGGGCCTGGTGGAGGCTTCCCCTGGTGGCTGGGGGGTGGAGGTGGTGGGAAACATGAGTGGGGGCCTGGTGGAGGCTGCTCCTGGTGGCTGGGGGGTGGGGGTGGTGGTAGACATGAGTGGGGGCCTGGTGGAGGCTGCCCCTGCACTGCTGGGGGGTGGGGGTGGTGGGAGACATGAGTGGGGGCCTGGTGGAGGCTGCCCCTGCACTGCTGGGGGTGGGGGTAATAGGTGACATGTGTAGGGGCCTGGTGGAGGCTGCCCATGGTGGCTGGGGAGTGGGGGTGGTGGTAGACATGGGTGGGGGCCTGGTGGATGCTGCCCCTGCACTGCTGGGGGGTGGGGTGCAGGGGGACATGAGTGGGGGCCTGGTGGAGGCTGCCCCTGCACTGCTGGGGGGTGGGGGTGGTGGGAGACATGAGTGGGGGCCTGGTGGAGGCTGCCCCTGCACTGCTGGGGGTTGGGGGTGGTGGGAGACATGAGTGGGGGCCTGGTGGAGGCTGCCCCTGGTGGCTGGGGGGTGGGGGTGGTGGTAGACATGGGTGGGGGCATGGTGGAGGCTGCCCCTGCACTGCTGGGGGGTGGGGGTGGTGGGAGACATGAGTGGGGGCCTGGTGGAGGCTGCCCCTGGTGGCTGGGGGTGGTGGTAGACATGGGTGGGGGCCTGGTGGAGGTTGCCCCTGCACTGCTGGTGGGTGGGGGTGGTGGGAGACATGAGTGGGGGCCTGGTGGAGGCTGCCCCTGCACTGCTGGTGGGTGGGGGTTGTGGGAGACATGAGTGGGGGCCTGGTGGAGGCTGCCCCTGCACTGCTGGTGGGTGGGGGTGGTGGGAGACATGAGTGGGGGCCTGGTGGAGGCTGCCCCTGCACTGCTGGGGGTGGGGGTAATGGGTGACATGAGTGGGGCCTGGTGGAGGCTGCCCATGGTGGCTGGGGGGTGGGGGGGTGGTAGACATGGGTGGGGGCCTGGTGGAGGCTGCCCCTGCCCTGCTGAGGGGTGGGGTGCAGGGGGACATGAGTGGGGGCCTGGTGGAGGCTGCCCCTGCACTGCTGGGGGGTGGGGGTGGTGGGAGACATGAGTGGGGGCCTGGTGGAGGCTGCCCCTGCACTGCTGGGGGGTGGGGGTGGAGGGAGACATGAGTGGGGGCCTGGTGGAGGCTGCCCCTGGTGGCTGGGAGGTGGGGGTGGTGGTAGACATGGGTGGGGTCCTGGTGGAGGCTGCCCCTGCACTGCTGGGGGGTGGGGGTGGGGGGAGACATGAGTGGGGGCCTGGTGGAGGCTGCCCCTGGTGGCTGGGGGGTGGGGGTTGTAGGTAGACATGAGTGGGGGCCTGGTGGAGGCTGCCGCTGCACTGCTGGGGGGTGGGGGCGGTGGGAGACATGAGTGGGGGCCTGGTGGAGGCTGCCCCTGCACTGCTGGGGGGTGGGGGTGATAGGGGACATGAGTGGGGGCCTGGTGGAGGCTGCCGCTGGTGGCTGGGGGGTGGGGGTGGTGGGAGACATGAGTGGGGGCCTGGTGGAGGCTGCCCCTGCACTGCTGGGGGGTGGGGGAAATAGGGGACATGAGTGGGGGCCTGGTGGAGGCTGCCCCTGGTGGCTGGGGGGTGGGGGTTGTAGGTAGACATGAGTGGGGGCCTGGTGGAGGCTGCCGCTGCACTGCTGGGGGGTGGGGGCGGTGGGAGACATGAGTGGGGGCCTGGTGGAGGCTGCCCCTGCACTGCTGGGGGGTGGGGGTAGTAGGGGACATGAGTCAGGCCTGGTGGAGGGTGCCCCTGACTGCTGGGGGGTGGGGGTGCTGGGAGACATGCATTGTTGATCAGTAGTGCAAGGTGACATGTGGGTTGGCTGGGGGGCATGCCCATGGTGGATGGGCTGCCTGCGGGACATGAGCAGGGGTGCAGGGTAGTCCCCCGTGGTGTGGGCTGCCTGCAGGGGCCGTGGAGGTTGTAGAGCGAACACCTGGGAGGACCCACACGGCCAATTCACGTGTAGTACTCCCCAGAACCCCTAAAATACACGTACCCTGCTGAAATCGTGTGTGGAACTTCCCGCGCACCCCTGAAATACACGTTCCCTGCTGAAATCGCGTGTGGAACTTCCCGCGCACCCCTGAAATACACGTACCCTGCTGAAATCTCGTGTGGAACTTCCCGCGCACCCCTGAAATACATGTACCCTGCTGAAATCGCGTGTGGAACTTCCCGCGCACCCCTGAAATACACGTACCCTGCTCGCACGGGGCCAATCGCGTTTGGAACTTCCCACGCACCCCTGAAATACACGTACCCTGCTGAAATCGCGTGTGGAACTTCTCGCGCACCCCTGGAATACACGTACCCTGCTCGCACGGGGCCAATCGCGTGTGGAACTTCCCGCGCACCCCTGAAATACACGTACCCTGATGGAATCGCGTGTGGAACTTCCCGCGCACCCCTGAAATACACGTACCCTGCTGAAATCGCGTGTGAAACATCCTGCGCACCCCTGAAATACACGTACCCTGCTCGCACGGGGCCAATCGCGTGTGGAACTTCTCGCGCACCCCTGAAATACACGTACCCTGCTGAAATCGCGTGTGGAACTTCCCGCGCACCCCTGAAATACACGTTCCCTGCTGAAATCGCGTGTGGAACTTCCCGCGCACCCCTGAAATACACGTTCCCTGCTGAAATCGCGTGTGGAACTTCCCGTGCACCCCTGAAATACACGTACCCTGCTGAAATCGCATGTGGAACTTCCGGCGCACCCCTGAAATACACGTACCCTGCTCGCACGGGGCCAATCACGTGTGGAACTTCCCACGCACCCCTGAAATACACGTACCCTGCTGAAATCGCGTGTGGAACTTCCCGCGCACCCCTGGAATACACGTACCCTGCTCGCACGGGGCCAATCGCGTGCGGAACTTCCCGCGCACCCCTGAAATACACGTACCCTGATGGAATCGCGTGTGGAACTTCCCGCGCACCCCTGAAATACACGTACCCTGCTGAAATCGCATGTGGAACTTCCCGCGCACCCCTGAAATACATGTACCCTGCTCGCACGGGGCCAATCGCGTGTGGAACTTCTCGCGCACCCCTGAAATACACGTACCCTGCTGAAATCGCGTGTGGAACTTCCCGCGCACCCCTGAAATACACGTACTCTGCTCGCACGGGGCCAATCGCGTGTGGAACATCCCGCGCACCGCTGAAATACACGTACCCTGCTTGCACGGGGCCAATCGGTGTGGAACTTCCCGCGCACCCCTGAAATACACGTACCCTGCTGAAATCGCGTGTGGAACTTCCCGCGCACCCCTGGAATACACGTACCCTGCTCGCATGGGGCCAATCGCGTGTGGAACTTCCCGCGCACCCCTGAAATACACGTACCCTGCTGGAATCGCGTGTGATACTTCCCGCGCACCCCTGAAATACACGTACCCTGCTGGAATCGCGTGTGATACTTCCCGCGCACCCCTGAAATACACGTACCCTGCTGATTTTGAGTGTGTGATACTTCCCGCGCACCCCTGATGCACACGTACACAGGACAATCGCGTGTGGAACTTCCCGCGAACCACTGAAATACACGTTCCCCGCTTGGCGTTTGCTGTTTGCCAGCCCTGTGAACTGGTCCAGGGTTAGCGCAGCCCTTTGCGATTATTTGGGGATTTTGAAGGCTTTTCCTTGCGCGAGGGTGTTCTTGGGGGCGTAACTCGCGCTGCTGCAGGGTCGCTGCGCCAAGCTGCGCCACGGCTGGTTTTGGATGCGAAAATCCATGAATACGCTGTGCGCGGAAATCGATTTTAGCGCACGTGGCTGGCGCAGACATTCGCACGGGCACACTGTGCGCCAGTCGCGTGCGCCACTTTTGTGTGAATTTCTATGAATTACCCTGTAAATGTGTTATCCTTGCAAGATAGATTCTTGGCCTTACTTCCCTGGAGGGGGGCATTACTCTGGGTTGAGGGTGATTAGGGGTACTCTTATAATTAGGGATACCCCTGTAAATTGGGCTACCCTTACAGTGGTGACGACCCGACGTGTTCTCAATTTTTTGCCCCTGTACTTTGCAAAGCCCATGCCAGTCACCAAGAAGGAGTCACGCCCATCTACAATGACCGGTCCCCTAAATCAAAAAACATGTGTGTAACGCTCACCTGATTCCCACGGAGGCGCGGGTCTTGGCAGGAAGGTGTCTGTAACACGAAACGTGATGTGCAGGATTCGGTTGGCTTCTGGGGTCGACCCTCTCTGCACTGTGTGTCGAACTCGAAGGGTGAGGTTTCTGCAGGTGAAATAATATGGGGATTAAAGGTCTAGGTTGTTGAATGTCCCTATCTCTCTCTCCTCCCAGCTTGTCTGTTGAACCCCCCTCCCAGGTCAGCGTGCTCACCTTAGATAGGTGAATGCTGGGCTCTCCATCTGCGTCTAGTGCAGGGTGCCGTTGCCAGTTTCTTCACTGGTGAAACGTGGGCCTCTTGCCTTCAGAGGATAGGTACCGTCGTTGACTGCACGACCGGTAAGTTTCTGGACACCTTTAGTCTTTATAGTCTTTTATGCGTGGCACTGAAGCGCCCGGAGTTGCGTAAGTATGGCCAGCGCTCTTACTGTCTCTTTCTTTGTCTTTGCAGGAGACGATGCAGAATGAAGAAGTCCGGAATTCGCCGCGTGCCGGTAAGTGTGACACTGCTGTTGTCTTTGCAGGTGAAGATGCGGCGTGAAGAATCCGGAATGCACAGCATGCCAGTAAGTAGAATAATGCTGTTTATCTTTGCAGGTGCAGATGCAGCGTGAAGAATCTGGAGTGCACAGCGTGCCGGTAAGTATAATAATGCTGTTTATCTTTGCAGGTGCAGATGCAGCGTGAAGAATCTGGAGTGCACAGCGTGCCGGTAAGTATAATAATGCTGTTTATCTTTGCCGGCGAAGGTGCAGCGTGAGACACGGCCGCTGCCGATGGATCAGGTAAGCAAGCACTGCGTGGGAAAGTTCGTTCTGCTAACCTGTTGTTTCTGGTCTTTTGCAGGTGCTGATGTTGCTCGGGTACAGGAATGCTAAGTATAATTCTTGCAGGTTCAGGATCCAAAGAAGAAATGCTGGAACAGACTCGGTGAGCGTTCTGCTGCAGATGCAGAATAACGCGAAGCACGTTTCATCAATCGGGTGTGGTTTAAATAGCCTTGGAGTGATGAGGCGTCTCCTTCCACGGCCCCGCCTAGGTAAGAAAAGAGTTCCTGCTTCCAGAAGAGTTCCAGTGCTGTATCCAGGGAGTGGAGCTGCCCCACCCAGGTAAGAAAGTAGTCCCAGTTCACCGAGGACTTCTAAGAGTCTGGCAAGTAAGCAGCATGGTCTGCCGCAGGTAAGTCCACCCAAGCACCTTCACACCAATGATGAGCCCGGCGCTTCCAGTGCCGGGACCGATGCTTCTGATGAGCCTGGTGCCACCGGCGCCAGGACAAGGTCCAAAAGGTCCCTGTGGGGACCGGCTGGTGCCTAGAATCAGGGTTAGGGGCCTGCTTCCAAGGACGTTGGGCTGATCCTAGCTGCTTGGAAGCAGTGATCATGACAGTATCCCCCCTCAAGGCCCCTCCTAAGTGTGTCTTCTCCGGGGGCTTTGGCTTGTCAGGGTGATTCAGATGGAATCTCTTGACCAGACGAGGTGCGTGGACGTGTTCTGAGGGTTCCCACGACCTTTCCTGGGGACCGTATCCTTTCCAATCAACCAGATAGTATAATTTAGACCTGGAAATTTTGGAGTCTAGGATGTTCTTCACTTCGAATTTGAGTTCTCCGTCTACCAAAACGGGTTCTGGGAGTTCAGTCAATCGGGTTTCTGGTTGTACTGGTTTTAATAAGGAGACATGGAATACTGGATGTATTTTCATATGCGTAGGTAATTCCAATTTGGCAGCCACCGGATTGATTATGGCAGATATGAGGTAGGGCCCAAGGTATCTCGGGATGAAAGTGCGGGGTCCTTTTAAAGGCAGGTGCTTAGTGGATAACCAGACTTGATCTCCTACAGCGTAGTGAGGGGCCTCTTTACGGTGCCGATCGGCTGCCTTTTTGAATTGAGCTTTAGCTCTTTGCAGATGGGCAGTGGCTTCCTTAAAAGCACAGGTAATCTCCGAATGCAAGTGATCCACAGCAGGTGCTTCAATTTCTTGGGGAGGATCCAGGTTGGAGGTTCTAGGATGGTGTCCATATAATAGGAAAAAAGGAGTCTTCCCGGTTCCAGAATGAGTCGAATTGTTGTACGCGTATTCAGCGATCCAAAGAATGTCCTTCCAGGGGTTTTCTGTTTGTTGGAGCATGCAGCGTAGATATTGTTCTAGTGTCTGGTTTGTCCTTTCGGTTTGTCCGTCTGTTTGGGGATGGTGACTGGTCAAAAGTCTTACATCAACTTGGGCTAGACGACAGCAACTGCGCCAGAAGTGGGAGATGAATTGACTTCCCCTATCGGAGACTAAAACCGAAGGAAAACCGTGTAAGCGAACGATGTTCGCCAAGAATTCCCGGGCCAATACTGAGGCTGAAGGCAGACCCTTCAAGGGTATGAAGTGAGCCATTTTCGAGAATAGATCCACGACTACTAAGATGGTAGTATATCCCAAGCATGGAGGTAAGTCCGTGATAAAATCCATGGACAGGGTATGCCATGGACAGGGAGGGATGTCAAGTGGCTGTAATAGGCCGGCTGGTTTTTGCTTTTGACTTTTATTCTGGGCACACACACCACAGGAGATTACAAAGTCTCTAATATCCCTTTTCCACGATGGCCACCAGAAATGTCTTTTAATCTTTTCCATGGTTTTGGTAATGCCAGGGTGCCCCTCCATTAGAGAATCATGATAACCGGAGATTACTTGTTTTTGTAGTCTCTCACAGGGCAAGTGCAATCGTCCTCGGAAATATGGTAGGTCTTGATCTACTGAGAAATCTTTTCCCTTTAATTGCCAGTCCTGCAAATCGGTCGGAGTTAGGAGCGATTTCACCGTGTTCTTGATGTCTTCAAAAGATTGAGTGCTGACCAAACCCAAACTCCTTTGTTCTGGGATTATGGGTATTGGATCTGGATTGATCAAATGTTCATCTACTCCCATCCGGGAGAGGGCATCCGCCTTTCCGTTCTTACTACCTGGTCGATAAGTAATTATAAAGTCAAATTCTGCTAGGAACAGAGCCCAGCGAAGTTGTCTGGAAGACTGAGCTTTGGCTGTCTTTAGGTATTGTAGATTGCGGTGGTCAGTCATTACGGTGACTGTGTGTCTGGCTCCTAGAAGATAATGCCGCCAGGCTTTAAAGGCCGATCTGATGGCCAAAAGTTCCTTGTCCGTAATTGAATAGTTGATCTCAGGAGGCGAAAACTTGCGGGACCAAAAGGCAACCGGATGTAGTTGATTTGTGACCGAATCTCTTTGTGATAACACTGCTCCCATAGCAAGACTAGAAGCATCCGTTTCCATGATGTAAAGAAGTTCTGGGCGAGGATGTTTTAAAACAGGTGCAGAAATGAATTTAGCTTTTAAGTCTTGAAAAGCTTGTTCCGCTTCAGAAGGCCACTCAAAACGTTTGTTCTTTTTCAACAGAGCGGTGATGGGCTGGACTATCCGGGAAAATTCAGGAATGAATCTGCGGTAAAAGTTAGCGAATCCTAACATGCTTTGAACTCCTTTTACAGAGGTTGGTGATGGCCACTTGATAATTGCATCAACCTTCTTTGAATCCATATGGACTCCGTTAGGTGACAATATGAATCCCAGGAACTCGACTTCTGTTGCGTTGAAGACGCATTTCTCAAGCTTAGCAAAAAGACTATGTTGACGCAATTTCTCGAGAACCTTTTTAACATGTCTCTGATGTTCTTCTTCCGATGATGAATAGACGAGGATGTCGTCAATGTAGACAACTACACACACGTCAATGAGTTCTCTAAGGACATCATTCATAAAATATTGGAAAGCAGCAGGAGCATTACACAGTCCAAAGGGCATCACTTGATATTCGAATAGCCCGTACTTGGTGCAGAAGGCCGTTTTCCATTCATCGCCCTCTTTGATCCTTACCAAGTGGTAGGCTCCTCTGAGATCCAGCTTTGTGTATATACGGGCATCTTTGACTTGGTCCAGGAGTTCAGGGATCAAAGGTAACGGGTATCTGTTTTTAACAGTGATCTGATTCAGGGCGCGGTAATCTATGCAAGTCCTAAGGTCTCCTTCCTTTTTCGGAACGAAGAACAAAGCCGATGAAGCTGGAGATTTGGAAGGACGGATAAACCCGTTAGCTAAGTATTGGTCCAGGTACTGTCTGAGGTGAAGGTTCTCTGGCTCGGTGAGGGCATAGATCCTGCTGCAAGGAGGAGTTGTTCCAGGTATCAGATCTATTTGACAGTCGTAAGACCTATGAGGGGGTAGGGTGTTAGCTTGATCCTTCTGGAAGACGTCTTGGAACTCCTGGTATTCGCGAGGTAATTTGAGAATCTCCTCAGAAGAGATCGCCGCCAGTGAAACATCAGGTCGAGGATAACAAGTGGTAGAACACTCTGGAAACTGAACCGTCTTTGCTCGCCAATCAATCTGAGGATTGTGCTTCTCCAACCAAGGGATTCCCAGAATGATCTGGAACTGAGGGGCCTTGATTACATCGAACACTATTCTCTCCCGGTGTCCATTATGACTCAACAGCGTCACTTCTTGGGTGGCATGCGTTACTGGTCCGGAGGCTATCTCCGTGCCATCCACAGTAGTGATGACGTTTTTTACTGCCTTAGGGACAAGGGGTAGATTCATCCTTGACACCATTTCACGGTCCACATAGTTACCAATTGCTCCGCTGTCAATGTAAGCTTCAATTGCGTGCAAACGATCCGGACGTTCAGGACTAATGAGGACCATGGGTATCACGAAATGCGAGGTCACGGGACAGATCTTAACGCTCGGCAAGAGGACCTCTACTCTTGTCGGGCGAGGTCGTTTCCCTGCTCAGAATTTGTGGTACAGGTATCCGCGGCTCCTACAGTCTTCTTAGCTGGTTTCACGGGACAGTCCCGAAGAAAGTGTCCTGAATTACCGCAATAGAGGCATAATTGCAGCTGCCTTCTTCTTTCCCGCTCTTTCTGGGTTAAAGGTCCTCTCATGCCCCCTATTTGCATGGGTTCCACAGTGTCAGCTCCCTTATTCGAGGTCTGTGGTTTGGAAAACACTCGGGTATCAAATCTGGAGCGATCTGCCTTCCTGTTCTGTAGTCTATGGTCTAGTTGGACAACTAAGTCAATATAGTCTGAACATTCTTGTGGAGGATTCACAACCTGCGCTAGCACATCCTTGAGCTCTCCACGCAGACCTCTGCAGAAAAGCGTTATTCTCTTGTCCTCGGGCCATTGTGTTTCCACTATGAGTCTATTGAAAGAGGCTATATAAGTCAAGAGGTCTTGGTTACCCTGTCGTAATGAGAGAAGTTCATTGTCCAAGGCCTGCCCTTGTGCATGTCTTGCGAACAGTTTCTCCATGCTGGCCTGGAAGGCTTGAAAATTGTGTAAAACCGGATCATCCTGGGTGACTAAAGGGATCGACCAATCTGCAGCGCTGCCACTGAGATAAGAAAGCACGAAAGCCACCTTGGCCTGGTCTGTTGGGAATGCAGCTGGTTGACATAAGAAGTGCAGGCGGCACTGGTTGATGAACACTGCGAATTTCTTTGGATCACCAGCAAAGCGTTCGGGCGGAGCCAAGGGCACATTACCGGGCAGATTGATTTGCACTGGATTTGAAGTTGAGGCAGAAGGATAACTTCCTCCTGGACCGGGCAAAGGTGTCTGTCCTGCCTGTGTTTGTAACAACTGCCTAGCAAGGTCCTCTGTTCGCTCCTTAGAAATTATCAGTTCTCTTCTTAGAGAGCTCGTTTCCTGGCGAGCTGCATGTACTTCTGCTCTTAATTCCCCAAGCAACTGAGCTAGTTGATCAGTATCTGAAGTTTCCATTGCGCCTGGGTAGGAGTTTAGTGGTCGGCTTCGCGTTCTGTAACGCTCACCTGATTCCCACGGAGGCGCGGGTCTTGGCAGGAAGGTGTCTGTAACACGAAACGTGATGTGCAGGATTCGGTTGGCTTCTGGGGTCGACCCTCTCCGCACTGTGTGTCGAACTCGAAGGGTGAGGTTTCTGCAGGTGAAATAATATGGGGATTAAAGGTCTAGGTTGTTGAATGTCCCTATCTCTCTCTCCTCCCAGCTTGTCTGTTGAACCCCCCTCCCAAGTCAGCGTGCTCCCTTAAATAGGTGAATGCTGGGCTCTCCATCTGCGTCTAGTGCAGGGTGCCGTTGCCAGTTCCTTCACTGGTGAAACGTGGGCCTCTTGCCTTCAGAGGATAGGTACCGTCGTTGACTGCACGACCGGTAAGTTTCTGGACACCTTTAGTCTTTATAGTCTTTTATGCGTGGCACTGAAGCGCCTGGAGTTGCGTAAGTATGGCCAGCGCTCTTACTGTCTCTTTCTTTGTCTTTGCAGGAGACGATGCAGAATGAAGAAGTCCGGAATTCGCCGCGTGCCGGTAAGTGTGACACTGCTGTTGTCTTTGCAGGTGAAGATGCGGCGTGAAGAATCCGGAATGCACAGCGTACCAGTAAGTAGAATAATGCTGTTTATCTTTGCAGGTGCAGATGCAGCGTGAAGAATCTGGAGTGCACAGCGTGCCGGTAAGTATAATAATGCTGTTTATCTTTGCAGGTGCAGATGCAGCGTGAAGAATCTGGAGTGCACAGCGTGCCGGTAAGTATAATAATGCTGTTTATCTTTGCCGGCGAAGGTGCAGCGTGAGACACGGCCGCTGCCGATGGATCAGGTAAGCAAGCACTGCGTGTGAAAGTTTGTTCTGCTAACCTGTTGTTTCTGGTCTTTTGCAGGTGCTGATGTTGCTCGGGTACAGGAATGGTAAGTATAATTCTTGCAGGTTCAGGATCCAAAGAAGAAATGCTGGAACAGACTCGGTGAGCGTTCTGCTGCAGATGCAGAATAACGCGAAGCACGTTTCATCAATCGGGTGTGGTTTAAATAGCCTTGGAGTGATGAGGCGTCTCCTTCCACGGCCCCGCCTAGGTAAGAAAAGAGTTCCTGCTTCCAGAAGAGTTCCAGTGCTGTATCCAGGGAGTGGAGCTGCCCCACCCAGGTAAGAAAGTAGTCCCAGTTCACCGAGGACTTCTAAGAGTCTGGCAAGTAAGCAGCATGGTCTGCCGCAGGTAAGTCCACCCAAGCACCTTCACACCAATGATGAGCCCGGCGCTTCCAGTGCCGGGACCGATGCTTCTGATGAACCTGGTGCCACCGGCGCCAGGACAAGGTCCAAAAGGTCCCTGTGGGGAGCGGCTGGTGCCTAGGATCAGGGTTAGGGGCCTGCTTCCAAGGACGTTGGGCTGATCCTGGCTCCTTGGAAGCAGTGATCATGACATGTGTATCCTGAACAGTTTTAGTAGGAGCCATTTTAAAAGAAATCCTATCCGCTCACTGAAGCAGGGCATGGCTCAGAGAGAAAGACAGGCCAGCAGTGGACTTTGTAAACGGATGAAACTCGAGTGAAAAACGCATGTATGTGTTATGCTCACCTGGCTCCCACAGAGGCGTCGATCTGGACTGGACTGCTGCGGTCTCCACCAATGTGACGCGTAGGGCTGAGATGACGGACTGGACTGGCCCACCTAGCTTCGTTTGCTTGGCCCGTAGGAATATTATCTGCAAATGGAGAAAGGGAATTAACTGCCCATGGAGTTGAGCGTAAATCCCCCCACCCCGCTGTTCTCCCCGCTGTTCTCCCCACTGATCACCTAGGATGTCCCCTCTTATAGTCTCACCTGATGATTTGAAAAGATGAGCTCTCCATCCTGCATTGAGCGCAGGGGCGCGTAGATAACCAGTTGGTTCACTGGCTCGAAGGAATTGGTGAGTTCCAGGACAATATTGACTCCGATATTCCCGGCAAGACGCCGTAAGTATGTAGTTCGTAAGAGTTCAAATGCCTGACTTTCACTCTTGTCCGATTCCTTGCAGGTTGCAGCTTGACCCTACTGAAGAGTTCCTCGTGGCAACCGGTAATGTTCTGGTAAGGATTTGTATCATCCAACACAGTTCGATAAAATAATATCCATATGTAGGCTGTTGCTTTCTCCCTTATTCAGGCGCTGAGAGAAAGTATGAAGTCTCTGGGAATAATGCCTCCGGCGGTAAAATCAGGTAAGTCTTTTGTGGTGAGGAGGGTTCCCCTTGTTAGTCCCTTGTTTCACCTTGCTGTCCTTTTGTTTCCCCTTAGGGGCCGGGGCTCGGCTAGGATGCAGTGGAAGCTGCGCCGACCCGTTAAGAAGAATAGTACCCCCGGTGGTAATATCAGGTAAGTCTATGGGGGGTATTCCTCTGTGTATTCCCTTGGCTCACCTTGCTGTTCTTGTCTTCTCCTTAGGTGCCGGAGTGCGGCAGGAACATGCAGGAGGATGCAGTGAAATGTGAAGATGCTGCGAAGGCCGGTGAGTTCAGCGCGGCGCTGCAGCAGGCGAGTTGACGCGTATAAAATAACTTCTTTCTTCCAGCTCGAAGGCACGATGGATTGGGAATTCAGTTAAGGATCAAAGGTATTGCGCTCTTGTTCTAACCTTTTCTCCTTCTTTCTCCCTTTTTCTAGGAGCTCCAAACTCGAGGTGGGCGTGGCAGAAGACTGGATGCAGACTTACAGGCACGGTGAGCGTTATGCTGCTGGATGCAGAATAACGCGAAGCGTGTGCTGCTCTTCGGGCGTGGTTTAAATAGCCCCCAAAGTAGTCCCAGGTAAGTATTCCTCCCCAGCCCCACCTCAGTAAAAAAATAGTCCCTAAATAAAATAGTCCCTTCCAAGCCTCGTTTGGCTTGGAGCTCTTGCAGCATGGTCTGCATCAGGTAAGTTTGCAGCATGGTCTGCATCAGGTAAGTTTTAATCTATGAGCCTGGTGCCTATGGCACCAGTACTGACTCTCCATATGAGCCTAGCGCCATAGGCGCCAGGACTGCACCCAAATAGCCCCTAGCGGGGGTTGTTGGGCTTGCTTAGGGTAACTTGATGTCTGCTTCCGGGGTTGCTGGACTTGGTCTGGGTCCCCGGGGGTAGGCATCATGACAGCACTCCTCCCCAACGCCCCTCCTAAAGTCGTTCTTCCCTGTGGTTTCGGTTTGTCTGGGAAATTTCGGTGGAATTTTTTCACCAATCGGGGTGCATGAACATGGTCACTAGGTTCCCATGACCTTTCCTGTGGTCCGTAACCTTTCCAGTCGATTAAATAAAAAAGTATTGACTTTATCAGCTTGGAGTCCAGGATGTTCTTAACTTCAAATTCGGCTTCTCCGTCTACAAGTATGGGGTCTGGTGGCTTGGTTAGTCTTGTCCCTGGTTGTACTGGCTTCAAAAGTGACACATGAAAGACGGGATAAATTCACATATTAGCAGGTAAGTCCAACTTGACAGCCACCGGGTTGATAATGGCCTTAATAGAGTAAGGTCCCAAATATCTGGGGTTAAAGGTCTGTGTTCCCTTTAGAGGTATATGTTTTGTGGCTAACCATACTTGGTCCCCTATTTGGTATTGTGGAGAATCACTTCTATGCCGATCAGCATCTTTCTTGTATTTTTCTTTCGCCTGTTTTAAATGTGTAGTTGCTACCTTAAAGGCTTGCGTAATCGTAGCGTGCAGATGGTCCACTGCGGGCATTTCTAAGTCTTGGGGTGAGTCAAGGTCTGAGGTTCGAAGATGGTGCCCATATAAGGTATAAAAGGGGCTTTGTCCAGTTCCAGAGTGTACTGAATTATTGTATGCATATTCGGCGATCCAAAGAATGTCTTTCCAATTACTCTCCGTCTGATGTAACATACAACGAAAGTATTGTTCGAGAGTCTGGTTGGTCCTCTCCGTTTGACCATCGGTCTGGGGGTGGTGACTGGTCGATAACCTCACATCGATTTACGCCAATTGACAGCATTTTTTCCAAAAATGTGAAATGAATTGACTGCCCCGGTCAGAGACTAATACGGACGGAAATCCGTGTATGCGAACAATGTTTTCGAGAAACTCCTTGGCCAGGATTGAAGCAGAAGGTAATCCCTTTAAAGGAATAAAGTGGGCCATCTTGGAAAAAAGATCCACAATAACTAGAATCGTGTTAAATCCATTGCATGGGGGTAGATCAGTAATAAAGTCTAACAATAAGGTGTGCCATGGTGTAGGCGGAATGTCTAAAGGTTGTAAGAGTCCAGCTGGTTTTTTCATTCGACTTTTATTTTGGGCGCAAATGCCACAAGACATCACACATGATTTAATATCCTTTCACCAGGTGGGCCACCAGAATTGTCTTTTAATTTTAGCTTCAGTTTTTGCAATACCTGGGTGCCCCTCCATTAGGGTATCATGATAACTGGAAATTACTAGCTCTTGTAGTTCCTTGTGTGGCAGAAATAGCCGTCCTTGGTAATAAGGCAGATCATTGGTGACAGAGTAGTCCGGGCCTTTCTTTACCCAGTCCTGCAAGGCTGTAGAATCAAAGAGTTGCTGGATCTTTACCTGAATGTCCTCTAGAGTCTGTAGAGTAGTCATGCCAAGAATCCTTTGTTCGGGAATTATAGGTACTGGTTCAGGGTTCACTTCTGCCTCTCCCATCCCTATTCGGGATAAGGCGTCTGCTTTACCATTCTTACAACCTGGTCGATAGGTTATCACGAAATCAAACTTGGCAAAGAACAATGCCCATCGGAGTTGACGTGACGATTGGGCCTTGGCTGTCTTTAAATACTGTAAGTTCCGGTGATCAGTGATCACAGTAATGGTATGCCTGGCACCGAGAAGATAGTGCCGCCAAGCCTTGAAGGTGGATTTAATGGCTAATAACTCCTTATCGGTAACCGCATAGTTTAACTCAGGTGCCGAGAACTTTCTGGACCAAAACGCTACTGGGTGAAGCTGGCCAGTTTCAGGGTCCCTTTGAGACAGGACAGCTCCCATGGCTAGACTGGATGCATCAGTTTCCACTATGTATGGAAGTTCAGGGCGCGAGTGCTTTAATACAGGTGCAGACGTGAATTTCGCTTTCAGCTCTTGGAAGGCATTTTCAGCTTCTTCAGTCCACATAAAGCGTTTATTTTTTCGCAAGAGTGCTGTGATGGGATGTACAACATGTGAAAAATCCGGGATGAATCTGCGGTAGAAATTGGCAAAGCCGAGCATACTTTGTACTCCTTTAACTGAACTTGGTGATGGCCACTGAAGGATTGTGTCCACCTTTCGTGAGTCCATACGGACTCCCTTTGGGGTCAGGATGAACCCAAGGAATTCAACTTCTGTGGCATGAAAAACGCATTTTTCCAGTTTCGCATATAGTTTGTGCTGGCACAATTTCTCAAGGACTGCTCGGACGTGCTTCACATGGTCAGATTCTGAAGAGGAGTATACTAGAATATATCGATATATGCGACAACACAAACATCAATGAGTTCACGAAGGACATCGTTCATGAAGTATTGGAAGGCTGCAGGTGCATTGCACAACCCGAAAGGCATCACCTGGTATTCGAATAACCCATACTTAGTGCGGAAAGCAGTCTTCCATTCGTCACCCTCTTTTACACATACCAGATGGTATGCCCCCTGGAGATCTAATTTAGTGTATATGCAAGCGTCCTTCACTTGGTCTAGTAGTTCTGGGATCAGAGGCAATGGGTATCGGTTCTTAACAGTTATCTGGTTCAATGCGCGGTAGTCTATGCATGTTCTGAGGTCACCTTCCTTTTTGGGCACGAAGAACAAAGCTGAAGATGCAGGGGACTTGGATGGGTGAATAAAGCCATTGGCAAGGTACTGGTCTAAGTATTGTCGTAGGTGAAGGTTCTCAGGTTCCGTAAGGGCATAGATCCTGCTACAAGGGGGTTGTGCACCGGGTATGAGATTGATTTGGCAATCGTACGATCTGTGAGGTGGTAAGGTGTTTGCCTGTTCTTTTTGGAAGACATCCTGGAATTCTTGGTATTCAGGAGGTAGTTGCATGACTGCTGTGTTTACTGTGGCCAGGCCTGCGCTCAGATTTCTTTTTGGGTAAGAGGTTTGCGCACAATCCGGGAAGGCTATTCTCTTCTCTCGCCAATCAATACAAGGATTATGTGTTTCCAACCAAGGTATCCCCAGTATTATTTGGAACTGTGGGGCCTTGATTAGATCAAACACAATAGCCTCTCGATGCCCATCCGGACCCAATAATGTCATCTCTGCGGTGGAATGAGTTACAGGCCCAGAGGCAATTTCAGTTCCATCAACTGTGGTGATGACATCTGAGGTGGTTTTTCGGCAGAGAGGCAGATTCATCCTGGAAGCCAATTCGTAGTCCACATAGTTTCCTATGGCCCCGCTATCAATGTATGCCCTTACTGCGTGCATACGCGATGGCTGCCCTGGATCTACGAGGACCATTGGTATGATGAAAATCAAGGTCTGAGTATCCTTCTTCAAGCTCGGCAAGCGGACCTCTACGCTTGTCGGGCGTGGTCGTTTCCCGAGTCTGACTCCATATGGCTTTTATCAGCAGCTCCTACCACCTTCTTGGGTGGTTTTACAGGGCAATCCCGTAGAAAATGCCCAGAAGTTCCACAATATAGACACAGTTGCATTTGCCGTCTCCTTTCTCTTTCCTTCTGGGTTAAGGGTCCTTTAACCCCTCCAATTTGCATGGGTTCTGGAGCCTCTGCTCCTTTGGGGTTAGCATGGGTTTTGACCAACACCCTGTTCTCAAACTTGGCTCGATCAGCCTTTCTGTTCTGAAGTCTGTGATCTAACTGGACCACTAAGTCTATATATTCAGCACAGTCTTGAGGTGGGTTCACGACTTGAGCCAAGACATCCTTGAGTTCTCCTCGAAGCCCTCGATGAAATAACGTGAGTCATTTTACCTCAGGCGATCCTGTTTCCACTATCAACCTATTAAAGGTCACAATGTAAGATCGAAGGTCCTGGTTACCCTGTCGTAGGGACAAAAGTTCGTTTATCCAGGGCCTGTCCTTGGGAGTGCCGGGCAAATAGTCTTTCCATGCTCGTTTGAAAGCCCTGAAAATCCCGAAGAATTGGGTCATCCTGAGTAACTAGTGGAATTGACCAATCAGCTGCACTGCCGCTGAGATATGACAATACAAAGGCTACCTTGGCTTGATCGTTCTGAAGGCTCCAGGTCTGCATAAAAAGTGCAAGCGGCATTGGTTCATAAACACGGCGAACCTTTTGGGATCTCCAGCAAAGCGTTCGGGTGGAGCTAATGGAATATTTCCAGGTAGGTTTATTTGCACTGGGTTACTCGATAACACAGAAGCTGGATTTCCCCCGGAACCAGGTAGGGGTGCTTGTCCAGCCTGGCTTTGCAATAGTTGCCTAGCAAGGTCATCAGTTCGCTCCTTTGACAAAATCAGTTCCCTCCTTAGGGCATTGGTTTCTTGACAGGCGGAATGCACTTTGGCCCTCAGTTCCCCTAGTAATTGGGCCAATTGGTCAGTCTCTGAGGTATCCATAACGCCCGGGTGGGAATTTGTAAGTAGGCTTCGCGTTCTGTTATGCTCACCTGGCTCCCACAGAGGCGTCGATCTGGACTGGACTGCTGCGGTCTTCACCAATGTGACGCAATGGGCCGAGATGACGGACTGGACTGGCCCACCTAGCTTCGTTTGTTTGGCCCGTAGGAATATTCTTCTGCAAATGGAGAAACGGAATTAACCACCCGTGGAGTTGAGCGTAAATCCCCCCACCCCGCTGTTCTCCCCACTGATCACCTTGGATGTCCCCTCTTATAGTCTCACCTGATGATTTGAAAAGATGAGCTCTCCATCCTGCATTGAGCGCAGGGGCGCGTAGATAACCAGTTGCTTCACTGGCTCGAAGGAATTGGTGAGTTCCAGGACAATATTGACTCCGATATTCCCGGCAAGACGCCGTAAGTATGTAGTTCGTAAGAGTTCAAATGCCTGACTTTCACTCTTGTCCAATTCCTTGCAGGTTGCAGCTTGATCCTACTGAAGAGTTCCTCGTGACAACCGGTAATGTTCTGGTAAGGATTTGTATTAACCAACACAGTTCAATAAAATAATATCCATATGTAGCCTGTTGCTTTCTCCCTTATTCAGGCGCTGAGAGAAAGTATGAAGTCTCAGGGAATAATGCCTCCGGCGGTAAAATCAGGTAAGCCTTTTGTGGTGAGGAGGGTTCCTGTTGTTAGTCCCTTGTTTCACCTTGCTGTCCTTTTGTTTCCCCTTGAGGGCCCGGGGTTCGGCTAGGATGCAGTGGAAGCTGCGCCGACCCGTTAAGAAGAATAGTACCCCCGGTGGTAAAATCAGGTAAGTCTATGGTGGGTATTCCTCTGTGTTTTCCCTTGGCTCACCTTGCTGTTCTTGTCTTCTCCTTAGGTGCCAGAGTGCGGCGGGAACATGCAGGAGGATGCAGTGAAATGTGAAGATGCTGCGAAGGCCAGTGAGTTCAGCGCGGCGCTGCAGCAGGCGAGGCGACGCACATAAAATAACTTCTTTCTTCCAGCTCGAAGGCGCGATGGATCGGGAATTCAGTTAAGGATCAAAGGTATTGCTCTTGTTCTAACCTTTTCTCCTTCTTTCTCCCTTTTTCTAGGAGCTCCAAACTCGAGGCGGGCGTGGCAGAAGACTGGATGCAGAATTGCAGGCACAGTGAGCGTTACGTTGCTGGATGCACAATAACGCGAAGCGTGTGCTGCTCTTCGGGCGTGGTTTAAATAGCCTCCAAAGTAGTCCCAGGTAAGTATTCCTCCCCGGTCCCACCCGAGTAAAAAAATAGTCCCTAGGTAAAATAGTCCATTCCAAGCCTCGTTTGGCTTGGCGCTCTTGCAGCATGGTCTGCATCAGGTAAGTTTGCAGCATGGTCCGCATCAGGTAAGTTTTAATCTATGAGCCTGGCGCCTATGGCACCAGAACTGACTCTCCATATGAGCCTGGCGCCATAGGTGCCAGGACTGCACCCAAATAGCCCCTAGCGGGGGTTGTTGGGCTTGCTTGGGGTAACTTGATGCCTGCTTCCGGGGTTGCTGGACTTGGTCTGGGTCCCCGGGGGTAGGCATCATGACAGTATGAGTATACTCTTGCAAGTGATAACAACAAGGGGCCATGTATGTACGAATATATGACAGTATGTTGACATGAATGGATAAAGTACGAGGTCAACAGATTGAATAGGACCTTTGGTGATATGGTATGGAATAGATTGAATAGGACTTTTGGTGATGTGGTATGGAATAGATCGGATAGGATTTCAGGTTATGTGTTAAGGAGTAGATTGGATAGGAGGTTGGTTGTGTATTGAAATTTTCATGTATTTCTGTTTTTCTACTTTTTATAATGGAAAAGGGGAGCCTCAGCGTATAAAGACTGAGAGGTAAGGGATCCTCAGCCATAACAGGTTGAGAAGGTAGTACCATGCATTTTTCTTTTATGATGATAAAAGCAATGTTATCCTCAGCATATTAAAAAAGCTGGGAAGGTGATATTACAAGGATATAAGGGAAAAAAGTAGTGGCTTGGTATAAGGAATGGGCCTGTTACAAGGATATAAGGGAAAAAAGTAGTGGCTTGGTATAAGGAATGGGCCTGGATTTGAGTCCATTATTGTTGTATATTTTCTCTTGCTGTCTTTTGTGGTAAAAAGGAAGGAAGGTGGATGAGTCGCGGTGTGTGTGTGGGTGAAATAAAAGTGGAAAAAAATAGAAGTAGGTGGGGGGAAAGTGGGTATTGCGACAGGATAGATAAGTATCACAAACAGTGGGTATTGGAAACAAAGGAAGGGGGAGGGACAGTTGGAAAACAATACAAGTATGACTATGTGTATAATGAAAAAGAATCACAACACATCTCACTTTTTGTCGGCCACCCCTACAAGTTTCCTTAGATGCATAAAACGGGAAGTACAAATGACGTATGATTTATATGAGGAGTTGGGCTTTGACCCCATTTCTGACATAGAATCCTCCAACAGCTGGTACTCCGATATGCCTACTGCAGGAAGGAATGTGATGAATGATATTTGTTACATGGGTGCACTTATCCCGCACGCATCAAGGACTCCTAAGGTTTTAGTTCCACATCCACTCCCAATTGCAGAGGCACCATGCCTGGTACATCTTGCACTATGTAGGATAAAGGACGCATTCCAGGCACACAGCATGCAGTTGAGGAGCATTGATCTAGACCCAGTGCTACGCAATGGCAATACGAAATATCGCAAGTGTCTACAAGTACCATATTTTTTCTTGGGAGGTTACTCACATGTCAACGACAAATGGCAGGGCGCCACAGTGACGTGCCCGCCAGATGGACTGATCGAGTACAGCAAAGAGACAATAGCATGAGTAGAGACTTGTGCACAAATATGGTCCCAATACATCACAAGGCTGACATGGATTTCAAACAACGGAGAAGCTAGTGCGAATACATAGAGCCATATTTATTTATTTATTTGCACTGCGCCGAAAGCCCGCAGGCATTGGGGTGCACACATATAGACTCAGACTTACTTAAAAGGCAGGACATTAGTGTCTAGGTCAAGTACTTTACCTAAACAAATTTGTTTTCAGGGCTTTCCTAAACGTTATGTAGTTCTTTTCTTGCCTTAGCTGCGTCGGTAAGCTGTTCCATTTCTGAGCCGCTTTCAATGGAAATGCTCGGCTCAGGCCGTTTAACAGTTTGGAGGAGGGACATATACTCTGTCCCAGTGCCTCTGATCTTAATGGTCACCTTGGTACATAATGTGTGATTTTTTTCTTTTAGGTAGACCGGGGGCCTGCCCAAATAGGCCTCTGTGAACCATAGTCATGGTCTTGAAATACATCCTGTCCTCTACGGCCAGCCAGTGGAGGGCCTTTCTGTCAGCCGTAATGTGCTCTCTCCTTGTTTTTTTTCTTACTATCCTTACGGCGTTGTTTTGAATGGTGTGACACCTTGCAATGCACCCCTTGCTTGCGCCTTTCAGAATTGCATTGCCGTAATCTAGACTAGATAGTATTGTGGCCCTTGCTATAGTTGCACTGTTTTCCTCGCTCAGATAGGGTCTGATGTATTTAAGAAGACGCAGGTCTGCGCCCATTGATGCTTCCATAACTATGAACTCTGTTTTAGCATTGAAGGAACAGTTCCTGTTGGCGCAAACACAGTGCAACCACACTCTTGTGATCCCTCTTGTGATCCCTGATATGACGAAAGGTACGGTAGCAGTGATGGATTACTACTGGGTTTGTGGCTGACAAGCCTACTTTCACCTCCTACCCTCCAGGAGGGGCAAGTGTTCACTGACCACCCTGCACTCAGTGCTACCAGTAATCCCGGAAGAACACCTAAAGGGAGAAGAAATGCCTGTCAAGTTGCCAACAGCCACTCCAGCACCTAAAGAAGCAGAAAGAAACTTGCAGATCACACAATAATTTGGTATGCTGCCAGAAAATGCCAGAAAATGGGGAAGAAAGACAAGATCAAACTACATATCAAAAGACTCTTCCCCACTGCTCAGAGGAATACCGGATGAGTATCGACTTTTTAGCTCAGCAGAGACTTTCTTTTCATTTTTTTGGGATCCTGGGGTACAAGCAGCTGATAACGCCAAGTGAGTGCAGATAGTCCGATGGCAGCTAGTCCAGCTGGCCAACGACACAGAAAATGGGGTCAACATCATCAAAGTGGAGCTTCGTGCATTGAGACTCATGATGATGCAGAACTGCTACATGCTGGATTTGCACTTTTGTACCCCCAGAGGATGCTGAGAATGGGTCACTATCCCACGTCATCGAGGCAGTGCACAATCTAGGTGTTCAAATGAAGAAAGAAGGTGGAGTTCAGAACACAGATTGGCTATCGCTTGCATTTGTTTGGATCCTGTCATAGCTGGAGGCAGCAGTAAAAATACTGGTGCCTGTTATCGTATTCTTCTTGGTCCTCTTCTGCACGTGCCAGTTGGGTGTCTTATGTTGTGTCAACAGTTCCTAATAGTGTAAAGATTATGGTATCAATTGGGGGATCTAAAACACCTTGCCATACAATAAACAGGGAAACTCAAACTGATATTTCTGGGTTTGTAGATATGTCGGGTGGGGAGCTAGTGCCTTCCTGCACCCCCAACCGCTTTAGAATTAGGCAAGACTTCTTTGACTGTTTCTAGGCACTACAAGGAGCCAGGGGGAAGGGGGGGCACTGGGAAAGCTCTCTCATGCAAATATATCCATATACACAGACATGAGCAGACACTAAAAGATGGCAGTTATTATTTAAATATAAGGTGCAAATAACTAGTAGCTGAATACATTTGTAAATATTAAATCCTATGTAGTTCTATAATCTTAAAGCATGGTAGATGCAAGCAGGCTCTCTGCAGGAAAGAATGCATGCAGCATGTGCTAAAATTGGACTACAGGCTTTGCGTTGTTCGTGCCAAAACTGGCAGCACGACTTCATTGACCAGCTGCCTGCTGTCTGTCAAAAGCCAATGCTTGCTAAAAGGGGATTTTAACATGCTCAATGCACGCAATGCAGAATTATGGAAAACAAGGTTTTAAGGAGATTATAAGACCAGATAGAAATATGAGTAGAATGAGTGGGGTATGATTGAAAATTAGTTATAGAAATGTTTCGTTTTTTCTGTGGGTAGGCCTCAAGGTTTGTAAAAGTCTGAAGGGCTGCAGTGTGTGTCTATCTAAGGCAGCAATATGTAAAGTACTATGTCCTGACAGAAATCGCTGATAATGAAGAAAAGAAGTCTTTGCAGCATCCCTTGTATGGAAGCAGGACGGTTTGGGATGGAGCCATGCCCTTATCCAGTGGCCAAGCCAAGAGTATATAAGCTCCTGCCTGGCATCATTTTGGCAGGAGAAAGGCACGGTGAGGGACAGAAGAAACCGTTCAGGGAGAAGAGTGCTTTGCTGCCATCCTCATTTCTGTAAAGAATAAACTTGTTATCCTTGCAAGATAGACTCTTGTCCTTACTTCGATAGAGGGGTGCATTTATGCTGGTGTGAGCGTGATTAGGGATACCCTTATAATTAGGGATGCCCCTGTACTTTGGGCTACCTTTACATCGCCTCGGACATAGAGCGTGTTATACCCCCCATATACCGGAATTAATTATATAGTTTTGTAAGAAATGGTATGAGGTCCTTACTTAGTATCTTATAGAGAAGTGCGGGGAATCTGTCTGGGCCCGGTGCTTTGTTGCTGGGGAGGGTTTTAATAATCCTCCCAACTTCTTCTGTTATATCCTTTTCAATGACGTCCCTATCTACTTGGGATACCCTAGGCAACTGTACCCTATCTAGAAATTCCTGTATGGTTCACAGATCCGGTCTCTCTGTAGAGTATAGCTGCATATAGAATGCAGAGAAGGAGTCTGTAATGTCTCTGGTCTCTGTAGAAATTGTGCCGTCTGCCAGCTTGATACTGGCTATGTTACTTTTTACTTCTCTGTTGCTTTAAGAGTCTCACTAGCATTATGTCTGCCTTATTCGCCCTTATATAGTCCCTCTGTATTAGATTAAGTAATGATTTCTCTGCACTGCCTGTACGTAACAGATCTAGTTGTCTCATGTAATCCTTAACCATGCTATAGTTTATCTTAGTCTTCCTTTCCGCTTGTACTCTGTGGGCCTCAATCAAATCTGCCTCTAGGTCTTTTTCCTGCCGTTTCTTCTCTTCTATCCTTTGCATTTTAAGGGAGATTATTTCCCCTCTTAGCACTGCTTAAAGGCATCCCAAACCACATCTGGGGGGCCCATTGTGTGTCGTTTATTTCAAAGTAGGTTCTAGCCTTCTCCCTCAGTGTTTCAAAGACCACTTAATTGCACCTATATAGGGGCATGGTCGAACAAGGAGATTGGGTCTGTCCTTATCTCCATTAGTGCCCCCAGTACCCTTGGAGTTCCCCAGATATAATCTATTCTAGAGAATGTGCAGTGGATGTGTGAGAAACAAGTATACCCTGCCTCATCCCCTTTTTTTGCTCTCCATAGGTCTATTAATGCTAGATTTGTAATCTTTCCCCTTAGAGTGCTGGATGCACCACTACCCCTGCTCTGCCCCTGATTGTTCCTGTCTTTATCTGGGTCCCAGGCTAAATTAAAGTCCCCTGTTAAAAAGTCCTCCCCTAACGCAAACCCTTCCAATTTCCCCAGGGCCTGATGTATGAAAATCTCTTGTCCCGTGTTGGGGGAATATATGGTGCCTACCGTGAGTATTTTATCCTCCAGGCGAATTTGAAGAAATAAAAATGTACCACTGGGATCGCAAGAGGAGTGAATAACCTTAGCTCCCAGTGGCTTTCTGAGGCCTATCAAGACTCCTGCAGTTTTATTTTTGGCGTTTGCCTGATATACTTGTGCAAACTGAAATATATGCATTCTAGCTCTGTCGCTCCTTTTAATATGGGTCCCCTGCAGAAGAACTATATACGCCTTGCCTCATTTAAGTTGAATTTCTAACTTCCTCATCTTCCTAGCAGTTTTAAGCCTTGTATGTTATGCGAGAGTATTTTCAGCGACATATTCCCCGCCATGGAGCGAGTTCTCTGGGATCCCCTCCCTCTGTACCTCCTTACGTTTTCTCAGGTGAAGCCCTCGTTCACCCCCACTCGGCTTCCCACCAGATATTAGGAGAGAGTTTTCTATGCCCTTGTTGCTGTCGCTGTGTGTTGTTATTTGGTCCTTTTGCAACCCTTTCCCCTGCTGTTTCTGTGGTGTCTGACACTGCTTTCCCCCTTTTCCTTTCCCCCCACTCCTTTCCCTTTCACCCACAAACCCCTTCCGTCCCTCTCCTGGTCTAGGCACGGTATTGAATCATACATCCCAAGTAATTTGGGAACCAGCCCACATTTTCCACGGAAATTAAGGTTAATAAACTTCTGTGGATTCCAAGTGGTGCCCTCACAGATACCCCGCCCGGCCCCTGTATCCTCCTGGATACCTCTGTATCACTCCTTCCCACCCCATTCCCACCTCTTCTTCCTCTTTGCTTTTCCCAAAGTCTCTTCCAATGTACTTTTGGCATCTTTCCCTGGCTACCCACGTTTGTTCTCCTTATCTGTCTTCAACCTCTCTCCTTTTCATTAGTGGGCCTTTTAATTTGTCTCCTCTTCTCCCTTCTGTGATGGACCAATCCCAGAGTCTATTCCTCTGCCAGAGGGCCCCTCGCCTATTCTCGCTGTGGTCTGTCTCCCCTTCCTCCATACCCAATATCGAGAGGTCTTCGGAGCATGTTGTGACCCTCTGCTGCTTTCCATCCCACTGGAAACGTAGGCCGAAAGGAAATGTCCATTTGTATGGGATTTTTTTCCCCATGAGAGCCTTTGTCACTGGGCCCATTACTTTCCTTTTCTTTAGTGTAGTTGCTGCTAGGTCTTGGAACAAGAGAACTTGTGATCCATCTATTGAGATAGATGATTGGCCCTTGGCTGCCCGAAGGATTTTTTCTTTTTCTTCATTTGAGGCCAGAGCTACTAGCACGTCTCTCGGTCTGTCTCCCGGTCCAGACCTTCTGGGGCCCACCCTATGAATGCGGTCTATACGAATATCCTCTGGGGAGGCTTCCGTCATAAGGGTTGCAAAGCTTTGTTGGACCAACAGTTTTAGATCTGCGTCTGCATTTGTCTCTGCCAGGCCTTTGATCCGTATATTCGACCTTCTAGAACACTTTTTTCCAGATCTTCTGATTGAATTTCCAGGTTGTGTGTTGGCAAAGCAATTTGTTCCAACAATTCTGAGCTTTGACAGACATCGCTGCATACTTCGGATAGGCCCTGCTCAGTAATGTCTACGCTGTTAACAAGGGTGTTGATCTCTTCCCTAACCTCTTTCAGGGAGCTTTTCAATTCTTCCTTCAGGTTCACCATTTGCTCCTGGAAAGTCTTCCATGCCCTCAAGGAATTCCTGCAGATCTTCTTTGCTGAATGCCATGTTTCTGTTCTCCCGAGATTCTTCTGCTTCCTTCTGCTGTTTTCTTGTCTCGTTCGATGGATCTTCTTCCGTATTCTGCTGCCAACACCTTTCCAGCGGGCCCCTTTTTCATTCTCTTCGTATCTCCCTGTAGTGCTGGGGTCTGCTTCCCTTTAGGTCTTGGCATCTGAATACGTTAAAGTGCTATATGCCGGCTTCTGTGTGTTTTACAGCCCTGAGAATCTTATTGCGGCCTAGATCAGTCTTATATTTGAGGTATGTAGATGAATGCTCTTCCAGGCGTGCCCCTCCTGGCACGCTTCTAACCATGCAGGGGGTTGCGTAACTGATCTGTCTTCACTGTGCCGTAATACCTTGTAGAGTGCTTATTATTATTCCAGACGCCTGGCGCCGCTTCTGCAGAATATCCTTATTTTCACAGTACCACTATTGGGAGGTTCACTTTCACCAACTTGTATGAGGTCGTTTTAGCGTGTTCGCCAAAAGTTATATTTAAGTGTTCCAACTGTGTCTTAGTATCCCCCTTTCAAGCTACTCCCCCTGGGGGATTGCTAATATGGATCTGTTACTCTATCTAATAGCCTGGGGAGTGGGAAGCATCCGAAATGAGGTTAAATGCCTGCTGATTTTGCTTTCATTGCGTTTTTGCCAGTGGGGGCTGGAAGCGCTTGTATCTGTCTGTATATGATGTGCCCCCCGGGCCTCCCTTTCACTGTAAGTGTAGGACTCCTTTATTTCAGCCCAGCCCAGCTCCCTCCGATTTCTCACGGTGCCACTCTTTGTTACCCGCTCCCACGGGACCGCTCCGCCTCACTTTCTCCCTCTTTCTTGCGGTTTCCGCCTCGCACCCTCACTCCCCTGACGCTCCTCCTCACCTTTCACTTTATGCGGGCCAATTCTTCCATCGCCCACTTCCGCATCTCCCAATAAGGGTGCCCGGCCCTCTTGTCCGAGCTTCACTGCTGGAACGGGGAGGAGGGATTATCTTCTGAGGCCCGACCAGGCTCGGCTTCCCTACGGCGTTGGGCAGCTCCTCCTCAAGCTGGCGGGTCCATGCAGTATCAGGTGGCTCTTCTTCTGGCTGGCAGGCCCGGCAGAGCACTGGAGTCTGTGAAGCGCACCCGTTTCCTCCTCTCGTACTTGGTCAGACAAAGCTTCATGGGGCGCCTTGATTTTCCCCATTTACGAAAGTACTGCTTAGCTTTATGTTGGAAGGGGTGATTTAACCCTTCAGATCGCCTGCATATATCCACAGTGTTACCACCTTTAGAGAGGCGGACACGGAGCACTGGGATGTTAAATTTCACTCTTCGCTGGCCATCTTGGAATAGTCTGTCTGTTGTTTTTTAACAATGTTCTTAGTCTGTACCCAATTATTAATTCTCTTTAAAATAAATGGGCAGAATATTTTACACAAGGAATTGACCAGGTTAATTGGTTACTTATAACACACTTAATACCCAGGGGTTTCTAAGCACGGACCCAGGGATCAAACCTGTGTTGTTCCATGCCGTCTTGCTTCCAAGGTGAGCGCGTTGCCCCTGAGCTATCCTCCTGAGACTAATGGCCAATAAGCGGTAATTTTCAGGTAATGACTTCGTTCCCTTCTTGTGTATTGGAATGAGAATACATTTTTCCCAAGAACTGGGGTTGTTACCGTGCTAATTATTAAGGAAAAGACGTTTACAATTACCATTAACTATCCCTGTGATTTGCTTTATAGGCTGTATTAGCCACTTTGTCTAGCCCTGGGGCTCTTTAACCTTTTAGTTTAATTATACAATGTTCAATATCTTCAGCAGGAATTTTAAAACCTTCACCTAGAATATTCTTGAGTCCATTTAATTGAAGTGCCTTGGCGATAAGTATTACAAAAATATAATTCAACAACATATTTTTTCCAAGTCAACAGAGAAATTGGATTGATTTCATTCTTGCTAGGGAGGGCCATTATATATCGATTATAAATGGACCAGAATTTGCGGGAGTCGGAATGTCGCAATGCATTATATATCAAATGCCACTGAACTGTGGCCATAGATAGCTTGTGTTGTCTAATCCAATTACCCTGTAGTCCGTCTTAAATTTAGTTAGGTTCCTTTAATGACACTGTAGAGGAGGAAAAGTTGTTTCTTAATAATTGCAAACCAAATTTCAAGGAACCTGGGTTGGGTAACCCTAGGTCTCCTGGGGGCAACCAGACGTGGTCTCCCTCTCACTGTGCTTAGAGAGGCATCAGCTTCACCTCACTGATGATCCCCAACAAGGGTGAAACACGTGTATGTGGTTGCTGGTGGTACTCTTGTTCAGGTTGGAATTGCCATTGCATTTCGGTGCTGGACTGCCCCTGGGCAGGACAAAGACTGATATGCAAATGGATATTTCCCATCTGTGAAAGGCACAGTGAGAAAAAGCAGTGGCTGCGAACTCTCAAGTGGTTAATAACCACTGAACAGGTTATCACGCCTTGTTCTATCGAGAGAGGGGCGCCCGCTACCTTTGCAAACCAATTCCAGTTCCCCCAGCAAGCTTAGAGAAAACAGGTATGATTTTAAAACACAGGTCAAAACGCTTTGGAATGTGATTGCAATCGAAAGGATATTCAGAATAAGTGATAGTTACTTTGGATTGGTTCAGGACAACACTAGCAATGATTCATGAATGATTATCAAATTGGAAACAAATTCAGCAGTTGCAAACAAGAAACAGCTATTTTTACCAGTGGTGAAATGGAGCTAAATTGCAATTCGCTGCAACTTTTCCACGTGCGTAAATCGCGATTACGGAAAAACTATAATGAATTGGTCTCGCCACCGGACAGGTCTCAGGCCCTCTGGGTTCTGCTCTCAGCACTGCATGGCGTTCTGGGTCTCTTGAACTGGACCTGACGGGTCTGGATACCGCACTGCTCTCTCTGGGTCTGGATCTGGGTTCTAGCACAGGGTTCTTAGCTAGAACAGCAGAACAGCTCAGCCAGGCTGTTGAAAGGTTTGGTTAGGCCCCGTGGAAGTTTAGGGGTTAGAATCAGGTTTGCAAAAGATTCTGAAGGCCTGCTGAGAAGGATTCAGCTTGTGAATTAGGCCTTTGCTTCAGGGTTCTAGAGCTTGGTTCTAGAGTGTGGATTCTAAGTTCTGGTCTCTGGATCTAGATCTGGAGTCTCTATCAAGATATTGTCTGGATCTGGTCCGACAGAGGGCTTCGCAGGAATCGGTGAGTAGTGGAAAAAATGAGTGTCCTATCTGGGTCTCAGCAGTTCCTATTTATGTGTTTCCAAAGTGGGTGGGTAGGCTGATTCTCTATGCCCAACCCCCTAAGGATTTGATAGGTTAGAGGATTCTCTGTCTTTTGACTGGAGAAAGGATCAGCGTGTCATGAGGTGTCATCATGATGCTACCATTTACCCTCTAGGGAAGAAACTCCCCTTTGCTTTTACTTAGAAAATCAATTTTTCATAACAAACATATTTCCAAGGTGCACAACTTGTTCATAATACATATACACATCACAGATTACTTAAGGTACATTCTTGTCCAACTCTGATCTTCCTTAGAGCTTTAGTTCCGAAATGACAACTTATTCGCGATCTTGGTGGGTTTCTCAATATTGGTTCTGCACCAAATTTGATACATGCATGCAGATCCTCTCTTGGCATATTACTGTAAATTCTTATGTTCATAGCAAAAACACCCAGCTGCAATATTAATAAATTCCAGGGTTTGGTCTCAGAACATCACCCGGCGTCCAGCTTAGTCTTAAATTGTGAGTGAATTTTTCATTGTAACTGTCTCAAAGTTTAACATTTTGGTCAGCTTGGTACAATTTATTATAAGCATTTTTATAAAACATACATTTGCTTTCCATCCAATTCACATCTCAGTCTGGTCCGCCCCCCAGAGCTGGGTGAGTCAGATGGTCACATGGCCTGCCTTCCTTCTAGAGAAGTTTTTGACCAGGCACACCCAAATCAGCATATTCTATTCAGCTGAAAGAATCCATTATCTTGTTTCCAGGCAACAGAGCATCAGTCCAGGGTGCCTTGGCTAGTTCCTGTTCACACCATATTGTCAATCTCTTGACCTGGGGCAGGGGAAGTTCCTTTGTCCAGGGAAAAGGTGTGAAGGGTTCTTATGGGAAGCACGCTTTTTGGAGTTTTAACTGCATCAACTTACTTTCTGATCAATTGTAACATACTTCCTTGTAAAAGAAATATATTTATAACTCACAATAAACAACATATCTTTAAATCAAGTCTTTTTCAACAATGAAATCACTATGTGGCACTCTATGTGGCATTTTGATAGAATTCTCTTCTTTGGCATAGTTTGGGTTCAGTTGTTCAGTTTTTCAAAGAATATGGTTTTAAAACGCCGGCTTCTGGTAGTGGTGAGTACCGGTATTGCACCCAATTTTGACAGCTGTCTTTACATCAGTATCATTAAAAGGGGATTTAGCTTGATGGCATATGATTCTTGCTGACATTATGTTGATGTGGATTCTTGCAGTAGAATAATGTGGAACACCCAACAAGAGGTTGGATCTTTTAGGTGATTTTGTGAGCCATGATTTTAGCAATTTTGACAATCAAGAAAATGAATTCCCAAACAGCTCTCGGTTGATTTTTTGGCAATCAGCATTGTTTTTTCCAACTGGTTTCAGGCTGCTTTGCGGATGGCCCAATGGTGGTTTTAGGCAGAGATCTCCTGTGCTCACTAAGATAGGCAAAAGTGGATGTCAGCCTATCTTTCCGATTTTTACTGCGCATTTTCTGGTGATTTTGAGCGAGCAGCATGCTTTCCAGTGGCCATTCTGATGTTTCTGCTGCCAGCAATGCCTAGTGATGTTGCAGGGCTTGGATGAGTGGGTTAAGACATCCCACAAGCCCCCCTCTTGCGACGGCCGTTGTACTTTCATCAATGGAACTACACAAGACTGGGATGTCCGCATCATCTCTCCGGATTCCATGAATGGCACAGTTCAGCATCTTTTCCTCCATCTGGGGTGGATCGATCGGTTCTCCTCACCAGTCCTGATGGGAGTATTGAGCGATACCCGGGCCCCTCAATCTTTGCTCCCGGTCCCCGGGTCATCCTCCTTGGTCAGTCTCCATGGTTTCTCTCTCCTAGGATGAGAAAGCAAAAGGCAACAACATATTCATAGACATTTCCCCACCACTATTAATGTAGTGGGGCGGGCATATACATTTCATAAAGCAGGAGACATTTGCATTATTATTATTGTATTTTATAGACTATCTGTGGTATGGTTTTAGAGTTGGAATTTTATTGATCTGGAGTGGCCCCCTCTGGGGTTCCAGAGGACTCCTCCAGTTGCTGCAGAGTGTGCCTGGGATGGCAACACTTTAGCTGATTAATATGGACCCACTTATCTTCCCCCTCCACCAAACTGCCTTTGGGGATGCGGATCGTGTAGGCGACTGGTGAGATCTTGTCTACAATTTCAAAAGGTCCCTTCCAGGTAGGCAGAAATTTCCGCTGTTTGGCCTGGCTCCTTTGGAAATTGTATAGATAGACCCGGTCTCCTACATTGTATTCTTTCCTGGTAGTCTTTAAGTCATAGTGGGTCTTCATGCTATCAGCTGATCTTTCTAGATTTCGCTGAGCATAGGCAAAAGCATGTTGAAGGCGTTTTCTTAAATTTTCAACATACTCATTAGTTGTGGAGGCATTGATCAACGTCTGCTCTTGGGTCCTGTAGAGCAGATGCTGGGGAAGCACCATCCTGCGTCCAGTCATCAGCTCAAATGGTGACATTTTAGTTGCAGATGAAGGGGTAGATCTGATGGCCTTTAGGACAAGAGGTAATCGGATATCCCAACTTGGCCCAGAATCTGCCACAAACATTTTTTAAGATGCTCACAATGGTTTTGTTGTAAAGTTCTACTGCTCCACTAGAGGCTGGCTGGTAAGCAATATGTAGCTTCCTTTTAACCCCCAGTATCTCCCACATCTTTGTCATTACTTTGCTGGTGAAATGGCTACCTCTGTCTGACTCAATCCTTTGGGATAGTCCAAAACGCGAAAAGATGTGATTGATCATCAGGGCAGCTGCTGTTTCTGCCTTGCAGTTTGGGGCTGGGAGACATTCCACCCATTTAGTGAATAGGCATGTCACAGTCAACATGTACGTATTCCCCCTGGAGGAGCGAATCACGGGCCCTATAAAGTCGACTTGCAAATCTGACCATGGCAGTGTCATCCCCCTCTTTTGGAGAGGCGCACGGTGTGTGAGGGATGTTGGCTGAAATTGTGCACACACAAGACACCCCTTCAAGTATTGGTCGAGGTCCTGCCCCATGTGTGGCCAGTATGCAACCTCTCAAGATTTCAAGTGTTGTATGAGACCCCCTATGACCGGCTGTGGCCGCATCATGGCCGTGACTTAACATCAGGCTTTGGAATGAGGTAGGAACCACCCACTGATCATGGCCAGCTTGAGATTTCCTTACTAACAAACCGTCTTAGATTCGGAACATTTTTGGACATTTCATCAACACTCTGAGGTCCTCTTTCCCAATGTAATCGGTATCCGTCAGGGGAAAGTTCTCTGGGTCCTCAATGTGTTGGTAAAACTTACCAATTATTGGATCCCCTTTCTGAGCCGTAATCAAATCAGCATCTGGGGTCTCCTTACTCCATTGTGCAGTTGAAAGATCATTGTGAGCAATTGTCTGGGACCTAGTGATAGCAGTGACCTGGATTTCCCCCAAAAGGGACTCGATCTCTATTAGATCCCCTTGGATGGCCCGGGTTTTGGCCAGCTGATCAGCTAAGTCATTTCCAGTTTTGTCTGGTCCCTCTACTTTGGAATGACCCTTGATCTTTTTCCAGTAGATGGTCATCCCATTCGAGGTGACCAGATCATCAATATTTTGGATTAACTTCCCATGCGTCAAGGGCTTGTTATTAGCACATAGCATGCACCTGGTTTTCCAATTAAACAGGTGCTCCACAAACCTGTTCCGTACATAATCCGAATCTGTGATTATGACCGGTTCGTGGAGTTGATGTTGGACAGCAGTGAGGATGGCTTGATGCACAGCCATTAACTCTGCCACTTGACTACTTCGGGGACCAATCTTGTACCCAGTGGAGGGTTCTGGGGACTCATTCACCCATGCATTCCCTACGCCGGCCACAAGTTATTTTTCCCCGTTGTTGTCAACATGGTAAGAGCATCCATCCACATAGACAGTGGGCAGTCCCTCACACTTGTCTTCTTCAAAGACTTTGTGTGGGGAATTAAGGTATGCCTCCATGTTGTCCTTGATTTTTAGACTTTCGTCCTCGAGACAGTTTTCTCTGGCACAATCATGCAAGTCAGCCAGACCTTACGCGAGGGGACTCCTCTTGTTTTGGCCATATCTGACCTCCACAGGAAAGCCTTGCATTGACAGAATTCAGGAAGTAATTCGGGAATAACTCACATTTCCGGCCTGGATTCTGTCACTTTGGAGATATTGCAGACGCTGGTGTGGAGTCTCCACTATGATGTGTTCCCCCTGGATAAACGGGCGGTAATTCTTCAATGCCCACACCGTTGCCAGGAGTGCCTTCTCACAATCGTTGAATTTTTCCTCCACAGAGGATAAAGTTTTACTCGCATAGGAGATTACTTTATTGACATTGTCATGCTTTTGGTATAATACTGCAGTCAAGCATGTATTAGAGAACCCGGTCTCCAGGAAGAACTCCTTGTTTCTGACAAGGTAAGCTAGGCAAGGCGCTTGTAAGAGGCTTCTTTTGAGCTGTCTTACTGCCTCGGATTGTTCTGGACCCCATTCCCACTTGACCCCCCCTTCAAAAGATGAATCAGGGGTCTGGTGATCTCTGCGTAGCCCTCAATGAACTTTCTGCTGTAATTAGTCAGTCCAAGGAGGCTCCTTAGTTCCCTCAGAGTTGTGGGGTCTTTCAGTTTCTGAAGTACTTCCACTTTCTTTTCCTGGGGACAGAGACCCTGAGGAGTAATCTCATGCCCCAAGAAATTAACACAGGTTCTACACCACTGTGCTTTCTGAAAGGAAAGTTTTGCTCCGGTGGCCCTCAACTGGGTCAGAACATAACGGATCTCCGTTATATGTTCCTCCACAGTTGAGCTTTTGATGAGGACATCATCTACATAAACCAGGTTACCCCTCTCACCCAGGTTGAACTCATTACCGGAGTTGAGGTATCCGAAGGAAGTCCGGGTCCATGTGTACTGCTGGCCCCCAAAGGTAAAAGCCAGCTCTATTGGTCCTCCCTACTGACAGGCACAGTTCAGTATCCCTTGGTCAGGTCTATTGCAGTGAATACCTGTGACCCCTGGATCTGGGCCAGCCCTTGGTCAATGTAGGGAAGAGGCCATCGGAAGTATGGACCCGTTTCTTGAGCTCCCTAAGGTCGGTGCAGAGTCTCCACTGGCCGTTTGGCTTCAATATCCCCAGCACCGGATTATAGAAGGTGCTGTGGACTGGAAGGATGATCCCGCAGGACTCAAGGTTCTTAATTATTTCAGTAAGGGACTCCACTGATGCAAGAGGCAAGCAATATTGCTTCACAAACACTGGAGTCATGCCCGGGTCCGTGGGAATTGTTGTGTGGATGTCGACACGACCACAGTCATATGAGTCCACCGCAAAGAGATCTTGAAAATCCAAGAAAACTTGTTTCAGCTTTTGCTTCTGCTCCAGAGTCACACAGGCATCAGCTAGGTTGACTCTCTCTTCAATCATCTGCCTGAAGCCTGGAAAGACTTCTGGTTTCGCTATCTCAGCGGCCTCCTCCAGCTGGGTGGAGAAGTCCCTGGTCAGAGTACTGATTTGGACTGGTGGCTTCAGGTGGGAAAGGCAGCCCTCATGGACCTGAAAAATCACCTCATCCCTCCTGAAGTCACAAGTCACATCTTCCTTACCATAATGGCAGGAAGTGTACACCAGGAAGTTCCCCCCATGCCGGGTAAAGATCCTGTATGGTGTTGTATTGTCATCACTGTCACTGTCAAAACAGTCCTTGGGGATTGGTCCTAACAGTTAATTTCCTAAATCAATGGAAAAATGTCGGTCATCAACCGCCATTCCAATAATGGTGCCTGCGGCTAGAGTGATACTCTTTAAGTCGCTGTTATCCACCTCTATTGGAATGGTGTCATGTTCTATATTGACTAATGGTGTTGGGTTTACACCCAACCCTTGCTGTTGGAGAGAAGCATTTAGATGAATATAAGCATCAGGGTTTTTCAATTTTTGTCCTCTTTTAACTTTCACTTCCAGGGAGAATTGTCGGGTCCTTTCTGGGATGGTGACTTCCTCTCCAATCTGAATTTCAACGGCATAAGGCAGCAGTTGAGCTGACCTAAATGCTTTCTCTTGGTCATCAAAGCCCATTGGATTATCCGCTAATCGGGAACAAGCTTTGAAGTTTATTAGGTCCAAACTAATGGCAAAGCGATTGAGAATGTCACTGCCTAAGTAAAAGGCGGCAGTGACGTCTCCTACGACCCAACAATTATGGACTATGCTCTTGCTGCCAATGGAGATTTTGAGCATACACCTGCTTGGCAGGAGATGTTTAGAATTGGGTGCTTCCAGATCCATTTCCCATTTGTCTATCAGTTTGAATGTGGGAATGGCTGGATCTTTTGGGAATTGGCGGAACATGGCTTTGCTGATGAAGCTCTTACCGTTGTTCACACACACTCGGGCGAGAACAGAGTCCTTCCCATCATTTAACTGAACCGGGATGAACAACTGCTCTCCAATTTGCTGAATATCAGCCAGGCTCTGAGCGGATTTCTCATCTTTCTGGACTATAGGAGTGGGAATGTCTGATTGTGGATTGGTAAAGAATTTCAGATTGTTTCCGTCCAGTGTGGAATATCACCTTAAACTGGAAGGAAGGTTGATTTTCAGAAATAGAGAGGAACCCCCATCACCAGTTTGTTGTCCTACTGCTATTACTGCCACGTCTGCAATTTGGTTGTTCTGGAAGTGAAATTCTACTTGGTCAGATTTTTGTTCAACCATGTGGCATGTGCCGTGTAAACTAACATGGTTGACACTCTGTTTTAATTTTATTGGTCGGCTAGTCTGGGTCCAGAGGACCTTGTTTACGCAATCTATTAGGGGTGACAACCTTCTCAGGAGGTCATTACCTAGTAAACAAGCGGTGCCCTCTGGAGTCACTACTATGACCGGGTGTTTCACCTTGTGTTGCCAAATTTTAATGTCCAAATCCGCAGTCCCCTCGACGGGAATTTCCTTCCCGTCAAAGTTCTGAAGTTGTCCAGGAAGAGAGGTGAGAGGAATTTGGTATTTCTCCCCCCTTCCTGAATTTAGTTCATCAAAGGCCTTTCTAGACAGAAGGGTAGCTTGGGATCCAGTGTCCACCAGTGCCAAAATTGTCCCCTGCCCCTTTACTTGTACCGGGGCATAGTATCTTCCCTCCTTCTCCGCAAGTGGACACAGATAATGCACATTTTTGGACAACTGGTGGGCTAATTTTCTGGTTTTGGACATGGAGAGAGATGAGATTTGGGCAGAATTATGTGGGGAGTCTTGGGAATCTGAAAGAAAAAGTTGGCAACTAGAAATAGGAGAAGTTTTGGGTTCCCCTGGTTCCGGCTCTGGGCCGCCCCCCCCCCTTTTTTGGAGGCAGTCACCAGGATGGGTTTGAACCAGGGGATTTTCTTGCTTTTGGTTCTGGGATGGGATGATGGGCGGCGCTAGCTCAGTCCCCACATCTACTCAGTCTGGATGTGAATCCCTTGGGACCCATTTTTCTTTGGGAGGAGTTCTCCCATCTCTGAAGGAGAAGATTCTTTTCCCAGGATCCTCTGAGGATCCCTTTCCTTCAAATTGGAAGATCTGTACCTCCTCCTCAAAGTGGGTCTGTTTGGGTCCTTTGTTTCTCCTAACCCCCCTCTGCTCCTTGGGTGGCAAACTTTCAGGGGTAGGAGATTTTGTTTCCGGTTCCTGGGTTTCCAGGGGCTGTTTGCAAGTGGGGAAGGAAGCTTCCTCAAGGCTTTACACCCCCCTTCCCTTTGTGCCTCCTCCTTGGGAACCGGTGGGTTGTCGGGGTGCTGCCCCCGTCATTGTTCTGGAGCATCAGGTCCAGAGTTTGGGGCATTCTGTGCCGGCATGCTCATCTGAGGGTTCTGCTGAGCCCTCAGCATGCGACCCAGATCCTGTGCCATATTTTGGACCTGCCGCTCTAACTGTGAAACCCGCTCGGGCTGATACAGGGTTCTGTTTTCTCCCCTAGGCTGATCCTGGGAAGGGTAGCTATCCCTTCTCTGGTAGTACCCCGGGTTGGGAAGATTTGGGTACCTCTCCACCCTTGGCCTCCCCTCTCCCGGATTAGGTGGTCTGGGCTCAGGGAAGTGGGGAAAGAAGGATGGATGATTTTGGGGTTGGAAGTTGGGTGGATACCTGGGGAAAAAGTTCCACCCAGGGTTTGATGAATTTCTGCCCTCCTGGGGGAAGTTAGGAGGGAAGTTCCCTGGGTAGGTGCTTGGTTGGACCCCCCCTTCCCTTGGGCTGGAGGAGTCCACACATAACCCAGGATGGGTCGGTTTCCCTTGTAGCGGGGACTTACATAGTCAGGGGAGTGAGGGACCCCATTTGTGGGACTACCTCCTTGGCTCCCTGTCTGTGACTGGCCCGAGGGCCTTCTGGGCTTGGAATTATTCTGTGCAGGCAGGTTTTTAGCCCCCCCCCATCTCCAAATCTAAAATGGGGGCAACCTTTACCTCTGCCACCTTGGCAGCAGCAGGGGTGCTGGCTGGTTTGGGGCTTTTCTGAGCATTACTTTTATTTTCTATGGGCTTCTGAACCTCATAGATTCGGGTGGCCTGTTCAATGATCCAGTCTAGTGACCTTTTCTCATGAAAATCTCTCACTAGCTGGGTCATGATGTATTTGGGTAAGGCATGGAAAAACGTATTCACAAATTCTTTACTGTCCGTGCGCACCCTTTTGATAGTCTGTGCAAAGGCACGCTTCAACTCCTGCACAAATTCTTGTGGGGCCTGATCCTCCCCACATTGCAAATTGTAGGCTGCCTTGAGAGCCTCTTGGGGATTTTGGTGAACAGAAAGGTGTTTCAAGATGGCCGCCCTATATGTGGACCATCTTGAATGATTTTGGTCCTCCAGCCCCGCAAAGAAACTGGAGTATTCTGGGGAGAATGTCCATTTTACGTATTGAATGCAGCTACTGCTGTCTTTCAAATGGAAAGTCTCCATCATTTGCTCAAAGAGCTCCAAGTGTTTTCCCAAACAGAATACTTGGAGTTCTTATGATGAGGAGTGATGACGCTCCTTATTGCTTTGATCTGTTTTAAGGGGTCCTTAAGCAAGGCCCTTTTTGCCTTATTGGCCTTCTAGGTTCGGGTAACCCTGGTCCATTCATCCTCTGACTCAAAAGCACTGCTCCCAGAGGTGCCCGTCTGATCTTCCAGGTTTTCCCGGATTCTGTGAGCCTGGGAATGGCTGGCAGAATGTGGGGACCTAGTCTCCTGCGTCCTGGGATGCTCAGAGGAGTCTTCTGATTCCTCCTTGCTCCCAGGATTTGATGGGTACCCCCCCACTGACCTAACTGGACAGAGGTTTTCAGGATGCCCTTAGTGGGCCTACTCTCCTGGGGTTCCCCACTAAATTGCACTGTACTTGGGTGCCCATACCCGGATGCCCACCCATCCATTCCTGGGAGGTACTGGCCCATGAGCCCCATACTTCTGGCAGGATAGTAAACTGCCATCCCCGTGGCCCTGGGCTCATGTGCGCCAGGGGACATGGGGGTGGCAGTGTCCAGGGACTGGGAGAGATGGAGGCCTCTGGTGCTAGGGCTCCTGAGGTTGTGCTCAGGTGTTTCCCTTTCCCAGCGCACCTCATCTCTATCAGCCCCTGCTCCCTGTTGCTATGCAACAGCCTGTGCTTTCAGTTCCTCTATCAGGGCCTTACTAGACTCTATCAGTCTCTCCTGCATGGCTACCTATTGCCGGAGCCTATCATTGTGCTGACAGAGAGCCTCATTTTCTCTCTGTGCTTCCTGGTTGGTCCTGGAGTACTGGGCCAGTGTTTGCTGCAGGAGGGTTACCTCCTGAGTCCTGTCCCTACTGGCCTGCTCCTTTCTTGCCAGAGCATCTTCCACCCTCCTGGTGTCCTCTAACAAGTTTTGATGCTCTTTTTGGAGATCACCCAGTCCCTGGAGGGCCAGGTGATTTTCTTCCAGCTTCCCTTTTAAGTTACAGACTTCCTGGCCTAAGGTGTCCCTTTCCTGAGTAAGAGCCTGCCTCTGCGCCGCCAGGTCGTCCCTCTGCCTTTGAAGGGCACCAGCTTTCTGGTGCTCTTCCTCAAATTATGCCTGCGTGTCCAGGTCTTTCAGAAATAATTTGTTGCTCTCTGCCTTCTCTCTATCTAGGTGGCTTTACAGGGTGACTACCTGCTCTGCGCATACCCTGTTGAAATCCAGTTGTTTCTCCAGCTTTTTTGGGCTCTACAGTAGGGAGTACAAACCTTCTTGATACTCCTTCTGCAAGGCCAGAATTCTGGTATCCTGGTCTGCCCTTTCCTGTAGCAGGATACCCATATCCTCTTTGATTTTAATGATATACTGCCTACTTTCTTTTTATGACTCCTGGCTCCTCTGCAGCCTCTGCTCAGAAGAGTCCAGGTCAGATTGGGCCTTCTCTAATGCCATCAGTTGCCTACTTGCCAGATCTTGGCCTTCAGCACATTTGTCCTGTATGGCTCCCATATATAAATATAAATATACCGCTATCCTGACAATCTTGTCGTGCTCATCCTTGGCCTTCGGGGCCATATATAGTTCACTCAGGGCCACGTGTAAGGCACCCTGATCTTTCCAGATATCTAACCCAGTTGCAGTGACCTGTTGTGTGATTGCCTGCAGCCATACATTCTGCTCCTGCTCAGTCCACTCACCTCTCACAAATAGCTTATGTAAGAGGTGCTCTCTAGCTATCTTGATATCTACCAATGCCGCCATTCTGGAAACTGATTTCCTTCCTGACTTACAGAAGTTTGTTATTGTATTTTCCAAAACAGACCGTTTCCTTAGCGCGTTCCCTTTTGAGGGGTGCTTTTACAGAGTAATACAGTGTAGTAGCCCAACAGGATTTATGGATCCTGTCAGTTAGCACACTGTATTAAGCTGCACAAGTGGTAGATCTAATCCAGAATCCCCAGCTACCGAGCCCCCAATCTGTAAGTGACTTAAATCCAGCAATCCAACTAAGTCAATGCTTAGGATGGGATGCTCAATGGAAGCCCTTATTTATATATTTTTATGTCAAAGTTCATTAAATCTGGATGATGAACCCTTATATAACGCCCCTCTCTTTGAATCCCCCTGACCTCACTGAGCCAAGAAGTAGGTTTGTTTTGCAAATTAAAAGATTTATTTGAAGAATTAAACAATATATGTATCACACTTTATGAACCAAATAATATCTTAATAGCACACTTATGAATATGGACGGTAATCAAAAATGGGTAATATTACAAAATTGACACTCTCTTCAATCACTTAGGAGTATGAATATGGAGGATACTGTAGCAGAGAATACTTTATGTGATTCAAGGAAATGCAATAATGGGAAAGAATGCAACACAGAAATAGACTTGATATGATTTCAATCAAAAGATAATATGGTCACGTTCACCCTGTGACTGCTCACTCCCCCCCCTATGCAATATGAAGAGATGGAAATGAGGGCACACAGGTTTCAGGAATACAATCAAGAATTCAGTTCAATTCCAGTTCCCCCCAGCAAGCTTAGAGAAAACAGGTATGATTTTAAAACACAGGTCAAAACGCTTTGGAATGTGATTGCAATGGCTGGAAAAATATTCTAAAATGATTTTAATTCACTAAAGGATATTCAGAATAAGTGATAGTTACTTTGGATTGGTTCAGGTCAACACTAGCAATGATTCATGAATGATTATCAAATTGGAAACAAATTCAGCAGTTGCAAACAAGAAACAGCTATTTTTACCAGTGGTGAAATGGAGCTAAATTGCAATTTGCGGCAATCTTTCCGCGTGCGTAAATCGTGATTACGGAAAATCTATAATTAATTGGTCTCGCCACCAGACAGGTCTCAGGCCCTCTGGGTTCTGCTCTCACCACTGCACGGCGGTCTGCGTCTCCTTAACTGGATCTGACGGGTCTGGATACCGCACTGCTCTCTCTGGGTCTGGATCTGGGTTCTAGCACAGGGTTCTTAGCTAGAACAGCAAAACAGCTCAGCCAGGCTGTTGAAAGGTTTGGTTAGGCCCCGTGGAAGTTTAGGGGTTAGACTCAGGTTTGCAAAAGATTCTGAAGGCCTGCTGAGAAGGATTCAGCTTGTGAATTAGGCCTTTCCTTCAGGGTTCTAGAGCTTGGTTCTAGAGTCTGGATTCTAAGTTCTGGTCTATGGATCTAGATCTGGAGTCTCTATCTGGATATTGTCTGGATCTGGTCCGGCAGAGTGCTTTGCAGGAATCGGTGAGTAGTGGAAAAAATGAGTGTCCTATTTGGGTCTCAGCAGTTCCTATTAATGTGTTTCCAAAGTGGGTGGGTAGGCTGATTCTCTATGCCCAACCCCCTAAGGATTTGATAGGTTAGAGGATTCTCTGTCTTTTGACTGGAGAAAGGATCAGCGTGTCATGAGGTGTCATCATGATGCTACCATTTACCCTCTAGGGAGAAACTCCCCTTTGCTTTTACTTAGAAAATCAATTTTTCATAACAAACATATTTCCAAGGTGCACAACCTGTTCATAATACATATACACATCAGTGATTACTTAAGGTACATTCTTGTCCAACTCTGATCTTCCTAAGAGCTTTAGTTCCGAAATGGCACTTTTGTTTTAACTGGTTCAGTCGCACACCCATCGGAGATACCAATTATTTCCACTCGTTCATTTTGGTGCTGAAGCTGGTAACTTGACATACCTGATAACGGAAGCAGGGACGGAGTGCTAGACAGTCAGGGAGGGTGGTGATTGTTTTCAGCGGTGACATTAAGTGTAAGTGCTGATGATTTATCACACGTATGTTCAGCCATTGCAACTTCAGACTCAGCAGTTTCCCTAATAGTTCCGCACAGGCGGTAACAAAGTTCTAATGATGAATTGTCATTAATGACATCTGGCATAGGTCGCGGGGAGGGTATTTCCATTGACCCTAAATTGGGCGGATGAACATCAACAACCACAGTCGAACACTGTGGAGGTAAATTAGAGCTCAGGGTAACAGTTTCTTTACCAGAGGGTAGAGGACCTAGTGTATCAACATTTTTTAAAGATGCATTATCAATTTTTTTTAAAGTCCGTAATTTGGGCAGATGAGATTGAGCGTGAAGATTTCGCTAATCGAGACGGCTCGGGGTCCATATCCATGTGAAGAGAAACACTCACTTTATCCAATTTACTAAGTGTGTCTTTATTCTCTCGCCGATAGCTAGAGTTTTTACCATACGGCTTCCCCTTGCGTAAATTATAATGCCTCGTTGTGGGGGCCGCTTTACCAGGCATCTCTATCAACAAGAGGAAAAGGACAAAAGGAAATGATATGTTTCGTCATGTGATTCTCTACACAGCTGAACACGGCCAAACACACTCTGCCCACACTCCTATAGACTTATAGAGTGTTCACAGGCCGGAAAGAGAGTCTTTCAATGGAAAGGGAAGAGAGACTTCCAACAGCAAAATAACACAGAGAAAAATTAAATCAGCTGCAGCTCGTCTCAGGTCCAAACACACTCTGCCCACACTCTTATGGACTTATAGAGTGTTCACAGGCCGGCAAGATTGTCTTTCAATGGAAAGGGAAGAGAGACTTCCAACAGCAAAATAACACAGAGAAAAATAAAATCCGCTGCAGCTCCTCTCAGGTCCAAACACACTCTGCCCACATTCCTATGGATTTATAGAGTGTTCACAGGCCGGCAAGATCGTCTTTCAATAGAAAGGGAAGAGAGACTTCCAACAGCAAAATAACACAGAGAAAAATAAAATCAGCTGCAGCCCCTCTCAGGTCCAAACACATTGTAACATTTGCAACTGGTTCCAACCAAAGATAAAATTCTCCCATCTGCAAGTGTCACAATAAGGATAGTCAAACTCCATAGTTACATTAAGAAACATGACCTCATATTAATTCTTCTTAAGACAGACCCCAGCGTCTTTAGTGAGGCTGAATGGCCTAGAGGGATACCTTTGGAAGTTGAGGTCGTCCATAACTATTAAGGTGCCTCTGGGGTTAATTATTGACTATTCATTTAAAATGTATTCAACATGAGAAATGATATGTTCCATCATGTGATTACATGGGGGGTGATAAATATTAATCAGCAATGTACAGCCCAGAAAGGTATGAGACTTAAATGATATAGTGCCAGCAAGTACAAATTGTGATTTCAATTTAATTTTAAACTCTTCCAGCACTAGCCCGTTTTTGCTCCAATAATAAGACCTCCAGAGGGCTTGCCGCCTTAATTGGGTTAAAGGCGATTTCTGGATTACTAGTTATCCTTCTAGGCTAAATTCATGTACCAACCACGTTTCTTGTAAAACAAATACATCCGATTCATTTGGCAGAATTGTACCAATTGGATTAGTTGCAAATAAATTAACACCCTGAGTATTCCAAGTTAAGTTTTCGAGGGAATATTTAGAAAAATGTTCTGGTCACACGCAATTTCTTAGCCCCCTTTCATTGTTCTTGCTTATATTTTCAATAAAACCACTTATGCCCTCAAGAGCAGAGGATAATTTGCCCACAATGTCCTCCAAGTCTCTATTCTGTCTTGATTTCCTTTCAGCATCTCTCCAGTAGGCAAAATAGGTTTAGGGTGGATCTCTGGTATCCGTTGAAATTCAAAACCACCTCGAAGGAAAACTTGAGCATTGGCCATAACTTCAACTAATATAGGCGAGATCAGATGGACCAGAGCCCAGTTCGCTTCCTTAAAGCTTGTCGGGAGTTCAACCTGAATAATATCTTTAGATTAGATCAACTGAAGTTGCAGAATACTATGCAATAGTTCTAAAATACGAGATCGGTTTAAAAAGGTACTGTTATCAAAAACTTTGAGAATTTCTGGTTTAGTTAAGTCAATAGCAGCATTAGCAGCATTATGGGAATCTACATTCTCTAATTCAGATGGTAGGCTAGTTCCCTGGTTTAACAGCCATACATCTAATGTTCCATTCTGAGCTCTAGCCATTGACAGTTTAAGGTTAATGTTAGGTGTATTGGTGATCAAAGAGCACAATCGGTAGACAGTTCCAATTGAGCAGAGGCCTGAGGGACATGTGCTGAACTGATTTTTTGCAAGGAGTTAAAGGTTGGTTCGATTATCACCACTCCTTATTTGTTCTTAATTTCTCATTGTCGTCTGAGCTCGGCTCTATGTTGGCTTTATATTGTCTTCTCGAGGGGCCCCGTTTGCACAGTGGATTTTGCCTGATACTTTCATTGGCCTGACTCATTTTCAGCTTGAATTACAGCTTTTTTTTCAACATAGATATTTTATTAATTTGTTAACAAGAAACAATCGACATCAGTATTAGCAAAACATAATATATAGCACAATTCATTCTTTGCATCGTCTAGCGCTCAGGTTATTTAGGGATTAGAGGAGTAGGGATGGGGATCTCTGCCTGGTGATAGTTCTTCATCTCGGAGGTCAGTCCAGCCAGCGGGTGATTGGGGGTCTATGTGTAAGTCCCGGGAAGCGTTCTGCGTAGGCTATGAATGGTGCCCATATGTTCCGGAAGGGGTTCAGGTTGCCCATGTGAAGTGCTGTAATCTTTTCCGCTGTGACAATGTCCCATCACTTAGCCCACCATAGCGATATAGAGGGTCCTTCGGGGTGCTTCCAAAGTCTGGCGAGGGCTATCTTGGCCGCTGTTAACAGTTGAGTACACAAGCGAGCCATGTTCCCCGATAGGGGCATGTCCCCGTCCCCCGTGTCCCCCAGCAGAATGATTCTGGGGACCCATGGAATGGAGAGGCCCGTGATTGCCTGGATGTGATTCAGCACTCCTCTCCAATAGTGTGCTGCTTTCGGGCATTCCCAGAGTAGATGGAATAGCGATCCCTCTTGGGGACATCCTCTCCAGCAGTTCGGTGAGGGAAAGGTGCCGGATTTATACAGCTGAGTTGGTGTAATATAATACTTGTAGCATACCTTATACCCTCGTTCTCTGTTGGTGATACACTGGGTGCTTTTGTGAAGCCTCGTCCATATTCTACTCCATGCTTCTGGGTCCAGAGGGCGCCCCAGGTCTTTTTCCCAGTTCGACATGTATCTTTCCTTTACTTCTGGGTTTGTCTTTTCCAGGAGTTTGTAGAGGGTGGATATCTTTCCCTTCGGAGGAGAGGATGTTAGTGTGAATTCTAGGGGTATTAAGTCTCTAGAGCCTCACTCTTTAATGACTCGCTGGGAAATCCAATGACGGATCTGTGAGTAGTGAAATCTTTCCTAATCGAGGACTTTGAACTTCGTCTTGCAGTCCTCGAACCAGAGTGGCTGACCTCCCCTCCAGGAAGTCCGAGATCCTGCGGAGGCCGCCCGCCTTTCAGTTGGCAAAGCTGCGGTTACAGAGGCCTGGGGAGAATCCTGGGTTGTCCCATATCGGTGTCAGTGAGCCCAATGAGCTTGTGATTCCCCATTTCCTGGCGGCAGCTTTCCAGCTTTCCACCGTGTTGCGTGTTGCTGGTAGTGGATTCAGGTTAGGGGGAGCTTTCCAGGATTGGATATGTGGTAAGTCGGTCAGGGGTGGCTTGCACCATGCTTCTTCTAGTTGCAGCCAGCATGGGCGGTCCTCGGTGCGGGCCCAGGCAAAGGCATGTGACAGTTGGGCCGCTCGCCTGTATCTAGATATATCCGGGATGCCCAGTCTGCCCAGGTGTCGACTTCGGGTCATAATTTTCTTTGCGATGCACGGTCTTTCCCTCCACCCCCATATGAACTTCATAATTTCCCGCTGTAAGGAGTTGAGGTCCCCCTCTGGAATGTGGGTTGGGAGCGCTAGGCAATGATAAAGCAAACTGGGGAGCAGATTCATTTTTACTGCTGCTACTCAGCTCAACCAGGAGATCTCCTGCTCATTCCACCGCTTTAGGTCTGCACGAAGATCTTTGAATAATTGTGGGAAATTATGTTTATAAGTCAGGGCGCTGGCTTTAAGGATCTGGACCCCCAGGTAGTCAATCATGGCCTTGGCCCATGGGATGGGGAGCTCAGGGCTGAGGATGTCTCTCTGTCACTTTGTTAGGTGAATTACAGTTTTTTGTGCAGTGTCATGAACAGAAGATGAAGCGTACACACTTTCTAATATTTTCTCCAAATCAGGGGGATCTAGACAAATTAGATTAATTAGTTAGTGCTGTGCCAATTATATTTTCTGATTTATTCGAATTAAGCTTATTCACTGTGTGCAGGGAATCACCTACATAATCTTTTTGCAAACTAAGGCAGAGATTGAGAAGATAATTATTGTCTACAGGGTTAGACGTTGTAGTCTCATCATGAGTTTGAACAACATGAGTTTCTCTCATCGTTTCAACTTAAGGTACAGTGTCTGCAAGTAAAATAGTAGGTCTCATAAATGCTGTGATTTTACTTTGATCGGCACGAAGCAGACACGACGTGCGGACAGTCTCTACTGCAGTAACAATACCTTCAACTGCAGCGTTTTCCAGTAACTTACTTGCGTACATGCTTTTTGAAGCTCTTGCTAGATTCTAATGTGCGCTTTCCCCTAGAGTAATTTCCACTGTGGAGATAGTACAATTTCTGGGCCGCCGGCATAATTCCTCAAAAGTAACTCACAGCAGTCCTTGATCCGCAAACTGGAAACTGCTTCAGCAATGAAGTTGCCAGGACACGCACAGAGTTTAAATTTACTTTTCAGTATTCAACGTGGACCAAGCACCATGAGCTCCCTCGGGATCTCACTCAGTACTCCCAATTACTGTTACAGTTGATTAAACAGTAATAATCGCTAGTTTAGTGGACTAGATTTTAAAAAACGCCAGCCAACTTCCATTTACAAGTACTGTGCTCTGAAATGGCTGTTTAGAGGAGAGACGGCTATCAAACAAAAGACATCTCTGAAGTTCGTCACCAGAGCCACACTAGGTGAGTGGGTGGGCCCCTGGATACTCGGACAAAAATGCCAAAAGATGCAGGGTGAGGATGTACTCACTACACACTTATCAAAGAGGATGAGCCACTGAGCCACTCACTACTATCTGCTTGACCCCAAACAACAGGTGTTCTAAAAACACCTGAGCCGCTTGCTAGTCTCAACTCACCTCTCACTGCACCAACAGCCGGCTGAAATGCACTCAACAATTTTGGTTCGCTCACCAGTGCCTCGCTGTTAGGAAAGATTCCCATTTATGTGTAATTTTCCCTATAGGTGTGAACCCTCAACTTTTTGCTGTTGTCTGACCATCCTAGCCTGACTTTTGCCAGTGGAGCACAGCCTTCTGCTGCACTCCGCTGGGTTTTCGGTCACTTTGTTATGGGGAAACTGACATGCCCTTAAAGACAGTCAGTACTGGGAGACTTTGTTTCCTTTAGCCTTTCACTTAGATGCAAGTTCTTTGCAACATTTTACCAGTGCACAAAGTACCTTACAGTACAATGCGCTGGGGTCTTCCTTTAGTTTTTAAGGCCCTAGACCACCACACAAGATTTTTCGGTAGAAGTACAAATGTGCCTTGGACAGAGCTGGTGGAAGCTGTTATTTGTCGTATATTTTTAACCCTTTCTTTCAGTCCATACTGCGTTTACCGCGTTTGGTCCTGGACAGTGGATTGGCCCCAAAATGGACATTCCACGAGGTCCTTTGTTCTGTTTTTTGACCATCTTGTCCCTTTGCCTTCCCCAGGTCGAGTAGACCCGGGACAGTCCTTATTTGGTCATGCATTCTCCCACGAAACGCCAAGCTTTCGCAGGCTTCTGCATGCCTTGGCTGTGTGCCTCCAGGATGTGGGCTGGACTGTCTAGTTCCAATACACATCCTGGGTGCCAGAGAGTCTGGTGTGCTGGGAATGACTGGGACCACTTTGGTCTGTGATTGGTCCTTGTCTGGCATGGCTGTATGCGAGCAGGTCTCTCATTGGTTCCTCTTCGTTTTGGCGTGAAGGAGATTCTGGATAAGAGAAGGGCCCAAACACCCATACCAGGTCGATCTCTTCAGTTCTCACTGAACCTAGGATAGGATCCAAGCATCCTGAAACCAAGAAGCTCGAGTCGAGGAACCGCTGGTGACCCGCTGGAAGGTTTGCTACCCTGAGCCCGCTGTTGTCCTGCACGTCTCCTCTGACTCTGATCGAACTTAGAAGGTCTGTGCTTCGACCCATTTGAATAGTGGGACCAACTATTCACGGCATCTCCACCTTAACGTGAAAGCAAGCCTTCTCGGAAGTGTTCCTGGGCCAACCAGTGAACTGACCAGCTTGCGCAGGACCTTTGCTCTGGAACCGCCACCATCTCCAGTTGACACTTGGGACTTTGGAGATCGTAACGACTGTGTATAAGGCACTGCCCAGCCGAGTTTCGTACACATAGGTGCCCTGTGTCTGGAATTAGGAGAGTACGCCTGAACCCGAGTGCACGCGGTCACCGTGTCACCCAGCAGTGGTGAAGAACTTTGAGAGTGCACTGCTGCTATGCCCCTCTTTGCCCTGAGACGAGCTGCAGTGAAATTGATTTGATCCCTTCACCAGGATCGCGAAATCGCCACCATCCCACCACGGAATCATTCCTGGAACTCAGCCACTGAAAGCTGCAGAGCCGCACAATTGCAGCATTTAAACCCGCAACCGAAGTGGACTCACTGCCGAAGTTTGGTCCAGAGTGCGCCTTGGGTTGGTGAGTGCTTGAAACCCTTACTGGTGGCCCCTGGAGCATCCATCCATTTTTACGCACAAGTGTCCCGTGAGGGCCACTCTCCTTTATCGAGGTATCCTGGGCTACCAAGCTATTACCAACTCTTGGATTCTGTTCTGCCCTCTTGGGGAGACCCTCCTCGAATAGTGGGAACCTATTCTTCACTGCCTCACCCACCTTCCTGAGTCACTACAGCCTCTACAAGAGACCCTGTTTTTCGCTCTACCGCATGATCGCGTGTGCCTACACCAAAAGTACTTTTGAGCACTAGGCTCCACTCTTCTTAGAGACTGGACTGCCTCTGAGTTAGGGTATGACAAGTGAAGAACTGCCTAAAGTATATTCGCACTGTTTTCTCCTTTCCTTAAGGGTTGTGGATCCTTACCTGTGTGCCATTCCTTTAGGCCATTGGTATCTGTATATATGTTTAATAGTAGTGTTGTGTTGGTTTAAGTATTACTGCTAATCTTTGCTTGTGTTTGATTTAAAAGGCCTTTAATAAATCTATATGTATTTTTGATATACACCTGACAGAGTAATTTATAGTGTCCTTCACTGTGTGTGCTCATTGTGGGCTTTCATGCACCCTCACCCCTCCTGAAACCTAGTCTTGACTGCCGCCAATGCTACCTTGATTGGTCTCGTTTGTCCAGAAGGTTACCCTGTTCCAAGAAACTAGGCTGGCCTTCTGAACCTCTGCCTACCAGGTCAGAGTTCAGAAATCCATCTTTACACTCACCACTAGCAATTCCAGCGCCAGCTCACCGTTTGCAATTCCAGCTACAGCTCACCATTAGCAATTCCAGCTACAGCTCCTAACAGAACCAGCGACCCCCTGGTAACACCAGCAGCGCCGGCAAGATCCTAAGGAGAGCACACATGCAGGTGGGGATTACAGCAGGTCACGTGCAGCAATTCCAACAACGCCAGCTTGCTTCCTGGCTGTGATCCTGCCAGAAGGTTAGAGGAACGGCCCCACCAACGTGCTGTACATGTCAAGCTGTGCTGAAAGGAAGGGAACACATTTTGCAGCTTCAGTTACCCAAGTTAGCTGCTTCAACATCTGTAATGCAGTCACCACAATTGCACAAATCAAGGATGCAATCTCCAAAAAATTGTTTGTGGGAAAATCGGCAATGGTAGAATGTACTGTTTCATCTTGATCTACCCCCGCACTCTCCAAACAGAGAGTGGGGGGGGGGTAGATGTCTCTCTTCGGCAGGGGCCTCTCTCTGGAATGGCCTCCCAGCCTCTCTCAGACTTGAGCCAGATCTCCTTAAGTTCCGGAAGCTCTTCGAGCCCTTCCTTTTCTCCTCCTCCTTCCCTCTCTCCCTCTCATGCTAGTTCCCCCTGCAGCTGCAGCTGGGTATCTGGTCCCTTATGAGTCTTACTGGGGCGAGGCCTTCCTCGGAAAAAAGTGTCTGGTGAAATAATCCCCAGACCGAGGACGCCAATGGGTTTAGTGAAAACTACTGCATATTATAAACATTCATGCTTGTATGCAAAAATTAGCTAGACCCGTAATGTTGTGGGTGAAATCTTCTTTTTAATTTTTAATCGCTGCTGTACAAAGGCTGTTTGCCAATGCATTTCAGATGATGTGTCCTTCAGGAAGAATACATAATCATTACAACAATGTCTCAGTTTCACAAGTTCTTTTTTTAAATAACTGTTTAATTATCAGACACAGTAATGTCTAGTTAAGAAATGTAATCTCAAGATAGCAGACAGGTTAAGACATTATGGTGCCTCTTGTGCGAGGAGCCAAATATTTACATTTTTTCTGAAACTAAAGTAAGACGGCTAAGGGTAAGGTATTCCATAATTCAGCCGCCAGAACAGGGAAGCTACTGCCACGTGCCTTCTGTAACTTGAACCTAGGTACCTTGAGGCAGTGTAGTTGTAAGGAGCTCATGGGTCGGTCTGAGATGTTTCGTGAAAATTTGGCGGCCAGATATTTAGGCGCTAAGTTGGAGAGACATTTGTGGGTGAGTGATAGAACTTTGAATGTGATTCTTTGTTTGGCTGATAGCCAGTGCGCCTTGCGTCTTAACTCCAAAATATGGTGTGGTCTAGGGATGTTCATCGCAGATCTAAGCGCATTGTTCTTGAGTATTGGTAGCTTTTTCAGGTCATGCTGATTGGTTACTAGATACAAGGTGTTGCAATATTCGATTTTCAATAGAATAAGTGTTCTAGCTATGGAGGTACAGTTTGCTGATGACAGGAAGGGTCTACAGGCATTTATTAATTTACAATTATAAGCTGTGGTGGAGGCTGTCACGTTGACTTGTCTTGTCAATGTCAGTGAGGAGTCCAAATATATTTGTAGTGTTTTCATATCCTTAGAGATATTTATGTTGTTACCATGAATGTCAAAGTAGTCGAACTGGCTATCTAGACTGTTTAGTCTTGGCTGAGATCCGATGAGAAGTAGCTCTGTCTTCTCATCGTTGAGACAGAGGCCATGCGTGGCCATCCACGCTTGGAAGATTAGATAGATATGGTTTAGTAGTTTTGAGTCTGTGTTGTAGTCGCCGGTGATAGGGATGAGGATTTGGGTGTCATCCGCATAGTTAGTATAGGTGACACCCAAGTGGTCTAGGTCATCGAAGAGGGGCTTCGTGAAAATATTATAGCGCATTGGGGACTCCGCAAGAGACTGGTGCTGGCTTGGCTAACGCCGTTGGTGCAAGCACCCTCATGGTTCTGTTGTCTAAGAAGGACTGGATCCAGGCGGTAGCTTTGTCAGAGAAATAGGCTGCTGTTGAGAGGTGTTTACATAAGATTTATGATTAACTAAATCAAAGGCGGCTGATAAGTCTAGTAACAGGAGGAGGGCTAGATTGCCTTTATCTTTTATATCATCCATTTGAGTTTTTAGATCTATCAATGCCGTTTCGGTGCTGTGTCTAGGTCTAAAGCCTGATTGTCGTAGGCCAAGAAGGTTATTGCTTTCAAGATACTCCTGAATCTGAAGGTAGGCTGCCCTATCTAGAATTTTTCAAAAGAAACGGTACTGTGGTTATCGCTCTATAATTTGCAGGGATGTTTGGATCAAGGGAAGGTTTCTTTAGAAGTGGGAGGACCCAGGCATCTTTCAAATTGGTGGGTATCATACTAGTTATAAATGATGCATTTATTATTATTTATTATTTATGTTGTGATAAAGGGCGCAATATCGCGTGCTCCCCTTTTGATAATAGTGGCCAGTCAGGTGTTCCCCTAGCATCTAGAAGGTTTCAGATTCATTATTATACCCTCTACCTCCTTGGTGGGGAGAGGTGAGTAGTTGAATGGGTTGCAATGTTTAGAGGAGGATGTTTGAGGCTTGTGTAGGTGTATGTCAGCGGTGAGACTGAGTTTCATAGTTTCAATTTTGGCTTGCAAGAGCGTTACTTTGTCAAGCAATGCTTTTTTGCATGTAAGTACACCATGTTGTGTCTTTGGTGCAAGTGCCTGGTGGTGGTATAGGAGATTCTAATTCTCTAAGAATACTAAATAGTTCTTTGGTGCTTGATTTGGCTTTGATGATTCTCTTATTGAAGGTGTCACTTTTGGTCTGGAGAATGGCGGTTTTGTAACTGAGGGATGCTTTGAGAATTTTTCTTTGTTGAATGCTGACGGCAGGCTCTTCCACTCCGTTTCAGCATCCCTTTTATTTGTGCGCATGGTTCTGAGGTGAGGGGTGAACCACGAGTTAAGGTGAGCATGTGGTTTGGCTTTACGCATTTTCAGTGGTGCCACTGAATTAATGGCATGATGTACTGTACTGTTGTACAGTTCTACTAGTGAAGAGGGGTCGTCCGTGTTAAGGATGGTGTGACCTGTAATGAGTTGTAGTAGGGGGCGTCCTTTCTCTACTGTTATATTGGGGTTATTTCTGGTGAGTGCTGATGGTGCCGGTAGATTACAATGCTTAAGGCGGTTGCTATCCTGAATGGTAAATGAATTGATGTGGTGGTCGGACCATGCGCAAGGTGCGTTAGAGAGTATATTGGTGTCACAATTGAGGTCTGCGATCCAGTTTAAAGTTCTCCCTTTGCAGTGAGTGGGCTTAGAAATGCGATGTGAAAAGCCTAATTCTGATATTGTATTAGCAAGAGTTGAAGCATGGTCGTTTGCAGTGAGGAGAAGAGAGATATCTTCCTCAAAGGTAGATAAAGGGCCTGGTGGTCTATAAATGAGGTGGATGGTTAATGTGCGGGATGCCGAGAGGGGTAGCTTGATAGACAGAAGTTCTCCTGAAGGGAATGTTTGGTTGGGTGAGGACCTAAGGACTAGTTGGGTTTATGCAATAAAGGTGACACCGCCGCCTTTGTAAGATTCTCTGTCTTGTCTGATGATGGTATAGTCGTCAGGAATAGCTAGTGAGAGTGAGGGCCCTGCCGCAGCATAAAGCCTGGTCTCAGTTATGGCTAAGAAGTCAAGATCATTAGTCGTTATGAGGTCGGCAATGTCATGCGCATGAGCTGCCAAGGATCTGGTATTCATGAGCGCTCCCTTGATGAGGGGGTAATACTGTCCCTGTTACTTTCCATTAAGGTGGAGTTTGCGCAAACAGTAAGTTTGTTGTTACTTTTACTGTTAATGAGATTGTCTGTCTTTTTCTCGAGGGCAAGGACTTAGTGTTAGTTTTACTTCTGAAGTTAATAGTGGGTGGAGAGGCTTTACTGAGTCTCAAGCCAAACCTAGAGTTCCTAATTTTTGTCGGGCATGGTTGGTTGGGAGTTGGTCTCGTGGCGAAAAGCTGGACCCATTGGGATGGTGTGAGCGAGTAAGAGTTATTTGGTAATGCCAGAATGGAGTGGTTGAGTTTAGTTACTTCTCGATCGAATGACGGAATCAATTTAGTAGGTGTAATGTTATCAGAGGGTGCTAGTCTCTGAGACATTGATAGGGAAATGCTAGGTGTACTAGGCCTAAAGTGGTGGGCAATGGTTGGTAGCTGAGTGTCGTAGCTCTTGGCGTTGGCTGTAGCGTCTAGTGCCATTGTAGGCATAGTTAGACAGTTAAGTATAAGTAGGATACACGTAGTAGAGAGAGTGAATGGGTGCCTGACTGGACGAGCTAGGCTAGGGGTGATTATGTATCAGGGATCAATGGCTAGTAAGAGGTGTTTGAGAAGATCTGACGCTTACCTAAGGTATATAGCAAGAGCAGTGGCAGACATCCTTCAATAGGCACAGCTATGTGTCTAAGATAGGACAGTCTCGCATGAAGCGATGATTAATATGTGTAACGCTCACCTGATTCCCGCAGAGGCGCCGGTCTTGACTGGGTGAATGGCGTATCTTCAAAGGTGATGTGTAACACACGGTTGGCTCTTTGGGCTGGACCTCTGTGCACTGTATGTCTGACTCGAAGAGTAAGATGTCTGCAGATAGAAAATATGGGATTAATGAACTGGGTTTATTGGGTGCCTCTCTCCTCTTCCCTTTCTCTTCTCCTGTAGAACCCCAAAGGTTAACGCCCTCACCTTAGGTAAGTGAACGCCGAGCTCTCCATCTGCCTCGGGGCAGGGTGCCGTAACCAGTTTCTTCACTGGATAAGGGTGCAGGCCTCTTGACCTCAGAGGACTGCTGTCCGTCGTTAACTGCACGAACGGTAAGTTCTGGGCACTTCAAATGTCTTAAAAGTCTTTTGTAATGATATCTCTTGTTTTGCAGGGTTCCCGCGATGGCGGATGGCGGGCTGATGAGAGTTGAGGATCGAACCCGCGTGAGGAATAGAAGCGCCTGGAAGCACGTAAGTAAGCGCTTGTAGCCTGCTCCACGATGCGCACTAACTGTCCCTTTTATCTTGCAGGTACAAGTTCGTAGCTTTAGAGAAGCTGAAGGGTGCTGGAATACCCACTGGATTCGGCGTGGGAAGGAGTAATGGCATGTGAGTAATAAAGTTGCCCAATGTCTTTAAACGCACCTTCTTTTGTCTTTCAGATGCGGGATGCAGCGCCAAAGGCCTCCGGAGCGTGCGAAGAGCTGGTAAGCTTTTGTCTTTCAGATGCCGGAATGCAGTGCGAAGACCTCCGGAGCATGCAAAGAGTAGGTAAGCCTTTGTCTTTCAGATGCCGGAATGCAGCGCGAGGCGTTGGTGACAGCCGATGGACCAGGTAAGAGATGCGCTGCCACTGAAGACCGTAGTGCTAACCTGTTCTTTCTTTGTCTTTACAGGTGCTGCTGAAGACTGGATTCCAGGATGGTAAGCCTTTGTTCCCTTAGGCCCAGGATCAGAAGCAGAAGACACGATGAGCGTTCTGCTGCAGAGAATGCAGAATAACGCAAAGCAAGATTCATCCATCGGGTGTGGTTTAAATAGCCTCCTGTAGTGCTTAGGTGTCTCCTTCCACAGCCACGCCTAGGTAAGAAAAGAGTTCCTGATTTCCAGAAGAGTTCCAGTGTTCTGAACCTAGGGAGTGGCTCCTGCCCCACCCAACAGGAAAAGTAGTCCCAAACAGAAGAGGATCAGGGGTTCAACTGGCAGGTAAGTAAGCAGCATGGTCTGCTGCAGGTAAGTCCACCCAAGCATTGTGAGCCCGGCGCTTCCAGCGCTGGGACTGGGCATCTTTATGAGCCTGGTGCCTCTGGCGCCAGGACAGGGTCCAAAAGGTCCCAATTGGGACTGGCTGGCACTCGGAACCGGGGTTATGGGTCTGCTTTCAAGGGAGTCGGGCAAGTCCTGATCTTTTGGAAGCAGAGATCATGACAGCACCCCCCCTCAAGGCCCCTCCCAAACCGGGCTTCTCCGGGGGTTTGGGCTTGTTAGGAAATGTTCGATGAAATCTTTTGATTAGACGAGGCGCGTGGACATATTCTGCAGGTTCCCAGGATCTTTCTTGGGGACTGTAGCCTTTCCAGTCAATCAGGTAAAATAGTTTAGATTTGGAGATCTTGGAATCCAGGATGCTTTTGACTTCAAACTCGAGTTCTCCATCAACTAGAATAGGTTTTGGAGATGTAGTTAGTCGGGTTTGAGGTTGCACGGGTTTTAATAGAGAGACGTGGAAGACCGGATGTATCTTCATGTGAGGGGGCAAGTCCAACTTGACCGCTACTGGATTTACTATGGTAGTGATGGAATAGGGACCAAGGTATCTTGGGTTGAATGTGCGTGGTCCTTTTAGAGGTAGATATTTGGTGGATAACCAGACTTGATCTCCTACTTGATATTGGGGGGCTTCCTTCCAATGTTGGTCTGCTCCTGGGGTCTTCCCAGTTCCCGAGTGGACAGAGTTATTGTAGGCATATTCGGCTATCCAAAGCATATCTTTCCAAGTTTTTTCAGTTTGTTGTAGCATGCAGCGCAAATACTGTTCCAGAGTTTGATTGGTCCTCTCGGTTTGTCCGTCGGTTTGAGTGTGGTGGCTGGTCGAAAGTCTCACATCAATTTGAGCCGACCGACAGCAACTTTGCCAAAAATGAGAAATAAATTGACTACCTCGATCCGAAATTAGAACTGAAGGAAAACCGTGCAGTCGGACGATGTTTTCGAGAAATTCTCGGGCCAGAGTTGCTGCTGTTGGTAAGCCTTTGAGTGGAATGAAATGCGCCATCTTGGAGAATAGGTCCACGATTACTAGGATCGTATTGTATCCGGAGCATGGAGGTAGATCGGTGATGAAGTCCATAGAAAGCGTATGCCAAAGGCCAGGCGGGATGTCAATAGGGCGTAAGAGGCCGGCTGGTTTTTCCTTTTGGCTCTTGTTTTGGGCGCATACTCCACAGGACATTATAAAGTCTCTGATATCTTTTTTCCAAGACGGCCACCAGAAGTAGCGCTTGATCTTTTCCGAGGTCTTGGTCATACCGGGATGTCCTTCCATTAAAGAATCGTGATAACAAGAGATTACCTTTTTCTGTAAATCTGTGCTGGGCAGGTATAACCGTTCTTGGAAATATAATAGGTTGTCCTTCACGTAAAGTCCTTTCCCTGCAGATGCCAATTCTGTATGTCTGCTGGAGTTACCAGTAGCCTGGCTTTATCCTTAACTTCCTCTATGGATTGTGTGGCGATTACACCTAGAATTCTTTGTTCTGGAATGATAGGTACAGGTTTAGGATTGATCAAATGTTCTTCCACTCCCATCCGAGAAAGGGCATCAGCTTTACTGTTTTTTGTACCAGGTCGATAGGTAATTATGAAGTCAAACTCGGCAAAGAATAGTGCCCAACGGAGTTGCCTAGAGGATTGATCTTTTGCGGTTTTCAAATATTGCAGGTTTCGGTGATCTGTAATCACAGTAACGGTGTGTCGGGCCCCCAGAAGATAATGCCGCCAAGCCTTAAAGGCAGACTTGATAGCTAGAAGTTCCTTATCAGTAATAGTGTAATTGATTTCAGGAGGCGAGAATTTGCGGGACCAAAATGCCACGGGATGCAACTGATTGGTTACTGGGTCCTTCTGTGATAGAACTGCCCCCATGGCAAGGCTCGAAGCATCAGTTTCAACGATGTAGGGGAGTTCTGGGCGAGGATGTTTTAAGATCGGTGCAGAGATAAATCTAGTCTTCAAATTCTGGAAAGCTTGTTCCGCCTCGGTAGACCATTCAAAACGTTTGTTTTTCTTTAACAAGGCGGTGATGGGCTGGACTATTCGAGAGAATTCGGGGATAAACCTGCGGTAAAAGTTAGCGAAGCCTAACATGCTTTGAACACCTTTTACGGAGGATGGCGATGGCCATTTGAGAATTGCATCGACCTTCTTTGAATCCATACGCACTCCGCTAGGTGATAATATGAATCCCAAGAATTCAACTTCAGTCACGTTGAAAACGCATTTTTCCAACTTAGTGAAAAGTTTGTGTTGACGCAATCTCTCGAGGACCATTTTCACGTGTTTCCGATGTTCAGTTTCCGATGAAGAATAAACGAGGATGTCGTCAATGTAAACAACAACACACACATCTATGAGCTCTCTGAGGACATCGTTCATAAAATATTGAAAGGCGGCCGGGGCATTGCAAAGTCCGAAGGGCATGACCTGATATTCAAATAGCCCATACTTGGTGCGGAAGGCCGTCTTCCATTCATCGCCCTCTTTTACTCGTACCAAGTGGTAGGCTCCTCTAAGATCCAGCTTTGTATATATGCATGCTTTTCTGACTTGGTCCAGGAGTTCAGGGATCAAAGGTAACGGATATCTATTCTTAACGGTGATCTGGTTCAGGGCGCGATAATCTATACAAGTTTTAAGGTCCCCTTCTTTTTTTGGAACGAAGAACAAAGCTGAGGAAGCAGGGGACTTGGAAGGACGAATAAACCCATTCGCTAGGTATTGATCCAGGTATTGTCGGAGGTGAAGATTCTCAGGCTCGGTGAGGGCATAAATTCTACTACAAGGAGGAGTAGATCCAGGTATCAGGTCTATCTGGCAGTCATAAGACCTATGAGGAGGTAGAGAGTTAGCCTGATCCTTCCGGAAAACATCTTGGAATTCTAGGTATTCAGGAGGTAACTGGGGAGCCTCCGAGGAAATTGCTGCCAGTGCAACACCAGGTCGAGGGTGACAAGTAGAGACACATTCTGGAAACTGAACCGTTCTTGCTCGCCAATCGATCTGAGGATTGTGCTTCTCTAACCAAGGAATTCCTAGAATAATCTGGAACTGAGGGGCCTTGATCACATCGAACACGATCTTCTCATGGTGCCCATCTTGACTTACTAGCGTCACTTCTTGGGTGGTATGCGTTACTGGTCCGGAGGCTATCTCCGTACCATCCACCGTAGTAATGACGTCCTTTACAGCCTTTGGACAAAGAGTCAGATTCATCCTCAAAACCATTTCATGATCCACATAATTGCCGATGGCACCGCTGTCGACGTAAGCTTCAATCGCATGTAATCGATCCGGATGTTCAGGGCTAATGAGGACCATAGGTATCACGAAATGCGAGGTCACGGAACTGGTTTTAACGCTCGGCAAGAGGACCTCTATTCTTGTCGGGCGAGGTCGTTTCCCTGCTCAGAGTTTGTGACCCTGGTAACTGCAGCTCCTACTGCCTTCTTGGCTGGTTTCACCGGACAGTTTCGAAGAAAGTGCCCCGAGTTTCCGCAATAGAGGCATAATTGCAGCTGTTTTCTCCTTTCCCGCTCCTTTTGTATTAGTGGTCCTTTCAGGCCCCCTATTTGCATGGGTTCCCCGGAGTCTACTCCTTTGGTAGGAGTTGGTGGTTTGGAAAATACTGGAGCATCAAACTTGGAACGATCGGCCTTCCTGTTCTGCAGTCTGTGGTCAATTTGAACGACTAAGTCAATATAGTCCGAACAGTCTTGCGGGGGATTCACTACTTGGGCTAACACATCTTTGAGCTCTCCACGTAGACCTCTATAAAACAGCGTAATCCTTTTGTCCTCAGGCCATCGAGTTTCCACTATCAGTCTGTTGAAAGACGCAATATAAGCCAAAAGGTCTTGATTACCCTGTCGCAATGAAAGGAGCTCATTGTCCAAGGCCTGCCCCTGTGAATGTCTTGCAAACAGTTTTTCCATACTAAGCTGAAAAGCTTGAAAATCATGGAGAACCGGATCATCTTGATTAACTAGAGGGATCGACCAGTCTGCCGCATTGCCACTAAGGTACGAAAGCACGAAAGCTACCTTAGCTTGATCAGTTGGAAAGGCTGCTGGCCGGCATAAGAAGTGCAACCGGCACTGACTAATAAATACTGCAAACCTCTTTGGGTCACCAGAAAATCGTTCGGGCGGAGCCAGAGGTACGTTGATCTGCACTGGGTTCGTAGAGGATGTTGAAGGAAGATTTGCCCCTGATGCGGGTAACGGAGTTTGTCCGGCTTGTGACTGTAGCAATTGTCTAGCGAGATCGGCTGTTCGCTCCTTGGAAATAATCAGTTCCCTTCTTAGAGCATTCGTTTCCTGACGGTCTGCATGCACTTCTGCTCTTAGTTCCCCAAGTAACTGGGCTAGCTGGTCGGTATCCGAGGTTTCCATAGCGCCTGGGTGGGAGTTTTGCGGTTGGCTTTGCGTTCTGTAACGCTCACCTGATTCCCGCAGAGGCGCCGGTCTTGACTGGGTGAATGCCGTATCTTCAAAGGTGATGTGTAACACATGGTTGGCTCTTTGGGCTGGACCTCTGTGCACTGTAGGTCTGACTCGAAGAGTAAGATGTCTGCAGTTAGAAAATATGGGATTAATGAACTGGGTTTATTGGGTGCCTCTCTCCTCTTCCCTTTCTCTTCTCCTGTAGAACCCCAAAGGTTAACGCCCTCACCTTAGGTAAGTGAACGCCGAGCTCTCCATCTGCCTCGGGGCAGGGTGCCGTAACCAGTTTCTTCACTGGATAAGGGTGCAGGCCTCTTGACCTCAGAGGACTGCTGTCCGTCGTTAACTGCACGAACGGTAAGTCCTGGGCACTTCAAATGTCTTAAAAGTCTTTTGTAATGATATCTCTTGTTTTGCAGGGTTCCGGCGATGGCGGATGGCGGGCTGATGAGAGTTGAGGATCGAACCCGCGTGAGGAATAGAAGCGCCTGGAAGCACGTAAGTAAGCGCTTGTAGCCTGCTCCACGATGCGCACTAACTGTCCCTTTTATCTTGCAGGTACAAGTTCGTAGCTTTAGAGAAGCTGAAGGGTGCTGGAATACCCACTGGATTCGGCGTGGGAAGGAGTAATGGCACGTGAGTAATAAAGTTGCCCAATGTCTTTAAACGCACCTTCTTTTGTCTTTCAGATGCGGGATGCAGCGCCGAAGGCCTCCGGAGCGTGCGAAGAGCTGTTAAGCTTTTGTCTTTCAGATGCCGGAATGCAGTGCGAAGACCTCCGGAGCATGCGAAGAGTAGGTAAGCCTTTGTCTTTCAGATGCCGGAATGCAGCGCGAGGCGTTGGTGACAGCCGATGGACCAGGTAAGAGATGCGCTGCCACTGAAGACCGTAGTGCTAACCTGTTCTTTCTTTGTCTTTACAGGTGCTGCTGAAGACTGGATTCCAGGATGGTAAGCCTTTGTTCCCTTAGGCCCAGGATCAGAAGCAGAAGACACGATGAGCGTTCTGCTGCAGAGAATGCAGAATAACGCAAAGCAAGATTCATCCATCGGGTGTGGTTTAAATAGCCTCCTGTAGTGCTTAGGTGTCTCCTTCCACAGCCACGCCTAGGTAAGAAAAGAGTTCCTGCTTTCCAGAAGAGTTCCAGTGTTCTGAACCTAGGCAGTGGCTCCTGCCCCACCCAACAGGAAAAGTAGTCCCAAACAGAAGAGGATCAGGGGTTCAACTGGCAGGTAAGTAAGCAGCATGGTCTGCTGCAGGTAAGTCCACCCAAGCATTATGAGCCCGGCGCTTCCAGCGCTGGGACTGGGCATCTTTATGAGCCTGGTGCCTCTGGCGCCAGGACAGGGTCCAAAAGGTCCCAATTGGGACTGGCTGACACTCGGAACCGGGGTTATGGGTCTGCTTCCAAGGGAGTCGGGCAAGTCCTGATCTTTTGGAAGCAGAGATCATGACAGCATGCTAAACAAGGAACATATAGGTAGCTGTAATGAGGCAATCTAGCAAGGAGCGATGACTAGCATGCTACAAAAGGCATAGATATATGGCTAAAATATGGCAATCATGCGGCCAACTAGCAAGAAGGATTGACTAGCATCCTACAAAAGTCATAGTAATATGGCTAAAATATGGCAATCAAGTAGAGAACAATGGCTAACATATTACGTATGTGGCTAAGATGAGGCAGTCTAGGAAGGAGCGATGCCTAACATGCTGTACAGTATGCAGGGCTACGGCTAATGTGGAAAATGTTGGCATAGCCATAAGGTGATCAAGGTTGCGACATTGGTAGAAATCGTAACGTAGAAGTCGCGGGTAGCATAGAGGCAGGTTAGGTTGTAGTTATGAGGATTGATGCGTATCAGTTCAGAAAGCAGCATATAGGCAATGGCTAGCGGGGAAGCAGGTACACATTAAAGGTGGGGAGTGAATGTTAGTAAATGCATAGTTTCTAAGAGGGACTGATAGATTTGCAAAATGAGCAATGCACAGTTTGATGCACGGAATGTAACGAAAGGAACAGGTTAGGAAACAATGCACAACATAGTAGACATTTAACGCGATTCAATCATCGTAACGGCAGTTCGTAGAAAAGTCGCAGGAGAAAATATTTACAGGTATGCCACTCGGTGAGTAGTTCGAGTGCAGGTATGTTGTGTGCAGTGGGTCTTAAGCTTCAATGGGCCAGATTCCGTCCGGCGGAGCAATAGGTTAGCAGAGTTGCAGTGTTGGTAACATTAGGACATGCTACAGGGGCCGAGAAGGGTAATGGGCTAAGGGAGAGGAACATCGGACTGTATTCACTTGAATAAACCTGTGCCAGGCTTAGACGTGCATTGGATCCCACCCAGTTGTAGGATGCAACGTGTCTATCTCTTAAATACAAGTACAAATGTTAACGGTAAGACATGATAATGAGTACCGCTGATTGGTGAATTACCTTATGCATACTGACAAAGCTTGTGTGTGCTTTGCCAACTTGCTGTGGACGTTTTAACATAAAAAGAACCAGCTTGGTGAGGACTCAATATCAATCAAGTGCATAATGCTTATAAATGGCAAACAGATACATTGTGGCCCCTTGACATACATGATACCGTGTTGTGCAGAACTCATATTCATGTCTTTATACAACAGTAGTAGGTGTTTGCAGATCATCAAATCGTTCGTCAATTGATAATATAATGCAGTTATTGCAATAAACAAACACAGAAAGATGGCAAAAACGAAATATAAAAAGTGAAGAGTGCTCGTTACTTTACTGGCACAATCTTAATGTTTGTTAGTGCGTTTTGGGGAACTGTCTGCAGACATCTAATGTGGTAACAAAAGCTTCATCGAGGTCTACATGCTTTTCTGTGTCGCAGTATTCACGGCTAAACAGTTTTTCATAATAAATACCTGCTAAGATCCTGTATTCTTAGTTACATTATCAACTTATTCACTCACATGGCCAACACTCTATGTCTATGTTGCTTGTCACGGCCAGTGATGTACTGTAAAATAGATGTCATTTTACAAACAGCAAAATAAATCTAGTTCTTCATTTAGGCAATTTGGAGAAATGGTGTCAAGTCTGTCGATCCAATATGCCTCCCTTTGTTCAAGCTTTGTATTGCTGCTGATTCTTAGGTTGATGGTTTTGCTTACTTTGAATTTGAAATCTAATCTGAGACAGTTGTTGTCTGTGTTGCTGAAAGTGCCTGGGGCAAGAGACTGTGGTTATGAGTTCTAATGTTAGATTTATGTTCATTCCACCGTATCATTGCCTTGCGGCTGGTTTGACCAATGTAGAGGAGGCCGCATGGGCATTTGAAGGAATAGATCACGTGTTGGGTATTGCATGTCGCATAGTCTTGTATTTTGATGTTCTCTCCTGTCCGTGGATGTGTCACTACATCTCCTTTGATTAAACTATTGCAGTTGTTACATAATATGCACAGTGAGTACCACTTTTTGTTTTTTTTTACACTTTTTCTATTTGCGGTTTTGTCTTAACTAGAAGATCTTTTAGATTGTTGCTCCGTTGAAATCCAAAGATGAGGTTGTCAGTGAAAAGGTTCTGTAGTTTGCCGTTGCAACTCAATATGGGCCAATGTTTCAATATAGTTTTTTTTATTTTGGATGACTGTATGCTATACTTACTAATGAATACTAGTGGGCCCACTGATGTGGTTGTTTTTTTTTTACTGGTGTTAAGAGAATCGATCACTCTTTTGTCTCTGCTTTATTTTTTAGCTATCATGAGCTTGTCTTCTGTGTATCCTCTTTCTCTGAATCTGGACAACCTACGTTCCTGTTTGCATCTGTATTCAGATTCCACATTGACTATGCGCTTTACTGGTAACGGTTGGCTGTAGGGGAGACTTCTAATGGTGGATGGAGGGTGAAAACTCATTCTGTGGAGGATGCCGTTGTGGTTTGTTGGTTTATGGTATAAGGTTGTGTCAAACCCTGTGCATTGCAGGAAATGTGTACATCCATGAAGTGGATGTCTGAGTTACCTATTTCCGATGTAAACTGGATCCTATTGTCAATGATACTGAGGTATGATAGAAATGCTGTTAAAGTTGCTGATGCATCTTACCATACCATAAAATTTGTGTTGATGTAGTGACCCCAGTATCATATGTACTTTTGCCAAACTGGATGTCGGATGATATGTTTGCCTTCAAATTTTAGCATGAATGCATTTGCATAGGCTGGAGCCATTGTGGCACCTATTGCGGTGCTGCTTGTTTGTAGATAAAACTTCCCACTGAAATCAAAATATGCATTTTGTGATATGAATTCTAGAAGTATGATGACCCATTTCTTAGATGCTTCTATCCCTTCCTCTTGAAGTAGCAGCAATTCCACTGCTTGTTGCCCCATGTAGTGTGGAATGGACGTATATAAGCTGCATACATCGATGGTCACCAGAGTGTCTTTCTCCTCTAGAAGAATGTTTTTAAGTTTATTCAGAAAATCTGGTATCCTTGATGTATGTTGGGTATTTTTGGATGATCGGTTGCAAAATAGTGTCTATGTATACTCCCAAAGGTGGTAGAACTCCATTAGTAACTGTCAAGATCCAGAATCCATGGACCATTTGGTCTTCCTGGCGCCTCTCTCCCCGATTGCGGCATTCAATGACTACTTCCAACATGGTGGTGGGAAGTGCCATGCAATGGTCTAGTGTTCCCAAAGGCAATGTCACTTCCAATCTTGCTTCCTGTTTTGGTTTGCCGAATACTCACCGTGTGGAAGCGGCCGTTGCGTCTCAACGCTAGGATTGTCTAGCTCAGCGCTCCGGTAAACATTTCCCGGTTTTCGTTGTTCGCCTGTCTGCCTGTTTTCTCCCTTGCCTTCCCGCCTTCTTCTGGTCTCCCTGCTTGGCTCTCTCTGTTCTACCTTGCTCAGGTTAAAATCGCTGCCTACTTTCCCCTTCCTGCTGAACACTGCCTTGCTCTTTTTCCTCTGTTCCTGTGCTGCTGTTCTGCCTATTCCTTGATCCATTATTCCTCTTGGTCCCATTGGATCCTGGATTCCGCACAGCTCTCCCCAACCAAAGAAAACTCATCTACAACATTTGAATGGCAGGTTTGTTCTTCTCCTTGTGGGGATGTTTCCTGTATTCCTTGGTGGTGTCTCCGGGTGGGTATTCTGTCGGTATTCCTTTTTTGGACCTGCCAGGGTGGCTTCAGGAGAGGCTCATCCATATCTCCAGGACTCTACACAAGACGCAAAGGACTCCATCTCCAACTAGGGCTGCATACCGGTCATAATAGGTGAGCCCTTCAACCCAGGAGTCCGTCAATTTGAGACGCAAATAAAATTCAGAAATGGAACAGTAAATGCAGGTATTAATTAGAAGCATGCAGGAGCTGGGTTCCGAAGTACAAAACATAAAGGCAGAAAACGCAGCTCTTAGACAAATAGTTCTAACCTGTGATGCCATCACTCAAGAAGTACCAGCCCTGGGAACAGCGATTGACAAATATGATGCGACCCCAGGGAAATTACGATCACTCCTGGACACTTGCATGATCCAGTTTACATTTAAATGCCACTTTTACAACTCTGAGCGATCCAAGGTGGGGTTTTTGGTGTCAAATCTGGTTGGCAATGCTTTGACTTGGGTTACCCCTCTCGTCTCGGCAAATGCCCCATTATTAGACAACTATGCTTGTTTTGTAACGGATTTCAAGACCATGTTTGATCGCCCTGAAATCGTATTCTCTGCACAAGAGAAATTGCTGGACTTTCAACAGGGTTCCTTAGACATGCTTTCCTATGTGACCAAATTTAAGCAGTTTGCTAAGGAAGCAGATTCTCTTCCGAAGGGGACTCCATGAAGATGTGAAGGATGAACTAGCCCGAATACCCCGACCGCCTAGTTTCCAAGCATTAGTGGACATGGCACTGCAAATAGATTTTCGCTCACAGGAACGGAAGTTAGAAAGGTGAAAGATAAGAGGCATGCCCCCAAGATTTCCTCCAGCCACCTTTACCGCACCCTTCTCCACGTCAGGGGCATCTGGCTCATCTGAAGCTGAACCCATGCATTTAGGAAACCTTTGTGGGCCTCTGACTAAAGAGGAAAGGAATAGAAGAGTAGAGAAAGGCCTGTGTCTCCATTGCGCCTCTCCAAACCATCTGGTACGCCATAGCCCAGTTGCACCTCCCCGAAGGTCGGGAATTCAGACTACACACATTCCAAGTAGGACCTCACTTGTGATCCTCAAGATTTGTATCGTGTTACCCGAGTCAGAGCCCATCCAGGGATTTGGCACTGGTTGATTGCGGTGTCATGGGTCTCTTTATGGATGACTAATGGGCCAAGACTAACAACATACCTCAGCAAACAAAATCCTTGTTTCAATCAGTTGAAGGAATAGATAGCCAGCCTTTATCCTCGGGCCTGATAACCGAAAAACATAAACACATTAGGATGCTAATAGACCATCATTCAGAAATGCTTTGTTTTGACACCATTAGGGTCGCACATTACCCTTTGGTGTTAGGGGTTCCTTGGTTGCATCGCCATTAACCCATACATCAATTGGACGGCGGGAACACATTTCCTTGGATCGGAATTTTGTACTCAGCACTGTCCAAGCCGGGTGGAGCCGCCTATTGGAGGGGGCATACTGTCATGATCCGGAATCCATGGACCATTTGGCTTTCTGGCACCTCTCTCGCCGATTGCGGCATTCAATGACTACTTCCAACATGGCGGCAGGAAGTGCCATGCAACTGTCTAGTGTTCCCGAAGTTGGTGTCACTTCCAATCCTGCTTCCTGTTTCGGTTTGCCAAATACTCACTGTATGGAAGCTACTGGAAGCTAGGATTGTCTAGCTCAGCGCTCTGGTAAACATTTCCTGGTTTTGGTTGTTCGCTTGTCTGCCTGTTTTCTCCCGTGCCTTCCCACCTTCTGCTGAAGGCCGACTTGCTCTTGTTCCTCTGCTCCTGTGCTGCTGTTCTGCCTATTCCTTGATCCATTATTCCTCTTGGTCCCATCGGATCCTGAATTCCGCACAGCTCTCCTCAACTAAAGAAAACTCATCTTACACATTTAAACTGGCGGTATCTCAGGGGGGTATTCTACTGGTGTCCCTTTTTGGGAACTGGCAGGGTGGCTTCAGGAGAGGCCCGTCCATATCTTCAGGACTCCCGGACTCGACGCAAGACGTGAAGGACTCCATCTCCAACCAGGGCCGCACGCCGGACACAACAGGTGAGCCTTTCAACCCAGGAGTCCAACAGTAGCTGCAACAATGAGGCAACCTGGTGGTTTATCTGTAGATTTATGAATTTTAGGGAGTAGGTAAAAATGCGGTGTTTGGGATAATCCTGGTAGAGGAACCTGCATGTCTTATCGCTGATCCATTCGTTATGTTCTGCCATGTCTAATATGGACTTCAGATTCCCTGCAATCTTCCTAGTTGGATTGTTGGGTAATATGCAATATATGTTACGATTGTTCAGCTGTCTTAGACATTCATGTTCATAGTCATCGGCATTAAGAATCACTAATGCACCCCCTTTATCTGCGGGACGGATGACGATCTTGTCATCCAAAGTAAAGATTACTGATGATTGGGAGATCCCTTTTGCAAAGATTCTTGTTTTGCAGAATTTTATAGGTTATTTTTCTCAAACCCTTCAATAGAGAGTTGTGAAATACATCTATGGTAAGGTGCGGTAATGGCGGCACATAGTTACTCTTAGATTTCAATTCAAGGTATTCAGTTGTTGATTGCGTCATCTCGTCGTCTATATTCGCAAAATATGCTTTAAGTTTCATTTTGCGAATAAACTTGAAGATTTCAATTCTGGTATGGAAAAGGTTGGTGCTATACGATGGAACAAAGCTAAAGCCTTTTTGTAGTAATTGTGTTTCTAAGAGACTCAGAGTGAGATTAGAGATGTTGATCATGGGATTTTCCTGCTCGGGTATCTGGGCTGTGGCTTCTGTCCTCCTTTTCCTTTGGCCCCTCCTGGTTTTTTCTTCTAATGTCTGCTCCTAAAAAGGTTGTCTTGGGGGTGTGGATGGTCTTTCTTCTAATCTCCTGCCTGAGTTGACAGCCGAAGATGTAGCTGGCTCTTCTCCTAAATGTTGCGTTAATCTTGTGGAAGGTGTAAGTCTTGTTTGGGCGTCTGAGTCTGAGCTAGACTGGTCTGTGGCAGTTCTGCATTGGCATTGTTGCCCTTGATTACGGTATTTATCCATCCAAGTGTACACTTTGTCGCTATGATAGTCGTATGTGTCCCCCAGGCCTTCCTCTGCCAGTCCTCCCCCAACCCCCTAACAAGCACTTGCCCTCAGGCAGCTTTCTCTGACTATCCTACTTAATCTGGTGCACCCTATGTGCACTAGCCCACCCCTACCCCTGCTACTCTGGCACTTGCCATTCTTGGCTCCCTTAGCACTCGCCTAGCCTCATGCCCACCCCCTCCCTGCACTTCCCCTGTTCCCTCTCCCTCTCCCTCATCCATCCATCCATCCATCCTTCCTTCCTTCCTTCCTTCCCCCTCCCCTTGCACTTCCTATTCTGCACTTACATGATCCAAATGTCACAAGGCCTAGTAGGACCGTTATTGTTTTTCTCCTTGTCCGCCTACCCCCGCCTTGTGGTGCCTGGAAACACCTTAGCTGTATAGGCGCCATACAAATGTACAATAAATAAAAAAAAATATTGGCCTGCTTATTTCATTATAGATTAAACCTATACCTGTCAACTAAAAACATGTGGCTACATTATCTGCCCATGAAGTGTGGAAGTCGATATTTTCCTGCTGTGGATTGATACAGAGAACCCGTTTTTGAGACTGATTAATATTTGTATGCGTTCGAAAAATGCAGTATTTTTTCTGCTATGCATTGTTACCAACAAATTTGATTCGACATTATGACATGATTATGAACAAAGTGATTTTTTCCACGTTGCTTACAGAGCGTTAATACCATGTTTACAATAAATTTAAAATGCAAAATGCATGATTGCTGAAATTAAGGGCAACTCGAAATAACTGCTCCGATGTGCTGACTGCTGCCTATATTGGTACAACCTGCATGCACATGGATTCGTACACTGACATTATTTCTGACCTTAAGGGGACAGCAGCGTGAGCATTCCGACATGCCTATATTTCCACAGCCCACACTGACATGGTTTCTCATAGTAACATTATTACTGGCATTAAGGACAAAGCAAAATGACTGCTATTACCAGCAGAAACTTGTTTATATTGTCACAGTCTACATGGACATATTTTCTTTCAGTGGCATTATTCTGAAACCAATGCCTTCTCACTGGGAATACAGCCATATATGGGGTAGTGGCATATATTAGCACAGCAAGCATGGACTTATCTTCTTACAGTGGCATTACTGACATTATGGACAAGCAAACATGAGTGTGCTCGTATGTGGGAATACTGGCATATATTTGCAGAAGCAGCAGGTTATTGCCTTCTTACAATTGCAATACTGGTATTATTGGGCGCAGCCAGCAAGAAAATGTATGTGTACACTTGTAGAATATTATATTGGCATTTATTGTGGGAAAGGGCTTATGAAAATGCATTGGAAATCATCCCTAAGTACTGTTAGTGGCCAGAGAACTTTTGTATTTTTCATTCATTCCCTTACAAAACCAATTATAATTTGTATGGCTTTTTACTCATATTTGTGCATGAATTGTGCTGTGAAATGCACAATTCTGGCCCATTATTTAACATGGTTTGGTTGGGTCTCCCTTGCTATGCTCGGTTATTTATGCCCATTTGCAGCAAATATTAACTCTATCCAGTGAAACAATTAACCAGCACGACTACCCAGAGAGCTGGGGAGAAGGATATTTAAGAGGTGAGGAAAGAAAGACTGGGGTTGCTGGGGAGTAAAACACACAGGAGGCTGGAGAGAACAAGGCGAAGAGGGCTGGTGGGAGTAAGTACCAAAAGGCGGGGAGAAAGACAAAAGGTGTTGGAGAGAGGGAGACTCTGGGTGCTGATGAGAGAGAGTGACCCAGGGTGCCCGAGAGAGGGAGAATAAGGAGGCCAAGGAGTAAATATGGTACCAGATGTAGAGGTGCCTAAAGAGCAGAAGGTAAAAGGATTTAAGCAGGAGGGCGTAAGAGGAGTCAAGAATGAAATGTTGAAAAGAGGCTGAGAGGACGAGTCGAGTCTCAGAGAAGATGGTGAGAGAAGTCAATGAGGAAGTGGATACTAAGGAGCCTGTGGTGAGAGGATCCAAGGAAGAGCTGACAAAAATAGGCAGTAAAGGAGTCTAAGGAAGTGGTATGTGTGACAAAGTTCCCTGCCTGGAACTTGGTCTTGTGAACACGAGCTAGGAAACTCAAAGATGGATACCTAGCCAAGAAAAATATATTTACCATAATGCCTCTCGGAAACCGGAAGAAAACTCAGACTGGATCCAGGAAGCGGAATTAGGGTGCAGGGAGTGGGTAAACCTAGCCAAATACCCAGTTAGGTCACTTCAAACAGGGAAGACATCAGGAAACCTGTCTCGGGCCTAAATACCGAAATTGTACAGGCAAAACACCCTCAGAGGAACTGCATCTCCCAAAATGCCCTTCTCTTCTAGCCAGAATGGATCAAGAAAATGAAATGTTCTCTTCGAGGACAGGAAGGCCATAGGAAAACCCTTTGAGGACTGGAAGAGCTTGGGGAAAACCTAAATATTGCTAGAGACCCCCAAATACACTTGCCTTCCCAACGACAGCAAAGCAGGATATCTTCCACATAAGCAGCTTTTTCAGCCTCTGCATGCACACATAGTTTCAGAATGGCCACCAGGGCTCTTAAGCATTTAGCCAGACCCTTCTGCCTCATTATGACCATCAGGAAGTGAGAGACTAACCAATCCGAACCCTCACACCGGCAGGCCTTCAATCCTAGTACCAATCAGGAGGAGGGGCATGTTACCATATAAGCCAGACAGCCCGGTCCAGTGTGGTGGCTGACAGGAGCAGGCGGCTCTTGTTTGGAGAATTCTGAAGAGGGACAACTGCTGGAGAAGAGAGGTGCTGCAGAGACCTTGGAGACTGGAGAGCGCTGCATATGGGAGCTGAAGAATTAGAATTGGCTGTGGGAGAGAAGAGGAGGAGGTGATCTCCACAGGAATACAAGAAAGTGGTGAGAGTTAAAGGGGAGAGAAAGGAAGAAGAGAAGGAGGTAGTAAAACCAGGAGTGGAGTATTAGGTTGTAGTAGGAACATAGGAAAGGAGAGAGGAAGTAAAATGTGGAGTGGAAGGCAGTAGTAGGAACAGAAGAAAGTAAAACCAGGAGTGGAGAGGAAGGCAGTAGTAGGAACAGAGGAAAGGAAGGAGGAAGTAAAACCAGGAGTGTAGTTGAAGGCAGTAGAAGGAACAGAGGAAAGGAGGGAGGAAATAAAATCATGGGTGGACTCGCAGGAGATAAGAGCAGAGGGAAAGAGGGAGGAACTAAAACCTGGAATGGAGATCAAGGAATGAGTAACTTTAGAAGGCTGAAGGGAGGAAGTAAGGCCCGGAGTGGAGTGGAAGTTGGTGACATGGCTGCAACAGATCAAGGTGGTAGTAAGGAGGCAATGACAGATCAGCAGAAGGAGGGAGTTGGGGAGAGTGAGCCTACTGAGGACCATACATCTTGAGACAAGGAGAGGGAAGAAGACTGGCCAGGGGTTGATGAGTAAGGGAAGAGAAAAAAAGAAAGCACTAGAGAAAAGAGATGATGAGCCAGACCCAGGTTAATCAGCTAGAGGTAGTAGGTTCCACATGGCTAGGTGAGGCACGTTAGTTATTATAGGTGAGGCACTAAGGCAGGTCTAACAGGTGGGAGGCTCCAGATAGGTATTCTCACAATAAATGATAGGAGGCGGTGTGGTTGCAGGTTGTGTCCTTTTATTCTTCTGTACCACTTAAGTAAATCTGCAACACATATAACAAGAGTCAATGATGGGCAACAGGCCCCAGTGCTGCGACGCAACTCGTGTAAATGCCAAGAGTCTCTCTTGCAGCTTAGAGTCCTCATTTTGGGAGGAGCGCCTGGGAGTGCGTCCTGCTCCGTGGCTTTCTCCCTCCTGAATGCAAAGGCAGTTCATTGTAATACATAGTCATTGTATCTCACCGGTCTTCTGTATTCCCTTCGAGGTCGATCGCCTCTCTCACTGCACACGTCCTGCTGGTCATTTTCTCGCTCGACTGTGGGGGCATCCACTTGAAACTCATTTTCTTCAACTTCTCTTCTGTCTGTCTCCGGCTCTCGTTCTTCCCCCCTCTCATTGTCCATTACTCCTTCAGCTTCAGACCTTTCAAAAGTCTTTTCTCTCGCTTGCCTCTTTTCAAACATGGCTACTCTTTCCATGTTCCATGTGCGCCCATCTTCTATTCGGACATGGTTGGCTCCTCGGTGAATCACCTTCACAGGTCTGCTGAACCGTGAGCCCGTGATTTGATCCTTGGTCGGTAACCGCATTTTGATCCAATCTCCTTCTTTTACTTCTGACTCTTGTTTGGTCTTTCTTCTTCTGTCGCTCCACCTTTTCATGCGTGCCTTGCTGTTCTCTATTCTCCACACCACTTCCGATATGTCTACGTCCTCGCCTTCTCTTACTCTGGCCAACCATGGCGGCACTAGCGTGGATGCTGCTCTCCTCCCTCTCAGCATGCGAAAAGGAGAAATTTGGGTGATCCCGTTGGGGGTCAGTCTGTGAGCTGCGATGGCCTCTTTTGTTGTTTTGAGGGGATCCATTCCTGAAGCGGTTGCTAATTGGATGGCTCCCTTAATAAACCTATTGGCCCTCTCGACAAGCCCATTTGCTTGGGGATGGTAGAGTGCTGCTTTCTTCTGGTGTATGTTGTGCTTCCTCAGAAACTGTTCCATGTCTCTGGATATAAGTTGTACTCCATTGTCTGTTACTAACTGGTTGGGGAGCCCTTCCCTCTGAAAAATTGCCATGAGGACCTCTATTACGGTTGCGGTCGTGATGTTAGGATCAAACTCGGCCTCGACCCATTTCGATAAATAGTCCACTAGCACTATGCCGTACTGATGCTCGGGCGCCATCGCCTCCAATGGTCCTATAAAGTCTAGACCCACTTTTGACCACACCGCTTCTGGGGTTTCTGTGGGAATCATGGGCGCCTGTCTGATCTTCAGGCGCTTGTCACTGTTGAGACACTCATGACATCTCTCAATCATGGTGCGGATCTCTTGGTCCATGGACGGCCACCAGTAGGCTTCTCTCACTCTGCGACGTGTCATGGTGTTCCCCAGATGGCCCGCATGGGCCCTGCACAGAATGATTTTCCTCATGCCTGTGGGTGGGATTACCTGGTCTGTTTTCATAATTATACCGTCGGCTTCTGAGATCTCATCTGCCACTTTCCAATAAGGTCTCATACCTTCTGGCACTGCCCTTTCATCTGGCCACCCGTTTCTGATCTATTCTCTGATTCTCACCATGGTAGGATCCTTTCCGTCTTCTTCCATCCAGTGTTTTTCGCTGAGTTCCAGGTAGTCGGGCGCCTTGAGATCTGTAATGGATACTACAATGCATTCTTCTTGTAAAAAAGTGGTGGCACTGTCCTTGCCCTCTGGCAATCTTGACATGCAGTCTGCCTGCGAATTCTTCCATCCGGAGATGTGTTGCACCTCAAAGGTGTATTCCTGCAGTTTTGCTGCTATACGAGCCAATCTGGGCGTTGACACTTTGGTGCCACCTGGGCTGAGCATGTGGATGAGGGGCTTATGGTCGGTAACCAACTTGAACTTTGTGCCCCACACATATGTCCTGAAATGTTCCACGGCCCATGCACACTCTAGCATCTCCTTCTCTATGGTGGAGTAGTTTTGTTCAGCTGACGATAGGGCTTTCGAGGCAAACGCTACCACATGTTCCGTGTCGCCCTTCCTCTGAGTGAGAACTTCCCCTAGACCATATGCACTGGCGTCTGTAGTGATGACTGTACTTCACTCTGGGTTGAACGGTTGCAGGCATGGCGCTTCAACTATGTGTCGTTTAATGCTTTCCACCGCTTTCTTCTGATCTTCCTGCCACGTGTACTCCGACCCTTTTTTGAGGAGCTCTCGGAGCAGCGCTGAGGTTTCCGAGAATTTGGGGATGAATTTCGCATAGTACTCCGCCAACCCGAGGAACAACCTCACTTCGTCTTTGCTGGTGGGTTCTGGAGCTTTGATTATGGCCTGCAGTAAGTTTTGCTTGGGACTTATACCCTTCTCTGATATTTTGTACCCCAAATACTCAACTTCTTTTGCTTTGAACACACATTTTTCGTACCTTAATCTCACACCGCTTCTTGCAGTTTGGTGAGGACTGTTCTCAATGTGACGTCATGCATCTGTTCGTCCTTTGCATAGATAAGGATGTCATCCTGGAAATAGGCCACGTTCCTGACATTCCGCAGCAGAGCATCCATCATGCGTTGAAACGCCGAGGCTGCAGATGATAAACCAAATAGCATTTTGGTGAACTGGTACGTGCCAAACGGGGTGATGAAAGCGGTGAGTGGCTTGGACTCCTTGTGCAGTTGAATTTGATGGTAGGCGTTCCTCATGTCTAGTTTCGAGAATACTTTGGCTTCCTTCATCATGAGGATTAACTCATTGATGCTCGGCAGTGGGTAGCTGTCTGCAATAACTTCCAGGTTAAGGCTGCGGAGATCAATGCATACTCTTAGCTCTTGTGAGTTCTGTTTCTTTATGAGTACCACTGGGCTCAGCCACTCAGAAGCTTCAATTTGTTCGATGACGCCATCTTTCTTCATTCTGTCCAGTTGGCTTCTGAGTGTCTCTCTTGCAGTTGCCGGTACTGGCCTTACTCTGTGCTTGACCGGGACTGCGTTGGTTTTGAGTAATATTCTGTGAACAAAGCCCTTGAGGTGTCCAGGTTCTTCCGAAAATAGTTTGGGGTAATAACTTTTCGCTACTGGCGCGCTCCTCCAACTGATTGACAGTACCTGATCCTCTGTGCTGGGGTCCAGCTTGATTTTCAGTTTCGCCTGGTCATCCCACCCTAGTACCACTGGGCCTTCTTGACTAAAGTAAACTTTGGTGGTGGTCTCTCTTCCTTTGTACTCCACTTTCCCTTTGATGTAGCCCAACAAGTCTACAGACGCACCGCCAAAAACTGTAGGCTTGTGCCGTGTGCTGAGTACTTGGACCGTCTCTGTACCCATCATCTCTTTGTATGTGCGTAGGGTTATTATGATGAGATCAGAACCCAAATCAGCCATGACCCTTGTTTCCAGTCCATTGATTTTGATTGCACAATGGGGCTTTTCCCTTCTGGCCCGTGAGCTGTTCACCATGATGACTGTCGGTCTCCCTTCATCTTCTGAGGCCGAATCCTTCTCCGTGTTGTGTTCAGCGTTGACACTCGTGATCTTCTTGTTGCGCCACCGACACACGATTGAGAAGTGACCAATCTTTTTGCATACTGAGCACTCCTTGTCTTTTGCAGGGCACTCTCTATCGAAGGCTAGGTGCTTCGTGCTGGTGCACCTGTGGCATTTCAATGGTTCTTTCTTCCCCCATTTTCCTTCTCTCGCATCGAGGACCGGCCTCTCCTTCTTTGGGCGGAATGCCACAGATTGTACTTCGGTAGGGCCGTTGCCGCTTGCAAATTCTTTCCTTCTGCCTACCGTTTCCTTAACTGTTCTCGCTATTTCAATAACTTTTTCCAGCTGCAATCCCTTCTCTAAAATGAACTTATCTTGTACTTTTCTGCTGTTGGTGTGGACCACCAGCATGTCGGGATGAGACTCTCAGCGTTGTTACCAAAGCTGCAGAGGGCCGCCAGTTCAAGCAGTTTTGTGACATAATCATCAACGGGTTCAGACGACTCCTGTTTGCAGCTGTAGAACCGAATCCTGTGCAGGACGGTATTCTCCTTACTGGCAAACCTTTTTACAATCCTTCGTACAGCCTCCTTGAATACATCATCGTTATCACCAGTTTCCGGCTTTGGGGTGAGACTCTCGAACACCCTCTGTCCTTCGACGCCTAGGGCATTTAGTAACATCGCCCTGCATCTCACCGCCGAGTAGCCCACACCGGCCATGGCCTCTACATACGTTGTGAATAAGGGTTGCCATTGTGGCCACTGAATGGCAGGCCTACCTGGAGTTTGCAGGAAGGGCGGTGGTGGTGTTTCTCCTTGCATGGCTCCCCGCGGGTTTTAGTGGTGATCCTCGTCGCCAATTATGTTGTATAATTTCACAATAAATGATAGGAGGCAGTGTGGTTGCAGGTTGTGTCCTTTTATTCTTATGTAGCACTTAAGTAAATCTGCAACACATATAACAAGAGTCAATGATGGGCAACAGGCCCCAGTGCTGCGACGCAACTCGTGTAAATGCTGGGAATCTCTCTTGCGGCTTAGAGTCCTCTTCTTGGGAGGTGCGCCCAGGAGCGCATCCTGCTCTGTGGCTTTCTCCCGCCTGAATGCGCGCTGGGCGCGCAAAGCCCGCACTTCCGGCCGTGCATGAGATCTCGCGAGACCAGGAGATCTCGCGATATCTCTACAATAGGAAAACAAAAAAAAGCAGGAGTGGCTGTCGGAAGTGGCTGTGTGGTGCAGTGTGGCTCGACTGCTTGATGTGTGCAAAGTGCCTTCCTCTAATGAGCGTGCCCTTGGAGCCACAGGCGCCATCAGTGTAGCTGCGAGTGTAGTGAGTGACAGGCGGGCCATAGGAAGTGACCGGCCCGGCGGCTTCTATGGACCAAGATGGACTCGGAAGGGTCCCCTCTGGTCAGCTCACCTTTCTTTTTTTTTTTTTACATCACGCCAGAGCTTGTAGTTGCTCGCAGTTTGCTGGGTTGTTCTGCCTCACGCTGGGCAGCAAGGGTTAAGCCAGCACTGATTGGCTTCCTGCCGTGGCGGTGGCCGTTGAGGGCAAGGGGTGAAGGTCTTCATGTGGCTGGGTGGGAGCACAAGTGTGCTTTGAAGATACCGGAGCCAGGTGTCATGCGGATGTAAGCTGCTATAAGCGCACGTCACTGTGGCAGATATAACAATACAAAAAGTACAATTGTCACTAGACATGTACTAACTCTCTTTACAATTGTGTTATTTATAAATAAGTTGGATGCAATGCCTTCAGAAAGGATTTATTCCCAAAATGTTTTTGATGTTAATTTGTGGTCTTTTTCTTTTGTAAACATCGTTCACACAATACAAAAATATAGAACTACAAAAGTGCAAAAATGGCAGTTACTGGTTAACTTTACATACAAAGCCTAGATGCTAAGTGGGTATACCTAAAAATTCAATTTTAATGCATTTTCATTATCTAAAAAACACCAAACCATACTGTGATCTCATATAAACCCATTCATCTCAAACACTTCCAAACTCATTAAAAAAGACTCATTCATACATGTGCAAAAAAAGCAGTGATAACCATTTGGTTAAAAAACAACCGTTGTGCCCAGCGTATGGACCTTCGATGTTAGACGGAATTCGTCGTCCTCTACGATACATCAATTAACTAATGTATTCTTGGCAATATATTGTATTCATTCAAATATATTCAATTGCCACATATTTGGCAGATATGAGCCCCGTCAGCATAATCATCTCAGCACACACCACATCCATTGTGATTAAGCATTGGCCTCCCCCTGCTTCCAGTTCCCTTCCACAACCCGCCCCCTCCCTGCCACCTCGCTGGGTACCTCTGCCTATTGCCCCTGCTATTGCCTAGAAAGTCTATAAACACTCCTAGGGCGTAAGGCACCTAAAACAAGGAGGCTGAGGCCATCTCAACCAGTGCCTGCATTGGATAAAAGTGGTTCAGGTGGTCTTCTATTAAATGGGCCCTGTGAAGCCAGACCGCGGGCAATGACGCTGGCATGAATGCCTTAGACCGGCTCTCCCTTTGGGAAGGTGCTGCTGGGCCTCAAAACCTGGGTTTTTGACTGCCCGGCTGGCACCCAGATCCAGGAGTCCCCTTCAAACTTTTTATTATTATTATTTTATTATTGTCATTGACGCAACAATCACAGCAAGAGTTGCAAGCCCCCGGTTGCGCTGCAAGGGAGTATGTGGATTCACCCGATGACCTGTCCCCACCCTTGGTGAATGTGGCTGGATGGGATAACGGCCCTATATGGGAGGGTGCTATAGATACTAAAATCAGATTCCCGACTGGCAAACTATCCAGAAAGCTGCCATCTTTCACCTCATTAATTGGACTACCAGCAAAGTCGGGCCCTACGGCTGCAGCAACTACACGTGGAGGGCCACGGCCCTCATCTCCAACTAGGTGTTTTATTAATGGAGGCCCTGACCCAGTAGCGACAACCTGGGGCCCTGCATTATTAGCCCGGTCCGAAAGATCCCTGCTGGAAGCAATGGAGCGCTTAATAGACCGAATATACAATGAAAGATGCCTCGGTTTGCAACCAACACCATTAAGGGTGGATGTAAATCCATTGATAGACTGGGGGCCTTGCTCAAGCCCTTTGGCATCTTACACCTCCAGGCAGGCACATACATCCACCCAATCTGACTGCCAGAAGGCTACATCGAGCTGGTCCAGCAAGGAACTGATCGGGACCAAACCAGCATGCCTGGTGCTAAATGGGTTGTATACAAATTGTTCGAACTACAATTGTTCGAATTACAATTGACCTTTGCACCATTGGCCACAGACTTTTTTATTGCCAACACAAAATATGTTTCTGCGTATTGCTTTATGTAATTACTGTATAGAGTGCATGTCCCATAGGGCTAGCGTCTCCACAGTTTATGTGATCACACTGAAATTTCAGGGATGCGCTTGTATCCATTTAGCGGTATTAGCGGTATTACCCAAATTGTTCGAACACAATTGTTTGAATGACCGAATGTCAAGGGTCCGAATTGACCATATATATATATATATATATATATATATATATATATATATATATATATATATATATATATATATATATTCAGTGAAAAAAACTTTGTTAAAGGGACGTTATGGGTAAGTTGCGCTACTAAGAACCTATGGAATTCAGTGAAAAAACTTTGTTAAAGGGACGTTATGGTTCCAAGTAAAACCGAAAAACCCTTGAAATTCGACAGTTATGGTAAGCTAAGCAACCATAACTCGCGCCACCACCGTGCACTGCTAAGACTAACACCCAGGACATCAAAGATGACATCACAAATGTCATTGATGACATCACTGATGACATCACATGTGTATGTACTTCTCATGAAATATGTGTAGAAGGGATTCTTATTATGTTGCGAAAAAAGTGTCAAGAATCATTGCAAGAAATATACCCTAATAAGTGCATTGAACGATGCATTGATATAAATAGCATCCTATTATGGGGTTCTATCTAGTATACTAAGCTACTCATACAGAAACATAACATTGTGTGCAGCGTACAAGATGAAGGTATGATATTCGTAATGTTAATATGTTGAATAATGAAATAATTGTTTTCTTAATAGATTTTTGTGTACTGTGAAATATGTAATAAGTAGCTAATAAAACCCATGTATTACATAATTGCATTACTATAGACAAAACACAAAGACACAAGAACACATACCAATATGGGTATATACAGGGAAAGTGAAGTTAGCAAAAAAGCACAAGTAGTAGCAGAAACAATTCATAACTTAACTGATTAGTTTCATGCAAATAAATGATTGCTCTGTTTCAAAGCTGCTATTTACCCTATGTATATGTATCACTTGATGTGATTGGACCCTAAGGAAAGTAGTGTGAGTACAATGTATACAAATATGACCATATACAGGGAAAGTACAGCCATAAAAAAACAACAGAACTATCAGAAAGTGCTCATATGTCTACTGATTATCTTTATGCACAAAAAGGATTGCTGTCTTTCAAGCTTGTGTTTTCCCATATGTATATGTTTCATATGATGTGACTGTACTCTAAGGGAATTACTGTAAGAACCTACTAGAAGGATATGTCTACAAATAAAATAACATTCTTAGTTTCTGACTGTTACTTAAGAAAACCATGTGGCCTAGATATGTCAGCAAAAGAAAAAATAGTGAGCCAGACATGTGATGTCATCAGTGATGTCATCAATGACATTTGTGATGTCATCTTTGATGTCCTGGGTGTTAGTCTTAGCAGTGCACGGTGGTGGCGCGAGTTATGGTTGCTTAGCTTACCATAACTGGCGAATTTCAAGGGTTTTTCGGTTTTACTTGGAACCATAACGACCCTTTAACAAAGTTTTTTCACTGAATTTCATAGGTTTTTAGTAGCGCAACTTAACCATAACGTCCCTTTGACAAAGTTTTTTTCACTGATTTTCATAGGTTTTTAGTAGCGCAACTTAACCATAACGTCCCTTTAACAAAGTTTTTTCACTGAATTTCATAGTTTTTTAGTAGCACAACTTAACAATAATGACTTTGACTTTATATACATGTCATATGGAACTGACTAGATCTCTTCTTATGAACTTGATGTCCGCGAACTTATTTAATGTTCGCTGACATGTTCGGAGAACAGTACCACTACCTAAAAACTGTGGGGTGGGGTGGTGGGGTATGTTTGATTGTTATATCATAATATAGGAACATTTAACAAATTCAAAAAGCAGCACACAAACACATTATATATAGTAATACATAAGAAATGTAACCCATATATGTAACACACTAACCATTCATTTAAATACAATGGGCCTCATTAGGACCCAGGCGGTAAGTTACCGCCTGGGTCGTACCTTTACCGCCATGGCGTAAACTACGTTTACGCCATGGTGGTTGGCGGGTTTACCGCCCCATTCCAAGGTGAGTGGGGCGGTAAATCCCCATTTCCCATTTACCCTTCCCCATTCCCATTTTTGCCCCATAGGGCATAATGGGAGTGGGCAAGGAGATAATTATGCCACCGTAAATTACGGTGCCGTAATTATATCCAAGGTCCCTTAGCGCCATGGATTTTAACGCCTGCAAAAAGCAGGCGTTAAACTCACCATGGCGCTAAGGGACCTTGTAATCAGGCGTTAAGGGTCGGCGCCGTTTACAGCGCCGTAAACCCCTTAACACCTGGGTTGGAATGAGGCCCAATATGTTCTGAAATGGAATATACCACAAGAAGATAAATTGGCTTCCAACATAATTACCTCACAGACACAACAGAACTGAGAACAAGAACAGACCCACTGAATACATAGGACTTATCTTACCAGAAATAGTAAGCGTACTTCATTTTACTCATATATTTATAAACTTTCTGTATTAGATTAAAAAATATATTATCTTTTTTTTTTTCTCACAGAAATGTCTAGTACTCTGGAATGGCTAGAGGACAATTTCCCACATGAAGAAATGTCACAAGATAGTGAAACTAATGGTAAACACTTTATAATATAAACCATTTATTTATTTTTTTTATATACATTTAACATATATATTATTTTTTTGTACAGAGCATACCAGAATAGAAAAAACTTTAGAAAACCCTGTTATGGATAACAGTCTTCACAATATAGAAGAAACAATGGATGTATTGTTGGCTAATTTTAATAATTTAAAAACTTTTGTAGAAAATCATTTCAAACAAAAAACCTCGTACCATTGCCCCACATGTACTTGTCCCTCCTCACCATATCCCAGTCAATTATCCCCAAACCCTCTCCATAATCCAAAACGTTTTGATGAGATTTCCATCCCTTCTTCACCTAATACCAATCATGTTGAAACCCCAAATTCTCCTGTTTTTGTTTCTGTTTCTGCCTCACCTTCTCTGTCATAAATTATTAATATATGTTAAATAAAGTTTAATTTTTATATTGTATTGTGAATAGTTGCCGTTTTTTTTTTTAAAAAACAATAAAAGTGTCCGCGGACAGTGCGAGTGTTCTGAAATGTTCGTACATAAACGAAAATGGAGGTGTCCTGAAGAACACCACACCTGTTCGTACTGTTCGCTAGCAAGTTAAAACTGTTCAAAGAACACACGTGGTGTCCTGAAATGTTCATAAAGAAACAAAAATTAAAGTGTTCTAAAGAACACTATATCTGTCCGTAATGTTCGCTATCAACTTAAAACTGTCCTAAGAACACAATTGGTGTCCTGAAATGTTTGTAAATAAACGAAAATGATGTGTCCTGAACAACAGTACAACTGTTCGTAGTGTTCGCTAGCAACATGAAACTGTACTAAGAACACACGCGGTGTCCTGAATTGTTCGTAAACAGACAAAAATTAAAGCGCCTAAAGAACACTATACCTGTCCGGTACTGTTCGCTAGCAAGTTCAAACTGTTCTAAGAACGCTATTGGTGTCCTGAAATGTTCGTACGTAAACGAAAATGGAGGTGTCCTGAAGAACACTATACCTGTTTGTAGTGTTCGCTACCCAATTGAAACTGTTCTAAGAACACAATTGGTGTCCTGAAATGTTCGTACATAAACTAAATAACACGTGTCCTGAAGAACACTATATCTGTCCTTACTGTTCGCTACCAAGTTTAAACTGTTCTAAGAACACACGCGGTGTCCTGAAATGTTTGTTTCACGTGTGACGCACTTTTAATTACTTCAGAACCCGAACAGTGTCCGTAGGACATCAATGCGCATGCGCTAACCAATCTCCGTGCACTTGGTGTCCTGCGGACAGGCGCTTCCTTCGCGGACTAGTTCGCAAACGGATCATATGACCGCGCCCACGCTCATCATGTGTCCTGAAATGCGGACACTGTTCGTGTCCCCGAACAATTTAAAAGTACATTTTCAGTTAATCCATAATATTTTTCAATAAAATCTCACCTTGGCACACGTCCCACATAGCAATCTTGAGTTTCTATATACCTTTTGAAACTTTCCGATCCTTTTATTGTGTTCGATCTGTCTGCGGACAGTGCGCATGTCCGCGGACCGCGCACAAGCACCCCTATAAAAGACCACGCCCAAGAGCTTATTCCCATTGTGTTTCTGGCTATTCTTCAGAACACAGTGATTTTTGCTGCCACCTGCAGACTACACCATCATCGAGATGGCATCCTTGGCTGCTGAACTGCCACTTGGTGCTGAACCTGCTTCAGCACCACCCCCATCCCCTCCACCACCACCACCTCCCCAAGGGCTTGAAGAGGGGCACAGGAGTGAGGATGCGGAGGAGGAAGAAGAGGATGATGAGAATGAGGTAGAGGAAATCCCTACTACCCGCACTAGGCGTGAGTCTTGGGTGTGGCGGTTATTTACCATTCATGGGAATGGTCCTAAGGTTCGTGCGAACCGTGTTACCTGCAATGAGTGCAAAATGATACTCAGGCCCGGGAAGCATGGTAAGTACAGCTTTGGGATCACTACTATGAAGCGACACCTGAGGTCATTTCACCCTGGGGCTATTCGCAGGGTTGTACCTTGCGAAGAACGTAGCAGGTTGATTTCTTCTACTTCATCCTCTGTTTCTGATCCTGTCACCACAAGGACCACCTCTGTGGGACAGCGTCTTTCTCAAGCTGCCTCACAGGCCATACAGAATGCTGATGACCCTTACCGTTAAGGGTCACAGTTATATGTATGTACTGTGACACAGTACTCTGCAAGGGGGAGCGCCTTCGGAGTGCTTTTGAGACTATCGTCGCAGAGCACGAGAAGACCTGCTCACTACCCAAATAAAACCCACTCTACATCTTCCTCTCTCAGCTCGCCCTTTCTTATCCCTGTGGTTGGTGTCCCCCCCCTTTACCCTCCTCTCCTAGTGTGTCGTGTCTGAAAAACCAAAAAAAATACAAAATTACAAAAATAAAAAAAAAATAAGGCTCTTTTCAGAGCCGCCTTTCCCAGTTAAAAAATAGAAGTGAAAATAAATGAAGCAGGGCTCTTTGTATTTTTTAGAAGTCCGTGGACAGTTCGCGAACATTAAAAAAATTGGGTTGCTACTCCATCACAAACATTGTAATTTTCTCTGGAAAGAAGTGGTGGCTCTGAAAAGAGCCTTTGGGTGGTGTTTGTAAGTCAAAAATTGTAAATGCTTAATATCTACTTCAAAATCGTTGTTGTAATTCCAAAAAAGGTTGCAATGCATTTTGTACATTTCTCAGAAAAATCTGATTGCCAGCATAAGTAAGATGGACTCCATGGGCCTCATTACGACCCAGGCGGTAAGTTACCGCCTGGGTCGTACCTTTACCACCATGGCGTAAACTACGTTTACGCCATGGTGGTTGGCGGACTTACCGCCCCATTCCGAGGTGAGTGGGGCGGTAAGTCCCCATTAACCCATTTACCCTTCCCCATTCCCATTTTTGCCCCATAGGGCATAATGGGAGTGGGGAAGGCGTTAATTACGCCACCGTAAATTACGGTGGCATAATTAACAACAAGGTCCCTTAGCGCCATGGATTTTAACACCTGCTAAAAGCAGGTTTTAAAACCTCCATGGCGCTAAGGGACCTCGGAATCAGGCGGTAAGGGTCGGCGCTGTTTACGCCGCCGTAAACCCCTTACTGCCTGGGTCCTAATGAGGCCCCATCTCTGCGAAAAATGTATGTACTACAAAACATAATATTTTCATTGTGAAAAGAAGACATGCCAAAATCTCTTAAAAAGCCACAAACAGCCTTATTAACATTGTGCCTTGCTTTTTCCATTTGTGGACCAAATGAAGAAGAACAAAGCCACATTTGTCTCTGCGCAATCCGTGAAAATATCACTTGAGAATTAGGAAACATGTCTATAACCTTCCTAAATCCTTCTTTCATAGCAAATTGCAAAAAAATTCCAGTCACATGTCCTAAACTGTTCCCTCCACAATGAATTACAATTATGTCTGGATGTTGCTCTGTCTCCAAAGTAGCACAGAGAGGTAGCAAGTCCAACCACTTAATTCCACGTACTCCATGCCAGTGTACTTCCACATGTGGGAATCCAAGATCTACAGCTACTCCACAGCTTTCTGCATGCACCTTCAACCAATGTATCCACGAATCTCCTAAAATCCAAACAATCTGTTTTCTGAAACACACAGCCATAGCTATCTTTTGTTCTCTCAGCAAAAAGAGTATCTGAGAAAATCTCTCCTGGCACAACACACCCACCAAACTTTCCTGACCAATCCCTTTCAGTGCTTATTCTCATTTGCATGACTTCTGAACCCAAAAATCCCCGGATGTAACTCCCGATGTCCACGAACTACCGCCATGTCCGCGGACATATCGTAACATGAACAGCCCTTCTACCATTTCCACTACACTCTCTCTGCCATTCCCTCATTGGATGTACCTCAAAAATCACATGACCATGCACCAATCACATTCAAGACCTCTACATCTAACTGCATCATCATAGATCAGCACTGCAAATGTACTCTGAATCTCTCTGAGTACAAGTGTCATATCATTGGCAAGCAGCATCTACCAGAAATACTGTACAAGTCTTCAAGATTTCTACTTGCAGCTCCATGCATATCCATATGCATGAACACAAACTTCAGGTATGCATATTTTCTGTATAGTAGATGAACACATTTTCAAACAGACTTTTACCTTGTAAAATCTGTAAAATGAATGTACTGTACTTTTTTCAATTTCCTAAAATCATCACTTATAAACCTTTATACTTTTTACTTTCTTTATACACACACACTCAAATCATGTTAAACTAACATTTTTTGAATGAAATATATAGACTACATATATTCAAACAAAATTGCATGCAAACACAATCTATGTTTAAACCTTTATAAAAATACTTATACAATTTCATATTTTTTATTTTTATTTATTTATTTACTTAATTACTTTAAATTAGACATGACATTGAGGCGCTATTACCTAGAACAGTTTACTTACAGAAATAGTGGTATTCACTAATATATTATACATTTCACAAGACATAGTAAAGATATTTTTTTTTGCTACAGTTAGTCATTCAATACAATTTGTTCATTAAGAACATATCATATGTACTGAACTGATGCAATGTATCTTTTGTAAATAAATTAGTTTAATGGTTTTACAAAAGGCACTGAGGATTTCAATTAAAAAAATCAATATCTAAATTAAAAACAGTGCTATATACAAACAAAGTTACTAATTTGAAGCTTTTACAATTGCAGTGAAGACCAGTTTCCTGAAAAGAAGCAGCCGAATTCGAAGAAGAAAGAAAAACTAAGAGGTTACCTGTTAATTAAAAAAAAAAAGCAAGTAAAATATCACCATAATATTTGTATTATTAATCAAATATACTATAACATTAATACGAGCTAGTTCGGTTTCTAAAAATAGAGATTTTGTCCAAAAATGTCCATGTCTTAAACAGCGATTTACAGCCAGAATGGCCCACAAATTTCTATTTTTGGACACACAAATTACCCAACTGAACCACTACAATTTTCATATTATAGAACAAACAACTGTTTTAATTGTATACATTAGATTTACTATTTCTACTTTTCCACACCACTAGCTTACTTTTTTTTGTCATCTGAACCCCAGTTTAGTAACACATAAATTCAAGAATACCTATCCCTACTAGTTTTAGTTCCCAATGCACAATCACACACCATTACATACATCTTTATCATCTTACTCAAACACTCATGCACACAGCACACATAGTTTCCAGAACACCCCAACCCATATCTTCTTTATTTTTTTCAACAGACCCTAAAGAATGCCTACCAAAAGTCAAGTCCGTAGAAAGCAACGCAAAAGTAGAGCAAATGAAAATAAAGGTGTCCAACATAAGCATCCATCTCTAGCAGAATTTGTAAAAAAAGTTGAAACAAAACAGCTAATACAATCATTTAGTGAAACACAAGAAGTTTCAAGTACAACAACTTCGCTTCCTCTATCAAAATGTAAAACAAACCAAAAAACAATGAACAGAAAATCAGCTATCAGTACAGATAAAACTACTTCTTCAAATGTTAATATAGTGCAAAGTAAGCACACCAAGAAAAGTATTTTAGCCAAAATATACTGTCACAAAGTCCTTCAAAATCTTATAAAAACAGGAGAGAAATCAGGTTCAAAGCTTAAAACCTATCGTAGGAAATTAATCTTAGAAGCATTGATGGACAGTGCAATTCTTCTCAAAAGAAATGTATTTATTTTACTGTTAAACAAAATGAAACCACTAACAAAACTAATAACTAAATTACAAAAAAGACTTCTCAATAAGCGAAATATCAACAGAAAGAAAAGTATCAGCGGAGGTGAATGGAATCACACTACAAGCACAGAACCATATTTTAATGAAGAAGCGTACAAACAAAAGCAAACTAATACAATTGCCATACATAGCAGTGGTCGAGGTTATGAAAAAGTGAATAATACCATAATGGAACAAGAAGTACTTCTTACAAAAATATGCCCTGAAAACTTAGAATTACCCCTCCATTCAACTGAATCAGAACGTCTAGTGTACAAATGGCCATGCACGTCAATGTGTAACATTCCCAAACAATGTTTCAAATCTTTACGCCAATTCCTCAATAAATATGTAAAAAGCAAAGACAAAATCGAAATTAAATTACTGCAAAATATAGATACCTGTCCAGTGCGCAAGTACACAGGACTACAAAGACATTCAATGGCCTGCATTACAGGACCTACTTGTAAAACCACTTTCCATGATATCAAAAGGATATCAACACATCATTAAACTATAAGAAATCTAGTCTATAAACTGTACTATGCTAAAAGTCCTGCTTTAGAACTAGCAAAGTTAAATAACATCCTTCTACATGGTACAGCAAAAGACCTACTTGAAGAAATTCACTATATCCAGAAAAAATATTTTGGAAGTGAAAGCCATTTACAGAATGAAATAGCTTTAAACCAAGTAAGCAACAATTCTACACATGGCAACCTTTTGCTAAACACATACAAAAAAGAAATACTAAAATTTAAAAGTACATCAGCTGAAGTACCAAACCATGTATGTGTATGTTGCCGTAGAATTTTTTATAAAAGTAACACAAAAACTGTGGACCTATCATACAAAATAGAAGACAATGAAGATTCTAAATGGTTTGAATTAGCTCTCTACCTTGTAGCAGAAAACAAATATGAAATAACTGAGCCCTTAATACTTTGCAGTTATTGCACTACAAAACTTGACAACAACCAAACTCCTTCACGTTCTATCACAAATAATTTGGAATTATACCCAGTACCAAAACCTCTACAACAACTTAATTTATATGAGAGCATCATAATTCAAACAGTACACCCATTTCAAGCAATAATACGCCTTCAACCAAAAACAGCAAAATTACCTCCCTCTGAATTGGTAAAAGGCATTCGTGGAAAAGTAGTTTATTTACCATTAAATCTAAAAGAAAATGTGCATACTCTAGGAGTGCAACGTCCAATGCAGCAATCTTTAATTATATTAGTAAATGGAGTACCTACAAAAGACAAAAAAATATGGCAACAGCTGGTAGATTTATATAAAGTTAGACAAGCCTTCCAATATCTTAAAGAGAATAATGAATATTACAAAGAAATTAATATTGAAGAAAACTTGAAAGATACAACTGAAATGATTCAAGAAACACAAGAAGCTGGTCAATATGAGCTACTAGATCCTGCTACAATATCAAATACTGTAGACCATTATACAATTCATCCTTTGCACTGTAATGACACCGTACAAGATGTACTGGAAACTTACCAAATGCGTCAAACAAAAGGATCGCCAATCAGTATATGGGAAAAAAGTATAGAAGCACGTGCTTTTCCTCTACTCTTTCCTACTGGCAAAGGAGGAAGGTATGATGATAGACCTATTCAAATATCAGCTTCAGAATACCGCTCATTACGGATGTATTCTGAAGATCCCAGATTTAGACAAAATGTGGAATACATATTCCACCTACTCTTTGAAAGTAACTAGCAACTTTATGCTACGGAGTTGCACACATATTAAAATCAGGATCACACTTTCAAAATATGACAGCTACACAATTATTAGAGAAAGTGCAACAAAAGGATGAGGTTTTACAATCAAATATTACAAATCTATTAGCAAATATGCGTGGTACTAAAGAGTACTGGTTTCGACGTCATGGAGATGTACGTTGTATGATCAGAAACCTTGGCCCACCCACTTGGTTTGTTACATTAAGTTGTGCAGAATATGCATGGGAAGATTTACATGATTTCCTACGCATATCAAATAAAAACAAAACAAACATAGATATTCTAACACCTGGAGAACTTTGTTCTTTGGATCCTGTTAATGTTTCAAGATATTTTCACCATCGCTTCATTGCTATGCTACATTTTATTTGTAATAAAACTGTTCCTCCCCTTGGAGAAGTGCAACACTTCTTTTGGAGAAAAGAATACCAAGCCAGAGGAGCACCACATATCCACATGCTTTTATGGATTAAAGATGCTACTAAATTTGGTCAAGACAGTGATGCCACTGTTTTACAGTTTATTGAAAAGTATGTCACTTGTGAAATTCCATCAGAAGCCACAAATAGTGATCTTCGTGCACAAATTTTACAATTTCAAAGACACAAATGTGGAAAATATTGTTGTCGCAAATACAAAAACAAAGGCAAATACTACACCAAATGCCGATTTGGTTTCCCTAGACCAGTTACAAATACAGGTCAAGTAAACAACCTCATGTCTTCAGTTAGACATAGTGTTAAAGGTAAGTCACCTAAAAATACATATTACATAAAAAGAAAAGAAGAAGAAAAATATATCAATGATTATAATGCAATCATTGCCCACTTATGGAATGCAAACATAGATGTGCAGTACATTGCAGACAATTCTACTGCAGTTGCACTATATGTCACAGCATACTTAGCTAATGCAGAAAAGACAGAGCTCCAAGACCTCTGGAATGACCTGTCATCAGATAAAACAGTATCTCAGAAATTATACAGCTAACTGGTACTTCATTGTATGGTAAATCTGAAAATATAGTATGGCTAAGTCTTGGTCCGGCTAAATCTAGAAAAAGAGTTCTAAAATCATATGAAGATATATAAACAATAGCCAAACATGATCCGAACAGCCAAGACATTTTAAAAAACAATTTATTGGACACATACTACCCAAACAGAAGTAATACTTTGGAAAATATGTGTCTATACCAAATAGCCCAAAACTACACATACAAAAATAATATGAAACCTGATGAAAAAAAAGGTAAATATAGAGTGACAGACTGTGAAGGCAGCTTAGTTAAACTCACTAAACCAAATTTAATTAATCATATCAAATTGTCATTGAAGACTCCTCAACATAAAGAAGTATATTACATGTCCCTGCTACAACTCTTCAAACCATGGAGAAAAGAAGAACAATTACTAGATAACTATGACTCATATGAGGATGCTTTCAAAGCAAATGAAAGCACTATAACTGATGTAAACTTTACACAGTACAAAACAATGTTGCACAATGAACAGCAACATGAAGAAGAAGTCCAAGCCCAACTAGATAAGGATACTCCTGACAGTAGTCAACCTTCTGTAACAGGAAGCCAAGAACCACTGGGAGAACCACTAATAACAAATGAGGCAGAATTACCTATGATAGAAGTAGAAAACACCATGTGTCAGTATGGAGATAAGGAAGACTTAACTATACTACAATCAAAACTAAACAATGAGCAAAGTAGCATTTTTCAAGAAGTAACAAAACAAATTGCACATGGTGTAAAACATGAAAATAAATAATGTTCCTGCCATAATTATAAACCTATACTAATGTACGTCGATGGTGAAGCTGGTTCTGGCAAAACATTCCTGATCAAAATCATTAGTAAGTTCCTTCAACAATTGACAAACAACAAACTGTCAGCTGTTGCCACTGCCCCCACAGGTTTAGCTGCCTACAACATAGGTGGTGTTACCTTACACTGATTACTACTATTACCAGTAGAACACCAGAACAAATTAGACTATTACAAACTTTCTGCAGAAGCTGAACCTATTTTTAAAACATTAGGGCACAAACTCTGCCGTAAAACCGTTGGCAGCATTGGAAATGTCAACCTTTGGCAACATTTCCAATACAGAGAATTAACAGAAAACATGCGCCAATCTGCAGATCTAACTTATGCCAACATTTTAAAAAGTTTGAGAGTTAGTATACTTTCTAAAGAAGCAGAAGCAACATTGAAAACACGGCACATTAATGCACTTTATGGCGATAATGCATGTGCTACAGATGTTATGGAACAATTAGCCCACAAAAATGTCAATTGTATGGCCTTAATATAATAAACTCTTGCAAGCTGTCTCAAATTCAATGAAATAATGTTAAGTAAAGAAATGCAACCAATAATGGAAATTAGCGCCACAGACAAACTAGATGTACATGGTATGACACTACCCATGTGTGACCAAGGCACAACAAGACTAAATAATTTAGAAAAATCAATCTCAAACACAGCAGGCTTAGAAAAGATGTTAAAATTATACTTAAATTGCAGAGTAATGCTTAAACGTAACCTTGACGTGGACCAAGGACTAGTTAATGGAGCACTGGGTACAGTTGTTGGCTTTCAAACATACCCACGTGACAACAAAATTCAGTTTGTCAATATACTCTTTGACAAACTTTCAGAAGTAAAACGGATAGGACGCTCAACAGCTAGATTCCTTCTCTTCAAAGATATGTATGTACGCAGAGAACAATTTTCTCTAATTCTTGCATACGCAGTCATGATTCATAAATCACAAGGTCTTACCCTAGACAAAGCAATGATAGATATTGTTAACACAGTCTTTAAAGAAGGCATGAGCTACGTAGCACTATCACGCTTACGTACACTTGACGGTCTATTTCTAATCAACTTTGATGCAAGTAAAGTAAACGCTGATATTCCTTGCATTTTAGAATATAATAGACTTCGCTCACTATACACTCCCCATCTAAACACATATTCTGTTCCACAAAAACTAAAACGTTGTAAAAGAAAACTAAATCACACAGAAATGCAACAGGACGTCACTGCAAATACTCCAAAGAAAGTAAAAGAAACTAATACTTCATCAAGTACCACAAACAAAAAAGATCAATTAGAGAAAGTAAACCAGGTACTTCTTTAAAGAAGGAAGACAAACTCCAAAAAAAGCAGTTAGATACAGAACTACCTGGACCATTTCAATTCTCAAATATTGTTGGTGTAAGTTGCTATGCAAATGTAGCAATGAATATTCTATTTCAATTACCACCAATTGTTGACAACATTTACTTACACAGTACATACCCATTGTGTTTGCAAATGTTAGTACTTCACAGAAATGCAGCAAACAATCCTGACAACACATATACAGGGTAATTCATAGAATCCAGCGCACAAGTAGCGCACGCGGCTGGCGCACAGCGTGCGCCTGCGATAGTCTGCGCCAGCCGCGTGCGCCAAAACCGAATCCGGCGCACAGCGTATTCATGGATTTTAGCTTCCCCAGGCAGCCGTGGCGCACAGTGGCGCAGCGACTCGCTGCAGCGCCAGTTACGCCCCCAGGAACGCCCCTTGCGCTGTGAAATCTCATAAAAATCACAAACCAGCGCAAGGGGCTGCGCTAACACTGGACCATCACGGCAAGCGGCCCATGCGATTTTCAAGGGTGCGCGGGAAGTTTCACACGTCAAATCCCAGGCTACGTCCATTTCAGGGGTGCGCGGGAAGTTCCACACGCGAATAGCCTGGCCGCGTGTATTTCAGGGGTGCGTGGGAAGTCCCACACGCGAATAGCCTGGGCGCGTGTATTTCAGGGGTGCGCGGGAAGTCCCACACGCGATTACAGCAGGGTACTTGTATTCCAGGGGTGCGCGGGAAGTTCCACACGCGAATAGCCTGGGCGCGTGTATTTCAGGGGTGCGCGGGAATTTCCACACGCGAATAGCCTGGGCGCGTGTATTCCAGGGGTGCGCGGGAATTCTCACACGCGAATAGCCTGTGCGCGTGTATTTCAGGGGTGCGCGGGAAATTCCACACGCGAATAGGCTGGGCGCGTGTATTACAGGGGTGCGCGGGAAGTTTTACACGCGACTTCAGCAGGGTACGTGTATTTCAGGGGTGCGCGGGAATTTCCACACGCGAATAGCCTGGGCGCGTGTATTCCAGGGGTGCGCGGGAATTCTCACACGCGAATAGCCTGTGCGCGTGTATTTCAGGGGTGCGCGGGAAATTCCACACGCGAATAGGCTGGGCGCGTGTATTACAGGGGTGCGCGGGAAGTTTTACACGCAACTTCAGCAGGGTACGTGTATTTCAGGGGTGCGTGGGAATTCTCACACGCGAATTGGCTTGGTACGTGTATTACAGGGGTGCGTGGGAAGTTACACACGCGATTAGGCTGGGTGGGCCCTCACAGGTGTACCCTGTACACCCTCCACGGCCCCTGCAGGCAGCCCACAAAACAGGGGACTACCCTGCACACCTGATCATGTCCCCCTGCACCCCCATCCACCAGGGGCACCCTCCACCAGGCCCCCACCCATGTCTCCCACCACCCCCACCCCCCATCCACCAGGGGCACCCTCCACCAGGCCCCCACCCATGTCTCCCACCCCCCCACCCACCAGCACTGTGGGGCACGTGGCCAGCAGGCAGTCAGGCAGCAGCAGATGGCAGGTGGGAGCGTGCTCAGGGCTCTGGGGGACTGTAATTTTGCCTCCTGGCCAGGAGCGTGGTCTTTCGTGTTTGAACGCGTGGACAGCCTGATAGGGAGTGAATCTGCACGTGAAAACCCCACACTCAGCGAATCGCGCGAAAACCCGTCACCAGCATATGTGCGTCTATAGTTACCTGCACGTGCAGTGTCAAAGCGTGTGATTGGTGAAAATGGATCTACACGCATGAGTGACAAAGCGTGTGATTGGTGAAAATGGATCTACACGCAGGAGTGACAAAGCGTGTGATTGGTGAAAAGTGAGCTACACGCAGGAGTGTCAAAGCGTGTGATTGGTGAAAAAGGATCCACACGCAGAAGTGACAAAGCGTGTGATTGGTGAACATGGGCCAAGCACGTACACGCCGTAAGTGACGCTGTACGTGTGGGCCTGTATATAAGGTAGTGTTGAACACCATTTCCTTGTACGTGCTTTTCGTGGAGAGCGAGTGGGTGAATTCTGTACTTCTTGTCGTTTCACACGCGATTTACTTCACGGCGTTACCTCTGACAGCTTTTTCTCTTTTTCCTCTTGTACTGGTTTACCTGGGCCTGTTCCCTCAAACAGTGTCCCCTTCTACTGTTGTCCTGTCTCCTCAGACAGCGTACACATCTTCATTTGGCGGGGGTGTTGCCAACCAAACGCGCTCATTTTTCACGCTCTTTTACCTGGCAGACGGTGAGTCACGCACGTATCTAACTTCTGTGCTTGCCCAGTGTGTAGCCTACCCCTTCAGAGGTCATTCTAGGCTGCGCGTGACACGCATACGTTCATTGTGTTACTGGATGCCACAGCGTAGTGCAGGGTTTTCCATCAGCACACGTGGTCTAGGAGGGGTATTGTGCACGTTCCTTAACTTTTCTGGGGTGCCTGTGCGTTGCGTGACCCGTCATCTTTCCCCAGGGGTGTCATATAGCCTTGCCACTGCACTAGGGTACGAATACCATCTGGTACCCAACCCCTTTGACACCCAATTGCCCAGGACAATTGTGCACACCGACTCCCATACGCACAATAACATCTATGCCAGATAGGTCATCTGCTGGCCCCCGTAGCCAGGGTGTGGCTCCATCCACCCCACCTCTCATACACCCTGCCAAGACTGTGTCGGTCCTAGTTCATGCACCTCAGATCAGGCCTGACCCCATCCCACTACCCCCAATGCCTGCACCTACTCCCATGCTGAGTGTGCAATCCCACACACCCAGTACTGAGTCCACCACGGCTCCTGCCCCTAGTGTCCACAGCGGCGTAGGACACTCTGGATCCCCACCCCCTTCCAAGCGCAAGAGGAAGAGTGCACGTCCGGCACAGGCTGATACCCCAGGCACGGCTGCACAGTCCGGCCCATCAAGGAAGCCAAGCTTCACAGACGCCGAACTGAATGCACTTGTTCAGTATGTGTCAGATCATGATAGGGAAATGGTCATCGTTGCAGGGTCCAAGACCACACATGCCAGACGCCAGGCACACTGGCAGACCATTGCTGACAGAATAAGTGCCCTTGGAGTAGTGAGGCGCACAGCTAGTGATTGCCAGAAGCGCTGGAATGACCTTAAGCGCAGGGCAAAGGATAAGCTGGCCTCAAGTCATGCCGCAACCTTGGTGACTGGAGGTGGGTCCCCAGCACAGGAAATAGAACTCACACCACACAAGTCCGTAGCTGGATCCTACGTCACCGAGGGACAACTCCAAGGTGTGGGAGATCTCCCTGATTACGAGGCATCATCCGGTGAGTGCACATGCATGTGTGTATTATCCATGTGCATGGTGTGTGTGTGTGTGAAGCATTCATGTTGGGTGCCTGTCAAGGGGGTGTGTGGCAGAGTAGATAGTGGCACCCATGTGCCTCATCCAGTATGTTCAGTGCAACACCATCTGCCCACAGCACTATCCCAACTGGCAACAGTGCACATATGGCCCTACACCATGGAAGTTGCCCTTGAATTGTCATTTTGTCACTACATTGTTGCTCATACTCCCCTGTCTATTCATCTGATGTCTTACATACCATTCCTATACTTTCCCCCAGCCAATCAAGTTTCATCTTCACATGCCTGACATGCAATGATACCACATGCTAATGCGTCCTCTGTATATAAATGCCTACCAACATGCTGTCATACTGTGGATGTTGCCTTGACATCCACCTCCTACCTGTGTGCTTTGGTACCGTCTGGTTTCGAGCCCCATTCCCTCACACTCCATGCTGCTCTTCATGGTCTATCTTCCCTGACTTCTACAGTTCAGACCATCGTGCCCTACTCACGACACCTGCTTGCTAACAGTCAAATGAGGGCACCCTGCCCTCCAATGCGACCCACCCTATTGCTGACAAGTGCATCTGAGCCTACTCAAAGCCAACTCTCACTGACATCTGCTCATACATGCCTTTGCCTGTCCCATAGACCCTTCACATGGTCCCTGTCCTCTCTCCTTGCTCCTCTTCCACCATCAATGGTGGGACCCGTTGGGGTGTACTCCTGGCCACCTTCCAACCCTCAGAGGCCACAATTGATGTGCATGGTAATGGGAGCATCTCAGTCCAAGGCCCTTAGGCCAACCTCATTCTCCTTGAGAAATGCTAGCCACATCTCATCAACTTCCTTACCTCTCCTGCTGTCCCCCCTCCTCTCTCCTCATCAATCCTGCACTGCCTCCCTGCACCCTCCCATGATCCTTCTCCGCCTCCCACTCCAACTCCTACACATGCTGCACCTCTGATCTCTAGCACTCCCCGTAAGTCCTCCAAGGCTGTCAACCTCCTCCACAATTACACTCCTTTCACTGCGGCTGCATCAGGCATTCCTCCGATATCTGTCACTTACATGAGGTTATGCACCTTGACATCCTTGGTCTCATGGAAACATGTCTGACGGCCAGCTCTGTCTGCATCCTTCACACACTCCTACCTGATGTTCAGGAGACCCTCTCCTTTGCCCGCCACTACTGTGCAGGGGGGGTGTGCCCTTGGCTTCCCTGAGGGTATTCCTGCCACTGTCACTCCTACTTAGACCTACTCCACTCTGGAATGGCTTGTGTGACGTCTCTCTCTACCACACCTTGACATTCACAAACTGTGCGTACTGTGTCTGGGAAAACTGGTCAAATGTACTACTTCCTTTCTGAGTGTCCTCACCTCTCCTCCTCACTCATGTCCCCAGACACAGAAATCCTCTTCCTTGTTGCTGTACGCATCCACCTGCATGCTTGCTGACCCCCCCACGTGACCTTTCTGTGACCTCAGCAACTCCCTCTCACCCTCTAGACTCCCGTCTGTCCCTACTCATTCTGCAGGGCACACTCTTGATGCTCTGATCTCATCTGACTTTCCCCTCTCCGTCCATCTCTGCACTCCTCTCTCCTGGAGTGATCACATTCTCCTCTCCTCCCAGCTCACCCTCACCACACCACAGGCAAAGCCACCCTCACCACTGTCACACACCTTCTTGGTATTCCAACCCATGAAGTGTGTGTCAGTCGAGGCTCATGCTGCCAAAATCTCCCCCCCATCCAGCTCCCCCTTAGGCTCACTCCCATCCTGACAGGGCCCACTCCATGCTCCACTCTATGTCAGGTACACTGGATGTCTTTGCCACGGTCATGACCACCTGTCTGAAGCCCCATGCCAATGCAGAGTCCTGGCATGACTCGGATCATGTGAACCCAGACCACAGGTGCCGGGTGGCAGAGAGGGAATGTCCTGCATCATGCTCATCCTCTGGCAAACTGGCCTGCCACATGCTCCAAAGGCAATAGCGCCTCACCCTTCTCACCAAGATGAGATCCCCAATCCAAGGGCACATATCTGCGGCATGTGACAACTCTGCAGGACAGATAGAAATCTGCAAGGACCTTGCCGAGCCAGATGCAGTGTGTACCTCCCCTGTCCCCTCCGAGCCCACAGCACTGCATGATTGTCTCTGTACCCCTATAGGCCACCCCCCCCCAGCACTTGTCTGCGCCTAACACCATCTGCCCTTGACGTTAAGTCCTACTTACCTTGTACAGCACTTCCAGCCGCCACTTCCCCTTGCACATCATTGTGCCACCCACCCCTGCACTTGCGTGACATGAATGACACCAGCACCAGTAGGATTGTTGACTGGCATCCCCTACTGCCCCACCACCCCTCAGTGCTCCGCTGTACCTTCATACATTTCTGGACCGGTGCTTCACGAATGCTATATGATTCCTTTACAGGTGATGGGGAGGTGGAATCTCATTGTTTACTGCATTTTGTTGATGTAGACAAGGCACTGTGCATCGTGGCCAATTTGGACTAGCAGATCCATGTACAACATGTCAACTTATTGATGTGATGATGCAATGTCAGGACCAGAGTGGTAGAAATCCAAAAAAGTTGCCCTCCTCTCCCTCTTCACTTGGTGGCTATGTCACATGCCATGTGTGTGATGGCATGTGCCTTTGACATGGCAATCACCGGCCAATGTGTGATGGCAGTGCTAGGCAGCATGGTGAGCAGGCGTTGCTCTCCAATCTGTACATTGTATGCCCTGAGCCTCCCCTACAGACCCAGTGATGGTGAATGCATAGGAGGTCTCCCAGTCATGTGGGACATGTGTCGTAGAACTACTGCCTCTGTTGTTCATCAGCCCTTGTTGCATGCCATGGTGCTAATGCCTGTTTCCATTTTTCTCTTTCATGTCTTTGCAGGGGACGAAGCACTTGTTGATGCTTGGGATGTGGTGGTTGAGCCGTCCCAGGAGGGCAACCCGGGCCGACCTTCCACAAGTGAGGGACGTGGTGTGTTTGTGGGTGAAAACCCACAAGTGCTGCAGGTCGTGCTGTCGAGGGGTGTCTCTGGGGGTTCCTCCCCCGAGCAGTATTCAGGTGTAGACTCGGAGGATGACACCTATGTGCAGTCGCAGGTGAGTGTTCTTGGGAGAGAATCTCCTCTGTCCGACCCACCTGCAGCCGGGCCATTGCCCTCAATGGGGATGTCAGTGTCGGCAGCTCAGCCTCCGGTGGTTACGGATGCAGGGCCACACCACACAATCTCTGATCCTGTTCCTGGGGCTGCAGATCAGAGAGGGAATGCAGTCCTGCAGCCTGAGGCCTTGCCGGCACAGCAAGGCGCAGTCCGCCTTGCCCCAGGCAGGTGTGGTGCCCGTCAACGTGGTGGCCGTATGCCACCTGGCAATACCGCTTGGGAGCAATCCATCTACGGTATGGCCAACCAACAGGCAGCATCATCCGAGATGATTGCACAGGCCATGGATAGGGTGGCCACTTCCATTGTCCCCCCAGAAAGGCTGATGGAGCGACTGGAGCAGGCTACAGAGTCCATCAGCCAGGCACACAGGGAGGATATGTTGGCGTCCAACAAGGACAGGCGGGCGGCACTGGCGACTCTGCGGGAATCACTTTCCATGGAGTCCCAGCGCCACAGGGAAGGCCTGAGGGAAGAATTCCGTCACCTCAGGTCGACCCTGTTAGAGCTTGAGGCTTCATCCCATAGAAGGACAGAGGAGCAGCTGGAGCGTCTGACACGGACGCTCTCGGCCGAGATGCAGGCAACTCGTGCGGAGGTCAGGTCATCCCGGGAGTTACTGCATGGGGACCTCCGCATGATTATAACCCAGAACCAGAACTACCAGACCCGCCTGCTTGCAGCCATGGAGGAGCAAACTCGTGCTTTGCGTGGGCTGCCTCCCATTGTCACACCATCTTCTGAGGCAGCTCCCCCACCTCCTGAGTCAGCTGCAGGGTCTGGCCAGAGCGATAGCGACTCATCTCCCACAACAGAGTAGCCGTGTGGGCCACGAGCCTATGGGGTGTTTTAGTTTCCCATGATCCACACAGGTGGATTGTGGCGTGCATCCTGTCCTCGGACCTCATAGGTGCCCCCCCCCCCCCCGCCGGCCCTTTCATGGCCATTTTTTCTCAATTTTCTTTTTCCTTTTCCAAGAGTGTTGCCTTGTGTGGGTACCTGGGCATACACTGTATTGTGGCTGGGCACATGCAGGCTTGTCCTGAGTTTGGTTTAGATGCTTGGGTAGCAGACATCCACACCCCTCCTGCTTCCGTTTACATGGGCTTGCAAAGGGTGTGCCCAAGTGACAGCAAATTACACGGTGACATTGGACTCCCATGAGCTGTTGGCCAGTCCATAGTCAATACTGTGTAGACATTCATAGTGTACATTGTTGTTGCACCTAACTATGCATGATGGTTTGATATGTGCCTCTACTTACATATGTTGCTCATGTTTTGCAGGTATTTCACACAGTTCTTCACACGGGCATACTCTCTGGAGTCAGACTACATGTCGGTAGATGTGCACTGACACTTTTGCGTGGCGCCATCACTGTACATCTGGACGGTGAGGACATACCAGCAGAATCAGGTAATGAGACTACCATTGATTACATGCATTGTGTCTTGTTTGGGTGGGCTTCAAGGTGGGTTGGTGTGTAATTTGATTGAAATTACTCTTACACAGGTGTGTAGTAGTGGCTCCAGCGCGGTTAGCTGTTCAAGTGCGGCTATGTTCCATTTGGGGCACTGCTATTTGTGACACCGGTGTCATGTTGTGATGGCCAGTTTGTTTGCTCTCACATACCATGACATGGTGTCCTCAGTGGCGGGACTGTGAAGGGAATGGGTGACATGGCAATGTTGTCATGTAGTGAATCGCCTGTGGCAATGCATATTTGATTGATGGAGTTGTGTCTTCTCGTTGTGATGCATTGCTGGTGTATGTGTAGGTAGGGGTGCACACATAGTGACACTTCCATGTTAACAATCTCAGGCTGATGTGTATCTGACAGTTTATTGTCGAGTAATTTTGTGACATTGTCAGGTAGTGTCATCATTGATTGTCAGATGGTATGTGCCAGAGCAGTGTGCACTAGCCAGCACTGTGATTCCTAGGTGAAGAAGTTGGCCACCAGTTGCGTACGGGCTGCCACCCCCCGTGCCCTTTCCCCTCCCATGCGCAGCGGGCGTGCATGTGGTTGTGGATGTGGGGGCACCACCATGTCCACGGGCAGGCCCCGGCGTGTTGCAACGTTGTGCAGGACACATGCTGCCACTATGATCCTGCACACTATTCGGGGAGCATATAACAGCTGCCCGCCAGAACGGTCAAGGGAGCGAAAGCGTGACTTCAGCACTCCGAATGTGCGCTCCACTATGCCCCGTGTTGCAATGTGGGCTGTGTTGTACCTTACCTCGGGTGGCGTGGTGGGGTTCCGGATTGGGGTCATCATGTGGGGGCTGATAGGGTAGGCACTGTCCCCTGCGGAGGTGGTGATGGGTATCATTAGTGGTGTTGTGTCATGACCCAGTATCTGACATGCATGCATGTGCAGTGGCATTCATGCTCACCAAGCAGCCATGTATCTCCATGCTGGCCAGCCTCCAGGTCCCGGCATAGTGTAGACATTCTGTAGATGAAGCTGTCGTGGGTGGACCCGGGATAGTTGGCATATACTGATGTGATTATTCCCTTGGCATTGCATACAACTTGCACGTTGATGGAATGCCAGTGCTTGCGGTTTCTATAGATGTGCTCTGTTGCCCTGGGTGGACGTAGAGCCACATGTGTGCAGTCAATTGCACCAAGCACTTTGGGGAATTGAGCCACACCATAGAATTCCTGGATGCACGTCCGCCTTTCTGCATGAGTCCTGGGGAGATATATGTGCCTGCGGACTGATGGCCGTGCAGTGATGATGTTCAAGACCTGGTGTAGGCAGCGTGACTGCGTGGCCTGTGACACACCACCCACTATGGCACTTGTCCGCTGAAAGGATCCAGTGGCCAAGAAGTGCAGTACATTCAGGACCTTCTGCAGGGGGCTGAGTGCTTGGGAGCACAGGGTGGGTGATGTGAGGTCATCCTCCCACTCACTGACCAGGTCCAGTATGATGTGTGCTGGAAACCTGTACCTCCCATACACCTGGTCATCAGGCATCCCGAATAGGCTGGTTCTGGGTGTGAATATTCTGGCCCTGACTCTCCTCCTCCTCCTCCTTTGGTAGCCCACTGCCACTGCTGCTAGGAACGGTATGTTCATCCTGGCATCTGGCTTGTTTATTGATAAGTGCGCAAATTAATGCCTTGCGCGTGTTCTAGGCGAGCGTGTGACCCTCGCACCCCTGGAATCTAGTTCCCACTCCAATAGCGTGTGGAAATTCCCACGCAGCAGGCATACAGGTGCGCTGACGTACTTGCGTGTGTAAGTGCCCGCGCACCCCTGTAATACACGTACATAGGCCAATCGCGTGTACGCGCACTTTTGGCCAATTACACGCGATGTAATACACGTACATTGGCCAATCGCGTGTACGCGCACTTTTGGCCAATTACACGCGATGTAATACACGTACATGGGCCAATCGCGTGTACGCGCACTTTTGGCCAATTACACGCGATGACACTCTGACGTGCAGTATTTCCACGTGTGCTCCGTCATCACGTGCTGAGTGGGGAACGCCCGTGCGGATCACGTCAGACGCGCTTACGCGGTGAGGGACTCTGGTCCAATAGAATCGCGTATGCGTGCTGATGCACTTACGCGCTAAGGGCCTTTCCTCGGATTTCACGCTGACGTGCAGGAATTTCACGTGCCAAATCACTCCGTATCAAGCTGGCCACCCGAAAACACACGGAACACCACGCTCCTGCCCAGAAGGCCGAGTTACTGCCCCCCAGTGCCCTGAGCAGCCTCCCACGTGCTATCTGCTGCTGCCTGCCTGCCTGCCTGCCTGCTGCCACCGTGCCCTGCCATTTGGTGCCTGCACATCAGCCATCTGCAGGGGTCCAGTTGCTGTGTCCACCCCTGCTGGAACTGAAGACTCCCAACTGGGATTACATCGCTCCACAGCCCAGCCCCAGGACCCAGTTGCCCACCCACACCTGCCTCTGGGGTTGCCATGTCGGGCACTTCGACATCTGGCACCAGTGGCAACCCCAGGCCAGAGGGGCAGAGGGGCACCAGCTTCACTGCCACCGAAGTTGGTGTCCTGGTGGAGCATGTCCTGGGGCAGTATGATGCCCTCTTTGGATCGTCCCGCGCCAGCAAGGAAGGACGGGAGAGGATCTGGGCCGACTGTGTGGTTGCCATCAACGCGGAGGGGGTGGCAACCCGCAACGTCCAGAAGATCAAGAAGCGCTGGGAGGACTTGAGGTCCAGGACCCTTGTGAAGCCCCGGCGCCTCGTGGAGGGGGGCCGGGGCCGCATGAGTTCCATCCAGAAGAGGGTCCTGGAACGCGTACGCCCAGCGCTCCACGCCCAGGTCCTTGAGAGGGAGGCCCGTCTGGAGTTGAGCGGTAAGTGTGCAAGCATTACTGTGTGAGACAGGGCATGTTGCGGTGTGCTGGTTCTATGATACTTGCCTGTATGTGTGCCATGGGCCATGTATGCATGTATGTGTGCAGGGACATCATGGTAATGCATGTGCGACCAGTGATGTGTGACCCACATGGTTGTTGCATGTGTTGAAATGTGGCATGGGGAGACCTATGCAGATTTAGGACATGAGAGCATGCCAGTCTCTGTACCTGGACATGGATGGGGGTGAAGGATGGGTGCTGATGCCAGGTACATATATGGTAGCCATGTCTGTGTGCCTGACCTGCGTGTCTGTGACTTGTGCATGCCATGGATGCATGACACATGTGTGTGACAATGCACAGATTCTGTGACGCACCCAACTAACCCTTGTTTCGCCTGTGTTTGTTGTGTTTGGGGCCAGATGGATGTGACTGAGGTGAAGTGTGTGCATGTGATATGCATGAGCCATGATGCATGTGAGTCACATATCATTGAATGTTTCAAGAGTCAATTGGACATGCATGGAAATGTGCATGGCATGCACCATGCCTGTTACTGTGTGTGTTTTGCCTGGACTGACCCATGTGTTGTGGAGGGACATGATGGAAGTGTACTTTGACAGGGGTGCTCATCTGCTATTGCTTCCTGTCTAGGGGACCATTTTACAGTAGCCTGGTGCTTGTGTCCTTTGTCTCCCTCTACGCAGCGGCTAGTGAAGAAGAGGGCGGAGACGGCGCTGTGGAGCAAGGCGGCGGGGATGCCCCCACGGCTGCAGCGGAAGGGGTGGGTGAGCCCCCACAGGGGCCTGCTACGGCGGGAGACGGTGAGGAGCCATCCAGGTTGGTGGTTTGCACAGAGGAGGAGGAGGCCGACACTGGTGCACACATGGGGCCTGGTGGGAGCATCCCTGCTGGTGCAAGTGGTGCAGTCCAGGGCCAGGGGCAGGAGGCAGCACAGGTCACCGTGGAGGTGCCTGTGCATGTCGCTGTCCCTGACCCTGTGAGTGCACCACCATGCACCAGCAGGGATGCCCCGTCCCAGGCCCGTCCGCAGGTAGTGGGGATGTCCATGTCAACTGACTCCCCTCCACCTGCGGCCGTGGGAACCCAGGCCGCGTGGAGCAGGTCCTGATTGGGGTCGCGATGCGCACGGCTGTGATTCGTGATGACGTGCGTGCTTCCCGGGAGGAGCACGCACGTCATCACGAAGTGCACCGTGCCGACGTGGCCCAATTGGGATCGGCCATGTTCGGGGGGTTCCTGCATGTGTTGGCCAATCTGACGGCCCTCTCCTCCTCTGTGCAGGCTATCCAACGGTCGTTCTCCTTGCCGTCTTCCGGCCCAGATGCCACCATGGCCCCCTGTGGACCTGCCCCGACCAATGCAGCCAGCTCGGTGGGGATCCCATCCCTGCCACAGTTGGGAGTCGGAGGTCCAGCAGGGGTGGACGACACAGCAAGTGGACCCCAGCAGATGGAAGATGTGCCGGCATCATCGGGCAGGGCACGTGCACGACGGCGTCGGTGGTTACCATCAGCCTGGATGCCGTCGTGCTGGCAGAGGCAGTGGCGTCGGAGGCAGCAGCGGGCTCGACGTGGGAGGCATCATGGCTCAGGGCCATCAAGATCAGAGGGGCAGGCATCGGCCGGAGGGCAGGGCAACCCTGGCATGGCGGTGTGTTCCGTGTGGGAGGAGTTTGGCCAGCGGATAGGTGCGGAGCGGCAGCGGGCGGAAGAGGAGCGGCTCGCCATGTCCAGGGCGGAGATCTCCATGCATCGGGCATTGAGGCGGGCTGAGTGCCTCGAGGAGGCTCGCAGGGATTTTGGTGAGCACATGGGGTTGTCCCTGCGAGACCTCGGGGCCAGGACAGAGTCCCGCCTCCAGGACATTGACATGGAGTTCGAGGATGCCCTGGCCAGCATCACCAAGTGAGCCGCAGGACTAGCCCGCTGCCTTTGTATATAGTTTTTTAGTTAGTTAGTGCTAGGTTTCCTTTATTTATTTTTATTATTTTGGACCGCTCGGACAATGGCCACTTTTTTGTACATATTTATTTTATTAGTTAGTATTAGGTTTCATTTGTGCTGTTGGGCTCATGGACCCTGGAACATTCCTGTATATATTGTTTTATTTTGGGAGATACATTTTTTGATTTTTTTATTGTTTACACCAAGACGTAATGGTTTTTCTTTGATTTCCTACTACATGGTTTTGCTTTGGACAAATTATATTGATTTTTTAATCCTTTGTTTTTTGGTTTATCATTTTTGTTATCGGACATGGACCTTTTATTTACTTTGCCACATAGTTGTATGTTTTATTGGTTTACTTGATTTGTGTTTTTAATACATTTTTATATTATCTTACACTTGTGTTATTTTCTCTTTGGTTTCTTACATGTCATGATATGGGTTTTGACATTCACTTGCACCCATTGTGTATGTGTGTGTGACAGACATGTGTTCTTTTGCATACTTGCCTTTGGGGTTGTGTCATGTGATTGCATTCACTATGTGGGTGCATGCAATCCTTGCCTGGGTGTTTGTGCTGGGTATGCTGGCCATTACTGCCATGATTGTGTATCGTCAGGACCTGGGGCCAGGGGGACATGGGTGGGGGCCTGCTGGCAGGTTCCCCACAGTGCTGGGGGTGGTGGGAGACATGGGTGGGGGCCTGGTGGAGGGTGTCCCTGGTGGATGGGGGGTGGGGGTGGTGGGAGACATGGGTTGGACATGGGTGGGGGCCTGCTGGCAGGTTCCCCACAGTGCTGGGGGTGGTGGGAGACATGGGTGGGGGCCTGGTAGAGGGTGTCCCTGGTGGATGGGGGGTGGGGGTGGTGGGAGACATGGGTTGAACATGGGTGGGGGCCTGCTGGCAGGTTCCCCACAGTGCTGGGGGTGGGGGTGGTGGGAGACATGGGTTGGACATGGGTGGGGGCCTGCTGGCAGGTTCCCCACAGTGCTGGGGGTGGGGGTGGTGGGAGACATGGGTTGGACATGGGTGGGGGCCTGCTGGCAGGTTCCCCACAGTGCTGGGGGTGGGGGTGGTGGGAGACATGGGTTGGACATGGGTGGGGGCCTGCTGGCAGGTTCCCCACAGTGCTGGGGGTGGTGGGAGACATGGGTGGGGGCCTGGTGGAGGGTGTCCCTGGTGGATGGGGGGTGGGGGTGGTGGGAGACATGGGTGGGGGCCTGGTGGAGGGTGTCCCTGGTGGATGGGGGGTGGGGGTGGTGGGAGACATGAGCAGGTGTGCAGGGTAGTTCCCTGTGGTGTGTGCTGCCTGCAGGGGCCGTGGAGGGTGTACAGGTAATGCCTGGGAGCACACAGCCATATCGCGTGTGGAACTTCCTGCGCACCCCTGAAATCCACGTACACGGCCATATCGCGTGTGGAACTTCCCGCGCACCCCTGAAATCCACGTACCCTGACTAATCGCGTGTGGAACTTCCCGCGCACCCCTGCAATCCACGTACCCGGCCATATCGCGTGTGGAACTTCCCGCGCACCCCTGAAATCCACGTACCCGGCCATATCGCGTGTGGAACTTCCCGCGCACCCCTGAAATCCACGTACCCGGCCATATCGCGTGTGGAACTTCCCGCGCACCCCTGAAATCCACGTACCCGGCCATATCGCGTGTGGTACTTCCCGCGCACCCCTGAAATCCACGTACCCGGCCATATCGCGTGTGGAACTTCCCGCGCACCCCTGAAATCCACGTACCCGGCCATATCGCGTGTGGAACTTCCCGCGCACCCCTGAAATCCACGTACCCGGCCATATCGCGTGTGGTACTTCCCGCGCACCCCTGGAATCCACGTACCCAGCCATATCGCGTGTGGAACTTCCCGCGCACCCCTGCAATCCACGTACCCTGCCATATCGCATGTGGTACTTCCCGCGCACCCCTGAAATCCACGTACCCTGACTAATCGCGTGTGGAACTTCCCGCGCACCCCTGCAATCCACGTACCCGGCCATATCGCGTGTGGAACTTCCCGCGCACCCCTGAAATCCACGTACCCGGCCATATCGCGTGTGGAACTTCCCGCGCACCCCTGAAATCAATGTACCCGGCCATATCGCGTGTGGAACTTCCCGCGCACCCCTGCAATCCACGTACCCGGCCATATCGCGTGTGGAACTTCCCGCGCACCCCTGAAATCCACGTACCCGGCCATATCGCGTGTGGAACTTCCCGCGCACCCCTGAAATCAACGTACCCGGCCATATCGCGTGTGGAACTTCCCGCGCACCCCTGCAATCCACGTACCCGGCCATATCGCGTGTGGAACTTCCCGCGCACCCCTGAAATCCACGTACCCGGCCATATCGCGTGTGGAACTTCCCGCGCACCCCTGCAATCCACGTACCCGGCCATATCGCGTGTGGAACTTCCCGCGCACCCCTGAAATCAACGTACCCGGCCATATCGCGTGTGGAACTTCCCGCGCACCCCTGCAATCCACGTACCCGGCCATATCGCGTGTGGAACTTCCCGCGCACCCCTGAAATCCACGTACCCGGCCATATCGCGTGTGGAACTTCCCGCGCACCCCTGAAATCCACGTACCCGGCCATATCGCGTGTGGAACTTCCCGCACACCCCTGCAATCCACGTACCCGGCCATATCGCGTGTGGAACTTCCCGCGCACCCCTGAAATCCACGTACCCGGCCATATCGCGTGTGGAACTTCCCGCGCACCCCTGAAATCCACGTACCCGGCCATATCGCGTGTGGTACTTCCCGCGCACCCCTGAAATCCACGTACCCGGCCATATCGCGTGTGGAACTTCCCGCGCACCCCTGCAATCCACGTACCCGGCCATATCGCGTGTGGAACTTCCCGCGCACCCCTGAAATCCACGTACCCGGCCATATCGCGTGTGGAACTTCCCGCGCACCCCTGAAATCAACGTACCCGGCCATATCGCGTGTGGAACTTCCCGCGCACCCCTGCAATCCACGTACCCTGCCATATCGCGTGTGGTACTTCCCGCGCACCCCTGCAATCCACGTACCCTGACTAATCGCATGTGGAACTTCCCGCGCACCCCTGTAATCCACGTACCCGGCCATATCGCGTGTGCAACTTCCCGCGCACCCCGGTATGCACACACACGTTTATTTTTTCTCTCAGCCCGTGTCTGTGTTTGTGGGTACCCCTTTGTACGTCATTTGTCCTGGAGGGCCACAGTATTGGACATTGATCATGTCTGTATATAGGTGCTATTTGTTGGTGCACCTTTTAGCGCACATTTCTTGCAGGCGCAGAGACGCTACCGCCTGCTTTCTTGTGGCGGTCGTGTTTGTGCCTGTTTGTGCCTGTGCGCTGCTTTGAGCGTGCGCTTTTTTGCCCTATTCTATTCCATGAATACGTGTTGTATGCGAGCGTGTGGGCGTTCCGCGCACTTGCCTCCTATACTTTCCCCGTGCCGCCCACATTCTTCCCCATTCCGAGTGTTGTGCCCCATTTTATTCCCCATTCCGAGTGTCCCGCCCTGTGTTCCGCCTACTTTAGAGCTGTGCGCTGCGCTCGGAGTGATAGCGCAGTGGCCGTGGCGCACGACGTTGGTTGACCTGTGCGCCGGCCTGCGCCGCGCGCTTTTTCAGCGCACGTCCTCTGCTTTTCTTGCGCACGGACTTCCATGAATCGACGTGCGCTGGTTTCCCTGCGCTTTTCGCTTATTTTCGGCGCAGCGCACGTATTGGCCCCTCTGCGCCGGGATTTTCGGCGCACATTTATTCCATGAATCGGCCTGATAGTGTTTTTGGAATAAGACGACAATTGGACTACTGTTCTGGAATGGTGAAATTCACTATAAACTCACAGGAAGATCATCAAGAATTTCTAATGTACTTACTACAAGTACTGGAAAACAAAAACATACCTATAAATTAAATCTTTCAGATTTCATACATGTGGAAACATACATGCACTCTCTGCAACAATGTGACACAAGAAGAAATCCCCAATGAACGCTTCATATATATATCAATACCAAATTGTGAATCCATTCCATTTCAGTAACTTGTACAAAATGCAAACCATGGTAGATTATGCTCTGCCTGCAATTCAGATAATCGCTCCACGTTAGTAATGCTTCTACGTTACAATGCAGATGGTATCAAAAACAACTGCAAGCTGACTGGATTCACACATGGTCAAATATCACTTGGTAAGAAAACCTTCACAACAATAGGTATAATCTACCACGCAGGAGCCAAAACCAATTCAGGGCACTACACTGCATATATAAAAAAGAAATGTGGATGGTTTGAATGTAATGATAGTACCATTACTCTAAAGCAGAGATTACCAGCAAATCTTACAAACGCTTATTTGATGTTCTTAAACCCAAAATTTGATAAATAAACTGTATTTAGACCTTTAAGTAAATTTTTGTTAAAAAAATATAAACTGTTAGAATACTTCAAAAGCTATCTAACTGCTCAAAGATTCTACAACAACTAATCAGATAAATGAATACCACTAAATTAGACCAAAAAATACACAGTTAGAATACGCCAATTGGTATCTAACTGTCCCAAAATTTAACAATATCCAAATAGATAAATCAAAACCACTAAAATATATTAAAAAATAGACAGTTAGAATACGCCAATTGGTATTTAACTGCTCCAAAATTTTATAATATCAAAACAAATGATGAATCTGTTACTGCTCCAAAAAAATACAACAAAGCAAAGTATAAAGCATTAACCAGCATTAACCAGAAACAACAAGTGAACACTGAAAACAAACAAACAAACAAACTGTAGCATAACATAAAGTTTTTTTTTTAATCCAACATGGATTTTTTTTTCTCCCACAGACCCAATGATTTTAGCAACAAATACAGAAACTGAGCAAATTGCACAGTACTCTGATTTGTACTCTACTAAATATGAGGGTCGAAAAAAAATAAAAGTATATTGCTTATACAATGTAATAAGTCATTACTAAATACTAATACTAACATGCTATTTTCTTTTATCACAGAAATGAAGAAGAAAAACATGGACTCCCATTACTAGACCAAACAGTAAGTATACAATAATGACAACCATAGCAGCATATCACATCCATAGTATCTAATACCTTTGTTCCTTATACATTTGTTCTTCACCCAAAGTTATAAACAAATATGAATGTGATATGCTGCGGTGGTTGTTGCCAGGGCATAGAGTCTTGGGTGCATGGCCAAATGGCCATGCACCCAAGACTCTATGCCCTGGCAACAACCACCGCAGCATATCACATCCATAGAGTCAAACATTTCAACTATGATCTATGGGAAACTTTTAATGTCCGCGAACAATGTGAGTGTTCTTAGAACACTTTGAACTTGCCAGCGAACAATACGGACACTGTTTTCAGGACACCCCATACGAACATTTCAGAACAACGCGATAGTTCTTAGAACACTGTCAACTTAACAACGAACAATACGGACAGCGTTATAAGGACACCCCCTACGAACATTCCAGGACACCGGGAGTGTTCTCAAAAACGTCTTCAGAACACCCCCATTTTGTTTATTTGCGAACATTTCAGGACACCGCGGGTGTTCTTAGAACACATTCAACTTGACAGAGAACAATAAGGACAGCGTCCTCAGGACACCCCCTACGAACACTCCCCAGACACTGCGAGTGTTCTTAGAAGCGTCTTCAGAACACCACCATCTTGTTTATTTGCGAACATTTCAGGACACCGCGAGTGTTCTTAGGACACATTCAACTTGACAGAGAACAATACGGACAGCATCCTCAGGACACCCCCTACGAACATTCCAGGACACCGGGAGTGTTCTTAGAAGCTTCTTCAGAAAACCACCATCTTGTTTATTTGCAAACATTTCAGGACACCGCGAGTGTTCTTAGGACACATTCAACTTGACAGAAAACAATACGGACAGCGTCCTCAGGACATCCCCTACGAACACTCCCCGGACACCGCGAGTGTTCTTAGAAGCGTCTTCAGAACACCACCATTTTGTTTATTTGCGAACATTTCAGGACACCACAGGTGTTCTTAGAACACATTCAACTTGAGAGAGAACAATACGGACAGCGTCCTCAGGACACCCCCTACGAACATTCCAGGACACCGGGAGTGTTCTCAAAAACGTCTTCAGAACACCCCCATTTTGTTTATTTGCGAACATTTCAGGACACCGCGAGTGTTCTTAGGACACATTCAACTTGACAGAGAACAATATGGACAGCGTCCTCAAGACACCCCCTACGAACACTCCCCGGACACCGCAAGTGTTCTTAGAAGCGTCTTCAGAACACCCCCATTTTGTTTATTTGCGAACATTTCAGGACACCGCGAGTGTTCTTAGGACACATTCAACTTGACAGAGAACAATACGGACAGCGTCCTTAGGGCACCCCTACGAACATTCCAGGACACCGGGAGTGTTCTTAGAAGCTTCTTCAGAACACCACCATCTTGTTTATTTGCGAACATTTCAGGACACCGCGAGTGTTCTTAGGACACATTCAACTTGACAGAGAACCATACGGACAGCGTCCTCAGGACACCCCCTACGAACACTCCCCGGACACCGCAAGTGTTCTTAGAAGCGTCTTCAGAACACCACCATCTTGTTTATTTGCGAACATTTCAAGACAACGCGAGTGTTCTTAGGACACATTCAACTTGACAGAGAACAATCTGGACAGCGTCCTCAGGACACCCCCTACGAACACTCCCCGGACACCGCGAGTGTTCTTAGAAGCGTCTTCAGAACACCCCCATTTTGTTTATTTGCGATCATTTCAGGACACCGCGAGTGTTCTTAGGACACATTCAACTTGACAGAGAACAATCTGGACAGCGTCCTCAGGACACCCCCTACGAACACTCCCCGGACACCGCGAGTGTTCTTAGAAGCGTCTTCAGAACACCCCCATTTTGTTTATTTGCGATCATTTCAGGACACCGCGAGTGTTCTTAGGACACATTCAACTTGACAGAGAACAATACGGACAGCGTCCTCAGGACACCCCCTACGAACACTCCCCGGACACCGCGAGTGTTCTTAGAAGCGTCTTCAGAACACCCCCATTTTGTTTATTTGCGAACATTTCAGGACACCGCGGGTGTTCTTAGAACACATTCAACTTGACAGAGAACAATACGGACAGCGTCCTCAGGACACCCCCTACGAACATTTCAAGACACCGGGAGCGTTCTCAAAAACATCTTCAGAACACCCCCATTTTGTTTATTTGCGAACATTTCAGGACACTGCGGGTGTTCTTAGAACACATTCAACTTGACAGAGAACAATACGGACAGCGTCCTCAGGACACCCCCCACGAACACTCCCGGACACCGCGAGTGTTCTTAGAACAGTTTCACTTTGCTTGCGAACAAAACGGACACATATTGAGTCCTTAGAACACCCCCTAGTCAGTTTATTTAGAACATTTCAGAACACCCGTGATGTCCGCAAACAAATCGAACACAAAAAGAACGTCTAACAGATAAAAAACACAACTTTCATCCTATCTCATACACTCCCACCCTCCCCAAACACTCCTACACACCAACACACTCTACAAAATACACATTTTGAACAAAGTTTCACTGCGCTGTCCGCGGACGTCCGCAAATCCAAGATGGCGGGCGCTACCGAAAAATCTGACGCACTTCACGCTCCACGCCGTCCAATCAGCGAACACGTTGCATGTCCGCGAACATCACGCAAGACGATTGGCCAATCAGGACACTGTCCGCGGAGCGAACAGGGAAGTGTGTCCGCGAACTGAACACAGATATCACTAATTTTTTTTTACCTACTTTTTGGTCATTTTAAAAAAAAACACTGAACAGATTTTCACCAAATTTGCAAAAGCACGCTTTCGGGACTCCGTCCAGCGGTTTGGGCTGTAGGCTGTAGGGCTGTAGGCGCGAGCAAAATTTTTTTCCCATTCAGTCTATTGGATAAAAAAAAGTTTTGGGACCCCCCTATAACTTTGCCCCCCCTGGACGAATCCTTACCAAACTTTGCAAAAAAATTTAGAGTGACCCGAATACTTTCTTTGCAAAGTTTGGTGAGGATCCGTCCAGGGAGAGTGCTCTTCCTATGGAAACAGCAACTTAACCATAACTACATGGCCACTACCGTGGCCATGTAATATATATATATATATATATATATATATATATATATATATATATATATAGTGTGTGTGCAATATTTGTAATTTCTTTTACTGTAGACAGACACATATCGGATTGCTTGGCTGTTTCTGCAGTCAATGCCTCGCTGGCCCGCTCCATCAAGACTCTTGTGGGGGCCTCAGAGTGACTGACAGGGAGTGCGCCTCGGTAGGCACCTTGCTCTGAGGTGCGTTTGTCGCCCGCCGCTTTCTTCTTCTGGCCCTGGCCGTTTGGCGTGCACCATCTGCTGTTTTTATAAATTCCCTGTCAGCACCACCCAAACCTCTTTTTGGCACTTTTGTCATCACCTGGCCTGCGTCTGGTCAGAGGTGCTGGAATGTATCTGACTGTAGGCGAGATAGCGCATCTGCAACATCCTTCTGTTCTCTCGTACTGTTTTTGTCTTTGTTTCTATGTTATTGTTCAGAGAAATTGGGATTGTTGCCTTTAGTTCTTTCAGCACCCATTGGCATGACGTTGGTCTTTTGTTGTTGATGCTAATGACCAGACAACCAGCTCTTCAATACTCATGTTGCGACCCATAGCTTTAAGGCAGACAATGTGGGGAAGATTTCCAGCAGCGTTATGCTCCCAGTCAACCCGTTCTTGCGCCATGCCTTACCGGGTCGCTATCTAATTCTAAGACATGTGTTGTTAACCGGGCGTTCAGAGAAGAATTGCCTAGCATTTTGGTGTTGGACAGCCCCCGGGCAGGACAAAGACTGATATGCAGGGATATTTCTCCTCTGTGAAAGGGACAGTGAGCTAAAGACTTGGCTGAGACTCTCCCAGGGGCCATCCACCCAAGAACAGGTCAATGGGCTGTGTTCGTGCTGGTAGAGAGACTCGAGACCCACCTTTGTTTCCCTCTCGCAACATGTTACACTAACGAGATATCCGTGTGGTTTAAATTTTCCCATCCTAAGTGGTAAAAAATACGTCTCATACTGCACAATAATGCCATCCTCACCCATCTAGTTATAATCACTGTCCTTTCAGTGATTTAATGCATGTAATGAAAGGGGTTTTGTAATAAAATAGATCTGCAGCGTTTCTTCCCAAAATTCCAGCTCGTCGTTACTCCTGATGTTGAAACCTTTGCTTACTGACTTAGCACCATTTATTGTGCATATCAAGACAGCAGATATTGTGGCTAAAACAAATCTTTTTAATGGGTGGTTTGTGTTGCTCCCTTTCATTCTCACTGCATTGCCAGCTAACTGTCACTTTGCAAGCTCTTTGATTTGGAAATGTTCCATCCTGCACCTGAAAAAACGCACCTCTGCTCAGCAAGCTGTGATTGCACTCTGAGCACCTTAACGACCTGCAGAGCCACGGACACTGTGCTTCTGCCTGGTTGCGATTTGGGCAACTGACGATGCTCGTATGACCGGCCCACACCGGATCTATATTTGGCTCAGGGGAAAGCAAAAAGGCATCAATTTTGGTATTCTCGAGCCTTTGTGTAGGTTCACTCGCGAGACTCAGCAACGCACAGTTCCCGCGAGACTGTAAGCGATAAGTGCGGAAGCCGCTGAAGCGGGAACCCCTGTTCATGTAATATGTGGATACGATGGGAGGGGCAGACTACACGGCTACGAGGTGCAGAGCGATGCTCCTAAATGCATTGGGAGTAGAGGGACAGAGAGTGTTTGCCAGTCTTACGCCCGAAGTGGTGGCGGGGGAGAATGACAATGTGTACAAGGAAGCTGTGAGGATGATTGTAAGAAGAATCGTCAGCAAGGAAAACACTGTACTACATAGGATTCGGTTCCACGGTCGTAAACAAGATCCATCCGAACCAGTTGACTGTTACACAGCTACGCGAGTTGGCAGCCTTTTGCATTTTTGGAAATAATTCTGAAAGTATGATTTGCAACATGCTTAGTGTACACACAAATAGCAGGAAGGTGCAGGATAAGTTCATCATAGAGAAAGAACTACAGTTGGATAAAGCCGTTGTGATAGCGAGGGCTGTCGAAGAAACTGTGGACGGGTGCAAAGAGTTTGCTGGTGGCTCAAGTGCAGGGGAGGTTCAGGCCGTTACGTTTAGGGGGAAGAAGGAGAAGCAACTCGTTGAACCCAGAGAAGGAAGGTGGGGGAGAAAGGAACCCCTCAAATGACACAGATGTGGCAGTACAAAGCATTTGGCCAATGTTAGAGACTGCCCTGCAAGAGACAAAGAGTGCTCTGTCTGCAAGAGAATTGGGTTGCAATTGCATGCAGGTGGTGCAACAAAAAAGTGACCATCGTACATGCGGAAGAAGGTAAGGAAGGAGACACTTTGTCTGAGGAGGAAGGAAGACCCACCGTCATAATGGTCAACAGCTCGGGAGCCAGGAGGGAAAAACCCTATTGTGTCATCAGAGTGGACGGGATCGAAACAAGAGTGATAGCCAACTCAGGCTCCGATCTAATGATATCCATCCACACGTACAAAGATGGTGGGAAGGGACACAACAAAGTGAAAGTACTCCGCACCAAACACAAGCCCACCGTATTTTAGTTTGTTGAGATACATCAACAACATTGTAGAGCTTAAAGGAAGGGAAACCAGGACTATAGTCTATTTGGCCCAGGAAGGTCCAGCAGCCCTGTAGTGGGACAATCAAGCCAGGTTAAAGATTAAACTGGATCCCAGCACGGAGGATCAAGTATCAGCAGTCAATACAGGAGGAGTGCTGGTGTCGAAAGAAGGTTTCCCCCAAGTTGTTTTCCGAAGGGACGGGGAGGATCAAGAGTTACGTGTGCAAGATCATGCTCAAAACCAATGCAGTTCCCGTGAAGCTCCAGGCGTGTCCGGTGCCAGCGACAGCCAGAACCACGCTGAAGTTGAAACTCGAAAAATGGTGAAAGACAGCACAATCGAAGAGGTGGAAGCATCAGAGTGGTTAAGTCCAGTGGTGCTAATAACGAAACTGAATTCAGAGGACTTGATAGTATGCATAGACCTCTGCAGCCTCAATTTGGTGCTCATTACGGACAGCTATCCCCTCGCAAGCATAAATGAACTGATACTAATGATGAAAGAGGCCAAAGTATTTTCCAAGCTGGACATGAGGGATGCCTATACCCAAATACATTTGCACAAGGAATCTAGGCCCCTAGCAGCATTCATTACATCTTTAGGCACCTATCAGTTTGCCAGGATGCAGTTTGGTCTATCGTCAGCGGCCTCTGCATTCCAGCGGATGATGGATTCGTTGTTGAGGGACGTGGGAAACGTTTCATATTTCCAAGACGATATACTAGTATATGCTGAAGATGAGCATACACACGATATACTAAGAAAAGTCCTCAACAAGTTACAAGATGCAGAGGTGAAGCTGAGGTACAACAAATGTGTGCTGAGGGCCAAGGAAGTGGAATACCTAGGATACAAAATATCCTGTCAGCGGATCAGTCCCAAGCAAAAAACCCTACAGGCCATTGTAAAAGCCCCAGAAACTGCCAACAAGGACGAGGTAAGATTATTGTTGGGGCTTGCTGAATATTATGCAAAGTTTCTTACCAACTTCTCGGGGGTCACTGCACCGTTGAGAGATCTGCTCAAGAAAGGAGCCGAGTTTACATGGTCGCAAGTGCAGAAGGAAGCTGTCAAAGCCATAAAGTAAAGAACTGTGAAAGCCCCATGCTTACAACCATTCAATCCCGAATAGGACACGATCATCACCACCGACGCCAGTGCGTACAGGTTGGGAACCGTGCTTATCCAAAAGAGGGGAGATACAGAACACGTAGTGGCATTTGCTTCAAAGGCTTTGTCCAAAGCTGAAAGAAATTACTCGACGGTGGAAAAAGAGATGTTAACCTGCGCGTTGGCGTTAGAACATTTCAGAACATACATCAGGGCCAACAAATTCAAGTTAGTCATGGATCATAAACCCTGGATCCACATGTTAAGCCCTGGAGAGACAAAAACATCCACGGCCGGCTAGCGCGCATGGCAGCAAAGCTCCAGAAGTACACTCATGACATAGCACACATAGCAGGGTGGAAGAACACCCAAGCAGACTGCCTGTTCATGTTACCAGGAAACAGAGAGAAGGCCACCATGTTCTTAGAGGATGAATGTGTAGCAGCGTCCATTCAGGATCTGAAAAGTACTGCATTTCTGGAAAAATGAGCGAGTGCCATTAAAACGAGGAAGCCTGCAAAGATCCCACAATGGTGAGGCTCACTGAATGGGTCAGGAGAGGATGGCTAGAGGAAAGAGCCATCCCAGAAAGCATGCAGTCATACTGTAAAGTAGCGGGAGAAATATTTGCGGCGGAAGGTCTGATTATCAAGGGCTATCAGGTTATTCCGCCAGTGGGCATGAGGAGAGTCATCCGGTGTAGAGCCCACTGAGGACATTTGGGGAATACCATGTTGCAACGTTTAGTGAGAGAGGCTTACTGGTGGCCAGCCATGGATCAGGACATTCGTACAATGATCGACAGATGTCACGAGGGCTTGAACAGCGATAAGAGATTAAAGACAAGACAGGCACCACTCATACCAACTGAAGTTCCAGAAGGAGTGTGGCAAAAGGTAGGATTAGACTTTATCGGCCCCCTGGAAGCAATTTTTCATGAACATCGATATGGAGTGGTCATGATTGATGACTATTTACCAAAGTGGGTGGAAGCAGAATTTGTACCAAATATCACCACTTCAACTGTTATAGAAGTACTGACATCCACGTTCCAGAGGGAAGGGCTACCCAAAAACATTGTCACCGACAGCAGAGTACAATTAATCTCACGGGAAATTGAGACATTCATGAAAAAGAACAACATATGACAGATAAAAGCAGCGCTATACCACCCCCAGGCCAATGGTCTTGTGAAAGGAGCGAACCGGTTCCTCAAAGGACCCATACATCTAGCCACTGCTTCTGGAATAGATCCTCTGAAAACAGTCAAAGCGGTAGTAGCAGATCACTGCCTGACCCCGAATGGTGTCACCCAAGTGTCATCCTTCCGCATGCTGTGGGGAAGGAGAGCGGCGTCCACGCTGGTACCTCCATGGTTGGCTAGTGTAAGGGAAGATGAAGAGTTGAATATGGAAGATGTACTATGAAGGATAAAGAACAGCAAGGCCCAGATGAAGAACTGGAGTGATAAGCGGAGAGCGACCCAAAGCCAAGAGGTAAGAGAGGGGGACTGGATCAAAATCTGATTGCCACTCAAAGATCAAGTGACGGGATCCAAGTTCAGTCGGCCGATCAAGGTAGTGCACAGAGGTACCAACCATGTCCGCACCCAAGATGGACAGATGTGGAACATGGAACAAGTGGCAATGTTTGAGAGTCATCAGCCAGCACAGGAAGCAAGAGAGGAGACAAGCATTCAAGAACACCAACACCAGGAGGCAGCAGGGGAACCAGAGTCGGAGGCACAGAGGCACCTGACAGAGAAAGTGAGAATGGGAACGAGCTGCCGGAGGTGACATTTGAAGCAATCCACATGCCGGTTGGTGAGTGTGATAAGGAGGACAGGCAGAGGCGAGAGGGCAGAAGACCGGTGAAGTATAATGACTATGGGCCTCATTACGACCCAGGCGGTAAGTTACCGCCTGGGCCGTGACTTTACCACCATGGCGTAAACTATGTTTACGCCATGGTGGTTGGCAGACTTACCGCCCCATTCCGACCTTGGCGGGGCGGTAAGTCCCCAATCCCCATTTACCCTTCCCCATTCCCATTTTTGCCCCATAGGGCATAATGGGAGTGGGGAAGGCGTTAATTACGGTGGCGTAATTAACTCCATGGTCCCTTAGCGCCATGGATTTTAACACCTGCTAAAAGCAGGTGTTAAGTCCGCCATGGCGCTAAGGGACCTCGTACTCAGGCGGTAAGGGTCGGCGCTGTTTACGCTGCCGTAAACCGCTTACCGCCTGGGTCGTAATGAGGCCCTATATGATGGAATAAAACTTTTGTTTGTATTATCAGAGATAGGTATGTAGGATCACCCGTGAGACTCGGCAATGCAGAGTTCTCGCAAGACTGGAAGCGATAAGCGTGGAAGCAGTAGCCATGAAGCAAAGAGCTCCTGAGCGACGGAGGAGCAGCAGGCTCCCAGCGCTCCTCCTGCATAAGGAGCCAGAGACTTACCTTAACACCCAGAGACTACTAGAACACCTCAGAGACTTGCACAATATGTTTCAGTGAAGCAAACTGTGTCTTGCAATGTTATGTATATATGTGGCCACCGGTGTGCACCAATAAAGTCAAGGTTACTACACTGAAAGAGGCCTGATCTTAATACAACACTTTGCACTACAGGTACAGTGGTATGACGTACCAAAGCTTTATCTTACCATTTCATCTCTGTGCCTGGGTCTCCGGAGCCAGAATTCTGTGGGGCATGCTGCATTTCCCCACAACGAGGGCGTGTGCGCGTGTGGCACTCGTCCCCTAAAACCTTCGGACCTACAACGTGCAGGATTTCTTCTAATCTTACCCAAAATCGCCGCCCCAGACCTCCCTCTTTCACTCCCCCTGTTGTGTCTGTCCATGTGGTATTGTGTTGGCACGCTACACGCACACCACTTTTTGTCCATTTGTTTCATACCAACAGAAGTTGGTTCCACAGCCCTTGAATACCAGGGCATGAATTAAAAACAGTGCTGTATTTGCGACCCCAAAACACGAGACTGGTAAACATTGCAATCTATATTAGGACCCTTAGTGTTCTCTCAGATGTTCCTGAATTTTTATAAACCCCTCATCTTTCTAGTGTGCTTGTGCAAGGAGTAAAAGCCTAGTGTGGTTTCTTAAGCTATACTGCTAGTCTTTTGCTGAGCACAGCTTTTCTGTCAGATAGGTTGACATTATACCTGCCAGTGGTGGGGACTCACCCTATGCTCTTGCGGGTGCTCCTGTCCTTGGATCTTCTCCTTGATCTTCCTCTGGCACCAGACCCACCAACGACATCCAAGTTTCTGCTCTTTTCACTATGCTCATCCTCGATGTTGCCCCGCTCTCTTACAACATGCCAGTGATGTATGATGTTTCGCCTCCCCATCCGCACTCCGAGTTGTAACTGCCACTGGATACTCTGCTTCCTTTATAACCTGCCCGCTTACACACTTAGTGTCTGTGTCTAGCAGTTCCTCCTGATGCCTTGGGAAACCCTGCCTCTGCCGATTCCACCAACCACATACGGGAAACCTGCTTTGCTGATCTGCCGCTTGTGAAAAGTCTGTGAGTACCGTTCCGGTCTCTAAAGCTCAAGTGTGTTGAATGCAGATGGGCTTCCTTTAGGCAAAAAACACAAGAAATTATGTTGTGCGAGCGCAGAATCAAGAGAAATGTGCAAAATGACAATTTATAATGCCTGCTTCCTGCTTCCTTCCGGGCTCACAGCCCAGTGATCCTTGCTTTTGTTTCTAATCATTGTGAGGAATTACAGTTCTAATAGCTATTTCCAGATTTTATTTCCCATGTTTGTGTAGTAAAAAACCATGTTCTGTGTGTGTTTCTCTCTTTCAGGAGCGCTTTCCCTATTCCTTTTCTGAGCATCCGTTCTAATGCTCTGTTTTTGCCCAACCGTTTTGTTTTTCGTACCCCGATAACTCTCATGCAGCTCTCTTTCTTTTCGACCTCCTGCTGGTGTGCATTGCCCAGGCAACATCCTGGAAAGCTTTCTTGGCTTTGGGAGCGAGATACGATTGTTATCATCCACTTTCTGCTACATTCGCCCAGGACTTGCTTCGCCCTCTGTGCTAGACCATGAATATGCCATGTCTCTTCAGGCAGTGTGCCTCTGAAGATCTTACACTCCTTGTCCATGTCGTTCGGCTTGTTGCTGCCTGGCTGCTGTTGTGGCTTAAGGATAGCTAGATGCTTGACTGATGAAGGTAAAGCTTTATTGACAGTGTATACACTGAACAGAAGTAATTCTTCAAAGAACAAAGTAAGGGGCTGTCCAGCCCCCGCAGGATGTTAGAGGGACAGCCTGCATAGTGGGCTGCCCTTCTGGCCATCACCACCCCCTGGGGGTACCTAAACCTTGGCTCCGCTCTCAGAGGGGAAGGGGTATCCCCAGGCCCAGCCACATGCGTCTTGGGCTCCGGCGAGTAGTTATTGTGAAGTCTGCTCCGGGCCGTGGAGGGGGCCGGAGGGGTGGCGCTGCACTGCCCTGTCTCGCAGCGCAGAAAGGAACCACAGGACACAACACTTTGGTGTCTGGAGCGGGAACTGCCTTTTTGGCGGGCTCCTCCTCCCTTTATTATCTTGACCATATGACGAGGGTCACGTGGACATCACATCCCTTTTCAACTTCAGATAAACAAATCAACACAAACTTTCAGATAACTAAATGCAATGTTCTTTTCTGGAGCGGTTAACCTTCGGTGGTCAACCGCCGGCTGGTGGGGCTCGTCTTGTCTCTCAGTCTCTCTTTCGCTGACAGACCCGTTCAGTACATAGCCTTGTAGTCGAGTTGGCGGCACTAGTCGTTTCCGGAGCGAGTAGTGGCCCCCTCACTCTCGGTGTGGTGTGGAGGGTCTGGTTGTGTTTCTCTCTTCTTGTTGGTCCAAGTTTCTTTGCATCGTGTCCTCACTTGGCCTCTCTTTCTCTCTGGGGCTTGTGGGGCTGCCTCCCTGAGGAGTTGTATCTCTTGGGGAGTTTGGTTCCACAATGACTGCTTCCCATTGTGTTGGTGGGATTTTCTGGAAGTGTGAGACATTCCTAGTCACTGTCTCTTGTCCGTCCTGGGGTGGCGGAGGCGTGGCCGTGTTCTTGGCGAGATATCGTCCATGGTGCTGATTCGTCGGGGAGGGATATCTTTCCTTTTTGGGTCCTGTTTTTCACTAGCACCGTGTCTCTTATCTGGAGTTCGCTGGGGGTGGCTCTTCTTACTTTGTCTTCTTTGGCGTTGTGTCTGTGCCTTCTGGCCTCAACCAGTTCCAGGTCGGCCTGTGGCGGCTTCCAGGAGTGGTGTAGGGGTAGGCTTCCCTGGATAGGAACGCCAAACATCATGGCTGCTTGTCTGGCCTGTGTGGTTTTGTGAGGAATCAGTCAATAGGCTCGGAGGAACCTGTAAAGCTCTGGGAGCCATGGCCGACCTTCGTCTTTGGCGATTCTTACTGTCTTATTGATTGAAGACATGAATCTTGCGGTGTCCCTGTTGGCTTGGGGCCAGTACGGGGTGATGTGGTGATGACGTATTCCTAGATCGTCTATGAAGGTTCTAAACCCTTTGCTCGTGAAGGGGGGCCCATTGTCACTCTCGATCGAGGATGGAATGCCATGTGTCACAAACATCTTCTCCAGAGCCGTGGTCACTGATGTGGCGTCCGTGGAGGCGACTGGTTCGACTTCTGGGTATCTGGTGTTTTTGTCGATTGCAACCATTAGGTATGTTTTGTTCACAATTGTGTAGAAGTCGATGGTTATGACGTCCCACCGGCGGTCGCTCTGGGAGGGGGGCACTTCATGGGTTCTGGCGGTCCTGGTTGGCGTGTGGACAAGAAGGCTGTGCAGGCTTCTACTAGCGTCATGACTTTGCGCTGCATGTGTGGTAGCCATACACGGGACTTGAGGAATGCTTGCATTTTCACTATCCCTTGGTGCGCTTCATGTGCCAGCCTGAGGGCTCTCTCATGGAGGGAAGCGGGTAGCACAATCCTTCTTTTCAGAATTAGGCCATCTAGTGATATGGATAGTTTGTGGAGTATCCCGAACAGAGCTTGTATTAGCTCTTGGGCTGGGGCTGTCTTCCGGGCAACTGCTGTCAGGAACGTTTTCCATTCCCCTGACAGGATCGCTGCCTTTGTGTGTTGTAGGCACGGGTCCTTGTCCGTTTCGACCTGTATTTCTTGAATTTTCATGGTTTTGGTCTTAGCGCAGGCGACAATCTGGCATACATGTTCGTCTGTCACTCTCACGGCTTCACGTTCAATGATGGTGGCTGGGCGGGAGTGTCGTGACAGAAAGTCTGCTGGATTATCATCGCCTGCTCGGTATTGGACATTCAGGTTGAATTGTTGGAGTTGCAACAGCCATCGCTCAATCCTGGCCAGGGGGTGTGGTGCAGATCCTCCGAAGATGGGGACGAGTGGCTTGTGGTCTGTCATTACTTTCACTGGGTGCCCCAGGATGTACACGTGGAAGTGTTTGCACCCCCAGAAGATCGCCAGCGCCTCCTTTTCGATGTGGGCGCAGTTTCCTTCTGTTGGTGTGAGCACCCTGCTCGCAAATGCGATGGTGAAAACAGTTCCTTCTTTGTCTTTCTGTGTTAACACAGCTCCCAGCCCCACTGGACTAGCATCGACTAATAGTTCTGTCGTGCGGGAGATGTCAAAGAATGCCATGGTGGCATCGCTGGAGAGGGAGTCCTTGATCTTTCTGAACACTTGTTCTTGTTCTTTTCCCCATACCCAGGGGGCCTTGGCTTTGGTGAGTTTGCGCAGGTGGGCGGTGGAAGTGGCTAGGTCTGGAATGAAGCGGCCGCAGTACGTGGCCATGCCTAGGAAGCTGCGGACCTCCGTCGCTGTGGTTGGGCCTTGCGCATTCTTGATGTCGTTGACTTTGCTGGGGTCAGGTGACACTCCATGCTCATTGAAGATGTAACTGAAGAAGCTTAGCGAACGTTTTCTAAATTTGCATTTCTCCTTGTGGAGCGTGAGTCCTGAGTCCTCTCGTCGGTGGAGGGTGGCTGCAAGCCGCTTGGTGTGTTCGGCTTCCATTTTGCCATGGACTAGTATATCGTCGCTAACGTTTGTCACTCCTCGTAGGTCTTGGGGACTTTCCGTATCTCATGTTGAAATACTTCTGCCCCCGAGGAGATGCCAAAGTTGAGGCGTCGGTAGCGTCGGAGACCTAGGTGTGAGGAGAACGTGGTGATGTACCGTGAGTCTTTTGCAAGGCGGATCTGGTGGTAGCAAGATCTGAGGTCAAGCTTACTGAAGATTGTTGCCCCTGTTAGATCATTGATCAGTTCGTCAATTGTTGGCCTGATGTGCCTCTCGCCCAATTACTGCGTTGGGGAGTCGCATGTCTATGCATATGCGGACTGCATTGGGTTGGCTGTGACCACCATTGGAGAGACCCATGGGGTGGGCCCTGAAGTTTTTTCGATGATTCTCAGGTTTTCGAGTTTCTTTAGCTCTGCTTCCACTGTGGCTCTCATGTGGAACGGTATTCTCCTGTGGTGCACCGCCCGTGGTTCGATGGTCGGGTCGATGTGAAGTTTCACTGACCTACCCTTGAGACAGCCAATTCCTGTGAAGAGGTTCTTGTGCTTCGCCAGTAGATGTTCAATGTCAACGGATTGTACTGCGAGGTTGAACTGGATGACTTCCAGACATTCCGCAGTTGCGCAGCTGAGGAGTGTCTCAATGCCGGCGTCAACTACATGGATGCAGGTTTTGCAGCCGATTCCTCGGTGGGAGAGGGTTGTCTTGAAGTAGCCAGCTATGGGCAGGGGCTTTTTGCTGCTGTATGCGTGGAGTAGGACTGACCGCTGTCAAAGCATGGGTTTTGGGTCAAGTTTGTTGAATTTGGATGATGGCATGACATGTACTGTTGCTCCTGTATCGATCATCATTGATACTGGGGCTTCATCCACTAGTATGGTGCATCGTTGTGACCGGGTCCCGCTTGACAGTCTCTCGTGTCCAGGTTTCACTGCCGAGATCATGTGCACTTTCTCTCTTCAGTGATTGCGGTGTTTGCCCATATGGTCTGGGGATGTTTCTCTGCTGGACTGCTCCTCATCGCTGTTAAAACTGTCGGTGTCGTCATCGTCAATGGCAAGGGCTCGGCCACTTCTGTTGTTGCGCTGTCTGCTTGATGGTACCTTGTGCTCGCGGACTTGTTTCCCAGGATGTCCAGAAGGTCTGCGGGATCCTGCTTCGCCTTTCTGGTGCGGGGTGGCTTCTTGCGGCACGTAGTATTTTGGCTGCTGGTGCTTAGGCACACCGATGCGTAGTGATTAAGTTTTCCCGCATTTGTGGAACATGGTGCCGTATGCTGGGCATGGATCGCTCCTGCCGTGTTGTCCACCACACCATATGCAGTCTTTCAGCCGTGTGACGGGTTGGCTTTGTTGGGGTCTCTGTTGTCTTAGGGCATTGACTGCTGCGGTGTCGCATTTAGACAGCTCTGTATCCAGTGGCAGGCAGCTTATGATTTTCTCCATCTTTGTTGCATGTTCATCTGTCTGTTCTCGTAGTGTCCCCATGAGCAGTGGAAGACCCGATTCTGCAAGGATGGTGCGTCTTAGTTTTTCCGACGATAGACCGTGTATGACATGATGTCTTAACCAGAATTCTTCGTTCAGGAAGTCGCAGGCTAGCGCCATTTCTCTCAGGCGGCTGTGGAAGTCGTCTATGCTTTCTTGTGGCCGTTGTCTGGCCTGGCTCATCTAGAATCTTTTGAAGTCGGCACTGACTTTGGGCTTGAATTATTTTTGTGAGTACGTCTTTCGCTGTCTCAGTCATCTGACGTGCCCCGGTTTGGTAGGGCGTTGAATATGCGGAGGGGCCATTGTGCCTAGGTTGAGCATGAGGAATGCTCTTTTCAGCTCTTCGTTGTCGACTTTCCGTGTGAGGAGGCTGAGCTCAAATTGTTACATCCACAGTTCCCATCTGAGGCCAGTACGTGGTCCGAAGGGTTGGAAGGGCTGCATGAACATCCCTTGCGTGGTGTCTAGCCACATGCTGGTGTCTGGATTGCAAGCTAATAGTCTCTGCGGGGTAGTGATGTCGTCCGTCATGTTGTGGTGTTCCAGGGGCTGTTAGCGCAGTGCTCTCGTGTCCCTGCGTGTCCTCAGCTCTGGGTGCTTGGCGTGTGTGTAGCCTCCTCAGTCTCTTTGCCGGTGTAGGCATTTGTGGTGCTGTCTTCGGCTTGCTCTTATCTATTTTGAGGTACTTTGTGCTCCTGCTTGTATCAGGATGAGCACTAGCATGAAGTCTGTGCTCCGGCCCTTTTTGGTTGTGGGCATCTTGGGGCACTTGGTCAGTCCTGTGTGCACCTTTCTGGTGCTGGCCTTCCTAATGTTGGGCTGTGGCCTGGGGCCAGGGGCCTGGTGTGCTGGTCCCTGGTTTATTGGTGGGCCACGTGGTAGGCCTTTAATGCAGTGCCTTTCTGGGGCACGTGGACTGCTTGCTGCCACGTGGGTAGGCACGATCTAGCTCCTGTGCTCCTGGCTCGCGGGGGAGTTTTTTTTTTCTTTTCTGTCCGCGTGCCGTCACTTGTGCTTATGGCTGCCTTGGGTGTAGGGTTCACGTGTGGGGCAGCCTGTGGTGACTTTGCTTTCCCCTCCCAGGAGCAGTGCACATACTTTTTTTTCCCGCTTCTCCCGGGTTTCCCCGCTGGATGGCGTGAGTATCTCAGCAGGCCATGGGGTTGCCAGGGAGGCGCGGTCGTCGGTTTGTGTCAGGCGGTTCTGACATCCCGCCACGTCACAAGTGTGAAGTCTGCTCCGGGCCGAGGGGCGGGCGGGAGGGGTGGCGCTATGCGGCCCTGTCTCGCAGCGCGGAAAGGAATCACAGGACACACTGCTTTGGTATCTGGAGTGGGAACTGCCTTTTTGGCGGGCTCTTCCTCCCTTTCTTATCTTGTCCAGGTGACGAGGGTCATGTGGACATCACAGTTATAAGGCAAGGGGGCAGCTTGGCTCATTCCCTTGTTGCATCCCCCCAGACTGGTTTCTCTTTGCGCTCCCTGTGCGGTCGCTGTGCCACAGGGTTTGTTAACTGAAATGTTGCATTCTCCTTGCTTTGCCTGAGGGTCGCCGTGCTGCAGGTTTTTTTTTTATTTTATTTTTTTAATGTTGGTTTCTCTTCCTGTTCCCTCGGTCACCGCACCGCGGGATAGTTATTGCAATTGTTACCGTGCCTCAGAGGTTTGGTTTGCATTTGATTGTAATGTTTTCGCCCACTGTGATAAACCCATCACAAAGATATGTGTGCAGTCGCCGTGCCGCCAGATTTTGTGTTCATTTTAAGATATGGGATTTTTATTATGGGTGCGTGCTGCCAAATTCTTTGTGTGTATTCAAGGTAAGGAGGTTTTGCGATGTGCCACCAGTTTTGTTAGCAAAAGGGTGTTTTTTCATGGGAAAGATGCAGGCTTGGGAGGCCCATGGCCGTTGCAGTGAATAATGGCTGCTTCAGCATGCAATAAAGGCTCGCTTTGTGTGAACTTGTGCGATACTCTACAAGGCAAACAGTTAAATGGGATCTTGGGTTTGTTGAATGAATTGCAGAGGGGGTTACAGGAGGCAGAACGGGGACAACCGCAAATGGATCAGGAATTCATTTTTATGTGTGTAGGCATTGTATGTCACTCGGCCAGTTTATGTGCATTTATGCACCTGTGCCGGTCGCCGGGGATTGCCTTGTTTTTTGGGTTTATGGGGTTTTTTTCTTCGTTTTTTAAAAAGAAATGTTCGCTCCCCAATGTGGGTGCTTGGGCTGGTTTATCATGCGATGCAGGCACTGTGTACCGTGATATATCGCGAAGAGATACAATGGCAACTTTCGCACCTAACATGCGGGCATACTAGTATTCTTGAGCCGTTTTACGTATGCATTAGTAATAGATCTCCTCTACTGGGCAGACCGTTTAAACTTAGAAAAATCGCTATGCCACATTTGTAAATTTTCATTAGATCTGCCCGGTAGGGGGACTTAGCGCGGTACAGAATCACAGGGACAGTTGTGGCGGTCATTGCTTGGAAGCAGGGCAACGCAGTACAACACAGGTTGGAATCCCGATCACCGGCAACCGCTTGCTTTTAGTTGCTGAGGGAATAGGTAGCATTTACACATTAGGTGCTACTCCTTAACCCCTTAGATGTAAATCCCCCTACAAATGACCGGTCCAGGCTGGCAAGGATAAAGGTCAAAGTCCCTGAGTGATGCCAAGGTGCCATGGGATCCGCTTTGATTGAATAACAATGTATTTTCTGTACAAAAACCGGTCCAAGGATACCCGGAGAAGACAGAGAGTCTATTGGTGGGTCGGTCAAGGTACAATTGAGGAGCGGAAAATTGGTGCTAAGGTTGTCCTATTAAGAAGAGGGTAAAAAAAGGCTGTGGGCAAGCGCAAGACCTAGGGCTAAGTAGAATTTACAAATGCATTGAGAGATTTTTTAAGTACAGTTGGCTAATATTACAGGGTCTGGGGAGGGAATCTTTTGTCCCCCATTTCAATGTCACCTGCCATTTATCAATACAATTTGTTCTCATCATTTTAGGACACATGACAATGTCACAAGTACGTCAAACAGACATGATTACCAGCATCGATGTTAGTTTGAACAGTCCCAGTGGTGACGAGTTTGAGGAAAAGGCTGAAATGTTTGCACTTTTCCAGGAAAAAATGTGCAAGAAAGGGGAAGACTGGGCCAAAAGGATGCTGGAAGACGAGCAAGAGGTGCCCACTCATCAGCAGGTTGTGCAGGCCCAGGTGTGTATGCCCCCAGCACTGTACACTCTACCAGCAAGTAAGATGCCTGCCATAACACCACCAAAAACAGAAAGTGCAGCGAGCATACCGAGGGGTAAGGTCATATCTGTCGGGTCACAAGAAGCTTTGTTGTCAAAGGGGGCGGTTAGTCCTGAAGCACCACGAAACATGCAGTGTGTAAACCAAGGGGTAAAGCGGTGGTGGCCATGCCACAGGAACATTTGTTAGTGGCAGGTAATCCCAGAGGGCACTCTGTTGAAGTGCAGCAGGCGGTCCCGCCGCCAGTTGGACAGTTAAATGTTATAGTTGCGTTTGGGACTCCACAAAACGGGGAGCATTTAGGCAGTGGGGCGGTAAGTGCGCTGCCTACAGGTAACGTTGGGATGCGTAGAAAAATAAGCAATTCTTTGGACGAAATGCTGAGATTACTACAGGGAGTGGTGCAGGCACCAAGAGAACGGACCAGCATTGAAACCGTAAGAAGAGTTTGGGAGGCTGCTGCAGAACCTGCATCGATCATCGAAGTTGCAGAGTTAGGGAGCTTGCAGGTTTTAAGAGGGGCGGTGGTCACGCCAAGTTGTTTAGCACCATTACAACACCACCGCAGACAGTTTTGGGGGACTCCAGGGTTCAGTTCTTACGGGATAAGGAGTTTGCAGCACCGGCTTTGGTGGTACCCACACAGCAGCAACCCGAGGGATTGGCAGCGATAGAAGGTCTTACCAGCACCAGAGGGAATGGCCTTGAGGTCGTTGCCACTACGTTAATAAATATTGCACCTCCATTGTCTGGCCGGTCAACCTTGGCATGGCACATCCCCAAGCAAGTGAAAGAGCGAATTTGGGAAAGGGAATATTTCGATATATTCTCATTATTGGCAGTGGAGACAGCAGGTCCTGACATTACAGTTAGCAAGAAAGAGGATAAAAAGAGGAAGAAAAGATATAGGACGGAGGAGAACGTTTTAAATTGGAACAAGGCTTTCTCTTTGTTGGCAGTGGTTTTGATGGAAAAATATCCTGAACAGGGGCCGGCCTTATGGAAATACAGGGATATTATTGTAAATGAGCAAAGGAAGTACGGCCCCATGGAATGGATCGATTAAGACAGGGATTTTAGGTCTAAGATTGCAATGGTGCACAACATCACATGGGATCAGAAGGACATAGAAGGTTGGGTGTCATTCATGGGTGGTAAGGACATGGCCAGTAAACCAAGTTTTGAGGGGTGAAAGGGTACAAGGAAGCCTTTGTATGGGAAGTCTGAGCACAACCAGAAAACTGATTTGCAGTCCTTTCATCAAGGCACCTCAGCACAGAGAGGAAATGAGCACGCACATAGCGTTTTTTCTGCAGGACGGGCCAGCAGATCATTTAATAAAGGGTCTTGCAGCTTGGGCGCCAGGTGCAGATTTCAACACCAATGCTCTAAATGTGGGGGGAATCACCCAATTGCAATTTGCTTCAAGACAGTAGGGGGGGCAGGGGTAGAGGGCAACACAAAGGTGCCCAATAGTGTGAAGTGGGAGAAAGGACCCTCCCCTGTGGACACAAGGGTGTTTCACAAATTTGTACAATACTATCCAAGAAAGAAGGAATGTGATCTATTATTTGAGGGCTTTAGCGAGGGGTTCCAGATCCCTTATGGTTATGGTAGGGTGACCAAACCCCCCCCCCCACACTTCAACAACCACAAGTGGTGAGCGGACAAATGAAGAAAGAACTGGGACGGTTGGCTGGCCCCTTTTTTCCACCTCCCCCCTTCCAAATTGCATAGTTTCCCCATTGGGCATTATGCCCAAGAAGGAGCAGGGCAAGTTCAGATTGATCCACCACTTGTCATACCCGAAAGGGGACTCGGTCAACGACTGGCTAGATCAGGACCACTGCTCAGTGCATTATGCGTCCTTTGACCAAGCCATGATTATGGTGGCCAGCATGGGCAAACGGGCACTCTTGGCCAAGGTAGATATAGAATCTGCATTCCGCCTCCTACCGGTACACCCAGACAGTTTTCATATATTGGGATTTCAATGGCATGGAAGTTTCTATATTGGCAAATGCATGCCAATGGGTTGCTCTGTGTCTTGCACACTATTTGTAGCTTTCAGCACATTTTTAGAATGGGTGGCACGCAGGAAAGTGCGACGGGTAGCCTCATCCACTATCTGGATGACTTCCTTTTTATGGGTAGGGAAGGGTCAATGGACTGCGCTCTTTCTAAATTTGATGGACAGGAAGGGCATTCCGCTGCCACCGGAAAAAACACAAGGATTTACAGAGGTATTCACTTTTTTAGGTATTGAAATAGATACAAAAAAAGGATACTTGCAGGTTGCCACAGGAGAAAGTACATGGATTTATTTCTAAGATAGAGAGCAACTTATAAAAGGACAGGACCACTTTGGAGAAAGTCCAACAATTGTTGGGGAAATAAAACTTTGTTTCCAAGGTTATTCCCGCAGGCAGGGTGTTTGACCGCAGGTTGGCAAGGGCAACAGCTGGAGTTTCAGAGACATCACCATATCCAGCTGGGGTCAGGGTTAAAGGAAGATTTACAAATGTGGCGGGCAACCCTCTTAGGATTTAATGGGGTGCACTTATGGAGAACCTCGTGGCAAACAAGTGGGGAATTACAGATGTACTCAGATGCGTCAGGTAATGAGGAATTTGGGGTAATCCTTGGCGAGGAGTGGTGTGCACAGAAATGGCCGACCCAGTGGCGCAAGAAGGGGAGGACGAAGACTATCATGGCGCTAGAGCTCTTTATTGTTGTAGCACTCACGTTGTGTCCTAAGGAATTGTAAAACAAAAGGGTACGTTTTTGGTCTGAAAACAAAGCAGTGTTTCATGCCGTACATTTACAATCTGCATCATGCCTGGCTTTTCTACGCCACTTGAGGAGATTGGTAGAGATCTGCTTACACTGGAACATCGAGTTTAGGGCTCGCCATGGGCAGGGTGTTAAAGTTGCTGCTGATGCTCTTTCTCATGTTCAGTGGCGTAAGTTCCTGGAAGCACATCCTACTGCCAAGGAGAAAAGGCGCAGTTCAAGAGCGAGTGGTGGCGGCTGGTGTCGTGGACAAGGCGCTCTAGGACTGATTGCTCATACCAGGAGTTACGTCCAAGTACCAGAAGGGCTATGGTAAGTTTTTAAGTGTGTCGAAAGAATTGCAGAAAAAGACTGTGCAGTAGAAGAGCAGGTGCGTGCATTTGTAGCATGGTCACACAGGGAAGGAAAGAGCAGGAGCTGGGCGGTGGGGCACCTGGCAGCCATAGTCTTTTACTGCAAATCAACGTGAAAACGTGACCCCTATAAAGGGATGGGGCCAGTTAGAGGGACCCAAGCAGGATGGTCGAAAACCCATTGACTCATTTATTGCAAAAATTATTTCACGCACTGGCCAGGGTATGCACAGATGCGTTTGAGGTGGCATTATTTAGAGCAACATTCGCACTAGCAATTTTTGGGGCTTTTCGGGTCAGTGAATTAGTGTCAGCTGGCAGGCGGGACCAGTCGGGGAAGGCCCTCGCCCTTGAATTTGTGTCAAGGGGCGACAGTGATGAGCTGAGGATCAAGTTGAGGAAATGTAAGACTGACCAAGAGGGAAAAGGAAAGTGGGTTATGTACAGGTCCCCCTGCAGTGACAGCAGTCCAGTCTTGCTCCTGAGGTCCTTCTTGGCAATCAGGCCCCAGCAACCGGGCTCCCTTCTGATGCATGCTAATGAAGCGCCCCTGACCAACTGCCAATTTAGAAAAATTATGTCTATCACATTGGGGGCGGTGGGAATACATGGTAAGGGCTGGTCCTCCCACAGTTTTCGGATAGGTGCCACTGCCTTTATGCAAGGGAGGCCCGCACCAGCAATTAAGAAAATAGGGAGTTGGGTTTCTAACTGCTACCATCTCTATGTGAGGCTGCATGGCAAGCCTGACCTCACTTTGGGTACTGAGCAGAGGGAGGGATCAGCATAGGAAGAATTGACTTGCTGACATACCCTTTTTGGCTTTTTTTGACACTATGCTTTTTATATCAACAGATGACACTGTATGGATTATGGAGCATTCATTTGTAGCGACCAGACGATGGATTTTAAGTCCCGATTTAGGATTTCTAAAAAAATAAGGTGGTTTGGCTTGGGTCACCCGGTATGAGGTGGCATTCCTTGTTGCCCGCAGTGTGCAGGCAGCTGCCGTGGAGACCTGCACCCCGAGTGATGGTGATACACTTGGGTAGAAATGACCTCACCATCATGGGGAGGGGCCGCCTTTTGGCACAGAAACAAGTGGCTCTGGGCATCTTGGCACAAGAATGGCGCGCCACAGACATATTTTGGTCAGAAGTAGCACCCAGACTAAAATAGCGCTGTACAGCATCCCACGCAGGAATTGAGAAATCTAGAAGGAGGTCGAACAGAGGGATTGAAAAATGTACAAAAGCTGAAGGCTTGGGATTCCTTAGACACTGTTGCTTTAATTCACTCCCTTCCCATTACAATGCTGATGCGGTGCATTTAACAGAAAAGGGGAATAATCTCTTCCTCGCAGCAATACTGGAGGCATTGTTAAATGCTGGTTGCAGTTAGGTTCTTTGGTAAGTAGGACTTCAGTGTTTGAGGGCTTTGGGGGGTCACCCCTAAAGCGTGGTGGAGTTACGGGGCGGTCCTACCCAGGGGGAGTTTGACGCTGCGGTTTCTGCCGTGGGTGATTTGCTGATGGCCGCACTCGAGCCACATTTGTACGACGGGCACTGAGTCCTTTATGGACAGTTGAGACACATCAACGAGATTTAGTGGTCCAGAAGAATTACTGATTGACAGTTTATAATCAGAAGCGGACCTCCGGAATGGAAGTGACAAGTGTCACCAGGAACTATAAGATAATGACAAGCCCGACAAACCCATGGGCTACCTTAGTCTCAGGAAATTTGACTTTACTTAGGGCTGGGACCGACCCCCAAAATGTTGTATGACTATAATAAATGTGATCTTGTGTTTCCAAATATACACCAGTTGACCTTGTGCTTCTTAGGTAATGTGTAACTATTGCATGATGTCTTTATCCCCGGTCAAGGGGGTGGGTAATGGGGTATGGCCCAGCTAAGGGGCTGTTTAGCCCCTGCAGGGGATGCTAGAGGGACAGCCTGCATAGCTGGCTGCCCGTCTGCCCACTTCCCCCGGGAGTGCCTACACCTCACCCCTCTCCCCCCCAGAGGGGAAGGGGCGTCCCCGTGCTCAGCCACATCCTGCTTGGGTTCGGAGGAGCAGTTATAAGAAAAGGGGGCTGCTTGGCTCATTCCCTTGTTGCACACCCCCGCCTGTAGTCCCACCCTCTGTCTCCCTTTAGGCAGGCTAGGATGAGCACAGAGCTGCAATTCAAGGAGTAGGTTATAGGGATTCTTTCATTTGTATGTAATTTAGGATGTTGTTGATTCCTTTTTCTTTTCAGTTGATGTCAAAGGGTGTAAGTTCACGAGCATGTTTTGTTCATAGGTTGTGTACGGTAGCTAACTTTTCTTTTCTGTCACAGGCGGAGTGACAATTGTTCCTGGAAACTATAAGATAATGACTAGCCCGACTAACCAATGGTCTACCTTAGAATTCTAAGGAGATGTGACTTTACTTAGGGCTGGGACCGCCCCCCAATATGTTGTATGACTAACAAATGTGATCTTGTGTTTCCAAATATACACCAATTGTCCTTGTGATTCTTAGGTAATGTGTAACCATTGCATGATGTCTTAGACCCCCGGTAAGGGAGGTGGGTAATGGGGGATGGCCCCGCTATGTCTCTTGAGTAACCACTGCAGTTGCTTCACTGCTGTGGGATTGTGCTCTCACTTAATGTCCTTCAGATGGAGCTGTTTTATGAAGGTGAGGGTGTGGGCCTAAACGCAAGAAGAGTGCTGGGAGTGCCCACTTGTCTCCCGTTCCACTCCGGGTTTAGTGTGCTTCGGGTGCAGTGCGCGCTTCGTTCAAATAGTCTAGCGAAATCTCGGCAGGACGTGATCTCGCAAGGCTGCTTCCCCACATACCTCCTTTTCTCGAGCAGGTTGGTCCTACTCCATCACAAAGTCTCTGTAATTGGTTGGTCTTCTCCTCTCTGGCTGTGGTCAGCTCTCGTTGGGTGAGGATCTCGATGGGGTGCTTTCGACTTCTAGTGCTTATTCTAGTCCTTGTGATAGCCATATCCTCTCCAAATGTTGTTCATCATCTCCTTGTGCAAGATTCCTTCTTCTGCCTCTTTCTAAACTCTCATCTAACCTGTTCTCTGTCTCTGTAGTCTCTAATTCTTCATATGTGTCTTGATGTTCTGCTGATGACTCAACTTGAGTTAATTCTCTCCTCTCGGGGAGACTTCTCATGAACATAGACACTCTCTTGATTCGATCTTTTCCCATCCCTTGTGTAAATGTGACTTGTACCTTTTTGTGTGACTTCTATCGGCTGGCTATATTTGGACGCTGTCACTTGATCCTTGTGAGGCAGTTTTATTTTCACTAAATCTCCTTCCTTAACTTTAGTCCGCTGTACTGCTCTTCAAACGTTGCTCTGTGCCTTCATCTGTTCTTTATTTTTCTGGATCTTCCAGACTACTCCTTCATGTCTATGGTGTCGTCCTGCCTCACTTTCTGTAACTACGGGTGTACTAAGGTGGATGCAGCCCTCCTGCCTCTTAACATTTGAAACAGTGACACACAACCGTGTCTGCATGGGGGTTAGGCGGTGAGCGGCTATGGTTTCTTTGACAGTTTTGTAGGGATCCATTCCTGCCGCTCCGCTTAGTTGCAGGGCTCCTTTTACAAATCTATTTGCTCTTTTGACTAGCAGATTTACTTGTGGGTGGTAGAGACTAGCTCTTATCTGCAAGATGTTGAATTTCCTTCGAAACCCTTCCATTTCCCTTGAAATCAGTTGAACGCCATTGTCAGTGACAATTTCTTTGGGCAGGCCTTCCCTCTGAAGAACTGAGTTCAAAACATCTATCAAAGCGACTGTAGTAATGTCAGGTACAAATTCCACCTCTACCCACTTGGACAGGTAGTCCATTATGACTACCATACTTGTGATGCTGTAACATGATGTCCAAAGGGCCAATAAAGCCCAGGCCTACTTTGTGCCATACTCCTGTGAGAATTTCGGTGGGGATCATGGCTGCTTGTCTTATTCAGAGTCTTTTGTGACTATTCATACACTTGTGGCACCTATCATGATTCTGATATGCTGGTCCATGTCCGGCCACCAGTATGCTTGCCGCACTTTCCACCTGGTCACGTGGCTGCCGAGATGGCCCAAGTGTGCTCTGCACAGTATCACTTTTTTTCGCATTCCTCTTGGATGTTTCACTTGATCGCCTCTCATCACCAGGCCGTCAGTATCAAAAATGTCTTCATTTACCTTCCAGTACGGCTGCAGTCCTCCTGGAATGGCCTTTTCGTTAGGGCACCCATTGCGTGCCCAATTTGCCACCTTGCATGAGGGCTCATCTTCGTCCAACTCTTCTTTCCAGTGGGCTTCACTCATCTCCAAGAATTCTTGTCTTCTTAGATCCTTGACGGATGCTATCACGCATTAATCTTGAAAGAATGTGGTGCCTGGGGTTCCACGATCCAACAGCCTTGGCATGAAGTCTGCCTGGGCATTCCTCCACCCTGCTATGCACATGATTTCTTAAGTGTATTCTTGCAGCTTGGTTGCTAACCTTGCCAATCTCTGTGTCTATGTTCTCATGCTTCCTGGACTCGGCATATGGAGTAAGGGTGTTTTTTTTGGAGTCAGAGAGTGCTTTGGATGCACAAGCGACTATATGTTCCGTGTCTCCCTTCTTTTGGGTGAGCGTGGTTCCTAGTCCATAAGCACTTGCGTCTGTGGTGATATACGTTTCCCACATCAGCTTGAATGGTTTCAGACATGGGGCGTTGCCAATCCATCGCTTTGACTTTATTAAAAGCGGTCACTTGTGATTGACCTGTACTCCGCTCCCTTCCTCAGCAATTCTCTCAAGGGAGTAGTTTCTGATAATCTTGGTACAAACGTAGCATAGTATTCTGCAGGCCCTAGAAAGGATTGTAACTCATCTTTCGACATTGAGGCCAGGGCTTTGACTATAGCCTGCAGGAGAACTTTTTGTGGGCTTACCCCTTCTCTTGTGATCCAGTAGCCTAAGTACTCCACCTCCTAGGCTCTCAACACACATTTTTCATATCATAGCCGAACTCCTGCCGCTTGAAGTTTAGTCATAAGTTTCTGCATCCTCGGCATATATGAGGATGTCATCTTGGAAGTATGACACGTTTCCCCACTCCACACAACAGAGAGTTCATCATGGAACTCTGAAGCAGCTGAAAAGAGTCCAAATGGCATTCACATATACTGATATGTGCGGAAACGTGTTATGAAAGCTGTGAGCGGACGTGATTCTTTGTGTAGGCTTATCTGATGGTATGCATCACACATGTCCAACTTCGAGAAGTTTGTAGCTTCCTTCATCATAAGTATCAGCTTTTTGATGCTGGGTAATGGGTAACTATCTGTTATCACTTCCGTATTGAGGCTACGAAGGTTAATGCACACACTTATATCATTACTCTGACTTTTTTTTATCAAAACCACCAGGTTTAACCACTCCGAGGACTCCACGGCCTTGACCCTCTTTTGTAGCTGGAATTCCAAGGCACCTCTTGTGGTTGCTGGCACCAGTCTCACCTTATGCTTAACGAAAACCGCATTTGGCTTGAGACGAATTTTGTGGACATAGTTTTTTTATCCTCCAAGGTTCTTCAGAAAATAAATAATAATTCAGAGAATTCTTCTCGCAAGTTTGACACTCCTCCTGCTTTGACTGGGAGCACTTGATCGTCGGTGCTGGGGTCCAGACGTGCGCTTAACTTGTGTTGATCGTCCAACCCCAACACTGCTGGACCGTCTTCTTAGACATATACTTTAGTCGTAGTTTGTCTGTCCTTAAACTGTATCTTAGCATTCATGTAGCCTAGGAGATCCACTGACGCTCCCCCAAATACTGTTGGGTTGTGATTGGTTCTTTTAACTTCCTCATTCTGTTGTCCCACCATGCTTTTATACGTCTGGATGGAAATGATAGTTTGGTCAGAGCCTGAATCGGCCGTTACTCAGGTCTCATTTCCATCCACTTTTATAACACAATGGGGTTTTTACCTTCTCACCCGGTTAGAGTTTACCATGACGTCGGTAGGGCTGTCATCTTCATCACTCACCGCTTGTACAGTTCACCTGGTGTAAAATTTAAATCGGTGAAGGCCAAAAGGCAGGAGGAGCGCCGTGGAGCGTCTGCCTGTCTACCTGTCTGCTTCGAGTGTAGTGCACGCTTCGTTCGTGCAGTCTCACGAGATCTCTGCAGGACGTGATACCACGATGCTGCTTCCCCACAGCCGCGTTCTCCCAGACTGGCGATAAGACTTTTTTGTGTATTGGGCTCTGTTTTAACCTCTTCCCAAAATCACAGCTAATGCAATGCAAAGTGCTGCTGGGCTCCTCTCTTTGCCGCAGTTCGGCTGCCCCCACACTCAGTACGAGGTGATAAGCAATGGAGACCCTGCAAACCGGCAAAACCTCTCCAGCTTCTTCTTAGCAAGCTCTGGTGTGTACCCGAGTGTCTCCGACAGCCCTGTATGACTGGTGGGATTGAGGGGGCACGATTTCTGGTGACTTCTCCCTCCATTCATGGATTTCTGGGGCAATTTTCTTGATACCGCTTCCCCCACCAGAAAACCGTACTGTGCAAGTTGCTTGGCTCCTTATATCGCTGTAGATCAATCGCCCCCAAACCTGTATCAGGCGAAAAGGCAATGAAGTCTGTTGAGGGAGCTTTGTGGAGCCTCAAAATCAGTTTATGGATTTATAATGCCCCGATCCGCTCGCTTTGGCGCTCCCAATCCTGGGCAAGGTGTACAGCGTCAATAGAGCAAAATTGTGGTAAAACAACCAGTAAATGAAACTTTTTGTGGAATTATACTGCTGAGACTCGCTCTTCCTAGCACTTCCGACCCCTAACGGGGCGATAAGCACCTTGCAAGACCAACGTCTGACCTTACGTCTTGCTTTTCACAGCACTCCTGACCCCGAACAGGGTGAAAAGCACTTTTCCAAGCAAAACGAAAAGGCCAAACGAGACGCTGGGTCTGCGAACGCACAGTCCAGATACACTCCGGTCAGAGTGTTCTTATATTTGGCAAATATGCCCCATGGCCATGCCATGCATATGGCTATTGGCCATCAAAATGTGTGTGGGTCCCTGCCTCTTCCCTCACCTTTTGTTAGATTAATCTCTCCCCCTTTGAAGAGGGGGAGAGACACTTGTGGTCACCCTTCTTCCCCCTTTCCCTCCTCTGTACCCGTGGGCAGCTCCCAAGCTTAAGGGCCTGTACCCTTGTGCTCCATGGGGGGGCCCTCATTCCGCGGCACTGGACAGAGTTAACGGTCAAGGGCCCGGGTATAGATCCACAGAGGGTTTACTCCCTCCCTCTTGCTCGCCCCTCCACCCCCTGAGTCTGACATACAGACAAAGCAGCAGTCCCCCGTAAAGAGCTCGGGGCAGACAAGGCTGATGAACCTGAGCCTAGTGGCACAGGGCTATATGAATGAGGAGGCATTTGCTTATATTCAGTCCCGGACCTCAGTTTCCACCCACTTGCAAGCTGCTATGGTGAATGATAATGATTATGCTGTGGCTATAATGGCGCACGTAGCACTTCTGGACTCGAGTGTGTTCATTAGTTTCTGGCAAATCAAAAATTAGCGAACAGTCCCTATTGCACTACTTATTGAGAATATTGGAGCAACTGCTATGCCTTCCTGTTATGATGTAGAACCTTTTGTTATAATCAATTCTAATGTTGCCGGAGGAAGTCCCCAGATGTAATAGCAACGTCGCGCATCCGAAGTGCTGGGAAGTGTTAGCTGTTGGGCTGTGTTCCCTTGAGGTTTCTGCCGTGATTCTGTGTTTTGGAGCCGATTCGGAGCTCTAGTTAGCAAGAGGAAGGCTGATTATAGCCGCAACGCTGTGAACTTTGCCTCGCTGCTAAGGACAAAAAAAAAAGTAATTGGACTTTCAAATCCTTTTTTTTTTGCTGGTTACTGTTAGACCCGCGGGTCCTGCTGCGTACGTATACTCAATGCAGTTCCCCTAATTTCCCCTAATTTGCTTCTCTCTGTCCCCCCAGCTCCTCCTCGAAGGCTGCTCCCGCCCCCTAAACCCAGCCAGTCCCTACAAAGCACGGGTGCACGCGCATCCTGCGTGCGCATCCGAAGTTCTGGGAAGTGTTGGCTGTTGGACTGTTCAGCTGGCGGGGGCTGGGGCTTGGGCCACTTTTGTCTTGAATTATTTGGTGCCTCCAGGTGTATTCTAGGCACTATTGCACCTTGAGTAAGCCAAGTGAACTGGTGATACTTACTGACACTTTCTTGCAAGTCCCAGGTGCTATTCACTTGGTCCACCGTAAGTGCCTTGTTGTTTTTGTGACAGCATTTTGGTCGTGCATTTACTTTACTATATCACGAGCTAAGAGCTTTCTTCTGTTGTCCTTTAACTGTGTTTATTTGTTTATTTTGGTTGTGTTGAGGCTTAAAGACATTAGCTGTTGAAATGTCACGTGCTGCATACACTTTAAAATCTGGTATGCCCAATCCAACAAATCAAACAGTGAATGAAAATAACATGAGTGAGTCTCTGGTCACCAATTCTTTGGCTAAATCGTGTGATAAACCCAAACGGGCTACTCGCACATCTAAAAAAAGCATTACTCTTACTCCCGGCCGGCTCACCACTTGGGCAAATCACACAAGAGTGCGACTTGAGTTACCAAGGTAACTCAGTCCAGGGTGCCTAAACCCCCTCCCACGCCCCCTGTGGTACCCAGACAGAGTGGCACCACTTTTGGAGGCTTCTGTGGAGAAGCCTGCCAAAAAGTGGAACAAAGGGCTCGACTTGGGTTGGAGTCACAGAAGAGAACACAAACGCCATTTTAGAATCGAGTCCTGGCAAAAAATACCAACCGGCGAATTAATATTAAATAAATAAACCGGAGGTATGTCCGAGGCTATGAGAATTAAATAATTAAAGTTGGTAGCCTCGAACAATGGGAAAATCCCATAGGGATATATTCGCGGTCGAATATAAAAAGTAGTATCCACTGCCACCAGCAAAAACTCGATCAGGGGGGACGGAGATGTGCCCCATCGACTGACAGACCCCGGGCAATCGAATTGCCCCGACCAGTACGTCCACAATATGATGGTTTGTACTGGTTTCTGTTAATAATTTGGGACTAGTAAAGCCAATGGTGACTTTACATGCCCTGGGAGACAGTAGTCTGTCCCAGGGTATGGAGTCTATGGTGGGGTGTCACTATGACACCCCTGTGTCACTGCACGGAGGGTGCTGTGTAACACACATAGTAAAAACACATGAGACCCTATACAGTAAAGGACCCCATAGCCCATAAAACACAAACAGTCAAAGGAACACCATAAATCATGTCCAAGAGTGGGAGAAAAAGAGAAGAGTCTCACTCTTGGCAGGAGAAAAAAACAAACTCCAGAAATCCAGCAAAGCTGCTGGGGGACTCACTAGGTTAGGAAATTCAGCCTAAAGAGAGAATTCTCCCTAACACTCTGATGAAAGCTTGAGTGGTTCCCCCGCAGGTGCTATATCCCTACATGCAAGTGTTAGGGATCTTGAAAGTTCTAGGTGCTCAAATGTTACTAATTACAACCTCCCGTGTTCTATGGCATCAACTAGACATGCCATGGATTATTCTTATATACAGCCAACTCCCAGACGGTGTTTGTCATCTGCTCGATTAGTCGGCCAAAGCAGTGACGCAGTTGATAATCGAGCACTTATTGAAATCACCATAGGGGCTGTAAACACCACCATTGCCAGCCTGTATAAACTATTTGAAGCAATGGACTCTAAGATCTTGTTTCAATCTGCTAAAATAGATAACTTGGTGAATGGATGAAAGGTGTTCCATGTGAGAAAGATGTTCGATGTGACCCTCTGAATGCAGAAGTACTTGCGAACATGGACAATCTTAGAGTCCAATTATATGACCACCAAGACTCTGTCTCATGAGCCTTTGACATCGGTTCTGCCCATGATTTCCAGGATTATTCATCCTGTGAAATGTGTGGGGGAAGACGATGCCAAAAAAAATGGCTGATGGATAAGCGTTGACTCTCCGTTGCAAACGGATCCCAATGAGGATGTCCAATATATTCAAACCATTTCTGGTGAAACGTCCAGTCAACATCTTCCCAAAAAAAAACGGAAATTACTGGTAGGAAAAAAACTAAAGACATTGTACCAAAAAACATTGCCTGTAGTAAAAGCAAGCTTGAAAAAGAAAACAAATTCACAACCTCAAGTGAATAATCTGTCAAAAACAACCCAAGCAGATGATGTAGTCCACATCCCAACAGAATCAGAGGGAGGGACTGCTTCATCTGTGCCGAATAAGGCTGTGTCTGTGGTCATGAATTTAACTCTGATGTCATCCTCAATTAATTCTGCACTGACACAAGATCCTTCTGCTCATGGTCCTTCAGCAGGGTATGAACCACTGAATGATCTTGTAGCATTACTTGAAAATAAATCGACTAATCCTCATCCATTGAAACAATCTGTTCCTACCAATGCCAATCCAATCATTCAGGTGCGTGAAGACTCATCTGGTCGAGATAATCACTCTATCCATACAGTTGATTGTGAGTCAGGCTTTGAAGAATGCATGACCGTACTCAAATCCACATCGGATTCTTACATACAGAGGAGAATAACCGAGGCATTACCAAGGGCAAATCCCATGAACACCAACTTACGGCCCTTACAGAAAAATGATGCACAATCAGCTGAGGCATGTCATGCAGGCAATGAAATACAGTCCAAATGCGTGCAAAATTACTGTGAACCAGAGTACAGAAATCCTGATCATGTCAGTATTCATAATGCGGCCCCGTTATCAAGAGTCGACAATATTTCAAATTCCAAACATGGTCAAAATGAGCAGAGAAACTCTAAAAAAATAGATTTGATGCCTTTCACACACTGATACTCAAGTGTCGTGATGGACCATTTGAAAAATATGATCTTTGCCGTTGGAGTGTTCTAAATATTTTTGGAGACATTCAGGAGCTAGAAGATCTCTCCTCAAGTGATTTTGACCAAATCGAATTTCTATGTGAAAGAAATCTGTCCATAGTGCGTTTGTGGATCAAATCAGGGCTGGTAAGAAATAAGCTTTGGAAAGCTAAAATTGAACTTTTTAATATGGGATACTTGTTGGCCCTTGACCCTGCTCGACAAACGCACAATCTGGACAAAAATAGCATGCCTAAAACTAAGTCATCACAGGAGCCAGATTGTTTATGTCCATTTTGCACGAGAGATAACAGCTTAAAGCAGGGTTCATCCTCTAAATCCCAATCATAACCATCAGTCAGCGAGAAAAAAGAGGAATTTTCACTAGCAAGCTGGAACACGAGGGGGTTCCAACATCTTAAATGGGCTACAAATGATCAATTGAACTGCTTTGATATTGTGGCATTAAAAGAAACCCGGATGGTGCAAAGTCCAGTCTGGGATGATCATGATCTTGTCTTGTTACCAGCTATGACATCAGGCAAAGGTAGACCCACTTCAGGCTTGTTGGTTGCCGTAAAATTGAGTAGAGGTTTTAAAATCAGTGCCTGGTTGTCTCCGAATAAAATCATGCAACAAGTAAAGATTTCTCACACAACACACATTTATGCATTAATCAACTTATACCGTAATCCAGTTGGGATCACAGATGATGCTTTCTATCGTGATTTATCAATCCTTTTTGAAGAAATTGCTAAAAATACCAACATCTCAGGCACATTGGTGGTGGGGGATCTAAACCTCATGTGTTTTCAGATAGAAGGCAAGAAAACCAGCAAAGAAGGTCAGCGATGGGCTAGGTTTATGAATGATTTAAATCTCAGAATTGCCAATGGAGCCATTCAGGGAGACATTCCCCCAAACCATACAAGGAAGAGAGGTGAATCTAGATCCATAACTGATTACGTCTTCTTGAGCAATAGCATTTTCGTGACTACCAACAAATTCACAATCATTAAAGAAAATAAAAGTGACCATCATTTACTAACACTATATTGCACTACTTTAGTCCGAAAAATTGACAAATCACAGAAGTGGCACAAACAAATGCTAGTGGTCAATAATGCCAAAAACCGTTTTAGATGGTCAGAAGATAAATTAATATCATTGAATTACTCGATTATAAACAGCCAGAAAATAAATGGGTTTGAATCGTATGTAGATGTTCTGGATATATTCAGAAACATTCTTCCAAATATCAACAGACCATCTAACATGCACATACATGGATTTGACATGATTCTCCAACAATGGAAAACTGATCATAGAAGAAATCTGCGAAATTTGCGTAAATTGCCGCAGGCAGAACGAGAGAACGCAATCAAAGCGGCTAAGTGCACATATCGAAATTGGGTACGTTCTAGAAAGGTTTATCTTTTCCAGAACGATGGTGAGCTTTTTCTGACAGCATGTCAGAACAAATCATCAGCACAAGTTTGGGCATTACTAAACAAATGCAATTCCACTTCCAAAGTAGATCATCAGATTAATGGAGTACCTGAAGCACAATGGCTTAAACATTTCTCTGAACTTTATGCCAATGATAACATGGGTGACTTTAAATATACAAATAGATCAATCTTACGTTGGTATTTAACCTGTTCAGAGGACATTGTTAAGGATTTCATCAACAAATCATCATCCTCTAGGCAGCAGGCCCAGATGGTCTTTCGAACTATATGTTTAAACAAAATTCACAACATTGGGCCACTATCCTCAATAATATTTTCAATTATATTTTGTCATCTAGAAAAATACTGAAGTCCTGGCGTTCTTGCTTGATTGTTCCAATATATAAAAAAGGAGACCGCAAGGACCCCAAATGTTACCGCCCGATTGCTTTGTTAGATGCACCTGGAAAAATATTTTCACGCTTGGTTCTAAGAGATTTTAACATATGGACCGACAAGATGCATCAGCGTGATCCAAAGCAAAAGGGGTTCGTAGCAGGCTTAGGGACTGCTGTTAATTTAGTTACCTTAAGTGGCATTAAAATACAGGCACAAATAACAAAGCAACCAATTTATTTTGCCTTTGTTGATTTACATTTCGCCTTTGATTCAGTCTTTTGATCCAAACTAATGAATAAACTCATCAAGGCGGAATGTCCACCCACGTTGAGTGATATTATTTTTGCTCTCCATTCAGATACTACCGTACATATAAGATTGAATTCCGAAGGCCTGTTAGCAGCAATAACAACAAAACGTGGGCTGAAGCAGGGATGTATTCTTGCTTCAGCTCGCTTTAATTTTTTCATTAATGATGTAAGATGGATCTTTGACAATGTAATCGCAGATACACCGAAATTGAACGGCGTTGAAGTGAAAGCAATGTGGTATGCCGACGACCTTGTACTGATCTCGAAAACCCCTGTTGGATTACAGAATTTGCTGACTACCCTATACAACTACTTTAGCATTAACGAATTGGTGGTTAACAGCAAAAAAACTCAAATCGTTATGTATGCACCAACTGGTTCACGGAGAAACAAGCTAGAGTGGAAAATTAAGAACACAACAATTGAGGTTGTACCAAATTACGTTTATCTGGGTCTTATTTTTGATGGATCTCCTTCTGCTCGCTCTCAAATGTCTAAAATTGAACAAAAACTAACATCAGCGATTTCACAGTCAAATTTAATTTTGTTTAAGTATGGTAAATTCTCCATTAAGTCGGCTGTTATATTTTGGACCCAAAATGTGGTAGCTACTATACTGTATGGTCTAGAGACCCAAAAAATAATCCCACCAACAGTTTTGAATAAATTGAAGGCAAAATTATGCCGGGCAGTGCTTCCTTTACCTCAGTGCATCCCGGGTGCCTGGATGTGTTATGAGCTAGGGTTATCATCCCTAACGGCCATGTTCAACTGGCGACTGTGCAGTCTCTTTCGAAAATGTCTGCTTTCTGCTATAAATGAATCCACATTGGGAATTGTATCAAGTTATCTGCTGTCATCCTCACATGAATTGCCAAAACAGTGGACTAAGCAAATCATGATGGTGATGAATAATGCAGACATTAAAATCGAAACTCTTGTTCTCAATCCAGACCGAGCAAAACAAAAACGATACATGATGGACTGGATTGACACCAGAGCTAACTGTTTAAAGTATAAAGATTTCAATCCTCATTTATTTGGCCCAAAAAAATGCAGAGATGGAACTATATCTTTGTAAGGCCCCATCTCATTCAATAGGAAATGCTATTCTACGTTACCGGTTTAACCTATGGCCGACTCGTGACGTACAAGCACATAGAAAACTGATCAGTAATGAGAACAATTGGTGTCGATTCTGTAACAACCCTAATATCAAGGAAACTCTGGAGCATGTAATTGTTGACTGCCCAGAACTCAAGTACCTGAGACGATTACATTTTTGCAACCACTAGCCCTATTTTGCTCAAATGGAGCCTGAGAATAGATGGGTTGAAATAATAGCCACTAACATTATGAGCATCAGAATAGCCACAGTTAATTTTTTGGAAGCCTTAAAATTAGAGACAAAGTTGAAAACCTGATCTAATAAACCTTTACTATTTTCTTTCTCTTTTTTATTATAACATGTATATCAATTGCAAAGATCTCACACAAAGAGAAATGTCGAGAGAAATTTTATTGCAACCTATATGGAAAAATTGTCGATTGTATTTCAAGAGAATACCACTATAGGTGGGTTTTAGAGATAGTTTATTGCTTTTATTGCTTTCTCTTTTTGACATCTATTTGTGTATTATTGTTTTAAGATCATTTTAAGTATTGTTCTTCCTTCTTTAGATGGACTTTGAGATTCTTTTTCATTTTTTCCCGAATTAAGGCAATGTTTCTTGTTGTTTTGCTGTTGAATATGTTTGCTAATTCTTTTCCTTCTATTTTGTAATGAATTGAAAAAGTTGATTAAATTTCAGCTAAATTCAATAAAAAAAATTTAAAAAATTAAAAAAATAGCAACGTCGCAGCCGCCGTGATGAGCATAGCTAGTAGTGTAAGAAAAGAAACGGACCTGCGTGCGACATGTGTGAAATTGTGAAAGCGCAGCGCTGAAAAGGAAGCTAGAAGGTTTGTGGAATGAGAAAATCAACTTATCGTGTATTTATGGATGATCGCATCATTTGAGAAGTGCGCGAGAACGAGAGGCCAACGGATGCTGACTGGAGAAGTGCACCCGAAACGTGATGACGTGTGACGTGATGATCGTCTGAGGTGAGAGTACTGTACATTAAAGAAAAGCACCTTTCGACGTTGCCTGCGTGCCGCCATTTTAGGACTGGAGTTGCTATGGTTACTTATTCGCGTATCGAAGAACTGAATAAACATGATACGAGACCTTGAATGAAAGGAAATTGATGCTGATATGCGCTGCTGCATAAACGAAGTAGCGCGGCTGCATTTTAATTTATTTGAAGAGACTGGGAACTCGGTGCAACGTGTTGGCACATGTGTAAACAGAGCAACAGGAAGAAATTCATACTGTACTAATGTGTATGGAAGTACAAAATGTCATTCACTACTGACTGCAGCTGTCAATAACGTTACAAAACAAAGCAGGAATAAAAGTTATTTCAACACGCATATTTCAAATTAATGAGTCAATGGTTGGAATTGCATGGTGTGACAAGGATATTCATTGAAGGCATAATATAACCAAGTGGGGTTATATAGACAATAAAATCAGGCAAGATGCAGAATTTCGTGGCCCCAATAACATTTTTAGCACAGCCTGGGCAGCCAATCTGTTCGTGGGAACAATGGCAAGACAACTTCCAAGTTTATTTGAGAGCAATTGGAGGAGCTAAGTTTAATGATGACTTAAAAGAAGTCACTCTTCTAAACTGTGTGGGGGCAGAGGCATTAAGAATTTTTTAGAACATTGCCTGAACTTGGGGTTACAGAAGAAGGATCTGGTGATTCTTCGAGTGGGATTAGAAAATATGAGACTGCAATGGTGAAATTGAGTAAGCACTTTGGTAATAAAACCAACATAGTTTTAGAACGATACAGGTTCTTTTCCAGGAGACAGAATAAAGTTGAGAGTATTGATGGATACATAGCTGCATTGAGAGGCTTGCTGTCGACATGTGACTTTACAGGAGTGGCAGATGAGTATTTGAGGGATCAACTTGTATTACATGTAGCTGATCCTCGGATACAACAGCGGTTATGGCAAGCCAAGAACCCGACACTTGATCAGGCTGTAGAAATTGCTAGATCGATAGAACTGGGTGAAAGATGCATGAAAGCGGTTCAACACAAACTGGAATGTGCAGAAATAAAATCAGTTCAGAGTGTTGATGATGGACAATGTAGTAAAGATGAAGCAGCATTGGTTGCCATTGTAAAGAGAATAGCTAAATCGGATTTTGGAATAGGTTCCAAGCAAGATAAAGAAGGCACATACAAACCACAAGGCAGGTGTTACAAATGTGGTTGGTACAGGCACATTAATATGGAAAAGGATTGTCCAGCGCTATCGGCTGAATGTTACAAATGTGGACAAGTGGGCCATTTTGGCAAGGTCTGTCGCAATGACATAGGGAGAGGCAGATTTAATTCATCCTACATGAATAATGCCCAGAGAAATGGTGGCCGCTATGGAAGACGAGCCAAAACACACATAAAAGCTTTAGAGGAAATTGGTGGTCCCAGTAGTTTACTGGCAGTTACAAATGGTTTTGAAGAAGAAGTACAGATCCTAGCTTTCAAATCAACTGAAGGTGCGGTTGGTCCATGGGTGCACATGGCTATAAACGGCATAATGTTACAGGTTATGGTTGATACAGGTTCTCCATATACAATGGTAGATGTGGAGACCTATATTAAAGTGTTGAGAAAGAACATGGAGGATTTGCATACAGCCAATGTAAGAGCCACTGGGTATGGCAAGACACCGATACATATAATAGGTTACACATGGGTACATTTGGAATTTGAAGGAAGAAAAACCTACTGCAGACTGTATGTGGCCGAAAATGGGTTTTCCATAGTTAGCTGGTGGGAACAAGCGTCATTAAAGATCAGGATACATCCTGGTGAAAGTGTACCCATTTTATGCATTTCTGAAAATAGTTGTAACACGTCTGAAAATTTGGCCAAGAGCTTTCCCAAGGTGTTCAATGACAACATTGGTGTTCTGAAAGGTTTTAAACATCGCATTATACTCAAGAGAGGAGCAAAGCCAGTAGTACATAAGGTAAGAAATATACCGATTGGTATGAGAGAAGCATTAGAAAAAGACTGGAAAAACTATGCAAACAAGACATTATTGAACCAATTGAGAGCTCTGAATGGTTATCCCCAATTGTAATTGTTAAAAAGCCAGATGGCTCGATCAGAATGTGTGTTGATTTGAGAGACCTCAACAGTAACATTTGGGTGGATCGCCATCCCTTACCCAATATTGGGGAAATGCTTACCACCATGAAACCGGCGAAGTTTTTCACAACGTTAGATCTATCTTCTGCATATCATCAGGTTGTACTAGATGAAGCATCCAGACATCTTACCTCATTCATAACACCATTGGGAGCATTTAGGTACAAAAGAATGCCATTTGGGCTAGCATCTGCAGCTGCTGTTTTTCAGAGACTAATGCAACACCTGTTTAATGGTCTTCAAGGGGTACATTATTTTCAGGACGATATACTAGTATCTGCCATGTCTGAAGATGAACACGATGCAAAGTTGTTGGGTGTGTTGCAAGTTATCCAACAGAAAGGGTAACACTCAGGATTGAGAAATGTAAAATAAAGAAGAATAAGGTAACCTACCTGGGTCATTGTATCAATGCTGAAGGCATAAAACCTAAGGAGGTATTCGTGGACACCATTCTCAAAATTCTTGATCCAGCCAACAAGGACCAGCTCCGCAGTTTTTTGGGTTTGACGGAGTATTATTCCAAATTTGTAGACCACTATTCAGACAAAACTAAACAAATGAGATCTAATGTGCAAAAGTACAAAATGTTATAGGTCTGAAGAATGCAAGAAGGAATTCAACATGATAAAGATGTTAATAAAGCGCCAGCTCTTATAATGTTTGAATGTTGCGCTAAGACCATGATATCAGTGGATGCCAGCAACATAGGTTTGGGGGGCATCTTAGAATAAGTGCAGGAGGACTGGTAGTTCTGATTGCCTTTGCCTCCAGAACATTAAGAGGTGCTGAGAAGAACTATTCTACTATTGAGAAGGAGGCCTTAGGGGTCAAATGGATTTTAGAACTCTTTAAAGGGCTCATTTGGGGTATTCCTATTGACCTCAAAACAGATCACAAGCCACTTATACATGTGTTGAATGCTAAGACTCCACATTTGACGTTTCCACGGATAAGAAGGTGGACTTTAATCATTATGCAGTATAATGTCAACATAAAATATATACCAAGAAGGACAAATGTAGTGGCCGATTGTTTTTCTCGATTGCCATGTGACACAGGTGGTGATGACTACAATATCAAAGATGAATTACCAGAGGATCAAGGCATGGATTGTATTATTGCACATATACATCCCAGTTTTTAGAAAGAGGAATGGATTGAGGCCAGGAAGCAAGATACAGAACAAGAACTGTTAAAAGATGCCATTGAAAATGGATGGAGAAATGTAGATAAAAATATCACGTCCTGGAAAAAGATAAAAGATGAAATGACATGTGACAGTGTGTGTATTTACAGAGGAGATCGTATAGTTCCTCCAGTCACGATGAGAGAGAGGATTATGGAAATTGCACATGAAGGACATGTGGGAAGGAATTTGACTAAGAGGAGAGTAAGAGAAGCCTACTGGTGGCCTAACATGTGGAGTTAAAGAATGCACTGCATGTGCAGTGAGCGATAAAGGGAAAGTGACACAAATTACTCCACTTAAACCAATAGAAGTACCAAATTCAGTGTGGACGAAGTTAGCAATTGACATAGCTGTTCCATATGAAACATTGGGACCACAGAAGGTTTACTACATTGCATTGATGGATTATACATCCAAATGGGACTAATGTGGAATTATTGAAGAGTCTGTGTCAGCTATGAAAATTGTAAAGTTTCTTGAGGAAATATTTGGCAGAGAAGGGGAACCACAAGAATTAATTTCTGATAATGGAGTCCAATTTATGTCACAGGAAGTTCAAAGTTTTTTGAAGGAGCAAGCCATTAAACACAACACGACAGCACTATACCATCCCATGGATAATGGTTTAGTAGAAAGGATGAACCGTTTTATAAAAGGAATAATTCAGTTGGCTGTAGTTAATAATTTGCCATGGAAAGAGACACTTAAAGAAGATCTCAATACATATAAAGTCACTCCGCACTCAGTAACCGAGGAGGAACCATTCACTCTGATGAGAGGGAGAATTACCACGAATAGATTTAGACTTGCTTGGATGGCATGGAAAAGGAATAAAGAAATACATTTTGAGGAAATTGTGAACCAAGTGAAGAGGAGACAAGATGAATATAAGAAGTATTATGATAAACAGAAGCATGCGATGGAAAGCAGAATCGAGAAGGGTGACTGGGTTAGAGTTCAAGAACCCAAGATAGTGATGAAAGGAGAATCTAAATATCGAGAACCTCAGAGAGTTATGGATTGTTCCAAGAAATCAGTTCTTTTGGAAGATGGCAAGAAGTGGTCTTGTAATGATGTTATTTTAGCAAAGGAAGGAGAAATATATAGGAATGAAATTAGTCAGAATCCAAACAGAGTTTTGTTTAAAGACAATTATACATACTCAGGATCTAACAATGGACACAGTACACCTACAGGTAGTGGAGATGTACTGAGAAAAACAATAAGTCAGGAATTACCTGGGAATATGAGTGTGGACAATTATATATCATCAAGATCCAGGAGGAGTGTGCAGAACTATAAGCAAGACTATATATATTACTAACAATAGCAAGGAACCTGTTCACTTAAAGGAGGTTTCACCAACTGTCTTGCCAAGAACACTGAAACGTTTGTGTATCCTTTTCCAAGTTAAATTCAAAGTTATTAATATTAATGTTAATCACGTTATCTTATAATACATTCAAAATCTTAAGATATGCCATGCACTATAAATGCTTTAATTATTTTGTTTAAACATTATAGGGGAGGAGATGTTTTGATGTAGAACCTTTTGTTATAATCAATTCTAATGTTGTCATAGTGCTCCCTTCGTGTATGGTTCTGGAATCTAGATTCCAGAACCATACATGAAGCTGCCTGGCTGTGTCAATCAGATTGACTCAGAGTCCTGTTGGAGGTGTAAGCATGATGTCGGCTCCTTTGAACACTTGATCTGGGACTGTTATGAACTGAGGACATTTTGGAGGAGTGTCACTGAGAAGATTAATGAGGTTCTATTACTGCAAGAGGATTTTGATTATAACACTATCATCTTGGGTGAGGATGATAAAGTGGAAGATCTCACTTATCCACAGAAATGCTGTTTTTTTAGGGCTACAAATTCTGCGAAAAAAATTGTTTTGAGAAAATGGAAATGTGATGAGAGCCCGACCTGTTCAGAATGGGTGGAGGACTTGAGGCAAGTGGCCAGAATTGAGAAGGTTATCCTTCGCAGGAACAAAAAGTTTAAATTGTTTGATGACATGTGATAATAAGTTGGCCTGTTTTGCTTTTTAGATTCTGTGACGGTTGGGGATGGATATGGGGTGTGGATTCTATGCAATGAGTTCTACGATTACAATGCTGATAAGTTTGTTGCTTGTATGTTTTCTATAAAATTCAATAAACTTAATAATAAAAAAAAAAAAATAAAAAAAAAAAAGAAGAAGCTGCCTGGCTGTTGGAGGTTGGTCCCTCGGGGACTTCCTACTAATAAACTCACAAAGTTAAACCTATATCTATCGTGAGTAAATTCATTACACTTCCTTCTTTTGGAGCAGTTGCGAAATCACTGCACTCGCCTTTCTCCTCGTTCTAAGTGACTAAAACTCATTTGTTCCACTGAATTGCTCTATCAGATAAAAGCCAGCCAGCACCCTTTTTATTATTACTAGTATGCCCTTCTGATGTTCTGTCCTTTCTGTGTTTCCGCGCCCTGATGCCTGCGGGCTTTCGTCGCGTTATAAGCACATATAAACATAACATCACTGACCATACTGCAAGACATGCTGAGGTAAACCCTATGGACGCCAGGCCGCCCATCATTGACACTGTCAATCCTGGGATTGTTCCCAGCCGTGATGTTGCTGCTACTTTGCTAACAGTAAGCATCACTGTAGAAGTACGGCAGGCCCATTGTGATTCTATCATTCTCAAAGACTTACCACCGGTTAAACCTAGTAAAGGGATGCTGGAGAAACCACATTCAAAATCCACTGTAAAGCAGGGGTTAGCATACACCAAGATCCATTCTAGACAGAGAGACACCCTTTTGCTCTGCATCGGCAAACAGGTTGCAGCAAAGAATATACAAGGTATGGCCCAAAATCATGCCAGCCATAGCGAAGTTAAGGCACCCTCAAGACTAGCAGAAACTGCTTCCCCTGACCCACTTGGAGATTGGCGACATCTCAATCTGGTCTGCACTTTCAGGGGGATAACACATGGTAATAAAAACTCATATAAACTTGCTTTACTCCGCACATTGCATACAATGTTGGGATTGTGTGACATTTCTTTTATTTTCTTCTGTGCACATTCTCTCATATTGCATGTTCTGTGAGAGCTGCAGTGTGAGCTTTTGTTTTAATAATCCATATTTGAGGTGGTGCTTGTTACAATGCAGGGAGTTGCTCTGGGGTTTTAGTATCAAAGTTCTTCTGGCCGTTAAGGCCAGACAGTACAGTGCCATCGACATGTTGCTTGGTTTGACGTTCTGGTTCTCCCCATTCAGCCTGAACCCTTGGGGCTGAATAACTTGATGCTTATTGGTGCCCCCTATTCTAGATCTATCCCTGGCCTTTCTTGAATCCCTCTACAGCGTGGTGATATTACAACTTTGTCAAGGCAGACTTGCGATCCTATCTATAGTTGCATAAGCAATGGTCCTACGACCCAGCGGCAACCCCTGCCGAGGCACAATCTCATTCTGGTCTGAGTATAATCTCATGGAATATAGCAAGATTACGAGATAACATGCTAGATGATGAGCGGTTACGCTTTATTAGGCAATTTGACATTATCCTTCTTCAGAATACTTGGCTGATGGAAGAACCCACGCTGACAGCCTGTTTCTCCACTAAAGTACTTAAGGCTATTCGAAGGGAGGACTGGTAATGTGGATACGTTCATCAATACCATTTATTATTGTGAGACTGTTCCTCTCAAGCGAATATGCTTTAATAGACCTTAACGGTAGGTGCCCAAATAACCGCCCTCCCCTGCCCCCTCCCACCCCACCGAGATATACATTTACAAGAGGAGGATCCTGTTCAATTATTGATTACTGTAAAGTAGATGGCTATCTATTCTCCCAAATACAAATAGCCCTCATTGAAATATTAAACCTGACTGAAAGCGATCACTTCCATTGACACTGAAGGTGCAATACCCATGTACGACAAGCAGCGCACTAGAACACCATGTATTTAGCGTTGGTACCAGACAGCTAAAAAAACAGTCCTGTTTTGGATGAGTTGCAGAGGGCGTAGAGTAAAAGCAGGCCAATTTAGAAAGAGGCTGTTGCAGTAGTCCAGCCTAGAGAGAACCAGAGCTCTGGAGACAGTGAGCTTCTGGGGGAAAGAGAGGAAAGGAAGAATACCAATACACGAACAAACGACACCCCTCATGGAGCCCTGTGTCTGGCTTCCGGGGCATTGGCGGCCCACTTTACCCAGCAGATTCGACGACCACGTAGCCTGGCCGGACTCCTTACTTTCCTTGGTGCCCTCTCTCAACATGCGCTTGGGGCCGGCTGGTACTATCCATGAGTGATCGGCAGCCCGGATTGAGTGCACTGGCCTACTCTGCGCCCATATTTGCTCCGGAGCAGCGGGCCCGTACTCCGGCTGGGTCCCACAGGTGAGCCTTGTTGCTGGGGCTGGGCTGTCCCTGCCTTCCTTGTAGCCCCATGGGTGGGGCCTACCAACTCCTTTCGGGGCCCATCCCTGCCCCTTGATTAACCCCCTGGTGAGGTGGATTCCAGCTCCTGGGTCCAGCCTGCTACCTGCTGGGTTGTGTGCTCGCCGGCCCCCTTACCAGCTTCAGGACTGCTGAGTGCCCCAGTCCTCTACACTCTCTAGCCATTTTACATAGAGGTTCGATACTTGTGGGGTGTAACACCCCTTTTACTGCTGCTGTGAACCTGGGTGCACTGTTTGCTGTTGCTGTGCCTCCCCCATTCTGCCCTGCTGCTTTGACGGTTTGTGTGGCCGATGTCACGTGTGGACTTTGCCTTAATGGTGTTGTCTGCTGTTCTTAAAGCTGGCCTGCTCTTGACCCAATATGCCCAGTCTATAAATCCTGCCCCAGCTCATTGGGTACTTACAGCTATCATCACTGTATGATGGCTGGTGGGGTGGCGTGGCTGTGGTAGGGAGTGTACCAGGATACCCTTTCTCCATACCTCATGTGGTGCATGGGTGCAAGACCTTCCGATCCCTCCTCTTGTGCTGGTACCACTGCCCCTCAAGAGATCACACTGAACGGCCCTGTGGAACACAGCTGCTCCTCCTACCTCAACTGTGTGCTATGTCTATCCCTGTGACACTCGATCTTCTTGCTCATTGCTGGCACATCTGTTATACTTACCGCAATTGTTGCGCTGGTGCTGGGGCTCTCCAACCCTGGCCAGCCTACCCCTGTGCTGTGTAAAGATTGAAAACTGCTCCCTTTGTGCTGAAGATAGTGCCTACTTTCTGAGGAGCGCTGGTAGTAGATGATATACTTGACATCTTGGCCCTCAAACCTGTGATCCTTCTGGCATATCTCAGCGAGTCCGGCATATCCGGACTGCCCACCCTCTATCAGAGCTTGGGGTCCAGCCACCACAAAAGGAGGGGGCAAGAAACAAGGCTCTTTAACATGTTTGCCAAGCCGACCCCAAGGGAACCGGAGGGAGCGGGTGAGGCAGTGCCTGGCTTGTCTCAGCCTCCTGCTGAGGAACCTTCTGAATTACAATGGATGATGGACTACATGCAGGAGGGGTTCACCACCCTTAACACCAAATTGGACGATATGAGTGGCACAATCGCATGGAGAAGACCGATACCAGTGTTACTGAGGTTGAGACCAGGTTTGGGCTGGCTGAAGATGATATTAACAGTCTAAGATCCGATCTAACCACCCTCAACAGGCAAGTACAGATTGTAAGCAAGAAAAAAGAGGACCTGTAATCCAAATCACGCCAAAACAATATATGTATTACAAGGGTCCCCGAAGACAAGCATTACTGGTCCTATGGAGGACTTTGTCGAGTGCACCCTTCTTTCCTTGCTAGACGGACATAAGCTTTCACCCCAGTTTGCTACTGAACGGGCGCACCGGTCACTGACTGCGAAACCAAAACCAGGCACCCCGCCCTATCATTGCCAGAGTCCTCAATTTTCATGACAGGGATGCTCTGCTGCGGCCGGCCAGGGCTAAGGGTGAACTCCCGCAAGGATCTAATAGGATTCATCTCTATCTATCCTGACTTCTCAACAGCTGTGCAGCAGGAACATAAGTCATTTATGGTAGTGAAGAAGAGACTTCAGGTCCTGGGTGCAAATATGCCATGTTATTCCCCGCCAAACTTAGAATTGAACACTCAGACAGAGTCTACTTCTTCACGATTCCTGACGAAGCAATGAAATTCTTGGACCAACACTTCCATGGTTCATGCTGGTTGCCCTACTAGCTACTAATGGCTGTCTCTGCATGCCGCAGTTGGGGTGCTAACGAATGATTTAATTGTATTTGGACGGGTAATGACCCCTAGTACTAGTCATCTTCAGCGTCCTTACCTTCCCCATAGAACTCTTCCCTCATCTCCCTAGAGCACATAGGCTCAAGCCCAAAAGGGACCTTGTTGCCCTCCTCATTGTAGATGTCATATATCCTTGATAAGAAGGCGTCCCTAGGGGTGAAAATTATTCCTGCGGAGCCACGGTGTCCGTGGCACCGACTATGTTGAGGAAACCGAGGCCTCTGCACCCAAGGGCGGGTCCTGTTGGCACCGAGCCACCTGTCTCCATCTGGCACAGGCCTGAGCCATTAGGCACGCAGGAGTGGACCACAGAGGGTACCCTGCCAGTCGCAAAAGATGCAGTGGGACCCAGCAGCCCCGTAGCCGGACGCTGATGACACCATTGTCTGCACCACTGGTGTCAAGGCCGGAGCCACCAGGACCTTGGTGAAGATGTCCAACATCTTCAGACGGAAGGTCTCCCATTCCACTGGCGTGGAAGACTGGGTGGGAAAAAGTACCTGCGCCAGATGCTCAGGGACTCCCGAGTGGTGGTTCTTCTTCCTCGAAGACGAAGGTCAGTGAGAGGACACTGTGGGATCGGGACCTCTTCCGATGCTGCTGCTTCTGGTCCTTTTTCTTGAACTGAGTCGCTTGCTCCTTGGAACGTCGCTCCACGCCGTGTAACTTCAAACGAGTAGCTTGAACCTTCAACTTGTGGATTAAGGTAAAGATATTCGCCGCCCTCTTCCGGTGAGCCTTCTGGTGCATGGACTGACATGACCTGCAATCTGGGTGTCATGGTCCTCACCCAAGCAATACCAACAAATCATGTGCGAACCCGAGACCTACATTTGTCGGCCGAAGGTCGGACACAGCTAGAAGCATGAGGCATTGGGCGGAGTAGGTATGGTGTACTTCAAAAGTAAGAAAAGGCTTGACGAGCGTGTTCCAATCAGAGAACAGAGTGTGTGGAAAAAGGAACTGAGGTCACAGGGCGCGGCGTCGCTATAGAAACTGGCTACAACAATATGTGCACGGGGCAGGTAGAGGCGTCGGATGGAGCCGATGCGGATCCTCGCTGCACACCCTGGCGGCATAAAACTTTCCAGAGAACAGCTGCGCTGCTATAGGGATATCATAGATGAGGAATCAGTGGGAGGAAATTAGACATCGCAGTGTCTTCTTCTGTCCGCTGAAAGGTTTTAATGCAGCAAAGTTTTAAAGTTATGGATAGTTGTAACAGTTCTGCAAATCGTTGGTATACCTCTGAAAAATATACTGTTGTTCAAATGTGTTATTATAGGGGCATCAATGGCTTGCTTTACGGCAAAAATAGATTAATATGTGTAAAATATTTGTGACTACTCTCAAGCCAGTTAATCATCTTTCTGGCTTTTGCATTATTATTTAGACCTCTCATATTCCACGTGGGCAGGTTAAGTCGTGTTTGCTGCATCATTTATTCCCTTCCCCAAGAAACATAGCAATCACTGCAATAATTCATTGTTGTTTTCCCTTGCCCCAACTGAATTCTGCAATTTGGATCAAAGTTTAATAACACACACAATATTACAGAAACAATTACTGAAAATACCGCCCCACCCACACTGACAACACACAAACATCAGTGAAACACAATTTTACCCGATTTGGTATGTGATTTCTGAAGCAATATCAACGGAAAACAAAAACTGAGTACTTCGTCTCGTCTGCACCATCCCTGTGACGTCTAATTCGTCATAAACTCAGCGATGACAACTTCCAAAGGACCCGTTGTATTTGAGAAACGATCTTAATTGCAAACATAATTTCTGACGCTTAAAATGGGGCCTCTAGAACTGGGCCCCTGGCAAAAACAAAGACACTCCGGCTGCTAATAACGCACCCATGCATTTGCCACAGCTTCTGCTTACGTCTCTCATTGAGGAACCATGGGCTCCACCCAGGCAAGACTTTTCCTAGTCAGCACGGGTGCAGTTATCCTCCGATTTCACCTGATTGCAGCCACACGACTGTAGAAATAAAGTGGACCTTCTTCCAACCCTCTGAACTTTGCTAAGAACATAATCGATATTTGATGTTATGGCCTCATAGGCAATCTTTGACTGCTAGAAAAGACCTGCTGGCATCCTGAACAGCCGAAGTTTAGTATGGAAAAAACTTCAAGTAAGAATTCTACTTTCATTTTTCTACCCGGAGGCATATCGGTGCGTATGAAGCATATAGTTCTTTATTTCTTGTTTTTCATATGCTAATCATATGTTAACATGTCATTATGTCACGAGTCACAGTAAGATCACACACAAGCCCTACAGTAAATTCAACACCTTTGTTTACCTTGTCAGGATGGATTGGATGAGTAAGGTCTATACGTTCTAGGGGCGTCAAGCAAGAAATAATAAGCATTCCTTTCATACATCTGTCAGGTTGGGCAATGTACACTAGTATTCCCATAGTCAGGCATTTGCCTGACTATGGGAATACTAGTATACATTGCCCCGCGTGTTTATTGGTTCACTCAGTCTTATGGTTCTAGCACAGCTCGCTTCTTGGCAGCCTCAGTCTTGGGTTGGCCTCCTTGACCAGCGTCAATACCTTTTAACTACTCGTTCCAGAAAGTATTTCTTCCACCTTGCTTAGGTTTTTTTTTGCCAGGCTGTGATATTGCTACACTCAAGTCACAGGTTGGCCACCAGGGTCAACACATTCCAAACCACTAAGTATGTATGCCTTCTCAGCAAGCTCAGTGGTGTGTTACCCAGTGTTCGAGGTATCGGTATCAACAAACTCTTTGTTCTCTCTTCTTGTATAGTCTCAGCCAGCGCCCGAGGTACAGCTCACAAGAAGTTTTGATTCCCCTAATGGTATGTTCTCATCCATTGTCTGAGGTATAGCTCTCAGCAAGCTCTTTGATCTCTCTTCTGGTCTGGTCTCAACCAGTGTCCGAGCTACAGCTCTCACTGGTCTTTGCTGATACAGAGGATGCTTGTCGAACATGGCACTGAGGTGGTCACCATGGGCCAGATTTGGGACTACTAAAATGTATTGTTACAGCTGTTTGCTTGTGTTACAGATGTGGGTGTGGGTATGAAGTAAATGGGTGTGGTGTTTATGGGTGTAAACAGAGATATGGAGGGTACAGGGGTGCAAGCACCATCAAAAACAATGCAAGGCATTACAAATGTAATACAGGCCATGTGCAGTTGTACTATGACTACATTAATGATCTGTACTTTAGAGGGGGTTTAAATAAGATTAAACAAATAAAAGTCTTGGCAAATTTCGTGAGTGCAAGGGAAGGCAGCATTACTGCAGGAAACGCATCTCCTTTGTAGTAATAATGCGAGATTTGCCATGCAAAAGGGGTGGACGGTCACAGAATCCCAGAGTAATGAAAAATAGAGGTATAAGTGAACTAATAAAAACATAATAACAACGATGGTATGAAGAAAATGTGGGAAATGAAAGTGATCGAGAAACAGGAGGGGCCAGGCTTGGCTTGTTTCCTTGACAAAAGAAAACAAGTTAGAGTTACTGGGCCAACATTTTCTCAGTTTGAAATTCTATACGCTTGGTAGAAGAATCACCCGTCACTAGTGTTTGTTATTTTCCTTTGAATCCCAGTGGACTCTTGGCAAGGGCACTCCAATTTGTACAGCAATGCTGATAGCCACAATACAGAGCGGTGCAGCAACATTAAACAGAGGCGTTGCTGGGGGTTGGGTGGGCGCTGATGGGGATGTAGCCCCGGGTCTTTTGGTTGTAGCCCGGATAGAAGCTCAGGGGTTACAACCAAAAAGGCTAGCTAGCCCCCAGTCCCGACAGTCCCAAAATGTGCATAGCCCTAGATCTTTTCCAAATCTAGCAACACCCCTGCCATTAAACAAAGATGACTCAGAACTTGCAGCCTGTCCCATGTTACTGTGGCAAGGGCGTTGTCTCAGTGTCAATGGATTCAACAGGACATAACTAGTTCACCCAATGAGGCTCTTTTCCTAGTGGCATGTGGCATGGACATAAATAAGGCACTCATTCCTGGAGACAATTTAATTACTGTTTTAGGTAAGGCGGAAACAACAAACTGGAAGGCCTGGTAAGTGTCTTTTGACTTTGAGGGATCAAATGGCCGACTGGCACAAAATCAGCTCTCCTGAAAGCCGGAATGGCTTAGTTGGTAGGGAGTGGGTTAATGCTAAAATGTTGTATGATTTATCTTGCAAGATAATCTGTAATAAACCTCTTCTTATGCTCATAAAAAAGAAATGAATGCATTTTTTTGGCAGTCAAATGTACAAGTAGAATGATCCTATTCACTCTCAAAAAATCGACTTCCGACAGGACAAGATGGTGGGTGACTAGTGGGCGTATAAATTGGTGGTGTTTCTAGTTGGAAATATTACCCAAATTCGGTCTAAGACTCCCTCCAAAGTAGTAGCGGCGTTGAGATGAACAAGTTACTCACTTATCTGGTAACGTTCTTTCGATGGGATGGTCCGACGATGTATTCCATATCTATGACAGTAATCACCACAGCTGTGCTCCTTCGGAAAATCGCTTGGCGTCTGCGTCCTGCGAGGATGATGTCGATACGCTGTCCTTGAGGGCCTCCGTCGAGCCGACGTCACCAGATGTTATAAGTAGGACGCACAACGCCCTTAGCCTCACTTGTAGTTTTTTCCCCAGAACGTGTGGCACCAATCTACTGCCAGTATGACCACAGAAAGCCTTGCGGAAACGTAAGCTGCAATCGCATAAGAAATTCTGTAGCGGGGTAGGCAGGGAGGGAGCGATATGGGATACGTCGTCGGACCATCCCATCGAAAGAACGTTACCAGGTAAGAGAGTAACTTGTTCTTCGAGGGCATTGGGTCCTCCGACGTATTCCATATCTATGACAGACTCCCAAAGCAGTACCAATGTAAGGAGGTGGGAAAAGAATATAGAATATACAAATTTAGAATGTCCAATCAAATCGCAGAGTAAAGGACCGCCTTGCCAAAGATCAGATCCTGCCCATGGGAAGAATCTAGGGAGTAGTGACGTATAAAAGTATGGACCGAAGCCCAAGTGGCTACTTCACAGATGTTACGAATAGGAACACCTCTCTGCAGAGCAGATGAGGCAGCCATACCCCTAGTCGAATGGGCCCGTAAACCTACCGGAGGGTCCTTACCCACCAGGCGGTAACATTTAGAAATTGCCAAGATAATCCATCTAGACAAAGTCTGCTTAGTCACAGCTTGTCCCAAACTCCTTCCAGCGTAACCAATAAAGAGCTGATCGTCCACTCTGACCCGGGACATGCGTGAAATGTAGAAACTTAAAGCTCTCCCAGGATCCAGCCTCTCCTCTTCCTTACCAGGATGTGGAGGAGGATAAAATGGCGGAAGAATAACCTTCTGGCTTAAATGAAATTCCGACACCACCTTCGGAAGAAAGGAAGGACGAACTCGAAGGACAACCCTGTCCTTATGAAACACAGTGAAGGGTGGCTTAACTGAAAGTGCCTGTAACTCACTCACTCTGCGAGCGGAAGTGACCGCAACTAAAAATACAGTTTTAAGGGTTAACAGTCTCAAAGGACAAGAATGTAAAGGCTCAAATGGAGCACCCATTAGAAACTTGACGACAAGGTTCAAATCCCAACCGGGCACCTGGAAAGGTGACGGAGGGAACACATTAGTGAGCCCTTTCAGAAACTGAGAAATTAAAGGAATTTTAAAATAAGAACACTCCTCAGACGAGAGCTTAAATATTCACAGCGCCGCCAGGTAACCTTTAACGGCTCCCACTTGTAAGCCCCTGTGGGCTAAAGAAAGCAAAAAAGACAGAACCACAGGAATGTCACATGAAAAAAGGATCCACATTCTTAACCCTGCACCAGTCGTAGAACTTTCTCAAATGGCAAAGGTACAGGGACTTCGTTGCCGGCCGTCTGGCCGAAAGCAACACCTCCATCACGTCTTCAGGGAGGACCCAATCCTTATACCTCAACCTTTCAGAAGCCAAGCGTGACGGTTGAGGGATCTGACCTCTGGATGGAGAACCTGACCCCCCTCCCGTGAGAGCAGATAGTCTTGGTAGGGAAGACGACGTGGAGGGCAGATGGACAAGTCGAGAAGGTCCAGGTACCACGTCCTCCGGGCCCATGCCGGAGCAATGAGGATCATCCGGGAACCGAACCTCCGTAACCTCCATGACACTTACGGGATGACGGGGACTGGAGGAAACGCATACAGCAGTGGGAAAGACCACTCCACTATGAACGCCTCTCTCAAGGCTCCTCTTGGAGGAAATTCCCGCGAGCATAACCTTTCGCACTTCCGGTTGACACTGGAGGCGAAGAGAACCACTTGAGGGGTCCCCCAAAGGGCGAAGATATCCAGGAGAATTTCCTGAGCCAACTCCCACTCGTGAGAGATCGCGCTCTGCCTGCTCAGAGCGTTCGCCGTCTCGTTTTCATCTCTGGCCAGATGAACTGCAGAGATCAAAATTTCCTGCTGGATGGCCCAGAACCAGAGCTGCACCGCCTTTCTGCACAGAGGAAGTGACTCTGCCCCCCCCTTTTTGTTGAGGTAGTGCATGGCCACTGTGTTGCCCGTCAGAATCAGGACATTCTTTCCTCGCACAGTCGGCAGAAAAGCCTTCAGGGCAAGCCTGATGGCCCTCAGCTCCAACAGATTTATATAGAGTCTGGACTCCGACTGAGACCAACGACCACTGACTGTCAGCTCGTTGGCATGAGCTCCCCATCCCGTGAGGGACGCGTCCGTCACGATCGTCACCCCCGGCCAGGGTAGCCAAAACAGAGCCCCTGTCATCAGATTGTCTTCGACGGCCCACCACAGAAGGTCCAGGGCGACCGAGGGTGGCACCTGAACGGGGTCCGACATTCTGCCGGAGGACTATGACCACTGGAGCTTGAGAGCCTATTGCAAAGATTTCATCCGCAACCTGGCCTCTGGCACCAGAAGAATGCAGGATGCCATGAGGCCGAGCAACCTCAAGAACTCGAACACTGGGAGACTCTGGGCATGCTGAAACTTGTGCACCATCTGCTGAATGTGGTGAGCCCTCACCTGGGGAGGAAAACACTGCCCCAGGGACGTGTCGAGCACTGCTCCAATGTACTGGAGCCGCTGTGTTGGCATCAAGTGGGACTTCTTTAAGTTGAGGGAGAAGCCCAGCTTGTGAAGGGAGTGGCAGGTGATGGACAGATGATCCAGGACTTACTCGGGAGAGCGCGCCCTGATCAACCAATCGTCCAGGTAGGGGTAGACGTGAATCCCCCCTTTCCTGAGATACGCTGCCACCACCACCTTGAGCTTGGTGAAAACCCTCGGCGCGGAGGTCAATCTGAACGGCAGGACCCAAAACTGAAAGTGCGAGTCGCCAACCGCGAACCTCAGGTACTTCTTGTGCTTGGGATGGATCGGCACATGAAAATAAGCGTCCTTGAGGTCGAGAGACACCAACCAGGCCTGAAGTTGAAGGGCCTGGAGGACTTGAGAAAGAGTAACCATCTTGAACTTGCCCTTCCTGAGGAGCTTGTTCAAACAGCACAAGTCCATGATGGGTCTCAATCCCCCGTCTTTCTTTGAAATCAAAAAATAAAGGGAATACCATCCCTTGTTCCTCTCCGCTACAGGCACCAGTTCTATGGCGCCTTTCTCCAGCAGGGATTGAATTTCCTGCGCAAGGAGCGGAACCAGACTCTTCCAAGAGAGATTCCCTGGTGGATTGTCGTGAGGCCTCTGCCGGAAAGGAAGACAGTAGCCGTGGGCTATGATCTCCAGAACCCACACATCTGAAGTAATGGCATGCCATTCTACCAGCCTTCCCCTAACCGCAGTAGCATGGGCCTCATGACTGAGCTGAAGTGGCTGCGACAGTGCCTGTGAGCACAGAGTCAACTGCTCGCGCGGCCTTGGCACCTCGAGTACCTTGTTTTCCACCTCTGGCACTCCTATGGTTGCCCCTTTGACTTGCAGCTCCTCTCGATTTACCATTGCTGTCCCCTAGGACGAAAAGGTGGAGGTTGGCGAACTGCAGCGCCCAACGACTTCGCTGCAGCTTTGGAGGTCTGCAACCTCTCAAGACTCTCGTCAGCCTTGCTGCCAAAAAGATGTTCACCATTAAAGGGCATGTTGAGAAGCCGGGCTTGCACATCAGGAGCAAAACCCGACTTACGCAACCACGCAAACCTGCGTATTACGGTGCTCGCCGCCATGGACCGGCTGACGCAATCAACCATGTCCAGACCCGACTGAACGGATTCACACATGGCATCCTTGCCATCCTGCACAATAGCAAGGAAACCATCCCGTTCCTCCGCTTCAGGAATTTGATCAGCCGCTAAGGAAATACAGTTCTACAGAGTGTGCGTGAAACGAGACAAGGCACAAACGAAGTTGGCAGCCTGAAGCGCTATACCCCCAGAAGAAAATACCTTCTTCGCCCAGCCGTCAAAACGTTTGTCGTCCCTATCAGGAGGGATGGTAGGGTACGACGCCTGCTTTGCTGGGGTAGTAGCCGCCTGCACCACCAAACTCTCCGGAGTAGGGTGCGTGGTCAAGTAGCAGGGGTCGCCACTGGCTGGGCGATAATTCTTCGGCAAGGACTTGCACACTGCCGGGAGACTCTCCGGAGAAGTCCAAACTGCAGCCACCTTTCTCTGCAAGGCCATATGGAATGGCAGCACCGGGTCAGTTGGAGGGCCTTGGTCCAGGATATCAATCAGGTCACCCTGCTGAAAATCCCCAGGGGGGGGGGCAGACCACCCCAGGGATTCCATGACCCTCAACATGAGGTGCCGGTATGAAGATTTGGCATGCGTGCCAGGCTCCGGCCTACCAAACTCCACCTCCTAGACCACTGGTGTCGTGCAGCGACTAACGCAGGTCCTCAAGTTGACTATGACCAGAAACAATGTCATCAGGAACCGCTGCAGGAACCTCGCCTCCCTCAGACCCCTCATCCACCTCAGAAATATAATCCAGAGGCTGGAAGAAGGGTACAGAAAAAGGCACAAAGACATGTTTAGCCTTGGCCAGTGCCTTCCTGGGGGGTGCCACAGTGCCACGGGGCATCTCCAACAAAGCCACCTCGAAAGGCGTCAAGGGCGTCGATGGTATTGGCAGACGTTGAGCGCGGCGCCGACAGCTTTGACGGCATCGACACAGGCCTCGAGGGCAGAGCCCCGAGCATGTCTCTCGACAGCCTGGGCGCCGATGGTGTTGACGACTTCCTCGGAGGTGGGGCCTCGAGAGAGTCCATCGACGACCTCGGCGCCGCCGGCGTCAATGTCTTCCTCCAAGACTTCACAGGTTCTCGCGGTCTTGAGGACGTCGAGGACTGGGACCTGGAACGGGCATGTCTATAGTGACCATCCTTGTCCGACTGGGGCCTTGAAGGCACCCGGTGGTCGCGACGACTGCTCAAGCCCGAAGGCGGATGAGCGGCGTCTCTAGCACGGCCACGACCGGTGTCCTCAGACGGCACGGACGGGAGCCCTGCGATTGAAAAATCGCCAACATCTCCCTTCGGAAGGAATCACATTCCTCAGGAGTGGAATGCTTGCTGGGACAAGCAACCCGCCGACGGGCGGAGTCCTCGGAAGAGGACGGCGAGGGCGACCTGTGACAGCGCTTCCTGGAGTGCCTCGAAGAGGCAGAGGAATGGTGGGACCGACTCCCAGACGAAGAACCCCCAGACTCACAATGACGATGCAGAGAGTCGCCCCTCGAATCGTCCATCGAAAGACCAGTGGAACGCGACTTGCTGTGTTTGGCCACCTTACCGACCGACAGCTTCTTCTTACGCCCGCGGAAGGCCTTTGATGTGAGCGATTGGCAGTCGACACAGTCGTCCGTATCATGGTCCTCCCCGAGGCACCAAATGCAAGCGTCGTGCTTATCCGTCAGCGACATCTTGGACCCGCACACCCAACACTTCTTAAACCCGGACCGCGGGGTGGAAGAAGCCGAAGACGACATACAAACTCAATGAAGAAACAGGTTCGAAGAACCGAAAGAACAGGATTCAGTAGAATCGAGGCACGCCGAGATCTCAGAAGCGAACACGTTCGCGGAAAACACAGAATTGAGGCTAAGGGCGTTGTGCGTCCTACTTATAACAACCAGTGACGTCGGCACGATGGAGGCCCTCGAGGACAGCGCATCGACATCATCGACGCAGACGCCGAGGGATTTTCCGAAGCAGCACAGCTGTGGCAGTTACTGTCACAGATATGGAATACGTCGGAGGACCCAATCCCCTCAGAACCTTTTTACTTTACTTTAAAACATTTATTGAGCGCAGACCTTGGACCCGTAGGCATTAGGGCGCTGACAAACAATTAAGCGGGGCACTGAAGAGAAGCTCATGTGGGGAGAAGCCAGGGAAGAAGGTTAAGCAAACAGCCACGTTTTCAACTTTTTCTTAAAAGCTTCTATGTTTCAGTGGTATCTAAAGATCTAGTGGGAGATAGTTCCAAGCTATGGGAGCTGTGATGTAGAAAGCTCCCCTTTCTGCCTTTCTGGTTCTACATCTAGGAAGCATTAGGAGTTTCTGATTGCTCGATCTAAGAGATCTGCTTTGGACTTTTTCCACTATAAGATCTTGCAAGTAATCACTAAGAGGCGATAGCGAACACGGGCCTCCACCGGAAGCCAGTGCAGTCCTCTTCTGGCATCTGAGACATGGTCTCGGCGTGAAAGCCCCATAACCACCCTCACTGTACCATTTTGGATGACCTGTAATCTATTCCCCTCTGTTTTGCTAAATCCAGCTAAGAGGATGCAGCAATAATCTATTTTCGCTCCAATAGCTCTGGCAATTGTCTCAGCATTGGCCTGACTGATGAAAGGTCTAAGGTGGGCTAAAAGCTTAATATAATAGGCTGCCGCGGAGACAAGACTCCCTACATGACCCTTCATAGTAAGCTGATGGTCAAAGATAACGCCCAAGGTTTTTACCTTCCTGAGGGGGGGTTATCTTGACCTCTCAGAGTTGGAAGCTCTCATATTCCGGACTCAGCTTGGATAACATGGGCTGGGTGCCGACAATCAACAGCTCTGTTTTACCCTTTTCAAGGCTAAATTATTCCAGACCATCCAGTTCTCAGTGGAGAAATAGACTCTGTTTAATTCTGCTTCATCTCTCGCATGAGTACCAACCATGGGGATGACACACTGCGTGTCGTCTGCATAGTTGGTAAACATGATCCCCTCCTGATCCAGCAGAGCAAAAAAGGGGGCCATGAATATATTATAAAGGCAGTGAGAAATGCAGGCGCCCTGCGGAACACCAAATTCGAAGGTGACCGGAAGGGTTACTGCCTCCTCAGAGAAAACTCTGCTTTCTCTATTGTTCAAGAAAGAGGTAATCCAATGTACCACTGCTGGGGAGAGGTTGGCCACTGCCTCCAACCTGGCGACCAGTATGGAATGGTCAACCAGGTCAAAGGCAGCCGATAGATCCAAAAGCATCAACATGGAAGCGAGGCCCTTGTCCACCCGCTCCAGCAGCCTAGACGTCAGTTCCAATAACGCTGTTTCAGTTCGTATCCCACTCTGAAACCTGATTGGCAGGGATTCAGAACGGGAAAGTTATTCAGATGTTGGGCAATCTGCCAAGCGCGACCCTATCTAGAATGTTCAGTAAAAATGGCTTTATATGAGCATTTTGATTTGCTGTTGGAGTATGTTACAGATTGCGACAGCCTGCCTCGATCTAGGTTGTTTAATTTCCCAGTACTAGCAGGTTTAGAAACAGTTCCTCATCTGGAACCCCGATTAACCGTGATAACCGATTCTACTTGATTCAGAAACATTGGTCTGAGGAGGACCTGTTTAAGCAAAACAAATGCAGAAGGAAAGTAACTGATTGCTAAAAACCTCAGGAATCCTGAAGCCCAGCATCAGCAGATGAATCATCAGCTGCTTAAACCAAGCATGGACTTCACAGAAAGCAGTGAGGCTAGACTGCATGAACTCTTGGGTGTTTGGAAGTGTATCCTCTCCAGAATTGGTGAAATAAAATCCAATTGTAGCCATTCACAGTGCAGAGATGGTACTATATCATACAGAGTTGATGGTGCTGAGAAGTGAGTACGCATTTTGCTCTTGCCCGTAATTTGCTCGTTGTGAGCCATTACATGTAGACATACATGTAGGAGGCTCCCTGACGCCAAATTGTGGTAGTATGCACGGCGGAGTGCAAAAGGTGGCGTACACGCGAGTATACTGCCTTTTGCCCTGAACATTTGCACTGCGCTGTGCAAAGGAGTAAACGCTGCCTTACCATGCTCGCATGACAGGCAGTATTTACAATTACAATTACCGGCTCCCTGCCATGCGATAACGATAGGCAGCGTTTAATTGTACACACTGGCTGCCATGTGAGCATGTTTAAGCTAGCATTGCAGCCTGAGTATACAGTGGATCCCTATGGAGTATGCCTGCTTCATTCTGGCACATAAAGCTGGTGGGCTCCATAGGGATCCCCAGCATTTGAGCCAGCGTGAAAATGCATGCTGAGGCATTTGTGTGGCAGAGAGAAAGAAGGTGGTTCTGTCCTTCCTCTCCACCGGACAAATGAATGAAAATGAGCCATGGCGTCAATGGAAAGCGTAAAAGCATTACGCAAGGCTTTTATGTCTTCCATTGACGTGATGGCTCTGATGAAAGTATCATTTTGTAATATGACGGTCGGGACCTGGTAAGTTTGCACATATGCGTAATCAGGCCCCCGCCGCCACATTTTTGTCATTTGCATGGTGGAATGCAAATGTGCAGGGCAAAAGTCAGCATACATGTATGTACACTGCCTTTTGCCCTGCACATTTGCACTCCGCCGTTCAAATGAGTAAACACTGCCTGGCCATGCTTGCATGGCAGGCAGCATTTACAATTAAATACGGCCTACCATGAGCGCAGGGTAGGCAGCATTTAATTGTAATTGTTGCATGCCTTGCAAGCATGATAAGCAGCGTGTACTATGGATCCCTATGGAGTGTGCCGGCTTTATGCTGTTGCGTAAATCCGGCTGACTCCATAGAGATCCCCAGCACTAGCACCGGCATGAAAATGCATGCCGGCACAAATGCTAGGGCATTTGTATGGCGGAGAGGAAGGGAGTCAGCGAAAACACAAGTTGCGTTCCTCCCCTTCTCTCTGCCATAAAAATCATGAAAATGAGCTGTGGGGTCAATGTAAGGCGTAAAAGCCCAAGGCTTGTAGTCATTAGCTACGTACAAGTGTATATGATTGTACACTCTTTTGGTCTGCCTAGTTCATCTTTACCCTGAGGACTCCGTCAATTTGTAATCTGTAATTTGTTTTATATGTGAAATTGAGATTTTATATTTTGTAAAGGTTCTATTGGACGGGCTGGCCCTAATGGAGACACATTTGAGTTTACTTAAAAGGACACAGGCTAACATAAGAAAACCACCGACTTGCACCAGACTCAGGGAAGCCATCAAGGCCCTGCCATGAATGTTTTCTCTTTCCATCTGCCCATCTCTTGTGTACCGTCCCTTTATCGTGTTCCCCATCTCCCTGAGCTGCCTGTTGATGTGCAGCACTTTACAAATCAAAGTTAATAAACACATGCATGAGTCTGATGGGCATTAAGCAGTGTTTCAGCTTCAAGCTCTGGATTACCAAGCAGTATATAGCTTGGTAAGGGTGTAGCAAATGGTACTATGTGGTTGATTACTTGTTCACGACATGGGTGCACAGCAAATATTAAAGTGTGTTATAGATCCCACTCTTAATTCTTTGGGATCTGGGCTAACGTTCTGTGAATTTCAGACCATTGTCACTGGAGACCACTTCAGTAGACATTCAGCAGCCTTAGCCCCAAATGATTAATTTTGTCAAAAGGCATAAGAAACCCGTGGCCTCACCCACAAGTGTTTCCTCAGCACCGACCCAACGCCGATATCATGTGACACACAATCAGCCATGTTCAGGCCAGACTGCAGCATCCGACGCTCAGCCTCTTTCCCATCGGTCACTAGAGAGTTAAAACCCTCCATTATATCTTCCGTTGGCAGGTTATCTGCTGCACTAGAGATCAAACTGTGGGGGCCAAATGGGTACATGGCCAGGGAACACTTACAGCGCTCAATGTCAGACTCCCTGACACAAAGATCTTACGGCCCATGCGCCAACTTTTGCACTCTCCGTCTGGAGGCCGTAGCGGCCTGCAACACAAACGTCTCCAGAGACTGAGTGAAATAGGAGGCTGGATCTGAGGGGACCAAGCAATGCTTCTTGGCTATGTCCCAGTGCATAGCAGGGATCAAAGCCAACTTTTCTCAAGCAGTCATCGCCACTGCCGGGCTAAACACAAACAGGGTCTCTCATGAAGGACGCTCATCCACAACATAGTAGGGGCAGACAACCACAGTGTCTCCACACCTTTCATTACGGTCTTTTACAAAGGTCCACCAGGGACTGGTGTAGGAAAAAGCGTCCCGCACCGGGGACATATCCAAGCCACAGGTGTCTTGCAGATCTGGGAGGAGGAAGGCAATCAGGGCCCGCCTGATAGACCTTAGCTTCAGCAATCTTTTGTGCTCCTGAAATTTGGGGACAAGAGGCCACACACCCTTTGCTATAGAACTCCTCAGGGCAGTCCAACCCAAATGGAATGGGATCCACTGCATCAAAGATCTCAGACATCTCAAAAGCAGGGAATACTCCTGCGCTGCACCGGCATTCAGGTCTCAAAACCCGAGGGCAGAGCTGCAAGGTGCTGAGAAGCAGCAGTGTCCCCTGCTGGAGCCAGAACCAAGCCAGCAGGCATGTGGTTGTGGTCCAAAGAGGAACCTCTGCCGGATAGATTAAGCGCAGAGGGTCCTGTGGACGCTGCTGGCATCAGGACCTTGGCAAAGATGTGGAGAATCTGGTGCCTGAAATGCTGGCACTCTTCTGGAGTGGAGACATGCATCGAAAAAACGCTGCTGGCATCAGGACCTTGGCAAAGATGTAGAGAATCTGGTGCCTGAGATGTTGCCACTCTTCTGAAGTCGAAACATGCATCGAAAAGGTACCTGCAAAGTAGAAGCAGAGTCCTTGGAAGCCTCCATGGAGTGGGAGTGATGGCTCGACTTCTTGGAGGAAGATGAAGAGTGGGGTCTAGATGAGGTGCTGGGGGAGCAGAACCTCTTCCTATGTTGTTTGCTGCTGCTTCTTGCCCTTTCGGATAGGAGAATGCTCAATTTCAACATGGCCTTCTTCGACTCTGCACCCGGCGACTTGGAAGGCCTTCTCTTACCACGCTTGTGGCAGTAGGTGAAGAGCTTTGTGGCACGCTCCCCGAGGGTCGAGTCCATTGACTTGCAGGAACATGAACAAGAAATGAGAAGTCTCCTGTATCAAGACATTTTTGGAATAAACATCACACAATCTCTCAGTTAAGATTTGTAATCTTAGAGACAGTCGCACGACCATCAAGAGGGGGAAATCTACAACAAATGTCTCGTAGAGAGATGTTTTGGATTAACAAGCTAGAATCATTAGAGCTACGAGGGATGAATGAAGAATTTTGTCTAAATGCATTGCTATGAAGTACTAGGACACAGATATCGATGGTATGCTCTAATAATAATGAATCCTTCAGATTGTGGTGATATAAGACCTACCATAAAAATGCTAACTTCATCAGATTATTTTATACTGTGCTGCATGAGATTTAATGAGTTAAACTTGTTATTGGTGACATAACAGGGTCTGAGCATTAATAATGGTCATAATGAGAATTCTTTGTAATTAGCTCAAGATTGACATGCTGTTACGCTCACCTGGCTCCCACAAAGGCGTCAATCGGAACTGGACAGCTGCGGTCTCCACCAATGTGACGCGTAGGGCCGAGATGACGGACTGGACTGGCCCACCTAGCTTTGTTTGTTTGGCCCGTAGGAATATTCTTCTGCAAATGGAGAAAGGGAATTAACCACCCGTGGAGTTGAGCGTAAATCCCCCCACCCCGGCTGTTCTCCTCACAGATCCCCTTTGATGTCCCCTCTTATAGTCTCACCTGATGGTTTGAAAAGATGAGCTCTCCATCCTGCATTGAGCGCAGGGGCGTGTTGATAACCAGTTGCTTCACTGGCTCGAAGGAATTGGTGAGTTCCAGAACAATATTGACTCCGAGATTCCCGGCAAGACGCTGTAAGTATTAAGTTCGTAAGAGTTCCAATGCCTGACTTTCACTCTTGTCCGATTCCTTACAGGTTGCAGCTTGACCCTAATGAAGAGTTCCTCGTGGCAACCGGTAGTATTCTGGTAAGGATTTGTATTTTCCAACACAGTTCGATAAAATAAAGTCAATATGTAACCTGTTGCTTTCTCCCTTATTCAGGCGCTGAGAGAAAGTATGAAGTCTTGGGGAATAATACCTCCAGCGGTAAAATCAGGTAAGTCTATTGTGGTGAGGAGGGTTTCCCTTGTTAGCCCCTTTGTTTCACCTTGCTGTCCTTTTGTTTCCCCTTAGGGGCCGGGGTTCGGTGAAGATGCAGTGGAAGCTGCGCCGATCCGTGAAGAGGAATAGTACCCCCGGTGGTAAAATCAGGTAAGTCTATGGGGGGGTAACTAGTATTCCTCTGTGTATTCCCTTAGCTCACCTTGCTGTTCTTGTCTTCTCCTTAGGTGCCGGAGTGCGGCGGGAACATACAGGAGGATGCGGTGGAATGTGAAGATGCTGCAAAGGCCGGAGAGGTCAGCGCGGCGCTGCAGCAGGCGAGGCGACGCGCATAAAATAACTTCTTTCTTCCAACTCGAAGGCGCGATGGATCGGGAATTCAGATAAGGATTAAAGGTATTGCTCTTGTTCTAACCTTTTCTCCTTCTTTCTCCCTTTTTCTAGGAGCTCCAAACTCGAGGCAGGCGTGGCAGAAGGCTGGATGCAGACTTGCAGGCACGGTGAGCGTTACGCTGCTGGATGCAGAATAACGCGAAGCGTGTGCTGCTCTTCGGGCGTGGTTTAAATAGCCTCCAAAGTAGTCCCAGGTAAGTATTCCTCCCCAGTCCCGCCCGAGTAAAAAATAGTCCCTAAGTAAAGTAGTCCCTTCCAAGCTTCTATTGGCTTGGAGCTCTTGCAGCATGGTCTGCATCAGATAAGTTTGCAGCATGGTCTGCATCAGGTAAGTTTTAATCTATGAGCCTGGCGCATATGGCGCCAGGACTGACTCTCCATATGAGCCTGGCGCCATAGGCGCCAGGACTGGACCCAAATAGCCCCTAGCAGGGGTTGTTGGGCTTGCTTAGGATAACTTGATGCCTGCTTCCGGGGTTGCTGGACGTGGTCTGGGTCCCCGGGGGTAGGCATCATGACACGTGCACGTTGTAAGAGACATGTAAAATAACATGTGTCACTTCCCAATATATATCATCGTGAACATGACAGTCAATGGTGCTGAATTCCACAAGGTTCAGATTCTTGAGATAATGTCTGTACAAGTTCACAAGAAGGACATGAGAATGACATGCACAAATTGTAATATCTTTGTGGAATAATGGGTACACGCCTGTCCCACTATTGATTACGATCAAGGAAGCATATTATACAACTAAACCACCCACATCTTCCCTTACACTATAGTCAATATGATAGATATATAGTTTTAACATCCAGCAATTCCTCCAGGGCACTTTGTGAACAAGTAGACCATGTGGTTGACCGGTTGGATGAGTGTTAAGAGAATACAACCAGCGATTTTGGAATAAAATACATCACCATTTTAATGTGCAAGATCCAGCTATTGTTTAGACATTGAGTGTAAGGTGACCTCTTTTTTGGGGTTGAGCATACGTATAAAAAGGATTATATCACTGACTAAAATCCGTAGTTTCGGAATTAGCTATCTAGCGTTTTCCGCACTACAGTTCCCAACATCCTTATCATAGAAGGTAATCATATTAGCAGTGTTAGTACGTTACGTAGATATAATGCTGTTGCTTAGCAACCAGCAAACTTTTCACATCGTGGCAGAAGTAGGTTACACAGGAGAACGCAAACTTCTAAGACAATTGTAAGTATCGAGCAAGAATGAATTAGTCAGTTTCCAGTGGAAATGGATATGAAGATGAAGACACTTGTTTTTTCATTAGACATGAACACGATTGTACTATTTCTAATGAGCGAGGAAAAGAATCAAGAATTGGAACTCTTTGTTAACTCATCTAACTAGCACCGACTAGGTGAGCACGGCTAAATATTTACCATTTGCCTGGTTTATAAATAGATAGTTTAACAATATTACATATCCAATTGTATGGGGCGAAATCAACACGAGATTTTTTCATGATGGATTGAAGCTCAAAACTTGACAACTACAAATGTGTGGCACCCTAATTGAAAACGCAAAACAATGAAGTTTCCTCTATGGCACTGAAACACGTATACCTGTATTTCAGGTCATATTACTGGCTTTGGCTGACAAATTGAAGAGAATCTGAAATTCCCATTAGTGTATGGAAGTGAACGCTCCAAACCTGCATATATCATCCCAACACCATATTCAGGTAAATTAGATCAGGACATTTATTTTCCCAAAATATAATATTTATTTTACCAAAATAAAATGACTAGATGAACACCATCAGAGCAGTAATTTAGCTTTATTATACATTACAGGTGACATACCGTCTAATCCAAGACCAAATTCAAGCAATTGCACCTATTACTCCACATTGATACAAGAGTGAAGTTGGCATATGGAACTATCTGAAAAAAAGAAAGATTAATGCACCAATACAATGAATGATATGATTATTGAAAATTATTAACATTGATGTACAATGTCTTTTGCCCCTGAAGAAGAGAGATTTCTCTCGAAACGCGTTGAGCTCGAACATTTTTGATTTAACTTTATTTTGATTTAATGTATGTATTTTGAATTGAATTGTGAAAGAACATTAATTTTAATTGACACACTCATGAAGACATGAGTATGATGGAATTGTGTATGACTAAAATATATAAATCCTGAAATATTTTTACAATAAATTGCTTTTGAGTTGAAACCTATGAGACACAAATGTTTTGAATTGATACATGTTAATTTATACAAAGTACTGAGTATATAAGTGTAATACTTGAAACAAATTTTGACTGGAAGGCACTTCCAGCATCTACAGGTGTGCAGGGGACGGGAGTTCCCATGGACCATGGGTACTCCATTCTGTTCATTATTTCATTGACTTTAGATACTAGAGTCAGTTTACTCTCCCCCGCACCCTTTATTATCGTTAATCACCAGGGAGCCTGAGGAGCTCTGAACTATTGAATACTAGAATACGTATTTTCTTAATGCGGTATGCTTAATCTCATTGTTTGTTCAGTTGACTTGCAGGAACCACAATCCTCTGTTGTGGTCCTTTCAGAGGCAGTTGAAGCATAGCCTGTGGGGGTTCAACTCTTGACATTTGCCCTCAAAGTCTGAACAGAGCTTGAAGCCTGAGAACGTCCGAGGTTTAGGCATGACCCAGGAAAATGTAGCAATCTAAAGTGGTGTTTTCAAAGCATATTAGCCATTTTGCACGGCAGCTCAATATATGCTGGCCCCGATGTCATGTCCGGTGTATGGGTGTACAATGGCCCCAGGCGGAGCCGACGCATCACCACGCTGTGTCCAGGGATGGCTGAAAAAGTTTCCAAAGACAGCTGGTGCTGGAGATAGACTAAGATGAGGACTCTGCGGGAGGAAGAAATCTATTGGAAAAGGAATCACGGTTGGAGCTCAGAACACAAGTGAGGGAACTAAAATGCTGCTGCGTATCATGCTCTGTCCCATCCCAGAAGTACGTAATGAACGTGTAAGTATGGAAGAAAGGGGCAGGATGTAGGAGTACACATTCCGATTCTCCTTTGGAACTATCCTCTTTTTCCTTGTATTACATAAGGTTCATTGTAAGAGTTTCCTTTTGCTAACTTGAGGAGTGCCCTAAATATTTTGCTGGATTTCTTGTTTCATTTACCTTTTTGCTGTCATAGGAACTTCACTGGTGTCCTCATGCAGCTTTTATGGTGTGCTGTTATAAGAAGTTTATTTGGCTACCTAAGCAGGGATACTCCACGAGCACCCGATTTTGTCCCTGGTAAGTTTTCTCTCCCAGGAATGGTGTTGTGGGGCAGCTACATGATTTACTTTTGGCTTGACCACCCGTTAACTTTTTTTACCAGATTGGTATCCATTTGCCCCTATATGGTGGCAAAGTGACTATAAACGCATTTTAAAAAGCCCACACCCTTGACATTTAGTTTTGCAGTCTTTGTTTGGACCATGAGAAAATGTCAAAATGTCCATTCTACCATTGTAAGCTATTCCACAGCCCACAAAGGCACTTTTGCGTGACTGGAATCTGGGTTAGACTGGATGTGCATCTCCTGGACACCTCAATCCATATCAGTGTGGACGCGGCTGAGTGAATGGAGTTTGGCTGCTCAATTCCAATAGAATAGCCACTTTGTGTTGTGAGGCCGCAGGCCCACAAATCACGCAACGACACGGGTGTACGTCTTTACAACTTCTTTATTCAATCGTAACCCTTAACTTTCCCGCTTTCCCTCCCCCTTGCCCCGCCCCCCTTCCCTCTGTCCCTCTCCTTTACTTAAAGGGCCCTTGTCCCTTCTTTTCTCTGCACAACACCCCCCCCCTTGCTTATCGTCGAAGTCCGTCTTCACATTTCTTCGATGAGCCGAGTGGGCCGCCTGGCCAGCCTGTGGGGTCGCTCGGCTCGCTCTTTCCTTTCGTCCTCCTGGCCTGCCGGCAACGGCGCCTCGGGCGGATCTGGAGGGGTCTCTGGGTCCATGGGGTCTTCTTCCTCGAGAGGCATGTCTTCAGTTCCATCTTCTTGGAACATTCGTCTGAAGTATGACGCGTTTCGGGTTATTTCACCCTGGTCTCCCAGGGCGGTGATCATGGGTCCTTTCACTTCCGTCACTATCATGGGCTCGGGCCGATGTTTCAAGTCCGTTTTCCGGCGTTGGGCCTGCCTGACCAGCACTGTTTCTCCTACGGGGATCAGGGGTTCCTTGGCCTTCCGCTTCCGGTCAGTCCATTCTTTGGCTTTTTGTCTTTTCTCCGCTTCTCGTTGTCGTATCTCGTCGTCCTCCTCCGCCGTGTAGTCCTCGAGTTGGGGAAGCCTGGACCGTGGTTTGTATTTAATCAAGTTCGGCTGGGATGTACCCAGTTGCCTCGTGGGGGGTATGTCGGTAGCTTCGTAGCATTTGTGAGATGGCTTGTGGCATCGAGGCTTGGTCTGTTGCTGCTTTTTGGCGTGTGCGCTTAATGTTCGCCATGAATCGCTCCACCATCCCGTTGGCCTGGGGCAATAGTGGTGTGATCTTCTGGTGGTGGAATCCGAGGTGTGCCGCAAATTTCCTAAACTCTTGTCCTTGGAATGGGGATCCATTATCCGTTTTCACTACGTTGGGGATGCCCCATTCGCTAAATACTTCGTCTATTGTGCCTACCACGTGTTGGAAGGCTGTGGACTGTACGTGCTTTACCAGTGGGAATCGGGAGTACTCATCTATGGCCACCAGCAGGTGACCTCCCTCTTCGAGTGGGCCGTAGAAGTCAAGTGCTACTCGCTGCCAAGGTCCATCAGGGAGCGGAACTATGCGCAGGGGGCAGGGTGGTGAGCCGGCCGCATTTACTTGGCAAGGGTTGCAGTGTCTTAGTATGTCGTCCACAATGGTGTCCATCTGGGGGAACCACACCTGGTTTCTCAGTATCTTTTTTGTGTTCGCCGCACCTCGATGGCCTTCGTGTGCGATCATGACTAGTGGCTTTCTAAGACTTTTGGGTGCTACCAGGCGGTTCCCTCTGAGCAGTGTGCCTTGGCTTGTTGTGGCCAGTTCATTGTGTATTTTTTCCATTCTGGCCAAGTCTCTCCTGTCGACTTCCCCCCCCTCTCCTGGCTCGAAGTGTTAAGTTGGCCGCCTGTCGCCACTTGTTGGTGTTGGTGAGGTGGACGGCTGCCTTGATGGTGGGGTCAGCTCTGCTCTTTTCCGCAAATAGTTCGGCAGTGATGGCCGGGGGAAGGGAATTGTGTGATAGGTATGCGATGTATCCATCGGCTTCTCCCTGCATTGCGGTGTCTGGTGCTTCTTCCGGGTGTCGTGACAGATAGTCTGCTGGGTTTGCGTCGCCCCCAGGCTTGTGAATGATGGTATAGTCATATTCCTGGAGGCGGATGCCCCATCGTTCGATGCGTGGAGGCATCTTTATTCTCGGGTTGCCAAAGAGGGCCAGCAGGGCTTGGTGGTCCGTAACGAGGGTGAACGTTTGTCCGATGACAAAATGATGAAATTTTTCGCACGCCCATACTGGCGCTAGGCTCTCCCGCTCTGCCTGTGAGTATGCGTGTTCGGTGGGGTTGAGTGCGCGGCTGGCGTATGCCATGATATGGGTTTTGGAGTTCTCTTGTGGATCCGTTTGAGCTAGGATTGCACCAAGCCCCACTGGGCTGGCGTCCGCAATGATTTCTGTTTGCCATTTCGGATTGAAGTATGCCAGTTGGCGATTGGCAGCTAGCTCTTGTTTTATTGTGGCGAAGGCCTGTTGGCATTGGTCCGTCCACTGGAAGGGTTGGTCTTTTTTCAGTAGCTGCCGCAGTGGGCATGTCAGTGAGGCGTATCGTGGGAGGTAGCGGGCGCAGTATCCCGCCATGCCCAGGAACGAGCGGAGCTCGGAGGCGTCCTGTGGGCTGGGCAAGTTAGTTATGGCACGGATCTTGTCTGGGTCTGCCTTGATTCCTTGGTCCGAGAAAATGTGGCCGAAGAAGCATAGAGTGCGTGTGTTGATTTCGCATTTCTGGCTGTTAAGTGTCAGTCTGGCGTCCTATAGAATGCGGCACTCTTGGTGTAGGGCTGTGTCATGTTGATCCTGGGTGACACCAAAGATGAGGATGTCATCACTGTAATTGAATGTGTTGGGGACGGAGCAAATTAGTCTGTGAATTGTTTCCTGAAATATCTCGGCGGCGGACGAGATTCCAAAGTTGAGTCGTTTGTAACGGAACACGCCCTCGTGGGTGGTAAATGTTGTGATGGGCCTTGATGCGGGGTCAATCACTAGCTGGTGGTACACCTGGTTGAGATCCAATTTTGAGAATTTCGTGGCTTGGTTGAGCCTGATCAACATGTCTTCGATGTTCGGGCCGGGGTGCCTTTCCCGTTGGATGGCGGTATTTGGGATCCTCATGTCCACGCAGAGGCGGGGACGTCCATCTGCTTTGGGGACAACTACAAGTGGGGAAACCCACGGCATGGGTCCTGTTGCCCTTTCTATGATGTCATTGTCCAGTAGCGTCTGCAACTCATGGGATACTTTCGCCTGTAGGTGGAATCCTACTCTCCTGGGGTGCTGTGGTACTGGCTGTATCTTCGGATCGATGTGTAGCTTGATGACGTTGTCCTTTAGCTTGCCCACACCTTCAAATAGGGCCGGGTAGGCCGATTTCAAGTTTTATATGTTTGGGGCGCTGTGGTGGATGGCCTTTATGAAGTGGGAGTTGGGCGGTACGCCTTGGATCACTTCCGATTCGTCGTAGTGGATGTCGATGAGGTATAGAGCTGTGGCAGTCTTGTGGCTCAGGAGGCATCTGCCAATTGCCGGGCTGTGAATGACGTGTATCGCTGTCGGTGCTCTCTTGCCCCTGTGTATGAGATCACATGTGAATTGTCCCTTTGAGGTCAGTGGCTGTGTTGCGCCCCATTGGAATATGTGGGCGTAAGATGGTTGTAGGGGAAACTTGTTTTCTAGATGCTCGTATGCCAGGTGACTCATGACATTAATGGTTGCGCCCGTGTCCACCAGGAATGGTGTGTCTATTCCTCCCAGGTGTACCGTCACTCTGGGTGCCGTGCTGTCATCGGAGGCCTCTGAGATAAATCGAACATATTCCCTGCTGTATCGGTCGTATTCCGCATAGGGTAGGTGTTCTGTTGGGTGTTCTTCGACTGGTGGGTTTTCGTATGGGTCTCTGGTGTTATCTTCCCTTTGGTGTTCCTCTTCAGGGTATGCTTGCATGTGATATATTTGTTCTTGGTTGGCGTATGTTGCGTCGGTTTGGTCCACCTGTAGGTTTTCGACCGCTCTGATGAATCCAGGATTGTTTGGTGTTCTGGGGTTGCCGGCGGGCTTGGCGTATTCTCGTTCCAAGTATGGTCTTGGGTTAAGAGGTCTCTGTGGCTCGGGCCGCGGCTCGAACCTCCTTGTGGTCGTTTGCTGGTTGTGTGGTCTATACGCTGATAGCGGGGGCGTCTTCTCCCGGCACATGCTCTGAAAGTGGTTCTCTTGTCCGCACCTCATGCACATTTGGCCAATTGCGGGGCACTGACCTCTGTGGGGGAATTCAAACCCGCACCGGTAGCATTGTCTTTCGGGTGGTGGGCGTCTTGCGTTGTTCCACTGGTCTTGTCTGTATGTGTTGTTGTATTGGCGGCCCGTTTGATTGGCGGTGACGGCTGCGACGGAGTCTATCTTTCTCGGGTTCTCCATGTGTGCAGCCTGAGCATCCACTCTTTCGTATACTCTGGCGAGTTCAGCTTTTTCTTTCAGAGGAAGTGGTTTTTTCAGTAGATGTTTGCGGAATATTGATGACAGGCATCCCTCTATCACTCTCAGACGGATGGCCTCGTCGTCGTTGAAGTTGGCGAAATCACAGTACGCTATTTTCCTTTGCAGGCGCAATATAAATTGGCCAATTGTTTCTTGGGGTAGCTGGGTGCACCGATTAAAGATGTAGCGCTCGTAGTCTCTGTTCGGGACCACTATCAGTCGACCGTTGATGGCTTCAATGAGTCTTTGGTATGTATTCCTTTCTGCTGCAGGGATGGTCTTGATGACACTTTTTATGTCTTTCCCAACTAAGTTTGTGAACATGTCTAGTTTGTTCGGGGCGTCTTGGTTTCCTACTGCCCTCATGAATTCCTCAAACTCGTCCATCCATTCTTGCCACCTTTGCCCTTGGTTTTCTTGTGGTTCTAGCGAAAATGGGTTTGGGCGGCGTAGGAAGGAGACTGGATTGGTGGGAGTCACACCAGGCGCGGCAGGTGCCGTGGTGTCTACTGCTGCGCCTCCTCCACTCCCTGGTTGTGACATGATCACTGATATCAGGTGTCACGTTGCCTGTGAGCTGTTCTTGTGGTTCTTCACTTGCATGCGGTGTGTGTCCCTGTGTGCGCGTGTGGATCTTTGTTTCGTCATTGCTTGGCACGGGTGTACACGTAGTATTCCTCGCTTTCAAGTGTCCTGGCGCTAGTTGGTGCCTATTGCTCCTCGCTGTCACGTGGTGTGTGGCTGGCGCCGGCGTGTGCCAGTGACTCCTCGTTTTCAAGTGGCTTATTGCTGGTGCTCGCGTGTGTTTCACTTTTCTCACTCTCGAGTGGGCCGTTCCGCGCTGTCGCACCTTTCTCCCGCCCCTTGGTTCGTGGCTAGCACTCGCACGTGCATAAAGTTCCTCGCTTTCAAGTGGCTCATTAAAGCATTCGCATATGCATAAAGTTCCTCGCTTTCAAGTGGCTCGTTATACGTTGTTGTGCCTTTCACTCCCTCCCCTGGGCATGTGGGGTCTGTTCGGTACCTGCGTGTGCGCCTGGCACCTCTCAATTTCCTGGGCGTTGCTCAGCGACCTGCTGGGCTCCTCCTCGCTTTTGGTGGGTGCGCATCTTCTTTCCTTTCCTCCACGGGCTGCAGGGCTCCTCCTTGGCTCCTGTGTTAGCGGTGACTTCTCTCCTCGGCGCAATCTCACCTCGTGGGCTGCGGTCGGCACCGGGTCTCTCCGCGACTCCGGATGCTCTCTTCATGCGCGTTGGCTCCTCCACACCTCGCGTTCAGTCCTCGGGGCTGTTGTCGGCACCGGGTCCTTCCGCTACTCCGGATACCTTCTTCGGGCGCGTTGGCTCCTCCTTGCCGCGCGTTCTCTCTGCATGGACCGCTGTCGGCACCGGGTCCCTCCGCAACTCCGGCTGCCTTCTTCATGCGCGTGGTCCGGCTGTCTTCGTCGCCAGTTGTTGTGAGGCCGCAGGCCCACAAATCACGCAACGACACGGGTGTACGTCTTTACAACTTCTTTATTCAATCGTAACTGCCGACCCCTTAACTTTCCTGCTTTCCCTCCCCCTTGCCCTGCCCCCCTTCCCTCTGTCCCTCTCCTTTACTTAAAGGGCCTGTGTCCCTTTTCTCTGCACAACACTTTGACAGGTGCTGATTGTTGATTAGTGGGCAGGACTAACTCTCTTCCTCTGTGTGTGTAATTAGGGAAAACACAAGCCATCTGAGGGATTCATTGTGCTGAACTGAATAGATAGGGTGGCTGACTGAGAATCCTGCTGCTGTTGGTCTGATTGACCTGCTGGTTCTCCCTTTGAGCCTTTGTGCTTGGATATCTAGTCTCAAGAACCTCTTTGCCTTCCTTCCGGTCCATTGAGTGGGAACCTCAATTTCTGTAGCACTGGTACCCTTTCTGAGGCCTTCTTTTCTCTGTGGTATTCCCTGCACCGGAGTCACCTGAGCGGCTTAATGCAGAGCAATCAAACGTTGTGCTCCATTGTGGAACATCCCGACTCACCTTCCTAGATCTGTTTCTCACAAACCTGACAAATTGCTTTCCGTTGAGAGACTGCCCTGCTGTCTTTACGGAGTCTTTTTTCTGCACCAGAGCTGCCTGTAACTTTCTGTAAATGGTCAACCTAGCGCTCCTTGTGGCTTTGCTGCCCCCTTGTACTCATCGTGGGTTGCCGGAAAGTGGTCCGTCGTCGTGGACCCTCCCACCTCCTGGGACTTTGCAAACTAAATCGGAGCATGGAGTCATCACCTTGTCTGACCCAATTCCGACGCCCAGAGATCTGCACCTGAGATTTCTGGCCTTCCTTGCAGTATCAGTCAGCCTACATAGCCTTCTCCGGCCCCTCTGACTCACACCTTGTTGCTGGCCCTCTTCAGAGTTTCTAGACTGTGTGTAATCTATCTTGTTGACTGTTCCTAAACCACTGGGTGACAAGCCTTGGTCTGGATCTCTTCTGGTGATGTATCCAAGACAACTCAGCTGGGTAGTTGCCCCTTCACTCTTGGGACCGGCAATTAATACTTGTATTTGTATTTATTGAATTTTATATAGCGCTTTAAGCCAAAGCGCTTTACATGAAACAACAGTGAATACATTACAAGCAAGTTAATACAAATCACGAATCAAGGAACTGAGAACAATATACAGAACAATTAACCATGTGACCATAGGAGTAAACATGTGTAGGATAGGACAGTTGTGAGAGAAAGCAGTAGAGAACTGTCAGGTTGGAGATTGAAGTAGGTAGGATTTTAAAGAAGTGCGGAAGGAGGAATATGGGGTGATGGAGCGGATAGGGAGACCGTTCCAGTGAAGAGGGGCAAGAAACTGGAAGGAACGGAAGTGGGATGGTGAGCAGGGTGCAGGTGCAACAGTGAGTAGAAAATGATCAGCAGAACGAAGTGGGCGAGAAGGAGAGTAGAATGAGAGGAGGGAGGAAAGGTAGAGTGGAGCAAGACCATAGAGAGATTTAAAGACAAGACAGAGGGAGTTGAATTTGAGTTGGGAATGAAGGGAGAGCCAGCCCAGTGAGGAGAGAGAAGAAGAGATAGAGTCATGAAGAGATAGAGGACAAAGAACGGATGGCAGAGTGGTGGATGGATTTAAGGGGGTTAGAAGTGGGGAAGGGAGACTGAAGAGGAGAGCAGAGCAGTAGAAAAGTCGAGAGAAGATTAAAGAGGATATTAGGAGTTTAGTGGCGTGAAAGGTAAGGAATGGTTGAATTTTGCAAATGTTATAGAGATGGAAGCGACAGGCTTGGGAGGTAAGAGAGATGTGGTCCGTAAAGGAGAGGTTAGAGTCTATGTGTAGACCAAGATTATGGGTAAAGGGGGAGTTGGGAGGGAGGAAAGAGAATGGAGGGCATTAGCGGGAAAGAATAAGACTTTGGTGTTGTCAGTGTTCAGGGTAAGAAAGTGGGAAGACATCCAGGATTTAATAGCAGTGAGGCAGGAAGAGAGTTTAAGATGGATGTCAGGATAAAGGAAGAGTAGGAGAGGAAGAGCTGGGTGACATTGGCGTAAAAGTGGTGAGAAATACCAAAGGAACAGATGATTGGAGTTAGAAGAGATGTATAGAGTGAGAAGAGAAAAGGGCCGAGCACAGATTTATGGGGGACACTGTAGTCTAGGGAGTAGGTGGGGGAGGTGCAGCCGCCCCAGGAGACTGCAAAGGTGCTATTGGATAGATAGGAGGTGAACCAGTTAGGGCCAGAGCCTTTGAGGCCAAAGGAGGAGAGAGAGTCGAGAAGCAGAGGGTGATCTACAGTGTCAAAGGCTGCTGAAGGGTCAAGAAGAATGAGAACCGAAGAATGTTTGGAGTAGCGGGCAGAAAGGAGAGAGTTGAGAACAGAGGTGAGAGCGGTTTCAGCGGAGTGGTTGGGGCGAAACCCAGATTGAGTAGGGGGGAGGAGAGAGAGGTTGGAGACGAAGGCTGCGAGTTGTGAGTAGACAGGGCGTTCAAGGAGTTTTGATAGAAAGGTTAAGAGAGATGGGGCGAAAGTTGGAAGTCAGGAGGGGGTTGGCTGAGGGCTTTTTCAGGATTGGTATGATGGCTGCGTGCTTGAAGGCAGAAGGAAAGGTAGCGGTAGCCAGACAAGTGTTGAAGAGAGAGGTAAGGCAAGGAGAGGGTAAACTTTGGGGATGAGAGAGGTGGGAAGGGGATCAGAGGGAGCGGCGGGAGGGTGGGCTTTAGACATGAGGAGGGAAACCTCAGAGTGAGAGACTGGTGTAAAGGTAGACATGGTAGTGGATGGGTAGTGGAGGGTAGTGAAGGGGGGGAGGGAGTAGGAAGGGGAGCGTAAAATGTCTTGACATAGAGTATGTACCTTGGAGGAAAAGAAGTTTGCAAGATCGGTGGCTGAGAGAGGGGAGGCAATAGAATGATCAGGGGTAGGTGGGGAGAGAGAAGGTGAGTCAGGCTTTGAAAGATTCGCAGGTCGCACCGGGAGAAAGAGATGGAAGGTGAGGGGGGAGGAGGAGGAGGAGGAGAAGATGGGGGAGTGAGGGAGAGTAAAGAGTGGTCAGAAAGATAGTTAGCGAGGATGGATACAGATGAGGCAGTGAAGGAAGAGATAAGGATAAGGTCCAGAGTGGAGCCAGAGGAGTGAGTAGGTGGGCAAGGGAGAGGGGTAAGAAGGTAGGAGTCAAGTATAGATAGGAGGGGAGAGGTTAGGAGATTAGTGGAGAGATGGAGGTTAAAGTCACCAAGTAGGATTAGGGGTGTGGGACTGGGGGAGACGAGGCCAAGGAGGTGGTCAATGTCATTGTAGAAGGATCTGAGAGGGCCAGGTGGATGGTAAATAATGAGAAAGGATATGGCGTGGTGGGGAGGTGTACATTTTATACATAAAATCAAAGGAAGGGAAGACTGGAATAGGAGTAGGACAGAGATAGGCACTATAGGGTGAAAAAGGAGACCAATGCCGCCTCCATGGTGCGTGGAGCAGGCGACATGGGCAAAAGAAGAGGAGGAGGAAGTGAGAGATGCAGGAACACTTACCTACATTGTAACTAGAACGGCAAACCAACTATTAACTTTGTCTCGATGGTTACGGACATATTTTTCTAACCCTTTCAAACTCCTAAAGGTATTACTGACATTTACTTTCAGTACTCTTGTGTATTTGTAATACTTACCTGTAATTTAAGATGCCTTTTTCTATGATAAATCACTGTTATTCATTTATTTACAGCCTTGTAAAATACACAATGGGCCTTATTACAGGTCGGGCGGTCCAGAATTAACAGTGGCGGTAAACCCGCCGCCATCGTTAATTCCGGACCGCCCGATCCCGAGTCCTGCAGGCGGGAGGTGATCTTCCCGCCAGGTCTGACCTGGCGGGTTGAACACCTCCCGCCTGCAGGCGGACGTGGAAACACCAGCACCATCACGAGATGGTGCCGGTGTTTCCACTTCCCCATTCCCATTGAGTCCTATCGGACTCAATGGGAATGGGGATTTACCGAATTCCACCTCCGGAATTCCCGGGACACCAGGGCTGTAATGCCCTGGTAATTCCGGGAGTCATGGAGGCGGAATGGTAATACGAGTCCAGCGGTAACCAAGCGGTTTAACTGCCGCGGTTACTGCCAGACTCGTAATGAGGCCGAATGTTGTGTTAACTTGTACCATGTTTTCCCTACCAGTTTTTGATGAGTGTTGGATCTTTACTAAAGACTTAATACTTCTGCTCTATTTTTAAAAGTTTACCTAATTGCAAATATTTCTCAAGACATGATTCTATAATAAAGAGTGAATTGTTATGTAAATATACTGTGCGGGCTTACTTTTAAAGTACACTCATCCATTAGTTTCTGTACCTTCTGTCAGTCCTCTCCCCTCCTAAGGGTGAAGTCAGACTGCTATGTTACCATTGTGAGAGTTTGAATTAAATTATAAATTACTCACTGTAGTGACTAACGTACTCCTAGTCCATAGTCCCCTTTGCTCCATACTGCATGGGCGTCCCTCGCTAGGGACGGGAAACAACCATTTTCACCAGAAAACATTTCTATACCCTTTTAAATTTATGCACGTGGGAGCATGGCCCCAGGAGCACAGGCTCCTCTGACTCCGGCCTCCGGCGCCACACCTCAGTCCCCTTTGACGCATCAGCCAGATTAACCTGCTAAACTACGTATCTTATTAATGGGGGGGAAGGATGGAGGGATGTATGGAGGAAAAGGGGACTGTGGACTAGGAGTACGTTAGTCACTACAGTGAGTAACTTATAATTACTTCTACGTACTGTCCCCTTTCCTCCATACTGCATGGGCGATTACCACTGAATGATGCCCAAGGGAGGTGCAATGCTTTTGGGTCATAAGAAAACAGGTTCCTCAGCACAGCTTCCCCAAATGCTGTGTCAGATCTTGCGCTGCTATCCAGGCAGTAAACAGAAAGTCAATGGAGTGGCCCATGTAGCTGCTCTGCTAATGGTTTGCCATGGCACATGCCTCTGGAAGGCGACAGCCGTCGCTTTGGCACTCACTGCATGAGCATGTATGTTTTGTGGGACTTCCTTGTGCTGAGATTCATATGTCCCGTCAATGGCCGCGACCATCCACCTAGCTATAGAGGCCTTAGATGCTTGGTCCCCTGGCTTAGAGTCGCTAGAGGTGACAAATAAAGCCTCTGTCTTGTTGTCAGTCTAGAAAAAGTAGGTACCCCCAATGATGGAGGCAATGTATTTTGTTGGCCGAAGACCAACCGCCTCATGTGTTCGTTATTAGAAATACGCATCTACCAGCTTGACTAAAGTGCGGCCATTTTGATGTGATTGAAATGATTGAAATCGCCATTTTGTTTTTAACTTTTGCCTCTTGCTTTCTGTTGAAACTGCTTTGCTGAAAGCTTATTCTGCTCCACTATTACATTATTGTTCATGCATAGAGCAAAGCCGCGAGATACTTGTTGAAACATAACGCAAGCGATCCAGACAGAAATGCCCAGTCTCCTCCCTCACAAGTCCTTGGAAGTAAGCAGCAAGGCATTTAATCATTACACAGGTGCCAGCCAGTCTCGCTCATGCGGTAGAAATGGTAGGAAAGAACAATTAATGGCTTGAATTATGCTCTTCTTTGCGGCCCGCCTTCCCTGAGCCCTGTAGAGCCCTGGAGAGCGAGTTGACCCCTAGCACACGCATAGAAACTAGGAGATAGCGAGGCCTGGAATGTGGCTCTCCCCTGCATGCAGCTTGCTTGCAAAAACAGAAGCAATGTGTTCTCTAAAACAAAGAACTTTGTCTGCAGGCTCACAAAATTGCAAACTGTTGCTAAAATGAATGTCTGAAGGTGTCATACTCGTCACAATTGTCAATCATCGAACCCAGTTCAAAGGAAATGCATTATGGGCAGTATTGAATGTGTCATCGCTGATTTTAAGATGCTCATTTTGTATATATGTAACTGTTGTAGAATGATTCGCTCTCTTGCGTCTCTCGCGGTCTGGAGACACACGTCGCGGGGCGTGAGACCGAGTTGGCCAACTGAGACTATTTGCTTTGCAATAAACCCTAGCTTTTGGGAATACAACCTTGTGGTCTGGCGTATCAGTTCGTGTGTGGTGATTGCGCCTTGTTTCCATACGTGGGGGTCCCCTAGGGGCCCCATCAAAATGGCACCCGAATAGGGACTCTCCCCCACTTGTTCCATTGTGTACGTTGTAAGATAAGGAAGGCGGAGAGAACGGCAAGGACGGGACGATCGACCCAGGATCAAGAGGTGTTCGGGGTGCCCCTGTGAAAGTGATGAGACTCCTTTGCAGATCTGCACACAACTGATCCCTGATAAACGTGTCCAGCCAGAGAACAAGGAGGCGAGGATCCCGAAACGAGGCAGAGTGAGCCAAGATACGCAGACACGACGATTATTGGTTGCGTCAGTATACGGACGAATTGCGTCTTGAAAGACGACTAGATTGATCAGGCGAGTCGTGCCCCGATTCGAAGTAACCCTGATATTGGTTGAGAGTTGATTTTGCAAAATCAAACGCCCAGTGTAAACTTGATTAGCCGAGGGTAAGGTTAAAACATACCTGGGGTATTGTACACATTAGCTGGATTTTTCCACTGCGGTAGACAATCTTTGGAAACTGGCCAGGTCATGCCACCCGTGGGGTCGCCAGCGTATGAGATGTATGTGAAGTATGGTGTAGAGGCGATAATGTTTTGTGAGATTTGGCATAGGCAAACCAGAAAAGAGGAAGATTTACAATGGCTGAATCACAGGAGTTTTGAGATTTTGAGGATACATTATTTGGAGAAGGTGTTGTTGAAAAAGAAAACGCGTCCTGCAGCATTTGATATCCTTAGAGACTGGAGGAAGGAAGCTATGCTTCGTTGGAAGAGCAGAGAGAAGAGCGCGCGCAGGTATAAGTCGAAAGCAGAAAGAGTGAAAGAAAAGCAGGAGGAGGAGTGGGATGATAGTTTGGGAAAATCAGACAGATGTGGTCAGTTGAGTATAGACAAGATATATCCACAACAAGAGCTGCATTCATCAGATGAGTTGATAAGCAAAATAGTATTGAAACAAGGCGAGAGCACCCAACGAGAGAGACTAAGAATACCGCACCAGTAGCTATTGCTCAGCCCCCCTCCAGTTGCTCAGCCCCTCCCTATTGTTCATATCCCAGCACAGTCACAAATCATACAACCAGCCCCTCCATTAGCCAGGCAGCGCTGCAGCAGTTACTTCCCGTTCCCGTTGTCCCATCCGAACCTCCCTCCCAAGAGATTGCTTCTGTCCCATCTGCACCTCCAATTATTGAACTTGAACTCACTGAAAGAAGAGAAGGGACGGGACGAAGTGAATGCACTAGAGTGACCCGTAGCGCGATTAGCAAGGAGAGAAAACGAGAGTTGCAAGAACAGGCAGACATGTTTATAGACGGGAATGATGAAACGTCGATGCTGGCTACGATGTATGATTTCAAGAGGAGCAATGAAAGACAGGTATTGTTGGAATGCATGGGGGAATATTTAAAGAGGAAATGGAAGCAGTTAATTGGGAGGGTACGCCGCAGCAGTTGTTGGATTTGAATGCGTTCGCACGTTGTAGAGAGAGAGATGAAGAGATAAAGGTACATGTAGACAGGCTTTTTGAATTTAAGAATGAACTTGATGATGCATATGCTGAAATGTTTGCCATACCAGGGTATAGGAAAAAGGATATAGAGACAGGGGGGAGGCGGCTATACCATATGTACAGCGGCGATTTCTTCCGTCGTCAAGACAGGCGAGTGAAAAACTAAAAGTATGTATACGAGAGGCGTTAAGATGGATTACAGATCCTAGTATTCCCACAATGGAAATACATGAGATATTTGATGAATACCCCTTGCCAATGAAAAGAAAAGCACTGCAGACAATGGTTGAATATTTAGTAGACAAAGATATAGATGATAAAAAAGCTAGCCCCCCAGAATTTATGGCAGTATACAAGAGAGCATTAGAACGTGGAACAGGAGAAACAGCCTTATCACTTGATTTGGGAATAATATTGCATATGAGAGAAGGGGGAGGAAAAGTGAGTGTGGCATTTCCTACGAGAGAATTCCCACCTACTTTTGTGCCTAAGGTAGAGATTCCTGCAATAGCCGACACACCAGCGCAGGTAACGGAAGCACATTATACAGCACAATATGTGCACGTCCCCTTCTCCAGACAGGAAGTGAATAATATAAAACAGACAGTTCCGACTGGCCACCAGGTGGTGCACGGATGAACTCCGACTCTGTGTGAGCTCTGATACCCATGGTCCCTGAGGCGACTTGATCCCCCGTCTCACGACCCCCTGCACCAGACGAGAAGTGCTGAGGGGCTGTATGAAAGCCCCCCGTCATCTGGGAGCAAACGCGATCGAAATCGGACCAGGGAGTGTGGAGATATCACTGTGTAAATATCTAAGCCCTGAGGCGGCCCTCCAGCGAAAGTGAATCTGCGCTGTGGCATTGCGGCAACCCGGCCGTAGATTCCACGAAAAGGCCGACGGCCTGTGAGATGTCCCCTGGGCCCCTCAGCCCCCTTCCTCTGCTCCTGCCATCTGAGCTCCGAGTGTGAGCGGGGGCCGGAGCAGGACCGGGAGAGCCAGCGCCGGGAAGTCCAAGCCCCCACCTCCCCTACGATCTACAGAGACCTGCATGAACACTAAGGTGAGGAGCCTTCCCCCTGCTGCGGTGAAGTGGAGGAACCTGCGAAATTCCTCTCACCGCCCGCAGCCTGTGGGCGAGGCACCCGACAGGTGGGGATATCCAGTCTCTCCCTTCCCCCTCGCGAGGCGAGGGGAGGGATTTCGGGCTGCGGCCCTCCCCTGCGCGCTGCCTGTGGTCGGGGTGCCTGGCGGGCGGGCCCTCCCACTCCCTCCCTTTGCACACAGCTGTGCAGCGACCCCCCCAACCGGCGACCAATCGGGACAGCGCCCAACGGGCTTTACTCATCTGCGATCCGCGCATACGGCGCCTGAGGGGCGGATCTTTCCGGCCCTGCTGCTTGGGGCCCCCCTGGCGGGAGGATCGTTCCCCCCAATTACGGAGTGTTTGACAAGAGGAGCACCCAGCCATCACTGCACACTGGGTCCCCAGAAGCACCGCACCGCCGGAACCCCTATCAGAGGTGCGCCATAGGCACCCACATGAAGGAGATCTCTTCTGCCAGGCACTGATTGTGCCCCCAAAACTCAGTCTGCACTGTGAAGGTCCGAGACGGTTGCTGGCCCCCTGCTCACCCGCCTTGAGCCACATCTGGAGTAATGTTGCCCGACACGGATATTTTGGGCCTGACCCCCACACCCCTCAATCTCTGGACCCAAGTGACACATACTGATCAAAGGTGATACCCGGCTAGCCAGCGAATTGGGCTCTGACCCAGTGGGCTTCCCTAGAGGTGACATCCGAGAGTACACTCTCCTATTGGCATTGTAGACTGCCCGCTGTTCACCCTGCCTGCATTGAAATGCGCTTCGGTACCATCGTATGCGCACCCCAGAATCCACTTGCCTGTGCAACTCTGGAGAGGGTAAGGCCCCCGACCCAGGGGCGTGTGCCTCCTCTCACCCTGGACTTAATCTCTGATCATTAAATTTGAAGATCTACGGCTCTCACCTGCCATTGTGCCCTGAACGCCTGGACCCAGAGCCCACTAGAGCCCTCATTGAATACGAGCTCTGACCGTTCCTACACTTGAATCAACAGCCCCAGGCTAAGGAAGAAGGACTGCGGCCTTGTGACACGCACAACCCAGCCCCGTACAGGCCAGCCTCTGTGTGCCCAACTAGCTAACCCTCGGCTCTTCGGAATCCCCATTGAAGACCTCCCCGACCACACATCGAGTCGAGTCACCAGCAAAGCACTCAACTTTGCCCCGCAGAGGGTAAGGCCCCCGATCCAGGGGTGTGTGCCTCCTCTGACCTTGGGCCCATTTTATGAACGTGCGACATAGACTTGCCAGATTTGCCTACACCGCACTTTGCCCGAGTGCGCGACATACTCACCACCATGTTGCTGGAGGCCTCGGAGGCGGGAGCCGCTGCCATTATGGGGGGCTACTAAGTGAGATAAAAAGCATGGGCTTCAACCTTGGTGGCAAAATCGACAAAATCACCCAGAGAATGGACAGCTTTGAGGAGAGACTGGAGGGTGTCGAAAACAACCGGGCATCAATCGACACACTTGAGACACAAATGGACATGAGAATCCGAAATATTGAGAAAAAGGAAGAGGAGATGCGTCTCAAAATGGACGATATAGAAAATAGGGAAAGAAGGAATAACCTTCGCTTTTTTGGAATCCCGGAACGCGAAGGTGAAACCAAGAAGGACCTTAAAGATACAATCCACGATATCATAAAAATCCTAACGGCTGATGAAGAAATTGATGAACCCAAAACTGAAAGGATACACAGAGCTGTTGGACCCTCTGGCGGTCCTCGCTCGGTCCTGGCCAAATTCCATCGATACCAGGACAGAACTAGGATTCTTGAGAAGGCCAGATCCGGAGGCCCGCTCACGATGGGAGGGGCTCAAATTACGATTTTTCAGGACCTATCCGCACTCACGCTAGCACTAAGACGCCTCTGCAGTCCTTTGACAAAATGGCTCAAGGACCAAGGCACACGATACAGATGGGTCCACACGTTCTCGCTCACCTTTGAGCATGGGAGTAGGAAAATCGTCCTTCGATCAGAGGAGGACATTAAGGAATGCATTGCCGACCTTCTGGGCACAGGCCTGAAAGACAGTGAAAATGGTGACAATGAGCGTGATGAAATGCAATGGGAACACCAGGGCCCTAGGCGTAAAAGAGTGAAAGGATCCAGAAAATACAGACGCCCCAACAACACACCTGATAATGGAAAATGAGGGCGTGCCTCCTGGATGCCACGACCAGAAGCACTGGTACCTATGGATGAAACATAGGCCACTGAACCTATGGAGACCAAATTTTTGGAGGTCAAGTGCCCGGGGGACGACAGATGACGAACACCCCTCTGAAGTAAGAGGGGGCACGAATTTGCGCAGGATGACCCTCGGAATGCACATAATGTTATATTTTTGTATGATTATTGCTGTTATTGTTGTATTACATGAAGTTTGGGGGGGGAGAGTGGGATAGGGGCTCACCCTTATGCTGAGATGGAATACATGATTGGGACCGTGAGGTAACAGTTCCCACCGATGGTCCGACAATGGACAGAACACTGTCACCAAGTCCGTTCTGGATGCCGTCAAAAGCTGCAAATGCAGCACCCTCAGTTCCTGGGCTTCCTTGAGCTTCAGCAACTCCTGAGGGAAAGGGATTTTGGAATAATGATAGCACCATTTGAATTTGTCTGCAACACCAAAGTTGATGTGGGCCTTGAGAACCGAGCAACTGTCTGGTCGCCGGTAGTGAAAGACACTCCAGAGACATTCGAAGATGGCATCTCTGGATAACCAAAAAAAGAGAGACTCACTCAGAGTAGCGTCCATCAATGTGAAAGGGCTAAACTCCCTGACTAAGAGGTCGTTAGTGCTAAGGGAATTCCGCAGATCCAACATTGACATAATGCTCATTCAAGAGACCAAGTTTGCCAAAGGGGAAGAGAGAAGCATCATCGGGAAGCGGGGAGGACTGGAGTTCTGGGGCTCGGGCCCACTGACAAAGGGTGGGGTTGGCATCTTGCTCAAGCAGGGCATCCAATTCGAGGTAGAAAAGACATGTTCTGATGTGGCAGGTCGGTCCCACCTGATCACGGGAAACATAGCCAGAGTGAAAGTGACTATTGCCACTGTATATGCACCTAACACTGGACAGACTGCTTTCCTCCAGAAAGTGATCCCAAAAATAATGATGGAGGCAACGGGGCACGTCATCCTGGGGGGTGATTTTAATCAATGGGCCGATCCAGGTATTGATTGGAAACCGGGAAAACCAGAAACAAGAAATCAGTCTAAAGGGGGAGGAACCGACCTTGCCGAGACAATGGATCTGTACAACATGAATGATGTATGGAGAATAATGCACCCCGGTGCAGCTGGATTCACCTTTTATTCTAATCTCCACTACACGTTTACACGCATTGACTACATATACATAACGGACGACCTCATAACCACCGCACAACACTCAGACATCATTCCGATAACCTGGTCGGACCACGACATGGTTTTGGCAGATTTTTCCTGGGCTGATCTACCCATCTTGGGAGGGAAATGGTGGTGCAACAAGACCCTCTGGAAAGACCCTGTCTTCAAGATGAATATGGAGACCGAAATCGAAGAGTACTTTAAAATAAATGACGATGGGGAGGTTTCCAAACAAGTAGTCTGGGAGGCAGGGAAGGCCACATGGCGAGGGATCTTAATACGGGAAGGGGCCGCTAAGAAGAGAGAGCGGAAGATCATAGAGCAAAGGCTAAGGGCCGAAATAGGTCAATTAGAGGGGGAGATGAGAAAAGAACTTAGTGGACCCCGGAAAAGTGAAAACTGCCCAGCTAGAAAGGGAAGAACTGCGGCTCTTGGAACACAACCAAGTAGTGCGCAAACTGCAGTTTCTAAAACAGAAATTTTATGAGAAAGGAGATAAAGCCGACGCTTTACTGGCGGCTAGACTTAGGGAACAAAGAGCTGACCGAATGGTGAATGAAATCATAGAGGATGCCATCCCCCTTCCCCATACACCCTGCAATATCCCTGAATCCTTCGCCAATTTTCATGAGAAACTCTATCCCTCTGAGATAACTCCCGGCCAACCGGACCTATCAGCCTACCTATCATCAATCATCATACCCACAATAATGAACGCAGAAACTGAGTTTCTGGACTCTCCAATTACTGAACAGGAAGTTCATGAGGCGATTAAACAGCTAAAACTAGGTAAATCCCCAGGAGAAGATGGCTATACCGCTGGTTTCTATAAGACGTTTGCCAACAACTAGCCCCCTTCCTCTTGGATCTATTTAATGAAATATTAGAGACGGGACAGGCCCCGGACTCCTTTAAAAAAGCCTTGATAACGGTGATTCCCAAAGAGGGTTGGGACCCTAAAAACTGCAGATCTTATTGTCCAATTTCCCTTCTCAACCTTGACGCAAAAATTTACTCCAGGGTACTAGCGGCTAGATTAGAAACGCTAGTGCCCGCCTGGTTCATCCAGATCAAGTTGGGTTTATACTCGGGAGACAGGGGGCTGACTCCATGCACAAAACACTGCATCTCATCCACGTGGCCCGTGATCTCCCCGGGGATCCCGTACTGTTGTCAATCGATGCGGAAAAGGCCTTTGATAGAGTGGAGTGGGAATTTCTGGGAGCCATCCTGCAGAAGGTTGGAATAGGCCCGAAAAACCAGGAGGGGCATACAGGCAATATATACATCTCCCACAGCTTCGATATCCGTGAACGGAGAATATTCCCGTTGGTTTGAATTACGACGAGGGACTAGGCAGGGATGTCCCCTCTCTGCGATTCTTTTTGTTCTTTCATTAGAACCCCTTGCCCAGAGGATAAGAGCTGGCCCTGCGATAGAAGGATCCGATTAGGCCTGACAGAATACGCGGATGACATTCTCCTCCACATAACCAATCCCACAGAGTCCATTCCCCATGTCCTTAGACTAATGGACGAATATGGTCAATTCTCCGGCTTTAAAGTAAATAAGGCAAAATCCATTCTATTCCCCTTTCAGGGAACCACGATAGAAAATGATCCTAGGTTTCTCCCACTAGGCCTTAAGATGGAACACCTCACACTACAGTACCTGGGCATACAGATTACTAGAACCCTGAATGATTTATTCGAAGCCAACTTTCCTCCGCTCCTCCAGCGGTTTACTGCAGACCTTAGGAAATTGGATAAACTTGCGATCTCCTGGCTTGGCCGCATCAACGCAGTTAAGATGACGTGCCTCCCCCCTTCCTGTACCCCTTCCAAATGTTGCCAATCGAAATACCCAAAGGGTTCTTTAGCGAAGCTAAAAAGATCATGGTGAGATTTATATGGCAAGGAAAGAAACCACGAATTGCATCCACCATGCTGATACTCCCCAAGGACAGGGGAGGGGTTGGGCTCCCGGACTTGAGATCATATTACATTGCTTCCCAGTTACGAGTCATGATCCCCCATCTCAGAGAACATCATGACCTTCAATGGGTCCAAATGGACAACCACTACTTTGCCCCGGCCACAGTATCAGAATGGCTATGGACCACGCATAAAAGGGTACTACGGAAAATCAAGGGACACCCTATGCTGAGCACGATTTGGAGTGTATGGCGTGCAAACAAGGAGATGCGCAAGATCACCACCTGGCCATCCCCGCTTAGCCACTTATGGTCCCCTGGCATGAACAATCACATACCGGATGTGGGCAGATACCAATCTTGGTACGAGGCGGGCTTGGAGAGAGTGGGCCAGCTCCAGAGGAGGGACTCCTATATCACTCTACCGGAACTGACAGAAGCACTGGGCATAGGTACTCTATCCACATTCCAGTTCATCCAATTGAAAGGGGTCCTGATGAAGGCAGAATGGAAGGACAAACTGAACAGAGACTTGACCCCATTCAAGAAGATATTGGACTCTAGAGTGGAGAGGAAAGGTCTCATATCAATAATGTACCAGGAACTAAAAGCAGCGGGAGAGGGATCCACGGAGCCCTTGAGGTCCAGGTGGGAAAAGGACTTTGGGGAAGAAATATACCCCGAGCAATGGGATTTAATGTGCAGTGCTGCTTCCAGAACGTTTCTATCTTGTCAGTACAAATTACACGCCATCAAACTCCTGCACAGGTGGCAATACGACCCCTTCAGACTATGCAAAATGTCTCAGACAATGAGCCCGACATGCTGGAGAAAATGTGGCCAAACGGCTAATTACTGGCACATGTGGTGGGGTTGCCCGCGCATCAAAGTATTCTGGAACGAAGTCCTAGGGTGGATCAAGGAAATTGATGGCATTCAAAGAGACGCTGACCCCTACCTTGTGCTTTTTGCCTTAGAAAGGGACGCAGACGAATGGAACAGAGTGAAAGGCTTGACCCCTCATCTACTCCTTGCCGCCAGGTCTCTCCTGGCGATCAAGTGGAAATCCGGAGCAGTGCCTAGAAAGGATTAATGGATTGCCCTAGCCACGAATATCTACTTGATGGAAACCATAACGGCCGCCCTACATGGAAGGGCTGCTCAATGTGAAACCCTATGGATGGACTTTAAAAGTCAACACTTAACATCAGACAATGAGTCCCTATCAGATGAGCCCGAGGAGACTTAATGGAAATCCAATGCTCAGGTGGCAGTAATTGAACAACTCTCGAAACAAGTGATCACTGTGCGACAAGACACCGGAGTCATGAATATTGCCTTATCAACGTTTCGGCGCTTCAGTAGCGAACAATAGATTGGTGCTAAAACAAAGGAGGGGGGAGGGGAAGTTTTTCTTTTTTGAGTATCGGGAAATGCACCTCACCTGAGAACTGAGATAATTGTCTAACAGTGTGAGCTGACAGTGAGCCTCCTTTTTGTCGTTTTGTGATTGAATGTTATGATCAGTGTATTACTTGATATGTACCTTGGTTTTTTTTGTTTCTTTTCTTTGTTGTTCATGATAAAACCAATAAAATCAAGTTTAAAAAAAAAACAGACAGTTCCCGATATAAGGAAGAATCCAGTGGGATTCTATAAGGAAATAAGATTCATATTTGAGATCGTCCATGTTTACTATGAATGATATAGATTTCATATTCCCAGTAGTTGTGCCAGTAGATATATGGAAGCAGATAAGAAAAGTGGATGATGATGTGGCCTATGGTGCCACTTGGGCGGATTTAGTAGCAGAGGATAAGAAAAGAGAAGCGGGAGGATAACCATCGGCAAATATGGCGGCGTTACCAGCCCGGATAATATAAAAATTGAAGGAAATTGTTCCAGAAAAAAGAATTGTATGGGACAAATTGACTGCATGTGTTCAGGGCAAGGATGAGTTATCCACAGATTATTTTAATAGATTTGAGGAAGTATTCACAGATTTTAGTGGACAGAATGTAAGCACAGAAGCAGGTAAAAGACTATTTGTTGATAAGTATGTGAGAGGGTTAATACCTCCAATCCAAAATTTAATAATGACGGCTGTTAGGGAGAATTCTCTGTATAGGCTAATTTCCCAAGCCTAATGAGTACCCCAGCAGCTTTGCTGGATTTTTGGGGTTTATTTTTTTCTCCTGCTAAGAGTGAGACTCTTTTTCTCCTACTCTTAGGCATGATTTGAGAATGTCCTTCGACTTTGTAATGTGTTTTATGGGCTATGGGGTCTTTTACTCCATAGGGCTTCATGTGTTTTTGGTATATGTGTTACACAGCACCCTCAGTGCAGTAACAAAGGGGTGTCATAGTGACCCCCAAACATAGAGTCCATACCCTGGGACTGACTACTGTCTCCCAGGGCATGTAAAGTCACAATTGGCTTTACTAGTCTCAAATTGTGAACAGAACCAGTACAAACCATCATATTGTGGAAGTACTGGTAGGGGTAATTAGATTGCCCCTGGGTCTGTTTTCCAAGGGGGCACTGTCCAGTCCCCCCTTGTCTAGTTTCTGGCTGGTGGCAGTGGATACCATGCAAAATATTCCACCAGAATATTTCCTATGGGATTTTCCCATTCATTTTAAACGCACCACTTTTTTGGTGCAATGTTAAAGATACCGCCGGGTTATTTATTTAATATTTATTCCCCGGTTGGGTCTTTTCGCAGGACTCGGTTTTAAAATGGCGTTTGTGTTCGCCTCTGTAACTCCAACCCAAGTCGAGCCCTTTGTTCCACTTTTGGCAGGCAGGCACAGAAGCCTCCAAAAGTGGTGCTGCTCTGTCTGGGTATACAGGATGTGTGGGAGGGGAGGGAGAATAGGCACCCTGGACTGAGTTGCCTCGGCAACTCAAGTCGCACTCTTGTGTGATTGGCCCAGTGGTGAGCCGCCCAGTTCACCACTTAGCATGTTTGAGTGACTGCTAGGACTGATCAATGGGGGTTTTCTGCATAAAAGCAGGGCTTTGGGGACTGGAACTTCAGAAGTCGCGGCAGGACCTAAAGAATCCGAAGAGGGAGAAGCCGAGCCGACCTGCAACAACGACACCACCGGTGGAGCCCTGCTGAACCGACTCACCACTTCCCAACGACAGAGAAGATCTTCTTCCAGGAGAGTCTTCTTCCTTTGAGCTGGTGGGGTTAACCAGTTTGCCCTCTTTTCGCCTTCCTGGATCGTCTCGTGGTCAAATCGCCCGTGCCAAGCACCCCGGCGGCCGGATAGCCACCCTTCACCACTACCGCGAATAAAAGGGTAGTAACCTTTTAACCGGGAAACTCTGCGGCTGGTTTCTTCCCTGGCAGTGCAACGACCTCCAGCTTTCCTCCATGTCGAGATGTTCTCTTCCCCTGGACGAAGCACCGACTTGCACCCGCTACCAGGAACAACTGCCCCCGCTGGAGCTTTCTCACCATTTCAGGTACTGTGTCCCGCCTGGTCTCCCTTGCAACAGACCGTCCAAGGTGTCCTGTAAATCCTTGACTCTCTATCCTGGGGTGACCTCGGACCCGTTAACATTACCTTTCTGAACTGATCCAACTCCTTTTTGAACTATCTGCAAAGACTTTTAAAGTGTACTTCAACTGTGTGATCTTGGGCACATTCCGTCTTGCTCTCTCCAAGAGTGGGCCTGAACTTTTTGCTCTACAGTAGACCCTACCTTTCTTGACTTGCTGTGGTTCTCTAAAAGTGTTGGTATTGTGTGTTTTCCTATTTCTGCCTTTTCCCTCCCTTTTTAAATAATTATTGGAGTGCCATCTTGGTTAAGCGCTCACCTCCGTGTTGATAATAAGTGGTGTTCTTTTCCTAAGACTTGTCGAATAATTAATCAGGGAGGTGTATATATTTCTAGTGACTGTTTGAACTTGCTTGACATATTAGTGCCAGTGTATTTTTAGAAGTGTGTTTTTAAATAAATAATTATATACTTTTATACCAAATCTCTGGTCAGTGTTTGCTTGTGCTACTGTATTTTTGTACCTAATGTGTATACTCTATATACTGCCTAACTCTTCTTGAGAGAAGTCTGACTGCTCAGCCACAGCTACCAGGTAAATCTGGGTGGTACAGACTGCTACCAATTGGGTTTACTGCTAACACCTGTAGTCTTGAACTTTTTGCAGTGGTCCCTAAGGGAACTGCACAGGTTTCTGCCTAACAACATCAGAAAGTGCATGGCAAGCAAAAACGTTGAGAGAAGTATTGCATATGGCCCAATATTATGAGAACAGAGTGAATACAGAGAAAGAGAAAGAGGTAAAGGATAGGGTGAATTTGAAAACAAGGGTGCTACTTCAGCAAGTGACAGGACACAATAGAGGGAGAGGAAACACCCAAGGCAGAAGTAATTCGAACATGCATGGAGGGCCTCTGGGACTAAATCAGTGTGCGTACTGCAGAGAGGAAGGTCACTGGTGAGCGCAATGTCCACATTTGCAAAGTCGAAATGGGAATGGACAGAGAAGACAGCATAGGGGACACCCAGGAACAAATGGCCAGAATAGAAACAATATGCAGCAGCACCAAAATAATCAAGGAAATGTTACCCAGAATCAGAACTAAGCCCAAAATCAGACTGTTCACAGTCAAAACGAGAGCCAACAGAACACACAGTATGGAAATAGAGGGAGGGGCGGAAACATTTTTGTTACACAACCAAATACGTATTATAGTAGTGATTACACATCGGATGATGTGTTGTTCCCTCAATAGGACAGCCCAAGACAGGGGTCGGAACCAGTGTCTATTCCCGTGAATCAAACGGGACCCTACGTAGAAATGAAAGTCGGGAATAGAGAGCATAGCTTTCTCATAGATACAGGAGCGCAAAAGTGCTTGATAAACCATCACTTGGTTACGGAAATACCACTGTCAGGGCAAAGGAATATTTCAGTAGGGTTCGCAGGTACCCCTGTGATCAATCCAGTGTCCCAACCAGTAGCAGTTTCATTAGGTCCATTCACTGAATATTGTCCATTTCTCTTAACAGAAAATTGTGGGGAGAATCTTTTGGGATTAAATCTGTTGAAAAAACTGAGTGCAGTTATCCATTGCACTCCTGATGGAGTGTTCTTAACAATTTTGCCACAGAATATACCAGTGTCTGAATTTTTGTCCAAACCTTTGCCAGGAGAATTGAGTAAAGTGCCAACTTGCATTTGGGCGATGAATGACAATGATGTGGGATGTTTGAAAATAGAGCCAGTGAAAATTGTTCTAAAAGAGGGAGTAACGTTGCCACGTATTCCACAGTATAACATTTCGGTAGAGGGAGAGAAAGTATTGAAGAGTATTGTTTCAGATTTGGTAAAACTGGAGGTGATTGAAGAGATTACTGGCAGTACATGTAACGGCCCCATTCTACCGTTATATAAGAAAGGAGGTAATGAAGTACAATATCGTTTCAGAATTGATCTGCGTGCATTAAACAAAGTGGTTGACCCTCAATTCCCATTGGTCCCAGACGTCACCACGATTTTGACCATGATACCCGGCAGAGTACTTTAGTGTTATAGACTTGAAGAATGCCTTCTTCAGTATTCCAGTACACAAGGAAAGTAGATATATGTTTGCTTTCACATTAGGAGGACGATAATTTACATTCATGCGCATTCCACAGGGCTACACAGGAAGTCCCAGTATTTACAGTAGGGCATTGAAAGAACAACCAGGTATGCTAGAATTACCGACCAGATGTGTATTGTTACAATATATAGATTATCTATTGCTCGCTGCTGATACAGAAGAGATTTGTAAAAAAGGTACTGTTTTACTATTGTCACATTTAGCAGAGCATGGCCATAAAGCGAGCTTAAAGAAATTCCAATATTGTCGAAAGGAGGTGGCTTATTTGGGCTACCTACTTTCAAGAAAGGGGAGAAGACTGGCGCCAGAAAGAATAGAGAGTATTTCTGGTATGCCTATTCCAAAAACACAGAAAGGAGTCAGAGCTATAATAGGCATGGCTTCTTATTGCTGGCAGTGGATTGTGAATTTGGCATTAATTGTGAAGCCAATGGTGGCATTGACAAAAAAGGATGCTGTGATGCCTTTGCAGTGGAATGAAGAAGGTCAGAGAGCATTTGATCTGCTCAAAACTGCGTTGTGTTCTGCTCCAGTTTTGGGCACACTAAATTATGAAAAAAATTTCAGAATGTTTGTACACGAGAGTGAAGGCTGCGTGTTGGCTGTTTTGACACAGGAACAAGGTGGAAGAAATAGGCCATGCGGCTATTTTTTTTCCACGCTGGACCCTGTAGCGCACGCACTAGCACGTTGTTCGTGAGCTGTTGCAGCAGCTGCTGCGTCAGTGAAACAAACTGAAGGATTGGTGTTGGGGCACACCTTAATTTTGATGGTGCCACATGCCATAGACGTTCTATTAAATAGAATGCAGACGCAACACCTCACATCTGCTAGATTAACTAGATACGAAATTGCCCTCTTTTGGCCAAACATCAAAATTATGAGGTGTAGTGCTTTGAATCCTGCAGAATTAATGCCACTGCCCACGGAAGAATTAGGGGAGAATGAATCACCTCCCCATGATTGTTTAATGACCACTGAGGAAGAAACTAAAGGAAGAATTGATTTAACAGATACCCCACAAAAAGAGCTAGATGGAGAACTGTTTTGTGACGGCTCCTGTTTTAAATTACCTGATGGCACATCAACTGCTGCCTATGCTATCACTACACTGAAAAGAATTGTGGAAAGCAAATAATCCCCTACAACTCTGCACAGGCCGCGGAGATAATAGCTTTGACAAGAGCCTGTGAGATTTCTGAAAATCTGAGTGTAAACATATATACTGACAGCCAATACGCCTTTGGTGTGGTTCATAACTTTGGCCGACTCTTGGCTGAGAGGGGTTTCTTGACATCACATGGAGCCAGAATTCAACATGGCCCTTTGATTGTACGATTGCTGTCTGCACTTACGTTTCCAAAACGCCTAGCAATAGTGAAATGCGAAGCGCATAAAAAAGTAACATGCAAAGTGGGAGAGGGAAACGCATTTGCAGACAGAATTGCGAAGCAAACTGCCACTGATTTGAATACCAAAATGTTGTCAGTGCAGTCTGAGGAAGTGCCCTGCATGATAGAAAATGGAATTGCTACTGTCAAAGAGATGCAGGCAGAAGCTACTGCTGACGAGATACAAGAGCGGGCTGAGGGCTCTGCAGAATTAGATCTAGAAGGTTGCTGGGTAGACAAGAAAAGTAAAAACTGGATGCTGCCCTTCTCCTATGTAACTGCAATGGTCACGATGGCCCACAGTCCTACACACATTTGTGCTAGGAAGATAGTCCAGCATTTAGCCACAGTATGGGAGAACACACACAAAGAAAAATGCTGAAAGGCTGGTCCAAAATGTTATCACGTTCCTACAACACAATGTGGGGAAGGGAACGGTGACTCCAACAGGCAGTTTTGGCCCTACCTCTATGCCATTTGAGGTAATCCATTTTGATTTCATAGCGATGGAGAGGTGCCAAAACTTGAAGTACGTTTTAGTGTTTGTATGTGCGTTCAGTAAGTGGATGGAAGCATATCCATTAAAAGACTGCACCGCCATGAGCACTGCAAAAGTAATGTTAAAGGAGTATTTTTCCCGGTTCGGTCTGCCCCGTGTCATATGGTTAGATAATGGCCTGCATTTTGTGGGTGCAGTGATATTACAGATTTGCGCAGGTCTCCAGATTGACAAGTGATTCCATTGTTCTAGACACTCCATGAGTGCCGGTCTTATTGAACGTCACAACAGCATTTTAAAGGCCAAAATAAGTAAAATGTGTGCAGGAAACAAATTGAGCTGGGTGGACGCATTACCGTTAGCGTTACTGTGCATGCGCACATCTGTGCAGGCAAGAACTGGTCTCTCCCCATACGAGATAGTGATGGGGAGACCGGCGAATGTTTGGTGTGCACCACAGCCAAAGCGGCTAAATGAGATAGAATACCCTACGCTCAGTATTTACTGTAATCTTTTAATGCAGAAATTGCATTTGATTCATCAGCAGGTGCAGGAGGCTCTACCCGCCAGGCACACTGGTCCGGGGCATTCACTGGAACCCGGAGAGTGGGTTTTAGAGAAGAATTTCGAGAGGAAGTCATCACCTGCACCCATATGGCGTGGACCCTACCAGATACTTTTGGCAACACAGACTGCAATCCGCGTGGACGGGAGGAAGGCGTGGATACATGCAACGCATGCTAAAAATATCCCATCGCCGTTGAAAGAACTGCCTGATCGAGACGATGAAAAAGAGACAGCGGCCCCAGAGACGAAAGAAATTGTTGCCAGTTCTTTGCCACAAAATCTGTCTGATCCTGAAATAAAGCCTGAAACAAAGGCTGAAAAAAATTGCTATAAAGGAGAAAGGGCAAAGAGTGCCCCAACGTTGTCCAGCAGAACCTGCATCACTGCAGGCTGACACAAAGCGTGTACCACTTTGGTGCCCACCATCTGCCATTGCGCCGCAAGCTGACTCCGAGCCCGAGTCTGGAAGTCCGCCTGCACTATCCATTGATCACACGATACCAGGAGCAAGACGGTATAATTAACGGCCTCGGAAGAAGGAGTAATCAAATCTTCATTTCTTTTGATCTTTTGTTGCCTCTGTTTCCCATAACGGATGAAGTGGGAATCGGAGGCCTAGGGGAGAGCGGCGTGAAGGTTGTGCAAATCGGACAGCTTAAGAACGCGGTTCCTCTGTGCTAAATAAATCCATGTGCAGATCACCCCTTACGGACAAGAGGGGCTCACATGGTACGAAGGCAATTGATAACTGCTCTGGTGTTCTTTGAGAAATGTGCAGACGCACAGAAATCTTGCTCAACGTATAGCAAATCAGGCTGCTGAGAACTGGCAGAACAAACTGTTGACATTTTCCGAACTTAATTGACATCCTAACGAGTGCAACGGAAAGAGATATTCACGACGAACATTGTTGGAGAAGAAGGACCGCGAGGGAAAAATGCCGGAACCAGCTGTTGCCCCCTCCTGCACCACTGCTGATAATGAGTCAACTATAGAGACTGGAAGGTTACAAAAAAGAAATTGCCGAAAAAATTGTATGCTGATCTTAACAATAGTCATGTATGTGATGAGTATATTAGCCCCAATAATAACAGTACTGGTATTATGGTACTTAGAAGAAATACACCCATTAGAAGTGTTATTGCCTGTTAGAAACATCTCCACTACTGAAAGTCTGGTCCATGTGATTACTTACACTTTGCCCCTGATGGAAGAAAGACACAGGGAATAACACATTATTGTTGATCATGAATATGACTCACTCAATATTGAGAAAAAATAATTGTTGGGTATGTGCCCACTTGACACAGCATGGTGGTAAGGGATTTGGTTGGTATGTGCAGCCACTGCCATTCAGTTCTGCATGCTATGCGTCCTTGAGTGCATTATATTATGGGAAATGGAACAAAAGTGAAACTGGTCAATTAGATAGAACAAATATGAATGAATTCGAGGAGATCATTATGAAACCTGTAGGTTGTTCTATATTTCATAAAGCAAGACTGATCACACCAGTAGTGATGCCACAGGACAGATTAGTTGTGCCCTATAAATCATCTGTAATCATGTTTCATATGAACCCAGAAGGAAATAAAGATACAGTGCCCCCTCCTATACAGTAAATTACAGTACACGCTCTGTCCCCTTTTGCATAAGGAAAGAGGGCTCAGTGGGGACACTCACTAGATGCATGAATATAGCATTCCTTGATAAAGCGGTAGAACCAGTTTATGTAGGTGACCCTGTTTATTTCATATGTGGAGAAAAAGCGTATCCTTGGTTGCCTAGAAACTGGGGAGGTACTTGTTACTTGGGACTTCTGTTCCCGGGGGTATTCCTTTCAAGAACAGCAGATATAGCCAAATTGTCAAGGTCAAGACCACGGCAAGATGGGGAAGGAGGTTTGATCGCGGAAGACATAGCAAAATCATTCATACCATTTTGGGGCCAAGCAATAAACTCCTATAATATAAGACAACTGTCTAGGATATTAGAAAAAACAATAAATGGGACAACGGATATATTATACAATATGACATTAGAGGAGAAAGGAATTAGATTGATGACACTCCAAAATAGGATGGCTCTTGATGTAATCTTGGTTGATCATGGGGGAGTTTGTAAAATCGTGGGATCAGTATGTTGTGCTTTTGTAAGCGACTCCTCCCTTACGATTTGCGAAGCAATAAGAAAGTTGCATGTTTTGAGCTCTGACCTACACCCCCCAGAGGGAAGTTGGGAATTGATCATAAGCTCCTGGTTCTGGGAAGTACTACGCTCATGGGGATGGAAATTAGTTGCGATCCTAGTAGCAGTACTATAAAAATGTATGACATGTTGTTGTTGTATACACTGCTTACCTATAATTTGTACTGAAATAAGTGAGGAGTGTATACAGATAGTAACAAAAAAGAGCACCACTAAATCAGATAAATAAATGATGAAATGAAGACAGTGAAAGAATTCATGTCAATTAATATTGATGACAATGATAATGAGGAGGAAACTAGCAGTATGCAAGATTCAGAATCAGATACTTGGTCTGAAGAGGATGCAATGTATGGATGAGGCGTTTGGCATATGGCCAAAAGGAGGGTTTTTCAGTCTATAAAAAGTAGGTACCCCCCAATGATGGAGGCAATTTATTTTGTTGGCCGAAGACCAACTGCCTCATCTGTTCGTTATTAGAAATACACATCTACCAGCTTGACTAAAGTGCGGCCATTTTGATGTGATTGAAATCACCATTTTGTTTTTAACTTTCACCTCTTGCTTTCTGTTGAAACTGCTTTGCTAAAAGCTTATTCTGCTCCACTATTATATTATTGTTCATGCATAGAGCAAGGCCGTGAGATACTTGTTGAAACATAACGCAGGAGATCCAGACAGAAATACCGGGTCTCCTCCCTCACAAGTCCTTGGAAGTAAGCAGCAAGGCATTTAATCATTACACAGGTGCCAGCCAGTCTCGCTCATGCGGTAGAAATGGTAGGAAAGAACAATTAATGGCTTGAATTATGCTCTTCTTTGTGGCCCCCCTTCCCTGAGCCCTGTAGAGCCCTGGAGAGTGAGTTGACCCCTAGCACACGAATAGAAACTAGGAGATAGCGAGGCCTGGAATGTGTCTCTCCCCTGCGCGCAGCTTGCTTGCAAAAACAGAAGCAATGTGTTCTCTAATGTCTGCAGGCTCACAAAATTGCAAACTGTTGCTAAAATGAATGTCTGAAGGTGTCATACTCGTCACAATTGTCAATCATCGAACCCAGTTCAAAGGAAATGCATTATGGGCGGTATTGAATGTGTCACTGCTGATTGTAAGATGCTCATTTTGTATATATGTAACTGTTGTAGAATGATTTGCTCTCTTGCGTCCCTCGGGGACTGGAGACACAAGTCGCGGGACGTGAGACCGAGTTGGCCAACTGAGACTATTTGCTTTGCAATAAACCCTAGCTTTTGGGAATACAACCTTGTGTCTGGCGTATCAGTTCGTGTGTGGTGATTGCGCCTTGTTTCCATATGCGAGGGTCCCCTAGGGGCCCCATCATTGTGAAACCCTTTGGTGCTGTCTAGATAGAATTTCAGGGCTCTTCTAACATCCAGACAGTGCAACACTCTCTGCTTCGTCCTTTGGGTTAGGAAAAAAGGTTGGCAACACGACTTCTTAATTCAAGTGTAATGAGGACACCACCTTCGGAAGAAATGCCCGCTGGGTGTGAAGCACCACCTTGTCTCAATGGAACATGGTATACGGATCTGTGGCAATCATGGCCTGAATTTTGCTCACTCTCCTAGCTGAGTTAAGACCCACCAGCATGGCTGTTTTGATTGTAACCAGTTTTATGCCTACCCATGCCATGGGCTCAAAGGACCTATGTGCCAGTGCTGCAAGCACCAAATTGAGGTCCCACACCGGATGCAGTCTTTTGGCAGGAGGATATAGCCTTGTCAGCCTCATCAGATGTGTTTTGACCACTGGGTTGGAGAAAGAGAATGGCTCTTTGTCAGAATTTCTATAAGCGCCAATGGCGGCCAAGTAGATCCGACATGTCTCCACCTGTACCCCTGAACGCGACAAGTGTGCTGAGAAAGATAGCACTTAACCTAGTGTGCACACCAGATGGTCTATCCCCTTGTCCTATGCCCAGAGGCAAAATCTGGCCCATTTGCGTTTGTATTGCCTTCTGGTGGACTCGTTTCTCACTTTCTGAATTATTTCCATGTTGTCTTGTGATAGACGGAGATGCTGCATTGTTACATGCTCAGGAACCAGGCCGCTGGGGCTAGCTTCTTGGGAGCAGGGTGAACCCCCCTGCTGTGAGAGGAGCCTTTGATCGTGAATTGGTAGGTTCACTGGACCCTGCACCGCCAGACATATGAGGTCTGAGAACCAGGGCTGCGCCGGCCACCTCGAGGAACTTAGAATGAAGCTCATGCTGGCAGACTCTCTGACTTTGCTGAGAACTTTGTGAATGAGCTGCGTTGGAAATGCATATGCCCTCACCCCACTCTAAGAGAGGTGTAGGGCGCCCCTGAGGGAGCCTTGCCTTTGACCCTGCCAGGACACGTACTGCGGACATCTCCGGTTCTGCTCCGTGGAAAACAGGTCTCTGTGGGGTCTGACCCATCTCCTGAAGATGTCCTCTAGGACTTGTTCCTCTAGCTGCCACTTGTAGTTGTCCACCCCGAGTCTGCTGAGCCTGTCCGCCTCCAGGTTGGACTCCCCTGGCAGATGAATTGCCAACAGCCATATGTGGTGTGCAGTGGCCCACTGCCATATCTCTATGGTGAGTCTGCACATGGGCGGGGCGTTCTGGTTCCCCCCCGATTGTTGATGCAGAACATGCACGTGGAGCTGTCGGTTTGTAGGCAGACCGCTTATTAAAGGCAGGAAAGCCCAGAGAGCCAGCTGGATGGCCTTCAATTCGAGGAAATTGATGTGATGTTTCCGTTCCTCCCTCGTCCATGTGCCATGCACACTGTGCGCGCGTAGGGTGGCTCCCCATCCCTCCATAGAGGAATCGGTAGTGATCGTAGACTCAAAAGTTGGTTGCCTGAAAGGTCTGCCCTCCAACCCCAGGTGTGTTTCCCATCTCCACTCCACCATAACAGGTGTGGAATGAGGTCCACAGGGATGGAGACTGCCGCGACCAGGAAGACCGTCATTTGGTTCCATGAGGTGCAGCTGTGCCTGCCTAATCCTGAGCCCGGTGTAGGGAATCGCCAGGATACATGATGCCAAAATCCCCAGCAGGTGTTGGTACCACCAGGCAGATGTATACGATCTGCTTAGGAAATGGCCTGTAGCCGCGTTGATTGCTGCTACTTTATCATCTGTGGGAAAAATCCTCAGTTGTTTGGTATCCCACATCAGCCCGAGGAAGACCAAGGGTTGGGTGGGCTGCAGTTGAGATTTCTTGTGGTTGATGGAAAACCCCAAATTGTGTAGGGTCTCCATAAACCTGTAGGATGATTGCCAAACCCCCGCTCGGGTGATTCAGCTCTAACCAAGCAGTCAGCGACATATGGATATAGGTGGTGGCCTTCCAATCGCATTCATCAACCTTGTGAACAACCACAGGGCTGAGTTGAGCCCAAACGGTAGAACCTTGTACTGAAAATATAGTCCCATAACCCTGAACCTCAGGAACGAATGGTGGGGCTGCCAAATAGGGACATGTAAGTATGCATCCTTCAGGTCTAGGGAGCACGTCTAGTCTCCCCCACACAGAGACTCTGGTATCAGCGCTGGCGTAACCATCTTGAATTTTTGGAGGGGGAGGGAAAGGTTCAGGAAGGACAGATCCAAAACCACTCGCAGGCCAGCCTGGTTCTTTTTCTGTATCGCGCAAAATCCACGAGTAGAACCCTGAGCCTCGTTGAGGAGGGGAACTTCCTCCACTGCCGCACTTTGTACCAGTGAACGGATCTCCACCAGGACTGAGTGTGGAGAGCAAGCCTGCCCCCAACTGGAGAACTGTGCACCTTGATGGGGTCGTCATTGCTTCTTTGGGTCTGAGAGGCTGGTACTTGGGAGGGGGACAAAGAAGCCCTTGTGTGTAATGCACTGATGTTTGCGCTTGTGATGGTTGGGGGGACTGGTCTGGTTGCCTTGCGATCCTGGATGCCCCTGAACCCGCCAAAGGTCCTTCCCCTGACAGGCTTTGTTTGGCTATGTCTGAATGCCCTGTGCGCCAGCTTTGCCAGAATGGCCAGTGATTTGGCTGTTTGGGAACTATTTTTCTTTTTGTCTAGTTCATCATCTGTAGACGAGTGGAAGAGATCTCCCTCCTCAAACCAGCATACAGTCTTGTACATCCGTGTTGAACTTTGTGGCTCTAAGCCATGCCGTTCTCCTCATATCTGTAGCTACGCAGATGGCTCTGCCAGCCGTGTCGATATGTCCTACAGCGGACTCCAGAATATCTTGCTCCACTATTTTGGCCTCTGCCAGCCACGCCTTGAATGAGGTCTGTTTGTGCACAGGGATGTCTGGCAGGAAATCCGAGATCTCATTCCATAGTCTCTGGTTTGCAGCGGCTAACATGTGTCGGCATTCACTTGTCGCAGGTGGAGAGCAGCATTTGAAAAATATTTTTCCTATATGCTTCTAGCACCTTTTCCTCCTTGCCCAACAAGGTCGATGTGGAAGACTCGGGCTTCGCATACATGGATGCTGCTGCCATTACTGATGAATGTGGCTGCGGATGCACTGACAGGAACAGGGAATCCCCCTCAGCCTGCCTGTACCTTGCCTCCATTCTCCTGTTGGTGGGTTGTGTTGAGTGAGGCTTCGTTCAACTCTTTTTTTTCTAAGGCTTCAACATTCTTTTGAAACGGAATGCCAGATCTAGAGGCTGATTTTACCCTGAAGGCCTCTGCTACTATCCCCCACCCCACTCAGGCTGTTCCTTTTGGGGCTGTTAATGCCTTGATACTCTGCCAGTCCTGCCAGCCTGCCATGGAAGGCCCTGGCCAATGAGGAGCTGTCAGGGTCCTCCTCCTTTTCAGTGTCTGTCTGGTCCGGACCACCTGAAGTGGCCTGGTCCCCAGGCGGTGTAGTTGGAGGTATTGGAGTGGGGTGGTGGGCTGGTTTAGCCAGCAGCGTCACTATGCTCGGCAGTGCAGGTACCTGTAACGGTGCAGGAAGAGACTTCACCGCACCCGTAGGGGTGGCTTGCTGCCACTGCACTGGGGCCTGAGGCGGCAATGGAGCTGGAAGAGCATGTCCTTTATGATGTACCTGAGAATAGTACCCATCGGTGGGGAGCTCAAAAGCCAGAGGAATTTGTCTAAGAACCTGTCCTCACAGACTGGCAATGCACGCTCCCGTCCCATGGGCATGGTCGGCGTGGATGGATGCGCCCTTGCTGCACCCTGTCCACTCTGTACATAGTAGGGCTCTGTGTAGCGTCCCTGCCCCACAAGCTGGTATGCTGTGCACCAGGAGACCTGAGGAGTGACCATGGGGGACCACTGCCCCCTAGAAGCGGGCTGTGTGCCTTGCTGCCCTTCTGACTTTACGCCGGTTCACGTGCCGCCATTTTATCTGACCTGACATGCCTGGGGTGCCGTTTTAAGCCTAGCCTCTCCCTGCGTACTGCTACATGCAGGTCTGTGCTTTTTCCGCACCTCAGGCTCCTGCCTGGTAGGCTGTGCACCATCGGCATCAAAAGCTCCCTCCACCTGGCAAACTGGTTCTTAAGGGACTGGGGAGTAAGGGTGTTGCAGGCCGAGCAGCTGTCCCAGCCGCAGTCTTCTCCCAGGTAGCAGAGGCAGAGCGCGTGCGTGTCTGATGTGGGAAAGGGTCCCTCACAGGAAGGGCACTGACTAAAGCCCGCCTGGGCCGACATGCGCCGTGGATGGGCGAGACGCCATAGGCTGTGAGCTTCTACAAAAAAAGTTATTAGTAATTTGGGACCAAGGTCCCCGGGGTAACTAGAAAAAAACTGTGGAATTATGAAGAAAAAGGGCCTCAACCAAAACTCTGGTGAAGTAGGTCCGCTCCTGTCGATGCGGAAAAGAGGACTGAGGTGTGGCGCCTGAGGACTGAGTCAGGGGAGCGCACGCTCCCGGGGTCACTCCCCCGCACACATACATTTAAAGGGGTATAATTTTTGGTGAAAATGGTTTTGTTTCCCATCCCTAGAGAGGGACACCCATGCAGTATGAAGGAATGGGGACGGGACGTAGGAGTACCTGGTGGAAAACCTTTACACCTACTAAGGTTATACTTCCTGAATCCCTGAAAGAAGATCTTCAGAAAAATCTCACAAGTACCATCCTATAGGGCGAGGAATGAGGCATCAGCATCGTTTAGGGATTTCACCTTTCTAGATTGATCTCTGGAACAACCAGAATCGAAGACAGAATACGAGGTGGGAGCAAGCAAGTCCCCACCAGTTAACACATATGAAAGACACAATGAGACTGAAAATTAGGGAATTTGGCTAAATGCGATTCCTAACCTTGGACCATCTGGACAGGGACAGTAGCAAACATATTGCCAGAAACTGGGGCAGTTAAGTTCCTAATCAGTGTTCTTAGACCCGCAATAGTTAGCCCACTCTATGTGGGGCTGGACAGTTTGTCTACAAAATGTCCACTGAAGGACCAGGATCAGGATCAGGTATTTAATACCACCTCCATAATATGTCCATCTTAAATCAAATAAAATCCAGATCCAATTGTGCCACATTGGCTTTACCAGTTAAGCGTGTTCAAAGTAGGAGATCTTACAAAGATGTATCCCAAGGGTGTGTAATTCTATTAAGATCTATGGTATTGTATCAGACCCTGGTATTTCACTATTTTCAAGTGCTGTATTTCAGTTAGGGAACTTATCGCCCGTTTCGTTTTCTGCTTTAAAGATAACGTACACCTTTTGGCATTACCCTCTCAATTGCTTTATACTCTATTCCTTTCATGCTTATTGGTGCAAAGAATGCGCGCTGTTGGTGAAGGGACGTTTCATTGATACAAAAATGCATGATGAGGTAGGCAGTATCCTTTGACGCTGTAGCATATGTATGTGCAAGAAGATCAAATGTCCACCAGGAATCAGTATAATAAATGACCCAAATGAAGGAGGCATCTGCATAACGTAGCTATGCCGAAAGCACAACTGCAAGTCAAGAAAGCAAAGCCAAAACTGTTGATGAGACAGAGTTTATCGACCCATTCCTTTTGCCAGAAGGCCGTCTCTAACAGAAAACCACCAATAAAGTATTTAAAACATTAATTGTTAGTTGGAGCCATTGGGAGTTTCTAACTCCAGGCAATAAGGCAACCCACCACTACAGACAAATATTCACCTCATCAACCTACCAGAATAGAAGTATGCTATAATTCCTAACAGAATCTCATGTACCACAAAGGTAACCTGAACCTTCAAGATGTCCAAGATAGCATTAACAATAAACTAGCGACACTTCCAGCATCGCAGGCATGCAACAAACATCTGTATCAAACTAGCCACAGAGCTAGAGCATTTGAGGCAGGCAGTCTAAGTGGTTATCATTTCCGTATTTGATGTGGGGTTAAATACATTAAATACCTTATATTGATGCCTCTACAGGCTAATACACATACTTGTCTGATTGAGACCTAGGCTTTCCCCCTGAGCAGGTTCTACATCATATTGTGGGAATCTGTAATCAATTTCTTTATTTGTCACTACTAATATGTTCAGCACCACCAAAGAACATGCATGCCTTCCGATCGAGCCTTTCTACACGATCTGTTTATCAAGTAACACGTTGACGTGCAAGATGGTTCAGAGGATATTAAATCAAATGTGCTCAGAACTTGTGATTCACTCTTTCGTTCCCTGTTGCAATAATTTCACACTCTTGCCCATGCATCAAGCTTCACAAATTATGATTAACTGCTTATGGCACCCACATATATAATGGACTGTTCACCTACTGAAATGATTGATTCACTTTAGAGACATCTTCTATAGATATTGTTTATTTTGGTCACTGGATCGAAGTGGGAAAGAGGCTATTTTTCTTTCATCATCCATGTTAATCAGTATTTATACTGTGCCCATCACCCCTGTAGTGGTTAATGACAGCTAACTTTGTCAGAAAACATGGTATTCCTGCCAGTGACACCAGACCTCAGTGTATGGAATGGAGCGAGTAGAAATGCTGTGAAGGTTCAACAGTTGGCCACAGCTCAGTGGGTGCAGCCCATCAGGTTAACATTTTTTTGGGGTACGCGGCTCCAATGATTTTACTTTGCTGGTAGGTGCGTATCAGTTTTTCCGAGTGATTAAAATCTCTGAGCCCCTATGTCATGCAAATTAGGACATGAAACAGCAAAGAAATTTGCCACGATATAAGGTTTCAAATGCTCAGGAAAATGTGGGGTTTTTAGCAATGTGCACTAACACAGATTAGGAAGCTGTGTGAGAAAACTGACCAAGGCAAGTGAACTCTATTAAAAAAACACAGACTCTTAAGTGTTCAAAATTATTGACATTTTATTAGCCTCAGGCTTATGACTTGCAACCAAAGACATTGTGCAAAGAAAGCAAAGAGTAAGTACACTTTAGGGAAAAGGTGATTATCCACATTGGTAACAAATAAGAACAGTTTGAAAAAAGGAGCTATCCATTGTACTCTTGAGATTGCACCTTTTGATAGCTTTTTCAACCCAACGTTTTCTTTCCCCTTTAATAAACAGCAAAAGTAAAAATAATATTTATAAGCAGTTTACGATTAACAAAAATTTGATTTCGCTCAAAGCAAGACCTTCTTTAATGGATCTTGAACATACTTGTGTGCAGAGAATCCGGTGCAATTGGGAGCAAAAAGGGAAATAGGACAGAGAAGGGCATGAGGGGTGGAAAGAGGGGTGGCAAAAGGCAGAAGACTGTACATTAATCAGCTATTAAACAAAGTTGCATGTGTACCACAGCATAAAAACCAATACTGAACAGCAACAACAAAAACTCTCAAAAAATTGCCTGATGAAAAATAAAATAACTAGTGGCATTAAAATGGCTTTTCCTGGCTAACCTAGCTACAAAAGATTGATTTTGAACATTATGATGCAGTTTGTTGCATCATAAAATATAATATAAACCAGGAACAACACCACCACCGTTTTCAGGCTAATCTTGGCTCATAGAAATATACTACTAATCCACATTTTTCCATCAAAACTGTTTTTTCTATTTCTTTTTGGCGGCCTACATATTCATTGAATGTTACAAATGTTTTTATTTTTCCTGCACCATAATATCACATGTCTCTGTGGTGCTATTCTACAAAGCTAGCTATGGATGGTAAACAATGAAAATACAGAACCATTTTTTATGACTGACAAAAATAAATTCAATGGATTTGAACGAGACATGGAACAGAATCTGCCAACAAGAAAAAAAATCTACGATCCTCATTCGTCATCACTTCCACTTATGTCAGACTGGTCCTGGAGGGGGAAAACAAAAATGCATTATTTTTTCGATTCATTGCTGTGCTTTTCCAAGAAATATATTGAACCGTTAAAATAATAAAATCTCAGAGAAAACAGATAAAAGAATTGTCAAAAGTAGTAACAGCAGGATAGTATATGTAGACTAATTATCAACATAAGATTAAAAAAACAGGTCCTGAAATGCAGTCTTAGGTTTTTTTACAAAGATGTGCACTCCCTAAAGACAACATGAAATCCCAGAGCTATGTCTGATGTGTTAGGAGGCTGATCTGGCATAAGAAGAACCGACACAATTCAGCACACCTTTAAGAATGAAGCTCCATCTTGCTAACAAAAAAGCTCATATATTTAGAAAAACATCAAATACTCCCAAAAAGAAGACACTTTCTGGGATTCTTCAGCAGGTTTCATTTACGAGACATAATATCTCGTCACAGAATTGGCCATCTAGCATCTTGATCCAGCACATTGGTCCATATACCTGTTTTAGCCACACCACCCTTTGCAGAGATTAAGTACATGCTATAAAATATAACATTAACTGATAACTTAATTGTGGTCACATACCCAACTCAATTGCTCCTTAGTTAATAAAGTATTTTCAAAAATGACATGACTGCGGATGTAAATGTTGTGACCATCCTCCAGATGGCGTCACTTCATCCCAAAGGGGAGAACCTTTCCATGAAGCTAGGGACGTACGGCCAGTAACCAACAGTCCACTTGGTGGGGTTAACATGTGGTAGGGCCTGATAGGGGAGAAGGATGTGAGGCCGGCACGCTGCCCCTTTAACTCCTGACCCCACAGGGCAATAACACCCAAGCCTTCTCTACTTAGAATACAGTCTGAAACCATGTGTTACAGTAAACCGTCAGACAATCTCGCTGTAATGAGTACAGAGACGAAGAAGAACCCAAGCACGTTATCATAAAGTAGGAAGACCAGCTGTTGCCAATCTTATGGACGTTATGCTGGGGCAGTTCTGAATCTGGAAGGGGAACTGGGCGAGCCAGGATGCCGACGAGAAGCCTGCGAGGTTGAAACTGGGCTTTGGGACACCGCAGCCAAGCAGCTCTCCAGTGTAGCAGAGACGAGCAGCGGGGTCGCCCGGACTGCGTCTTGCAAGTAGGTGGGGGGCCGGTGTGTTTGAAGTATAGAAATTGAGCAGTGGCAGCGTGTCCTGTCATGGGTGGACTGTACAGTCCGAGAACTGTGCCAAGACTGCCTACTCTAGCCTACCGCAGAGCTGCATAGGCAAATGTATGGGAAGTATGAGAAACTGTAGTGGTGATGTGACCTGCGACAGGTGGACCGTCTGGTCCGGAACTTGCACCAAAATAGTCAGCAGTGCCTGGCCGCCAAGACAAGCAGGCCTACAAAGAAAAGCAGAAGTAGAAGAAGGCGGCTGAAGAACAAACCTCTGGTCCCTGGCGAAAACCAGTCAAGCATTCCCAGAGAGAAGGTAACAGGAATAAGATTAAGTGCGGGAGGGGGCCAGGAAAGTTTGAGACACTGAATCGAGAAGTAGAAGAGGAAGTAGTGAAGCATGTTGTGAGCCAATTCCCTGGCCAGTTCCACAAAAGTGTGGTACTGGAGAGTCAAGGAGGACTCAGGAAGCCCCTGCATCATAGCGGTGGGGGCAAGTTAAAGAAAATAGAGAACATAGAGAGTAGAAGAAGCCCTTGGAGGGAACTACAAGATTTGTTAAAGAAATGGAAGATAAGAAAGTGGCTTGCGAAGAACTGGGGAGCACGCTAGGCAAAGAGAGCCATTCTCCCAGCACCAACTGGAAACCGTGGAACTTGGTTTCTTTTTGAAAGTGGGAACTTTTCCTTTGTTTGTGAACCTTGGAACATTTCCTGAGCTTGAGAATGCTGCACCTTCAGAGACTCATACCCAGGAGAAGGGAGTCATTCTCCATGGTTTTTGCAAGAACGCTTTTTCTTAGATGAGCATTTGTGTTTAGGTGGTAGGGATAAAATAACTAACAGATTACTTGCCCCTGCTAATGTTCTTTCTAATAGATGTTCCTCTCACAAATTCCTGATCTTTGATATTCTCTGATATACTTTTTGCTGCTCTGGACATTTTTCTCAGCAGAGTGCGCAGTGTGTCATTGACTATGTATGTACCTCAGCGGCTTCCATCACTCTCTCGACCATGAAGTTGACACTGGTATAAGTAGCATGCACCACGCCAGTTGCCTTAGTACTGTCCCCCCCCTCTCTATGTACAACCGCCTTGAAGGTGATCAGAAATCCAGACGTTGAAAGAGAGGAAGTTTGAAAAAATGTATAATTCGCACAATAATAGAGGGGCAGGTTGGGAGGGCGATGAGGAATATACATGGGAGGAGCATCCATCAGAAAGAACATTACCTGGGGTAAGTAATTTGTTCTTCTAATTGATTATCGTTCTCCCACGTATTCCTAATATTTGAAAGACTCCCATTCCCATAGCAGTATGTAAAATGAAGGTGGGAAAGGATAATTTAATTTTGATTTATTCTGTGTAGAACTGCTTTTCCAAACTGCGCCTCCTGACCCAATACCGGATCCATGCTTGGTAAAGGAATGACGTGAAGACCATGTTGCAGCACTACAGATGTCCTGCATTGGTGCTCCCCTTTGAAGAGTCGAAGAAGCAGCCACTCCTCTAGTGGAATGTGCTCTCAACCCAGTAGTGACCTCTTTGCCCACTAAATTGTAGCATTCAGTGACACAAAATAATCCAACGGGATAACATCAGTTTGGAAACAGCTTGTCCCAGCCTGTGACCAGTATACCCAACAAAGAGCTGGCCATCCGGTCTGATTTTAGCAAACCTGTTGATGTAGAAGCTCAACGCCCTTTCGGGATCCAAGCAATGTAGTCTCTCTTCCTCCTTACAAGGATGAGGAGGTGCATAAAAAGTAGGAAGAAAAATGTTCTGTGCCAGGTGAATTTCAGAAACCAATCTTGGGCCGAAGAGCAGGGCGAACCCTCAAAAGGAGAATTTACCTTACTGTAATGTTCTTTCGAATGGATTGTGTCCTCCCACGTATTCCTCACCTTAGATACATCCTTACCTTTATGTTTCGCTTCGGAATTTTTTTTCTTTCTCCAGCAGAGGACGCTCCACTCGAAGTTGCGGTGTCGAGGTCGCCGCGTCAATGTCCCTCGGCGTCATCCGTCGAGTATCGACGTCATCCCTCATATAAGAGCCTTGAGCGCACCCATTGGCCTCAGTTCCGTTTTTCTGTTAGCTTTGCTTCGGATCGAGTAAAACGGCGCTTCAGTATTTCGTGACAAAAAGCGATGTCGTCGTCTTCGAACCCTTCCACGCTGAAGACAGGCTTTAAAAAATGACTAAGATGTGGAAAGAAAATGTCTTTGACGGATCCACATAAGAACGGTCTATGGTGCCTCGGCCCCGACCACCGAACTGAAGACTGTGGTTCGTGCCAGTCGATGACCCACAAAGCCCTTAAAGAGCGTAGAGGTAAACTGGCGATGGGGGAAGGTTTATCGAAGCCTTCTTTAAAAAAGAAGGACTCGGACGAGTCTTCGAAATCTCATCGTAAAAGACATTCGAGAAGTAGATCCAGGAAATCTTCTTCGTCTTCTAAGAAGGCGAAGAAAAGACGGCATTGTTCTCCTTCATCCTCTTCGACATCTTCGGAAGAGGATATAACATGCCCATCCAAACATGACTCTCCTAGAAAATGGGAAGCCTTTCGAGTATCCATGTTAAACATTTTTGGAGAACACGGCCTAGACCCCCTCAAAAATAGCTAAAGAAGACCATGCTCCTGCTCACAAAAAAGGTGACAGAGGAAGGTCCAAAACAAGAAAGGCTCATAAAAAGACGTCGAGAACGTCATCAAGAGATTCTCCTCGATCACCTCGTAAGACAGATCCTTCGGTGCATAAATCGAAGGCAGAGGGAAACAAAATGGCATTGAAAGATCATACGCCATCGAAGTTGACATTGACGCCGTCGAAGACTTCGAAGGTCCGCGAGTCGACAACTCACTCGAAGGAAGCTACGTCGAGCTCGCGCTCGAAGACCACGACGGTTCCTTCGACGGTTTCCACGGCTTCCTCGGCGATTACGTCGAGATCGTCGAAAGTTCCTTCGACGTTATCGAAGGAAGAGATTAAGACTTTGGCGCCATCGACGCTTTCGTCGACGCCTAAACCTCTATTGAAGGAAAGACCTGTAATGCCTGAAAAAGTTTTTCAACCTGAGAGTCGACATGAGTTTTTCAGGACCATGTCATCCATATATGAGGGAGATTCATCAGAACAATAGGAAGTAGCCTCTGCTGGTGTTAGATATGGTACAAGATCTGTCCCAGAGCAATGAATTGATCCTCAATCAAGAATTAAAGATTTGCAAGATGTGCAATCCAGACTTCTTAATATGCCCTTTGATAGCTCGAGGTTGTTCGGTAGCAAGGCAGATGAAAGTTTGGAGAAGCTACAGACCTCCAAAGCGGCAGCAAAATCTCTAAGTGCCGCTATAAGACAACCTCAGCAACGCCCCTACACAGGCTCATCTTCCTGGAGGGGTCGTCCTTTTTGCTATTATTCCTCAATTGGAAAAGAAAGAGGGCAGGTCAATCAAAGAGGTCAAAGAAAATGTCCTCGGGGAAGAGGAAAAGGTGCTAGATCAGCCCCAGCAAAGGCATCTGTACCATGAGCCGCGGCTGCAGCTGCCACAAAACCACTCAGGTTTTGACCCACAAGACCCCGGTGGGAGGCAGTATCTCACAGCATCTGAAAGAATGGCGGGCATTACTTCAAATGCCTGGGCACTGGAAACAGTATCCCAAGGTTATTGCCTTCCTTTTCTAAAGAAACCTCAGATTCATCCTCCGGAATACAGCTCTGCCAAGCATCCGGATCCGCTCCTGTTGCAGGAAGTTTTAACCCTGCTACAGAAAGATGCAATAGAACATGTACCTGTAGCGGAGAGGAACAAGGGTTGGTATTCCCCATACTTCCTTATTCCAAAGAAAGACGGAGGACTGAGACCCATCTTGGACTTGAGAAACTTGAACAAGTTCCTAAGGAAGGACAAATTCAAGATGGTCACACTTTCTCAGATCTTTCAGGCTCTCCAACTACAGGACTGGTTGGTATCAATGGACCTTCAGGATGCTTACTTTCATGTGCCAATCCATCTGAAGCACAGAAAGTACCTGAGGTTCGTGATTGGCAATTCTCACCATCAGTTTCGAGTTCTGCCATTCGGGTTGACCTCCGCCCCAAGAGTTTTCTCCAAGTTGATGGCGGTGGTGACAGCGAGTCTCAGAAGAGGGGGGATTCATGTCTACCCCTATCTGGACGATTGGATGATCAGAGCACGTTCTCTAGAACAAGCCCTGGATCACCTGTCCAAGACTTGTCACTTCCTTCACAAACTAGGTTTTTCTCTGAATTTAAAAAAATCAAACATGATACCATCACAGAAGATCCAATTTATAGGAGCAGTCCTGGATACCTGTTCGGGCAAAGCCTTGCCTCCCGAAGAGAGAACTCACCACATTCTGCAAATGGTGACAAAGTTTCAGAATGCCCAGCATCTTCCGGCCTTCGATTTTCTCAGGTTGTTCGGTCTGATGGCATGCTGCATTTTCCAAGCCAGATTGAGAATGAGATCTCTTCAATGGGCTCTCAGAACTCAATGGTCCCAGTTCTCAGGGGAAATGTCAGATCTACTGCAGGTCCCAGCCCAAGTAGCACAGGATCTACAATGGTGGGCTTGCAGACATCATATCCTCAGAGGAGAATCTTTTTGGCAACCATGGCCGGAGATAACAGTAGTGACGGACGCCTCACTCACGGGGTGGGGAGCCCACATCAACGACCTGACAATCAGCGGACGTTGGTCTCCATCTGAGTCCAAACTACATATCAATCTCCTGGAGTTGAGAGCAATCAGACTAGTGCTGAAGGCCTTTCTGCCCTCTGTACGGGGAAAGAATGTTCTGATAATGACAGACAATACAGTGGCCATATACTACCTCAACAAGAGAGGAGGAGTAGGGTCACTACCGTTGTGCAGAGAGGCGATGCAACTCTGGTTCTGTGCAATACGAGAAGGGATCTCTCTATCAGCAATTCATCTAGCCGGAGAGCGAAACACAACAGCGGACGCTCTGAGCAGGCAGTCCACAGTCTCTCACAAGTGGGAGATAGCTCAGGAAGTCATTCAAGAGATTTTCGCCCTTTGGGGAACCCCTCAAGTAGATCTGTTCGTGACCGGGCTCAACCGGAAGTGCGAATTGTACTGCTAAAGGGAATTTCCCCCGAGAGGAGCTCTGGGGGATGCGTTCGTGGTGGAATGGGAGTTCCAACTACTGTACGCGTCTCCTCCAATCCCTGTGATCCCTCAAGTAATCAGGAGGTTGAGAAAGTTCGGGAAAACCATGATCCTAATTGCTCCAGATTGGGCCAGGAGAACGTGGTACCCGGACCTTCTCGACATGTCCATCTGCCCTCCAATACGTCTTCCAAGAAGAGAGGATCTTCTCTCGCAACAGGAAGGTCATGTTCTCCATCCGGAGGTCAACACACTCAACCTTCACGCATGGCTTCTGAAAGGCTGAGATACAAGGATTGGGACCTTCCGGATGACGTGATGGAGATTTCGCTTTCGGCCAGAAGGCTAGCAACTAAGTCTCTGTATCGGTGTCATTGGAACAAGTTCAGTAGCTGGTGCAGAGAAAAAAATGTGGACTCTTTGCAGTGTAATATCCCCACAATTTTATCTTTTCTATTACATTTGGCCAATCTGGGGCTCCAGGTTGGGACAATAAAGGGATATTTAGCAGCGCTATCCATCTTTAAGCGCTCTTCCGAAGAAGAATCTTACTTTAAAATACCCTTGATAATTCAATTCCTAAAAGGTTTAAATAATGTCTTTCCCCCAGTACCTTCCCAGGTTCCGGTGTGGGATCTAAATCTAGTTTTAAAATTTCTCACATGTATTCCATTTGAGCCTTTACATTCTTGCCCACTAAGGCTCCTTACGTTAAAAACAATACTTCTTGTAGCATTGACATCAGCCCGCAAGGTAAGTGAGTTGCAGGCGCTTTCGAGCGGACCTCCTCACACCATCTTTTATAAGGACAAAGTAGTTCTTAGGGTTAAAACTTCTTTTCTGCCAAAAATTGTTTCAGATTTTCATCTGTCACAAATTATAACTTTGCCTACGTTTTATCCTCCCCTTCATACAAGCAAGGAAGAGGAAAGACTTCATAGACTAGATCCCAGGAGAGCTCTTAGTTTTTACATCTCTAGATTTGCAAAGATTCGCCAGTGTGATCAACTTTTCGTGGGATACACTGGACGTAAACTGGGCCTTCCGGTAACAAAACAAACTTTATCCAGATGGATAATCTTAGCCAACACAGAATGTTATAGATTGGCAGGAAAAGAACCACCTGATGGACTAAGAGCTCATTCGACCAGGGGCATGGCAACTTCTACAGCTTTAAAAAGGGGTATCCCTGTGCAAGATATTTGTACTTCAGCCACATGGTCATCTATGCACACCTTTATAAAACATTATGCATTGGACTCGACTTCTTCTCAAGGAGGTCTGTTTGCAAAATCTGTACTACATTCTGTACATGATTAAAAAAGGATACTGTAATCCGACCTCCGAGACAAAACTGCTTTGGGAGTCTATCTAAGATGAGGAATACTACGTGGGAGGACACAATCCATTCGAAGAACAAGTTACTTACCAACTGTAATGTTCTTTCGATTGGATGTTCCTCCCACGTATTCCTCATCGACCCTCCCATCCTAACCCCACAGTACAGTTTACGTGTATTACACTCTAAACTCTTTTAGGGCTTGGGTCAAAAGAGGCATACCTTAAACCAGGTAAGATCCATGGACTATATTATACGAAAAAACAGAACTGAGGCCAACGGGCGCGGTGGAGGCACTTATACGAGGGATGACGTCGATACTCGACGGATGCAGCCGCGGGACTTCGATGCCGCGACCTCGAGTGGAGCGCCCTCTGCTGGAGAAAGAGAAAAAAATAAAGGTAAGGATATATCTAAGATGAGGAATACGTGGGAGGAACATCCAATCGAAAGAACCTTACAGTTGGTAAGTAACTTGTTCTTCTATGGATTCTTCTCCCGCAGATTCCTCATCATGATAGATGTTCATCTCCAGCTTCGCTGTTCAGAAAACGTTTCGCCAGGTGGCGTAGTGGACCTCGACTCTGCCGCTGCTGGTCGATCCGTCTTGTCTGGCTCTCTACCGTCAGCTCCGGATGTGACTTCTGGCGTCGTATATATACACCATGTCACTACGCCCCACGAATCAGTTCCTGTTATTTTTTCCCCTCTGCAAAAGGAAAACCACAGGAGAAGGCTAAAAAGCCATTAAAACATCATCAAGGGTACACCCCAACAGGGTGACCCCACAACAAAGTGTGAAGAAAAAGAACTGTCACCCCAGAGCCATTACCAGATGCCTTCTCGTTTGGAGAGAAGCGACAACCCACAGAACTTTCTGCACGGGGATGGATGGGAGGGGTTGCTGAGGAATCTGCGGGAGAAGAATCCATAGAAGGAACATTACGGTAATGTAATTTCTCCTTCAATGGATTGCTTTTCTCCTGCAGATTCCTCATCATGATAGACTCCCCAAGCAGTTAGGATAACAGAGAAGGGCAGAAAGATTTACCAGTAGATTCTGTAGAACCGCCCTACCAAACCTAGCATCAGCTTCCCCGTGCAACGACCAAGGCATAGTGCTTGGTAAAGGTATGTAAGGATGACCGGCAAATATCCCTAAACAGGGACCCCTCTCTGGAGGGTAATAGAGGCTGAGACCCCTCTGGTCGAGTGGACCCTGATGTCTGCTTGAAGCTTCTCGCCTACTCGGCTATGCACAGGATAATCCACTGTGACAGGGCCTGTTTAGTAACAGCAAGGCCTTTTCCAGACAAGGAACGGGCCACAAACAACTGGTCCGATTTCCTAAATTCAGACGTATGAGCGACAGAAACTGAACGCCTTCTTCGGATCAAGGCGATGCAAGGTGGGTAAAAGACAGTTAAGTCAATGAACTGGGACAGATGATATTCTGAAACCACCTTAGGAAGGAATCCTGGCCTGACTTTAAGAGAGACTTTCTCATGAAAGATCTTCAGGAATGGAGGTTTGCAGCACAAGGCTTGCAGTTTGCTAACCCTCCTGGCAGACATGATTGCGACCAAAAAGGCAGTTTTAAGGGACAACAGCTGCAAAGAACATGAATGCATAGGCTCAAAGGGAGTCGCCATCCAAAAGGTCAAAACCAGATTAAGATCCCAATCTGGGAAAACAAAGGGGGTTGGCGGAAATATGTTGAGAAGGCCCTTCAGGAACTGGGCCATGACCATATCTCTTAAACACAGACCGGGCCGCCAAATACCCTTTCACTGTGGCAACCTGAAGGCCTGAAGAGGCCAGTGACGGAAGGAACTCCATCACAAAAGCCCTGATCAGACAATTGTCTAGGTAGGTGTAGAAGTAAATCCCTCCCCTCCTCAGACTTACTGTCACCACCGCCATCAACTTGGTGAAGGTCCTCGGGGGTAAAGGTGAGCCTCAATGGCAGAACCCAAAAATGAGAACTGCCAATGGCGAACCTCAGGTACTTTGCGCTTGGGATGTATAGGCACATGAAAGTAAGCGTCCTTAAGATCGAGTGCCACCATACAATCCTGGAGCTGAAGGGCCTGGAGGATCTGCGAAAGAGTGACCACCTTGAACTTGTTCAGGCATCTCAAGTCCAAGATGCATCGCTGTCCCCCTTCCTTTTTGGGAATTAGGAAGTAAGGGGACTACCCATCCTTGGTTCATCTCCTCTACAGGTACCCATTCTATTGCACCTTTCTCCAACAGCCTGATAATCTCCTGTAGGAGGAACAGATCTAGATCCTGAAAGGATTGAATCCCTGGCGGGTGATCCGGAGGCCTTTTATGAATGGAAGGCAGTAACCCTGGGCTACAGTTTGTAGTGCCCAAGCATCGGACGTAATGCTTCGCCATTCTTCCACATGCTGTGTTAATCTGCCCCGCGCTACTGTCCTGTGGACTAAGGCCTCAGAGAGGTTTTGGTGCTGCAGATGTCGTAGATGGCAAAGAGGTTGTGGCTGCGAGAGTGGGCTTCCCCCCACATCCTCATCCACCACAAGGAAATCTCCTCTGGCCCCTTTGCAAGCTTTGGCCTCTTGTCCTTCCAAAAGATTAATAGTAACGGAAAGAACAACCCCTCCAACCCTGGGAGGTCACCTGTGTCTGCTGCGGTTGCAGTATCGCTGTACCCAGCTTCTCCAAGCTCTCATCAGCCTTGAATACAAATAGCTGGGAGCCATCAAAGGGCATATCAAGAGTCTTGCTTCATCATCTGGAGCAAATCCATACCTATGCAACCAAGCAAATCTTCATGAGGCAGTGCTTGCTGCCATCGCCCGACTGACCCCATCTGCCGAGTCAAACCAGACTGTAATGACTGACACATCGCATCCTTGCCATCTCTGATGATGTTCAGGAAACCTTCCCTTTCTTTACCTTCTGGAAGGTGATCTACAGCCATCGCTACCACCTCCCAAAATGTAAACGTGTACTTTGTGTGATGAATCCCAGGATGTTGTCACTGAACCCCCACTCTCTTCACCCCCTACCCTCCTATCCTGTATATTTCTATAGTCTACAAGAAGTAGAAAGGACTGAGACGAGGAAGAATATAGATGAATATCATGAAGATCCGAGTCAAGAAACTGTGACGAGGTAGAGGCGCGGATCACTTGGATGAACCTGTTTGCGTGGTCTAGTCTTCAGTAACAGGCATTACTGGATACTGAGATAAAAACTAACGACGGCCTTACCAATGTGTCATATTCTCCGGAAAGGAACCGTGAGCGGGACCGGTGCTCGACGAGGAAAGCAGCAGAAACCGACCCTGGCGTGGAGACGCGGAACTGGCGGTCTCCACAGACATGCTCAGTGAACCGAGAGGCTGGCCGGGGAATGCGCCAGCAGCGTAGCCCTGTAGGACCATGCGGTCTGACTTGGGGAAAGATGATGAACAGCATCAGAAGCCGTGAGGCCGCTGCAGCAAGCTGAGAAGAGCCCCAGAGCACTGGCAAAGCAGAGAAAGACCCGGGGAAGCCTGCGACCGACCGGAGGGCTGCAGCTAAGAGCATTAAGGTGTTTGGGTGGCTGATCCTATGGCTGGGGTCTCCGGAGAATAGCAGAAACCCTGAAACCAACAGCATGTGGAAAGTGTGGGAAAGTGGATAACCCCTTTGGGACACTAAGAGAGACATTACCACAATACTATAACGAGGGGAATAGGTCACATCAAGTTTCAAGAGTGCTCAATCTTCTTTGTGACAATACTTGGAGGGAAGGCGACCCAGGCCTGTCAAATAACAAAGGAGAAGATAAAGAGAACTGTGAGCATAAGATATATGAATACTGAACTTGGCAGGAGAGTAAACCAAGCCTGCATGTGAGATCAACAGACTATAAAGAGAACGGTGAGAGTAAGACACATGAATATAGCACTTGGGAGGCGTGTAAACTGAGTCTGAGTTTGGGAGGCACGAGGGAAAATTGAATCAGGTCTAGCAACAAGGGTCAGGGACCCACCAGAGTTTGGAGAAGCATTGCAACTCCTCTTCTTCTTTGTCGCAGTGCCTGGTAGAAGAAAACCAGGATTGCCAACCAGGGTCAAGGACCCACCGCAGCTTGGAGGAGCATCCAAGCCACTCATCTTTGTTGCAATGGCTGTTCGAAGAAAACCAGGACTGCACACCGGGGTCAGGGCCCCATTACAGCTTAGAAGAGCATCTAAGCCAAGAAACCAGAGAAAGGCCGGTTGGGGACAGGAAAGGGTCCGTCAGCAGTTGAGGAACTATAGGAGAAGCCTGAAGGGCTGGGGAAGGGAGACATTTCCCCCAACACTTGAGATTGAACATTTAGAAAACAGCAAACCAGGAAGTGTCCTTTTGTCCAGGGTAAGGAAGCCATTCCTCTGGACTAGAAATAATTCCTTTTTGATTTAGTTTAATATAGAGTGTGAGGGACAGAGCTAGGATTCTGACATCGGACTATGGACTTTTGCTTTTGGACATCCTGACAGTGACACTAGAAGTTTTGGTTGAGGCAGGGAATCCCCTCTTAGTACTAGGGATAGATAGGCCTTTTGAATGGGCCTGTTATGCACCAACTGCACATTATGTGAAGTGTGACCCCCCCCTGCTTAACTCAAATTGTTAAGTCTTTTAGTTCATTACACTTCATGAAACTGTTACCAGCTGCCCCCGCCCCTGAAGTATTCTCAGGAGCATAGGGCGAGATGTTTTATTCGCGGCGGAATTGACCGTAGTCAATTTCACTACAAATTGCCAATGTTGTACCAATGTTGAGGTAGCAGGCGACACACCTGCAACACCCGAAGCCCAAAAATACTGAACATGGGGTGCAGGGGACACCCCTGCAGACCCCTCTCCACATGTTCAGTATTTTTTTTTTTAAATCGATCAAATGGTACTGGTTGTAATCAGTCAAATGTACCATTCGATCGATTATTTTTGGTCAAACTGGGTAATTCGTCATGAACAATCTTTGAACTGATAAACAAAACAGCAGAATCAGTTTTATGCGAGTTGAAACAATTGGCCCTTTCGATATCTTTTGTAGAGATGGCTCTCAAATTTTGAAATTTCTGCCAAGAGTGCCAGGATACAAGACTTGTTTAATACGAAGATATTATTTTCAGGAAGGAGACTCTCCACCAACAACATATAAGATGAGATTTTTACTGGAATATTGTCTATCAAGGACACCTTAGATCCCTTTAAATTAGATGCCAAGAGAGCCTTTGGGGGATCTATCTAGAGCCGAAGATTGAAATCCCGAACTTGTAGAGCATTTAAGAACACTGAAGAATGCAGGATTCTTGGAGGAGGGGCCAGCTAACACTGGCTCACCCAAGAGGCTTTTCCCAACACAATTGGATGAATTGAGGCTTCCATAGACAAGCACGTTTGGAGCACTAACCACCTCGGAGTAAAGTTTACGGAGGAAAAAAAAACTGGTACAGGGTCTGTTTGGATAGACAAAGTGACCAGCACTTTGCTGGAAATATTAACTTGTGGTGATTGAGAAGCTATTACCACCATGGTCCCAGCCGCATCCTCCATTACCTTATCTCCGTCTTCACGGCTTGAGCCTATGACACTAATACCAAGTGGGACCCGCTTTACCAAGTCCCCACAGTCTTGTGCGTTTAGGGATCTTAAAAACGTCCTGGAGGATCTGTGATTTGTGTTTTTAACTTTCTTGTTCTTTGTCTTTTTTTCCTATACAGCAGGTCTCTTAATGGCTTTCTTGATGTTACTTAGGTTGGCCCTCGCAACCAGTTGGCCACGTGCTTGATCCAAGGGGGCTGGGTTTGACACCTCTAACACATCACAAATGGATTGGTCCACCCAACTTCCAGAGACTTGAAGGACTAGTAACCTGATGGAGGGGTCGGGATTGTAAGAATAAAGACAACCAAATTGTTATCACAATCAGGGATCAATACTGACTGGGGTTTTGGGCTGCATTTTTGCATTGATTGAAAGAATTCTTTCAGCTTTAAATGCATCCCCGCGTTATCCACTTTAAATCAAATGGATTCTAGCATAACGGAATGCATTTTGGTTTGTGATCTAATATTTGCATAAAGAGCAAGTAAAGCGCACAAGATCTGATGGGCTTCTGATTATCAGAAACAAGGGGGTCAATCTGCCTCAGCATGGTAGAAAGTCTCCTCAGAGGAACTGGACCAGGTGTAGGAACATAGATGTAGCTGAGGAATCAGAATCTGGACTTCTGTGAATCAGTGAAAATCGAGAGGATGTCTAGGTAGAAGTCATACCGCTCGGCCGGCACCTCAATGTCTGGAATACTTCATAATTCACTGTCAGTTACTGGAAGTTTTTGAGTTGAGTCGTGTACTGCTGGGCCCATGGAAAGATCAGACGTACCTGCTCCGGATGCCAAACAATTAGCTTTGTGCACCATGTTAAAATAGGATAAGATTGTTACTTCCTTTTTTGTTCTTATTCAAAACAGGCACCGAAGGACCCTCTTTGGACGACATAGACGCCCCAACGCACTCTCCACCCGCTCCCCCGATGAGCCGCCGATACATTTGAAGGCATTTTGCCCATGTTGGCACAACTTCTTAGCTCGTAAAGAGGTAGCAAATTAATGTTCACAACTCACCTACGCAGACAACAGCAGTGGCGGCAGCTCAAGGACATGCCACCCTCTGTACCAACAGCATTGCTAACAGCACTCAAAAAAGCACTCTGTGAGCGCTCCGCGCTGGGTGGACTTTTTTGCTGCAAGGTTGTAGCAGAAAAAGGTCTGTCCTGCAGAGTGAATCAAAGGATGACAGTTGCAGCAGCACACAACAAATGTTCCCAGCAGTTCCAACAGCACTCAAAGCGCTCTGTGCTGGGGTGGCGTTTTTGACTGCAAGGGTGTAGCAGAAAGGAAGGTCTGACCTGCAGCATGATCCAAAGGATGACAGTTACAGCGGCGAACAACAAAGGTCCCCAGTAGTGCTAATAGCACTCAGGAAGCACTCAGAAGCAATCTGGTACAGAATCTTTTCCAACAGCGACTTGCTGCCCTTCTGTACCAGAAGAGGCATTATAAGCATTCATAACAGCCAATGCCCTGTTCCTCAGTTCCACCTTTTCCCCCTAGTCAACCAGCAAAAGGGCAGGAAGCACTGTGAGGAATATGAGGGCATTTTCACTCCTTTCCCAAAACCAGCCTCCACCCAGGTGTCCACAGAAAGGCTGAAGCTGCCGCATCCTGACCCTGGGGGTGGGTTTGGGAGGGTGGACTACCTGGGGAGGTGACCTGGGGAAGAGGAGACGGGGTGCCCGAAGATGAGATTGTCAGGAAGGTCTGTAATCTCTTCTTCCTCCTGAGATGCTCCAGACTCCCTTTCCTCCCCTTCCTCCTCACCTTGAAGTCTCCGGTGTTGAGTCAGCTTTGGGTTGTCCTTTGTTTGAGTCTTCACCCCTTTTTTTTGAAGATAAGGACGACCAAGGTAGGACGCCACAGTGACACCCTTTGGGTGATTGTGGCAACCCTCCTCGGTCGCTGGTCAATGGGGAAAAAGCCAGTGGCACAAAAAACCCCGGAAGATTTGAATCTTCAAACGCAGAGAGGTGGTAGTAAACACACTCCGGAGGCAGCAGCAGAGGGAGAGGAATCTGGTGAACACGGTCCAGAAATAGAAGAAGTTCCAATGAGAATCGGGTATGAGACCGGATAAAGGGAAAAGTTCCTGTATAGATAGACAGTAGAGGGCGTGGCGAGGCAATCCACAAGACAGGCTGAGGTCGGTACACCGGGATATCAACAGGAAGTAGTTCCGATACAGGATAAACAGATGAGGGCTGGGCGAGGCAATCCACAAGACAGGCAATGGTCGGTACACGGAGATGTAAGCAGAATAGGAACAGAGGAGGGCAAGAAGAGGACCAAGAGAGGTAAGCACAATATAGGAAGGAAGCAAGAATCAACAGAATAAGTAAAGAGAGAAAAGCCACGAGACGGGAGGGAGGAAGGATAAGAGAAAGGATAAGAGACGGGAACGGAACAGACAAGGGAGGAGGAGTCAAGAAGGCGATGAGAAATACTGGCTAAAGGTACGGAGAGCAAGGAAAGGGAAAAGAAAAAGGAAAGGATGGACAACGGAGGGAAAAAAGGGAAACTCCACGAAAAAACAGCAGCGCTGGAAACAGGACGAAAACACTGTACGTTGCAACGCACCTGACCCCGGAAGTGAAAGGATTAAATACCGGTGTCAGGAACGTCGCAACGACAGCTAGACCTGCACAGCGCGCTTCCCAAAAAACGTGATGGAACCCGCTATGGCGGGTGCAGCTTCCACTTCTTCCAAAGCCGCCAGGTTCCCTGAGGTGTGACAGAGATACAGTATTCCCCTTTTCCCTTCCATGATGTTCCTTCCGTTCCACAAGTCTTCAAGGGCCATTGTAAGTTCCTTCCTTTTTTTTCCCCATTAACAACCAAAGGCGCGCACACACACACCACTTTGGTACTGGGAAGAAGATGACAAAACACCACTTTGGTACTGAGACGAGAAAGAAGGATACCGAGTACCAGGATCATGATAATCAGCTAATGAGTGGAGATTCCCTTCACCTAGGAAAGACTGGGCAGTATAAATATCCCTCTCCGGTGCGTACTAATGAGAAGGAGAAGGGGAACGAGCAGGAGAAGCTGGAGAAGCAGTTCGAAGGACTGGAGATGCCGGGACCATCACGGGTCCGGAGAGGGTCTGTACCTCTCGTTGTCCACCTTGCAGATTTTGCATAGTGGAAGGCCAAGCAGGTGAAAGAAGCCGAGTTGTCCCTGTTGGCCGGATTGCACTAGGGACGTTGAGGATCCGAAGCGGCTCATATCCAGAGCGGCGGAAGCAACAGCAATTCGAGAGAGCTGCATGTATCGAGATCCTACGCACAGCCACTGAAAAACACAGAGAACTAACTTACCCAGTGAGTTTGTGGCAAGCGAGGGACTTCTGGGGGCTCCAATGTTGTCTGCGTGTACCGCGCAGATCATTTCACTCGTGTGTGAGTCAAGAGAGCGCAGACATTGCCAAGGGCCCAGAGAGAGCAGGCGTTGCTAAGAGTCAAGAGAGTGCAAACATTGCTAAGGGATAAGAGTGCAAGCATTGCTAAGGGATAAGAGAGAGCAAGCATTGCCAAGGGATAAGAGAGAGCAAGCATTGCTAAGGGATAAGGGAGAGCAAGCGGTGCCAAGAGTCAAGAGAGTGCAAGCATTGCTAAGGGATAAGAGTGCAAGCATTGTCAAGAGATAAGATGGCAAGCATTGCCAAGGGATAAGAGGGCAAGCATTGCCAAGGGATGAGAGAGCAAGTGGTGCCAAGAGTCAAAAAAGTGCAAGCATTACCAAGGGCCAAGAGAAAGCAAGTGTTACCAGGAACCAAGAGAGAGCAAGTATTGCCAAGTCGTCCACTAGCCAGAAGAGGAACAGTTTTGTTTTGGGAAACATTTGAGAACTTTGCCAGAGAAGAGGGGCTGGGACCCACCCCCTGCTTGTCATTTGGAAGTGTTATGATATGATATTTTATTTGTATCGCGCTCATACACAAGTGTTGTGAGAACGTCTGAGAACTGTGTCTTGAGGAAGGTGAAAAACCTTTCGTTAGACAAAAGAGCTAGGAGACACACCCTATTTGTCATTGTAAAGTGCCTGGAAGCTTGGGGAAGGGAATCCCTTCTCAAGACACGACCTGTGAATAGCCAGTGCAACATTTATTGAACACTTATCGTTTTGAGACTCGACCCGTACACATTTTGATCCAAGTAGTAGGTGAAGGCAAGAATAAGTTTGGACACAGACAGAACATTTGATTTGGACTTCTTGACATTGATTGACCTTAGTTTGAGTTAGCTAGGGAAAATACCAGAATATTAGAATAGGGAAAGGTAGGCCTTTTAATAAAGGTTTATAGCCAAAACTATAGCTCTTGTGTCTATGTCTACTTCATGATGCCTTCACAGAACTGTCCCAGTGAAACACACACTTGTCTTGCGAAATCTGTGGGAGTAATCAGTGTATCCATCAGAAAGAGCATTAGAAAGGTAATTAACTTGTTCTTCTAATTAATACATTTCTTCCACAAATTGTACATGTTTGAAAGACCCCCAAAGCCATGCCCAACAATAACTGGAGGTCAAAAAAGGGCAAGGAAGCACCCCTGTATAAGCATCCTCTGAAGCAAAATCCTTCCCACACTCGCATCCTGTCCAGCAAGATTGTCAAGGTAGTTGTGCTTTATGGCCATGTGCCTTGATGCCCAAGTTTGTGCATTACAGATATCCAACAGTGAAGTCTGACTCAAAAAGGGCAGAAGTCGCTGCCTGATCTCTTGTTGAATGGACAAAAGGCTTTCTGGAACCGCCTTGTGGGCTACTTCATAGTAAGTTTTAATGAAAAGTACAATCCACTGACAGATGGTCTGTTTGGAGATTGCCTCCCCCGTTTCTGAGTCCTGCATAGCACACAATGAGCTTATCATCAATTTGATATTCGTTTTTGTAAAATTTCAAGGAAAAACTAGGACCAGATCTATGAAATCTATCATTCAGGTTCAAAAGATGAGGAGGGGACAACAATGGTAGGTACCTTTTCTGGTGTCAGGAGAAGTTGTGAGACCACTTTTGGTAGAAAAGAGTGCTTAACCCATTAAGTTACTTTCACTTTAGAAAACAGCAATTAGTATGACAAGGCTTGCAACAGCAAAATGAAATGAGTTGATGTTACAGCAAACAGGAAAGCTACTGTAAAGATTCAAATGGAACCATCATCAAAAATATGGGTACCAAACTAAGGCCCAACAAAGGAAAAATAAATGGCTTAGGTAAATAGATTTCATGAGTCTCAAAAAGAATTGTATGAATGTAGGGACTGAAAAGTGCGCTCCTTGTTCTGCTAGCCTTTTAAAGATGAAATGTTGTGCTTAGAATCTCTTGATAGCCCCCACACTGATTACTGATCAAGCCAACACAAGGAGGACATCTAGAACTGTAGCAGTGGGGCACAAGCCCAGATCAATACTCCTGTCATTGCACCAATAAGTGAACATGTGCTAGCGAAAACCACTGACTTGGTGGATGGTCACCTAGCAGAAAGTATGCAGAAAGTATGAGATTAGGAACTTCCTCAGGGAGCTACCAATTCTCATAACTGAAGATCCTCTCTAGAATGAAGACGGAGCAGCATGTCCAACAGGCCTGGGCACCAGGTCCCCTGCACCCACCTCCAAGCATCAAGATCATGGTTGTTCTGCTCTGCTTTAACTTCATCAGCACAAGAGGAGTCAGCTGTAATGTGTAGAATGCATTCCCCAGTTGGGACTCCAAGGAAATCACCAGTGCATGCTCCATGGGGCCCACCGAAAAAAACTTCTGGGCACAGAAAATCCAGCGATTGTCGTTCATGCTAGAAGCCAGCTATATCCTGAAGTGACTATATGTGGAAGCAGAAAGTGTATGCTTTATTTCACTGTGAGTGAAAACGGTGGCCAAAAATGCCGGCCCGACCACTTCTTTGGCAATAGCCCAGTCAGGTGGCTGCAGCACAGCGGATGAGTGTGAACAGCAGCGGGCCACAGCGGATCGAGAACGGATCCTGAGTGTATCCAGAACAGGAATCCGACTTCTGGAGACGCAACTCGAGTAGAGAGAGCCAGGTCAGCAGTTGAGAGCAACGCAGGCTGCACGCAACGGGCTGCTGCAGCGTGGACCGACTGCATGGTGGCAAGGTGCAGAGCGGGTGCCAGGCCGTGGCGGCGAACTCTGTTAAAAGAGATAGGGTGACGATTGCAGAGAGTCTGCCCGGAGCGAGAGCCCGGTCCCGACGGCAACAGCTACACCAGCCCGGCTGCAGTGAATATTGTAATACGCGACAAGTTGAGTGGCCTAGGATAATAGAAGAGGCTCGGAGCAGACCGTGCCTGGGCAACAAAACCCTCCAAGGGAGACCAGAGCACAAACGGACCATCAGACACCACAGACTGTAGAAGTAGGCGCAAGTGTGGAACATGGGAGGATTGGGCATATGGAAACTCGGGCCCCACACGTACCCATGAACATAGTACAACAGGAGCGTGGCAGCTGCAGTGTTAGGGAGAATTCTCATTCAATGGCTAATTTCCCTTACCTAGTGAGTCCCCCAGCAGCTTTGCTGGATCTCTGGAGTTTATTTTTTCCACTTGGTAAGAGTGTACCCCTTTTTCCCACTCTTACCTGTTTTTTGCCATGTGCATTTCAGCTCTTTTGTGATTGTGGACTCTGGAGTACACCACTTCAGTACCCCCCTTCTTTTGTGTGTTACACAGCACCTTCAGTGCAGTGACACAGGGTTGTCTTTTAGACTTCCCACTGACTCAATTTCTGAGGCTGACTACTGTCCCCCAGAAAAGAGTAAAGTTGCCATTAACTTTACTTAGTCATTTAACCACAGATCCATTACACCCCATCTTACATGGAGTACTGGAAAGGGTTAATCCTTAGCCCTTTTGATCTGTACCTCCTAGAGCATTGTTTCGCCCTTAACATTTAGATTTGGCTGGTGGCAGTGGTATCTACCATAACTTTCCTACCGCGATTATACTATATAAACGTGGTATTGTTTTAGGCTATTATATTAGCCTCGAACTTAAACCCGCTTGACCAAATACTTTTTCTTTTGGCTCCGGTCGGGTTTATTCGCCATTTCTTTTTGTTAAAGTCCTTCTTGTGTTTTACTTTGCACGGCAAAACAGGTTTGCCTTCTTTGTTCACTGTCTTTTGGCGGGCTTCTGCCAAGAAGCCCTCCTCTAGGCGCCTGGGTGTCTAGGTGGGCTGAATGTGAGGGAGGGGTGTAGTCACCCCCTGCACAGGGTATCCTAGGAAACCCAAGTCGCACTTTGCCATGATTGGCTGAGGTGGTTGTCCGGCCCGGACAACCCCCCTGCTGCGTGATTGACAGCCAGGCTGTGTGAATGGGGGATTTTCGCATAAAAGGCATGACTCTTGGGTTGGAAGTCAGAGTCGCCACTGGAACTACAAGGAACCGAAGAGAAGCGGAGAAGAAGTCGACTGCAAAGGCATGACTCTTGGGTTGGAAGTCAGAGTCGCCACTGGAACTACAAGGAACCGAAGAGAAGCGGAGAAGAAGTCGACTGCTGCAACTATCCCGCCCTGGTGAAGCCATGCTGCAGTCCTGAGCTATCTACCCTTCGATGACCAGGGAAGATCCAGTCCGGAGTCTTCTTCCCTTGAGCTTGGTGGGGATAACCAGCTCATCTTCTACAGCCAGAGGATCCTGTTTGTGGTGGAAATCACTGCACGCTGCTGTAGTGGTCCGGATAGCCATCTGAAGAGCCTCTCCTGTTTTTAAGGAGCGCACCTTTTATTCACCGTTGCTGCTGCCTGCTTCATCCCTGTGTGGTGCAGACCCCTCCAGACGTCCTCCTTCGGATCGAAGCGCCAGGAACCGAGGGTCTGCAGGAAACTACCAGGAACAACTGCATTGGCACCAGCTTCTTCCTTGAATAAGGTACTGTGTTCTGCTCGAGGAATTTGGGTGAATCCCTTTTCTTTGCCTCCAAGTCTTGCCCTTGTTTTCCCTGCTTCTTATAACTTTTGCTTCCTCTGTTGACAATATCTCAGTACTCCTGGCTATGCTGAATCGTGAACTATCTGACTGTGTGATCCTCGACAACAGCAACCCGGTTCCACTTGACACTGACACCGGCCTATTGACTTTTGAATTTCTGTCTAAGAGTGTTCTCTGATTCTGTCTGCCTTGACAAAAGTATTGCCTATGATTTTTGCCCCCAACTCTCTCTGGGTATCTCAGGTGCGAAGTGTGTCTTTACCCCATAACATTTGCTGCGGATACGCGTTACTCTAGTAAGACCGAACTGTGATTACTGTCAAAAAGTGATCGCAAGTGTATTCCCGGTAACTTCTTTTGTTTCATAACACCGGTCCGCTAAAACACAGGGTACTTACCTTGAAGTATACCATACAAAGTGAATTGGTTAGTTGTAGTATATTTTACGTGTGGTTTTTGAATAGAAGTGTCGTGTTTATAACAAATGGTTTAAAAATAAATGTACTTATATTTTTTACCTGAAACCTTGAGTCAGTGTTTGCTTGAGTCACAGTAATTGTGGTCCCTTTGTGTAATCTCTGCTACTGCTCATATACTCTTGAGATAGGCCTGGCTGCTCCGCTACTGCTACCACTTTAACATAGTAGTACAGTCTTGTACCAAAGGTAAAATGTGTATTGCCGCCTGTAGTCTTAATTGTGTGTAGTGGTCCCTAAGGGCACTGCCCAGGATTCTGCCGAACATGTGGTGAACGGTGGTCAGAGGTCGGGCCGCCTGCGAGGTGACTGTGGGTGGAAAGAGAACCTGGCAAATGATCTGGAACCTGCTATGCTGGCTGCCCTGAAGAATATATGCTCAAACTGTTAGTGAGCCGGACGTGCTGTAGCTGGCTTGGGGTGCGCGAACCAGTGCCTGCGGGGAGCGGAGGAGCCGGAGCATTCAAGAATACTGATCGGGGCTGGTGACAGCAGTAACATTGCAGAGAGGGAAACCCATGTGACATTTGCAGCACAATACAGGTGGGCGTGTGAGGTGTCTTTTGTGGGGTGCCCCCCCACATCCTAAGGGTCATCGAGAAGACGTCTGGAGTGTGGACGGCCAGTGGCACTGTTGGTGGTACCTGGGGGTTGAGAGTGGGACAAGGAGATGCTGTGGGCCCCCAGTGTCGGCTGGGAGCGCTGCAATGAAAGGGGCGGTGAGGCGCGAGGTATACCCAGACTCAGCCGCCACAGATGGTAAAAGAGAGCGGCACGCTGTGTGAGCCTTTAAGAGTAGTAAAATGGAAACTCAGTTGCTGAATAATTGAACTGGACTGGGCTGCAGAGGGCCAAAGTGGGGAGCATGGTTTAGTGGACTGTGATTGAGGCTTGGGGGACCCATTGAGATATTTTTAAACAAAGGTTGAGGGGCGAGGGCAGTCTCTTGAGGTGGGCTGCCTCCTGTAATTCGGGGGCATCGCACAGGGTGGGTAACCAATCATCCCCTCTTCTAGAACCTTGAGAAAAAGAAAGGAGACGGTTGGAGGTACTGTTGAGCAACCCGGCACAGGGCATATCCACTGTTGCTGATAGTTGCCAGGGTCTGCTTGAGCACAAACACCAACTGTGGAGATGGCCAAAGATAAAACCCGGAAAGGTGGTATGCAGATCAAGATAGACCGTTATACGGTGAGTGCCCCTCTGCCTTCCAGTATGCAACATGAAAAATGCCATGCTTCGGTGCCTCAGGAGAAGACCAAAGGATATTGCTCTCAGACATTATGGGCGCTATTGGGTGCTCCTTGTCCTCGGTGGATGCTAAGATTGACGGGCTGGCCTCGGAGTTGTCTTTCCTATGGCAAGATCTACGCAATCTATCCTCCTGAGTTGGTGAGGCGGAGCAACATATATCCGATAATGAGGATGCAATCAAGAAGATGGAACGGCAGCTGGCGACGGTCACGCAGAAGCTCAGCGTCCTGGAAACCTGGGTCGAGGACAGCGAGGGGAGGTCTCGATGTAAAAATCTGCGCATACTAGGGCTACCGGAGAAGGAGGAAAGGCCTATTATGGAGCTATTTCTAGAGCGTTGGCTGACGTACCTAATGGCACCCAAAGAATGTGTACATTATTTTCAATAGACCATGGATCTGATATACCATCCCCCAGGTCCACTAGGGACTTTCGAAGAAGACATAACGACCCTCCTTAACACCAACACCAAACCTAGCTCCCAAACAATCCTACTAGGAGACTTTAATCTTTGTCTCAATGACCCGAACAACACTAATGCCACCATCCTAGCTAGTGCCATCGCAGAGGCTGGCCTCCCCCTCAAAACAACGGACCCTCTCACTCAAAAGACTGTACCCTGGATTGGATCGCTGACATCAACTGTCTGTCCTCCATATCCAACTCTGTACCATAGGTGTGGACAGATCACAACCTGATCACATTCACCATCCAAGACTCCCCTCAAGCCAACCTGACTAGACCCATGCCCCCCCACCCCAGCCCTAACCAGGAATAGGAAAAATATTACAGTCCCTAACCGCCTGCCACTGCTAGAACCCTTAACCAACACTACGCACCTACCATCGAACCCTACAGATCTGGTTGACCCTATCATCTCAGCTATTGACACCATTGCTCCTCTTAAACTCAGCAAAGAGAAACCAACAGCTCATCTAAATTTGTGGTTTACCCCCAGCCTAAAAGCCCTGTGCATTGAAAAAAGACTTGCTGATACCAGATGGAAAAACAAACCTACCGACCAGAACAAGCCCCTTCTCTCCTCCCTATCCGTTAAGTATAAAAAAGAAATAATTCAAACAAAGACACCTTGAATGACAGAATAGAAAAAGCGGAGTCCGGAGCAGAGTCCAGTCTGCCTCCAGTCCCTGTGGTTTTTTCTCTTGAGAGGAGCTGCATGAAGTGCTACAGAGTTTCAGTCCTCTTTCTACTGGCACTACATGTTTGTTTAAAAACGCTCCCAGAGCGCAGAGGGCGGCGCGGAGTCCGGAGCAGAGTCCAGTCTGCCTCCAGTCCCTGTGGTTTTTTCTCTTGAGAGGAGCTGCACGACGTGCTACAGAGTTTCAGTCCTCTTTCTACTGGCACGACATGTTTGTTTAAAAACGCTCCCAGAGCGCGGAGCGAGGCGCGGAGTCCGGAGCAGAGTCCAGTCTGCCTCCAGTCCCTGTGGTTTTTTCTCTTGAGAGGAGCTGCACGACGTGCTACAGAGTTTCAGTCCTCTTTCTACTGGCACTACATGTTTGTTTAAAAACGCTCCCAGAGCGCGGAGTCCGGAGCAGAGTCCAGTCTGCCTCCAGAACGTCTTCAACGTCGAGGAAGTCATCGAGAACGTGAAAAACAAAGAGAAGATCTGGGACCGGCATCCGTGGCTGCTGTTGGCTGGTACCGGTAAGAACTAACTATGGTTATTGACATTCAACCGCAGATGCGGCAAACGACTCAAAATGCCTGAAATCGTGGCGAGCCTTCCGCTTATGTCAACGTCGCCTCACCTGCGCAGAGCGTGACTGAAACCAGTCCCCGCTCCTCCCCCTCCCTGCCCATCGCATCCCTGGGTACCCTACCTACCTGCCTGTTTCCTTCCTCCCCGCTTCTTGCCGCCCGTGGCCTCGGAGGTCCTCCTCCTCCTTCTTCCTGTGCCCTTGCGGTCCGGCTGGATGCAGGGGGCCCGCCTCACAGCCCGTCGCGGTCCTCGGGGGTGGACGAGGGCAAGGCAGAACCAGCGGCTTTCGATCAGGCTGTGGTACCGGTGGGTGCGTGCGTGGCCAAGGAGTCGGCTGAGTCTGAAGCAACAGTCTCAAAAGACGAGACTCCACAGGGACTTTGTCCGGCAAATGTCGCGAGTAAAAAAGCAGCTAGTGCGGCAGCGCAGAAGATGACTCTGCCGATAGAACAAAACATAACTGCTATAGTGGCAGCCGGAACGGCTGATCAAACTCGGCGGCAACCCCAGGCGCGTGGAAGAGACTGTGAAAAAAGTGAACAAGCTTTGGAAGCGGCGATCCAAAACATAGTTCTCCCGGCAGTTGTTTCAAGGTTGGTGGCACAAACGGCGAATAGTCCGTATTCTCGTGACTCAACCATGACGGTTGAAATTGACACTGCTTCCTTTTTGTCACCGTTTGATGTAACGAATACTGAACTCATGGCTCTAAAATTACCTAATGGGTCAGATATTCATACGAACTTCTCTTTTGTTCCGCCGTTAAATGGCGAAACATTAAGCAATCTATCAGGAAGCAAAGTCAAAGATGAGACTGAAATACCTGAAAAGGAATCACATTCACAACAAAGAGTGACGTCATGTTCAATGGAAACTGCCGTTCTTTTGCCTCCCTTGACAGCACTATCCACTTCCAACCATAAAAAACGCTTGGAAACGGATTTAGTAGGGCGAGAAGCACGGCTTACGGAGAGGCTAACTGCGGACTATCAAGCTGTTAAAAACCAATTTATACACAGCTTTTCTACAGGTTCCCAAAGTGCATCCTCTCTAAAAGATAAGCCGCTGGTAAACAGCGAGAAAGAAACAAAAGATGCTCTAAATCCAAATGAGATGCCGAAATCTTGGACCAGTACACCGCAGCAAAAAGATATACAGATTGTCAAAAAGATGAGTACAACTCTAACAAATAAAACACAATCGAGCATCTCAAAAGAACTGATTGAAAACCGTTTTCATTGTAGCACAAAAGCACCACATCAAGCACCAAGAAATGATGGATGTTCTGACAAACCTGATGATACTCCGACTCCGGAGCTCGAGTCGACGACCAATAGTAAAGAAATTCTTTCAGTGGCAGCTGGAATCCAGATCCACAATAACGTTCTGGCCGCAACATCATTAGCTCTGATCCCATTTATCAAACTCTTTGAATCACTAAATGAGTCTGTTAAGGATCAAAATGCCTTGCTGCATAATTTAACAAACGAAGTGACTTCACTGGAAGAAAATAATACCCTGCTGACATCAAGAGTTGAACGAGAAGCGGAAATCTCATTCCAATGGCAAAATCGACTTGGAGATCTGGCATCCAAAGACCACACAGACAAAAATGATCAAATGGAGGCCATTCTAGAAATGATTAAGTGGTGTCGTCACTCGTTTTCCCGGAATAAGGGTGACCTAGAGGGTCTGTTTAGAGAGAGCGTCCTGCCTCATTCGAGAAGAATTATCCCTGAGGCTAAGCAGTGTGTAAATCAATGCGAGGCAATTATCACCACTACGCCTAGCATAGACATTACAAAGGGCTCGGATACACCGCAGCTTAGAAAAGCGAATATTGAATCTACTAAGCTCACAGATTCTCAGCCGAGACCCGTTTTAGAAGAGCAGTCTGGTGTCTCTCTTTTAACCAAACCACTTGAAAGCACGAGTGTAGCCCAAAAAAATAGCAACATACCGGAGGTTGCTACGGTGCAGGCAAATAAAACAAATCAGGTGCTTGCTCCGCTAGCAAAAGGAGCGGTGTCCTCTTTCGACATCTTCACTGGCGCAGCTAAAATGTTTGTTCCCTCGATTAAGCCTAAAACAAATGAAAGATCTACAAAAGTTCAAGTGAAAAATCGAACAGCAAACAAGCGGCAAATGCCAACGAGCACCGCCAGAAACAAAACAAAACAGTTTGTGAGAAATCTGTCTACACCTCAAAAGCTGGGACTCTTCTCACGTAATCAAATATGCAAATAGATGAGCCTGAAGGAGCTCCCACAAGAAAATTGGCATCACAAGAAATTTCAAAAACAAAGGTGGTGGTACCGCCTAATCCAAATAAAAGACAAAGACTCGAATCTGACACTGGTTCGAAGATATCTGATCAAAGTGTCATTGACTTATGTGACCTGTCGACTTATTCAGTTGATTCAGCTGATTGGCAGCAGTCTCAACAAATTGAGAAGGATTTTGTCCTGCTCCAAGAATTCCTCAAGAGCAGAGAAAATCAATCCACGACCAAAGAGAGAAAGATGGTGATACAAATAAGCCCAGGTTGAGGGCATATCAACAGGATAGTAATGTGGGTACACAACAACAAAAAAAATTGACCACCACAAAATTGAATCCTAAGATGACAACTGCACAATGGAAAGAACTTAAAAGATCTAGTGTCTGAACAACCAGTACGAAAACAAAAATTCTGGAAAATAAGACTCGAGAATATCTTCTCTGACGAAAACGAAGTAAACCTAAACCGGCGTAATGTGATGCGCCTATTACATACTTTTCCTTCCTTAAGAACGATAACTACTAACGATATAGCCATTGTCGAATATATTAATGAGGATTCTCTCGACATGGTTTATCTGCACATCACCTCTCAAGCAGTGGAAAATACCCTCCTAGCAGCAAAAGAGGAGCTGCTGTCATATGGCTTCGACCTGACAATCGAAACAAAAAATCAGAGAGAAGGAAACGGAAATGACGTGTTAGTTGACCAAGAGCAAACTCATGAACATCGTCGAGAAGCCCTAAGGAAACATTTTAACATCAAAGAAAGACCAGCAGAGAACCGAAATATCCCCGCGAAAGCTACTATCCAGAACTATTCAAACAGATTTTAGCCATTGCAAAACAAAAAGGAGGAGGAAAATGGCTTGATCTCATGGAATACCAGAGGTTTCCAGCATTTGTTCCAGAAGTTTGACATCTCTCTGGGAAACAACATTGCAGTATGTCTGCAGGAAACGTGGCTTCGGGAGGCTCCAATAAGAGATGGATATGCAATTACGTTAAATCCGGCCAGAAAAAAAATCAGTTTGGCCGACCTTTCTCTGGTCTTCTGAGGATGATAAATAATTCCTCGGGATGGGAGATTATTAAATCGTTTTCTCCCAATTTGTTCGTTCAAGGAACACTTCTTTTAAACAACGGAAGATCTAGCTCGACATTCAAACATCTACTGCTTCTTAACATCTATTGGAACACAGCCATGATTTCTTCAACCAAGTTTATTCGATCGATAACAGACTTAACTGATGATAACATGGAATCGTTGGCAGATTTACAGGCGATTGTTTGCGGGGACTTCAATTTCTCGTGGTTTGACGAAAATCTGAAAATAAAAATAACATGAACCTTGCCTACTCAATCTGTAGAGGATTTCAATTTCAGTCCTCTATGACTGCAAGAAACTGTGTTATGCTCAATGGGCAAACAAAAGGAGACTGCCCACCGAATTATACATGGAAGCATGATGGATCTGAAAGAATTATTGATTATTTCTGGGCTTCAAAGACCTTGCTAAATGAGATCATACAGTTGAAGGTTCTGAAATCATCAAGTAGCGACCATATTCCACTTGAATTGACTTTAAAGGCACATTCATCAAGAAATGTAGAGCTATTTAATCAAACTGTAGAAGTGAATCAAAGAGGAAATAGATTAAAAATAAATAAACAACTGAGGGCTCTAAATGAAATGATAGTCTCGGAAGAGACAGCGGCATGTGTCAAAATAAATTATACGGCTCTGTTGGCAGATTATCAGATCAAATATAAGCATCCAAATACCTGTTCTTACACTAAAAAACATGAGTTTAGTCCATTAGTGTCGCTTAAAATAAACAATTGCAACGAGAACTGCGCAAACTAAAAAAAGAGACGGATCCAAAAAAATGGATGCAAATGAAACAGCTTAAGGCGAAATATCAAAACTGGCTGAAGGGCTTTAAAACAATGAGAGACCAAGAACGAGGAGAACGAATCCTGAAGTTGATGATCTGTCATCGAACAAATGACATTTGGAATATTATAAATAATAAACAAATATTCCAGCAGGCAAAGACTCACCATGGCATCTCCAGGTCTAGTTGGGAACAACATTTTTGCAAAGTCTTTGGAAGCACTGCAAATCTGCTGAAAGAGGAAACGCCAGAAACTAGTCAGTTTTGGAACGTTGTCGAATCAAGAGAAGATATTTCTACAGCAATCAGACAACTGAAAAACTCTCGTGCGGCCAGACCTGATGGCCTTTCCAATGTTACACTAAAAGCAAATAACAAGCATTGGACAACCTTTATATATCATCTATTTCAAGCGATAGCCACAACAAAGATGGTCCCCAAATCTTGGAACACGGCTATTATAGTGCCTATCTTTAAAAAGGGGAGCCGTGACGATCCGGCCAATTATCGACCAATTGCCCTTTTAGACATCCTGGGTAAGATTTTTGCGTCCTTTTTACAGCAAAAGTTGTCCAAGTGGGCGACTAACTCTGGTCACTTCGATATACACCAAACAGGCTTCACTAAAGGAGTCAGAACAGAAGTGAACCTGACGATACTAAATCTGCTGAAATTAAAAGCCTTATATCAAGGGGAAAACCTTTTCATTGCTTTCATTGACATGAAACAAGCATTTGATTCCTTAAACAGAGCAAAATTGTGGAAAAAACGGTCAACTTAGTCGTGTCCACCTGAACTACTGCAGCCCATAATGGCTCTATATGATGAGACTTCAATCTGGGTGCAAATTAATGAAGCAGGTGAGCTTACAGAGAAAATATATACTAACAAAGGAGTCAAGCAGGGTTGCCCTTTAGCTGCCCTGCTATTCAAACTATTCATATCTGATATATCTGAAGCTTTCTCCCAGACTCGATGTTTTCCCCCAAAGATTGATAGTAATAACATTAGTTGGACAATATATGCAGATGATATTGTCCTAATAGACAAAACACCAATTGGGCTGCAGAGACTTCTATCTGCATTGGAAAAGTATCTGAGCGTCAATTCGCTGCAAATAAATGTTGAGAAAACAAAGATTGTGACGATCGGGAACACGTCTAAAAGACTGACGAAGAACTTCAGATGGACTCTAGATGCTGTACAGATCCAACATACACCATCCATACGCTATCTAGGCATTGTGTATAACACTTCAATCAGAGAACACGACTGGATCTGCGACCTCAAACAGTGCATGTTGACCTTTGCGCTGCAAGGGGCCAAACTACATGCTGAATATGGTAAATTTTCACTAAAACCAGTAGTAACCTTTTATTCACAAAAGGTGGTCCCCTCAATTACATTTGGAGCAGAGGCTGGTTGGAATCTAGATTACCAGATTTGGGCCACCCTCGAGGGTACTTTCTGGAGACGTATCCTGAAGTTACCAAAGGGCGTTTCAATGACTGCCATAAGATACGAACTTGGAATTGAATCGATGAACAACATAGTTGTATGGAAATCGTTAGCGATGCTACGGAAGATGTCATTGAAAGATCAGGCTCCGGCATATCAAATTTTCATAAACATGGTTCAACAACAGCGTTGCAGTATCATGCGAAACTGGTCCAGTGGCTTAAAAGATTCTTGATTCGGCTGATATAAAGTGGGAAACGCTTATAGCAACGCCACAGATTGCCAAAAAGAAATTAAGGAAGTGGAATTGGATCCAGAATTTAGAACAAAGAAACTGCCTATCTTCGTCAATTGATTTGGGCCCTGTAATAAACTGTTTAAACTGTCTGCCCAGATATCTCCAAAAATTTCCATTGAGAAAACATCGAAATCAATTCATGAGATTGCATTTGAACGCCCGTAAAACTAAGGAGATTCAATGGAGACGAAGAGCGTTTAACATTGTGAACAATCTTTGTAGGTTCTGTGAAAGTTCAGTGGAATCAATCAAACATCTGATTACTGAGTGTCCTAAAATTACGCATCAACGAACTCATCATCTTGGTTCCTTTGCTCCAGTTGATGAGGACATGGTCAAATGGTGGTACTGGATACTTTCAGGAACAAACGTGTCGCTCACATGTGCTGTGTGTGATTTTGTAGAAAGTATTCTAAGCGAGGACCAGCCTTAATTTGGTTGATTGATTAATTAGTTAATTAATTGGGAACTTGGATAGTTGTGTACGATATCTACATAGTTTGTTTGTGGGGATTGTTTTAGATATCTATGCAGAATACGTGAAAGTTGGATGGCATATTGTTTATTGTAATTGAAGTTTATTTGTAAACTAATTGTTACAATTAAAATTTAAAAAAAAAAAAAAAAAAGCGAGTTCCAGCAATAGAAAAATCTTCTCCATCCTAAGGGAATTGGAAACCCCGGTCACTCCCAAGGACTCCTGCATAAAAAAAAAATACAAATCCTGGTGCACCGACATTCAAAACGCCCTCTGCAATAAAATAACTCTACTCCAAAATAAAATCAACATCAAAAGAACGGACCTACATAAATTGCCTTAGAAACTGAAGAAGCCATACTGCTTGAGTCATCATCCAAACAATCCAGTCCAGACCTATCCACCAAATTAAATTCAACTACATCTCCATCGCTGAGGCCGAAAAGATCATCTCTTCCCTCAAACCCTCCAAATGCCTAGGAGACACTTGCCCAGCACCCATCATCAAAGAAGCCGCCAAAAACCTGGCTCCTTTCATCTCCACATTTATACACTCCTCCTTTAAATCCTGCTCAGTATCCAACAATCTCAAAGATGCCTGGGTACTCTCCCTACTAAAAAAAAACAACCTAGATCCCAACACTCCTACCAATTACAGGCCAATCACAACTGTACCTTTTCCGCTAAAAATCCTTAATAAAGCTGCCTACCTCCAGATTCAAGCCTATCTGGAGATCAACAACCTACTGGGCAACTGCCAATCAGGTTTCAGGCCAAGACATGGGATCGAAACGGCCCTCATTGACCTAAAAAATCAACTAGACGACCAGAAAGACAAAGGCAAAGCATCCATCATTCTCCTGCTAGACTTATCCGCTGCGTTCGACCTGGTCGACCACAGTGTCCTGTGCAACCACCTCAAAACAACCGCCCACTTCTCTAATGAAGCCACCACCTGGATCAGCTCATTCTTAGGCAACAGATCCATGAGAGTATTCTCACCCTCTTCAACAGCGTACCCAGTACCCATTACATGCAGAGTACCACAAGGCTGCATATTCCCAACCCTATACAATACTTTTACTAAGCCCTTATTCGACATACTTGACAATCTGGGTGTCTCATATACCAACTATGCTGACGACACCGAGATTCTCATCCCCATCCAAGGCGACGACGACAAAGACGTAACCACGATTAACAAAATCTATCTAATCATACAAACCTGGATGGCCACCCATGGCCTTTGTCTCAACAACGATAAAACTGAGCTTCTTATCGTTGTGTCCCCTGCCAGACTGACTAAACTCTCTACCTTGTACAACTCCATTCTCATTGATGGAATCCAGATCAAAGTCTCCAAAGAGGTCAAGACACTAGGCTTCTACCTAGACTCAGCTCTCAACCTCAATAAACAAATTAATGCCACTGCATCTGTCACCAACTACACATGTAAATTGATCTACGCTTGCAAACCATTTCTGTCCACGACAAGCTGCATCACAATTGCAAGGGCCTTAATACTATCCAAAGTGGTCTATTGCAACGCCTTATACCTAGGCACCACCAAACGCAATACCACCAATCTACAGACTATCCAAAACAATGCCCTAAGTGCAGCACTAGGCATTCCAAAAAAACAGCAAATTTCCCACGTAAGACTAGAAAACAAATGGCTCTGCATAAACGACAGAATCAAGCTCAAATCACTCAACCTCACTCATAAATGTCTATCCAACAAGGCTCCCCTATACCTCACCGACGGATTCACCAAACACACCTCCACACGCCCTATCAGAACAGCACAATCCAACAGTCTCAGAATACCTAAAATCAAGCTAAAAATAACAGGAGGCGCTAGCTTCCCAGTCCTGGCGGTACAACTGTGGAACTCCATCCCTGACTCATTAAGAGCCATATCCCCCTTCCACTGCTTCAAATCTAACACCAAGAAATGGCTTCAATCCTAATACCAATGACCCTGGCTTGTTTCCTGCGACTACTCTCTTTAATCCTGTGAATCATTGGAAACAGTTACCCAAGTCTCTACTCCACTTTATATATGCCCATTGATGATACACTCTCTTGTACATATTTGTATATATCCATAGCATTATAACCTGCTTTATCTTGTACATAGCTGTATATATTCGCTTATTTCTTTATGTACTTTGCTTTTCTGTTATGTGTAACATTGTAACCTGATCTGCGCTCAGATGCCCACGGGCCTGGTGCACACTATAAATGAATAAACAATTACAACAACAGGCTCACCGGGTCCCCACGGGCCGCCGTGTGCCTGGAGCACCTCCGAGCACTGTGATAGCACGCTTCTTAAACTACAGGGATCAGAATGTTCTCCTACACATGGCGAGGGCAAAGAGCCTGATCACGTATAATGGGAATCCAAGTGGCTTTTTCCGGGACTATACAAAGAAGGTGCACCGGCCCAGACAGTCTTGACTGTTAAGAGGAAGCTGATGTCGCCAAGCATCATGTACGCTCTGTTCTTCCCGGCTTTACTCAAGGTTTACCACAAAAGGCACGGTCCACCAGTTTCACACCCCTAAGGAGGAAAGGGACTGGATGGAGACGTACATCCTGTCAGGATCAGTCTCTTAATCACAGAGGGGCCAGGCAAAGCATGGCCGCGACCGGGCAACGTCCCTGGCCTTGTGAGACACGCAGGAGTCTGTCCTGGCCGGGCCTGCGGGTGACAGGCAAGAACAGGAGGATTCTGGCTGACTGCAAAGAGGGGGGAATGGATGATCCTGGTTACGCTGAGTGATATCAGCTGGTTTATGATCATTATGGTGTTCAGGTTTAATTGTGTATGAGTGAGGGGAAGAGGCTGGACGCGTTGCAGTCAAGTGAAGGAGGAAATTCAGTGGTCATTAAGGCTTTTCTTTTTTGCATTATGGAATCCTATATATGGTCGGTCCCAGGTTGGGGTTTAAAGGGTCTCACTGGCCTCTAGAAGATTACCCCAGGTATGTTTTCAATGGTTGTTGTATGTTTGGGTTCTCAGGGTTTTGGGCGACAGGTGCTTCTAGTTGGGAGTGTGAGGGAGGCGTACAGGATGGGGGTATTCATGTTTGCACCACAGATTATTAGTTGGGATCATTGGGAATGGGTCAGTTGGTTTGACAACTGGAACACAGGAAAGGAAATCGAATTTGGGTGTTTTTTTCATTACTTTTCCAGACCATGATGTGGATGGGGGTCCCCTTGGTTAAAATACTGGCCCTGTTTCCAAGGTATGGCAGAAAAGGATACACCTAGGACAATGTCCTTTTTAATATGGAACTTGAATGGATTGGGGGTCCAGCATTAAGAGACGGCTGGTGTTAGAATTTCTTAACCGGCACTCGCCTGATAAGGTCCTCCATTTGGCTGGGGCGCAATGCAGCTTCTTTAAACATACAAACTACTGCACAGCGTTACACGGAGCAAGGGGTGTTTTGATACTACTGCATGAGAGGGTCCCCCTTGCGGCTACTAGAGGTGTTGCAGGATTTGCGAGGCCGATTCGTGCTGGTGACTGGGGAACTTTGGGGAGAGGTTTGGAGAGTGGTGTGTGTGTATGCCCCTCCATCCCTTGCATTGGACCTTCTGACTCAAATCCAGACAAAGCTGTTGCGCAATCAGGTAGATAGATGGGTCCTGGGTGGGGAGGCAGGGGGGAGAGTTTCAATGATGTCATGAACCCAGCAAGAGATCGTAAGCACACTAGGGCTAGAGCGGCAGGCACACACATGAAACTGAGCACATTCGCCCTTGCAATGGGGTTGGTGGACGCCTGGAGGGAGGTGCACCCGCTGGATGATGGCTTTTACTTCTCGTCGTCAGGGGTGCATGGCTCACTGTCCAGGTTGGATTATTTCTTTGTCCAGACGGGGGATATGCATAGGCTTAGGTCGGCTACTTTCCTCGCTAGGGACATATCAGATCATTCTCCTTTGGTTATGGTACTTGATACAAGTAAAAAGAAGGAACAGCCCCTATGGCGTATGGACAGCTATTTGGGGTTTCCCGAATTTCTGGAGGGAGTGGCCTCCAAGACAAATTGGTATTTTGACATAAATACAGAGTCGGCACACAGTACAGAGGTGTTATGGGAAGGTTACAAGGCGGTCCTACAGTGGGAGATGATCTCCCTAGTAGCAGCTCACAGAAGGATCCATAGACAGATGGTGAGGGAGACGGAGGAACAGGAGAGGGTGGCTGAAGAGGCGTATTTGGAGAAGGGTACCCTAGATAGGCGGCAGTAGCTCCGCAAAGCAAAGGAGCGACTTTTGAAATACTGCGTTGGATGTCAAGCAGGCGCCTTGGCTCAAGAGAAGTCAGATCTATGAGTAGGGGGTATGGGCCGGTAAAATGTTGGCCTGCTGGAAAGGAGGGAGGAAGGACACAGGTATGCGAGGGAGGTAGTGGATTCGGAAGGGATGCCAAATGTTGAGGATGTGGGGATTGCAGAGGAGTTTGCCACTTTTTATGAGGAGCTTTACTGCTCCCGGCAGACTGTGGACCAGATGGGAGGAGGGGGGTTTCCCTTCTTGGCAGATGTCACCCTGACGCGGCTGACCCACGCTCAGAGAGACGACCTGGAGACAGATATTACTGGGGAGGAGGTGGCCGCAGCGGTGTCGCACCATGGGCCAGGAAATACTCCTGGACCTAACAGGTTTCCGGTTTAGGTTTGGAAAAAGCTGGATGAAACATTGCCGCACTTGCACAACTAATTCACTCACTCGAAATCCACTGGCATGCTACCCCCCCCCCCCTGCATCGTTGTCATTCCCAAAGTGGATAGACCCACCGTCTAGGAGTTCTGTGCCTATTATAGGCCTATCTCCCTGATGAACAGGGAAGTTTTTTTTTGTTGTAATTTTTTTTAAAACCTTTATTTTTGGGTTTTATGTAAAAAAAAAAAAAACATTAACTACAACATTCACACCCACATTAGGGTGGTTTCAACTTTGCGCCATTCCTTCACTTCTTCCCCCCTCCCACACCTCTCCGCTCCCCCTGGCCTCGTCATTCCACGGCTCCATGGATTTGTGTCCCAGTGTTCTGATCACCTCTTTCTACATGCCGAGCCGTTGGCTTAAATTGGTCGACAGTTCGTGCCCTGGGGTCATTGGGAATTTGAGGGAGAGGCGGATGTTTCTTTGGCTTCGGAGATCAAGAATAGTACCACTGGGCCCCAAATGTCTGGTGGACGTGCATGCTGGGGCAGTAGTTTAATAAAGTCTGCTTCCACATCTTGACAATAGAGGATGTCCTTGCGCCAGTTGGAGACAGAGGGGGGGACCCGTGGCCCCAGGACATGGCGACTCTCCTGCGAGCAAGTGTCAGTAGTAACCCAGCAAGTTTTCTTATCGGAGGTGAGAGGAGTCGTGTCATCCCCAGTAGGGCCGCGGTCTCGGTGGGTTGTATCTCTTCTCCTGTGATTTTCGCTGTGGTCTCCAGAACTTGATTCCAAAAGATGGTTAGCTTAGGGCATTCCCATGCAAGGTGGTAAAAGTCAGCCGCGGGGGTTCCACATCTTCGCAGTTGGAGGAGGACTCGGAGTGGAGTTTATTAGCTTTCATCGGAGTGTAGTAGGTTTGATGGAGATAGTTAAAATGAATCAGCTTGAGGCGTGAGTTAAGAGCTATTTTTTGTGTTTGTCGCAGTATGAATGTCCAGTCTTCTTCTGGGATGGTTATTTGCAGGGACCGCTCCCATCTTGCTTTGATGAGGCTATTGACGGGGGCTGTATCGGTCATGATGGATTTGTATATTTGCGATACCAGTCTGCCCTCTCCCTGTGCCTTGATTACGTTATGGAGAAGTTGCCAGGTTGGAGGTTGACGTGGAAAGGTGGGCCAGATTGTTTGTAGGGTAGAACGCGTTCCGAATTAGATGAATGTATCAAGGGCCCTTTTTGCTTTGCTTGCTGGGGGGTCATAAAACTGTCTTCAATTAAGAGATCACCCAGTGTGTTTATGTTTAATTTCTCGACCCATCGATGAAAGACTGTCTCTGATGTCAGTGGTATACCTGGTATAAATTTGACTGGGAGAAGGGGCGAGTATCGAGTCTGTACTTCGTACTTTTGGGCAATCTTCTTCCAGACTTTGTAGGTTGAGAGCACGATGTTCATTGTATTATTGGGGACTGGAATCTGGCTGTGGATAACTGCACTCAGCAGATTGGGTGTCGCGAGGGCTCGCTCCACTTGAACGTGAGGTCTGACAAACTGCTCGGCATACCAGTGGCTAAGAAACTGTGCTTGTGCCGCCCAGAAGTATTTCTCTAGGTCTGGGAGGGATAGCCCTCCACTGGCCACTGGTAGGGTCAGTGTTGAGTAAGCGACTCTGGCGGGTTTGTCTGCCCATAGCAGCTCAAGGACCATACTTTTTAGTTTCTTCAGGAAGGGTTATGGTAACAGGATCGGGATGTTGGTGAACAAGTACAGGAGCTTTGGTATAATCACTATCTTTACTAGAGAGGCCTTTCCCCAGAGGGTTAGTGGCAGCGTCTTCCAACGTGATACTTTTTCCTGTAGTACTTTCGCCACTTCTTCGTAGTTGTCACGAAATACGTCCTGGTAATTTAGTGCCACCATGATCCCTAGGTAGCGAACTCAGGACATTTGCCAAGTGAATTGGAAGTCGTCAGCGAACGGCTGAGTGGTTGGAGTTAACGGAAATATGATGGATTTTGTTTGATTGATTTTTAGACCGGATACTGCTTCGAACTTGATCACTTCCCTCATGACTGGATTCAAGTTTTCTTCAGGATCGCGTATAAACAAGGCAATGCCGTCTGCATATAGTGATATAATTAGTTTGTGTGGGTCTATGTTGAGGCCTTTAAGGATCCGTTGCTCGCACAGATTGGAGGCTAACGGTTCCATTATCAGGGCGAATATTAGAGAGCGGGCAACCCTGTCTGGTGCCACGTTGTAGTTCCAATGGGGCTGATTTTGCTGCTCCTGTGACAATGCTGGCTCGAGGTTTGGTGTATCGTAGCGCTACCAACTTAATGAAGCGGGCTCCTAGTCCCATCCTGGTGAGCACTGCGAACAGAAATGGCCATTCCACCGAATCAAATGCCTTTTCAGCGTCGAGTAGGACAGCAATTGCCTTTTGGGAAGGGTCTAGTGCCACGATGATGCAAAATAGTCTTCTAATACCAAAGGATGTGTTGCGACCGGGTATGAAAGCCGCTTGGTCTGCGAGCACCAGTGGCATCAGCCTATTTGTGAGCACCTTGGCCAGGATTTTTTTGTCGAGGTTAGGTAAGGAGATAGGGCGGTATGATGCGCATTCTTCAGGTGGTTTGCCCGGCTTGTGTAAGAGAACTACGTTGGCTTCGCAGGTGGACCGTGGGAGACATTCCACTTCGAGCTTCTTGCTAAACTTCGGCTAGGAGGGGGGCCAGGGTATCTGCAAATGCTTTGTAGAATTCTCCCGTTAGGCCATCTGGGCCAGGGGCTTTTGCGCCTGGGAAAGTTTTGATTACTTCAGTGATCTCTTCAGGTGTAATAAGTTCATTGAGGGGTTCTCGTAGCTGTTCTTCCACCCAGTACAGTTCTGTGTTTTCGAGGTACTCTCGCAGTGCGTTTGAGTTCGTGTTGTGTTTGGAGCTGTATAATTCTTGGTAAAAGAGTCTGAATTCCTCTGCGATTCCCTCGTCGGTGTGTATTGGCGCGCCATGTTTGGAGCGTATTCCTTCTATCTGTGTTAGTTTCCTGTCAGCTTTTATCAGATTGGCTAGGAGGGCTCCAGGTTTTTGGCCTTCGCCGTATTGCCGGACTTGTCTATTGCGGTTGAGGAATTTTATTTCACGGTCTGCCGTGGTGTTGAATTTCCTTAGCTCTTCCTTTAGGGCTGCTTGAGAGGCTGGGTTGGACCCGTCTGTGCATTTAGGTTCAAGGGATCGAAGCCGCTCTTCACTGCTGGCTAGTTCTCGCCTAATTAGTTTAAGGATGACGTTTTCTTTGGCTAAGCAGATTCCCCTGGTGAAGCCTTTCAATGTTTCCCATATTGTGCTCATTGAAGCGACCAATCCGATGTTGGAGTCAAGGAATGTGGAGATCTCTTCTCTTATTTCAGCCGCAAAGACCTGGTTGTGCATGAATCCTGCCTTGAAACGCCAGTTTTGTAGCGGTGGTTTAAGGTTGGGAGGCCTGCAGCTGAGGATCACTGGAGAGTGGTCCGACAAGGCTTTTGGTAAAATGTGGCAGGGGGCCCATGTTATCCGGCCGTTCGCTGAGGTGAATAAGTAGTCAATCCTGGAGCTCGTGTTATGCACTGCGGAATGGAAGGTGTAAGCTTGCTGGTCGCCGTTTGCTGTTCTCCATGCATCTTTGAGGTCCAGGGCTTTGCAGATTTCCCTTATTTGAAGGCTAGCTTTGGAATGTGGTTGGGGTGTGGGTCGCGACCTATCCTTAGAAAGGGTCGAGTACCGTGTTCATGTCGCCTCCCCAGACAATATTCATTGAGTCTTGAGTAGAAAGGTGGGTCTTGCTGGTCGCCGTTTGCTGTTCTCCATGCATCTTTGAGGTCCAGGGCTTTGCAGATTTCCCTTATTTGAAGGCTAGCTTTGGAATGTGGTTGGGGTGTGGGTCGCGACCTATCCTTAGAAAGGGTCGAGTACCGTGTTCATGTCGCCTCCCCAGACAATATTCATTGAGTCTTGAGTAGAAAGGTGGGTGTGTACCCAGTCAAAATTGTTGGTGCCGTCAACGTTGGGCCCGTAGGAGTTGACAAAGTTACATTTCTGGCTCGCTATAATGCCGCACACCAGGAGTGCTCTTCCCTCAGAGTCTTTATCTGTATGGACTAGCCGGAAGTTGGTTCTTTTGTTAATTAGGATTGCGACCCCTCTGGAGTAGGACGAGTAAGATGAGAAATATCTGTGGCAACCCCAGCTCCGAGCCCAGGGATGTTCTCTTCCAGGAAGCAGGTGTGTCTCTTGAATCATTGCTACATCGAACTCATGTCTTTGCAGATACTGTAGGATCTTCCTGGTTTTAGCCGGGAGGTTGCCTCCTCTTATATTCCATGTTGCAACTTTGAATTGGACGGTCTGATCAGTGTATTTGCTGTGAATTTTCTCCTGCTGCTTGGGCAGAATGTTATTCCGCGCGTGCGTGTTTCAATCGGGTGGATTGAAGCGTGTCTCGGCTCAGATTTTCGGACGATGTTTGGAGGGATCTCTGGTGGTCTATGTAGGAGAGGTGGTGGTGGGTGGTGGCTCGGGAGGCTGGTGGGGGACATTGAACTAGTGGCGCATTTCCCTCCCTTTCTTCCTGTTTCCTTTCTTTCACGGGCAACCCCCAACTCGCCCGTATGTGAACTAGAACCGGTGTCGGTCTCTGGCGTGGCCAGGCTGTCAACTGGTGTCCCTCCCATGAACAAAACTTTTGAACGAACTGATGCTGTGCTAGGGGCACCCGGGGCTCTCCAAGTATCCCGGCCCCATGATGTTATATTTAGTGTTTGCTTCGGTGAGTTTGTTATGATTCATCACTGTGTTATTCACCTCTGGTTTCTGGTATCTAAGGTGGGTTTCTGTGGTTCCTTTCTCTCTGTGGTCGAGCATGAATGGGATTCTGGTCTGGACAGCCCGCCCGGTCCAGGATGCCATGTGATTGTCTCTAAGCCGTTGCCTAACATTGGTGAAGGTTCTTCTCTACGTTTGGACTGCAAGGGAAAAGTCTGGGTAAAAGTGAATTTTGTCACCTTCATGGAGGAGCTCTCCCCTCTCCCTGGCCAATCGGAGGATGGTGTTGCGGTCCCTATAGTTGAGTAGTTTGGCGATTATTGGCCTGGGCGGTACGCCTGGGGCAGGTCTGGAGGCTGGGATTCTGTGTGCTCTCTCTACTATGAATAGGTGGGACAGGGCTTCACGGCTGAAGAGGGTTCTGCAGAGTGACTCCACATAGTCTTCCATTTTTGTCTGCGACTGGTGTTCCCTTACTCCGATAATCCGGATATTATTTCTTCTCGAGCGGCCCTCTAAATCTTCGCACTTGGCTATAGTCGCTTTCAAATGGGTTTCTAGTTGGGATACCTTGCCCGATAGGGTAGCTGCGCAATCGTCCAGTTTGGACACTCGTCGTTCTACTTCGTTTAGGCGTTCTGAGTGGGTGTCCATACGGTGTTGTAGGAGGTCCACCTTAGATGAAAGGCCATCCATTTTATTGTTTAGGCTCCCTATGCCTTCTTTGAGATCCAGGAAGAGCCCTTTGATTTCAGATGGGTTGCCTTCTGCTTCCATTTGGTGGGAACAACCAGGTGTGGGCTCCGAGTTTTCTTGTTGCCTGGGGGCTTTTGGGGTGTTGCCACCTTCGAAATTAAGCTTTCTTTGCAACTTGTCTGATTTTCCCATGGCGACTATGGGTTCAAAGATGGCTCAAAGATGATGTTTGTATTTTGCAGCTTCTTGAGGGTTTCTCCGGATTTTCAGAGGGCAGGGGCAGCTGAGCGGGTCAGTAGAGGATGGGAGGGAGTTGTGAGCTGGGCTGGCTGTCCCATGGTGTGTGGCATGAAAAGGTTCGGCGAAGCCACTGCTGTTGCACTCCGTTTTCCCCACTTACCGCCCTGGCGGACGGTCCCCTTGTGGGAGTTTGGAGTTTTCTTTTTATATTATTTATTTATTTTACCCCCTTTCTGATCACCTGGTAGTATTGCTGAGTGCCCGATGGCTTGTTGTGCTGCTTAGGGTATCTGTGGTATCAGGCAGGAGGAGCTTGTGTGGTGTGTGGTTGGTTAGCCCCCCCGCGTGTGGTTATCGCGGGGAGGTCTTCTCCTGTGGGACAGAGGTTCGGATGGGATCTGCTGGAGTGCGAAGGCCGCTCACCGCCCGTTCCGCGGGTGAGGAGAGGCGTGCCTCCGGAGGTCCGTTCGGGGCTGTCCTATCATTGGGGAGGCGTGGGGGGGAACCTAGCGTGTAATAATAATGTCCTGAACCACGCCCCCCCCTTTTCCTCCGTACCTTTAGGGGTGCGGGTCGGGCAGCACTCTGCCGCCAACGCCTCCGTCAGGAGTCGCTGAATTCTTCTACGCTCAGGAGAGCCTGAGGCTGATGCTACGCCGGCGGTCCCGGCTCCCACAGCTCCGGCGTTGGTGGGAGGGGATTCAGGGCTCCAGTTGCAAGGGTCACCGGGGGGGCTACTCGACTGGCTGCTTCGCCCCTTGCCTGTCCCCGTACTGCGGGGTACGTATTACTGCCGCTGTGAGTGCGGTGCGGTACGCCACTGGATGAGGGGCTGGGAGGGAGATCTCCGCAGGGTCGTTGCCTGCGATTGTGTATCGCCAGCTCCCGCCAAGCCGGAGCGGCGACGCATCCCAGAGTGTCCGGGGCCCGCCCTCAGTGAGGGTTGGCTCGTGTGGCCTGGCGGCGTGCGGAGGCCCTCCTGGGTTTCCTGGCCTCGGGGCTGGCAGGCTCGTATGGGGGTCTGGGGGGGACGATTTGCTCCCAGTTCTCGTGGGGTAGCAGCTGGGTAGGTGGGGAGCTGAGAGCTGGGCGAAAGAAAGCTTTGTTGCACTGAGCACGGCAGGATTTTACAGGATTAGTGTGGGGCCGAACGGGAGCTTAGACCAATGCAACCATCTTGGATGGCCCTCTAGCGCCCTCTGTATGAACAGGGAAGTTAAGATCTTGGCACGGGTGTTGGCCAAATGCCCCAATAGAGTTATTGCATCCATAGTCTATCCGGAACAATGTGGGTTTATGCCTGACAAATCAACCAGGATGAACATTCATAGGCTGTTTGTGGCTGTATCTCGGGCACACAATACTGGGGGACCTGTTGGCGCTTCTCTCAGTACACCTGGAAAAGATCTACGATTCGGTGGAGTGGAAGTTACTGTGGGAGGTGCTCTCTCGTATGGGGTTTGGGGAAAGTTTCCTGGGAAACTGCAGAGGTTTGGGTTAATGGGATGACCTCCTAGGCTTTTCCCCTGGAGAGATGGACGAGGCAGGGTTGGCCTCATCCCCCCCCCTTCTATTTACACTGGCTATAGAGCCGCTAGCCATTTGCTTGAGAATGGACCAAACTTGACCAGGCTACTGTTGGAGGCATGGGGCTGCATGCGGACAAAGGCTCGCTATATGCGGACGATCTCATCGTTTACCTCAGTAAGCCGCAGGAAGCCTTGCAGGGGTTTCAAAGGGCCAGCAGGCTGAAGGTGAACTGAGATAAGTCCATCTTCTTCCCCCTCCAGAGTACAGGGGATGTTCTTCCCCAGAACTGTCCATACCGGTATCAACTGAGGGCTTTAAATATCTAGGGGGGTGGGTGGGTCCTGACCTCAATGATTATGTAACATCACAATTTGCACCCTATTACAGTTAGGTTTTTACGGGATGTCACTCATTGGAGGTCCCTTCTGTTAACCCTTCTCGGGAAAGCAGCTCGATTCAAGATGTTAACCTTGCCAAGGTACTTGTATGTCCTCCAGAATGCCCCACTGCAGATTCTCTGGGCTGAATTTGACAGAGTGGATGCAGCTGTCCGGACTCTTCTTTGGGGGGTAGAGGGATGGGCAGCCCTGTATAGCCCTGGACACGCTCCAACGCTCGGTCTGGGAAGGGGGTATTGGTCTCCCCAATTTGTGTAGCTACTACTAGACTGCCCAATTAGCAGTTGCAAACGACTGCCTGCATGGGGCTGAGTTACAGCCGCATGTTGGGACTGAACGAGGATGGATGACAGGACTACCTCCTCCCCAGGTTCTCTACAGTGGCCAGAAGAAAAGACTGCTCCCGCCCATGATGCAGCACACTAGGCAGATGTGGAAGGACTACTATCGCTATGTGGGTTGGGGAGATAGGTCCACCCTTGCTCAGCCGCTATGGAATAATGCCCATGTCCCGGAAGGGGGTAAGGTAGGCCGACTCAGGGTCTGGGAGAGATAGGAAGTGCGGCGTGTGGGGGATGTAGTGAGAGAGGGGGCATTGATCTCTTTTCCTGAGCTGCGTGACAAATTCAGGTTGCCGTAGACTGAAGCATACCACTCCCTGCAACTCTCACAAGCTGTATCCGCTCAGTTTCAGTCACTTCGGGAGGTCCCGGCCTGCTCTCTTATAGAAGCGAACCTTCTGCCGGGAACGCATAAATAGGAAGGTTATTTCCACCCTTTCGCTTCGAAAGACTTAGTTAACCTTAAGACACAGTGGGAGAGGGATCTCGGCCCACTGGAAGCTAAGAATTGGGTGGAGGCCCTAATCTTTCCTAGGGAAATTGGTATCTCAGCTTGTATAAGGCTGATACAACTTAAGATCTTACACAGAGTATATTATTCTTGCACTGCCTTACACAAGTGAGGTCGGCAGATCAGGCTGACTGTCTCCGGTGTGGAGGGCTCCTTTTTTCATATTCTCGGGGAGTGCCCACAGGTTTGCTGCTTCTGGTAGAAGTGTCTGGATAAGATTCACTCTGTTTCCGGATCGGTAATACCTGGGGACCCGAAATTAGTGCTTTTGGGGTTGTGGGGAGAAACAGGCTTCGCTAGGTTTGAGAATCTGTTTGTGTCAACGGCGGTCAGGCTGATGAAAAACTGTTGCAGCGCAGTGAGGGGCAGCAGAACGCCCAAGATTGGCAAATGGGTTGCTGGAATGTACTGTTGTATGGCTCTAGAGAAACGAATATATAATGTAAGGGGCTGCCCTGGAAAATGGGAGATGATTTGGGGGAAGTGGGAGGGGGAAGGATAGGATAGGGTGACTGAGTTTTTACAGATTGGAACGCTTTGCGTTTGGTCTTGGATGTTTTTCTTTTGATAATGATCTCCGTGATATATGATTTCTTTAATCCTGGCAATGCCATCCAATTGTGCTTCAGTACTAGGTTTTTCTTTTATGTTGTGATGTTTTTTAATTTCTAGTTATATGCAAAACAATAAAATATATATTTTTTTGAAAACATTCAATTCTGTCCTGGGATCTGGCTCTCGTGTTGACTTTGGAAGAACGTGTAGAGGGGGTTTATCAACTTGTTTTGTCTTCGCACCGAGGCTTTACCCAGGCTTTTCAGCACACAGGACAAGCCTGTATCAGAGGCCCTGTGGGCTCCAAACACTTTTGTTTTTGACTCCTAAAAGGAGGTTGATGGGACAGGTATCCCAAAAACTTCAAAAACTTTAGTCTGAACTGTCCCCATTTCTCTGCCAAAGCAGATAGGAATCACACTGGGAATCCAAACTTTTATGCTTCCTTGATCTTCTCTTAGATTTTTCGGAAGATCTATTGGTCGACTCAGTCTCTTTCCTCTCGGAAGGTCTTACCTTCGAGGGTATAGTGCTCGAGGATTTGGAGGATGATTGAGTGCTATTTTGGACCATCTCTCATTCAATGTCTTCGGCATCAGACTGGCAGGAGCTGTAGTCTGCCGCCTCATGACTGAAGCAGAGACATCGCAAGCAGATCTTGTGAAGACCAGTAAGTGATATATTTCCTCAAAGTGCTCACAAACTTGAAGCCAGAGGGTTCCAGTGTTGAGATTTTGATGAGCAAAATGTAGAGTACATAAGAAAAAGAAACATTTCTGAGGTGGGAAATGTTCTGATGACTGATTAGCATCCCAGAAAAAAGGAGGGCGCAGAGCAGCTATTAATATTGATATTGACGTCCAGTCTGGTCCCGATGCCGAGTACTATGGAGGAGTTATTCATGCGGAAGCCACACAGCGCCCCCTGGTGGAGAGAGGTTGCCGCTACCGCAGAATAGATCTTAGATGCAGAATCCGCAGGAGGACACTCCCCAATACCACAAAGGATCCTTCACATGAGAAGCCCTCCACTGGCTTTGGAAAATCAATTCTGGAAATGATAGCCATATTTCTCTGCAGTGTTTGGGTGGGCAGTAGGTTTTTTCTATCATCAGTGATGCACTATAGTAACTACAGGGCGCTTTTCCCAACATTGCTATGAAAGCTTGGTTAAAACCGAGGCTGAAAGTATTTTCAGAGAATCCTGGGTTCCAGGGGTCATCTAACATACATTCTGCATGGCAGGCCTGTGGTTGAAACTACAGAGGTATCTGCAGGCAAAGTATCCTTATGACAATTGCATGCTCATCTATTTTGGTTGTGTTGGTCCCGAAATTTAACCTACAAACATGATTTCCCAAATAACAAATGTCAGTAAAATCTGAAATGTATTAAGGACAAAGAGGCTAGTGTCAACCAATGGTTGATAGGCCCATGGCAAACAATATTTTTAAAAACTGTAAAGAAATTAGGGGAAATAACAGTGTTACTGATAAGAGAATGTGCTCTAATGTCATTGTGATCATTTCTATTTCTTTTGAGTATGCATACATTTTTGCATTAGGATACACCACTACTGTCTTAATCTTGCACACATTGTGAGGTGGAATCCATGTGGTTCACGGCAGACATACACAGTTCAAGATGACTTCAGCATACTAGATGTTGACTGGTGCTATGGTTCAAGCAACATTTGCTCATTGCACAATTCCATTCCACTTACTGGTTCATATTAGTTAAGTGGCAGTTGTAGTTTGTTGCCATGGTTACAATTCTTCCCAGGCTTTTGGTTCAGAATGATCCTACACCTGTCCAATGCAATACATGCTAAATAAAAGTTCTATTTAGGGCCAACCTCGTGGCTAACCCAACCCAATCCTAACATTCTAATGGTGTGCAGTCAGGATTCTGAGCACAACTGGTGGGTATTTAAAATTCTATTATTGTTCACTTTTATAAATACTTTAGAAACTGAAGAGTTTTAAAGCCACACATTTCTAAGGCAATCTAAAAGAACCAGTTAAACAATATACTTTAAATACACTTAAAACATTTTTTGAAAGTGCAATCAAGGGGAGGGCATTGCAGGTTTTTATTGCAAATACGTTCCAAAAGAAACATGTAGATGCAGGAAGCCAGTTGAAGCATGTTAGGTATTGCAAGAATGCCAGAGTGTGAGTTATACTGAGGCCTCAATGCACAGAGGTGGAGGGAGCAACACTCATGCTAGTTATCTACTCTGCTTCGAAGTCGCCAGGTCAGGAAAGACATACAAAACATGGGGTCGAAAAGGTTGGGGGAGCCATTCCTCGATTAAGTCAATGAGCTGCCAAAGGAGGCCTAAATGCATTTAACAACCATGCACAAGGGCTTTTACTAGACGGACTGCTTTCAATCACGCTTACCCCCCCACCCCCGCCTCCCCCTTCCAGGCCGCGGAAATACTAAAGGTATTGCCTTTGTTTGCCTTTTCGGCTGAGAGGAATGTATTTGTGGGCCCAAGGTGAGGAGTGTTGGAGTTGCGCTACTGCCATACAAGGCGTGGTGGCTTTACAACTCATTTCGAGCAGCACCCTAGGACGTTCACTAAATCAAGCAGCAGTTTCCAATGCTCTGTGATGGCGGTCGGAGGTGCACCTCCAAGAGCAGCGGCCAGAATTTGCGGGATCTTAACCACTAAATGCGTCAATGTTGTATGAATAACAATCAAAACATAACCGAACATTGCTAAATGTTAAATCCATTTACTATGCAACAATTGGGTGCAATTAAAATAACAATGAACATGGCCCCATTTTCTCCCCTACTTCTTGAAGTGCCTCTCGAAGCGCTAAAGTGAAAACACTTACATTGTCGTCTTGATCCTCATCACTGTCGTAGTCACTCACAACAGGTTTTGGTTTTCCACGACTTTGGCGCTTTTTTCCTTTTCCTCTCTCCCGGCTTTTGTCATCCTTCTTATTAAGTTTGATTTTCACTTTTACAGATTTTGCTGTGGGATTTCAAATAGTTGTTTTAACAACAATTTGTATTCATTATTTAGGAAATTAATCATCATTCTATCAAATAGACAACTGATAAAGATATAGAGTTACACCTAGAATAATGCCATACCAAGAAATATAAAATCTTGGCAGGACATTTGAAAACCGTCTCTCTTTGAAAAAAGTACAAAGATGACATTTGGCAAAGGAGATGGGAGCTGACAAATCAATATACTGTGGCCGACTCTCAAACTATTTTTCAATCTGCACATGCCGATCAGTGATTCTCCTTACCCACAACATAAGGCGTGCTGAGCCAGTTGCTTCATTATCCCAGAGGGCATTGCTCATTTAATAAGGGGTGTGCTTTGGAGCTGGAACAGCCCCTACATTTCCCCCTGTATTTGGTCTCCTCTGTTGAAGAACAGAGGAAAGAGAGAGAGTGGTCATTTAGAGAACCATAATTGCATTTCACAGTCCCTGATAGAAACATTCATGTAAAGCATGAGCTGTTGTATCATTTATTTTTACAATTGCACCCCTTGAAATAAATGGTTGAAATGTAAAAAAGAAAATTCCATTTGCATTGACACGCCTTTTTAGGTTGCCATGGCGAAGTCGGCACCAGCACAATGCGCATGGGAGGTGGCGAGGGGGAGGGTAGGGGCTGTCCTCAGGGCAATCACATCAAAATTATAAATGCATGGAGACACAATTAGCAGGTGTTTTTGATCTGATTCTTGGGCCCACCCAGCCCACTGCCTCACCACCCCCCACACTGCCCTGCTTCGCACGGGCCTGTACCTCGGCTCCATGGCATTACCTGACCTGATAACGCACGCGCCCATCGCGTTAAGTGCTTAATTATACACAAGCAGATGGTACAATTATTATCATGTCATCACACCTCTTGATACATAATTATGTGTCATAAATCGCAGGAAGTTAATATACAGGTTTTGCCATTACATGGCCCACCTTTGTTCCACACCTTCAGAACCACCATTTTGAAGTGTAGATCTTCTCCTTGGTTCCCGTTCTTGCTAATATTTCCATGTAGGCTACCAAAAGATGACCAAGCCCGACATGATTCTGCCTTCCTTTCTCTCGTTCAGCCATTAGTCATCCTCCTCCTCCTCCTCCTCCTCCTCCTCCTCCTCCTCCTCCCCCAACAGGTTGCTCACTCTTCAACCTCGCCCCTCGGGTCAGAGCGCATCATCTCCAAATGTGAGCCAGCTAGGACAATCGTCATCCCTCTATAATGCTTCACTCTCAATTGGCAGTTGTATTTTCACCTCTGCAAGAGTACCTTGCATGTTTTCTTCGGGCTCCACTCGGTCAAGATCAGATGGCGCGGTTACTCTCGGTTTCAACTGTTGAGTCCATCTGTAATTTGCAGACAATAGGTCAGCTGGTCTCAGTTTTCCCCTCATCTCATTCAGCCTTCTTGTACCGGATTCAGCACTGCAGAGTTATTCTTCCACAGGGTAATTGTGTCCTGCAGGCTGATGGTGACACCACATCTTCATCCATGCAGAGCTACTGAAGCTGCTGCAGTACCACAGTTGGGACCACATGATGGCCAACACAGCAAAAATACTTCTGACAGCATCTCCTTGGGACAATATAAAGGGCGACTTGTAACACACTATATATTCCTAACTTTTCCCTTGCCTTTTATTCTCATTTCTAGGAAAATGTAGGTTTCAAGTACTAGTTTTTTCTCAGCTCCCTCACATTCCATATCTAAGTATAAAATAATCACTGTTTACAATTATTTAAAAACAAAAAAGATTGTAAGCAGTCGGTCCAAAAAAAAAAAGAAATAAAATGTTTACCAGTTTAAGAATTCTGAATTGATACAAAGTTGACAACATATCTTTACCAAGGGAATGCCTCTTACTGGATCTCATGTCTGTAGAGTCCCTAAGTGGTTAAGATTGAAACCTCATATACATTTAACAAAAAGACGAGTCGGGAAATTTGGCCAAACATTTTGGCAATGAGTTATAAAGTGTATGTAATTTGCCATATTCTGAGTATAATTTATATTTACATATTAAATCCCGTGCCATACTCCATTCAGTCCATAACTTAATATGTTAGCCTGGTCGTTATTTCTATAGTTTTTCTATTGAACAGGTAACATTTCATTTTGAATTTACCACTTAATTTAGAAGGAGAAATGACTTACCGTAATGATCTTTCTATGGATTCTTCTCACACGGATTCCTCATCTTGATAGATATCCATCATCCAGCTCTGTTGCTCGGAAACCTTTCGACAGGGACTCCCCCCCTGTGCAGTCGATCGTCGATCCGTCTTGTCCGGCTCTCGATCGTCGGCTCCGGAAGGGACGTCTGGCATTGTATATAGGACGTCACTACGCCCCATGCTTCTTTTCCTCCCTTTTTCCCCCCGCACTTGAACGCTGCAGAAGGAAAGATCACAGGAGGAGGCTAATCAGCCAGTAAACACTTTAATAAGGATAGATCCCAACAGGGTGATCCCACACAACAATGACTGCTAATAAAAAAAATAAAAATGAATTGCTTTTTTTTTTTAAAAAAAAAGGTGAGACAGAAGCGATCATCTAAGAGCCATCACCAGAGCCTTTCTCGTTTGGACTGAAGCGACAAGCCACAGAACTTTCTGAGCGGGGATGAATGGCAGGGTCGATGAGGAATCTGCAGGAGAAGAATCCATGGAAAGATCGTTAAGGTGAGTAATTTCTCCTTTAATGGATTGCTTTTCTCCTGCAGATTCCTCATCTTGATAGACTCCCCAAGCAGTTACAATAACGGAGGATGGCAAAAAGATTTAAACCAGTAGATTCTGTAGAACCGCCGTACCATACCGTGCATCAGCTCCCTGTGCAATATTTAAGGCACAGTGCTTGGTGAATGTATGTAAGGATGACCATGTGGCTGCCCGACATATGTCCCTAACAGAAACCCCTCTTTGCAGGACTGTAGAGGCCGAAACCCCTCTGGTTGAGTGAGCCCCGATGACGCTGGAACCTCCCTGCCTGCGGATTGATAACATATGGATATGCACAAAACAATCCAACGTGACAGAGTCTGTTTTGTTATGGCAATACCCTTTCAAGGCAAAGAATGGGCCACAAACAACTGGCCTGACCTCTGAAACTCGGATCTGCGAGCAACATAGAAGGGTAACCCTCTCTTCAGGTCAAGGCAGTGGAACCGATCTTCCTCTTTCGAGGGATGTGGAGGAGGTTAAAAGACAGGCAAGTCGATAAGACTGGGACAGGTGAAACTCAGAAACCACCTTAGGAAGGAACCCGGGCCTGACCTGGAGAGAGACTTTCTCACGAAAGAATCTTAGGAAGGGAGGTTTGCAGCACAAAGCTTGCACCTCGCCAACCCTCCTGGAAGATGTGATTGCCACTAAAAAGGCTGTTGTAAGGGATAACAGCCGTAAAGAACTTGATGGCGGCTCCGCTGGAGCCTATGCACTCAAGTAGCTCAAAACCAGATTAAGATCCCAATCTGGGACAACAAAGGGGGCTGGCGGAAAACTTATTGAGAAGGCCCTTTAGGAATTGGGCCATGACCGGAATAGTAAAGAAGGAACCTTGGTCTAGGGACCTGGAACACAAACAGGGCCGCCAAATACCCTTTTACTGTGTTAACCTGAAGGCCTGACGAGGCCAGTGACAGAAGGAACTCCATCCCTGTGGTGGTGGGGCAAGAGATAGGGTCAATCTCGTGTTCCCTGCACCACGCCTCACATCTTCTCCACCTGCACGCGTACAGAGATCTTGTAGAAGGTCTGTGTGCAGCCAGCAACACCTAAAGTACCTCCTCTGAGAGGTCGCAGTCATCATACCTCCACTTCCTCTCAGGAGCCACGCATGTAGGTTGAGGGAATCCGGGGTCGGGTGGAGCACTCAACCCTCCAACCGGGTCAGGAGATCTGTACGCTGAGGCAACCAGTGAGGCAGACAGATAGATAGACAGATCTAAAAGATCAGAGTACCATGTCCTCCTCGCCCAATCTGGGGCGATCAAGATGTTGGCCGCTTGAAATCTCTTCAACCTCCCTCAGAACCCATGGAATGACGGGAATCGGGAGGGAAGGCATAGTGAAGAGGGAAGGTCCAATCCACCAAAAACATGTCCCCCCGTGCGCCGTTCACTGGGAATTCCCTCGAGAAAAACTGTTTGCACTTCCTGTTGTACTCTGTGTCAAACAGATCCATTGCTGGGGTACCTCAGAGAGGAAAGACCTCCTCTAGGACTTCCTGGCACACTTCCCACTCGTGTGAGACCATGCTCAGCCTGCTCAGAAAATGTGCCAAGGTTTTCTCCGTCCTCGCCAGATGAACTGCTGAGATAGAGATTTGGTTCTCCCATAACCAGAACCACAGCTGTATTGCCACTGTGCAGAGGGGGAGGGAGTGCACACCACCCTGCTTGTTGAGGTTGTGCATGGCCGCTGTGTTGTCCGCCAGGACGTGGACATGCTTCTCTGAAAGACGGGGCAAAAGCTCTCAGACTAACCTGATGACCCGCAACTCCAGCCTGTTGATGGAGACCCGAGGCCACTCAACTGCAAACCCTTGCAGTGAGCGCCCCAACCCTTCAGAGACACATCCGTGACCACTGAGGTCTGAGGCCAAGGAGGCCAGAAGGGTTCCCCGGCCTTCAGATTGCTGCGCGATTTCCACCAGCCGAGTTCGTGGACTACCCGGCTGGACACAGAGATAATCTGTGAGGGTTCCCAGATACTGAGACCACTGGTCTCTCAGCAGCCACTGAAGGGATCTCATGCACAGCCTGGCCTCTGGCACTAGTAGAATACAGGAGGCCATGAGACCCCAAAGGCAGAGGAAAGAAGCCGCTGGTAGGGTGGCGTGGTTCTGAAACAAATGGTCCATTTGGGCTATATTGCTGGGTCTCTCTTTTGGGGAAAGCCTTCCCTACCAGAGTGTCTGGGAATGCTCCGATGAACTGGAACTGCTGAAATGGTGTCAAATGGGACTTCTTCAAGTTGAGGGAGAAGCCCAGCTTGTGCAGTAGTAGGCAGGTGTTTCCAGATGAGACATTCTGTCCTGCTGACTTCCCCCAGATCAGCCAGTCATCCAGGTATGGGAATACATGGACCTCGAATCTCCTGAGGTGAGCCGCAACTACTGACATGAGCTTAGAGTAGAGGTCAACCCAAAGGGCAGCACCTTGAATTGATGGTGCTTGTCTCCTATGAGTTACCTTAGAAATTTTCTGTGCTTCTGATGTATTGGCAGATGGAAATAAGCATCCTGCAGGTTTATCGACACCAGCCAATCCTGAAATTCGAGAGCATGGAGAATTTTTCTCAACGTCACCATCCTGAATTTGTCTTTCCTCAGAAACTTGTTTAGGGCACCGAGGTGCAGAATGGGGCAGAGAACCACCTCCCTTCTTGGGTACCAGGAAATACTGGGAATACCAGCCCGATCCTCTCTGTTCGGGAGGTACCTCTTCCACTGCACCCTTTGACAACAAGGCGCTCAGTTCTTCCTGGAGCTCCTGTCCCGGTTGGATTGGGGGAGCTAGGGGTCTGTCCGGAGGTCTCTTTAGAAAGGGCAAACAATCACCCCACTGAATCTCCAGTTATCTCCTGCCACTGAGAACAATGCCCTGCCAACCTTCCACCAACAGGTGCATCATGGAAGGAGAAAGCAAAGCGACTCCGTGGGCGTCCCTGCCATTGTTGCAGCTTGTTGGTCTCTAGAGGCCCATCTGCCCCTTGCGAGGCACGAAAAGCACTTCTGTGCCTGCCTGGCTTGCGGGAGCTGTGCCACCTTCCTGCCATACGGTACGTAACACCTACAGCCCCTGCCTCCGGAGGAAAAGCTGAAGGCAGGCTTGGCCACCTGCGCTGCTAGACCCAGTGATTTAGCAGCCAACTTGGAGTCTAAACATTTTCAAGGATTAGTCCGCTTTTTGAAAAAATAATATGTCTCCCTCAAAGGGCATATCCAGCAATATTTTGGACATTCAGGGAGAAGCCCGAAGTTTTCAGGTAGGCCTGCCGCCTCATTACCACTGCTGAACCCATTGCTCGGCCAACGCAGTTGCCATGTCCAGACCCATCTGCAATGTCTGCTGGGCCACCTCCTTCCCATCCTCCACCAGCTGTAAAAATCTGTCCTGTATTGCACCTTCAGGGATATATTCAGCAGCATGCTTCACAGCTTTCCACAAGCAGAAGGAGTATTTTGCGAATCCACAGGCTACGTTTCTGGCCTTGAGCGCCATACTGCCAGAGGTGAACACCTTTCTGGCTAATGCGTCCGATTTCTTTCCCTCTCTGTCCGTAGGCAGATTGGAAGTGGATGCCGATGATCTGGTGGAAATAGTGGCAGCCTGCATAACCAACCCTTCAGGGGAAGGGTGTGTGGCAAGAAAGGGTCTCCTCTTGCCGGCTTGTACTTCCCTGTAAAAGTGTAGTTTACATGGGGAATAGTCCAAGGGTGCTGCCATAAGGAGGATAAAGGGTCTGCAATGGCTGGGTTAAATGGCATGTTATGCTAAACTGTCGGACCCTCATCCAAGATATCAAGAGAGCTCATACTCTGGAAGCGACGTGGTAGATGCCTTCAATTCAATGGTGTCAACAACCCTGTCAACCAGAGCCCTGAACTTGAGACTAGCACAAGTATAGGGCGGGTTCTGTTGCAAATCAAGATCTGGAGAGGTATCCAGGCCACCAGCATCCTGTAAACCTTGAGCCAAGGCCAATAAATCAGCCTGGTCATCGAAATAATCGACACCGCTGGCTCCGGTGTAAACAGGGTCAACCTACTCCTCAGGGCCATCAATGCCAAAAATGGGTTGCATCGAGTCAAAGAATCCCGATCGCGATAATGGCAAGAAAGAACCATCGCCAACTGTTAGCGCTGAGGGCTTGACCGCTGACTGAGTAGGCTTCGAAGCCAAAGTGGCTTTCGACGCCAATGGTTCCTTTGGCACCGAGGGATGCACGGGTGATAGATCGGTGCCGTGGGCTTCGGCCTTGCAGCAATTTATGCCTAGTAGGCGTGATGCCCGAAGGCGTTTGACGTCGACAGTGTCGACGGAGTGGTCGGCTTGGGGTCGCGAGCACCGAGTGCTGCTTTTGCGGCCAAAGCTTACTGGTCGGGGCCAGAACCGCACCTACAGTAGTTTGCTGTTTAAACATTTTGAACATCGAGGTTTTAAAACTTTCACACTCTTCCCGAGCGGTCGGCCCCGCTGAGTGCTTACTTCGTTCTGATGATTAGCTGGACTCGCGTTGATGGCAGTGGTGCCGCTTCTTCCGCGAGGAAGACAAGGAATGGCTCCTGGAACGGGACTGTTTCTTGTTCCAGCAAAAATGTAGAAATTGGTATAAAAAAAGTCGAGTAAACTCAAGTCGTGTTCCCAATGCAGCGTGCAAGTGCGCAGAAAAAAGTAACTGAAGCATGGAGCGTAGTGATGTGCTATATATGCAAGATGCCTGAAGTCACTTCTGGAGCAGACTATCGAGAGTCGGACAAGAGGATCGACAATCGACGGCCGAGTCAAGGTCCACTATGTCCCCTCTCAATGTTTTCGAGCAGCAGAGCTGGATGATGGATATCTAGCAAGATGAGGAATCTGCGAGAGACAAGCAATCCATTGAATTAGTGGCTACTACAAATTTGAATATGTGCGTCACATTTTACGCCTTATGAGCCAATGGCTCTTGCAATAACATGTTCGCCTGCAGCCCTAAGGTAAACACCTTGGGTGTGCTTTAAAAACCATCTTGTCCTTGTGTACTGAAACAAATAGATCTGAAAGCCACTAAGAAAGCTACTTTGTATGCCAGCTGAATTAGGGAACTTTTACGGACAGGTTGAAATGCAAGAAGCATTAGCTTGTAAAAGGCTATTCAAATCCCACCCCCGGGCTGGCTGTTCAATTGCCAGGTAAATACCTTTAACTCCTTCCATGAAGGTTGTAACAATTGGTACCTTCCGCCAGGAAACCTGTTGAGATGTTGTGTATGCAGCATTGGCTGTACCTTAAGAGAGATTTTTTGGTCTTTCCGAAACAGGTAAATTGCCTGACGGCAGTTTCAACCGCCAAGGAGATAGAAAAGTTTCCTCAAAAGCGTCGATGTCCATGACCCCAACTGAGACTGTAGGTCTCATGTGCCTATTCAAGCCAGCATGGCTTTCTGTGCAGAAAAGAGGCAGTTCGGATTTTCGCCCCCTGCCACCAGGCGCCGGTTTCGAGGGCTAAATACCTACAGACTATGCAAACAATATATGACAAAGAAGGTGATGTAACACCCTTTGATTTCAAATTGTTAGGACCAACAACAGATTAGATCTAGAGAGACCCATCAAAGCTAACACCAGAAAAAATGCAACCCACTACGGAAAAAAGAACCAGCACACCTCTTGCAAGGAGAACAAGGTTTTATTGCCAGAAAAATGGAGATGCGCCAGAAAAGTAGTCTGCTGCCACAGAACATTCTGTCAAAATTTGTGTGAGCAATACTCTATGAATTCACACAGCATCATCAGTAGCGTAAATTACATAATGTACAAATTAAATTCGACTATCTGGTTGGTGGGACCCTATTCATAGGCTACCTGCTACATAAGGGATGGCACGCCATTGGTCCCAGCCCCTTATGTGCATCTTCGTCCACGTGGGTTCCTCCTTGCGCGTCATCAGTCATGAAGCTACAATGAATTGGTCATTATGCAAAAAAACCAATACATGCTCTATCTCTAACCTAGTGTGCACCTGCTACTGCAGATAAGGGCTAAGAGGTCATTGCATCTAACAGGCAACAGCTCGATTCCAGACACGTCGGCACTCGTCCAAAGCTCCTCACCCTCGATTTATTATTTTGCCCCACCCGGCACAAATGATGTGGCCTATGGTGAAAGCAACTGGTCCCTGCTTTCTGATGTTTTCTGATCGATTGGGGGTGTAACAGTTTTATGAGCAGTGGTCTGGGAGTGCCTGGTACCTTGGAATGCTGAGGGTATTGGGACGGGGGCACCTGGGTGCTCATTTTTAGAGCAGGACAGGAAAGGTCAGAGGCTCGTGTCCTCCTTTTATCATGGGATCGCCTTTCACAGACAGCTCTCCACCACCTCATGGCCTTGCAGGGTGCATTCCTTCTGGGATGCCTATGAATCTCCGTAGCTCTGCCGTTTCTCACCGGTGCCCGAGCTACAACCTATTCCTGCATGCATGCACTTATTTCTATGTATGTGGCTCGGGCCTGCGGCCCTGCCTGCAGCGCAAAGCTAGGCCTCAATTTCAATACAACTGCCAGTATCTAAGATGGCGTTTGTTTTCCAATGTATTCTGGAGCCAAAGCATGCACTACCCTCCTTGCACTATAGCCAAGCCGACACCCCCTGCCTCCTGCAACCTACCCGGCCCCATACTGCACACTTCTAGGCCTCTGCCTCATCCTAAAGCGATTGGGGGTCTGGGACGATCGTCCCTCCTTCCCAACATTGACTCAATCCCCCACAACTCGAACAATCCCATTCTTGGAAAACTGGATTTGTCTTTTTTTTTTTATTAGCATATTTTATAGTTTACAATTAAACTTTTTTTATGCTGTTTACTAAAAACAAAACAAACACTCATGAAATTAGTGACAAAATAAAAAGAATTAAAAAAAAGAAAAAGAAAAAGAAAAAAAAACTTAATAATAAAATAAGACCCCATTTCCCATCATGAAAGTCTAAAATCGCTCCATCGTCGTCTGTTTTGATCCTCTCATCTTGGCGAAGCTTTTTCCCCCATCTTCTTCTACCGTCAATCTCTCAAAGATTTTTTTGACGTAGGCCATCAAAGCTAGAATCTCAGTATTTCTTCTCCCTTGACACAGGCTGTCCCAGAGTAAGTTTGGAAGTAGTGTTGTTGACTTCTGGTACAAGTGTCCCAGATGTAGTGATCTTAGATCCTTCAATAGCTCGCATTCAGTTGTTAAATGTTCTAAAGTTTTCAAGCGAGCCATTACAAAGCCGGCATGTATAGTTTCTCTCCGAGGGTACTATACGTCTCTCGAGAACCTCTTTTGTAGGATACAGGTTAAAACGGAACCTCATGAATTCCTGTCTAATTATGGGACAGGGAAACTTTGTCAGGTAGATTGGAATATGACCACGTTTGCTGACGTCTTTCGTTGTCCCCCCACCACTTTTCATGCTCCTTTTAAGGCTGCAGTCACGGGCCCAATTATGTCCTCTGGTGAACAACATGCTCGGTGCTGATTGTGAACCAAGATTTGGCATGAAAGTACAAGAAAGTACAAGCCAGCATTGATGGACCCAGCACCCGACTCCAGAAAGCATGGTTGTACTGTTTGTGTCCAAGGGATCAGTTTTCCCTTCCCTTCCTCTGGAGAGAGTAAAAACCTGGAGGTTTTGTGTGTTAGGGAGAATTCTCATAAATGGCTAATTTCCCTTACCTAATGAGTCCCCCAGCAGATATGCTGGATTTCTAGGGTTTATTTTTTTCACCTGGTAAGAGTGTGAGCCTTTTTCCCACTCTTACATGTGTTTTGCTGTGTGTGTTTTTACCATTTGTGTGATCTTGGGCTCTGGAGCCTCACCTACTCCATGAGCATCATTTTTATGTGTGTTACAAAGCACCCTCAGTGCAGTGACACAGGGTTGTCTTTTAGACTTCACACTGACTATTTTTCTGGGACTGACTACTGTCTCCCAGAAACATGTAAAGGTGCCATTAACTTTATGTAGTCTCTTTAAATCACAAACCCAGTACAACCCATCTTACATGGAGGATTGGAAAGGGTTAATTCGTATTGCTTTTTGTCTGTTTCTCTTGGAGCACTGTTTCGCTCCCTTTTCATCAAGACCTGGCTGGTGGCAGTGGTAACTACCCTATTTTTCATACCGCGGTTATCTTTTGTAACCATGGTATTGTTTTAGGCTATTTTATTAGCCTCGAACATAAACCCGCTTGACCAAATATATTTTATTTCGGATCCGGCTGGGTTTATTCGCCATTTCTTTTTGTTAAAGTCTTTCTCGTGTTTTACTTTGCGCACCAAACCAGGTTTCGTCCCTTTGTTCGCCACCTTTTCGCGGGCTTCTGCACACAAGCCCTCTTTAAGGCGCCTGAAAGTCTGGATAGGCAGGATGTGAGGGAGGGGTCTTAGGACCCCTGCCATGGGTTCCCTTGGTAACCAAAGTCGCACTCCTGTTTGATTGGCTGGGTGACTGTCCTTGCCAGGACAGCCACCCTGCTGTGTGATTGACAGCCAGGCTGTGTGAATGGGGGAAAACTGCATAAAAAAGCAGGTCTCTGGGACTGGAACGGCAGTCGCAACTGGAACGAAAGAACCAACAAGGAGCTGATGGAAGAGGACCCTGACAACGACTGAACCGCACGGTGAAGCCCTGCTGCAGGTCCGAATCTTCAGAATCTGACGACAGAGAAGATCCTCCCGAAATCTTCTTCCCTTGAGCTAGTGGGAGCAAACAGTTCGCCCAAACTTCAAGCCGGGACCCCTCCTCTGGTCGAATTCGCTGTACAGAGCTACAGTGGGCCGGATAGCCAGGAAGGTCGGACCCTGCTTGAGTTTTAAGGAGCGCACCTTTTATTAGTTGTTTTGCTCTACTGCTGGTTTCTTCCCTGGGTAGGGCAGGACCCTACAGAGTCTTCCTACTTCTTGTCAGTCCGACAGTCGCTTCAGGAACCGTGAGCCTGCAGGAACTACCAGGAACATCCGCCTCAGCTACAGCTTCCTCTCCGTTTTAAAGGTACTGTGCAAATCCGGTTGTTTGTTTTGTTCAGCCGCGGTGAAAGTGTTTGAAATCTTTCTCCAATCCGAGGGCTTGTCCTTCTCTGCTCTTTGAACTAACTTTTCTACCAACCAACCTCGTTCGGAACCCGTGGCACGAACTTTTCCGCGAACGACCCTGAACTATGTGATCATGAGCAAAAGACTTTTGTCCTATTTACTTTGGCCCTAAGCCTTTTCTATCTGATTCTATCACTGTAGTTCCTCTCGCTCAATTGCCCTGAGTACTTACCTGTTGGTGTGATTCAATTTCTATTAACTTTGTCTTTCCCTCCCTTTTAAATTGCTGGAGTGACATTTTGCTCCCACTTCATTTTGTGAGCTTAACCTGTCTGGAACCTATTGGGAGTGGTGTGGTGTATTAAGAGTGTGATTATTAAACTCCTTTACTTTAGTGAAATGTTATATAACTGATGAGTGAATAAATGTATATTCTTTTACTTCGAAACCTTGAGTCAGTGTTTGTATGAACATAGTAATTTCTGTCCTTTGTGTAACTATTTGATACTGCTCACTTGCTCTTGAGATACGTCTGGCTGCTCAGCCATCGCTACCACTTTTACTGTGTAGTACAGGCTTGTACCAAAGGTGAATTTGTATTGTCACTTTTAGTCTTAATTGTGTGTGGTGTTCCCAAAGGGTACTGCATATAATTCTGCCTAACATTGTGAAAGAAAATGTTTGGGGTCAGGAGCATGGCTTTTAAGGTAGTTAACACCTCATGTGCGTTAGCCATATATACACATTGCCTCTGGAAGGTTATAGTAGATGCAGCAGAAGAAAACATTCCAGAAGGGGTGATGGGAGATGGATTCAAAGAACTGTTATAGGATGGCAAAGAAGCAGCATGTCAGGTCCTGCACACATGGCTGGACTCAGCCGACTGTGTGGCCAAAGCCATGGGGACAGACACAGTTGTCAGGAGATGCCTTTTGGTGGAACGCATTAATTTGGGTTCAAAGCAGATGCATCTTTGCAGAAATTCAAAGAATCCAAAGCTTGGCCATGTCTTAAGCCAGGTTTTAAGGCTTAGCACTGCAGCAACAAACTGACCTTCCGTTTGAGTCTTGGACATCAGCAATCTCCAGAGGTCGCTGTTTTAGTCATTTCCAACTATTTGCACAAAGGTGCAGAGCCTGTTTTTCCGGCAACCAGTAGAGTGCAAAGACAATTCCCCATCCTAGGAAGAGAAATAAATGCATAGGGTCTCAGCCTCAGAGTTCTTCGGCACCAGCGGCCTCTCAGAAGCCTATTTAACTTGACACAACATCAGGTTCAGCTGGTAGGAGGATGAATCCCAGAGTTGTTGGACATCTGGCAAGGGATTACTTCAGATGAATGGGTGCTACAGGTGGTGGAGTCCAGGAATTGCCTGCCCTTTGTCCAAATGCCCTCAGACCATCCACCCAAGGCCTGGTCCTCATGTCTTGGAAGCAAAGTTAGATGTGGTTCCACTTTGTTGGCTAAGGTTATGCTATCTTCAAGTGTGAGATTACAACATATCCCAAGGCTCTCAAGCACAAATGGGTTGACTGTGTGAATTATCTGATCCATTATAAACTTTTCTGATCATATACAAGTTCAGAAATTGCAAGATCGAGCTAATCTCCTGAGCTCTGATACACAATCAATGGTTTCATCCAACTACTGTTTACAGGAATAAAAGATTTGACTGCTGATGGCCAGGTCTTGGGATATCAGAATGTATCTACAGGATTTATTGTGTAGCCATATCCTGTTACACTTGTGCTTCATGGGAGAACCTCTTTATGTACAATCTGGCCAAAGGACCGTAGAGTATGTAGAAGCTAGGCTATCCTTCCTTCGAGGTAGATGCCTATGGCATTCAAACAAACAGACCAGTATTTTTCTAGCCATGGTATAGCTATTTATCTCACAGTGGAAAGGAAACACTGCAGTGGGTGTACTGTGATGTTCTGCATACATGGCGAGGAAACTCCTTGCGGAATTGTTTAATATTCTACGTTTCCAGTCTTCTACATGCAGGAACTGCTGTAAAATAAAAAAATAAAACAAAAGGAAAAAGCAGAATATTGACAATGATCATGTTAGGTTTTATTATAGCATATCTAAAATGCAGAACTGAAATGAAATATCTCCGCGATGACCACCATAGGGTGTTGAACTATGTTGACAGAATAGAACTGTCCTGCTTATTATCTCCTTCTTTAGGTAGCTTGCTTCGTTCATTGCAACATCACTGTTAGCTTGGCTGAACTCCTGAGAAGATCAAATTACTTAACTCTTGGTAATGTTCTTTCTGATGGATGTCCCTACCGTGGATTTCTCATCTACGATCATTCTATCCCATTGAAGCTGTTCAACTGAAACTTAACTGCCACCAGGGTGCACAACACAGCCCTGTCCAACACCTCTAAGCACCCCACATGACGTCAGAGCCAGTATATATTGAGGCGCCACATCCAGTGACCTCAGTTCCACATTTTATCCCTAGATCTGATTGGTGTACTAGTTTCTGGCCAAGAGGGGCATGTAGGGAGGGCGATAAAAAATCTGTGGGAGAAAAATCTGTAAGAAAGAGCATTACCAAGGGGTAAGTAATTTGTTGTTCCTCTTCTAATGGATTCTTTCCTCCAACAGATTTCTCATCTATGATAGACTCCCAAAGCAGTATGTAAATCTGGAGGAGGGAGAAAGCAAGCATACATCTAAGCCAGAAAACACCGGAGGACTGCCCTACCAAAACGGGCATCTTGCCGCTCAAGGAAATCCAAGCAGTAATGCTTACCAAACATGTGCAAAGACGACCATGTTGTCACATGGCAAATGTGCAGGACAGGGAATTCCCCTCTGCAGAGCAGCGGAAGCAGCCACCCCTCTGGTAGAATGAGCTCTGAGACCCTAAGGCACATTCTTCTGAGCCAGATCATAGCATTCTGAGATGCAGAGAATGATCCACCTTGACAGGGCCTGTTTGGTCACAGCCCTCCCAGCACGAGCACCAGCATAACCAACAAAAAGCTGGTAATCTTTCTCAGCCTCTCTAGTTCGAGAGACCTAGAACTTAACCCCTTAAGTGCCAAGGACTAGGTATCTCGTCCTTGGGATTACTTCCCTGTTGCCAAGGACGAGATACCTCGACCTTTTATACACTCTGTTTTGTGCGATCCCTGCAAAGCAGGGATCGCACAAAACTGTAATCCAACTCCCAGGCTAATGTGAGGGGGAGGTCCCTCCTCACTGCCGGGGGGGCTGGATTACCTTCAGTTTTATGTCGGCGTGCGTAACGCATGCCGACCTGAAAAAGTATTTTCACAGCGGCAGCCATTTTCGGCTGACGCTGTGAAAACACAAGGTGAGTGTCCACCTTGCTCTGCCTTGATCTCCGGCTGTATTTCAAGCCGGAGATCAAGGCAGGTGTCGTTGGAAAAGGGAGATTCACCCCTTTCAAACACCACCTTGTGTGAAAGCATTGCTGGTCACGGAACGGGCGCAGAGTGCTCGATCCCTGGCCAGCAATGCCCGCTAGACCACCAGGGATCCCTTGTAGAAGCGGGGGGAGGGGTGGCTGCTTACTAGGTAGCGGCCCCATCCCCCTGAGGCCCCAAAGCATGGGGCCACAGGTATGAAGACCCCTGGGGGCAGATGGGTGATCATCTGCCCCCAGGGTAGGGGACAAATGAAAAAAAAAAAAAAGCGAACCAACTGGGGATGGGGGTGGGGGCCCACTAGCCACCAGGTCTTTTTTTTTATATGGAAGGGTGGTGGCCTTCTCCCTCCCACCCCAAGTGGAAAGGGGGGGACCCCTTGTAGCCCTGCCTGGGGGCAGGAGTACATAAGGTGGCCCCCCATCCAATTGGGGGGGGATGGCCACCAGAAAAGTGACCCCCCAAAGGATGGGACCTGCAGTTTAGGGCCCCCATCTGCTCCTAGGGAATGGGCCTTAGAACAAAAATAAGGGAAAAACATGGATGGTGTTGGGGGGAGTGCCCCACCCTCACTAGACCACCAGGGAATTGTTTTTATGGAAAGGGAGTGTCCCTTCTCCCCACCACCCAAAATGGACTGGGGGTCATGTTATGCAGCCCTCCCTGGGGGCAGTTATCTGCTCCTAGGAAGGGGCATCTGACCCCAGGGAGGGCTGCATGAGATGCCCCCCTCTTATCCGCCTGCAGGGAGGGTTAATTAAGATGCCGTCCCTTGCATTTGGTGTGCGGGTGAAGAGGGCCACCCCCCTTTACATTAGAACATTCCCCAGAGGTTTAGGGTGCCCCTCAGCCCCCCTTAAAGTGTAGTGTACCATTTACATTTTTTTTTCTTTGTTTACCAAACTTCCCTTAGCGCAGATGGGCACATTGGTGTGCCAATCTGCCCCCAGGGTGCCCAAACCTACTATCCCACCCACTGGAGGGGCCTGTTCCATGTTGTTTGGTGGCCCTCTCCCCCCCCCACGCCAAATGGAGGGGGGGCACCTCATGCAGCCATTCGAAAGAGCCCCAGGGAGGCCTGCATGAGGTGCCCCCTCCATCTGTTTGGGGTGGGAGGTGAGAGGGCCTCCACAAAATGTTGGACAGGCCCCCCAATGGGAGGGGCAGTAGGTTTAGGGCACCCTCGGGGCAGAATGGCACACTATTGTGCCCATCTGCACCAAGAGGAGTTGGGTAAACAAAGCAAAAAAGTGAAAATGGTAGTCAGCATTTTATGGGGGCTGTGGGGCACCCCAAAGTGTCGGGGAAATTTGTAATGGGAAGGGGTGGTGACCCTCTGCCTCCAAAATGAAGTGGGGGCCATGTTGTGCAGCCCTCCCTGGGGGCAGACATCTGCTCCTAGGAAGGGACACATGACCCCAGAGAAGAGTGCATGGCAGCACCCCCCCTTAACTGCCCCCAGGGAGGGCTACATGAGATGGCCCGCCCCTTTATTTGGGGTGGAGATGGAGAGGTGCACCCCCCTTTACATTTCAAAATTCTCTGGCGGTTTAGGGTGTCCCTCAGCCCCCCTAAAGTGCAGCCTACCATTTTTTTCTTTGTTTACCAAACTTGCCTTGGCGCAGATGGGCACATTGGTGTGCCAATCTGCCCCCAGGGAACCAAAACCTTACTGTCCCACCCACTGGGGGACCAGTCCCACATTTTTTAGTGGCCCTCTCCCAGCCACCCCAAATGGAGGGGGTGTACCTCATGCAGCCGTTCGTAGGAGGCCCAGGGAGGCCTGCATGAGGTGCCCTCCACCCATTTGTGGTGAGGGGGGAGAGTGCCACCACAAAATGTCGGACAGACCCCCAATGGGTGGGGAAGTAGGTTTTGGGCACCCTGTTGGCAGAATGGCACACTATTGTGCCCATCTGCACCAGGGAAAGTTGGGTAAACAAAACAAAAGTGAAAATGGTAGACAGCATTTTAGGGGGGGTTGTGGGGCACCCCAAACAGACAGGGAATTTGCTAATGGAAATGGGTGGTGGCCCCCTCCCCCCACAATGGAGTGGGGGCCATGTCATGCAGCCCTCCCTGTGGGCAGATATCTGTTCCTAGGAAGGGACAACTGACCCCAGGGAGGAGTGCATGACAGCCCTCCCTTAGCTGCCCCCAGGGAGGGCTACATGAGATGGCCCGCCCCTTTATTTGGGGTGGGAGCAGAGAGGTGCACCCCCCTTTACATTACAAAATTCCCTGGTGGTTTAGGATGTCCCTTAGCCCCCCCCCTCCCTAAATTGCAGCCTACTATTTTCAATTTGTTTCTTTGTTTACCAAACTTCCCTTGGCGCAGATGGGCACATTGGTGTGCCAATCTGCCCCCAGGGTGCCCAAGCCCTACTGCCCCATCCATTAGGGGGCCTGTCTGATGTTTTGGAGTGGGCCTCTCACCCCACCCCAAATGAAGTGTGGGGGGGGGGTCACTTCATGCAGCCCTCCCTGGATTTCTGCCACTAGGAAGGTGCAAATGTGTTTTCACTGGGGGGTGAGGTTCAGTAGACCGCCAGGGATGGCTTGCATCGGGGGCATGATTGGAAAGTATGATTGTAGATTTGTTTTTGCTGGGGTGACCGTAGGTAACAAATGTTTTTTGTTTCGTTTACAGCTTTTTCTACGCAAGCAGCTGCAATGTTATGCAAGTACTTTTTTTTATCATTCTATGGTTAGGGCCCACGGTCAGTGGGGTGGGTGAGACTGGGGCTGTATTGTTGGTGGTGTGGGTGGGAAAGGGCCGTCTGGGCAGATATTTTGGTGTGCTGGGACACAATTGCAGCGGCAGGCCACAAATTGCCCCCCATGCCAGCAGAACATTGGTGTTTCCCTGAGAACAGATGTCTCCCATGTGGGTTGTCCGTCTGCAAGCCCAGGATGCACCTCCGGCTGTGCTACGTAACAGATGTCACCTCCGGGGAGGAATGGGGATCCTGCAGGGGCTCCCTGGTGCTGCACTGTGCTTAGGCGACAGTACACCCACATGGTACATGGATGTCCAACGCCATCCTGAAGTTGTGGCTGGGCTGCATTACAGCTTTTCCCTTCAGGGAGGTATTGGCACACTGCCGGGGCTCCCTGGTGGGGAGAAGCTGTAACGCAGGCCCAGCCAGAGCTCCAGCAAAGTCGACGGTAATGTCCCTGGCCTTGGGCACCTTTCTCTCATGTGGGTCTCTGGTGGGGCTTGTGGGAAATACATTCTGGGGAGATTTGCGCAAGTCAGACATCTTTGGATTCCGACGGGTGTCTTCTTTTCAGAAATACATGGGGTTCCCTGTTTTCCTTGGTGGCTTCGACACCCTAGGCCCATATCTGTATGGTGTGAGCTTCAGAAAAATTACTGAAATTCAGCTGTCCGAAAAGACTTGGCGTTAGCCGTGTTTTAGGCTTTCCCGTTTGCGCCCAGGTAGGTGCACCCACACATGTGAGGTACCGTTTTCATCGGGATACCTGTGGAGATGCGGGAAGGTAGGCCATGTGTTGTTGGCGGTGTGTTTCGGTGGGTGGCTAGAGCGAAATGTCTGAGAATTGTGTTTATTTCCAGCCAATTTCAGAGACATTTGCCTCTGTCCACTCACCAAAACACATCCCCAACAACAGATGTCCTACCTTCCCGCTTTCTCACAGGTGTCCCGACGAAAACAGTACGTCACATGTGTGGGTGCACCTACCTGGGCGCAAAAGGAAAAGGCTAACCCACTGGTAACCCCAAGCCTTTCGGCACAGCACATTTTGTTCATGTGGGCAACCTACAGATTTGGGTCTAGGGTACCGAAGCCAGCAAGGAAAACAGGGAACCCCATGCATTGCCGAAAAGAGGACACCCGTGGGATTCCACAGAGGTCTGACTTGCACAAAGCGGCCCAGAATGTTTTACCCAGAACCCGCGCCAAAGTAAAAATTGTGTTTTTTCCCACAAAATATCAAACTTTGTCAGGGATTGTGGGTAGTAAAACTGGGGCAATTTGCGCAAGTCAGACCTCTGTGGATTCCCACGGGTGTCCTCTTTGCTGAAATGCATGGGGTTCCCAGTTTTCCTTGTCGACTTGGACACCCTAGGACCATATTTGTATGGTGTGCGCTTCAGAAAAATTCCTGAAATTCAGCTGTCCGAAAAGACTTGGGATTAGCTGTGTTTTAGGCTTTCCCCTTTTCGCCCAGGTAGGTGCATTCACACATGTGAGGTACTGTTTTCATCGAGACACGTGTGGGGACACGGGAAGGTAGGCCATGTGTTAGCGCCGTGTTTCGGTGGGTGAGCTGAGTGAAATGTGCGGAAATTGTGGTTTTTTGGGCCACATTTTGGACTTTGCCGGGGTTCTTGGGTGATACATTCTGGGCTGATTTGCCCAAGTCAAACCTCTGCAGAATCCCACTGGTGTCCTCTTTTCGGAAATGCATGGGTTTCCCTGTTTTCCTTGGGGGCTTGGACACCCTAGGCCCTATATGTATGGTGTGCGCTTCAGCAGAATTCCACAAATTCTGCTATCTGAAAAGACTTGGGGTTAGCCGCGTTTTCGGCTTTCCCCTTGGCGCCCAGGTAGCTGCACCCACACATGCGAGGTACCGTTTTCGTCAGGACACCTGTGGGAACGCCAGAAGGTAGGCAATGTGTTGTTGGTGGCATGATTCGGTGGGTGAGCCTAGTGAAATGTGTGGAAATTGTGTTTTTTCCGCCACATTTCAGATTTTGGCAGGGTTTCTGGGTAATACATTCTGGGCCAATTTGCGCAAGTCAGACCTCTGCGGATTCCCATGGGTGTCCTTATCGGAAATGCATGGGGTTCCCCGTTTTCCCTGATCACTTGGACACCCTATGCCCATATATGTATGGTGAGCACTTTAACAGAATTTCACAAATTCTGCTGTCTGAAAAGACTTGGGTTAGCAGTGTTTCCGGCTTTCCCCTTGGCACCCAGGTAGCTGCACCCACACATGCGAGGTACCGTTTTCGTTGAGATACCTGTAGGAACGTGGGAAGGTATGACATTTGTTGTTGTGTTTGCATGATTTTCATAACGTTTCGAACCATTTGCTGGTGCCCTTTGTCACACAACCCTTTACTTTCCCAAATGTGCCCTACATTTAGTTGCTGCTTTAGGCACCATGGACTTTTGTAACATGCACAAATCACCCACCCTTTAAAAGGACTGCCTGTGCTCTTTCAGAAAATGTATGCTTGCCCTTCTTCACCACATTGGTTTTCCTGATTTACACATGCCAAGTACGTCTGTTCAGGCCGTAAACATAAAACTCCTGTGTACCATGGCTCCGTTTTTGGCTTGTGGTATTGCTGGTTTTGTCAAACACTACAAAAGATGTGCGATTTCCTAACTGCAAGAGTCGGGGGAATGTAGCGGAGCATTGTTTTTATCAAAATTCATAGAAGCCATTGCCGTACCAGGCCAACTATGTCCACCACATACCTTTTTTTCCGGTCATTTTCCCGCTTTTTCCCTAAACTATGGAATTTTTCCCTACCTAGTTGTTGCCTGACCTGCGCAAATCACCCCTTCCTAAACCTGGAAATATGTCTACTTTTCAGAAATGTATGCCTTTCTGTCCTCCAATTCGGCTTTCCTACCATTTTCTTCTATTCCGTCCACGCATGTCCAATTGGCAAAAATGTCCAAAATCGCCTACCTCTCACAAAACGGTTGATCATCACATCAAAATAATTTTTTCTCGTTTCCACTCAACCTGTTCATGAAAGCCAGGAAACTGGGAAATTCAGCACAGAAAATCATTTGTTCCTAGCTCTTACAAGGAAAAACCACAGGCTTCTTTGTACGTCATTTTATTGGCATTTAAAAAAATAAATAAACATTTTCGCCCTTTTTGGTTTTCTTCTCTCACCCCCCTACAGAAACCTAGGATTCCTGGGTGGCGTTACGACTGCCTACATGTGGGAAAACAAGGCGCCAAATTTGGTCGCGATATCTCATGTAACAAAAAAGTTACAAGGCATTGAATGGCGACATACCGAAATCACCAAAAAAGGCCTTGGCACTGGCGGGAAAACCCCATGGCAGTTAAAGGGTCAAGGGCCAGCACTGGGTACAGCCAATGGAATCATTCCTCTGCCTTGGAAGGGTGACGGGGAGGAAAAAACACAGGAAGATGGATCTTCTGAGAGAGATGAAAATCCAAGACCACTTTCAGCAGAAAAGAAGGTCTCACTCTCAAAGACACCTTCTCTTTGGAAAAAGACAAATCGGGAGTTAATACAGACTACGCCTGGAGCTCACTCGCCCATCTTAAGGGTGAGCAATTTAATAGAACAGGAATGAAGGGCTCAAATGGAGTGCCAATAAGAAACGTTAAAACTAAATTCAAATATCAATGACAGGACTCAGCAGCAATGCATAAAGGAGGTCCAAGAGCCACTCGGCCGTCAGCGTGTCCCCCAGAGCTCCCTGAATAGAAAATTCCCTGGAGCAGAACAACTCGCACTTCCTGTTGGCACTGGAATCAAAGAGGTTCACTTGAGAAGACCCCCAAAGGGATAAGATCTCCTCCAGAACTTCATGGTAAAGCTGGGAAGCTGAAGTCTGTCTGCTCAAGGCATCCGCTGTGACATTCTCCTCCTGGCAAGATGGGGAGCTGTCACAGAGACACTCCAGAGTCCAGAACCACAGTTGCATTGCTTCTCTGCACAGTGGCAAGGATCCCACACCACCACGTTTGTTGAGGTGGTGCAAGGCCACTGTGCTGTCCATCAAGAGGTAGGAAAACGACCAGGTCCAATCTGATAACCCTCCAGCAAGCTGATGTGTTCCAGAGACTCTGAGGGAGACCACAGTCCGCTCGCTGTTAGATCTGACAGGCTAGCACCCCACCCAGTCAGATGCATCCGTGACCACTGTCATCTGGGGTCAAGGTTGACGAACCAACGCGCTTTTCAGCAAGTTGTCCCGCACAGCCCATGATCCTGAGCCACCTGGTCCTAGAGCTGCAAAAGGTCTGACATGGGGTCCTGAAACTGCAACCATTTCTAAGAGAAGACTCTGAAGCAATCTCATGCACAGCCTCGCCTCCGGCACCACTAGGATGCAGGAGGCCATGAGGCCCAGAAGGTGAAAGAATGCTGAAGCAGGACTCGTTCCTGGGATGAGAAGACATGAACCATGAAGAAAAAGTTTGCCACTCACTTTTTGGGTGGGAATACCATGTCCAGACAAGTGTCCAAGACTGCTCCGATGAATTGGATTTGAGTCACTGGGACGGCCAAACATGAGACTTTTTGTAGTTCAGGGAAAAGCCAAGGCTGTGCAAAAGAATGCAAGTGCGGAGAAGATGCTCCAACACTAGATGAGCAAACTTGGACAAGCCAGTTGTCCATGTAGGAAAATACATGGATGCCCTCCTTCCTGAGGCAAACCACCGCCATTGCTAACAGCTTGATGAAAACCTTGAGCGCCAAGGAACAAATGAATGTCAGGAACTTAACCTGTTAATGTTGTTGGCTTACCACAAACGTTGGGTACTTTCTGTGTCTCCGATGAGCCAGAACGTGGACGTAGGCCTCCTGAAGATCTAATGACACCAACCAGTCCTGCAAGTTGAGAGTTTACAGTTTCAGGGCTGGGGTAATCATCTTGAACTTGTCCTTGTGAAAGAACAAGTTCAGCAGCCGCAGATCCAGAATAGTATGCGTACCTCCATCCTTTGGCACCAGAAAACAAGTAAAGTACCACCCCATACCTCGTTCTGAGAGTGCTACCAGTTCTATCCCGCTCTTTAACAGAAGCTGACAGACCTACTCCAAGAGGATGGGACCCGGAGGCAGAGTGGTGGGCAGAGGTCTGTGGTCCGGGGGCGCTGAACGAGTGGCAGACAACCCTGATGAATGACCTGTATGGCTCATGCGTCAGATAATGGTCTTGGACCGTTCCATGCCGAGCAGGGAAATTCACCCTCCACTAGTGTACAGTGGCGGAGCCCGTCACTGAGGTTTTGTGGGTTGGGGAGCGTAGGGGACGGTGGCCGAAGCCACACTTCCTGTCTGGACACTGCTACCCTCTGCCTCTCGGAAAGCATCTGCCTTGCAGTCTTCCCCGGGGACTTGAGCTGCAACCCAAATGGTCCCTGATCACCTTACTCGTTGTAGATGGAATACATCTTCGACATGAAGGTGTGTCATGGAAGGGGAGAATACTCTATGTGAGCTTCAACCACACTGACGTCGATCAGCGCCAAGGGCGTTGATGTCGAGAACGGTGCACGGATCTCGGCAGCCGTAGGTCAGGGTCGTCCAGCACCTGGACTTTTCGTTCGTTAATGGAATCAGGACTGAGCCCAAAGGCGTGAAAGAGTGGATTCCAGTAGGTTGCCTGCCCGTCACAAAAAACACGGTGGGACCCTTCGGCACACTGGATGAAGCCAGTGTCGCTTTCAACAGCACTGATGGAGCCGCGGCCAAAGCAAAGATGTCCATCATCTTTAGGTGAAATGCCTCCCATTCCTTTTTATTGCAGGACTGGGTGGGAAAAGGGACTTGTATCTGCTGTTCCGGTGACTCCCTGGAGTGATGGGCTCCTCTTCTAAGAGGATGCATAAGAGAGATCTCTTGCGGTGCTGCTGCTGCTGCTTCTTCTCAACTTTGTGCGGCCTATTTTTTCGGGATCACACTCTGCGTTGTGTGGCCGGGAGCAAGACTGCGGCTTCACACACTTCGCCTTGTGGATGAATGTGAAGAGCTTTGCCGCCCTTTCCCAGAGGGCCTTCAGTTGCATGGACTGGCATGACCAGCAATCCTGCGTGTTGTGCCGCTCACACAAACAAAGACAGATGCGGTGCGGATCCGAAACAGACATCTGTCAGCTGCAATCCACACATGGCTTGAATCCCGAGGCCTTCAATGGATTCGGGCCAGATTTAGCAGATTCACCATGAGCCCGCTAATAACTTTCTACAGGATGAAAGTGGTCCCGATTCTTTCCTATAGTTTGAAGACAGCCTTCTTATTACCAACTACCATATGGCCCATTCTAGAAAAGATTTTTTGGCGCTCATTGTTACAGCTTCCAAAGTCGCTGCCAGTTTCGATATTAAGGAGAGAATTAGCCCCAACTTCTCAAAGCAACTGTGGATTGGAAATCAATCTCATTTTATCAAAATGCTTGAGGAGAATCCTATTGGAGGTTTCAAAGTCCTCAGTAAAGCACTGACAGAACATACTGACCAAACTTTACAGGAATGACAAAAAATGTGTGAATCTATCCTGGAAGATCTTAACGAGACAAAAGAGGACCTTATAAATAACCCAGATCAAACCAAAAATAAACTATACAGGACTGATTGGATTCAGTACAAAAACTATGAAGATTTTTGGGCAGGTTCGAGAAAATTAAACAGCCTTCCAAGATATCTGACACTCTTTCTAAATTGGTATTTCCGCTCACAATACCTATGATTCCGTTTGAACATTTTACTCACAAGGGAAGTAATTTCGAGGAGGTGTAAGACGGGTGCTATTACTACATGCTGACTCTGTGATAAATCGGACTTAAGAGAATCCTTGAAACATCTAACCCTAGAATGTGAGGGTCTGAGAGAGGAAAGAGAGCACTGTTTGGGAGAGATCGTGCAGAATTCTTATATAAGGGAAACTGATGTATGGTGGCGAATCTTGATTGAAGGTGAAACACTCCACATTAACCTGGCTTTAGTAAGAATTCTAATAGCAATTTTTAAGAAAATTGATGAACTATCACAAACAGATAAGGTGGAAGGATAAGGAACAGGCCTTGAACGTAACAGTAGGGCATAGAGATGAATAATTGAGGACGATAGTTAAAACCTTATCTAGTAACATAGAATTTTTAAAGAGTTTAAATACTTTGTTTAATTTAAAGGAAATGGAATTGATTTTATGTTGTATGTATTAAGGGATAAAGGTTTGCAATTGGTAAACCAGTTTGAGCTCTATAATAAATACATTTAAAAAAAAAATATAAGTAAAAACCTTTTATTAGGCCAGGCAAAACCTGGGCATCAACTTTGTTCAGCAACTGTCATCAACAGTATCTGCACTACATAATATAAACAAGACCACAAGATGTAGGACCTTCTTGAGGAAATGCATGGGGGAGTTTGCTGCGAGACAAATGTAGAATGGCCCATGCAGAAATGTAGAAAGGTCCAGGGACTTGGCAGTGGCCTTGGTGTAGTGAAACACCTTTAGCCATTAATCTGAAAAATGTAACTGCCACCAGAACAAAGGCCCATAAAAGCCCAGCCAATATTCAGAGGCATCACCATTACTCCCAGTACCGGACAATCCCTGACCATGGAATCAAGCAACTTCTACAAGACCAACACCAGGGAAACTACGGTTTGATCACCCATAGTCCAGAAAGCCCTCAAAGTGGAAATGGTACCCAATGCTAAAACTCTCCAAAAAGCCACACACCTAGCCTATGCTCCCAAAGGTGGCGCATAAGAACTAGGTGCTCCCGACTGTACTTGGTAGGTACTTCCAGCTGCTAAGCTCTCTCCTTTCTCCAGTGTGTTCTGCACACATTCTGAGTGCATTATTTTATTTTAGGGTATGTTATTGGGCTTCATAACACACATCTGTCACTTCCTTTCTTCTGTAGCTTACAGTAATAAGGTCTGCTATGGGGCAATGTGCTGATATACCATGATATAATACCATTATTCCCCAACCGAAATTCCCAAAGGACAGCTGTCTGTAGAAGCAGGACCTTGAGAGCACCATCCAGCAAAGAGGCACTGCACGTGGTATAGTACATTCTGCATTCATTATGTTATGGTGTGTTAATAGGATATATACCAACATTTCTAAAGTAGAATGTCTATCTCTATTCCTTTCTCTCGCTAAATATCTCTTTTTAGCTCTTTCTTTCTCCTTACTCCCTCGCTCTCTTTCTCTCTCTAACTCACTCTGACTTTCTTACTCTCTATTTGTCTCTCTTCATGTCGATCTCGATCTCTCTCACACACACACACTCTCACTTTCTTTTTTCCGCTCTCGGGCTCTTGCTCGCTCCACGTCTCTATGCCTTTTTGTCTCACTATGTCTCTCTCTCTTAATGTCTCCCTTTATCTCTAGCATGCATGCAGGAAACAGGAGGATGGAGACAAGTGGAAATCAAAACCTTTATTGAGTTCTCATCTGAGACGCCTCAGTGCCCCCAACACCAAAAGGAGCCCTGTACCAACTGACATTGCTCAGAATGCTGATCTCCCGTCCCCCGTGAACACTCCATGGCTGCTGTCAGATCTACAATAACATTCTAACAGAATGGCTCACCTGGTGAACCACCTAGCGTAATGGCACACCGGGGTGATGAGCAGATGCGACATCACCTCGTCCTCTCTCACAGTATCACCTATAAAAGGGATCCATGTTTTAAACCCGCCCACCTTGCGCTTGCACATTGTTCTTCCATGTACACACAAACCTTTTTTTGCCAGACTATTTGACCATCCCTTTCCTGACATGGCAGGTATATTTTCCCAACATTTGCACCCCCATTCTCAGAATTCGGACACAACGCCTATCATCAAACCTGCCTTTGGCCATGCACAATTGTGAAATCATTCTCCTTTTCACTTGCTGATCACCTCTCCAGGATGTCATTTGGAAATAGGTTTGCATTGCCGTAGGAACTCCAATGGGCCCCCAAAGTGTTACTGCGAGTGTGACGAATCTGGATAAATCGTCCCTTCTTCCCACGGGGGAGCCACCTCCTTTGAAACTTGGGAGGTGAGCCCACTAAGTAAGACCCTCCCAAGGGGTCTGGGAAAGTAGGAGCTCACTGGGAGTGACTCCCCTCTAGGGGACAAGGACTCCCATTCCTATAAGGAACTCCCTAAGAAGACGACACTGGCTGCATATATGGGAATAGAAAAAACTGATGCTACTTCTGTTCTACATTCAACGAGTAATGACATTGCGTTTATCTGGATTCTACTTTAACTCAACAACCAAAGAGGAATGACACGCTCCTTTGAAAGACATCAGTGGAAATAAAGAGATGAGGAACCTTAAGAGGAAGAGCGAAAATTCCACACACAGGGAAGCTTCTAATGTGCAGACGTCCGGACGAGCACAGCTGTCCTACACTGGGGAGCCAGCGGTAGTGTGGAGAGAAACCAGGAATGAGCAGAGATGCCGGAAGGCCAGCGCTGTGAGAGGCAATAGAGCCTAGAATGAGACGGGGACGGAAGGATCGTCTTACCTGGTGGCGTGACTACACTGCAGTCATGGTGGGTCGGAGACCCGAGAGATGACACAGAGACCAGGTCCGAACAGGGGAACTAATCCTATGCTTGGAACGCGAGAACCATGGAGAATGCAGAGTTGAACCTGAGCAGAAGATCAGGCACTCATGAGCCGGCGACGCTGAGGATAGGGGCGAGTGGCAACATCCCTGTTGGAATGCTAACTCACTGGAGCACACCCGAAGGCAGGACAGATGGAGGTGAGCGGTTTTGAGAAAAGAAAAAGAAACTGACACAGGGGGTTAAAGGTGCCCTAGAAACCTTAGCATTGAAGAGTGGCATGAAACATTGAAACAAGTAGATGACTTAAAGAAACTAGAAAGCCAGAGGGGCCTAGAGAAGTAAAACATTTGGAAAACCATACAGACGAGGGATTGACCAATTTACTAAAGATGGCAAACCAAGAAGGACAAAGTGGCTAAGGTGGTGGACATGGAAACATTTAATTTACAGAAAGACTTGCAAATACTTATGATGACCTGAAAGCGAAAGCTGGAAACCATTCTTTTCTGAGCAGCTTTTACCCCGTAAACTATCCTCTAAGGAGGGACCCATCAAACATTGGCTGGACAAGCCTGCGTTGAGAGGCTTGTGGTCTGGCATATTTTGTTTTGTTTTTCTATAGTGGTAAGGCCAGATAGTGTATATATATGACTATTTTGATTTGGATGGACAAGCACCCTTATTTAGTTTAGTAAAGTAGTGAAATCCCTCTTAGAAGCAGGGATAGATAGGCGTTTTACTTCTTTATTTTAATAAACACCATTCAATATGTCATAATTGGGACAGATTCCTTCTTCTGGTTCGCAAGAAAAAAGGAGGTGCACAACAATATTCTTATTTGTCTACTAGAGTCTAATCATTAGAAATTGCACCCAGATTACCTGATAGCTTCCAACAGGTCACGTTTGTTCAGTCCTCCTTCTGATTCACCACAGGGGTTAAACAATACTGGAAGACTCTTTCCATGACTGCACTTACCCAGTCTCTCCCAGAGCCATAGGTTATAATAATGACATCCATGAGCGTATGATTTAGCCAGTGTTCGAAATGTAGGAAAAGAAGTAGTGGAACTATGTTCCCTACTGGCCTGCACTGCTGCCCACAAACCCCATCGCCACGCACCCTCCCACACACAATGCAAACCCCAAAACACATGCACCTGCTGTTTAGGGGAATGTTCAGTGCAGTTCACTAAAAGTGCAAGTTTCAACTTCTTCCTACACTTTTATTTTAAAACGAAACAATTCCGGAACGGTTTCTTTTTAAAATAAAAGTATAGGAACAGTAAAACTTAAATAAAAGAAGTAGAGGAGCACCGCTCCCGACTGCTCTCACCCACTTCGACCACTGGATTTAGCCACTTGACAGTCCAATTGGAGTTGGAATGGTACTAAGTAGTGCACACATGATGTTTGCCCCTTTCATTAAGAGACTCATCTTGTGGGAGACCTTTTGTTTCCCATTTATGGTCACTAACTTTGAAGGGAAAGTCTTCCCTCCAAAACAGACTGCAGGAATCTTAGCAAAGTTTTAGAGCTAAACTCATTCACTGTCACAAGTACAAATATGTATAACCCACGAGGTGCGTGGCCAGCAGCCATGCAGTGAAGACTTTCGCTCTGTGAGCTCCTGCCGGATACGTCAAAGATGATGTGCCCTACAGTTGCATATTAGCCAGAACTGGTTCAAAAGTGCAGTGAAATTAGCGTCTGCTGCCTGAAGTGGCCTGAGAGGAGACGGCCGCTGAGGCAGAGCGGGCCCGCAGGCACGGAAGGAGGGGTGGTCGCTGTAGCAGCCCTAGCAGCAAGGAACAACCGTCAACAGTGGCATGAATGCCTGCTGAGCATGCCGGGAGCTGCAGTCATCAACTTGCAGCTGTGGCGGGAGCTGGGCAGTAAAGTTGAGCCGACGGAAGCGACCAGCCTCCCAGAAAGGTGGACGCAGCAGTATCCTGCTACGTGACACGTCGCAGTGCGCAGCGAAAAAGATTGCCCCGGGCGGAAGTGAAGAGCGGAGCAGCGGCTTCCTTGTGAAATCCGTCTGGGGAGGATTCCAGGAGCACGAAGAAGTGCCCGCCCGCTGTGACGGGAGCAGAGGTACAGGGCTAAAACCACTCCTTTCTGGAAGCTGGCAGGCACAGGGAGCCCAAGACACGGGCCCCGGGGACAGTAATTAGCGCCACTGAGCAGGAAGAACCAGCAGCAATGACAGGACAGGAGAAGCAGGCCGGAGGAGAGGAGGAATGGAGAGCCAGTAGCACTGGTAGCTCCAAACAGGTACAACATCAGCATAGAAACACTTGTGCATAGGCGCGTTATAAATGCCATATCGTATCATAAGCAGCAGGGGCCTATGCCCAGGCAGAGGAGGAGACAGCTCCACTAGGGCTCTAAGGATGAAAAGGGAGAGGGGTGCTGTGGAGGTGCTGAGGCAATAAAAGCGCAGCAGGAAATTGAGAGACACCTGGCCAAGCCTGGGCAGTCACAAAGAGCCACAGGTGAAAGGGAGGGAGCGCTGGGCAACATAGCAGGGAGCAGCTCTTCAAAGTGAACCTGCCCCGATGGACGCTCAGCAGCAGGTTGAAGGAAGAGGAGCTGAGGCTGCACAGTAAAGAAAAGCAAAGTGGCAGACAGGTGGAGTACCGAGCCCCCTTCTACACCAAGCGGCGACTGGAGGCTAAGCTGCGGCAAGGGACAGAGGACAGGGCGCCACCACAAGGGCAAACAGAGTCCCAAGTGAGGCACTTGGCTGAGGTGCGCCTGAACCCCAAGAAGAGCTCCACACAGAATGAAAAGCACAAAGGCAGCAAGGCATGAATGAAGAGGCACAAAAGACAGATAATTGAGCACTGCTAGGGCATCACCCGCAGTAAACAGTGGGCAGATCCTGTTGGGTGGACTGGCAGCAAAGGGCTGCACAGACTGCTCCACGGAAATACATCCAGGCACAGAAAAGCCCGTCAGCAACAGCGCCACAAGGGGGACTTTCCGCTCACATGTCAGACAGACAGCATAAAGGGAAGACCAGGCAGACCAGAATGGAGGCCTTTGCGTGCAAAGGAGAAGATGGTGCCGAAGCATCGCAAGAGTGTGCTAACACGCAGATGGAGGCTAAAATGGATGAAAACCAAATCTTCAAGGCCATAGCAGGGCTCCAGACCACTTTGGAGAGGAAGAAAGACAATGTCATAACAGATATGGGGGCTGCTGAGGTAAGACGTCAGGACGCTGGCCGAAAGAGTGCGGACAGTAGAAACCCAAGTGGATGAGAACATGGAACATATAGCAGGAACCATGTTGCATGAAGAGGAGCTAAAACTGAAGGTAGCGGCGCTGGAAAGCAAGGTTGAAGATGCAGAAGGAAGGGCAAGATGGTGATAATACTAGGATACTGGGCCTGACAGAGAAGCAGCGGGAAAGGACCCCACAACATTTGTGGGAAAATATGCTGCTACAGGAAGTGGGCCAGGACGACCCTGTTGAAGGGCTTCCCGGTTGAAAGAGCTCACAGGTCCCTTGCCAGAAGAGCCCTAAACGGGGCCAACCCACAACCCCTGATCGTGAAAATCCTAAACTATAGAGACTAGGAAACAATCCTGGTGTTCTCCAGGCAGGGAGGAATCATTGAAAGGGGACCTGCTAAGACAGCAGTGTACCCAGACTACACACTAAAAGTGCAGAAGCAGAGGATGGCGTTTGGCCCCACCAAAGAGGTACTATGGCCTGCCGGCCTCAAACACATTACTCGACCCTGCAAAGCTCAATGTCCTGCACAATGGCACCACTAATTCTTTCAACAACACGAAGGAAGCATACACTTAGACGGACACGCAGGGTGTGACCCCCTCCGAGGGAGACACGACGCAGAGACTTGAGGGACAATGGAGACACAGGAGCAATTGCCCCTAAGTAGAGATACTGTAGAGAACAACGAGCTACAAAAATGGCAGGAGGGTGGGTAGAAGATTCTAGGCAGGGAAGCGGGATCGTGATAGACTGACACTGCAGCAACGGGGTGAGAAGCCTCACTTTATCACAACACCTACCTAGAGTTATTTGGGCTGCCATCTAGAGACACCCATCTGCTGCATGCGAGACTGGTGTGAGGAAGTGAGGAGAACCAGTGGAATGTGAGAAGCAGCAGAGCCAAAACGAGCCGAGACACGTTGGGCAATAGTAGGGATGTTGGGGGTTAGAGGGATGTTTGAAGTTCAGTTCAAAGTTGGGTTAAGATGCACGCTGAACTGCCACAAAGCCCGCACAGATGTATTGCTGCACAGGTCGGGGAGGCTTTTGAGGGAGGGGGCGGGGTTTGCTAGACGGCGTAGAGAAGGCGGCCCTGAAGTTGGACAGGGGAGGTTATCAGTCAGGCCCTCGAACTGGGGAGCTGGAGAGGGACAGGGTGGGAAGGGGGAGTTGGACGCCTGAAGAGAGGGGGTACAAATGGTTGGGACAAGCAAAATTATAGTTATCTCCTTGAATGAATGTTAAGCGGAACAGAGTCCACACATCTGAGGGGAAAGAAGTCATCACCCAAGCAGTTGACTCCGTTGCGCCACTGACCCTCAAAAAAGCCAAGAAAACCAAACACGCTAATTCATGGTTCTCCAAAGAACTCCTTGAACAACGCGCGCAAAAGAGGACTGCCCTCTCCACCTGGAAAGCTAACCCTTCAGAAACCACCAAAAATGCGTTCAAAGCCATCTCTAAATCCTACAAAACTAACATCACCATAGCTAAAGCTGCCTCCTTCAACGCTAGGATCTATGATGCCAAATCGGGGTCAAAGGAAATCTTCACCATATTCAGGGAACTGGAAAAACCATCCTCTCCTCCTCCCGCTCTCATCAAAGATGACAACTGGTGCAATAGCATTCAATCCGCAATGCTAGACAAGCTTAACACTCTTCAAACTAAAATTCGTGGCCACCAAAAAGCCCTTTCCCGCCTCATAACTAACCTGCATAGTCAACCCACCACACCCTCCACCACTAATCCCTCTCCATCTTTTGACTTCAAAGATATTACTGAGCACGAGGTCATCGCCCTGCTCAAGTCCATCAAACCTTCCAACTGTAAGGGAGATGCTTGTCCAGCTAGTCTCATTAAAGACTCAGCACAGATCCTAGCTCCATTTCTCACAGCATTCATTAATTCATCCTTCCAGTCCGGCCACGTTCCAACGGGACTTAAGGAGGCCTGGGTTCGCCCACTCCTCAAAAAACCGTCGCTGGACCCCACGATCCCGGGGAACTATCGACCTATCACCACTGTACCCTTCTTGCTGAAAATCCTGGACAAAGCAGCTTACCTGCAAGTCCAAAAGTTCCTTGAAGAAAACCGTCTCCTCGGCCTGCGGCAATCTGGCTTCCGCCCACGACACGGTACCGAAACGGCTCTCTTGGACCTAAAGAACCAAATGGACGATCTAAGAGACGCAGGGAAACCTGCTCTCCTTCTGCTCCTGGATCTATCCGCCGCCTTTGACCTGGTGGACCACAACACCTTGTGTCGCCATTTAGCTACCCAAGCTAACTTTTCCCCCAAAGCTTGCGAATGGATTACCTCCTTCCTCCAAGAAAGGGCCATGAAAGTCTTCTCCGACTCAGCCTGTGCCACCCCTAGCCACATCACCTGCGGTGTGCCTCAGGGCTCATGTATCGCGCCCACGCTTTACAACCTCTTCACGAGGCCACTGTTCAGCATCCTTGACTCCCTGGGCATCTCGTATACAAACTATGCGGATGACACCCAGGTCCTCATCCCACTCACAGGCGATTACTTGGCGGATACTAAAACTCTTACCACCATCTACTCCACTATCCAATCATGGATGGCAGATAACTGGCTATGCCTTAATAGTGAAAAAACCGAACTCCTCCTCATAGGAGCACCTTCCACGCTGGGGAACCTCGGTGAACAGTACACTTCCTTCACTATTGATAACATTCCCATCAAGGTCTCCAAACATGTGAAGACACTCGGAGTCTACCTAGACTCCGACTTGTCAATGGATAGACAGGTCAATGCCATTGCCTCCTCCTCAGCCTATTACTCGAAAGTCCTCAACGCTGCCAGACCTTTCCTGTCACGCCAGAATTGCCTCACCATTGCTAGGGCAATAATTGGATCCAGGCTGGACTACTGTAATGCCCTACTCGTTGGGACCTCCAACAAGAACCTGGCCAAACTTCAGCTAGTTCAAAATAATGCACTTAGGGCGGCCACAGGTACCGCTAGAAAAGACCACATCTCAGAAGTCAGAAGACAGGCACATTGGCTCCCGGTGAAAGAGAGGATTGTCTTCAAAACACTCGCCCTCACCCACAAATGCCTCCATGAACTTGCTCCACCATACTTGACCCAAAGAATCTCCAAGCATTCTGCCACCAGACCATTAAGAACGTGCTATTCCAACACGATTGTCACGCCCAAATCACGCAAGGTGCGCGCTGGCGGCGCCAGCTTTCCCACTCGGGCCGCCACCCACTGGAACGCACTGCCACCTCACATCAGAATGATTGAATCCCACCAAGCCTTCCGCAAAGCTGTTAAAACCAAGCTCTTTGTATGAAACGTACCTGAATGCATTCTGTTACTGTATTATGAATATCATGCCTCACCTGCAACTATGCCTGTAATTTTGTATCCATAAGACCTCTGGTCTCATGCATATCTGCTGAATTAAGAATCCAACACTTACTTGTAACAGCGCCTCGATGTCCATGGGCTGCAAGTGCGCTATACAAATGCGAATAAATAAATAAATAAAGGGGGCACATAGCCCTCCTACAGGAGACATCTCACCGCGGCTAGGCAAGCCCCAGTCATCAAAAAATGGGGTGGGGAGCAATATGGTTCACCCTACTCTCTGTATACTTGGGGCACACTTATATGGGTGGTCCCTTCAATGCCCTTCAAGCTGCTGGAATATAAGTGCGATAACGAGGGAAGGATGGTTGTCCTGTACGGGATCCTAGAGCAGCAGATATCTGTACTGTAAATACGTACGCCCCTAATCCTGACGCTACCGCCTTCTTTAGAGGCGCCATGAGGATATGGTGGTGGGCGGGATTGTAACTGCACACTTGACCCTGCACTAGAAAGATCTGACGATAGGCAAAAGAAAAAGGCACCACCGTCAAAAGCGTCGAGTGCCTTACGGCGGGAGCTGGGACTGACAGATATATGGAGGCAGCTGCATGGGGGAACCGAGGGGTTTATTCCTACTATTCAAGCCTGCAAGATGTGCACACGCGCATAGTTTACATGCTTACGGGCGTCAAAACATTAGGCAAATTTGTCAAAGCCGAAAACAAGGCAAGGGTCCTCTCGGACCACGCACCGATGGTGGTGACGTGGCAGAGAGCTGCGAATAAGCCCCCAATCCCAACGTGTAGTCTAAGAGCAAAATCACTACTGGATAAGCAGTTTAGGGCCCATATGAGGATAGGATTTTTTTGCCCAAAATTCTGGAAGCGTGAATGACACGTGAACCCTGTGGAAAACCTTTAAGGTAGTGATAAGAGGCGAGGCGATCAGCAAAATGGGGGGCATACGGGGAGAACTGCTCCGCAGCATCTCCAGCATAGAGGCGCAGAGGGATGCAATGGCAGAGGGGAAGGTACAAACAGTGGTGGGCGAGAGGAGCTCACTAGGTTCCGACAGACTTGCATTGTGCACTAGGAGCAGATAGGCAAACATGATCATACTAAGTATTTGGAGTGACTACACGAAAGTGGGGACAAGTCCGGGAAAGTATTGCCCTGGCTATGTCGCATGGAGGAGTGGCCAGTTCTATCAGTGGTTGTATAGCGCAGAGGGGGAGGGAAGCGCTGCGGAAATAGAAGAGACCCTGACAGACATAGCGCTGCCCCACTTAGAGCAAGAACAGGCAGAGACCCTAGATGCACCACTCACTGAGGAGGAAATGAAGTGAACTATACTCTCACTGCCTACTGGCAAAACTCTGGGGGCCAATAGCCTCCCAGAAGAATTTTACAAGGCGTATGTCAGGGAACTGACACTGCATCTCCTACTGATGCTGGAAGAGGTATTTGAGGTCTGATTGCTGCCTGCAAATCTGCAAGAGTCGACAATCGTGCCGATACTTAAACCCGGCAAATCATCACTTAACTGCAGCTCCTACAGACCGCTCTCCATGGTAAACCTGGACTGTAAAGTCCTGGCTGCGCTCCTAGCAAACAAGCTACATGGCGTGATCATGCCGTTTATCCTAGCGCTGAAACCCCTGGCAGCCTTCCTCAGGGCAGACTTCAAGGAGGCGGGTGTATCGGTGGCCGGTAACACACATGTGGTCTCGCTGTATGCGGACAACGCGTTATATGTGCAGAACTCAGAGGTCAATTTGTCATATATGTTAGAGGCCCTGGATGGATTTGCAAGGTTGTCAGGCATAACCATCAAAAAGGAGAAGTCGAGGCTATTCCCGCTGGCGCGCCTGGCAGGATTGAAGCAGAGGTGCCTGCCAAATTTGGGGCTGCAATGGCTGGTAGATGCCTTTAGGTACCCAGGAGTGGACGTTTATCGTGATCCTAGGAGCGAGCATGAAATTAATACATTGAGGGCACTTCAGCGGGTTGGAAGGTCCATAGAGTTTTGGCGGAAGCTACCGTTGTCTATGATGGGCCGAGTGGCACTTCTAAAGATGGTGGTACTACCGCACCCGCTATAACATTTTGTGCAAACATACCCTAGAACATCCCAGGGCAGTTCTTTCACAAACTGGATTCACTGGCAAGGGGATTAATCTGGGTTGGCAAAAGGTGCCGGATATCGCTGGGCACACTGAGCAGGGATTATAGAGACAGGGGGATTAGACTACCACACTTTGAGGTATATTACCTGGCAGTCCAAATGCAGTTTGTCATGACTTTGTAGGCGGATGAAGGCTCGCTAGATACCAGGTTGTTGCAGGGTGGACCTACACCATACTACCTGAAAGAGGTTCTCTGGGTGGGAAATAGAAGTCTGCGGAAGACATTGGTGCTCGTAGCGCTGGGACAGAGAATATGGCACAGATTGTGGAAGACGGTGGGGAAACTATGTACTCTTGACAGCAATCTGTGGGAGGAATCAAGGGGAGGTCTGCAACTTCCGGCTCAATTGGGAACCGAATGGAATAATCACCTTGGGAGACATATCAGGACGGCGCATGGGTGGGTTTCACTGAATTGGCAGAGAGGTATGACATTCCAAGAGGCCAGTTCTTGTTGTACCATAGACTGATTAAAGCAGTGGAGGGCAGCTGGCCTGGACTGAAGAAGGGCAAAGAGGGAGATACCATACTGGATGCGTTTTATGACTTGTCAGACGCTAGGTTCAAGCAAATACAACTGTATGTTACGCACAGGGCGTACATGACCCCATATGCTATCTTGCGGTTTACGGGAGCCAGGGGGAAGCAAGGATGCCCTAGATGTGGCAGCGACATGGCAGGAATACTACATATGTTTTGGTCATGCCCGGTGATCAGGTCTTTTTTGCAAGACATAGTGGGCAGAGTAATAAGGGATGGGATTGACATGACCGAGTGGCCTCCTGAAGCATGCCTGCTGGGAATGTGCATCTTGCCAAACGTAGGATTGTGATAGCATGGAAGTCAGTAGAGGGCACCAGGATAGAGGCATGGTGGTAAAACCTAAAGAAATGGCCGGCGGCTGAGACAGTGGTGTGGCATAGGGTGGTGTACAGGGGACAGAAGGAGGTCAGCACTGATATGGCGGTGTGGAACACATTAGTCCAGATGATGTTTGCAACTCAGGATGATAAGCCACCCTGAGACATAAAGGGTAGCAGATTGGAGAATCCGAAACAGCAGACAAGGTGGGGTGGGGAGGCTGGGATGAAGGGTTTGGGGTGGGTGGGGCGGGTTGTGGAATCATGCAAGTTGGGTTGTATTTGTTATGCAGTGGAGAACTAACAACAGAGCACTGTGGTGAGCAGGTGGGCCTCTTGGGCTGAGAGGGAGTGGAGGTTAGAACCTGGAAGCGACACTGTGGAAGACACTGGTAATAATTGTTGTTGAGGCACAAGCTGGACACTGGGTGGTTTGACAATTCATGAGCGTACAGAGTGAGCTGAAGGTTTACTTCCTGCCTCCTTGTGTTTTTGGTTCCTTGTTTCTTTTTCCCCTCATTGCTGTGTAATGCCTACTGTTTGGTTGCTGAAAAGCAATAAAGAAGTTAAAAAAAATTATAATAATATGTACGACTCAAGCCCCCTCAGGAATTCAAATAACCAATGATTTCCAAGGCAAATTCTTCATAAGGAAGGTCAGGTGGGTTTGGGAACCATCATTATTATTATTATATTTATTGAGCGTGAACCTAGCTTCAAGAAGCAACAGAGCGCTTTACACAGGTATAAAACAATACAGATACACAATGGAGCGCTTTGGAGAGATAACAACAGAATGGATATACAGTGGTAGCAGGACACAGAAGGGCACAGAGGCTGTACAGGGTGGCGAGGAGGCGATGGGCAGACCGCGTATAGCGAGTCAGGTGGCGTGTGGGGTCAACAAGATGGCGTAGGTGTGAGGAGGAGAGACTCCTTAGAGAGGTGGGTCTTGAGGTATTTTCTGAATTGTAGGAGCGAGTCTGATGGGGAGGAGGTTCCATAGTCTTGGGGCATATGCATAGAAGGCTTGTTTTCTAGTCTTTTCCATTTTGCAGTGGCAGATTTAAAATTTGCACGTGTCCTGGCTTCTGGTGGTGCGCTGTCCGCTGGAGGTGCTGAGTTTCTCCGCAAGGTAGCTGAGGGACTTGAGGACTACTGCCTTATAGATGATGCAGAAAGACTTGAAGGTGATTCGTGCGTGCAGTGGGACCCAGTGAAGGTCGATGATGGCCGGAGTGATGTGGTTATATCTGCGTAGACCCTTGATAAGGGATGCAGCCACATGTAGGACACTTCTCAGGGGCACAAGGGAGGACGACAGGAGGCCTTCGAAGAGGGCAGCCCCCATCTAGGTGGGAAAGGACCAGGGCTTGAACGGCAGATCTAAAGCTGTCCGGCAGGAGGAAGGGTTTGACTTTCCGCAGAAGGAGATCTGATACCTAGATGTCTACATTTTCCTAGCTATGTGTGTCTTGAAGGAGAGGCGTTTGTCGATGTGGAACCCGAGGGACCTGGCGCAGGAGGTGAGCTTAGGTGTGAAGCCCTCAGTGTTCATGGTTTATATATAACCAGGACTGTACATCTGGGTGTTCGGTGTTATAGAGGAGTAAGAATTCAGTTTTGGAGGGGTTGAGCTTCAAGTATGCACTGGACATCCAAGACTGGATCAGCGAGAGGCAGATTTTCAGTCTGTGGATGTCTTTGATGGAGTCGATTTTGAGGTATAGCTGTGTGTCGTTGGCGTATTGGTGGATGTCTGTGGCTAGGAGGGCTCCCAGCGACTCCCATGTATAGATTGAAGATCACTGGGGAGAGGATGGAACCCTGCGGGACTCCACAGGTGACTGGTAGCAATGGTGATCTAGGAGTCCATCTGAACAAACTGCTGCCAATTGGCGAGGTAGGACTTGAACCAGCGTTTGACAAGGTCGCTGATTCCATGTGCCGATGCAGGGTGTACATGAGCGCCTGGTGGTCTACTGTGTCAAAAGCGGCCGAGAGGTCGAGTAGAACCAGGAGGCATGGGTGGCTGTCATCAAGGATGTTGAGGGTGTCGCCGACCACCTGTATAGCTGCCGTCTCCGAGCTGCATCTGGGCCTGAACCTGGATTGGTAGGTTTGGAGAAGATTGTTGGTGTCTATGTGTTGCTGCACTTGCGTGGCTCCCGCTTTCTAAATTATCTTATCTAGGACGGGAAGTGTGGTATGGCAGGGTCGGGTAGCGGGTTGACACAGTGCTTGACCGCTTTGAAGAGGGTTCTGCTTATGTTGTCGGCTTCTGCTATGGTGTTCTGCTCGTAGGAGGCCTTGGCTGTATTGCTTAGCTGTCGGCAGGTTGCCCAGAGTTCCTTGAGGAGCGCCAGGATGGATGTAGTCCTGGAGCAGAGGCAGGTTTTCTCTGGTTTTCGGATGACTCATTTGCTGAGGTAGAGTTCTTACATGTATCATGGTGCTGACGGTTCTGATTTGCAGGTGTGTTGTTTCAGAGGCGCTTGTCGGTCGATGGAGGCTGAGAGGGTGGCGTTCAGTGGTTCCAGTAGAGAATGGCAGTTCGGTTGGGGGTGCTCAGTCATTGTGCGTTGGAGGTTGGCAAGGTGTTCCGTGGGGGCTTCCACCGGGAAGTCCTTGAATGACCTGAATTTTTGTCTGATGGGTTTTTGCTTGAAGTGGTTGACTGGGGTGATGTGCAGGATGTTCAAAGGCACGGACAGGTGGTCAGACACGTCAAGTGGGAGAGGAGAGCTGTAATGGAGACAAGGCAGTGTGGTGATGAGGATTAGGTCGAGGAAGTTACCTTTTCTCGTGTGTTGGGTCTTTCGTGTGCTGTGTGAGGCTGAGGATGTCGAGAAGGCTGAGGAGAGCTTCCTTTAACGGTTTGGTGGCCTTGTTGCCTGAGAGGTTGAAGTCACCTAGGAAGATGATGTTGGCGTGTGTGAGGGCCATGGTGACCAAGTCGGTGGAGTCTCTGATTAAGGCTGTGCTGGGTTTGGGTGGTCTGTAGATGAGATAGAAGGTGACTGTGTCCATCGGGGTTAGCAGGAAGTGGCAGGAAAGAACTTTGAAGGAGCCAATGCTGTCAACGTCAAGTCTGGTGCAGGGCCACAAAGTCTTTTAGATGACTGAGGCCTCCGCCTATCCTGTCCGCCCGGTCTCTGTGTTGGATGCTGTAGCTGTCAGGGACAAGAATGTCTAGGATGTGGGCGGAGGTGAGTGTCAGCCAGGTCTCAGAGATGAAGATGATGTCAAGGTCTTGTGTAGTGATGAGGACAGCAATGTCTGCTGCATGGGTGATAGCTGAGCAGACGTTGGCGAGCATCAACTTCCGTGTTGTGGACAGTGAGGAGGTGCTGATGGGCTTGAGGCTGATGTGGGGGAGGTTGCTGCTTCGCAGAGTCCGTGCCTTAGAGAAGGGGCAATGTTGTTGATGATGATTCCTGCTGATGGGATGGAGGGAGCAAATGCATGTCGGCAGGTGCTTACTTGTTGTCTGAGCAGGGGGCCAGGCCCTGGGACCTTCCGTTCCGACCAGGTCCAAACAGTTATTATCCTTTTATTCGTCTGCCCAGGTCCAAACAGAAATTGCCCTTTTCTTCATCGGTCCTTCAATTCGGATGCCCGGGCGAGAGACACCCTTGATCTAAGATCATGGGAGGCACCCAGGGCCTGAGTACCTTATCACACACTCGTGGCGCTCACAGCTCTCATCGGCTCCAGCAGGTCATCCATAGTTGGCCACTAATAGACTGAACTAGAGCATTGGGTTTTGACATTCTGAGGTGACCTGCATGGGCCAACTTCACTATTAACTGTCTGCAAAGTTAGCCGGGGTTATGAGTCTGCTACCCCAGACTAGTCAGCAGTTTACTACTGACAATTCTTCCTTTACCCTGCTGAAGGACCTGGCTTCAGCGCTCTCCCCATTGCTGTGCCAACCACTGTCCACAAGCCCTTTCACCTCAGTGTAGCAATACTTCCATAACCTTACTCTCAGCTACATCATAACTACTCCTCTGTTCAGCACTTTCCACTTCTCCCCCTTCCACGCACTTTCCCCCCGTTTCCCTTTTCCATGCACTTGTGCGTTCTTAATATCACTGTGCATAGTAAGATCATCGTTTTTGTTCTCCCTTGTTCCCCTCCCTTTGCTTGGTTGCGCTTGGAAACACTTGTGTATGAGCATGAAATAAATAAAATATCACATCATACTTCTCCCTCACTCATATCTTGCCATGCTGGGCACCTGGACAGAGCACCAGCCACCATGTTCAACCTCCCCAACATGCGTTTCATATTAAAAGTTAAGTCCATGCAAGCTAGCCACCCACCCAGTGATCCATCTAAACACACCATGACTGCCCATACCATTGAAAAATGCTATCAGGTGCTTATGGTCCATCTTTATTCTAAAGTCCATAGTCTTAAAGGAGTTAGCTGCCCAGAAGCAAAGCAGCGCCTCTTTCACTAATGACTAGCACATTTCAGGACCTGTGATGAGGCGCATAGCAAAAGCTACTGTCTGTTACTTGTGCCATTGGACTACATCAGGACTGCCACTAATCCAGCATCAGTGTAAACTATTGTGGTGTGCCCCAGTTGAAGATTAACACGGATGGGAGCATGACATAGTGTTTTCCTGATGGCTCTAAACTCTATCACATTCCCTTGTCCTTTCAAAGTTGGCCTAATTTCTGGTTAGTTAACCTCTTCATTTTCATAGTTCTGTCTGCCAAATGCTGAATAGATTTAGAATAGAATTCAATCAAACCCAGATATGAGAGAACTTTAGCTTTTTTGGGGGGAGGCACCCTCCTATGGCAGCACAGGCTCTTGGCTTGGGCTTGATCCCAGATTCAGAAAGCTGATATCCCGAGAAGGGGATGGCGCATTGGCAAAACTCACACTTGTTCAGGCTTATGCCAAGAAAATTAACTAACACTCTCAGCCTTTTATCATACTGCATTTGGCTCCTCCCCGCAGAGGAGGATGCAGTCTTGGTAAAGTTGATACCTCTAGCTTCACACAAACCTCTAGCTTCCCCAGCAGCCAGGACATTAACATTTGGAAAACACTTGCTGTAGACACTAACCCAAAGGACATATACCTGCAGCGAAACAGATCGATGGGCGTATAAAAGCAGGCAGGTCGATGGACAATGAATGCAGTTTGATTTGATAAACACAATTTGATTTGACCATTGGGTTTTCTGAGACCACTAATGGAGTCACACATTCAGGCACACATATGAGCTTAATAACCCCCTTTCAATAGCATCATTTCTAGTACTGTGATGAACTCTTGCCAAGGGGACTTGGGGATCCTTACCGATGAGGGGTGCAACATCTTGCTTGAAACTCATGTACCAAAATCCTCATAAACACCGAAATTTGTTTCTAAATAGGTGCGGTCATCCTTGCTCAACATCTTCCACTCTTCCAGGATGTTCATCCGTCATCATAACTTGTTCAGGGGCTTTGTGATACAGGGATAGCACCAGTTCAGCTTGTTCCTTCCTCCCCAGGAGATTTACTCTTTAATGGCCACCTGCACCCAGCATCTTGTGAGAAGCCCTTTCAAATCCAGCACTGCCTCAAACTCACCTAGGATGAGTATGGTCCCTACACCATATGCATTTACCATCACCTCTGACTTGCACAAGCTCACCCCTTGAATATCTGTATCCAGCACATTGTATCAATCAACATGTAACCAAACCCCTTATCAACTAACACCTGAATATCCACTTCATTTATCTACACCCCTAAGTAGGTTTCTTTTTCTCCCAACTGCATTGACTTGCAGTGCACAACTCATTCTTGTCATCAGAATCATTGTGCCCTTCACTGACACCTTACACTTCAAAATTCATACAACATTCTGGCAATATGCCCTCTTTTTGCTACAATCTCTACAAACATCTTTATCATTGGCAAGGGGGTTGTAGCTTCCACAGTGGAAGCATCTTCTCCATCTAGGCACATATGAATGCTTTCTATCCTCCTTGTCACAAGTGTATTGTCCCACAGGCTAGCTGAACTTCCTCTCCCTGTTTTTTCATGAACTTTACAGCATTAATAATTTTGTTTGGGGAAGTCACTTCCCGCTACCCTTCCTTGTCGCCATATTGAAGTGGGCCAACATGCAGCAAACAATAGGACTCAGGAAAGTGGAAAACCGAGCCTTTGAGTTCTCAGCTGGGACAGCATCAGGGCCTACAAAACTGAGGAGAGTCCTTTACCATCTGTCATCACTCGGAATGCTGATTTCTGGACCTCTGTGGATACTACCTGGTCTCTAGAAGATCTACAATAATATTCTAACACAATGGCTGACAGAGGCTATCAGCAGACACCTCAATATATTTCTTGCTCTTAGTCTATCTCTCAATGTTTACCTATGCCTTTCTCTCTGTCATTCTATGCCTCTCTCTTCTCCCCTTAAGACGTCTCCCCTCTCTTCCTGTAAGGCTGTCTTGCCATGTGTGTCTATGCATCTAGGTCTCCCTCTTTCTGTGCCCTGTTGTCTTTCTTAATGTCTCTCTCCCTCTCTATGCCTTTCTCGTAGCAAGTCACTCTCTCTCATATATATGTGCATTTGTTACAACTTACAGCTTGTTGAAAGGTTGTTTAATTTTCTTCACAAACTCCCCACAGTTCAGCAACCTCAAATGCACCATAGAGAAAAATGCCCCCATTGCCCAGCGTTGGATGGCCCCAACCTTCCAGAGGACCAAGAACTGTCAGAGGACCCAAAACAGCTGGGCGTACCAACAACGCACATTTTCCAATCGGTCGATCACAGGAGGCTTTTGCACCATCTTGTTCTGGGAATAATTCAGTGACACTTGGGACATGGCTGGAGGAGATCAAGGGGGTGTCTGTTAGCACATTTTAGTTTGGGTTTGCTAAGAAGCATCAGGAGCAGGGACTGTAGCAGACCTAATGCCGTGCCCGACAGCATAGAGTCTGACATTCCCCTGCGCCCAACCCCCACCCAGGAAGGTCCCATTGGCTTGTTACCCATCATCATGCTTTTGGTACCAATGTCCACCCCCTTCCAAGACTGCCACCCTGCATACGTGTTCCTATCTTTGAGTTTGAAAAAGGGGAGGCTCGATTGTATGAGACTGTGAAAATGACGCAATGTCAGCAAATAATACTGGCTCAAACTATACTAACAGACTGTTCCCCCCCACTCGTCATGGGTTCACAAAACCAAGCCTGCTAAACAAACTAGAACCGGCTCACTGAGTGACTCAGTGAAGGCAGTGCCTGGTCTTTTAGTGTCTATGGAGCACAGAATTACTGCGCTTGATGGGATACCTCTTTGAATCTATAGGCGCTGGTTCAACAACCGGATGCTCCGTTGGGAGACAGTCGCTCCACTTAACAACTGCAGCAGACGAGGAAACATCAGGTGTTCAGGGGAGGGTTCCAGCGACACAAAACGATGCACCCGCATTGAATAACGTTAACATCTCAGACTCAAAAGTTCTAAATGTCTCCTTCTTAAGACTCTGGAATGACATGGAGAAACATATTGATAACAACGTGAACCAATTTCCTCCTTTGGTCACTGCTTTTTGCCCCGTGAATCCAGCATTTGGACGCCAACATGAGAGTTCCCTCCACATAGTGGCCTTTGCAGAGGATGCAATTAAGGTGGATTATTTCACCCCTTAAAATACACAGGTAAGGAGAATGTCTAATATTTTACCTAATGTTGAGACCTTCGGCCAGGCACCTACTGTTGGGGGTTTGTCCTTGGCCCCATGCATGCCCGCAAGCCCCCACCCTGAAAGGACCACACTGCTCACACGTCCTTCCAGTTCGGGCTTCCAGGTCGCTCTGTGGCGGCCGGGAACGCCCCGTTTATTTATACAGCACACGGCAGCGTGCAACGTCACGCTGCCGCGTGCGCGTCCCACACGGGGCAGCGCCACACTCCTCCTTTTTCGGGAGGACACACAACTGCTTTTATTACTAAACACTACAAACCACACAACACCAGAACCATTTTACGCCCATACCCCTTTAATGACAGTCGCCCGGGTCCCCCTTAGTCGGGCATACTGTCCACGTGTCCCAGCACGTACTCGCTGAGGTAAGCAGGTTTCCCTCGCCCAGCCCTCTGGGGGTACCTCCCGCTTACCTCCGGCACGGGAAGTCCTTCCGCCGCAGTCCCCCGGACAGGGGAATGCGGTGTGCCCAAGGGACCTCCAGCGTCCTCCGGCACCTCCGCCACACCCGGGTCCAGTGGTGGTTCAGTTCGTGGATCACCCAGCTTCTTAAAGAAACTGACGTTTCGGGTGACGGCAGATTTTCCATCCGAGGCCGTCACCATGGACCCCTTTACGGCTACCACGTCCAATGGCTCCGGCTCATAGGGGAGCGAGAGCTTCCCATGGGGGTGTCGGTTTCGAATGAGCACCTCATCTCCCGGTTCCAGTCGCTGGGGGCGAAGACCCCTTCGCAAGTTCTCCTGGTCAATCCTGACCCGCCTGTCGGCCTCGACCTGCTGGTTGTCATTTACTCCCGGCTCCTTCTCCCGGACCTCGGGCAGTAGGCCCCGGGGACATCGCCTGAACAGAGCCTCCGCTGGGGCTACCCCCGTGGAGGCATGTGGGGTGGTGCAGTACACTCGCAGGAACTGGTAGAGGGCTCGTTGAAGTGGCTGCCCTTGTCCATGGGCAATCCTGAAGGTCTTATTGAGTGTCCGCATCAGTCTTTCAGCGTCACCATTAGCTCAGGGCCACAGCAGGGATATCTTCCTGTGCTGAATCCCGCAGCTCTCCAGGAACTCCGAGAACCGCTCACTTTGGAATGGCGACCCATTGTCCGAGCACAGAGGGATGGGGAAGCCATGGGCCGCAAACACCTTCTCCGCGGCCATGACCACGTGCTCGAAGGCCACCGACTCCACAAACTCCACCTCCGGGTATCGTGAGTACTCATCAACGATTACGAGAAAATGGGTGCCTACGGACGTCGACCCAAAGTCCGCATGGACGACCTCCCAGTGCCGGGTCCCTCGGGGCATCGCCTCGATGGCCGGCTCTCGTTGCACGGGAGAAGCCGTCTGGCACCACACACAGGCCGCCACAAAATCATCCACCCTTCTTTCAAGTTCCGGGAACCAGACCTTCAGCCGCAGCCTCGCCTTGGTCTTGGCGGCGCCCTGATGTCCATGGTGGGCCAAGGTGATCACCTCTGTTATCTTGGATTGGGGGACTACTATGCGATCACCTCGGAGTAGGAGGCCCGATTCCGAGAAGGACAGCTCGTCCTTGACCTTCCACAATTGCTCGAGCCCTGTCCTCGCCTCCTGGGTCCGCCCCGCCAGAGCCTCCAAGATGGATTTCCAGGAGCCGTGCTGCATTGAGTGCTTTAGGATCTGGAAGCACTCATCCTCGGCTGCGGCCGCCTCCAGGTCCGACAGGGGCATCGCATTCGCCGTGGCTCCCTCCACCACCATTCGAACATGGTCGTCGGCCTCCTCTGCACAGGTGTCGTACTCCTCTCCCCTGTGCACTCCAGGATGCCGGGAGAGGTAGTCTGCTGCGTTATTGGCCCCGGGCTGATACACCAGGGTAACTCCATACTCAAGCAAGGCAAGCATCCACCTCTCAATCCTAGCCGGGGGCTTCGAGGATGACCCAGCCAGAATGAGAAGCAATGGCTTGTGGTCTGTTACCACGGTCACTGGACGCCCCAAGACATAGAGTCGAAAATGTCTGCAACCCCAGAGGACCGCCAGCGCCTCCCGCTCGATCTGGGAGTATGGTTGCTCCGTCTCCGAGAGCGCCTTGCTGGCGTATGTCACTGGGCGGACGCTCCCGTCCCGGTCCACCTGAGTCAGTACAGCCCCCAGGCCGAACGGACTGGCATCCACAATGATCTCGGACGCCAGCGCCGGGTCGAAGAATGCCATGGTGTCCTGTGCTGTTAAGGCGCTCTTAATGTCCTCAAAAGCCGAGTGCTCAAGTGGGCCCCATTGCCAGGTCGACTCCTTCTTCGTCAACGTCCTGAGCGGCTTGGACCTTGACGCGAGATTTTGAATGAAGCGCCCACAGTATGTCACCATACCAGGGAAGCTCCTCACGTCGGACACCGACTCGGGGGGCTGCGCCTTCTTAATGTCCTGAACCTTCCTCGGATGGGGCGACACCCCCCTCCTTGAACACGAACCCGAAGAATTCAATGGAGGGGCTCAGGAACTCACATTTATCCCTATGAAGGGTGAGGCCCAGTGACTGCAGCCTCTCAAAGGTCTTTCCAAGCCTCCTCAGATGGTCCACCTCTGTCCTTGCGAACACCAGAATATCATCGCTGATATTCAGGACACCCTCCAGATCTGCTAGGGCGCCCCGTATAATGTTCTGAAATACTTCTGCAGCCGATGACACCCCAAAACTCAACCTCTTGTACCTGTATAGCCCACGGTGGATGGTAAATGTTGTTATGTACCGGGACTCGGGGTGGAGGACAACCTGATGATATCCTGCTCGAAGGTCTAGCTTGGAGAAGAAACGGGCCCCTTGTACTTCAGCGATAATGTCGTCGATGGTAGGGGTGAGATGCCGCTCCCTCTTAATGGCCTTGTTGGATAGCCTCATGTCCACACAAATCCGGACAGAGTCAGGTTGTTTAGGTTTTCTAGCCACCACAATGGGGGACACCCAGGGCGTCGGGCCCTCGACCTTTTCGATAATGTCCAGACTCACTAGGTTGTCTAACTCCTTGTCCACCTGCTCCCTGAGATGGAACGGCACCCTGCGGTGCTTCAGGGCGATGGGCTGTACAGAGTCATCAATGTGCAGCTGGACTGGGTCACCGGTCATCTTTCCAATGCCATTGAAGAGGGCAGCATACTTGTCCAGGAGGTCATTGATGTCTTCCAAGTACACCGAGTACGCGAAACTGACAATTCCGAGAGCCTCGGCAGCAGCACAGTTTAGGAGAGTGTTGTTACTCGCAGGGGTCACATAGAACCGAGCCCTGATCCGGGAGCCCTCATGCTCCACACTTGCCACAAAGGCACCGTCCAGCGGTATTGGTTGTAGTCCTCCAAAAGCGAATATGCGGGCTCTTGGCGTAGCCAAGTCCGAGGGCGGGTTAAGGGCGTCATAGTGTCCCTTGGCCATTACATTGACCGACGCCCCCGTGTCCACCAGCACCGGGACCGGAGAGTGGTTAACCTCCACCACACACCTCGGCTGCCTCCTGCTCTTCCCCTTCAGGACTTCCACACTTGAAACAAAGAAGATGTTCTCTTCCTCTTCCTCATCTGCCTCGTCCACCTGGGCCTCCTCTTCGCCTTGCTCCACCTGGGCCACATTTGGTGGTCGGCTCTGGCGCAGAGTCCATGTCTGAGCCGGACCTCTCGGTACCATCACGGGCAGGGCCGCCTTGCACACTCTAGAGAAATGGTCAGGCAGGCCACACCTGCCACATGTTCTTCCCGCTGCCGGGCACTCCGTCGGTTGGGGAAGGTCATAGCCACACTTCTGGCACGACTCCCCTGATCTTCCTGCTCTGTCTTGGGGCCCTCCGCCCGGCCTTCTCATTCCTCGGCCGCCTCGCCACACAGCACACACCTCCTCCGACTTTATTGAGCGGGACCCCGCCTCCATCTTGCTGGCGCAAGCCTCTGCCACCTCATGACATCGGCCCAGTTCCAATATGCGGGGCAGAGTGATGCCCGGCTCTCTCAGGACCTGCCTTCTGAGCTTGCCGGAGGAACACGCCTGAATCAGCATCGTGCGCATCATGTCCTCCGCATCCCCCCATGCACAGCCCAGGGAGAGGCGGCGCAGGCGACCATAACAGGTGTCCAGTGTCTCATCGTCCTTTTGTTTGGCCGACAGCATGACAAATCTTTCATAGTCCACGTTGGCAAGGGGCAGAAAATGCGCAAGGAGCAGCGCCTTGGCTGCATCATAGGATTGGTCCACCGGAGTAAGCGACTCAAAAATTTCCTGGACCGCAGGCCCCGCCGAGTACAGCATAGTGGCCATCATGCTGTCGTCGTCCGTCACCTGAGCAGCTCTGAAATACATGTCCAGGCGGCCAACCCACCTCCTCCACCGGGGCCCCATTGTAACGCTCACCTGATTCCCGTAGAGGGCCGGTCTTGACTGGGCGTATACCGTATCTTCAAAGGTGATGTGTAATACACGGCTGGCTCTTTGGGCTGGACCTCTGTGCACTGTATGTCTGACTCGAAGGGTAAGATGTCTGCAGATAGAAAATATGGCATTAAGGAACTGGGTTATTGAATGTCTCTCTCTTCTTCCCTTTCTCTTCTCCTGTAGAACCCCAAAGGTTAACGCTCTCACCTTAGGTAAGTGAACGCTGTGCTCTCCATCTGCCTCGGGGCAGGGTGCTGTAACCAGTTTCTTCACTGGATAAGGGGAGCAGGCCTCTTGACTTCAGAGGACTGCTGTCCGTCGTTTACTGCACGAACGGTAAGTTTCGAGTAATTCTAATGTCTTTAAAGTCTTTAGTAATGATGTCTCTTGTTTTGCAGGGTTCCGGCGATGGCGGGCTGAAGTGAGTTGAAGATGGAGCCCGTGTGATGAATAGAAGCGCCTGGAAGCACGTAAGTAAGCGCTTGTTGCCTGCTTCACGATGCGCTCTAACTGTCTTTTTATTTTGCAGGTACAAGTTCGGAGCGGCTGCAGGGTGCCGGAATACCCACTGGGTTAGATGTGGAAAGGAGTAATGACACGTGAGTATTAAAGTTCCCCAATGTCTTTAAACGCACCTTGTTTTGTCTGTCAGATGCGGGATGCAGCGCCGAAGGCCTCCGGAGCGTGCGAAGAGTTGGTAAGCTTTTGTCTTTCAGATGCCGGAATGCAGTGTGAAGACCTCCGGAGCGCATGAAGAGTAGGTAAGCCTTTGTCTTTCAGATGCCGGAATGCAGCGCGAGGCGTTGGTGACAGCCGATGGACCAGGTAAGTGAAGAGCTGTCACTGAAGACCGTAATGCTAACCTGTTCTTTCTTGTCTTTATAGGTGTTGCTGAAGACTGGATTCAGGATGGTAAGCCTTATTCCTTAGGCCCAGGATCAGATGCAGAAGACACGATGAGCGTTCTGCTGCAGAGGATGCAGAATAACGCAAAGCAAGATTCATCCATCGGGTGTGGTTTAAAGAGCCTCCTGTAGTGCTTAGATGTCTCCTTCCACAGCCACGCCTAGGTAAGAAAAGAGTTCCTGCCTTCCAGAAGAGTTCCAGTGTTCTGAATCTAGGGAGTGGCTCCTGCCCCACCCAACAGGAAAAGTAGTTCCAAACAGAAGAGGATCAGAGGCTCAACTGGCAGGCAAGTAAGCAGCATGGTCTGCTGCAGGTAAGTCCACCCAAGCATTATGAGCCCGGCGCTTCCAGCGCTGGGACTGGGCATATTTATGAGCCTGGTGCCACTGGCGCCAGGACTGGGTCCAAAAGGTCCCAATTGGGACTGGTTGGCACTAGGAACCTGGGTTATGGATCTGCTTCCAAGGGAGTTGGGAAAACCTTGACCTTTTGGAAGCAGAGATCATGACACCCATGCTGGAAGGTGGGCCCGATGCATCAAATTCGGGAATGGGCTGCAGGGCAGCCTGGGCTCGTGCCTGAGCCACGACAGGGAGTCCTTGCTGAGCACCTGGCTGTGCCACCGGCAGCACCTGGGGTACAGGAGCCTGAGCATCTACTTGCGGGGGCAGCTGTAGAGCGGCCGCTGGTTGTTGAACTGGAGGCACTGGGGGCTGCAAAACCTGCTGATGTGCCGCTTGGCCACCGTCCTGAGGAAGCTGTGCAGCTACGGCGGCCCCACCCTCCTGATCATCAATGTCACTCATGGGCTTGAGCGCACAGGCACCCCCACCTAGTGTCCTGAGGGCCGCAACTCAACCACCCACCACCACCATGCAGACAAACAAAGCCTCCCCCCCTCTTCCAAGCACAGCAACAGTCCAACCTGGGGGAGAGGCGGTGGTGACTTGTCCCTCGCTCACCTGGGACAGATTCCAGCCACAAGACCACCGGAGGAGAAGACGACACCCACTGTAGCCAACCTCGTGATGATGAAGGGGACAAAGAAGAAGCCACAGCGTCCAGATGATGGAGGGGACAAAGAAAAACGCCGTGTTTCCACCTTGCCGTGTTCCACAGGGGTGTGGATGTTCCAAAAATTAAGCTACAATTGTGGAGTGGACTAAACAGGCCCTGCCATGTTAGTCCTTCCCCTAGCTTTCACTCGACGTAGGAGTCCCAAAACTGGATTAAAATTCACAAACCAGGCATGGGCGTGCAGGTTAGTCTGCCTGCAAGCAGAATATCAAAAAATTAGACCTGGATCACCTTCACCCTCCAAACCGGAGCCTGATGAAGTTCCACGGCCTCAGAGACAAAATGGCCGCCAGCCGCATGTACGATCCGCAGTCACGGCGTGAAACGAAACATCCGAATGTTCCGTTTCAGGGAAAAATTCCAGAATGCCTTCACCGCCGGGCCCGGGCTCGTCGCCACTGTTGGGGGTTTGTCCTTGGCCCCATGCGTGCCCGCAAGCCCCCACCCTGAAAGGACCACACTGCTCACACGTCCTTCCAGTTCGGGCTTCCCGGTCGCTCTGCGGCGGCCGGGAATGCCCCGTTTATTTATACAGCACGCGGCAGCGTGCAACGTCACGCCGCCGCGTGCGCGTCCCACACGGGGCAGCGCCACACCTACCTCAGCCCTAAACCTGGTTATGAAATCTATGTTACGGCTCTACGATAACATTAAAATTTCAGTAAAAGACAATTTAATAAAGATATTGAAAGCTGAGAAGAAAACAGAATTTATATTGGGATGTTTGAGAAAGGGGCCGGATTAGCGGGTTTCCTTTCAGGGGCACTTGATGAACCACTTGATAATTTCTCTTTAACTGTCTCACCATCAAGCAGGTGAGCCCATCCCGATCTCTTAGACTCCCAATAGTCCAACACCGCTGCTGCAGTATGCAGAAAGGCTAAGTGTCTCTCCTGCCTGGTTTGATTCATCAATAGGAGGCTAGCCCGAGGCAGCAGCAGCTTGAAACATGAAGAACTATATGTGCATCTCCACAGGAGAAATCAAGTGCTCAACGAACAATTCCTCAAACTCCAAACTTAACTAGCGAAGCCAACCCTGAGCACAATCTTCCTAAAAGGAAAAAAGGCCAAAAGAAAAAGAAGTCTAAAAACCTTGTGAACTTAAATAAATGCAAATCCCCTTCGAAGTTTTTGCGCTCTCTATCTGAGACAGGGCAAATTATTGATCTCAATACCCAGCCATTGGATTCTAATCCAACAATGCCTACTATTGTCCATCCACACACAGTGATAAGCAGCTACAAAAAGTAATAAAGACATCCAAGGCTAATCAAACTACGATCACTGAGCTGTGGGGTCTCTCCAGGGATGTGGCTTGTGATGAATGATCACCTTGGGTCCAGTGGACTTAAGCTGTATACGGGGTGGTCAGCCTCCGAGTAACCCTCTACTTTTCCCGGGTTCTTTGCAAGCTGAAGATTTAGAGTCTACCAAAGCAACCAGGTCTACGGTTATACCCATAGCTCCGACACATTCTACAGTTTTCATGTCAACATGTACTGACCAAGTGGAAAGGGAAATGTTAAGACCATTAACTAGGTAACATCGTCGACAGCTCTACAAACTTCATTTCATTACTGAAGGACACTTCCATTAGCCAAATACCTCCTCAAACAAAACCTACTTCAGCAATAAATAACTTGACTGGTGGAGGCTATCACAACATCGATTCACTGGTCATTATTGGCCTTGAAAATATTAGTCATGTTAATGGTCTCTCGCGACTCAACCGGGGAAAGTTACTGGAAACCTTCCAACAGATCCCAGTACTACACGCAATTCACTCTGATGACATGGATAGAGTGGCTTTACCTAAATTGAAGAACGAGCGTCTGGTCTGCCACTTTTACTCTCATTGAATAGCGCAGATGGTTTGGGAAGAAAAACAAAAATTGAGTTCACTGGGCATCAACCTTTATGAGCTGAAGAGCTTGGAAGAGCCTAATGTCTTTCTGTCTGCAAGAATGAGTCGTTCTGGCTCTACCGTAGAGTCCCCTGGCCCACTAAGAATTCTTCCACCAGGCAGGATCTGTTTTGGGAAAAACCTCCCTGGACAGGAATTGTCTTGGTTTGAAGCAGCGATTAAGGCATTTATGGCCAATCTCCAGGTACCAAAATAACCCTAGCAACCCCTCACTAGAGATAACCTTCTGAAACATGTGTGGTTTGAGTAACCTTGAGAAACTCCAAAAGTACTTGGATTTTCTGAACACTAAACACATTATTTTGCTCCAGGAGACGATGACAGAGTCACACTTTGACATGAAGGGGTACACCATGTTACTAAAATCAGCTATTCGAGGGAAAAAGAGCTGTCATAGTGGTGAAATGGCAATTGCTGTAGATACAAACTTAGCAGTTTTTTCTTAGACTCATGGAAACAACTCATGACGGTACAGAACAACCGGGTTAGTGAAAGCCACAGCAGGCAGAAACACACGCGGTTATGTTTACATGCCGCGTAGTGTTTCTACCTGCAGCTGATTTCCCATTTGGGGCTCTCGGGCTCCCCATGGGGAGCCCGAGAGCCCCAAATGGGAAATGCTACGTTGTCTGCCTGAATCTTCTTTTCCATTTGGGGCTCTCGGGCTCCCCGTGGGGAGCCCGAGAGCCCCAAATGGAAAAGCAGATTCAGGCAGACACAACGCGGTTGTTTTCTGCAATGCCACGTTGTGTCTGCCTGAATCTGCTTTTCCATTTGGGGCTCTCGGGCTCCCCGTGGGGAGCCCGAAAGCCCCAAATGGGAAATGCTACGTTGTCTGCCTGCAGCTGATTTCCCATTTGGGGCTCTCGGGCTCCCCGTGGGGAGCCCGAGAGCCCCAAATGGGAAATGCTACGTTGTCTGCCTGAATCTTCTTTTCCATTTGGGGCTCTCGGGCACCCCGTGGGGAGCCCGAGAGCCCCAAATGGAAAAGCAGATTCAGGCAGACACAACGCGGTTGTTTTCTGCAATGCCGCGTTGTGTCTGCCTGAATCTGCTTTTCCATTTGGGGCTCTCGGGCTCCGGGAGCCCGAGAGCCCCAAATGGAAAAGCATATTCAGGCAGACACAACACGGTTGTGTTGGAAAACGCTGCGGTTTTAAAACCGCAGCGTTTTCCAACACAACGTTGTATTTATGTTTGCGGTCGCTTCAAAAGCGACCGCAAACATAAATACGTTTTTAAAGCTGCGGTTTTATTTCTAAGTTTTCCGGGCTCCTCCAGCCCGGAAAACTTAGAAAAAAAACCGCAGCTAGTGCAGCTTTCCTGCTCTGGTCTCCGGTCCGCGTCCTCCGAGTCCCGGCACTAATGAAGGGAAAGCCACCCAGCGGTAGACTTTGTTTACTACAGCTGGCTGGCTTTTCCTTCATTAGTGCCGCAAAAGCCAGCACAGGAGGGCCTCCATTTCACAAAATGGCGGCGCCCTTGTGCTTGCTTTTGAGCTTAAATATCTCAAACTTTTACATAGGAAGTTTTAAAACGGAGGATGCTAGTATTTTTTTTTTAATGTGGGCTATCTATTTTTGAAATAAAAAATTTTACTAGACCATGCCTTTAACATATATTGGAACCCTCCACGTTCCTCTCTGGCACCTATACATCCGGCTATTTCTAATCTATTGGATTCTTGGTTGGTACCCTCACCAATGCATGCAATTATCCTAGGAGGCGATTTCAACTCTAACTGCTCGGCAGGTGCCAACAGAACTAACATCTCACAGTATATAAAGAGCGTAGATAATGTCTCAAGGGGTATGGAATGGGATCTCTTTTTGACTAAATGGGAGACTACCCTTGTAATGCCAGATACGGACACCAAGGTCCCGCCCTGTTTCACATGGCATCATGGGGCTGCACAATCATGAATTGATAATTTCTGTGTTTCCAACGACTTACAAAAACTATGTTCCATGGTCCTTTTTTTAATCCTTTGGCGGGCGATCACATTGTCTTGTCCATTTCAATGCAAATTGCTATTCAAGCTGCTTGGGAAAACCAACCTCTTACAATTTTTCCTGATGATGGACCGAAATGGCATAAGCTTGAAATGGAACAAACGGAATTGCTCCCTTTACACAGACCTCATCAATGGGTCATTTAGGGAGCTGGCTTTCGAGGGGGTGGGGAAGTCGCAGGGATAATCACACTGAGCTGCCTACTCACTTGTTTGCAGACATTTTTTCACTTTGTTTGAAAGAAACAACTACTAAGGGGAAGTTAAAACGAGTAAAACCATCCCTTCATTAATATGACCCCCGGGTTTAGCGAAATCCCAAAAAATTAAAGGCAAGATTGAGGTCTATCCCAACCCTGTGTCTTTTGAACAAAGAATACACAAGGGCCAAGAGGTCCATTAATCAAACACATAGGAATTATCTCAAATTCCTAAGACCTGAAATGAGCATCAATGACAATCAGCTTATTTTGAAACAGCTTCTAGGCCACAACACAGCTCGTTTCTGGTCCATTATTAATAACAAATTGAATAGCAGTATTGGCCGTATGGATAGTCCAATTCTCAACCAGGTTTGGGTGGACTATTATGGACAAAAATACTCTAATCCTGGTTGCTTTGAAACCAAATTTGTAAGGGGGTTGGGCCTTACTGGACATTCACCTTGGGCTATGGATGACATTAAATGGGCAATCGGTAAGGCAAAGGCCTCCAGAACACCGGCCTCTCATGGTCTGGCTCCCATAGTGATCAAAAGTGATCCGCATGTATGGTCTGTCATCTTGACAAATCTCTTTGATTCTGTCTGAGAGACTCGAATCATGCCTCCATCATGGATGGAATCAGTGATCATTCCCATCCACAAAAAGGGAGACCCCGACTAAGCCAGATAACTATAGACCGATAGCGTTGTTGGACGCGTCCAGCAAGATCTTTGCCCCACTTCTTTTCGAGAGCTTAACTTCAGTAATGACTGTATGAGTGCCCTTACTAAATTACAGGTCTGTTTTAGATCACAGATGGGCACACCGCTAAATGCAATTATGATGGCACATCTAAAGGCATCCATCAAACATGGGAAAGCAGGGTATATATACATGGCCTCAATAGATATGACAAGTGCTTTTGACTGTGTCATTAGATCAACTTTATGGTCAAAGCTCTTCACATAAAAGATTCCCTTGAAGCTTGTACAACTGATCGCTTTACTTCACACCGAAACTACAGTGAAGGTTAGACTGACAAAGGAGGATTCAAAGTCCAGACCAATCAAGACTGAAATAGGACTAAAACAAGGGTGTGCATTAGCACTGGTCCAATTAAACTTGTAGATTGGCGACATGGATTGTTTTTGGGCAGACAGGAACAGATATCCTGTTCAAGTTGGCCATCTAAGACTGTATTTGACAGCTTTTGCAGACCATATTGTACTTTTTGAGAGAACAGTGCTTGGGCTTCAGAAGAAACGGGACTTATTTTTCCACTATGCCATGAGTAATAACTTGCAGGTAAGTGGAGAAAAATATAAAGTCATATTATTTACATCCAAACATAAGCCCAAGACTATGTACTGGTTGATTGGTACCCAAATACTTGATGGGGTGCTCTCCTTACGATATCTTGGATACAATCTTTCAAATTCTAGTTCACTGGAGGACATTAAGACTCTTTTGAAGGCTAAGGTGGGCCCGTTGATTTCGCAATTAAAACAGGTCCACTGTCAGCTTTGTAGTTTCTCATTTTTGCCAGCATTGAGATATTCATTGGCCAAGATAGAACCGATTCTGCTATATGGTTTACACATTGTCAATATAGGACCTTACTTGGATTGCTTGCAGGGGTAGATATGGAAAGAAACATTGTTGCTTGCTAAGTCATTGCCCAACGCTGTTGTGAGACGAGTTCAATCTTACTTCTCTACACACTAGATATTTGTGGAGACAGTTGACTGCTTATACTATAATCATCTCTCCCCCTGCAAATTCATTGTATGAAGATCTGGGCTTGATGATCAATGCAGGGTTGGTTCCATCACTCAATGCTTTCAAGGCAAAAATGACTAACATTTTGAAACTTGTTAGCTTCACTGAAGAAGAACTTACTAGTCGTCCTACAGCTACCAAAATAAAGCTGTTCAGATATGACTGGGCAGTCACATTTGACCAAATCTCAGCGTATAGCAGGCATTGGGACAATGCCAGATATCTAAGAAAAAGGGGGGACTTGCCAGCCTGCTTGTGCAAATTTCCGTGCAGCAAAGCTCGCAATCTACACATTCGCTTAAGGTTCAATTAACTTCCTGCCCTGGAGCATATTAGTTGGGATCCGGCTTGGGTCTACAGATTGCTGTTTTTGTAAAACAACTGGCAGTGTTGAAACATTGAGGCATTTGGTGTCAATGTGTCTGGGTCTAATCAATATGAGGAAACACATTTTCATGGACCGTGTACCCGAGGGGTCTGATATTACAAATTATTTTTAGCAATGGATAATGTGGGGGGAAAACGGTTCACCGTTATTGTCCTTGCACAGTTTTTTACTGGAGCTGTTGGTGCTGCTTTCAAGCTTGTGAATTTTTACTCTCCCTCCTAGTGTTTTTTATCTTTTGTTTATGACGTCTAAACGTCACGTCTTTAGCTTCTAAGCTGGAGAATTTTATTTATTTTTAGTACTTTCATTATTTTTTGTTTATGATGCTTAAATGTTATATTTTTCTTTCTATTGATAATAATTGTTTGGTATTTGATATGTACTGTAAGGTTTTTTTAAACCGTATACAATTTAAAAAGAAAAGCAAGTCATTATTAATACCGTCAACTACCGTCTCATATGTACAGTACACTGTTCAAACATTTGGTCACTTTGGAACAGTAAGAGCAGCGGCTCAAAGGAATGCACTTTGGTCGATGCTCCATTGCTCTCCAGGAGCACGGGGAAGAGCAAATTACTTGCCTCTGGTAATGTTCTTTCTGATGGATGTTCCTTTCATGGATTTCTCATCTTAGATATATTCTCCTGGTTTGCAGCACTCTCGGAAAAACATTTCCCAGGAGGGTTTGCTGTGCGGTCCAGCATCGAAGATCCTCTCGTCGCCAGCTTCAGGACCAGATGTGAGTTCGACATAAATAGTGCGCACAGCGCCCTGTGACCTCAGTTGTCCTTTTTTCCTCCCTTGCACAGCCACATAAGGGATTAGAGACAAAAGAGCCAATGCTTAAGCAGTAAAAGAGAGTCATCGTAGAATCATAGGAGGAAGCGCCTTAACCCTGGGACAGGCTGGGAGGGCGGTGAGGAATCAGTGGGAGGAACATCCATCAGAAAGAACATTAGCAGGGGTAAGTAATTTGATCTTCTAATGGATTGTGTACTCCCACCAATTCCTTATACTAGACTGACTCCCAAAGCATTAAGATATCACAGTGAAGGGAAGGAGCAAACTCCACTGTATTTATGTCATCACTTATTTGAGGACAGCTCTGCCAAAACAAGACTCATTGTTCGATAGGGTATACAGGCAAGTGTTTTGCAAACGTGTGTATGGAAGACCACGACGTAGCTGCTTGACAGATACTCCTCTTTGAAGAGCCGAAGTAACTGCCAAACACCTAGTGGAATGTGTCCTGAAACCTTCAGGAATTTGCTTACTAGCTCTAGTGTAGCATTCACAGACACAAAGCATTATCCATCTGGAAATGGTTTGCTTCGTTACTCCCTTTCCTGTTTATTGGGCCAGTATAGCAAACAAAGAGTTGGTCCTCACGTCTAAATTGGTTTGTTGTAGAAATGTAGAAGCTCAAATCCATTTTATGGTTGAGCCAATGCAATCTTTATTCCTCCTTAGATGAATGAGGTGGGTAGAAAGCTGGAAAACAAATTGTAACAGATGAAATGTTGATACCACCTTTGGATTAAAAGAAGGGCTTATCTTAAGAGTCCCCTTGGCCTTGGTGAAAATGATAAAATGTGGTTTGCAAGACAAGGCCTGCAATTCATTCACCCTTCGAGCTAATGATTGCAATTCATTCACCCTTCGAGCTAAGAAGGCCATCTTCCATGAAAGTAATCACAAAGGGCACAAATACATTGCCTCAAATGGGGTAGCATAAGAAAAGTGAGTACGACATTTAAGTAGGTTGCTGGCACCAGGAAGGGGGTTGGAGGAAGGTGTTAGGCCTTTTAAACAAATTAACCATCATGGGGATCGTTAAGTACAATCCTTGTTCTGATGTGCGCTTAAAAATGGATAGTCAGGTTAAATAGCCTTTGACGGTGGCAACCTGAAAACCTCTTGCCAGATGAAGTAGAAAAAATAACACCCATGAGATGTCATGTAAAAAGGAATTCACATCCTGTGCTCTAAACAAGCTGCAAAACATTATACAGCGGCAGAGTCATAGAGCCTTAGTTGCTGACCATCTTGCTTAAAGCAACACCTCCATCACGTCTCTTGGAAGGCCCCAATCCCTGTACCTTAGCCTTTCAGAAGCCAGGCATGCAGGTTGAGCGTGTGTATGCTTGGGTAAAGATCCAGTCCCCTCTCCTGAGAGAGAATGTCTGATCTCCGGGAAACACAATGTGGAGGACAGGTGGGAATATCCGGATACCTCGTCCTCTTGGCCCAGTCTGGGACAATCAGAGTCATGGTTGCTCTGTACCTCTTCAACCTCCAGATCATCCCGAGGAATGATGGGAATCGGTGGGAATGCATATAGGAGCTGGAAGTTCCAGTTCATCACCAATGCCCCCCCCCCACACTGCCCCTCTTGGGAGAAATTCCCTGGAACAGAAGAGTCTGCACTTCTTGTTCACACTGGACACGAACAGATCCACTTGAGGGGTTCCCCAGAGGGTGAAGATCTCTAGAAGGACTTCTTAGCACAGTCCCACTCGTGGTAGACCATGCCCTGCCTGCTCAGGCTATTCCCCTCCACCCTGCCTGCTGTAATATTCTCCTTCCCAGAGAGGTTAATTGCCGACAGGAAAGATCTTGTTCTGTAATGCCCAGAACCAGAGCTTCATAGCCTCTCAGCACAGGGGGAGTAACCCTACTCGGTCGTCTCTTTTTGATGTAGTGCATGGCACAGTGTTGTCCGTCATGATCAGGAGAGTCTTCCCTGGTATGGAGGGCAAAATGGCCATCAGCTCCAGAGTGATCGCCCTCAGATCAAACATCTTTATGTGAAGTTGTGTCCCCACTAGGGACCACAAGCCGCTCACCGTCAACTAGTTCAGGTGAGCGCCCCAGCCTTTCAGAGATGCATCCTTTACTACAGTTGCCTCTGGCCACGGTTGCCAAAACGGTTCTCCTGCCATCATGCTCTCTCTTCAAGATCACCACAGGAAATCCTGAGCGACTCTGCTTGGGACTTGAATCAAGTCCGTGATACTCCTAGAGAACGCTGACTATTGAGATCTGAGAGCCCATTGGAGCGATCTCATTCTCAATCAGGCTTCTGGCACCAGAATGATGCAGGATACCGTAGGAAGTCTACAGCTGGCATATATTGGATGTGCTGGAATCTGGTGATCATCTGCTAGATGTGTAGAGCCCTGTCATTGGGTGGTAAAGGGAGAATTTAGGGCTGCTATGATGAATTGAAGCATTTGGGAAGGTGTCTGCTGAGACTTTTTCTAAATATAGGGAGAAGCCCAGACTGTGAAGGTGGTGGCAAGTCCGATTGAGATGATCCAGAGACTGTGACCCGATTAACCAATTGCCCAGGTAGGTAAAGACGTGAATCCTGTCTTTTTCTGAGATTGGCTGCCACTACTGCCAACAGCTTGGTGAAGGCCGTCGAGGCTGAAGTATGCCCGAAAGGCATAACTCAAAAATGGTAGTGAGTGGGGCCTATGACAAACCTCACGTACGTCCTGTGTTTTGGATGGATCAGCACATTAAAGTAAGGGTTCTGTAGGTCGAGTGACACACCAATCCTGAATTTTTAGGGCCTTGAGGATCTGCGAGAGTTTAACCATCTTGAACCTGTCCTTCCTGAGGAACTTGTTCAAGCGCCTCAGCTCCAAGATGGGTAGCAGACCTCTATACTTTTTTGGGACCAACAAATAATGGGAGTACCACCCTGTTACTCTCCTGTAATGGTACCAACTCTATGGCACCGTTCTCCAGAAGAGAGGAAACCTCTTTCACGAGTATTGGGTCTGGAACAGGAGGTGGTCTTAACAGAGAGGGGCAATCTAGTGGGTGCCTTAAAAATGGAAGGCAGTAGCCTTGATAAACCACCTGACATGCCCATGCGTCTGAAGTAGTAGTGCACCATTCTTAAAAATGGTGTGACACACCCCCTCCCCCCTACTGCTGTAGAATGACACAAGTCCTCAGAGGTTTTGTGGCAGGGGCCGCACTGGAGGGGAGAGACGCAGAAGTGGTCTGTGTTTTACCTCCTCTACCACTTGAAGGTCAAGAGAAGCGTCTCTGACCTTGGCGGGCGGCTGTTTGCTTTCCCTTTTGCCCATAGTTATTATAGCGGAAGGGCTTGCACTTCCATGGTGAGGAAGCTTGAGCAAGCTGCCTTACCGCTGCCCCTAGCGACTTTGCCACAGTCTTGGAAGCCTGCAATTTCTCAACGCTGGCGTCTGCCTTTGGTCCAAATAAATTGGACCCATCAAAAGGCATGTCAAGTAATTTTGACTGTACAGCGTGCACAAAGCCTGATTTTTATAGCCAGGCAAACCTTCTCATGACGGAACTCACTGCGATAAATCTTCTGACACAGTCAGCTGTGTCAAGCTGTAAGGCTTGACCCATGGCTTCCTTACCCATCTTCAATAATATTAAAGGAACCATTCCTCATTTCTCCTGGAGGGATGTGCTCTGCTGCCTCAGCCACCAGACCACATTGTGTGTATGTGTATTTTGCAAGTGCACAAGAGGTGTTTTCCGTCTTCAGTGCCATGCTGCCTGAGGCGAAGACTTTATGTTGAGAGCATTTATGCCTTTTGTTGTCTCTGTCTGGGGGCAGTGAGGAGTAGGCGCTTGCTTTAGTGCCAACAGTAGCTGCTTGCACTATCAGACTGTCATGCGATGGGTGTCTGGCAAGGAACTCTGGGTCTGAGGAAGCAGGTCTATACTTCCTAGTAAAATCCTTATGGACCGCTGGCCCAGAGCAGGGAGTTTTCCTCAGCTCTAAAATATGATTTTCGATGGTATTGTGGAAAGGGAGGATAGGTTTCACATTTGTACAAGTTGTCCAGAATGTCAATGAGGTCACATTCCCTATCTCCCTTGTTAGAAGGCCCCAGCCCAAGGCATCAGCCACCTTGGTCATCATTTTCATATGTGCCACACTAAGATGGGATTGGGGATCTCCTTGAAGAAACTCTACCTAAGGGAAGGTATCTAGACCACTTGTGTCATGCAGCATGTAGGCCAGATCAGCCAATCTGTTTTCCTCAGCCTGAAATTCCTCCAGTAGTTGAGGGATCCATAGGTTGGAACCCAAAGGTAACCAGGTCATCATCCTCAGATTAGCCAGTCATCCTCATCGAAGATGCCATGAAAAGAAGACGTAAAATACCTTTTCGACTTGGGTGCAAACCGTGAAGTTGGGGGTTTTCCACTACTGACGCCGATTGGTCCATTGAAGTTGACGACAATGAGGCCGATGGGACATCGGAGAACATGGCAGTCGAGGCCTGCTCGGCTCCTGGGACTTTAAGCACACAAGTAGGTTGGTGATCCGAGTCCCTGCTGACTTTTTCTGGGCATGGTGGACTCGACAGTCTTCTTCCTGGAGGAAGAGAGTATGGCGGGCATGCTTTCTTTAAGACTTGCATCATTTTGATGCAAAACTCTTCCCATTTGTCCGCCAAACCGGTTTTCGAGGGAAAACATACTTTTTCCGGGGAAGAGTCTGTGGCCGAGTGCCTCCTTTTCTTCTTCTTGTATGAGGAAGATGAATGACCGGAGTCGGACCTCGAGTGGGATCATTTATGGTGCTTCTTTGACCGTTTTCACTCCCTCTCCGGCGATTTCTTGCTCTTGCCATCGTCTGGTTTTCGCTTCAACAGAGTCAAACTCTGCGTCTTTAAAATCAAACAGCCCAAGGACAATTTGGAGGCACTCTTTAAGGCTTTGGGATCATGGTCTGGCACAAGCCACAACCCGCCACAACATGGTCGGTAGCCACGATCTACAGACAAATTCAAATATGTGTCATAATTTCTCTGAGGCATATTCCTGAGAAGCATGCTGGGCATGCAGAAAAAAGGAACTGAGGTCACGGGGCGACGAGAGCTTTATTTATACAGATGTCTCAAGGATCAAGGATCCTCGATGCTGAACTGCACGGCGCCCTCTGCTGGGGAAAACGTTTTTCTGACAGTCCTGCAAATAAGGAAAACATATCTAAGATAAGGAATCAGTGGGAGGACACAATCATCAGGAACCATTTATTTTTCAGTTAATGATCCTTGTTTAGGCATCTGGGGCAAGAACATGCAACCAACATGTTTAACTGGTCTGCCTTTTTGTTTAGTTTATGCATGCCTTTGAAATGCCCCTTAAGTTGTGTTCAGGTCAACTCGATAGAATTTTGGTCACGAGATTCCTTGGCCGTTCAGACTCACATGCGCCCATGCTCTGCTATAAAGACTGTTGCAGAGGAACGGTTAGGTTCACTGTTCTTCACAATTGGTATTCTGTGTCTATTCTCCAGCTAATGTCCCCTCAGATACAGCAATAACCCCCCAATAATTATGCTCTCTTTAGAGAAGGCTTTGTTCATCATGTCCTCAAAATAAATGATGGGTCTTGGTCCCTTCTTGGAGATGCCACATCAGACATGTACTTTGACCGGATGCCTTGGTACAGGTTTGCTTGTAACATGTCTTTTCCTCCTGGATGCCCATGACAGTAGCCTCGTTCGTGGAGATAATAGTGCTCATTATGAGTTGGGTGGTGCTGCTCAAAACGGCAGTAATGCGGCAGTAACAGAGTTACTGCTGCATTACCACACTGCCCAACGAGGAGTTTGGAGGCAAGGTGGAGGAAAAACCTCCAGCAAAATGCGCCAAAATCCGGCAATTTCGGCGGAATTACCACTGGCGGTAATTCTGATGAAATCCCCATGGAGCCCTATGGACTCCATAAATGGGGACTAACACTTCCACACCACCACTTGTAATCCGGGGGTACTTCCCTCTCGAGGTGCAGAGACTGGAGCCTCCCAGAATAACTTATGGAGTTGTTGCTCTCAGCTAGAAGACCAGCATCAAAGCTGTTTACCTCTACCGATGGAAGACATTTTACAGCTTGCGCAGAGCTAGAGATTTGAACCCTCTATCATGTGACATTGCTACTGTACTTCTGTTCCTGTTGCACCTTGCACGGCTGGGCTTTAAGTGGCCACGGCCAAAGGGAACCAACAGTGCTTTCCATTTTTAAACAAATACCTGACCAAGGCTCGTATTTTACAGTGCCTCTGGTTATTCAATTCTTGAAGGGCCTAGCGAATGCCCCTCATGTCCCTCACGCCCTACACCCTTTGTGGTGCCGGCGTGGGATCTGAACTTGTTCCTAGCAATTCTAATGGGAGTCCCGTTCGAAACAATGTACTCTTGCCAGCTCAGGTTTTTTTCCTGCAAGACATCTTTTCTTGTTGCCATCACATCAGAGTGAGCGAGCTCCAGGCATTTTTGTGCAAACCACCTTTCACTATCTTTGCTAAGGATAAGGTGACGCTGAGAGTACGCCCGTCATTCCACCCCAAAGTAGTGTCTGAATTTCATCCAACACAAAAAATGTATTTACTGGCTTTCTGCTCTCCTCATCCTTCAACGGAAGAAGAGAAATTGCATAGATTAGACCATTCGGGGCGCTGTGCCACGCCGGCATTGAGAACCTGTGTTGTCTGTCATTATCAGGACATATTTTCATGGAAGGCAAAAAGACCATCAGCGCCATGCCTGATTACCCTCAGCTCGAAAAGCTTTATGTGGAGTCTTGATTCTGATGGGGATCAAAGTCTGCTCATTGTCAGATCGCTTATGTGAGCTTGCCATCCCATGAGGGAAGCATCCGTGACTACAGTTATCTCTGGCCAGGGTTGCCAAAAAGGTTTCCCTATCATCATTTTCTCCTTGCAGGCCATCACAAGAGATCCTGTGCGACCTTGTAAGGGACCTGAAGAAGGTCCATCATCCTGCCTGTGAACTGTGAGCATTGGGATCTGAGGGCCCACCATAGGGACTTCATCCTCAGACGGGCCTCTGGCACCAGGAAAATGCAGGATGCCATGCGGCCCAGAAACCTCAGAAAATCAAACGGCAGTAGATATTGGGCACTCTGAAATCTCGTTACCATCTGCAAGAAATGTTGAGCCCTCAACTCAGGAGGCAAGGTCTTCTGTGAGGAAGAGTCCAGGACCGCTCCAATAAATTGAAGCTTCTGAGAAAGTGTAACCTGGGACTTCTTGAAATTGAGGGAGAAGCCCAGTTTTTGAAGGAAGTGGCAGGTGCTATAGTGATGTTCCATAGCCTCTTCGGGGAACAAGCTCGGATCAGCCAGTCGTTTAGGTTAGGAAAGATGTGAAACCCTCCCCTCCTTAGATTCGCCGCCACCATCGCCATCAACTTGGTGAAGGCCCTTGGGGCGGAGAGGAGCCCGAAGGGCAGAACTTCAAATTGGTAAGGAGAACTGCTAATGGGGAACATCGGGTATTTTTGGCATCTGGGATGTATAGGCACATGAAAATAAGTATTCTGAAGATCGATTGACACCATCCAGTCCTGGAGTTGAAGGGCCTGGAGAATCTGAGAAATAGTGACCATCTTGAATTTGTCCTACCTGAGGAACTTGCTGAAGCGCCTCAAGTCCAGGATGGGTCACAGTCCTCTGTCTTATTTGGTAAATAGGTGGAGTACCAACCCTGATTTTGTTCCACCACATGTACCTTCTCTACAGCACCTTTCTCTAACAGGGCAAGAATCTCCTGTAGGAGGAGCTGATTTGGTTCCCAAAGAGATTGTTCACTCGTGGGACAATCTGGAGGTCTTTGCAGAAATGGGAGCTACTGTGTGCAGTACCCATGCATCTGAAGTAATAAGATGCCATTCTTGCTGGCTCAACCTATCTCCCACTGGGGTTTTGTGAGCAAAGTGCTCAGAGAGGTTTTGGGGCTGTGGCAGACAGCAATGAGGAGGTTGTTGCCCGAGCAGTTTTTCCTTCACTGCCATTCGAAGCCTTCACGGCCCCTAGGGGCGTTTGTGAACCTTCTTTGTCCTTGTTTCTGGGTAGTCTGACCTCTTCCCCTTTAGCCAAAGGAAGAGTAATATTGAAAGGACCGCCATAGCCAGGCCTGTAAAGATGTTTGTTTTTGCGGCTGGCGATTTGCTGCCCCAAAAGATGTTGCTGCAGCCTTTGAATCATGCAACTCCTCTAGGCTGTCGTCCACCTTTGGGCCAAATAAGTTGGACCTATCAAAGGGCATATCTAACATTGGGCACAAACTCAGGCCGCCAAACAAATCTCCTGATAACTGCGCTAGAGCCCATACATCTGCCGACGCAGTCTGACACATCTAGGCCTGACTGTAGGGGTTGATAAGAGGCCTCCTTACCACCATTAATAAGGTTGTTGAACCCATCTTGCATCTCACCTTCTGGAACTTTTCTGTGGCTTGCGCAACTACATTCCAGAAAGTATAGGTGTATTATGCTAGTACACAAGATGCATTAATGGCTTTTAAATGCCATGCTTCCAGCAGAAGATACTCTTTTTGCAAGAGCGTCATAATTCTTATTGTCCCTATAAAGAGGGATGGATGGATAAGCTGCAGCCTTTGAAGTTGAGGTTGCCGCCTGTACAACAAAACTCTGGTGTTGGGTGCTTAGAGAGGAAATCAGGATCCACAGAATAAGGTCTATACGTCTTCACCAAATCCTTCTTAACAACCAGAGTGGTGTCTGATTTTTGCCATGTTTGCAAAATGTTTTTTTTAGTGCTGCAAGGGCAGGACAGGCTCGTTAGGAGGGCCTCTATCGAAGATGTTTGTCACATCATCTTGGGTAATGTCCTTTGCAGGACGCTCCCATCCCAAATACTGATTAACCCTGTTCCTGACCATCGTACAGGCCACATTTGGGTGAGAGTGGACATCTGGTGTGTCCAATTCAACCTCAGGGGAGGTATCAAGGCTTCCTTTAAACATTAAGCTAAGACCTCTAGACGAGATTGATCCAAAATCAATTCTTCTGGAACATTAGGAGTTCCAAAACGTCCATATCCAAAGAGAATGATGTCCTCTTTCTCCTCATCTTTCTCGAAGATGGACCCAAAGAATTTGAAGAAATCCATCTTAGAATGAGGTCTGAAGCTAAGAGCAGACTCTGAGGTCGATGTTGAATGTCTCTTTGACTCTTTCGAGGAGGAAGTCACAGAAGCTTTTGGCTTCAAGGTTATCCCAGCGGTTGACTCTTTCAACGCCACTCAAGACGCCATCTCTGTGGTCTTCAGACTCAGGCTTTCGCCGCGCAGTTTGAAGCCATACTCGATTTCCCTGCCGGTCTTAGAAGACACTTTCGGATAAAAAGCCTTTTTTTTAGCTCTTTCGAGGGACCGGGAGGGGCAGCTTTCGAGAACACTTCCATCATTTTCTCTAGGAAAGTTTCCCATTCTGCCACAGAGGAGGACTTTTTGTGAAAAGTACCTGATGTTTGTCGGGCGATTAATCGAAAGACAACGAACAATGACGCTGTTTCTTAGTCCACTTTGGTGACAACGAAGAAGAGTGACTAGAATCACTCCTGGATCTAAATAACTTCAAAGGTTTGGAGAGTTGTTTGGGCCTTCCTGGAGACTTGGCTCCGGTGGAGCTCCTACCTTCGGACGATTTTCTTTTCAAAGGTGTGGAAGATGGAGATTTAGAAACCGACTGACTTAGGGTGAGCGTCACCTTCTCTCCTTCAAGACCTTACTGGTCATCGATTGGCAGGGGCCGCATTCAATGATTTCATGTTCTTCGCCGAGGCACCAGGGACAAAGCCTGTGCGGACCAGTGATCGAAATCTTCGAGTCCTAGTCCTCGTACACCTCTTAAAGCCCGTTTTTGGCTAAGACATTGTGATAAATCACATAAAGTATTAAGTTAGTCGAAGAGAATCGCTGAAGCGAGTCGAACCGCTCCGAGAGCATGCTGTGCATATGGAAAAATGAATCGGACAACAGTCGTGGTGCATACTATTTATACTTTCATCAACATCACGTCCAGAAGTGGGAATGGTAACCGAAGGACATCGACGTTGATGCCACAGAGCACCCCGTGCTGTCGAAAATAATTCTGAGACTGCAAAGCAGGATACAAATCTATCTAAGATGAGGAATAAATGGGAGGACACAATTCATTAGAAATTCTCATTTGGGACTTCCTGAAGTTCAGGGAGAAACCTAATCTGTAGAAAATTCTTGTTTGTAGCCAGCCTAAGCTCAACCTTGGCGACATCAATTAAATAGTAAAGATACATGGATTATTTCTGGTTTGTTGAAATTGCGAAGTTGTCCGCATGTGTTTTGCCATAAAATTGTGTGGCTACTACACAAGTTAAATACATTAAATGGTTGGTATATGGGAAAAAGTCACTCACATGCGCCAGCTCCTTGAATAGTCAAAAAGTTAGTTTCTGTTCAGTGAGTCAAATCCAGTTTATTGGCATAGTGTTATCTTCACACACATTGTTTTCTTGCACATGGGTCAAAATTATAACTTAGATCACTTTTCTTCAATTATGAAAACCTCAACACGTGTTTCCCCATTGCCAGTTGCAATGGTTCATCAGGAAAAAAGCACATAAATGAAATTGGTCTCTGAAAAGAAAAGTATAAAAAAGAGAGAAAAAAAGAAGAAAATATGTATCAAATTGATGTTTCCCTGATCTGTTTCTATATAAAAAGGTGAAATTACTTTTATATTTGATGTGTTTAAATGTTTCGGATAGTAATGACTCACCCACTTGATGTGACCAGTTGCTTGTCATTTACTTATTTTAGTGTCCTTAAACAGGAGTTCATATACTGGTCCCTTATAATTAATCAGGTTTCAATAGTCATTTTCAAATAGCTGGGGGAGAGAGAAATTGAGGCAACATTTATTTTTACATTTAATGCTTTGGCTTTAGGAGAAAATGAAAGTTGAGTTAACTAAGTTTTTTAGAAGGCTATTATTCAAGTAGGTAAATAAGTAATGGTCCAGTTGCATCTTACGCTGGTTTAAGCTTGCTCGTTCTTCAAAGGTTGCTAAGTATGGCCTTGGTAAGCCGTGTATACTCCTCGGGTGCTTTCGCATAGCTGCATTGTCAAAATGCGCTATTTATAGCGTGCAGCCCACACCACGCCCAACGATACTAAGTGCGGCGTGATGACGTCATCACGCCGGCACACCTGAAACGCTCCCGGCGCCCATCAGTAATAAGTCCTATAGTTAGTTATAGCGGCATCATACCATCAGCTAAACTTTATATTATTGTTGCAGTTATGCTAGAAATTCAGACTATGTAATCAAGTCTATTATGTAAACTAAATGTTAAGGGCACTTAAGTTGGCCCGGCGGCCATCTTGGAGTAATAAGTCCTATAGTAAGCTAAAGCGGCGTCATTCCATCAGATAAACTTAGTATTTTGTGATACTGATGTTGTTTTTAACTTGATAATTCAGACTGTGAAATGCTGAATTACTGTTGCTGGCTGATCTATAGGGGGTCAAAGTGATCGATCCGATATCTAATGGCTGGCCTTAAAGGACAAGATATATGCCCCAGTATGTGCACAAAAAAGATGTAGAGAAAAAAGGGGGGGGCAGAAATGAGGGCCAGGGAGTATCTTTGTCTAATAGTATAGAAAGAAAAAGACAGAGATAGGAGCAGAAAGATGTTAAGTAAATAATACATGTTAAATACCAATATATACAATTCTCTGAATATTATGAAACATTCAGACAGTGTTTTATAACCAATTGTACATTTCTGAATCACAGTTCAATCCAGAAGCACATACATCCAATATGCAAATCCATTTACTCTCATGTTTACGTAATGTTTCCTCTTGGTTTCCTCAGGGGTACACACAAATGTGGACACTAAGTTATGTCCACCTTTGCACCAAAGAAAGAAAGAAATTCACTTACCAAATGGTAAATTAAAGCAAATCAACCACTATGATGCCACTCTAGCTAAATATAGGACTTATTACTCCAAGATGGCTGCCGGGAACGTTGCAGGTGTGCCGGCATGATGACGTCATCACGCCACGCTTAGTAACGTTGGGCGCAGCGTGGTGGCGTCATCGCGCCGACCTGCACACTATAAATAGTGCATTTTGACAATGCAGCTATGCGAAAGCACCCGAGGAGTATACACGGCTTACCAAGACCATACTTAGCAACCTTTGAAGAACGAGCAAGCTTAAACCAGGGTAAGATGCAACTGGACCATTACTTATTTACCTACTTGAATAAGAGCCTTCTAAAAAACTTAGTTAACTCAACTTTCATTTTCTACTAAAGCCAAAGCATTAAATGTAAAAAAAAATGTTGCCTCAATTTCTCTCTCCCCCAGCTATTTGAAAATGACTATTGAAACCCGATTAATGGTAAGGGACCAGTATATGAACTCCTGTTTAAGGACACTAAAATAAGTAAATGACAAGCAACTGGTCACATCAAGTGGGTGAGTCATTACTATCCGAAACATTTAAACACATCAAATATAAAAGTAATTTCACCTTTTTATATAGAAACAGATCAGGGAAACATCAATTTGATACATATATTCTTCTTTTTCTCTCTTTTTTTTTACTTTTCTTTTCAGAGACCAATTTCATTTATGTGCTTTTCTCCTGATGAACCATTGCAACTGGCAATGGGGAAACACGTGTTGAGGTTTTCATAATTGAAGAAAAGTGATCTAAATTATAATTTTGACCCATGTGCAAGAAAACAATGTGTGTGAAGATAACACTATGCCAATAAACTGGATTTGACTCACTGAACAGAAACTAACTTTTTGACTATTCAAGGAGCTGGTGCATTTGAGTGACTTTTTCCCATAACCAACCATTTAATGTATTTAACTTGTGTAGTAGCCACACAATTTTATGGGAAAACTCATGCTGACAACTTCGCAATTTCAACAAACCAGAAATAATCCATTTATCTTTACTATTTAATTGATGTCGCCAAGGTTGAGCTTAGGCTGGCTACAAACAAGAATTTTCTAATTATTTCTTCATAAGCCCCCCAGGCTGACACCAATAACAGTATACCAAAAAATATGGAAGAAGCTTTCAATATAAGAGATGCACAAGCAGAGGAACTATTCTTGAGACACCAGCGAACAAACGCATCCAATTCATCACAAAGAAATAACTACTCCTTGAGATATCTTTTTGAACAGCTTGAGAATCTAAGTAAACAGGAATTAAACAAATGGTGGGAAATTAAAACGCTCAAGATGTATTTGGAAGTTAATCGCATCCCGAGAGGATTACGCATTTGCATCTTTCCACCATTTGAAAAAGAAGAAATGCTAGCATTTGAAGATTGGGTGAATTTATTGAACAATACATCTAAAGAGATGATGATAAGATCAATCAAGCGGCTCAGACACATGAAAAAATTATGAAAGACAGATTATACAAAAGAGGCAATTAAAGCATTGGAATGCCCAGAGATTACTTTTAAAAATTACCAAATAATGGATGACTTCCTAGCCAACTATGAGAAAGATTTGAAAATCAAAAAACAAAGAACTTTTATTAGGGATGAGGATGGCTACATTAACAACAGAATCTTTACCTTTCATAGAAAATACAACATCAATCCAAAACAATTTAGACCCAAAAGGAGTAAAAGTCAAGATTCGGCTACAAAAAGCAATATGTCTACTCCATCATCCACTGATATTGAAACTGCAAGCGATAAAGAGATATTGGAAATAGAACCAGCAATGACAGCTCCAGCCTCGAGCATTCCACCAACCTCAGATATTAATCCAAATTTAAAATCAAAAAAATGTTCTTTTTTGGAAGAGGTTTTAAGACACAGAAAAAGCTCGAGGACCAAGAATCCCACATATCGGGGAGCATCGCCCAATCCAAATCCACCTCCAAGTACCTCACAGCCAAACGCCTTAGAGGTAAGAGAGGAGGAAGCAAAACGCGCTCTAAAAAACCAAGGAGTAGAAACAAGAGCACAGAAGCAAGGGAAGAGAAAATGAATTTAACTGTTAACCTCTCAGATCATAATGTCACACCGGCATTAACAACAGCCCTCAGTAAAGGACTGTCATTTTGTCCGACATATCAAGGAGACTATTTCCAGACTCAACTTGATCTTTTTCGATTTTGTAGAAAACAAACTCAAAAAATACTTTGAGGAAATTACATTTAGAAAAAAACAAGAAATGATACCATCCTCTTCTATACTCACTGAAAAAATGGTGGATGACACTTTAGATTTGTTAAACATTGAGGAAGAGCATTCTTACACGAAATACATCTTTCTGGAAGAACTAGGAATATTCACAGACCTTTCAGAAGAAACTAAACTCAAACCGAAATCAACCTTTATTCCAATTCTCTCCTCAGATAACGTGATTGACGTTTTTCAAAAAACAGTGAGCAATAAACTACGGAAGGATTATCTCAACAATAAATATACCAGATCAAACAACAATTTATTTTTTTTATTTGTTGTTTTTCGATACAAGATATCTTTACAACAGTTCTTAATGTTATTTCATAAATTTACAAAAGGATTTGTTAAAATACACATAATACCTAAAAACATAATCACATTACCGAAGTGTTTTACATAAAATCAACGAATAATCAAATAATGAAAAGGGAGAACCATATTTACACTCTAAATACGATAACAAACAAAACATTGTTACAATAACACATCACCACCAATTGCAGGTTATTTAACTAAATTAGAGTCAGTAATTTTTCCATTGAAATGACCTGGTTTTGGTATATTCATTCATCTATTGTGTTCACTAAAATCGTTTTATCTAATATATCAAAACGGTTATTCGCCACTCCATTTTTGCCTGAATTCTTGGACATCAGATTCTTATCAATTTCATGCAACAGTTGTGTCAAATCGATGATCATAGACATACGATAACCCCACATGCATTGTGTCCAAAACATCTCACTTTGGTAGGCTGTTGCTACATTTTGATGTTTCAGCAGATTGTTTTGCCGTGCTTTTGCAAAGAAGACGCAATGTAAGACAAGATGTTTCAACGTTTCTTTTTGAGCATTCCTACAAAATCTACATCCTTCATCTTCTAAATCGGAACAGTTGAGCCAGTTCTTACTGCGCTCTAAAGTTGGAATTAAGTTAAATTTAAACCTCATGTACATTGTGCGCATTTTGTGACCAGGACACTGTCTCAAGTATGGCAATAGTGGTGATTGTTTATGCCGAAATTTTGCATACTCCTTGTGAGAGTTATATTGCCCGATTTTATCTGAATTCACTGCCCAATCGTATTAAATTAGTCTTGCCTTTACAACCTGAGGACGATTTATTAGATCTTCCCTTCCCATGGCTAATTGTGCAAGATTTTCATCGCACCTTTTCCCTTCATCTGCTACCGAAGCCGGATTTCCCTTTTTTAGCATTATTCCAAGATTTTCATAAAGGGAATTCGGCAAAGGGTCTAGGATTTTTGCATGAGACGCAAACTTGCGCCATAGATGTTTGGTAGCTAATGATGTCAATCCCAATTCGTGCATAATAATCGAGTTTGGTAGTCACATAGGCAAATGCAAGACTTTCTTCCATATTTTTCCTTGGATTTTGTTTAGTATAGAACCAATTTCCAAGTAACACAGATCTAGGCCGTTTATGATGATTGCTTCCACTTTAAGCTTATAGAAATCTATCAATGGAATTAAGGAGAAGTTACAGATTTTTGAGTAGATTAATTTCATTTATGCGATCAATGACATCGCTTTAATTGAAATTTCTTTATTCCATTTGTCAATTGAATCAGAGTTGTTCAAGTTATAACCCAAGTAAATCATGCCCAAAGCACGTGGTATCGGAAGACCCTTTATTTTCCATTGGTATCTTACAAGCTTTCTTTTGTTTGAGAATACCAATATGTGTGATTTATTCGGGTTTAACTGGAGATTGCGCTTCTCACAGAATTCAACTAAGCATTCAAGTTTATTTTGCAGCCCAAACGGAGTAAGATCAAACATTATCAAGTTGTCTGCAAAAGCTAGCCAATCCAAGCAAAGATCCCCTACTTTAATCGCAAATGAGTTACACATAGACCAAATTGAAGCTATTTCAGATAGATACAGGTTGAACAGTGTGGCTGCAAGGTTACAGCTTTGCTTTACACCTATAAAGGTAAGAATGGGTGGTGTTAGCGAACCTTCCTTATCGATCTTGATCCTGTAACTTGTGTTGGAATACAACATAATGATCATAGCTATCAGGTGCAATGGAATATGAATGTCCTGCATCCTTTGCCAGAACTGTTGTCTAATTACAGAATCAAATGCCCCGGATATGTCAACAAGCGCCATATACAGTGGCCCATGATCTTTCTTTCTAGATATCTTTAGTAAGTGTGCCAGCAGGGTTGCGTTCAACTGTGTACCTATGCCTTTGCGAAACCCAGTTTGAAACCGCGAAAGAATTTTCTGTTTTAGGATGAAAGCATTTAAGTCCTTCAATATTAGGGCAGCAAAGATCTTTGCCGAGATGTCGATTAAAGCTATGGGTCTAAAGTTGGAGGGGTCGTTCAAAGGACCCTTTTTGTGTACTGGAATTATGATCGCGGATAGCCACGACTCCGGTACTCTCTTTGCTTTAAATACACATTCCAGCCTCCTTAGGATGATTTTTGCCCATAATTTCGGGTCGTCCTTTAAGACGCACGGTGGAATACCATCCGGCCCAGCAGCTTTAAAAGGTTTTAACTTTGCAATTATAGAGATGATGTCATTCAATCCCCAGGGACATATAGAGGGAATATTTATTGCCAGATCCGGAGTTAGTAACTCACAAAATTTCTGTGGCATAGCATATTTGGATTCATAGATTTTACACCATACTTTTCCACTTACGGCAGAGCAAAGATCTGGTTTTCCTTTCAATAATGGGTCCTTCAGTATTGCCCAAGTTTCCCTTGAGTTTTTGCCAATTAAGTCCTGGATCATTTTTTGATTGGTTTCGATAAATGAACCAATCTTCAGGTGTTTGACATCGTTTCTATAAATTGCAAGGATTTTCTTTTTCTCAGTTGCATAACCCCCTATATTAATGGATAATTTCAACAGTTTACGAATTTCTCTGTTTTTTAGTTTTTTCCTTGATGCAATTTCTGCGTTAAAACTCTTCTTGTAGTCGAACTTTTTGGCTGTTGAGCTTTTCTCCACCAAAGTGTCAAGATGCCTGCCTATCATTCCAGCATTTTGCCTTTCCCAAATGTTAAGATCAGAACTGGACAACGTTTCAACATTATCTTTTACCATGTCTCCGTTAACCAGATAGTTTAGCTGCCTATATAATCTAGCATTCCACCTGATGGAAAGTGCCTTGCAATCAATCTCCAGCAATGACAGTACGGGTTTAGCTTCATATAATGGTAAACTACACTCAAATAGACACTCCAAAATGCAATGATCACTTAGATGTGATAGAATAATTTTGCAGTTTGTGGTGAATTCAGCCAGTGAGTTCGAGGTTACTATGTAATCAATTGCTGTGCGTTTTCTACCACAAGCCCAAGTATATGCATTCTCTTTTTGTGCAAAGGGCACAACTTGCAATTCCCAATCGCTCAAAAACTCCCTCCATATTTGCCCCCTTTCAAAAGCCAATGTTTCATAATAATATGCTATATCTAATTTCAACATTATTTTGTTGAGGTTTGAATTGAAATCGCCACCCATAATGATCTGTGCATTCGGAGCGTATGTTGCCACTTGTAAAAGAACATGGTTAACTTTTTCGATAATAGAGTCTAAGGTAGACGTTGCTGGGTTCCAATACAGTGCAACTATAATCAGCTGAGTGAACACCCTGACATTAGATGTCACTTCCACCGCCAATATATCTGGAGATTAATAGATTTGGAGCAGTTTAGATTGATATAAATGTCTCACCAGAATCGCAAGGCCTCCAGATGGACGGCCTTAGTTACCTTTTATCGCATGAGAACAAAAAGCTACATATCCTTCCAGATAAATATCTTGGGTCGCCATGGTTTCCTGCAAGATGATTATTGCTGGTGATTGTACATCCAATGTGTTCTGAAACCATTTCTCAAAATTATTAAAGCCACAGCAATTCCAAGAATTTATAACCACTGTATCATTTTATTGTTTTTCTTTGGCTGGCATATTGCTTATTATATTTTTCATCAGTGGTTCAAGCCATGTCAGGCTTGTCACAATCTGGGCAACGGATTCCGATTGCAATCTGATTTTTTCATGTAAGGTTGCAAGCTGGTTATCATGATCTTCAATGTGGGTGTTGTTATAAGGAGCAGAAGGTTGATATTCCACAAACAGTGTTGCATTTTCCAGGGAGTTGAACAGTGATAACTCATAACCAAGCAATTGAAAATCCTGTATATGTTTCCATATTAGTGCGGCGATGATAGTGTTCTGATATTTGCATAACATTCGACCGTTTGAGACATACGGTAGACGAACCCAGTCTATATCGTTAGACACTAAGTTGCGCAGTGCAGGTATTTGATGAAAAACTTTCATCAATGATGATCGCGTTAAGTTTGGTTTGTCTACCTTTGTTGGATCCAACGTCCATCCCATTACCAATTTCATCTCAGGCCCTAAGGTGTTATAGAATGACCATTTATCCTCACTCTCTCCTTCACGAAAAGGGGTAGGCGATATGGACTGCCGATTTTGCTGTGTATCAAGGGCTCCCTTCATGTGTTGTAACTTAGCAAAATCAGGATCCTGAGTGCCTACAACTTCATTCACAACTTGACTATTCATATTGTGAGTACTTCTATCAGGTAAAGAACTCACAACATAACAGTCGGCACGTGTATCTGTAGTGTTATGTGGTTTTTAAACTAGGTCCGTTATTTTTTTGTCTATTTTTTCGAAGAAGCGTTGTAGCTGCGTTTGTATAAGGATAGGTGATAATAGCACATTGTCATCTTTTATGTTTGCAACATTAGATTTTGGTATCTCATCTGATGTATTTTTTTTTCCACTCCCCTCAATACTCGAAAAAACTAGTTTTTGTGACCCAGTATCGGCTATGCCCAAGACAGCCTGACTTTCGATGTTTAGTTGTGTTAGATCAATGTTGTTATCTTCCTTAATAACGCTTTTGTTATGCCTTTTTTGCTGTTTTTATTTTTTATTCTGTTCTACCAATGTCTCAGAGTTTTTATTTTTCATTTTTTCTTTGTTATTTTGATTCATCATGAGCCCTGCTCGGGTTAATGGATTTTGGAAGTTTGCATTTTTTTGTTTCTTCAAAGCTTTAGTATGTAATTTTTTAGCTTTTCGGGACATAAAGAATGTACTATGAGTACCATTTCCTCCTTCAGTTGAATCGCTAATACATTCCTGACCACTCTGCATGATCTCTGAGTTCAAGTCAATCAGATCTGTAAGCACAGAGGGACTATCAGGGGTATGTGTAACTGGGGTTAATATTGGCGCCTCCGTTTTGCTAAGTACCTCTGCCATCCTCTCCGGAGGCATTAGGTTGGCAGCAAGGACAATCTTCTCTAAAGCCAATATTCTTTCATGCTGCAATTTCGCTATCTCCACATTTGGTGGAAGCCGATTTGCTGGTGCATTTTTAACATCAGTTGTTGCGTTTGTTATAACCGAATCATTCAGCTCCACATACTCGGTTTGGGAAGCTGAAGATTTCATATTGTATGATTTCCCAGCTTTAAGCTCTGTTTCTATTGCTTCTAACTTTTGAGTATGAAAACGTTTCTCACTCATATGTTGCTCAGCCCAAAATACATGACATTTTTCCTGGGCCATCAAAAAACCCTCTATTTTACACAGTCTTGAATTGATTTCTGATGTTGCTAGGCTCAGAGCACCAATCGCTCCATGCGTAAATTCGTGCCCCTTGTCCAGCAAATTCAGTATCCTGGTTAAGACAGGAAAATTCTGTAATTCTTGGGGATTTAAATCCACTAAAGTCTCTTCCAGTGGGAATAGCGGAAGTGATGAATCTGGTTGGCAAGATTTTCCTGAGTTATTTTTTAGCGGTATAGGATCGCAACCCAGTACTGGTGAATGTGAGTAATTTGTATCAGAGGGATTGAATTGAATCTCATGAGCGGGTGAGCTGGCAGAGTGTTTAAGATCCCGAGCCCCCCATCCTTCTTTGCTCTTTTGCATTTCTTTTAATTGATTTAAATTTTCTGCTATAGCTGCATGGAAATGAACGTGTTCCCTAAAGCCCCTTGACTCAGCAGCAGGTGTTGAGGGCCCATTCAAAAGGCGTGTTCTACTATGGAGTTCAGCTAGAACAACTGGCGCAACCAACGAAATATCAATAGCTGGCATGTTATCATCATTTACCGCTCCCAATATTGAGCTATCAGTAATGGGTACATTATGAATTAGTTTGAGTGGGTGGGTTATACTCCCATGCACCTCCCAGTGAATTTGGGCCACTGTATTTACCTCTTTTTCAGGTTCTGCAGTTGTAACTTGTACTGATTCTAGCGGAGGTAAGATTGGCACATTTGAATTTACTGATGACTTCATATAGGAGCTAGTACACGGTTTCGCATTTATACCTTTTCCCTTTTTCTTAGTTTGGTTAACTGTTTCGTAAATGGGCTCCTCTTCTGACATATTGCCCTCAAACAAAGTTGAGGGGGAACCATTCAGTCATCTCTTCCCATTACGCAATTTCTTAACCATCTTAATGCAAAAAGACACCACCTAGCTTCACCTGATCAAAACAGTGCTTACCACCTGATATAAAGCCACTTCACAGCGTGTGCAAAAACAGACACCCCAAAGAGCAGAATCGCACCCCGCTCCGCGAACAGCAAACAGCACTTGTCCGGTACTTGGTGCGCGAGGCTGCCAGTATTTGAGGTCGCAGAGTGCGTGACTCGTCAGCGGGGGGCGTGGCCACCACAAAGGAAGGACCTTAAAGTCAGGCACGCTGGTGCACCCGTGAAAGACTTCCTCCAGGGAGTTTTAGAGCGCTGTAACAAGTCCGTGGAGTTCAATCCACACAGTCCAATCCAATTGAGACAGAGCAACGAGGCAGCGGCAGCAAACAGGAAGGAAGAAAGGCTTGCCTTAATAAATCTAGCTAAGGATACATTTGTAATAACGAAGGCTGCAAAGGTGGTAAAATTGTTCTATTTAACAGAACTGTAACGCTCACCTGGTTCCCAATGTAGGCGCGGGTGTGGTCTGGATGGCAGTGGCTTCTTCGAAGGAGATGTTCAGCACCCTGAAGATGGCGTGGGCTGGGTTCCCAAATCCGGCTTGTCTGGCTCGGATGAATACCCTTCTGTGAGCGAAAAGGAAGGGTTAATACTCTGCAGGTTTTGTGTTGATCTCCCGTTCCCCTTCTCACCCTCCTTGCAACCCTTCTGTAATTCCCTGTGGAGACTCACCTTAGGGATTGAAAAGGCGAGCTCTCCATCCTGCTTCTGATGCAGGGGCGCGTTGGGATCCAGTTACGTCACCGGATAGTAAATTCGAGTTCGCTTGTCTGTTCCGGTAAGTACCGTAAATGTTTATGGCATGCTTGAGTCTAAACTGTTCCTCTTCTCTTTTGCAGGTAATGGAAGACTCCGGGCTGAGGGCGGTTTCCGTCGAAAACCTGATTTCAGGTGAGTTTTGGTGTAGGCCCACTACTGTCTTTTCCTGTCTCTTTTTCCTTAGGGGCCGGAGTTCGAGAATGCCGAAGAAATGGAGCCGGTACGAAGCAGAAGCTGAGTCCGACCTGTAAGCAGGTAAGTTTAAAATAGTTTGTTTGCTACGGTTCTTGCATTCACTAATGTGACGTTTGCTTTTTCCCCATAGGGGTCGGGGTGCTGAAATGCCCAAGGAATGGCATCGACCCGAAGGTAAGAAGAATTAGCTTGGCGGGTAAGTGCTTCTTGGTTATTTTCCCCTTCTCACCTTGCTTTCTTCTCTTCGTCTCCCCGTAGGTGCTGGAATGCTGCAGGAGATCCGGATGGGCGTCGCAGAGCCGAAGGCGCCACGTGCAGGTAAGAGAAGTGCGCTGAGATGTATGCGACGCGGTGAGTATTTAAAATGATGCCTTTTTGCAGGAATGTTGGCGCGCTGAATCCGGAATGCAGCTTTAACAGGTAAGGTTTGTTTTCACCCGTTTCTTCTTCCCTTTTCTATCCTTCGGTGTTTCTAGGATGCTGGCAGGCGTCGTCGAGGACAGGAGCAGACACGGTGAGCGTCCAGCTGCTATGAGCAAAACAACGCGAAGCGTGGTTTGCTGTCTGGGCGTGGCTTAAATAGCCTTTCAAGTAGTCCCAGGTATGTATCCTTCCACTGAAGGTATGTATCCTGCCACCAGCCACACCCATGTGGTTAAGTAGTTCCTTTTTCATCTGGAAGTTGTAGAATGATCTGCCAGGTAAGGAAATTGCAGCATGGTCTGTCAGGTAAGTTTGCACCAAACACATTTCCTTCCATATCTTGTATGAGCCTGGCGCCGATGGTGCCAGGACTGTTATCCCTTTTGAGCCTGACGCCAACGGCGCCAGGACTGAGTCCAAAGAGCCCCTATCTGGGGTGGCTGGGACTTCCCTAGTATACATGTTGCCTGCCTCTGAGGGTGCCGGGCCCCGTCTGGCTCCTTGGAGGTAGGCATCATGACAGTACCTCCCCCCAAGGCCCCTCCCAAGGACGTACTGTCCGGAGGCTTTGGTTTGTGTGGAAACTTACGATGAAATTTTTGTATTAGACGAGGTGCATGTATATGATCGCTTGGTTCCCAAGATCTCTCCTGAGGTCCATATCCTTTCCAATCAATTAGGTAAAAAAACCTTTGACTTGGACATCTTAGAATCTAATATGTCTTTAACTTCGAATTCCAGTTCCCCATCTACTGGGATTGGTTCTGGTGGCTTGAGTAGCCTGGTTCCGGGTTGTACAGGTTTCAACAGTGATACGTGGAAAACCGGATGGATTCGCATGTTGGGGGGCAGATCGAGTTTGAAGGCTACCGGGTTGATTACAGCCTTGATTGGATAAGGCCCTATATATCTTGGGTTAAATGTTCGCGGGCCTTTAAGTGGTAGATGTCTAGTTGCCAGCCACACTTGATCTCCAACTTGGTAAGGAGGTACTTCGCTCCGATGTAAGTCAGCATTTTCCTTATATTTGTCCTTGGCCTGCTGTAAATGAGTCTTGGCTTCTTTGAAGGCTCGGGTTATGTTGGCATGTAAGTTATCCACGGCGGGCATTTCAAGGCCTTGAGGTGGTTCAAGATGCGAAGTTCTGGGATGGTGGCCAAATAAGGTATAAAAAGGAGTCTGGCCAATTCCTGAATGCACAGAATTGTTGTACGTGTATTCAGCAATCCATAAAATGTCTTTCCAATTATATTCTGATTGATGCAACATGCACCGTAAGTATTGTTCCAATGTCTGGTTTGTTCTCTCGGTTTGGCCGTCGGTCTGAGGATGGTGGCTGGTAGATAAACGCACATCAACTTGTGCCATTTGGCAACATCTCTTCCAGAACCGATAAATAAACTGGCTTCCCCGATCAGAGATTAATATGGATGGAAAACCATGTAGACGAACGACATTCTCAAGAAATTCCTTGGCTAGGGTGGAGGCTGAAGGCAGCCCTTTCAAGGGAATAAAATGGGCCATCTTGGAGAAGAGGTCTACAATTACCAGTATAGTATTAAATCCATGACAAGGAGGTAGGTCAGTTATAAAATCCAGCGATAAAGTGTGCCAAGGTGCCGGTGGGATGTCCAGAGGTCGTAACGGACCGGCTGGTTTTTGCTTTTGACTTTTATTTTGGGCGCACACTGCTCATGTCATCACAAAAGATTTTATATCCTTTCGCCAGGAGGGCCACCAGAAATGCCTTTTAATTTTTTCTTCAGTCTTAGCGATGCCCGGGTGTCCTTCCATTAGGGTCTCATGATGATGGGCAATAACGAGATCTTGCAAATCCTTTTGAGGCAAGAACAGTCGCCCCTGGAAATAAGGTAAATCGTTATTAATTGAAAATCTGGGATCTTTCAGGCTCCATTCTTGCAAGGCTGCAGCCTCGAAAAGCAATTTAACTCTAGTTTGAATATCCTCTAGAGTTTGAGAGGAGATCACCCCCAAAATTCTCTGTTCGGGAATAATCGGAACTGGATCTAGAGTTGGGGTAGAATCGCCCATTCCTATTCGAGATAGTCCGTCCGCCTTGCCATTCTTGCAGCCGGGGCGATAGGTGATCACAAAGTCAAATTCTGCAAAGAACAGGGCCCAACGGAGTTGGCGTGAGGATTGAGCTTTGGCCGTTTTTAAGTATTGCAAATTCCTGTGGTCTGTAATTACGGTAACAGTATGTCTTGCGCCGAGAAGGTAATGACGCCAAGCCTTGAAAGCTGACTTGATAGCTAATAGTTCTTTATCTGTGATTGCGTAGTTAACTTCTGGAGCTGAGAATTTTCTGGACCAAAAGGCCACAGGATGCAGTTGGTTCGAGACTGGGTCCCTCTGTGATAGAACCGCTCCCATGGCTAAACTAGATGCGTCAGTTTCCACAACGTAAGGGAGATCTGGACGGGGATGTTTTAACACAGGTGCAGAGGTGAATTTAGTTTTTAGTTCCTGAAATGCTTGTTCTGCTTCCGTAGTCCATTCGAAGCGTTTGTTTTTCCGTAAGAGGGCTGTGATGGGTTGAACCACTCGAGAAAACTCCGGGATAAACCTTCGATAGAAATTGGCAAAACCAAGCATGCTCTGAACCCCTTTCACAGAACTAGGGGATGGCCATTTGAGGATCGCGTCCACTTTCCGTGAGTCCATTCGAACTCCCTTTGGCGTTAGGACGAAACCAAGAAACTCAACCTCCGTGACGTGAAAAATGCACTTTTCGAGCTTTGCAAATAGTTTGTGCTGGCGTAGTTTCTCCAGGACGGCCTTAACATGTTTTCAGTGATCAGATTCCGAGGAAGAGTACACTAGGATGTTGTCAATATATATGATGACACAAACATCTATGAGTTCTCGAAAGATGTCATTCATAAAATACTGGAAGGCAGCAGGTGCGTTGCACAACCCGAAGGGCATCACTTGGTAATCAAAGAGTCCGTATTTGGTGCGGAAGGCCGTTTTCCATTCATCGCCTTCTCTGACGCGCACCAGATGGTAAGCCCCTCTTAAATCCAGCTTGGTAAAGATGCAGGCATCTTTCACCTGGTCGAGGAGTTCATGGATCAGAGGCAGGGGGTAACGATTCTTAACCGTCATCTGATTTAAGGCGCGATAGTCAATACATGTTCTAAGGTCGCCTTCCTTTTTCGGCACGAAGAACAAAGCTGAAGAAGCCGGTGACTTTGACGGGCGAATAAACCCATTGGCAAGATACTGATCCAAATACTGGGGTAAATGAAGATTCTCTGGTTCGGTAAGGGCATAAATCCTACTACAAGGCGGTTGAGCATTGGGTACCAGATCAATTTGACAATCGTATGGCCGGTGAGGTGGTAAGGTGTTGGCCTGTTCTTTTTGAAAAACGTCCTGAAAGTCCTGATACTCAAGTGGTAGTTGTGCTGACACAGAGGTTACTGAGGCTAGACCCACTTGTGGATTTCCGGAATAACAAGTTTGTCTGCAGTTAGGAAAGGTGATACTCTTTGCTCGCCAGTCAATTCGAGGATTATGTGCTTCTAACCAAGGGATCCCCAAGATTACCTGAAATTGTGGAGCCTTGATTACGTCGAACACTATGGTTTCCCTATGACCATCTTGGCCAACCAGTGTCATTTCTGTGGTAGAATGTGTTACCCGCCCAGAGGCAATTTCGGTCCCATCAACCGTGGTAATGACATCTTTGGTGATTTTTGTTTGGAGAGGGAGACCAATCCTGGAAGCCAATTCAAGATCAACATAGTTCCCAATAGCCCCACTGTCGAGATAGGCCTTTATGCCATGTAATCGTTGAGGCTGCTCTGGATCCACGAGGGCCATTGGCATGATGAAATGCGAGGTCAAAGAGTTTGTCTTCATGCTCGGCAAGCGGACCTCTACGCTTGTCGGGCTTGATCATTTCCCGAATCAGATTTTGGAAGGTTTTGGTCTGTGGCTCCAACCATCTTCTTGGGTGGTTTTACCGGGCAAGTTCGTAGAAAGTGTCCAGACTCTCCGCAATAGAGACATAACTGGTTTTGCCGTCTTCTTTCTCGTTCTTTCTGCGTTAGGGGTCCTTTTACTCCCCCAATTTGCATTGGCTCTGAAGTGTCGGTACTCTTGGGGTTTGCGTGGGTTTTTACCAAAGCCCGAGTTTCAAATCTAGTCCGATCAGTCTTTCTATTCTGGAGTCTATGATCAAGTTGGATCACTAAATCAATGTATTCCTCACAGAGTTGGGGTGGATTCACAATTTGAGCCAGAACGTCTTTTAGCTCTCCACGAAGTCCTCGATGAAACAAGGTGATTCTTTTATTCTCAGGCCACCCAGTTTCCACGATCAGTCTGTTAAATGTGGCGATATAAGATAGGAGGTCTTGGTTCCCTTGACGCAAAGACAGAAGTTCGTTATCCAAGGCCTCACCCTGGGCGTGCCGGGCAAATAATCTCTCCATACTAGCCTGGAAGCGTTGAAAGTCACAAAGGATAGGATCGTCTTGATTTACCAACGGAATAGACCAATCGGCTGCACAGCCGCTGAGATACGATAAAACAAAAGCCACCCTAGTTTGGTCATTAGGGAAGGCCCCAGGTCTACATAAAAAGTGTAAACGACATTGGTTCATGAAAAGAGCGTATTTCTTGGGGTCCCCCGCAAAACGTTCAGGTGGGGCCAAAGGTATGTTTCCCGGCAGGTTAATTTGCACCGGGTTAGTGGAAGCCATAGGAGTGGACTCTCTCCCGGAAGCAGGTAATGGCGTTTGTCCAGCCTGATTCTGCAAAAGCTGTTTAGCCAGGTCATCGGTTCGTTCTTTGGACAAGATCAGTTCTCTTCGAAGAACGTTGGTTTCTTGGCGGGCGGCGTGAACTTCCGCCTGTAATTTCCCCCAATAGTTGGGCCAGTTGGTCTGTTTCGGTAGTCTCCATGGCGCCTGGGTGGGTAATTGTGGGTTGGCTTCGCGTTCTGTAACGCTCACCTGGTTCCCACGGAGGCGCAGGCGTGGTCTGGACGGCAGTGGCCTCTTCGAAGGAGATGTTCAGCACCCTGAAGATGGAGTGGGCTGGGTTCCCAAATCCGGCTTGTCTGGCTCGGATGAATACCCTTCTGTGAGCAAAAAGGAAGGGTTAATACTCTGCGGGTTTTGTGTTGATCTCCCGTTCCCCTTCTCACCCTCCTTGCAACCCTTCTGTAATTCCCTGTGGAGACTCACCTTAGGCATTGAAAAGGCGAGCTCTCCATCCTGCTTCTGATGCAGGGGCGCCTTGGGATCCAGTTACGTCACTGGATAGTAAGTTCGAGTTCGCTTGTCTGTTCCGGTAAGTACCGTAAATGTTTATGGCAAGCTTGAGTCTAAACTGTTCCTCTTCTCTTTTGCAGGTAATGGAAGACTCCGGGCTGAGGGCGGTTTCCGTCGAAAACCTGATTTCAGGTGAGTTTTGGTGTAGGCCCACTACTGTCTTTTCCTGTCTCTTTTTTCTTAGGGGCCGGAGTTCGAGAATGCCGAAGAAATGGAGCCGGTACGAAGCAGAAGCTGAGTCCGACCTGTAAGCAGGTAAGTTTAAAATAGTTCGTTTGCTACGGTTCTTGCATTCACTAATGTGATGTTTGCTTTTTCCCCATAGGGGCCGGGGTGCTGAAATGCCCAAGGAATGGCATCGACCCGAAGATAAGAAGAATTAGCTTGGCGGGTAAGTGCTTCTTGGTTATTTTCCCCTTCTCACCTTGCTTTCTTCTCTTCGTCTCCCCGTAGGTGCTGGAATGCTGCAGGAGATCCGGATGGGCGTCGCAGAGCCGAAGGCGCCACGTGCAGGTAAGAGAAGTGCGCTGAGATGTATGCGACGCAGTGAGTATTTAAAATTATGTCTTTTTGCAGGAACGTTGGCGCGCTGAATCCGAATGCAGCTTTAACAGGTAAGGTTTTTTTTCACCTGTTTCTTCTTCCCTTTTCTATCCTTAGGTGTTTCCAGGATGCTGGCAGGCGTGGTCGAGGACTGGAGCAGGAGCAGGCACGGTGAGCGTCCAGCTGCTATGAGCAGAACAACGCAAAGCGTGGTTTGCTGTCTGGGCGTGGCTTAAATAGCCTTTCAAGTAGTCCCAGGTATGTATCCTTCCACTGAAGGTATGTATCCTGCCACCAGCCACACCCATGTGGTTAAGTAGTTCCTTTTTCATCTGGAAGTTGTAGAATGATCTGCCAGGTAAGGAAATTGCAGCATGGTCTGCCAGGTAAGTTTGCACCAAACACATTTCCTTCCATATCTTGTATGAGCCTGGCGCCGATGGTGCCAGGACTGTTATCCCTTATGAGCCTGATGCCAACGGCGCCAGGACTGAGTCCAAAGAGCCCCTATCTGGGGTGGCTGGGACTTCCCTAGTATACATGTTGCCTGCCTCTGAGGGTGCCGGGCCCTGTCTGGCTCCTTGGAGGTAGGCATCATGACAAGAACGGACTACATCAGGGAAGGATTGAAGCATCTCAACATGAAAGAATGCTATGAAGTATTAGTCCATAACCCTCTACCTGAATTAGAACTTGAGTGGAATGACAAAATCAAAAATTGGTTTGATCAAAATCTTCTAACTGAAAAAGAATACCAATGTCTTCTCTGCAAAAATACAATACTTGGAACAATGTATTTCTTGCCTAAAGTGCACAAGGCATTCAAAGACTTTCCATCATTGCGTCCAATAATAAATGGGATTGGCTCAATAACTGAAAATATTTCACAATACATATATACCCATCTTCAACCACTGACAGCAAATCTTTCCTCCTTTGTTAAAGATTCTAAACATATAATTCAGCAATTGAATCAAATACCGTGGGACAACAATTACCTATTTGTAACACTAGATGTAGTTCAACTATATACTAGCATTAGCACAACAAAGATCTGGAAAGCACGATGTATTTCTTGAAAACAAGATCAGTCTCCTTCCTACAGCAAAACTTAATGATCATTGAAATGTTACATTTTTGTCTTCATCATAATATCTTCATTTTTGACAATGTTTTATATAAACAACTGCAGGGAACTGCTATGGGGTCTAAATATGCCCCTTCCTATGCCAACCTACTCATGGGATTTTTTGAGTTACAACATGCCTGGAAACACCCCAGTTTCTCCAACAACATACGTTTCTGGGGTCGTTTCATTGATGACATTTTAATTATTTGGGAAGGAGACCTCAAGCAACTTGAAATGTATGTTATGTACTTAAACAACAATACTTTCAATTTATCATTTACAAAAACAGCCAGCCCGACAAACATTGAGTTTTTAGATTTGGAATTGTTTGTGGAGGATGACCAGATCCAATTCAAACTATTTGCAAAACCATCAGCTGGAAACAGTCTCCTTTTTGCTACATCCCACCATCCAAAGCACACGATCTACAACATTCCTTATGGGGAGATCCGAAGGATTAAAAGAAATTGCAGCACTCAACTCACCTTTCAAGAAAATTTGAAAAAAACAGTAACAAAATTCAAATAGAGAGGATATGGATCTAACAACATCAAAACTGCTTTCAACAAAGCCAGAGAAATCCCCAGAGAAACTCTGTTAATTGACAAACCTAAGAATGGATCACCGGAACATAAGATTCAGTTTATCATGACTTACAGTACTGAAGCGAAACGAATAAAACACATTCTATCTGAATATCTTACTCACCGATTCAAGCCTGCAAAAGCATTTAGACAATTTGCCTAATATTTGTTTTCGAAGGGCGCCAACAATCAGGAACCTAATTAGACCAAGTTTTCTAAGCCCGATTCCGACCATCAAAAAAGCATTTTTTCAGACCAACATCAGGGGTACACACAAATGTGGACACTGTAAGTTATGTCCACTTTTGCACCAAGGAAAGAAAGAAATTCACTTACCGAATGGTAATTAAAGCAAATCAACCAATTGATTAATTGTAACTCAACCTTTGTGATTTATGGTATTGAATGCATTTGCAAAAAACTTTACATTGGGAGTACTATGCGAAAATTAAAGGTGAGAGTTATTGAACATATCAGAGCCATTAAACACAAGGACCTTAGATCACCCCTGTCTGTTCACATCATCAATGAGCATCCCGACTTTGATACTTCACTTCTTAAAATCTTTGGTTTGGAGAAAATTTCCTCCCACCCAAGGGGAAGAAACAAAGAGGAAACATTACGTAAACATGAGAGTAAATGGATTTGCATATTGGATGTATGTGCTTCTGGATTGAACTGTGATTCAGAAATGTACAATTGGTTATAAAACACTGTCTGAATGTTTCATAATATTCAGAGAATTGTATATATTGGTATTTAACATGTATTATTTACTAAACATCTCTCTGCTCCTATCTCTGTCTTTTTCTTTCTATACTATTAGACAAAGATACTCCCTGGCCCTCATTTCTGCCCCCCCTTTTTTCTCTACATCTTTTTTGTGCACATACTGGGGCATATATCTTGTCCTTTAAGGCCAGCCATTAGATATCGAATCGATCACTTTGACCCCCTATAGATCAGCCAGCAACAGTAATTCAGATTTCACAGTCTGAATCATCAAGTTAAAAAACACATCAGTATCACAAAATACTAAGTTTATCTGATGGAATGACGCCGCTTTAGCTTACTATAGGACTTATTACTCCAAGATGGCCGCCGGGCCAACTTAAGTGCCCTTAACATTTAGTTTACATAATAGACTTGATTACATAGTCTGAATTTTTAGCATAACTACAACAATAATATAAAGTTTATCTGATGGTATGATGCCGCTATAGCTAACTATAGGACTTATTACTCCAAGATGGCTGCCGGGAGCATTGCAGGCGTGCCAGCGTGATGACATCACGCCACGCTTAGTAACGTTGGGCGCGGCGTGGTGGCGTCATCGCGTCGGCCTGCACGCTATAAATAGCGCATTTTGACAATGCAGCTATGCGAAAGCACCCGAGGAGTATACACGGCTTACCAAGGCCATACTTAGCAACCTTTGAAGAATGAGCAAGCTTAAACCAGGGTAAGATGCAACTGGACCATTACTTATTTACCTACTTGAATAATAGCCTTCTAAAAAAGTTAGTTAACTCAACTTTCATTTTCTCCTAAAGCCAAAGCATTAAATGTAAATATTTTTCTTTGCCTCCATTTCTCTTCCCCCCAGCTATTTGAAAATGACTATTGAAACCTGATTAATTACAAGGGACCAGTATATGAACTCCTGTTTAAGGACACTAAAATAAGTAAATCACAAGCAACCGGTCACATCAAATGGGTGAGTCATTACTATCCTAAACATTTAAACACATCAAATATAAAAGTAATTTCACCTTTTTATATAGAAACAGATCAGGGAAACATCAATTTGATACATATTTTCTTCTCTTTTTTTTACTTTTCTTTTCAGAGACCAATTTCATTTATGTGCTTTTCTCCTGATGAACCATTGCAACTGGCAATGGGGAAACACGTGTTGGGGTTTTCATAATAGAAGCCTAATCTGTGCAGGAAGTGGCAGACACTTGTCTATGTGACCCCAGGCATGCTCCTGCGAGCAGTCACTGGTTAGCCAGTCATCCAAATAAGGGAAGACACCAATTCCCTCCTTTCTTAGACTGGCTACCACCACCAACAATTTGGTGAAGACCCTCGGGGGGGAGTTGAGTCCGAACGGCAGTACTTTGAATTGGTAGTGTGCACTGCCAATCATGTATCTCGGGTACTTCCTGTGCTGGAGGTGTATCAGCACATGGAAGTAAGCTTACTAAAGATCCAATGATACCAGCCAATCCTGAAGCTCATGAGCCTGGAGGAATCTGCGAAAGAGTTACTTTCTCTAATGTGCCCGTACTGGGAACTTGTTCAAGCACCTCAGGTCCACGATGGGACGCAGTCCTCCGTCCTTCCTTGGTATTAAGAAGGAGAGCATCACCCATGATTGCTCTCCACTAGAGGCACAGACTCTAAAGTGCCTTTCTACAGCAGGGAAGCAATCTCCAGCTTGAGTAGGGGGGAGCAGAGGTTTGGGTCTCAGGACAGGGGGCGGGCAGGTAGTGAGACGTCTGACAAAGGAGACACAGTGCCCATTGTGAGACTACCTGTGTTACCCACGCATCAGTAGTAATGTTGTGCTATTCTGCGTAATGCTGAGTCAGACGTCCTCCCACAGGGAGGTGTGTGAGGGGTATTGAAAGAGGTTTTGGTGCTGCTGCTGAACCGAGTGGGACAGACGCAATGGAGGAGGACTGGGTGGTCTTCCCTCCTCTACCTGTTGTAGATCTGGGAAATCATCTTTGTCCTGCAGAAGATTGGCCTCTTTCTATATTGCTAAAGGAGCCATAGTAACAAAAAGGCTTTGTTTTCCAGGGCGAGGACTCCGGTTGTGTTAGCTGATGAATTGCGGCACTCAGATGTTTAAAAGCCTTTCTCTTTTCCACCCAAAAAGTGTGGGTATATGTAGCCAGAGCGCAGGAAGCATTTACTGCCTTGAGGGCCATGTTTCCTGATGCAAAAATCTTCTTAGCCCAGACATCTACCTTTTTAGCATCTTTGTCTGGAGGCAAAGACAGCTAGGCTGTCCATTTAGCCTCTGATATTGCAGCCTGGTCTACTAGACTGTCCAGGTTTTTGTGTTTTGCTAGGAATCCAGGGTCCGAGGATGCTGGCCTATACTTTTTGTGAGGTCCCCTCTCGGTGCTCGCATAGAGGAAGGGGTTTGCCATAATTCAATAAGTGGGTCTTTTAATGCTGCATGAAAGGGAATAATTAGCTCTTTTATTGTGCCCCTGTACAGAATATCAGTCCCCAACCCAGGGCCTCAGTCACCCACCATGACAGACCTGTATGCTGCATTAGGGTAAGCATGGGGGTCTTGCTGGTAGAGATCTACTTCAGGGGAAGTGTCTAACACACTTGTCTCCTGGAGATCAGTGGTCAAGTTATATCATTGCATCCTCTGAAAATTAGTAAGTAGCAAGGGTTCTAGCTCAAAAGGGACTTCACTATCCTCATCTTAAATCCTTTGGAAGAAAGACATACAATCTTTCCTTGACCTCGGAGCATGTTTTGGCAACAAAGGATCTTCGAGTCTCAACACCGACAGGCCTTTTTGGGTAGGCACCGGGCAGCATTGAAGAGTGTCAAGATGGACACAGCCGTCAATGACGAAGGGTTTTTGCCAACTTCCAACCCAGCTTTTCAGCTGTTTTTATTAGCGTCCCTGCCAGCTTTGCTAGGCATGTGACCTCTGTACCCAATTTTGTTCTCGACTCGAAGAGGAGGTTGATGGGGAAGCTCTCTAGAAAACTGTTCCCATTTCTCTGCCCAAGTGGATTTGACGGGAACATTGCCTGCCTTTCTGGTGAGGATTTCAAAGACGAGTGTTGTCTTCTCTTGTTGTTCTTCAAAGATTACGAGTGATGGGAATCGCTCTGAGAGTACAGCCTATTATGTTTCCTCGATCTTCTCTTGAACATTTCGGAAGATCGATCGGTCGACTCAGTCTCTTTCCTCTCGGTAGGTCACATCTTCGAGGGTATGGTGGTCAGGGATTTGGAGGAATATCTTCGGACAGCTAATTTGGATCGTCTCTCCTTCAACGCCTTTGGCGTCATTGACTGGCACGAGCCATAGTCGGCCGCCTCGTGACCGGAGCCAAGACACCATGTGCAAATCTTGTGAGGATCTCTAAATGACATCTTTGCGTCACAATCCTCACAGCGATTGATGCCCGAGGGCTTCGGCGTTGACATCGACAAAAAAGTTTAGGAGTACTTCAGAAAAATATTAATTTTCGGAGGTATGAAAGGAATGAAGTCACAGGGCGCAGTGCCGGCTATTTGCATCCACGTACGGTCCCGATGTTCTTGAAGCTGGAGCTGCACTGTGCCCCCTGGAGGTGAAAAATACTACAGAATATATCTAAGATGAGGAATCAATGGGATAACGCAATCCATTATGAATAGAAATACAGTAAAAAAAAGTCCACAATAGAGACAGATGGAGGCTAATAGTATTTTTTATCAATAAAAACGGCACTGTATGTCAAGCGGTATAGCAAGGGAACTGTTTGAACTTTATTATTCCTGTTGATTTTATTTTTTTACGAAATCAAAACAAATGCACCCAATTATTTTTATTTTTTTAAAAGGCAAATCACAAAAGGTATTGGCAGAGGAGAGTCAAACCCAGCTCTGCTGGCTTCTTGACACTTGAGGAAAAGGGTTGCGCCGTTCACAACCAACGATGTGAGAATGAAACCAGGAAAAGCAGAGATGAGCTTAGACCCATCGCCATAAGACAATGCATTCCACTAGGCCAAAACCTTGAGCATGGTTGGTGCCATTTGCGTCTAGCACCATACTGCAGTGAGAATGGACAGTTACACAGTTAGTTCTCCTTAGGCATCTCAACAAGAGGAAAAAACATACATAAATCAACGAGACATCAGGTCTCATCAATATGAAAAAGGAGCATTTGCATCGGCTGATATTATCAAGAATGATGACAGATACTGTATTGATTTTATATGCACTTACACTCAGACTCCGACTCATCATCTTCGTCTTCATCATCTTCATCAATGCTTTCATCTTCACTTTCATCCTCTTCTTTAACAATCTTCTGCCTTGCACTCTTGAACACAGATTGTAGGACAATGGAATCTTCATAGATCTGCAGTGCAAAACAAAAAGTAGATTAAACATAGTCATCCTGTTTTGGCAAAAATAATCATGGATTGGTACAGAATTATTATGGGAACTTTAGAACTACGTATTTAAGCAAGTATACTTGAAACCACTACTTTCATTAAGCCAGTGCCCACATGCCACCGGGTTAAGTACGCTTTATGAATATCAAAAAAATAAAAATAAATACTGTACTATTCACATTTCCGGGGCATGTGTGGGACCCAGAGGTATTATGACCCGTGTTCAAAATCTATTCAATTTCTAATATTCTGCAGAAAATAAGATATTGCAAACTTGTATGATATGGATTAACTTAAATCCTGCCAGAGAGGCAACACTTCCACAGATTGAGAATGTAGCCAGTTCCAAGAGCCACTGACTGCAAACTAAACGTAACAATGGCATTGGCATATGTAGTAAAGAAATCTGCAACGCTACAGTCCCTCCTCTCTTCCCCGCCCTTGCGCAAGCTGAATGACACAAGGCCTAGTAAGATCGTTTTTTTGTTCTCCCTTTGTTTCCCCCTCATGTCTTGTTGCGCATATAAACACGTGTGAACAGGCACGTTATAAATGACACATCATATCATTATTCAAATGGTTGCTTATTGTTCAGATCTTGGAAACTGGAAGGAAGAATAAAATTAATTCTCACTAAACAGTTAATCGAAACTACTAACAACTCATTGATGGTTCCTATGCACATCCCTAACCATATAAAGGAATGCCCAAGCAGTAAACGGGCAATTTGGACTGTGAGACTTAAGGAAATGTTACTTGGGAAAAGGGTGAACTAATTAGCATGTGACTGGCCGGGAGAACTGGAATGCTGCTCTTCGAATTTAATTTAATGTATTTCCTTCTAAGAATTGGGTAGTGCAGGCCCGTTTGTTTACAGTAAAGTCACAATTACACTTTTTTCCCTAGCACTCAGCAGCCAAGGGACATTAGAGGCAGGTTGGGACGGCAATGAGGAATCTGTGGGAGGAATGACAAGTCCATTAAAAAGAACATTGCCAATAGGTAAGTAATTTGATCTTCTAATAAATTCCATCCTCGAACAGATTCATCATCTTAGATGGACTCCCATAAATGAGGAGCTTTTAAAGATCGACAGGGTGGCAGCAAGGCCAAGGAAAACAGGAAATCCAGAACAGCAGAAGTTGCACAAATGATCCCTCTCCCTATACCAAAAGAAAAACGTATGCCACTTGGTGGCAGGCTTCCAAGCAGAAATAAGCACATCCACAAAGTCATTCAACAAATCCCGTTTGATAATATACTTTCTGATGGATGTTCCTCCCACAGATTCCTCATATTAAATATATCTTCCTGCAGCTGCATATTTTGGATGGTTTTACCACCAGGGAGTGCCATGCAGCATCAGGGTTCCTGGTTCCATAAATAGCCTGCACCGCATCCCATGACCTCAGTTTACCAATTTATTTCCCCATGCTCTGCCGCATTGTGGAATTTTATTTTTTGTTCTTTAAGAATCAATTATTTTGCGCGCGCACCCCGGAAGTGCCTGAAAGTGCTGTTTGGGCTGTAACTCTGAGCTTTTGTGCTCCTTCCAGCCTCCTGCACCCTCGCTGAAAGGACTTGCTTTCTGCCAACAGACGCCGTCGGCAAGAAGAAGCACAGCGATCTAGAGGCGTTCGAAACACCAAGAGCCACAAGACCTGCCAATCACGGTGGGAAGCTCCCTCCCTCCCCTGCACCCGCCCCCAAGACTTCCTACAACAAGGCACGGGTCTGCGCGCCCGCGCGCGCACCCCGGAAGTGCCTGGAAGTGCTGTTTGGGCTGCTACTCTGATCTTTTGGGTTCCATCCAGCATCCTGCACCCTCTCTGAAAGGACTTGCTTTCTGCCACCAGACGCCGTCGGCAAGAAGAAGCACAGCGATCTAGAGGCTTTCGAAACACCAAGAGCCACAAGTAATTATTAGTCGTGATTGAACTCTCATAATGGGACTACCTCATACTTGACTCTTGTCCTCTAATCTTGTGGGCCAGTACTTTGTTTCATTGAGCCAGTATTTTGTTGGTTGGAAACACGTAGTGTTCTCATCTAGTGTAATTTTGTTACTGAGCTCGATTTTTTCCAAACACGTACTCAAACACCCCTTTCTCTCTCTTGCCTCGTAATCACGGTGGGAAGCTCCCTCCCCCCCTGCACCCGCCCCCAAGACTTCCTACAACAAGGCACAGGTCTGCGAACCCCGGAAGTGCCTCGAAGTGCTGTTTGGGCGGGCGTTGAGAGTGGCGAGGTGGCCTCGAGCTCTTTATTTTTCTCACCCCTGTTCACCTTTGTAATCTCTTGCGTATGAAAATTGGATGCGTATGTGTGCTGCTGACAAGGTGAGCTATTGGTTTGTATGTGAAATTACAACGATTGCCTACGAGGGGAGACAGATACTACCACATTTTTTACTAGTATACCACGTGACGGCTACACATCACTAGGATAGCAAGGAAGCTAAACACTTTGTATTCCACTTAAATTGAGAGGAAAGCATGGCCAGCGGGCTAAGAAGTATGAAGTTGTGCGAGAAGATAGTAAAACCTGCACCTCTCACTGAAGTAGTAAACACACAAATGCTGATAGAAAAAAACACTGGCCATGCAATAAAGGGTAACACTGTAGCAGTAAATGTAGAAGTACACACACCATGTACACATCCACATGGAATAGTTCTGTTCCCCCTGAAGGAAATGTATGAGGGAGAACACTCTGTACAACTCATCTTTCTGAGCATACTTGAAGATCCACATACTAAACCATCCAGCAGTGGGGCAGGCGGCCTTTTGAAACAGGGCATATCCGATGAATCCATGCTAGCCCCAACTATAATGGCGGAGCTGGGAAAAAGAGTACGTATGTCATTAGGGCCTTCGACTCCCGCAAATCCGAGACATGGAACCATTGAAGAAGTACATCTCTTCGGAGCGAGATGTACCAACTCAGACCGCCCATCAGGCCCCGCAATGGGACTTCTCAACTCAGATCTAACCTCAATGCATACATCTTTTCCTATGAACGGTTACAATCCCCCAAACTATGAGCTAAATCAAAGCACGGCCGAAGGGGCAAGAGCATGCTCCAGTCTGGTAGATTCTAAACAAATTCTGTTGGCAGCACACAAAGCCTCTCAAATTCCTATTATGGGAATGACAAATGCACTCAATGATTTTGAGAATGCAGAGTCGACATTCCACGTAATAACCAGAATATTGAATCTGCTTGATAAGGGGCATGAGTTTAACCACCTGGAAATTAGAGAACTCAAACAAACAGCCAAAGAAACCCTCAGTAAAATAAGCAAAATAGAGGGCTATCTCATGGGATTAAAGAAAGTCGGTGAACCCAAAGAGAACAACTCGACCACAGGAAAGGCAATTCAAGCTTTATCTCTGGCCACACAAACCGAAGTACCCTTACTGTACTCCAAAACAGCACATACAAACCTTTCGGAAAAACCATTTGCGGTGTCATCAAGATCATATGCCAAAACGTTGGGGAAAAAAACTATGTTGACCAAAAGCACACAGGCAGAGCTCCCTACAGAACCATCAGCAGTCATTGACACAATTCATAACAAACTAGACATGTTGGACTCAAAAATCACTCAGTTAACAAACAGAGTCTCACTTAGTTTAGAGTGTGGATCGGAAAGCCTTCCATCTATCTGTCCCTCAACTCGTAGAGAGAAGAATGACAGTCCGTCTATCCTACTTGAGTTAATTGAGCAGGATAAATCGGAATCAAATGAGGAAACAGTGTCTAACATGACAAATGAGGCCCCTTCCAGGAGCAGCAAGGGATTTTCATTGGGTCCATATATGTCACGAAGACAAAAGCGCATGCACATACGTCAACTAAAAAGGAATCTACGACCCAAAAGAGAGACAAATATGACAGAAACTGCACAATCAGTGGTCATGTCCCAGGCTGATGTTAACGGTGTGGTCATGGAAGACACCCAGGAAAATACATCAGGGGAGGAGGGCGCATTGGATTTCGAACAGTTAGACGATGAAAGCAAAAAAGCCCTCCAAATAGAGAAAAACAAATTGACAAATAAAAAGGAAGCAGAAAATGGAATAGAAAGTGTAACAAAACATAAAAAAATTAACAAAATTAAAAAAGCAACACAAACGGCCATAATGGAACCACAAATAAAGAAGACAGAAACGCACAATATTGGGGAAGCAAAAGCACCCCCTTTAACTTGTATTGAAGGAACTTCGGCTACCGAACCGAAACCATCTAAGCAACTACAACTTTCTGCCTTCTTTCCCGATAAGGGTAGCAAAAAACTGCCAAACACTAACTCAAAAGTACAGCTCGACCTGAAACTGAAAGACAAAAAAGTACCTACAGGAAAGAAGGAAATGGCACAATCAGCACGTTCCATCATCTGCACAGAAAAACTGGAACTCCCCAACAAGGAACTGAGCGGCAATACAAGCTCTAACTTACCGTCCATCATCCTGGAAGAGAGCGAGGAGGAAAAAAGCTCAGATCGCCAAAATGAAATACCACCCAATGCTACCAGTGAGTTAGATAGGGAAATGGAGACTATCATAGGATGGCAAAGCGACGAAGATGTTAATGGCAAGAAACGATCAATCGCTCTCACCTACTGCAGATTTTTAACCTTATACCATCGCTTAGAAATCTGAAATCAGAGGACATTGAGTGGGTGGAAATGTACAATTCCAACAATAACAGAATGGTATGCAAAACACACTCCTTAATAATTACGAAGTTGCTGCTCGAACACTGTATGGACCTTTGAGCTACTGGGACTCGAACTTTTTCAATATGAATCTCACGAAGCAGCTAAAAACTTCTTGCATTTCCAACCGCCCAAACATTCCACGGCCGACATACAAGCTGATAGCAATCAAGCCCTCAGAGATACAGAAATATCAGCACTTACCCAATTGGCCAATTTAACTGCTACAATCAAAGATTGGTCATGGCTGATTCCTTTAGCAAAAACGCTAAATGAAGTAAAACCAGCAGGACATCCCTCATAGTAACAACGAAATATCCATTTGCTCTTGGAACTCCTGTCGACTTAAAATTTTTACTACATGGCAGGATAAATTTCCTGCTCATTCTCAGATTTCTTGCACAGAAAAAGATTAATACACGAGATTTGGTAATAAATGGCTTCACAACATATTACACTAAAGCCAAGACTGGTAGGGGAGGGCGTCCGGCTGGAGGGCTGGGCATCTGCATCAATAACAGTCTAAATGTGAATTCAGAGATGACTCAGAGCTCAGAGTACATGCTGGTAGTTCAACGTTCATCCTGTAACCACTCATGGCGTCCATTTTACATAATTGATTTCTACTGGAACCCAGCTAGAATATCACTAGATCTCATGTTGGAACAGCTGAATTCAATTTTGGAGGAGATTTACACTCGCCATCCTTCGAATAGCATAATCATAGGAGGTGATTTCAATGCATGCTGTAGTGGGCATGTGACTGAAAATGCGACACATGGAATTTCTGCATACCAATTACAAACACAGGAGAATGGCAATAGATAGAGATACTTTTTGGAAAGTTGGGACATTTATCTGATAGAATTTGACATTAGTGCACTGCAGTACACATGGCAGAGAGACAAAATCACCTCCAGTATTGATTTTTTGGCTGCCTCACAAACCTTGTTACAGCTAACATCACCTGTATACACTGTGGACGTACAATTGGGGGATCATCTAATCATTGGTACAAACATGAGTATGAAGGCATCAGTATTAGCAAAAGACCCAGGGCTGGACTATGTTGAGATCGAGCGCACGGACATTTCCATAAAATGGAATGCCCAACTACGTCGCAAAGTGATTAAAGCCTCTATTCCGGCTTTAGCAAAGTCTAATTGGCATTCACACGACACACTGGACCTAGAGAAGCTAATTACTGAGACAATTGCGTCCACTGTGTTACAATTAAGTAGAGACGCTGATAGATCAAAATCGCAGCCTCATAAACAAGGTAATGGCGAAATCCACAAATTGAAATGTGTTAAAAACAGAACTCTACGAAAATTAAAGAAAAGCTGTCCCAATTTTGAAGATTATTTAAAACAGAAAAAGAAAATTTGTAACAATTTCTCCAACAAATGTCATAACATCCAATGGAGCGCAAAAATCAAAAACAACCAAAATATGGTCCTGTTTCTATGTACAAATAACAGGAGATCTATATGGTCTATGCTCCGTAGTGGTGTAGATAAAAAAACAGAAGCAATGATATCCCCAATCTCTGCGTTAACTTGGACGACCTTCATAAAGAAGAAATACCAACTCCCTTCCGGGTTCCAGAAACCGGAACTATACGTTACGAACCTGACCACAGCTTTGGCTTGTCCATGGTCAGAACTAGACATTGAATGGGCGATAAACAACCTAAAATATTCAAAGGCCCCGGGTCCCGATGGTATACCGGCATGTGTGATGAAACAAGATCCTGGTTTCTGGGCCCGCATATGCAAAATAAAATATGACAACATCTTTAAATCGCAATCAATCCCTACATCATGGAACACTGCTATTGTAGTGCCCATTTGGAAAAAAAGGCAGCCGGGAAGACCCCGATAGCTACAGAGCTATTGCCCTCCTAGATACTTCAGAAAAACTATTTTCCATTCTCATCTTGAAGGAATTGGAATTTCACATGAAATGCAAAAACATGTTATCAAGATTTCAAGTGGGTTTTCGATGTGCAATGGGCACCCCATTGAATGCCACTATTTTATTGCACTTACTCACAAAATCAAAACACAGTGAATGCGGCCCCATTTACATGGCCTCGTTGGACCTAACATCTGCCTTTGATGCAGTCATACGATCACTACTATGGTCCAAGTTAAAGTCAGGGTTTGAGCCGATGTTACTACAGATGTTAGTTCTACTCCATGAAAATACTCAAGTGCAAATTCGTATCACCCAACAAGACAATCTAACTGACGCAGTTCCAACGCATATTGGTGTCGGACAGGGATGCAACTTAGCATCCACCTTGTTTAACGCCTACTTGGGTGACATGGATAACATGTGGCAGGGCACTTCCATCTATCCCGCCAAGATTGGGGGTTTGCGCTTACAGTGGTTGGCGTTTGCGGAAGACATATTACTGTTCGACCTTACTCCATCTGGTCTGCAAGCCAAATTAAAGATGTTTGCAAAATACGCACACTCCCACAACCTGAGTGCAAATGCATCGAAATCAAACATCATCATATTCAATAATTCGAGCAAAAAATATGTTAAATATAATTGGTCATTGAATGATGCACGAGTCGAACGCATACCTTCAGTGAAATATCTCAGATATAACTTATCCAATAATGAGTCTAAAACCACGTGGAAAGCTCGAATACAAGACAATATCAAACCTTTATATGCACAAATGAAAATCCTATTCAATAGATACTGTGAGTACTCCATGACTCCACTATTTGAATACTATGCTCTAAAAGTAGAAGCAATAGTGCTATACGGCTTGGATTGTGTCTGACAAATATTGGCCCAGAGCTAAATCGGGCTCAAGCTTTGATATGGAAAAAAACACTGAGGCTCTCTAACGCAATTCCAAGTGCAGTGCTTCGACATGAACTTGGCCTTATATCACTGTCCGCTCGTCTTGATTGGAGGCGACTCAACAATTTCTCAAAAATGCTTACTCCCCCACAAAACTCTCTATATGAAAATCTGTCAACTATGATCATAGAGAAATCTCCAAAATCTATAAAAAAATATTATGGGGAAATGCTGAATCTATTAACAAATATTGATGCAACAATTGAGGATCTGCAGCTGCACCCAGTACATGTAAAAAAAAAAAAAGTTATACGAACATGATTGGAGAATTACTCTTGAGACTCTGACAACGTTGACAATGTACACAGAAATTGCACAGTTTATTACTAAGTATACCCCAAGAGCTAGATACTTGATGCAATTCCCGGGTAAGTCAGACTGGGACACATATTTACAATTTAAGCTAAATCAGTTTCCGACCATTGAAAAAATCCAATATTGGAGAATTGTGCCGGCAGAGATTGCACATGGTGGATGTTGATATTGTGGCAATAATGCCATAAAGGAAACACTAAAGCATTTTATTGTTTATTGCAGGCACTTCGAAACACACCGTAACACCATATTTGGTAAAAACAACACCAATAGAACTACACAACGGGGAGAATGGTTGTGGATCCGGTGCATGTGGGGCACAAATGTAACGCCGATTCTGTCATTGACAAGGTTCTTGCGTATTATCAACGCTGAACTTCAACAAAAATTATTCAAATATAATGCATGGGCGAGTCCTGACCTGTAAAGGATGTTCTATGAGTTCTTCTGTAAAACAAGGTAGGACAGCACCCGACTAAAAACATGGTTAATGTTAAACAATCACAATAATGTTATAAGGTTAAATGTAACAGATGTGGTACTTCTCAAAAAGGTTCCAAAAAACATAGTAGTTGACCATATGTGGAAATCCAACAAATGTCTTATCGAATGAATGCTCAACAATGTAAAGAGGAGCCGTGTGATGTAGCATTCTAATTGAAAATTGTGAAGATTGAGTGTCCGGGCATAGGTAAAAATCCAACGAAAGGTTGGCACTAAATGAAATAGTACATATGCAACAGGTGCTCTGTAAGTTAACGGCTTAATTGCAACTTGTATACTATGAATTGTAAATATGATTTTAGAGCCTTTTATATGTAGTGTAAATGATATATGAATCACTGTGAAATGATGTATATAGTAAAAGTTAAATGAAAAAACAATGTGGAAAGAAAAAATATGAAGGAAATTGTTGTAAAAGTTTGTAAAACGAACTAAACACAACAAATTAATTAAAAAATTTAAAAAATTAAAAATTATTTTGTTTTATTTTGACCAAAAAGGCAATGAAGATGAGACTTTGAAGACAAAGGACCTCTTATTCGAAGGGCAGGATTAAAGGGGGCAATGAGGAATCTGTTGGAGGAACATCCATCAGAGGTACATGATTTGTTCTTCTAATGGATTGCAACCTCCCATGGATTCCACATCTTATATAAACTCCCATTAGCAGTACCCTTTTTCCAAGAGGGGTGGCGGGGAAAGAGCAAACTCCCACTGCAATTTCATCTTAAAACATTTTGTAGTACTGCCCTGCCAAAGCAGGCAGTCCAGGCCTCATCATGTGGCCAGACAATAGTGTTTAGCAGTGTATGCAGTGAAGACCACATCACTGGATGGCATATGTCCAGGGCTGGTACTCCTCTCCAAAGAGGGGATGAGGCCACTATTCCTCTGGGAGAGTGAGCCCTGAATGCCACTGGAACGTCTTTGCCTGCAATAGAGCATTCAGACAGTTAAAACAATTCATCTTGACACCGTTTGTTTTGACACAGATTTTACTAACCATGGTCTAGCATACCTGACGAAAAGATGATCTGTTGTCCACAACTGGCTTGTTCTAGCAATATAAAAGCTTAAAGCCATTTTGGGACTTAGTCTATGTAGGCTTGCCTCTTCCTTGGATGGGTTAAGGGGAGGGTAGAAGCTTGGTAAGTCAATTATGTGAGCCAAATGCAATGCAGACAACACCTTAGTGAGGAAAGATGGACGCACCCTCTCTGCATCACTTTGTCCCTCGAAAGAATTATGAAAGGTGGTTTGCAAGAAAGTGCTTATAGCACACTTGCTATAGAGGTGATCGCCACTAGAATTTTTTTTTCCAAGGAGCCTGAGTAGTCAAGAATGCACTGGTTCATGCAAATAGGGCTTCCATTAAGAACGTTAGGACCAAATATAAATTCCAAGCCGGCACCACAAAAGGGGTTGGGAGGAAAAGTGTTTACTAACCGTTTCAAGAATTGTAGTACAATGGGCATAGAGAATTAAGAGTCCAGTTCAGGCATGCGCTTAAAAATGGTAAGCACAGCTAAGTAACCCTTGAACATAGCCAACTGTAGCTCTTGCTAGGCTAGGTGTAAGAGGAAGGGACGTACAACTGTGGTATCTCACAAGTCCAAGTCCTCAGCTCTACACCAGCTGCAAAATGCCTTCCATCAGCAGAGGTAAAGCGCCTTTGTTGCTGGTCTTCTGGACAAAAGCAACATCACTATGACGTCTTCTGGGAGATCTCAGTCCCTATATCTGAGCCTCTTAGGAACCAAGTATGGCGATTGAGAGTGTTGATGTTCCGCTGGAAAACCAGGCCTATCTCTTGTGAGAGTAAGTCCAACCTCTTCAGAAAACATTGTGGAGGGCAGATGGCCAAGTCCAGAAGCTCAGGGCACCACGTCCTACTTGCCCAATCTGGAGCGATCAGGATCATGGTTCGCCCCGTCTCTTGTTGAGGTAGTCTGTAGTGCATGGGCACTGTGTTGTCGGTCATCATCAGCCATCAGCGCCAACTTGATAGCCCTCAGCTTCAGTCGGATGTGACGTTTCATCTCTGCTCGGGAACATAACCACTTGCTGTCCGCTCTTTGAGGTGTGCGCCCCACCCCTTCATGGGAGCATCAGTACTCACGGTGTGCCTCTGGGCACGACAGCCAAGGTTTACTGCCACCACAGGAGACCCTATGAGACCCAGATCGGGACCTGCAGAAGGTCCTTTATGCTACCCAGGAACTGTGAACACTGACATCTGGGGGCTCAATGCAGTGACCTCATTCTCAGTCAGGCCTCCTGCACCAGAAAAACACAAGAAGCCGTGAGGCCCAGCAGCCATAGGAAGTCCCGGGCCAGCGATGTGTGGATGTTTTGTAAGTTGGCCACCATCTGCTGGATGTGCAAAGTCCTGTCATCGGGAGGAAAAGGTTTTCCCAAGGAGGATTCCAGGACTGCTCTGATGAACTGGAACGTTTGTAAGGGTGTCATCTGAGACTTCTTGAAGTTAAGGGAGAAGCAAAGCTTGTGAAGGAAGTGGCAGGTGTGGCTTTGATGTCCCCCAAGCCTGCCCTAGGGAGCAGGCGCTGACTAGATAATCATCCATGTGGGGGAAATCGTGAATTCCCCCCTCTTCTTAGGCTGGCTACCACCACTGTTAGCAATTTGGTGAAAACCATTGGGTCAGAGGTGAGCCGAATGGCAAGACCAGAAACTGAAAATGGGAACATCTTATCACAAACGTCAGATGCTTCCGGTGCTTGGGATGTACAGGCCCTTGCAAGCATCCTGGAGGTCGAGTAACTCCAACCAATCCTGGCGCCCAGGACCTGGAGGACCTGCGAAAGTGTTACCAACTTGAATGTTTTTCCTGAGAAACTTGTTCAAGCTACTCAGGTCCAAGGTGGGTCACAGCCCCCCATTCCTTTTTCGGTACTAGAAAATAGTGGAATACCAACCCTAGACCCTCTCTGCTTGAGGCACCACTTCTACAGCGCTTTTCTCCAGCAGAGAAGCAATATCCTGCTGGAGTGGTCGATCTGGGTCCCAACAGGAGAGAGATGGGGAGGGCAGGCTGGAGAGGGATTGAGGAAAGGAATGCAGTACACCCTTGGGAGACCACGCATCTGTAGTAATGCTGCACCATTCTGCAGAATGTTGCATCGAGCATCGCCCTGCCCCCCACCACACCCGAGGTAAGGTGCGAGAATTCCTCAAAGTGGTTTTGTTGTTGGTGCTGCACCTAATGGGACAGAAGAGATTGTAAGCTTTCGCAGCTTTACTTCCTCTACCTTTTGCAGGTCTAGCAAACCTCAATTTTCCCTACCTTCTTGGAATAACCCTTTTTTTCTTTGGCTAAAGGTGCCACAGTAACCAAAAGGTTGGCCCCTCCAACTCTGTGGTGCATATTGGGTTGCCTGTTGCTGGATAGCAGCTTCTAAGGACTTTGTTGCTGCCTTAGTACTATAACTTCTCGAGACTATCAGCCTTGGGTCCATTAAGAATCAATCTGTCCAAGGGGATGAACAATAACCTTGACTGGACATCTGGTGGAAAACCAGATTTCCTGAGCCAGGAGAACCTTTCCATCACTGATCTTGTGCCCGTCGCCCTCCTCACACAGTCAGAAGTATCCAGGCCAGACTGGAGAGCTTGGCACCTTGTCCCCTTAGCATCAGCAATAAATTCTAAGTTACTCACCGTAGTCACCAACGTACTGCTAGTCCATAGTCCCCATTCCTCCATACTGCATGGGCGTCCCTCGCTAGGGACGGGAGAGGGAACCTTTTTCACCAGAAAAAAAAAATACCTTCTTCCCCTTTAAATTTAGAGGCGCATGGCCCTGGGAGCATGCGCTGCCCTGACTCCGCCCACAGGCGCCAATGTTTAGTCCCCATTGACGCATCAACAATATTACCATTGCCTAATGACACCAGTTTTGTTAGGGGGGAGGATGGTGGGACGTATGGAGGAAAGGGGACTATGGACTAAGAGTACGTTAGTCACTATGCTGAGTAACCTATAATAATCAGTGGGAGGAACATCCATCAGAAAGAACATTGCAGAGCGGTCAATTATTATTTCTGTACAACAATGTCAGTATTGGCACCTTTAAGAAGAACTATTGAGCCTCTATATCTGTGTTTAAGAGAACCCCTAAGTAGTACTTTACAATTCCGACTATCGGGTAGATGTTAGGGTTTAAGTCCTGCCCGTAGAAGCTATTTATCGTCTGTTATTGGGAATTCAACCTGCTATTGTCTTTCTTAATGATGGCACCTTCTGAGCCTATTCTTTCTTATTTTCTATTGCTCCTGACACTGAAAATGATTTACCTGCCAGCTATTGCTTCTGCACTCCGTGTGAATGAGTTTTGTATGCCCCACTCTCCCAGTGTTTTCAAAGAAGAATGTAGGAGAGTGAGACCCTTCTTCCTTATAATTACTCCTATGTCCCGTCCCCTTTCCTCCATAATGCATGGACGATTCCAACTGAATATAGCCCCAGGGTGGAGTGGCGACTCTCCTTAAGAAAACAAGTTCCTTAGAACCGCCTGTCCGAAAGCCGCGTCTGAGCTAGAGCCGGCATCCAAACAGTAGTGCTTGCAGAAGGCCGAAGGGGTGGCCCAGGTGACCTGCCACGGGACCTGTCTCTGGAATGAGACTGCCATGGCCTTGGCTCTGACAGCGTGGGCATGCAAGTTCGCTGTAAGTGGTTTGTACTGCCCCTCAGAGGCCTCCTTGATGGCCGCAACCATCCACTTTGCTATAGAGGCCTTGGACGCCTGATAACACGGCTTTGAGCCCCGAAGGTGACAAAGAGCATCCGACTTGCGGAAGCTCTTGGTCCTGTCCAGATAGAATTTCAGAGCACGTCTAACATCCAGACAGTGCAAGACCCTTAGAGCATCGTACTTAGGATCAGAAAAGAAAGTAGGTAACACTATCTTCTCCTTTCGATGGAAAGAAGAGACTGTCTAGGTTAGCCTGTGTTACCAAAAAACAGGTAAGGTTCCCAAACTTTTTTATCGGGGGACCCAGACTCAAAGGGAACTAGCTCGTAGATGAGCACAATATGCAACATGAAAGTGAGTCTGGTACCCCTCTTTCCATTCCCCAGTGTTCTAAAACGAAGCCACAATTAAATCAACCACAGATGCCTCACATATAGGTTACTGTCTAAAAACCTAAACCCAAAATGTATATAATGATTACAAAAGACTTTATTGAAAAATTTATTTAAAAAATTTATTATTTGCACATGTTGTATAGCATTAAAAAGGCACTAAGTGCCAAACACTCAATAAGACACATTTTAAGGCACTTTGCCAATGAATTAAAAAGGTATGAATCACAAGAAAAACCAAAAAAAAAACGTTGTTCAACAATCAAACGTCTCAGAAAGGGGATACACACAAAAAGGTGTTATAACAAGGTTTCATATCATTCTAACCACTTTGTTCATGTGAAACACAATCCCATAGTGAATTAGCATGGGTATTCTAGATCGTTGACATCTGGCATTCTAAAAAAGTTTACATAAGAGATGGAAAGCCTATTAATTGTCTAGCTGCAATTGTATTTGGAGAAAGACTAAGAGTCAAAACATCATTTATTAGTTGTAAATTAAGTAAAGGAGCTGTATTCTTTGAACAGATCTCTTACTTTGCCCTGGTGTGTTAAATAGTTTTTGAAGTGAAGCATGTTTTGTGTTGTTTTAGTCTTAAATAGGTTAGCCTGTGACAGGCTCAAATGCTGGGTGTATGCCTTGGGCGTGGCTTTTGTGAGGATAAAGACTTTGCAGTTTGGGAACTGTTTTTCTTTTTATCTAGCTCCCCATTGGTGGTGGAATGAAAGAGGTTGCCACCCTCGAATGGAAGGTCCAATATGCGTTCCTGGACGTCCGGGTTGAACTTGGTAGCCCGTAGCCAGACAGTCCTCCTCATGTCCGTGGTGATGCAGAGGGCCCGGCCGGAGGTGTCAATGTGGGCCACGGTGGTCTCCATGATGTCCTGCACCACCAATTTAGCTTCTGCCAGCTCTGCCTTGAAACGTGCCGGGCTCTGCACCGGAGGTTCTGGAAGGAAGTCCACTATTTTTCTGCCAAAGCCTCTGGTTAACGTCTGCCAGCATGGCGTCTACATTGGATTTACGAAGGTGCAGTCAGGCATTGGAATAAACCTTTTTTTCCGTAAGCCTCCAAGATATTCTCCTCCTTGCCTAGAAGTGCAAAGGGCAAGGTGGCCAAGGATGACTGAGGCTTGGAGTAAAGTGACGCTGCAGCAATCACCGAAGAGTGCGGTTTAGGGTGTGCCAACTGCAACCGTGGATCCCCCTCCAATTGCCTATACTTAGCATCAAGGCGCCGATTGAGAGGCTGGGCCGAATGGGGTTTAAGCCATCCCTTTTTGGCCAAACCGACAACATCCTTCTGCATGGGGACCCCCGTTCTAGCCACGGGGCGTAGCGTGAGGACCTCAGCCAGGAGCGCCATCCACCTCCAGTTGTTCGACCTCAGGTTTAGGAAGCCCCAAATATTCGGCTAAACCCGAGAGCCGTTCATGGAAGGCCTTGGCTGAAGATGGCGTGTCGGGGTCCTCCTCCTCGTCGTTGTCCACCAGGGGTCCGGTTGGACCAGAGCAGGTGGAGGAGTGCTAGGCGCTGAGTGCTGCACTGTAGGAACTGGAGCCGGTGGCTGCTGTGGAGGCTGGTGTGGAACCGCCTGAATGGTGGGATGCAGGGGAGCTGGAAACGAAGGACCCAGCAAGAGGAGCAGGGGCTGCACAGGGGGCTGTGGCGCTGGAGTCATAAGAGGAATGACTATAGGCGCAGGCGGAGGGACCAGAGGGAGCATGTCCCTGATCACATACCGAAGGATGGCTCCCATCTGAGGAGATCTCATGAGTGTAAGGAACTTTTCAAAAAACCTGTCCTCACAGGCCGGTGGGGTGGTAGGTGGTATTGACGGGGTAGCGGACGGCTGCTGGGGCCGGTGCGTACTCTGTCTTGCCAGTTGCGGGGTAAACCTTCACTGCGATGCTGATGGATAAGCTGTAGGCCACGTACCTGGTTGAGACCAGTCCCACCTTGAAACTTCTTTTCCCACCTGCTCTGCATCAAGGGGTTGTATCGGACGAGCGGCCATTTTGTCTGACACAGCAGCCATTTTGTTGGGCTGCGTGCCACGTGCCAAAGTCGTGCTGCTTGCCTCACTGCGCCCGGCCTCCTCCAAAACTCTTAGCTGTGGAGCATGAGACCTACCCTGCACCCCAGAACGGGGCCTGGTAGGCATGTTGCCCTCGGCTGAATCACCGGTAGTGCTGTGTACAGGGACCCCCTCAGACATCTGTCCGTTACTATGACGCAGCCCATCGGGTAGACACCCGGTAAATGAACCTTGCGGTCCTTCAACACTGTCCCCGGAAGGATCTAATGACCCCTCGGCCTGGCGGCCGGTAGCTAAAGGAGCCTTGGTACCTGTGTTAGTGCGAGAACCTTACTGGTTCCTCCCGCTCTGGCGTTTCCTTGGGAAGGAGTCACCCTTGCGGGTGCAATGGAAAAAAAGCGGCCCTAACTTGGGCCTTGACTTGTTTCTGACTAAGTCCTTCAAGTCCTCTGGAGGCGACTTCGAGGAGCTCCCTCCACCGAGCTAACCTATTCTTCAGAGCGTGCGGTGTAAGCGTGTCACACGCGGGACAACCCTCACAGTCGTGATCGGGCCTAAGGCAGCGGAGGCAAAGAGCGTGGGGGTCACACGTAGGGAAGGGCCCTTCACAGGCAGGACACCTGCTGAAGCCCACTGACGTCGACAAGCGCTGGGGAGGAGCGTGGTACCAGAGGACCGAGTATCTGACTAAGACAAAAAAACAGAAGACAAAAGACAGAAGAAAGTATCCGGGGAAGAGCAAATGGTATTACAAGGCCGAAGCCAAACCCAGGAGAGCTGGTGAAAGCGGACCATTCCCATCAACGGGGAAAAGTGGACTGAGAAGTGGTGCCAGCGGGCGGAATCATAGGAGCGCATGCTCCCAGGGCCGCGCCCCTGCGCGCCTCTAAATTTAAAGGGGAAGAAGGAATTTTCTGGTGAAAAAGATTCTGTCTCCCATCCCTAGCGAGAGACGCCCATGCAGCACAGAGGAAAAGGGACGGGACGTATGAGTACTTCATCTATGATATCCCTATCCCAGCACAGCTGTTCTCCATATACTTTTCCGCCACAAGGGGGCGCAGTGCAGCTCTGCATCGGCTCCATCCAACTCCTCTACTTGCCCCATGTCGGATATGACATTGGAGCCAATATATATATATAGCGGCACCCCCCCACCCCCCTGACCTCAGTTCCACCCTTTTTCCCTACGCACTGAGGTACCATAGAACCGATGGTGTACTAGATTCCTGCAAAAAGGGGCAGGTAGGGAGGGAGAGGAGGAATCCGTGGGAGGAGCATCCATCAGAAAGAATATTACCAGAGGTAAATAATTTGTTCTTCTTATGGATTATTTCCTTCCACGGATTACTCATCTATGATAGACTCAAAGCAGTACGTAAACCTGGAGGAAAGAGGAGGCAAGAACACCACCTAAACCAGAAAACTCTAGAGAACTTCAGACCAAAACGGGCATCCTGGCCCGCAAACCAATCCAAGCAGTAATGCTTAGCAAAAGTGTGCAGGGACGCCCACTTTGCCACCTGGCAAATATCAAAGACTGGACTCCACTCTGCAAGGCAGAAGTGGCAGCCACTCCTCTGGTAGAATGAGTCCCTCAGGCACATCCTTACCAGCCAAATCGAAGCATTCTGAGATGCAGAGAATGATCCACCTTGACAGGGTTTGTTTGGTCACAGACTAGCGAGCAGGAGCACCAGTGTAACCAACGAAAACCTTGCCATCTTTCGTAGCCTCTCAAGTATGAGAGACGTAGAACTTAAGGGCTTGTACAGGTCCAGCCGATGGTATAGTTCCTCCACCTTGGAAGGGTGAGGTGGAGGAAAAAATACAGGAAGATGGATCTTCTGAGAGAAATTGAAATCTGAGACCACCTTTGGCAGAAAGAAGGGTCTCGCTCTACAGTTCACCTTCCCTTGGGGAAAAAACCAAATAGGAGGTAAAACAGAGATTGCCTGGAACTCACTCACCCGTCTCGTGGAAGTAATGCGAACCAGGAAACTCACCGTAAGGGTGAGCAATCTAATAGAACAGGACTGAAGGCACTCAAACAGAGCGTCCATAAGAAAAGTTACAAATAAATTCAAATCCCATGGGAGGAAACTAGTTACACAAACCCTGCAAGAACTGCATAGCAGTGGGGATTGTGAAAAATTAGCCCTGTTCAGGGGACCTCTTGAATACTGAAAATAAAGCGAGGTGACCCTTTACAGTGCCAATCTGCAGGCCCGTCTGGGCCAAAGATAGCAGAAAATCTAACACTGGGGATAGAGGACAGGATAAAGCGTACAGGGTCCCTCTCCCAGCAAGTCCAAAAATGTATGCCACCTTCAGGCATAAATAGATTCTGTAGTCTGCCTCCAAGCTGAAAGGAGCACATCGAGGACATTGTCCGGCAAGTCCCTCTCCTTGTATCGCAGCCTCTCAGTAGACACGCATGAAGTTTCAGGCTGCTGAGGTTCGGGTGGAGGACCCGCCACTCAGAACGGGGTCCACTTGAGGAGTTCCCCAACAGGAGAAGATCTCCTCCAGAACTTCCTGATGGAGCTCCCATTGGGGGGAGGCCAAAGTCTGTGACATACTCTCATCCAGCCAGATGAGCCACCATTAGAGAGACACTGTTCTCCAGACTCAGAACCACAGCCGCATTGCTTCTCTGCATAGCGGCAAAGAGCCCACACCAGCTTGTATATTGAGGTAGTGCATGGCCACTGTGCTATCTGTCAGGATCAGCATAGTCTTGCGTTTCACAGAGGGGAAGAAAGCAACTAGAGCCAGCCTGATCGCCCTCAGCTCCAGCAAGTTGATGTGTTCCCGATACTCTGCGGGAGACCAGAGTCTGCTGCCCATAAGGTCTGACAGCTGCGCACCCGAACCCGTCAGAAATGCATCCGGGACCACCGTCACCTGGGGCCAAGGTTGGAGAAACAGTGGGCCTTTCAGCAAGTTGTCTCATACGGCCCACCACACAGCAAGATCCTGACCCACCTGATCCGAGTCCTGCAAGGGGTGTGACATGTGGCCCTGACACGGCGACCATTGGCAACAGAGAAGTCACTGAAGCAATCTCATGCACAGCCTCGCCTCCGGCACCTCTAGGATGCAGGAGGCCATGAGAACCAGAAGGTGCAGGAATGCCCTTCGGATTGGAGGACATTCACCATTCGAAAGATGTTCCCCACTCAATACTCAGGTGGAAAATCCCTGCTCAGGTGAGTGTCCAAGACAGCACCAATAAATCGGAGGGAGAAGGATGGCGAAACCGGAGACTTTTTGAAGTTCAGGGAAAAGCCCAGGCTGTGCAATAGAGTGCACGAGCAGAGAAGATGCTCCAACACTAGAACTGGCAAGTAAGCTTGTACGAGCCAGTCGTCCAGGTAGGGAAAAACATGAATGCCTTCCCTCCTGAGGCGAGCCGCCACCACTTCTAGCAACTTGGTGAAAACCCTTTGCGCTGAAGAAAGCCTGAATGGCAGGACATTGAACTAGTAATGGTGTTGACCCACCACGAACCGGAGGTACTTTCTGTGCTTTCGATGAATCGGCACATTGAAGTTGGCATCCTGAACGTCCAGGGAACCCAACCAGTCCTGCAGATCGAGGGCTTATAGAATCTGGGCTAGAGTGTAGGAACAAATTCAACAGCTGCCGAGCCAGAATGGAGCACAAGTGCCCGCCCTCCTTCAGCAACAGAAAATAGGTGGAGTACCACCTCTTCCCTCGTTTTGAGCACAGAACTAGCTCGATTGTGCTTTTCGAAAGAAGCTGACTGAGCTCTTGCAGCAGAATGGAGTCTAAAGACAAAGGGGGTGGCCTGAGGGCTATAATGCAGGGCATGCTGAAGGAATGGAAGGCAATATCCCTGCCAAATGACTTGTAAGGCCCAAGTGTCAGACGTTGTCTTCAACCAATCCGGGCTGAACAAGGAAACCCCCCCCCCCACCTGTGATGAATGGTGAAGTTTGTTACTGGGGTTTGGCACCCTGGGGTGCGGCGTGGACAGCGGCTGATGCAATGCCCCCTCGCTGGGCACCCCTTCCCCTGCCTCATGGGAAAAACCTGACTTGACCTCTTCCCGGGGCAGACTGACCCGCAAAGGCGGGAAATGGACAAAAAACCTTGCCGAAGACAACAGCTGTGCGGAACGCTGTTGTACTACTAGCCCCAAAGATTTAGCAGTCGCCTTGGACGACTGGACCTTCTGAGGTGCGTAATCCGCTTTAGCTCAAAAACATTACGGCCGCCGAACGGCATATTCAACAGCCTAATCTGGACGTAATCTGGTCCCTAGCCATGAATGACGCCTGTCTAGTGTGCTAACGGCCGTGGCCTTTCCCACAGAGTCTGCTGTGTCCAGTCGCGGCTGCAGCATCCGACGTGCCACCTCCAGCAGCTCTCAACTGTAGAGATACACTGTGTGACGGTAGTTTCTTTGGAAAACCAATATGCTTAGGTGAGATTTCAGTTGAAACCTGGCTAGGTAGGAGATGTGGAAAATGGCCTACAATATTTATTCGATCATTTGAATAGGTATCATCATGTAGCAACATTAAAAGTTCTGTTCCATCCATTTCACAATTAGAGGATGTGACCAAAAGGAGCATGCATCTGAAGGTAACACAAAACATGACACATAAACTTGGTTTAATGAGAACTACCCCAGAGTGATGGATGCAGCTAAATAATGACATGGGTACAACAACAACAAAACAAAAAAAAAACACACTTATGTTAGGTGTGGATACCACGAATTGTAATGCTTCTGAAAAACACACATTGTGGAGAAACTTCTATAGTCATAATTCTTGTAAAAAGTATTAATGTTATGACTAATGAAGTATCGACCACATATTTCTACTGCAATACAAAGGCACACTTCAGAGTTTCACTCTAGCTCTGGTGCCAGAAAAGTTTCAATCACTTACCTGTTTTGTTCTTCAGCATGGGTCTGTCATGGATTCACATACTTATGAATATTCCCCGTCGTCAGGCTGGGAATCCTTGGTAAAAGAAAAAACAGTTTCACTTTCACTTTAAAACTGTTTTTCTCCTCTAAACCAATCGCTGTCCTCAGAGTCATATTGCCCCCATCCATTGACGATCCTGTCTCTAAGCCCCGCAGTTCTTCAGATTTGGTAAGCACGTAAAGTGGCAGTATGACTAAGAAGAGCCGCAGAGGGGCCAAAGGGAGGGTTCGCATGTGAATCAGTGCCAGACCCATGCTGGAGAACAATAGTTACAGGTAAGTAACTTAAACCTTCTCCGGCATGGGGTCTGGCATGGATTCATCTGCTCATGAATAACGAATACACAGCAGTACACATTACACAACCACAGGGAGGTGGCAAGGCTCAACAGAAGAAATTAACACTTACCCTGTAACAGACTCACCTCAAGCAAACAGGTTGCGTAGCACTGCTTGGCTGACTCTGGACTCCCGTGGAATCCCTATCGATGCAGTAGAATTTCGTGAAGGTATGCATGGACCTCCACGTCGCAGCGCTGCAGATGTCGGGCAGGGGCACACCAGAAAGGAACACCGTAGTCACAGCGATCGCTCTGGTGGAGTGGGCTCTTGGGCAGCCTGGCATCAGCCGGTTCCGCCAGCCGATGACAGTGCATGATGCAGCCGGAGATCTATCTTGAGATGGAAGCCTTGGACAAGGCCTTCCCATGGTTCATAGGTCCAAAGTTCACAAACAATTGAAAAGTCTTCAAAAACTCTTTGTTCGTGCCGAGTAGAACTTCGGAGCAAGAGCAACGTCCAGCGAATGCAAGGCCCTCTCTGAGGGCGACAAAGGTTTCGGGAAGAAAACGGGCAAGACCAAAGGCTTGTTCAGGTGTAATTCCAATTGAACATTCGGCATGAAAGAGGAGTGTGTATGTAGTACCACCCTCAATTTGTGGAAAGTCAGATACGGTTGCTTGTAGGATAGGGCCTGGATCTCATCCATATGTGTGGCAGAGGTAATGGCCAAAAGGAAAGCCCTTTTCCACAAGAGAAACTTGAGTGGGGCTTGATGCATCGGTTTGAAAGGTGCCCTCATGAGCCTTGTTAGAAATATGTTAAGTTCCCATGCCGGGGCGGGAACCTTCACCAGCTGGAAGGATCGGAAAAGTCCCTTGGGTAACTCCTTGACGAGTCTGTGGGATCACAGCGAGGATCTTCCCGGAGATGGCCGCCAGGTGTAAATTGATGGATGCGTGAGCCAGTCCAGCTCTTGTTAAAGACAGCAAGAATGGAAGATCTGTGGAGCCGTGACCCTCAGAGGCGTAATCTTCTGTGACCGGCACCATGTAGCAAAATGCTTCCACTTATGGCCGTAGCACTTTAGAGTCGATGATGCCCTGGCCTTGGCGAAGACTTCCTTGCAGTCCGGTGGCCGCTCACAACCTCCAAACTTTAAGGCTGCAGGAGCCATGCCTTCAGGTTCAGCAATCCCGGGTCGTGATGAAGGATTGCACCTCCCTCTCTGGTGTGCAGATCCGGAAGTACCGGCAACTTGACATGAGGAGACGCCGTCAGGCTGAGCAGGTCCGGATACCATATCCGTCTCTGCCACGCCGTGGCGATGAGAATCATCCTGCATCGAGACAGTCCGAGTGTGTTGATGACACATAGCAGGAGCGGAAACAGGGGAAAAGCATACAAAAACAGGCCTTCCGACAGGAAGGTGAATGCGCCCTCAGGCTCCTCAGTGATGAAATCTACTGGCAAACTTCTGCGATTTTGCGTTCACAGCCATGGCGAAAAGATCGATCAAGGGTCTGCGTCATTTGACGAACAGGCGGTCCACCTGATCCTGACTAAGTTCCCACTCCTGGCAGGAGCGCAGCTCCCTGCTGAGGGAGTCTGCAATGGTGTTCTTGACACCTGCCAGGTGGAGAGGGACAAGGAACATCCCCTGTCTGATGGCCCAGTGCCACAGGTCCTGAGCTTCCCCGGAGATTGCTGGGGACCGAGTGCCCCCTTGCTTTCTGATGTAGAAAATGGTGGTGGTGGTTTTGTCCATGAAGATCCTCACCACCTTGCCCTTCAGAGACGGTAGGAAAGACTTGAGGGCCCAGAACACTGCGTGTAGCTCCAGGATGTTGATGTGCAGATCCTTCTCCTCTGGAAACCACAGACCTCTGTTGTGCAGATGCCCCCAACTTTCCACAGAGGCATCCGTGGTGACAGTCTCCTGTAATGGCTGGGTTTGAAATCCCATTCCCTGGGTGATGTGTGAGCGCACCCCGCCAGAACTCCTCATTGAGAGGGATCTTGCCTGCAAAACCTTCGGACACTTGTATCCAACGTGCATCCAAGAATTCCTGCAGGGGTCGCATCTGCAATCCGCAGAGACGTACGAGGTAGATGCAGGATGACATGCCCAGCAGCGACTTGATGGCCTCTATCATGGCCGTCTTCGCCGACGGCAGTCGCTGCACCTTCCATTGAATGGCTGCCAGCCTCTCCTCTGAGGGTGACGCCAGATAAGACACTGTGTTGAGTCTGGCCCTGAGGAACAGTGAGTTCTGCAATGGCATCAAGCAGGACTTTGGATAGTTTACAGAGAATCCCAGCTCTGTCAGTAGTCGGACAGTCCCCTTCGTGTGCTCACCGGCCATCTTCCGAGAGCGGACACATATCAGCCGATCGTCCAGGTATGGGTATACGTGTATGCCCGGCAGATGCAGATGGACCGCCACCGGGGCCAGGCATTTTGTAAACACCCTTGGGGTGATTTCAAGCCAGATGGCAGGGCCTTGAACTGGTAGTACTGACCTTCCACCACAAACCATAGGAACTTTTGATGTTTCTTGTGAATGGGGACATGGAAGTATTTAGGGAGAATTCTCATTCTATGGCTAATTTCCCTTACCTATAGAGTCCCCCAGCAGCTTTGCTGGTTTTGAAGGGTTTGTTTCTTTTTTTCATGTTAAGAGTGAGACTCTTTTTCCCACTCTTAGGCATTTTTGCTATGTGTGTTCTAGGCTATTTTTGTGTTTAATGTCTATGGGATTTTCTCACCCCCATAGGAAGCATCTTAATTCACATGTGTTACACAGCACCCTCAGTGCAGTGACACAGGGGTGTCGTAGCGACCCCCAAACAGAGACTCCATACCCTGGGACTGACTACTGTCTCCCAGGGCATGTAAAGTCCCCATTGACTTTACTAGTCAATTTTTATGAACTAAACCAGTATAACCCATCTTACTATGGAGGTACTGGAAAGGGTTAATAGTTTTTCCCTTATGTTCATTTTCGAGAGGGTACCGTAAAGTCCCTCTCTCAAAAGTTTCTGGCTGGTGGCAGTGGTTACTACCATAAATATTCAACCGCAAATATTTTCCTATGAGATTTTCCCATTGTGCGAGGCTACCACTTTTTCTGACAGCCTCTTAACATACCGCCGGTGCATTTTAATATTAACTTGACTCCGGTAGGTTTTATTTGCCAGAACTTTAATATAACTTCTTTCTCGTGTCTTTCTCTAAACTCCTAAACCAGGTTGGGCATCCTTTGTTCGTCCTTTTGGCGGGCTTCTGCTGAGAAACCCTCCTTTCGGCGCCACTGAGTCTGGGGTGGGTCCATTGTGTGGGAGGGGGAGTAGGACCCCATGACAGGGTTGCCTCAGTAACCCATGTCGCACTCTATCCCGATAGGCTGGAGGGTCTCCCGCCAAGATGACCACTCCACTGTGTGAGTGACAGCTAGGCTGTATGAATGGGGATCTTTTTGCATAAAAGCAGGGTCCTGAGGACTGGAAGAGCAAGACGTCGCCACTGGAACTAAGAAGCCGAAGAGGAGACGTCATGACGAGAGAAGATCTTCATCTGAAAGAGCCTTCTACCCTTGAGCTGGTGGGGCCAACCAGTTTTCCAATCGTCTTCCCGGACCTACCTTGGTCGAATCTCCCCTACTCTGTACTCGGAGGCCGGATAGCCAGGCATCAGTCCACCCGGACCGCGATTTAAAGGAGAGTACCTTTTATTCGTCGGGCAGCACCGCGACTGGTTTCATTCCTGGGTAGTGCAGTAACTCGAACCTTCCTCCACGACGAGAGCCTCTCTTCCTCTGCTGGATCCCCTGAACTGCAAGAACTACCAGGAACAACCGCCACCGCAGGAGCCACTTCTTCATTTAAAGGTACATTGTTCTGCCAGGCCGCCCTTTCTTTGCGGTAGCACTAAAGGTGTTTTAAATCCTTTACCTACCTGTTGGGTTGGCCGCCCCTCTCTCTTAACATTGTCTTTCAACTTCTGCATCCACCTTTTCAAAATCGTTAACCAAAGACTTGACTGCAGCTACAAGAACATTTTGCTCCTGGGCCCTTGCCCTGTACCACTGACTCTGGCACAGGCTTACTGATTCTGGCTACATTTGTTAGAACTGCCTTCTTTAGATTGATTCTCAACCAACTAGAACTGTGTTGGTGCACCTACTTCTTATAACTACACTTTTCTTCCCCTTTCTAAACCTTGTGAAATGCCATTTTGCTCAGTTTTCATTTAAGTATTGCCTATACTGATGCACTGTCTTGTTTAATCTGGTTCACAAACTTATGGGAAGTGTTGCTAGGGTTTGTAAGAAGCTATTTCTATATAACTTGTGCTTTCCTTCCCTTGTGAGAAATTGATAGAGTATCCCTCGTGTGTGGTTTTCACTATGCCGTTTTGCTCAGTTTTCACTACGGTTCACTTGGTCTACAATTTAACTAAGGAGTGTGTATATTTTTCTTTGACTTATTTTAACTTGCTTGATAACTGTGATAAATGTCTTACTAGAAGTGTATAAAATAAATATATATATACTTTTTAATACAAAGCTTTGGTCAGTGTTTCCTTGTGCCATAGTACTGTAGGCCTATTGTGTAAACCCTGAATACTGCTCATCTCCCTCTTGAGAGAAGTCTGACTGCTCAGCCACAGCTACCAACTAAATTTTTGTGGTACAGACTGATACCAAAGGGGATTTATTGCTCTCAACTGTAGTCTTAATCTTCTGTAGTGCTCCCTAAGGGAACTGCACAGGATTCTGCCTAACAGAAGTAAGCGTCCTCCAGGTCCAATGACGTCCCTTCTTCCAGTTGGCCGAGCACGTGCTGCAACACGACCATCCTGAATTTTTGGGACCTCAGGTACTTGTTTAGACGGCATAGATCCAAGATGGGTCTCCAACCCCCTATCTTCTTTCTTACCAGAAAGTATCCGGAATAGACTACGGAGCCATTGGGGAACAAGCTCCCCTTTCTGTAACATGGCTCACACTTCCGCCAGGAGTTGAAGAATGTCGTGCTGCTGTCGGGGAAACAGGTGGAATTCGAGGGCACCTGCGTTGGAACTGCAAAGTGTGCCCCCAGGCGAGAGTGTCCAGCACCCATCTGTCGGTGGTGATCTTCTTCCACTCGCTGATGAACTTCTTCAGCCGGCCTCCCACCAGGGTGCAATAGTGGGTGACCGACTTCTTGGCTGGTTTGGGCCTGCCTGAGCGTCGCGGCCCTGCCCTGCGGACAACGCTGGCCTCTGCTACCATAGGCCTGGGAGCGGCCCCGTAGGCCCCCTGCGTGGAGGATCGGGGAGGTTGCCTGTAAGATGTGGAGAAAACTTTGGACGATCTGCTCAATGTTTCCCTGGAGCAGCGAAAAGAAGAAAAGCGATGCTGCTGAAGTGTGCCCAGGGAACGTGCCGTCTCTGTATCTGTTTTTATGGCTTGGAGGAACTCGTCGACCGCGTTCCCAAACAGATTCTCACTGTCGAAATGCATGTCCAGCACCTGCGAGAGCTTCCATTTTCTTGTCGTCTGGGAGGAACTCCAGGATCAGGCCCAGCTTGTACCACAGCTCCCTGTAGTACCGGGCCAAGATTGCCAGGGCGTTGGCTGCCTTGATTGTGGATGCCACAGTATAAATGACATTCTTTCCCATGTCGTCCATCCTCTCTCCCATGCTGTCCGGGGGGACTGATGACGATGAGGCCGAATTAGCCAAATGTTTCCTTGCGCCAGCTGACACTACCGAATCTGGTGACAGTTGAGACCTTAGGCACTTGGGCGCGTTGTCCGGCACCCTGTACTACTTCTCCAACATGGCTTGCTTGGCTAGAGCCGTGCATGGGTTCTTCATGAGGGCCAGGCCCTCCTCCCAAATGTCGTCCAGAAAGGGTGCCGCAATGACAGTTCTTCTTCTTGGATTCTCTCTGTGGATACCAGAAACCCTCCTCCTTTGTTTCCTCGGGCACCAACTGGAACAGGTCGGAGGCCCTGGAGATCATGGAGTGGAACAATCCCACCTTGTCGGGTGGAGAAACTGTATGAGGAGCATCCAAATGTGGCGATTCATCGTCTGCCAGGATGAAGTCCTCATCTTTGTCGGTACCCGTGGCCATCTACGTACCAGGGTCTGTATCCGGGTCCGCTGGAGGAGTCTGGTCATGACATGGTGGTAGAGGCTGATGCAGAGGCATTGGATGATGCTTTCTCTTTTTATGTGGAGGCTGATCAGGAGCCTGCAGCGCCACAGGTGCTGGTGGCAACCTCTGTTGAATCTCTGTCACCAGGGTGTGGAGAGTCGAGAGAATGTCCACGGAAATGCCCCTTGGCTGAGGATGGAGACAGACAGCGCTAGGCCCTGCGCTGCCGTCATCGTCCTCGTGGACCGCATGAACGTACTCTTATTATCTGTGGATGTAATGTCCATGGGTTGAAAGTCAACCTTGGAGGGATGTTTCAGGTCCTCTCCTCCCCCACCCCCCCTTTTCCACCCTGAGGGCCTTGAACCGGGACCTGGACCAGTGTCTTTACCCCTACAGGGGTGCCTGCAGAGTTCGCTGATGCCTCTGAGGTTGTGTCCCGCTGCAGGGGCTGGGACACCCTCTGCACTGCAGGAGCCACTCTCGTAGGATCGGCTACCACCGCCGCGATGGTCGTCACCATAGTTTTCGACGAAGTGGCCAACGAGGACTTTGGCTGAGCCTGTGTGGGCAGCGCGGCCGCCTTCTCCTCATCTGACCTAGGCCTATCTGGCTTCTCCCACAACTTGGCCAGGGTGGATGACTTTCTCTTTGAGGAGAAGCTTGATTGCCGGCTGGCTATGGAAGCGGAGGGTGATGGTGATCATGACCTATCCAACCTGGGACTTGCGGCAGCGGCAAACCCGGTGGACTCGGACTTGCGGCTCTTGGCTTTATCTTGGACCCCCAGGGATTCGGCGACCTCAAAGGACTTAGAAGAGCACTGTTCAGACCGGCCGGTCCTGTGTGAGGCATGCCCCTGCTCGGAGCACAGAGCAGGGGCCTTGTTAGAATTGAGCCATGACGCCAGTCTGCTGTGCCCATCTTTCATCGTCTTCTTCGAGAAGCCCGGGCATATCTCGTACTCCACCTCCATGTGGTCCGGGTGCAGGCAGTAAAGACACTGCAGATGTTTGTCTTCCGCAAAGACAATTTCGTAGCCCGCATTTGGTGAAGAGCCTGAAGAGGGTCCTTCCCTCCTCCTTTTCCTATGACATGGTCGGATGGTGCGAAGTAGCCCAAGTAGGCCTTATGGAAACTCTGACGAATCCTCGCCCTTGAGGGGCGCAACGCTTCACTGACAATGGATCCCTGTTGTCGGCCGATGAGGAAAAGAGCACGAGGGCTCTAGGACACAAAAATTTAAAGAAATCTGGAAAAACCTACTAAATAGCTCACAAAGCAAACTTGAGGACTCCAAACACTGAAGCGTGCAGTAAAAATCTGAAGATGGGTGCCAGAGGCATGGCTTAGGGAGCGGACTGTCATTGGATGGGGGCAGTATTACCCAGAGGACAGTGATTGATTGGTTTAGAGGAGAATTACAGTTTTAAAGTGAAAGTGAAACTTTTTTCTTTTACCACAGATTTGCAGCCTGACGACAGGGAATATTCATCAGCATGTGAATCCATGCCAGACCCCATGCTGGAGAAGTTAATTAAACCTGGAATGTTCAAAACAACAATTTTACAGACTTTATTTGAGCAGTAATAAACTATTATAAAAACAAAACAGACCTGTGATCCTTCCAAGTTGAATGTTTGCGCATTATGGCACAGCAACATCACATCTTTTTCAAGGTCACCAACACTCCTGTATTTATGGTTTCGAATCCTTTCCTGGATATTTTAAATGAAGAAGTATGATTATGATATTACAGCGTAGAGCAATAACAGTATGATGTAGGAACAGCAATATCTCAAAAGTGGGAGAAAGGTTTTAGCCAACAAAATGTAGTATCCATTTTGCTTATCTTTGAGCATTAATATAGCAAACCATGGATTAAATAGCAAATTACTTACCCCTGGTAATGCTCTTTCAGATGCATTCTCCTCCACAGATTCCTCATCTTTGATATTATCCATTTCTTGGCACCATAATTAATGCTTTCAACATAACACACAAAACCCCCTGTAACCCCACCAGTTCAACCTCCCCCCACCCCCCATTCTCAGCAGCTGAGCAATTTTCAACTAAGAAATGATTTACTCTTACTCATGAAATGTCCTCAAGCTCTGTCCATGTGGGGACATGCTCGGAGGATGAGTAATATAGTGGAGGGGAATCATCACAAAGAAGATTAACAGGGGATAAGTCATTTGTTCTTCTAATTAACTGCCGTCTCCAATAGATTCCTCATCGTAGATACAATCCCATAGCAGTAAAGCAAACCCAGAGGAGAGCAGGGAAGAATCTATTTACACCTACAGGATGTGCAGGAATGCCATCCCAAAGTGGCCGTCCTGAGAGGCTATGGAGTACAAGCAGTAATGCCTTGAAAAAGTATGGAGGAATGCCCAAGTACCTGCCCGGCAGATGCCTAAGGCCAGAATTCCCCTTTGCAAAACCAAAGTGGCTGACAAACACCTGGTAGAGTGGACTCTAGTATGTCCTGTGGACTCTAGTATGTCCTATCCTATTAATTTGTAGCATTTGGTATTGTAGAAACTAATCTATTGAGAAATAGTAGACTGCCAAACCCAGTCTAGTTCCTGCAAATGACAAAATTGTTAATCTTTTCTGTAATATTTTGATCTTTCTGGTGGAAAATGTCATCCTCTTTTGAAGGATGAGGAGGTGGATAGAAAACTGGTAAATTCATTTTCTGACTTGGATGAAATTGGGATAAAAAAACCTTGGGCAAAAAAAGAGGGCTGCAACCTCAACTTAACTTTCCCACAAAAAAAAAAACACCAGATAAGATGGTTTCAATGACCATGCCTGTAGCTCGCTCACTTGTCAGGGGGATTGTATGGCTCCCCTTACAAAACAGCCTTGAGAGTCAAAGTCTTAACAAAGAGGAACAAAGAGGATTGACAGATGAGTCCATAAAGAAAGTGAAGACCAAGTTAAGGTCTGAGGGTGTAACCACAAACTGCTTCAGGGGAAACATGATAACCAGCTCCCTCACAAACTGCACAGCAGTAGCGACAGCGAAATTGGATCGCTGTTCTGGTGCCTTCCTAAATATAGAAATAGACGTCTAATAAGGTACAAGTTACTTACCTGTAACTATTGTTCTCCAGCATGGGTCTTAAATGGATTCACATGCTATAAATATTCCCTGTCATCAGGCTAGGAATCCTCAGTAATATAGGAAGGCAAGGTTGATATCACAGGCGCACCTGGAGAAAGTAGTGCAGTCAGCGCCGTCCCAGGCGGAGCAGACAGGGACCTTGGAGGCAATGCTGTCCTGGAAGTCGAGTCAGTTGACGTGACAGAAACCAGCGCAGCTGGGCTGGAGGATAATGTCATTGACGTAGTTGTCATCGACGATGAGTTGGACAAAGGTTGTCTTGGAGTCGTCGACAAGGATCTTGACGATAATGAGTGATGCTTCGTCAACGGGGTCTGAGTGGTCAACAGTGAAGGAGTGGATGGTCTCTGGCCCTCTGAAGATGGGGTTCCCTTTGTGGTTGTTGTCGGTCCAGACGATGGAGATGCCGCAGCCACGGCAGTCGTCGATGAGGAACACAGAGCGTTCAACGACTTTGCCTTTTGAGGTACCTTCCCCTTGGAAGTGTCCTCTGAAGACCTCAACCACTTTTCAGAGGGAGCACGCTCTTTGGGCCTACCATCCCTGGAAGAGGCATGACTGCGTACAGATGCCGAGTCAGAGGCCTTACATTCCTGAAGCCACGCCACCAACTCGGATGGCGATCCTTCCTCGTCTTTGAGAAGAAGGACTAGCAGATGGGACATGCTTGTATAACGTGGTCTGGGTGCAGACAGTAGATACACTTTTGATGGCGGTCTTACATGAAGATGTTCTTTTGACTGCATCTTGAGCGAGCCTTGAAGAGGCGCTTCTTCTCGGCCTCCCACATGGCGTGTGCAGTAGGCCCAAAACACAGATTGCGGCCTCAGGTGAACTGGAGATCCAACGGAAGGCAGGATCTCTACCGGCAACAAATACCCACTGCCGACAGATCACTATGGATGGATGGTGATCGGATGAAGAAAGATTATTTTTAATCAAAAACAGGCAAACACAATCTTGAGAAACTCGAGGACGAAAACATGTGGTAGAAATCTGAAGCTGGCCACCAGGGGTGAAGGTAAGGAGGACCAATGTCATTGGCTGGGGAAGTATGACCCGAAGTAACAGCAAAATACTATTTAAACGACAGGCAGTTTTTAGCTTAAAGCTATACTACTTTATGTTATCTAGGATTCACAGCATGACAGGGACTATTCATAGCATGTGAATCCATGCAAGACCCCATGCTGGAGAACCTTACACTGTGGCCATTTGAAACCTCAACCTGGCTAGGGATAAAAGAAACTGAACAGAAGATCTGACAAAGTCAACCTCTGAATAACCAGGCATGCAGATTAAGAGTACTGGGATTTGGTTGAAAGACTTGCCCTCCCGACAGAGTGACAATCCACTCTCTTCTGAAGACCATGAAGGGGAGAAAATAGTCATGTCGAGAAGGTAAGGTCCAAGTAGCATGCTGTCCAAGCCAAATCTGGGCAATCAGGATAATTGCAGTCCTCGATCTCTGTAGCTTTCCAAGAACCTGCAGGATGAAGGCAATTGGTGGAATTGCAAAGAGGAAATCGGAATTCCTAGTCCACCACAAATGCATTCCTCCAGTGTCCCTCTTGAGGGAAATTCCCTGGAGCAGAACAGCTCATCATTCTTTTTGACAGTGGAAGCAAAAAGATCTGCCTGGGGGCTTCCCCAAACATTGACGATTTCTATAAGGAACTCCTGGCTCAGCTCCCAGTCATGGATGATCAAGCCATGTGTGCTCAGGGCCTTGCCACCACATTCTTCTTCCAGTGTATATTGGCTGCTGGCAGAAAAAGGTTTTCCTCCAAGTCCCAGGAGAAAAGGCTTAATCACTTAATCTGCACAGGGACAGTGAACCCACAATACCTTCTTGTTAAGGTATTGTAAGGCCATTATAAGGACACTGTTGCCCTGAATCGAAGAGAGGAAGGCTCCAAGTGTGAACCCGATTGTCCACAGCTCTAACAGACTGATGTATAATCTGGAATATACCAAGAAACAAATCCTGGTCAACGAGATCCCCAGACGAATCCCCAGCCTTTCAGAGAAGCATCCACACCATAGTTGTCTCCAGCCAAGGCTGCCAAAAAGGTTCCCAAGAATTCAGGTTTTCCCAATAGGCCCACTACTGTAAATCCTGTGATACATGGGTCGAGACCCAGCACAGGTTAGCCTTGTTACCAGAGAACTGGGACCACTTAGAGCAAAGAAGCCATTAGAGCAACCTCATTCCCAGTCAAGCTTCTGGCACCAGTAAAAAGCAGGATGCAGAAGGAGAAGAAAAGCCGATGTTTTACGAAAACTGGAGTTCTGGAACCTTTTGACTAACAGATGTTCAATACCCTCTCCCTAGGTGAGTGTCCAGGAATTCTCTGATTAACTGTAGCTCTTGTCAAGGTGTCACTTGTGACTTTCTTGTTGAAATTTAGGGAGAAGCCCACACTGTGCAGTAGGTGGAAGGTGTGGTGAAGATGGGGTAGCGAGCCCTGATTAGCCAGTCATTCATGTAGAGAAAGATTTGAACCTTTTCTCTCCTGAGACAAGCCATCATCACTGACATCAGTTTGGTGAAAACACTGTATGGGGAGGCCAGGGCGAAAGGCAGCACACGAAATTCGTAATTTTTAATTTTAATTAATTACATTTATAAAGCGCTCACACAGCCCGCAGGCATCGAGGCGCTGTTACAGGAATAGTTTTTTTTGTCTTAGTTACGTATTTATAACGCGCTTAAACACCCAGAGGTTTCTAAGCGCGGACCCGGGGATCGAACCTGTGTTGCTTCATGTCGTCTTGCTTCCAAGACGCGCACGCTGCCCCTGAGCTATCCTCCCGGGATATGTGCCGCATATCATGAACCTCAGATTCCTTCTATGCATTGGGATAGGCACATGCAAATAAGTCTCCTGCAGGTCCAGTGACACCAACCCTCCCTGGGGCTTGAAAATAAAAGAATAATTCTTCCAAAAGAACATGAGTAATTTGTTTGAAGGATCTTGAAAAGTGTCATCATTATCATACTGTTCTTCGTGAGACACTTGTTCAGCAGTTAAGTCCACGATGGCACAAATAACCCACCCTTTTTGGGGGACCAAAAAGGAGACTACCGCCCTCTTCAGTGCTCACTGCAGGAACATGGTCTATGGCTACTTTCAGAAAAAGGGAACACATTTCTTCCAGCAGCAAAGGGCTTCACTGAGGTACTCCTTGAGCAGGGGGTTTACTGAGGAACTGGAGGCAAAACCCCTGGGTGACTGTAATGCCCACAGGTCAGCAGTGGGGACACACCATTTGCACAAAAATGCTTACGTCACCCCCCCCCTCCCAATACCACTGGCATTAAGTTAGCCAAGGCCATACGAAAGTGGCATAGTGCACAAAATAAATGTTCATTCAACTCTTAAGTTCTATGGCCCCTGCTTCCCTTGACGTAGGCTCAGTTGTTGTGGCGCTGCTAATAATAATTTCAGTTTGAGGCCGTTTTTCATCATCCATGACTTGACATGGGTGAGGCAGGTGCAACGGTCCTGTTTATTGGAAGATGAGGTGTTGGAAAGTTTGCAAATAATGTGGGTATCCTCTACATAGTAGAAGCGTGTGAGGCATGAGTTTTTAATGACTTACAAGAGAGGACTCGTATGTATGGCAGAGAGCAGTAATGAAAACGTCATCCTTGGTACTCTGCAGGTAATCAAGCAGGGCATGACCTGAAAGGGACCATAAGAGAGTTATTTGTCCGGTCCATGAGGAATGAAGTAATCCAGCAAGGATCAGTTCCATCTAATCTGATGTCTCTGGGTCTTTTTAGCAGCATTTCATAGCTGATGGTGTTGAATGCTGTGGAAATATCCATGAGGATAAGTGCAGTTGGTGTATTTGCATTTGTGTTGTCTTTTAGAGTGTCCCAGATGGAAGAGAGTGTTGGGTGCCTTTCCCATCATTGCCCTTGATACTCATTGCAATTCGTGTAGGTGGTTGTTGGTTTCAAAACAATGGCCAAAGTTTCCTAGACACATTTCTCCAGGATTTAATTTGTGATGAGTATGCTGGCGATGGGTTGGTAGCTTCCTTAACAGTGGGTTCAGCTATAGTCTTGAGTAGAGAGGCAAAGTAATGTTTTTTGAAGGCTAGTGGGATGACCCTTGTTCTATAGCTGGATTAATGCAGGATTTAAATATAGGATTTGAACATAGGGGTGCTTAAATGTGGTTGCAGGAGAGGCTATGGAGAAAGGAGCATGTATGCCTGGGAACTTCAAGAGGCCTTGAGGATCCTGAAGAGAGTGAACTGTTTGGTTGGGCATTACATCCCTTGATAGTGGGAAGAGTATTAAACCCCTTCAAGGTGAGATGGGCACTATAATATTGATGGTGGGAATGGCACCTGCTGTGGGGTTGACGAGATAGAGGAGTATATAACAAGATGTCTTAGAGGAAAAGGAACCCAAGAGGAGTTAAACTTATTTTGGGCGACTGAATCCATTGAAATCACAGCAGGTATTGAGTTTGTTAGAAGTGGGAGAGCATCCAAAATGCTTTTTTTGTGAAGATTCAGAAGAACACATCATATACCTTTTGGGTCACGTTAGTTGTCCTGGACATGATGCGTTTCTGAAGAATCCTTATCTTTAAAATGTCCAGCCTGCAGGCAGGGATGTTTGAAAATTACAAACACATTTGCAGAGTGCTGGGTGGCCCCACCTATATTCGCAATGGTGTCCTTTGAGCCTCCTTTGGGAGTGACAGGATATAAGTGGCAAAGCCTGCCCTCAGCCCAACAGTGCCCTGGATACCTCCCACCACAGGAGGACTAGGAGCATTCTGATGCTAATGAAGGGAGGAGGGTAGGCAGGAAAGGAATCTTCAGAGGAAGCCTAGTATCCATCAAAACCAACATTAACAGTAAGCGTATGTAACATCTTCTTCTAACAGATAATCTCCTCTCTGCAGATTCCCTATCTTTGAAACACTATCTCAGCAATGTGAAATAAAAACATTTTATTATGGAGGAGCCTCGGAGGTACAGGACAAAGACAGAGATGTCACCTAAAATCCCACCACAGCCCTACCACCTAACCTCTCCTCCATTGTGCCTGAATTGAATCAAAAGTCCTTTGCAAAGGCATTCAGAGTCGCCCAAGTAGCTGCCCTGCAGATTTACTGAATTGGGACCGCCCCTTCAAGAAAACCAGTTACTCGCCTTAGTGACGACTGTACCCCCAGTCCGTAGTCTGCTTTCCTCTATACTGATGGGTGTCGAACAGGAGCCTTTTGAACTGCAAAAAAGAACTTCACCTGTCGCATGCAACATTGTGTCTGCCCACTCTGACTCCTCCATTGGATTTGCTTTGTCCGCTCATTGGTTACTAACGATTTACAGGGGATAGAGGGTGGGTTGTATGGAGGAAGGGGGACCGTGGACTAAGTGTACAGTAGTCACTATAGTGAGAAACAGTTTCTTACTCCTTTGTCCCATCCCTTTCCTTCATACTGATGGGAGATTTCACAGCAATGAAGAAGAATTGGGAGGGGGAGAACCTCTAATGTCTAGCAGACAAATTACACAAATTTGGCATCTACCCTGGAGCTGGTGTTCAGACTTTAGTGCTTGCAGAATGCCGATTGTAGACCAGGTGCCAGCCCCCTTATTGAGGGGGGATAGCTCTGCGGCAACGTGTTCATCTTGGAAGCAAGACAACGCAGCACGACACAGGTTCGAATCCCGATCCTGCGCTTAGAAACCAATCTCTGGTATTAAGCACGTTCTAAAAGAACAATTATAATAATTATAATCCTAAAGGACGTTGCATTGACATGCCACAGGCGTGGCTCTAGCCTTGAGGACATGAGTAAGCATGCCCTATGGGGGGGGGGGGGTGGTCGCACTTTTGCATGGTGTGGCAGTGACTGATGCCAGAAACCAGCCAGCTGGCTATAGTGGCGATGGAGACCTTGGAGCTGGAATGCTGTTCCCCCCCACCCCCCCAACAAAGTAATGGAAAATGCATCTGTTCTCTTAAACTGCTTAATGCTGTGCAGGTAGAAGTTAAGAGCTCTACCAACATCATTTTAGGAATGAGCTGTATCAGCAGGTGATTGAGGATTAGGAAAAAAGGTGGGCAGAACAATTTCTGCATTGACATGAAACGAGGATACCACCTTAGGTAAAAAAAAAACTGGGGTTCATTCTCATAACCACCTTGCCTCTGTGTAAAAACGGTGTAAGGCTCAGAGGCCGACAGTGTCTGGATCTTGCTAACTCTTCAAGCAGACATGAAAGCCACCAGAAGACTTACCTTCCAGATAAAGAACTTCAACTCTTTGAAAGCCAATGTCACAAAGGGCATATGAGCCAATGCTGCTAGAACAACATTCAAATACCAAGCCAACTGACGTCCCTTACTCCAGGGGAAAATGCCTTGTTAGGGCATCCAGGTGCCTAAGCACCACTTTGTTGGAAATGGAAAAAGACATGTCCCGAGTGCTACGATAGGCTTTTGTAACACTAGGTAAGTGTGACACGAGTGGACAGAGATACCAGATGCTGACAAATGAGAAACACATAAGAAGATCTCGTTAAGCAGACAGTCCAGGGAATTGATGGACTCGTCCAGAGCTCAATCACTAAATCTGGTCCACAACTTTTGTACTGGTCCTGAGTGGAGGGCTTCCTAGCTGCTGGAATTATCACCACGGTGTCTGCTGATAGACTGAGATGTCCTAAGTTAAGGTGATCAGGAACCATGCTGCTAACTTCAGAAATCGAGGGAAGAGTTGGAGTACCCAGCCCTTCTACTCCTGCAGGAGTTAGTGGGTGGGCAATAGGCGAACCCTCTGGGATTCCACTAGGTTGAAGAACCAGGTATGAGTTAGAGACGTGGACGTATCACAATGAGGTTGGCATTCTTGGAGCTGGAAACCCTTGCCAGAAACTTGGGAAGGAGGGGAATTGGTCAAAAGGCATACATGGACCTGGAATTCCATCAAATCGCTAAAGCGTTGCCCAGGGAGCCTTGGCCCACTCCTCGTCAGCAAGCAAATAGGGGCACTTGCTGTTGCTACCACTCGCAAAGAGTCGAGAAAATTGTCTCCACAATTGGGCGCTTGATCGCCCTCTTGCGATTATACAATATTCATCTCAGGAGGTCTGATTTCACGTTGACCACTCGCAGCAGAAGGATCGCCTTTAGGGACATGTGTTGCTCGATAGCTTACTCCGAAATCTCTATTGCAAGCTTGCACAAAAGGAGGGGATCTGGTTCCCCCGTTCATGTTCAGGTAAAACAAGGACGTTCAGCTGTCGGTCTATACAAGACTCCACTTGCCGCTGAAAACAGGTAAAAAGGCTTTTAGGGCACTGAAAATGGCCTGAAGTTCCAGGATGTTGATATGGAGAAGACTTTACTGATATAGACTGTGCATCATGAGAGGTCCCATGAGAGAGGAGTCTGCAGTGACAAATTCCTCTAGGATGATCTCTTGGAAGGGAACCCCCCTGCGCATCATGTTGCGGTCGTCCCTCCACCATGCCAGGTTCTCAGATAGAGAGGCTGATATCAGGATGTGGCCAGATTGCCTCTCTGTGGATTGGTTCCAGGAGTTCACTAAGTGGAACTTGAAGTGTCTCATTTTTAGACGGGCTAGCAGAATGCATAGCATGCATGTGCTCAACAGTCCAAGGAGTTTCTGGAACCACCAGACTGAGGTGGACTCCCTCCCATGAAAGTGTTCCACAGTCAGAGAAATTTCTGATCCTCTGCTGAGAAGGAAGAAACCTCACAGCCTGCGAGTCCCATACGACACCAAGAAACAGTCTGTGAGATGGAACCACAAAACGCATCTGAAAGTTGATGGAAAAGCCCAGATTGAAGAGTGTCTGCTAGTAGTTGGGCTGCAGGAGTCACTTGAAGAGCAGAAAGAGCCCGGACGAGCCAATTGTCAAAGGAAGGGGAGACATGCAACCCCATAGAGAACGAAACTGGCTATCGCATTCATCAGTTTGGTAAACAGTCTCCATGCTGAATTAAGTCTGAAAGACAGAGCTCTGTTTTGAAAGTGCCTACCGCTGATGAAAAAGCTCAGGAACTTACAGTGAGGCTCCCAAATGGGTACATGCAGGTATGCATCTTTGGAATCCACGGTGCAAAACAAAACAGATGTCCTTCTGCACGGATTACAAGTGCTGTTGGGTGGAAGTTCCATATATGGTGGTGTTGTGAAGTCCAGGCCACACACACTGGCTGGAGCCTTCCAGTGACTGTATGTTGTGGGTACACACTGTGGGTGGGACCTGGGTGGATGGAGTGTGTGACCAATATGCACTTCTTGTAGTGGCTGTCTGGTTTCTGGTGTTTGACACAAAGACTGAGACAGCCTTGCCCGATACTGGTATGAATGCAGTGTGTAGTATTGAATGGCTGGGTACTTGTCCCAATACACATTCCTTGTTGTGAGTGTCTGAGAGGGAGGAGAATGGCCTGAATGCACTGTATGCCTGATTGGCTGACTGACTGCTGAATGCCCTTCTGAGTGATAGGTTGCCTGAATGTGACCCCACAGAATGAATGGGAGATCAACTAGTATATCTGACGGCCTCTCACTGCTAGAAATCGTTTAGAAGCTGAAGTTGAAACTGATGCTTAATCTCTAAGCCGAGCCTGAAGAGGAAGGTTGACTGCTGTTTCCCTTCGCCGAAAGCCGAAAACCGCTGAGACTGATCCAAGAGAGGACCTGGTTAGGCGCCCTCCTCCCATGTGCCGAGGGACCATCGAGCACCGCTAACCTTCGCTGAAGCACCCTGGAAGTCAGACCCTGCCGACCGGAGACTGTGACCGCCGAGAAGAACGAAGATCAGCACCGGACACATTCCGTCCACCGTCGTCGACCAGGGTTTGCTGGTTTGCTATAACCGCTGGAGGCCCGTTGATGCACTTTAATGAAATTGGATAATTGTGGTACCACTTAGAACTGTATATATTTGCCATTGTAGATTTACTGAGCACAAAGTGAGTTATTGTGCATATAACTTTGAACCTTTAATTATATAAAGACTGTGTTTTAACTAATAAATGTGGGGACATTCCTTTGTGGGGGCTTGGGGACTACACAGTACTTAAGAACCAGCCTGTATCACCTCCTGAGAAGCTAGGCCTTGATTGCTCGACTACGTTACCAATAATAGAGAAACTTGGCTGGGGTTCTCTGTGCCTCTCTTCTGCCATATAGAGAGCAGGATTACAGACACCCCCCCTGCAGTCTTTACAGTTCCTCCCACAGATTCCTCATCTTCGATATGTATTCTCCTGCTTTGCAGCTCTCGGAAATGTTTTCCCAGCAAGGGGCGTCGTGCGCAGTGTTGTCGATGGCCACCGAGTCGTCGTCTCAGTGACCGGACAGGACGTCCATGCAGGTACAAATAGCGTGCTTTACTCCCGGTGACCGTAGTTGTCATTTTTGCCCTTGCACAGCCACATTAGGTATTAGAGACAAGGACAGCTGGTTAAGCATTGAAGGAGAGTCATTTTAATTACATTAGGGAGCTCCTTAAATGTGGGGTAGGCCACGAGGGCGATGAGGAATCTGTGGTAGGAACATCCAGTAAAAATAACATTACCATGGGTAAGTAATTTGTTCTTCTAATGCATTGTGTCCTCCCATGCATTCCTCATCTTACATAGACTCCCACAGCAGTAAGATAATTATGGAGGAGGGAAGGAGCAAACTCCTAGCGATTATAATCACCGATTGTTGGAGGACAGCCCTGCCAAAACGAGACTCATTTGCGGACATTGTGTCCAGGCAGTAGTGTTTTGCTAACGTGTAAATAGAGGACCACGTTGCGGCCTGACAAAAATCCTTGAGAGGTACCCCTCTTTGGAGAGCAATGGTAGCTGCCACACCTCCAGTGGAATGTGCCCTGAACCTAGAGGGATTTCTTTAACCGCTCTGATGTAGCATTCTGAAACACAAAATACTATCCACTTAGAGATAGTTTGCTTTGTTATACTTTTGCCCATTTTTATTTTTGAGAATTTAACTTTATTGACATTTTCAAATTAACAATACAAACTTTATATGAGCAATGCTTCCTCGCAACATTCCCCCCACGGTAAGTAACCCCTCACAAGTAAACAGCCGTAATTTGGTCCGTGGGCTGAGGTTCATATATGCGGATCGGCCGCATTGAAGGTTCATTCCTCAGCTCTCTTGAATTCCCCACATCCTAGCCCCAATCTCCCATCTTGTTTCGGCCTGAGTTGCCCCCTCATGGTCCTTATCCGTGCCTAAGGGGCTGAGACCTTGGGGGTCCTTACCTTTCCGACCCCGTTGTCTCCCCCACCCTGGTCCATTGCCTACCCACCACTTTTCAGCGTCCATATTTCCCAAAAAAAGGCACCCACTGGCTTTCAATGTTGGTACGGGATTCATCAATCGAGTGTGTAAGATATCCCATATGGTATCCAGTGATTCCCTCGAATACATAGCATCGAATGCAAAAGCCTCGAAAAAAATGCATTGAAAAAATGCTTTTTTTTGTAGGTAAAGGTTCTTTTAAAATTAAAATGGGTTTTAAAGGGTACAAAACCAGGGGTTGGGGGGAACCCCCCCCCCATAAAAAAAAACATTTTTTCAATGCATTTTATTTCAAGGCTTTTGCATTCAATGTTTTGGATGTCGAGGCTATCACTAGGAACCATCCCATATCATATATGGCCCACACTTTTGCTACCCAGTTCCTCTCATCTGGCAACCTTGGGCTTTTCCACATCTGGGCAATGCAACATCTAGCTGCCACCAGCATCACCCTCACCATGGGGGCATCATCCGCCTCTTCCTCCCCATCGTTACCCCAAAGAGAAGCCACAATGGGGAAGAGTTTCCTGTGGATCCCATCAACCCCTCTAATCCATGACAGGAACTCCCGCCAATACGTTTACACCCTTCCACAACCCCACCACATACAGCCATAGTCCCCTTCAGACAACCCACATTTCCAACAGCACGGGTCATATCCCTTACACTTCTTTGCAAGCACGGCTGGGTGTTAATGCCATCTGTGTAGGATCTTTATAGCCCGGTGTCTATTTTGCAGGGATGCGGTTGACTTTGCCACAATTCTGCACATGTATGCCCATAGAGCCTCATCTATTTCTCTTCCTAGGTCACATCCCCATTTTTCCCTGGCCGGGAGCGGGTCCCTGGGTTCCGCTAGCAGTATCCCCTTATATTACCGGGCTATCAGATCCCTAGATACCAACCTGGTGAGCAGCTGTGTCTCAAAATCAGTTAGCCCATTCTGCAGGTTAGCCCCCCCCCCCACCATCTAGCCTCCGATAAGACTCCCTTCAGTTGTAGAGTTGTAGATAGCGGAATACAGATAGGGTGCCTATCTGCAAGTGGTCTGTCTATTTTGATGAACTCCCCTTCTTCCCACATCTGGCCTGCTCTGCTCAGCCCTGCCTCATACCACTTTTGGAATGACAAGGGTTCCTTGATTCCGTCTCGTATTGGTGGCGACCAAATACAGCTCAGAGGGGACGGCCATGTGGACAGCTATCTGTTCTCTCCCCATCCCTCCACAAAGCCCTTAAGACTTCCAGGATCGGGTGGGTCAGCACCCTTCTCGGGATAATGTGTCGAGGGACCTAGAGCCATTCTCTGAGGGGGACTGGCATAAGAACTGCGTTATGCAATGGGACCCATTACTTTTCGGAGGCCGGGTCCAGCAGCAACCGCAGTTGAGTCACTTTATGATATGATCTGGGAAGCACACCCCTCCTTCCTCTTTAGGCAGGGTCAGTGTCCTGTATGCTATCCTGTCTTTGGCCCCTGCCCATAGCAATTTTAACAGGTGGATTTTTACCTACTCAACAAAGGCTTTCGGGACTACTGGTAGCATTTGAAACCAGCAATTGGAATTTAGGTAGTACCACTATTTTTATGCAATTCAGATGCGCCATCCATGAAAGCCCCAGCCGCCCCATCGCTCTAGATCTGTGCGCACCGTTGTCCACAGTGGTAGGTAGTTTCCACGCGTATAGGTCGCTGAAATGTTTATAGACCTGCACTCCCAGATATCGAAAACAGTCATCTTTTATCTGAAATGGAACATCCCTCACAAACTCTCTCTCTGTTCCCGGCAGTCCCTCCACCAGCAGAGCCACAGATTTGTCAAAGTTAACCTTGAATCCCGACAGTCTACCATACGGCTTCAGGCTGTCCATAATGCGGGAAACAGAGTTCAGCTGGTCTGCAATGTATAGCAGGGCATCGTCCGCAAAGAGACTCATCTTGTATGTTAGCTCCCCGACCCTCACACCCTTAATCCTCTTATTACTGGGCACTTCTCTGGCCCATGGCACCATCACCAGCGCGTAGAGCAGTGGCGAGAGTGGGCACCCCTGTTGCATTCCTCGTAGCTGGAAGACTGAAATATTCCTGTTAGCCACCACCCAGGCCGTCGGTTTCGTGTAGAGGGCTGCGACCCATTGACGCCATCTCCCCCCAGGTCTATCGCAGAGAGGACCTCCCCCATAAAGGCCCAGTTCATCCGGTTGAACGCCATCTCAGCATCTAGGGCTAAAAACATGGCACCTTCCCTTGCCACCGGTGAGTTTAGGATGTGAAGTGTCTTCCTCATATTATTAGCCCCCTGCCTGTGCAATATAAAGTCTGCTTGAACTGCATGTATCAGCCCCTGGAATTGAGGTTCTAAGCAGGATGTCAGCACCCTGGTGAAGATCTTGGCATCCACGTTTAATAATGAGATGGGCCTCTAGGAGGCACAGCAGGATGGGTCTTTGCCTGGCTTCGGGATCACTGTGATTAACGCTCTGAGGAACGTCAGCGGTATTGTTTCTTCCACCTTTATGGAATTGAATAGTTTGCCTAACGGCATTGCTAACAAATCTTGGTACTGCTTGTAAAAATCCTCTCCAGGGGCTTTCCCGGCCTTCAATTTGCAGATAGCCAACAGTACCTCTGCCCTTGTCACACCCTACCTCCTTCGGTTCAAAGTATAGTCCCTTATAGTATTCTGCGAATTGTGACACAATCTCATCCCCCTTCTCTGCCAGCGCCTCGTTTGCTCTCCGTATCCCCACAATCCTCCTTCCCATCCCATCACCCCTCACCCAGTTTGCCATTAAGGCCCCAGTCACATCACCCTGCTCATAATATTTCTGCATCGTAAGACACAACCGAGACAGCAGGGACTACACCTTCCGATCAGCCGTGCACAACACCAGTTCCAGAATCAATTATATCCTGGCATCCTCCCATAGCCCATTCAAATGGGGTGCGTGCCATATACTTCCAAGGTCTTACTCCGACCATTCGATGGTTGTACTGGAGGTTACCCTGGCGGGCGTAGCAGTACCTGGCCTCAATTGGAACCCGGTTCACTCACAGATGCCGTATTTGCAGCAGAACTACGACAAGAGATAGTCTCCTTCCTGGACATCAACCAAGACTCAGTCGACTCGGCATGCACCATCTGGGAAACGCTCAAGTGCTACGTACGAGGAATTTGCCTGACTAAAGAAAATAGCTTATTGAAATCGATCCGGGGGGAATTATTCAGCAAAGAGATTCGTCTGAAGGAACTAGAACAAAACCTCTCCAATACTCCAGATCCACGTACCCAAGCCGAGCTCAAAAAAACTCTTGGGGTTCAGGGAGACAGCGGACCGCGAATTGAAGTTCCTGGGTCGCAGGCAACAGATCAGGCAGTACGGAGAGGAGCAAAAACCAGGTGCACTGCTGGCCCGGCTACTAACGATAGACAAAGTCCCACCCCGCATTGAATGTATCGCGGATGCGCAAGGTCAGAAGGTTGACACAGAGGAGGAGATCTCCAATGTTTTCCGAGAATTCTATCAAAACCTGTACAGCTCAAAAGGAGCATCAGATCCCGAAGCGATACAAGAGTACCTCAATGACACGGAACTATATTGGGTGAGCCAGGACCTGCGCGAACCCTTGAACGCGCCCATATCACTCGAAGAAATTCAGATAGCAATCAAATCCTTGCCTAACACCAAAGCCCCCAGACCTGATGGACTCAATGGCGAGTTCTATAAAGCACACGTGGAAATGGTGGCGCCCCTTCTTCTTCAAGTCTATGAAGAGGCGGTGGAACGAGGGACACACCCTCCCACGATGCGCGAGGCTAACGTGATGATGTTGCACAAACCTGGAAAACCTACAGAGAACTGCGCTTCGTAGAGGCCGATCTCATTGATCAACTTAGACAACAAAATCCTAGCTAAAATTCTGGCGACCAGATTGCTCCCCTTGATGCCGGCACTGGTGCTGGGCGACCAGGCCGGGTTCATCCTAGGGCGTAGTACAACATACGGCATCAGGAGACTATTTGGCGTCATTGAGGCCTTGGACCCGACACAACAGGCAATAGCAGTACTGTTAGATGCCGAGAAGGCGTTTGAATCAGTAGAGTGGCCCTTCATGTTCGCAACACTAAGGCAGATGGGTCTGGGTAACTTCTTCCTGAAACTAGTAGCTTTGTTATATAACGAACCATGCTCATACATCACATTAGGGAACACCAGATCCACAGGGATCACATTGGAACGCGGAACGAGACAGGGTTGCCCACTCTCGGCCCTTATCTTGGCCCTGGTGATGAAACCCCTGGCCTCAAGGCTGAGAGCCGAGCAGTTATGTCGAGGGTTAAAGCTGGGTCCTCACAGACTAATCGTCTCTTTATATGCTGACGACGTCATGTTGTTCGTCAGTGACCCCCAAACCAATCTCAACCCTGTAATGCGAGAGGTGATAAAATTCGGGTTAATGTCAGGCCTCAAAACCAATCATTCCAAATCGATAGTGTTCCCCCTGACCCCTTGCACTTCAGAGTTTGCAGATGACCACGGGTTCAAATGGGAAAACTCGAAGGTGCGCTATCTGGGGATCAATATGTCGCGAAGCCATCACGAGATATTTAGAGACAATTATGTAACTACACTGCAGTTATTACAAGAACGTATTCAGAGATGGAAATCTCTACCACTAACGCTGCAAGAACCGATTAATGAGGAGGACTGGGCCTATATTCTTCGACAGACTCAAAAGGTAGCGTTAAATTCTCGATACAAGCTAATACACTTTAACTTTGTGCACCAAACATACTACACTCCAGTCAGGAAACATAGGCACCACCCAGAAGCGTCAGCCCAGTGCGAGAGATGCGCATTTGCCAACGCTGGTTTTCTTCATCTGGCATGGGGCTGTCCTGGTATCCGGCGCTTCTGGACTTCCGTTATACAAATAACATCCGACATTATAGGTGAGCAGATGACCCCCTTACCGCTGGGACCGCTTCTCGGCCTCACTAAATATCTACAGCCAGCGTCACGCAAGCTGGCAGCACTCCTCATGGTGCTGGCACGAAGAAGAATTGCTATGTCGTGGGGTCGGGGCCCACTCCCCAAGATTGTTGACAGGGAAAAGGATATAACATACTGCCAAGATATGGACACCGAATTTATTCTAACGCTGCCTTTGCATGCGCGCCCTCCCGACATCTGGGGGCCATACATCACTTACCTGATGAACAATGCTGAAGCTTCAGACTCGGACAATCCGAGCCCCCAGAGCGAGAGACCATAGGATGAAGGTACACAAGGGCAACGTGGAAAGCTTTCCATTTGACTCAGACAAAGGACAGAGGCAATCAAAGTTACGGTGGACATGGGGCATGGGGGGGCGGAGGGGCGGGGGAACTGTCGTTGGGAATTGCACTATGCGGCTCCCTGTTGGAGCACTGTTTATTTGATACAGTAAAAAGTTAAAAATAAAGTTTTAAAAAAAATATATATATTTCTGCATCGTGTGTACCTCATCCGCTTGACCACTAGCCCCTACCTCTTATACCGCACATCACTCATGAGCTCTCCCCTTTCTGCTATTGCTTTGGCCATCTCCCCTCCGAGTACTGTAAGTTCTCTCCACAGCCTAGATTCCACCAGGCCCCTTTCCCTTTTCTTCCGAGTCCCTTCGGAGATGAGCAGTCCCCTGAATGTTGCCTTTGCTGCCTCCCATACAGTAGCCATGCCCAACTCCCCATTGTCATTCTTAGTGAAGTATGCACTTATCTCCATCGCTAGAAAGCTCCCAAACAAATGGTCCCGTTCCAGAGTATCTTTACACCTCTATTGTGATTCCCTCCTTGGAGAGCTCTCTATCTTCCAGACTCCCACCAGTGATTCGTGACCCGACCATGTTATCATTTCAACTCTGGGACCCTGTGTTGTTGCATCTTGTTCCCAGGGTGCCAAAAGCATATCTATCCTAGTGTAGGTTTTATGCGGCGGGGAGAAGAACGTGTAGCCTCCTGGGCTGGCATGGTGTTTCCTCCATACATCAGTCCAGTGGTAGTCTTGCAGCAAGTGCCTAAAATTTATATTTTCTTTGGTCTCTGACCCCCGCATGTTCCCTTTAAGTGACCAACAGCGCCATCCTTGGGTCTCCCACCAGGTTGGAAGCCCCTCCCAGGACCGTGATACCTCTGTCCAACCTTCCACCGCCTAAAATATCCTGGGTAGGAACTACACCGGTCCCGCATTAGGCGCGCAGAACGTGCCCCTTAATTGGGGATTCTGCCCCTTGTTTATAATGAGTTTCCTGAAGAAAGAGGACCATTAAACGCTGCTTATGGAACATATTACCCGTCAGTGATCTCTTCAGACCCTTAAAATTCATTGTGGCTATCCTCAAATCAGCCATCCCCCTTTGCCACTATGCCAGCGGAAACTCCTCGGGTATAGCGGGAGCCCGTACCTCCCCTCCTACGCATGGTTGACTGCACACAATACCCATTCCCTTCCCTTCCCTCCCCTTTCCCCCCATACCCCTTCCCTTCTTGACCGCGGTCCCACACTACTTGCATCGCAGTACGTGAACCGAACCACTCGGTCCTGCGTCCCACCCTGGTTTCCCAATCGTCCCTTGTCGTAGTCTCCTTGGCGTTGCGCCTCTTTGCTTTCAACGCACCAAGCTTCCCTGTCTCCCCCATCTTCCTTCCCACACACCATCGTCCCTGCGTGTATCCCCTATCTTCAGCATAAGTTCATCAATTAACTCCCCTCCCCCCGCAACACATTTAACCGGGCGAACCACGTTACTATTTAGCCTTCCATCAGGCTATCCACATTAGTTTCACCCCCCAAACCCATCACAGCAAACAAAGAACCAGCTTGGGAGGGGGGAAGGTCGCCCCATCTTTTGGTTCCAACCCTGGGGTCTGGCTAAAAACCTTGCCATGGCCACAGTGTTCCCTTTAGGTGGTGTCCCCTCTAAGGGGTGGGTTTCTGAAACTTCCTGATGCCCTGGACCTTGTGTCATCCCCGCGGTGTTCCAAGTCCGGTGGCATCACTGGATTGGCTCGGTCCTTTTCTTCAATTCCGCCCCTGCCGGGCTCCCGTCCTGTAAGTTCCTCCAGGGCCCGCTTGATGTCATCTTCCGTCCCCACCTGGTGCCTCTCGCCCTCCCATTCGTAGATTAGCACAAAGGGATACCCCCATCTGTATCTTAATTCTTTTTCTCCGAGCCATCCGGTCAGGGTACCACACTTTTTGCGCCAAAGGAGTATTTGGGCCGCAAGGTCTTGGTAGATGGCCATTTTGGAGCCGTCATATTCGATGACCCCCATACGCCTGGCTTTCTCTAGAACTTCTGCCTGTCTCTGTAATAATGCAGCTTGGCTAGAACTGATCAAGACCCTCTGCCTCCTATGCCAGCCCTGTGGCCCTGTCCAAGGGCACAGTCTCATCTTCCTTGGAGCCAAGGACCATCCCCATGATCTCCTGTATCTTAATTCCAGTCCAGCTGGGGTTTCCCCTTCTTTTTCCTGCAGGCCAAAGAAACCGGGGTTTTTACGTCTCTCTGGGTTCTAAATGTCTTCCACCTTTAGCCGAAGTTCCTCCTCTTGCTTCTCCATTTCTTGGAGGCATGCCCCCATTTGAGTCTCAAGGACCACGGATGAGGTTTGGTTCGCATTCAGACCATCCAACTCGTCTTCTAGGGTAGTGACTCTTACTGAAAGGTAAGCTGCTTCTGCGCTAATGTCCGTCCTCATGCCCCGTATTTCCTCCAGGATCACCTGAACGCCAATTTTAATTGCACCAATTTTGGCTGCACATGGGTGGAACCCATTACCCCCTTTTCCGGCTGCAATTTCCACTCTCTCAGGGAACCAGTATTGTTGGAGTGGCCCTTTATCGCCCATCTGGGTGTCATATGCGGTGCTGTGTAACCATCTTTCGCGCCCAGCCTCAGTCAAGTCTTCTCGTGCCGACTCTCGTGGGGCAACTAGATTCGATATGTTCAGGCTCGGGGGGTGAGGGGGTCCACTGCCGTCCTCTTTCCCAGAGGTCCTACTTCCGGGGCGCCTCCTCAAGTCTTCTGGGTCAGTGTATTGCTGCTTGGCCGTGGCCCCCTTTCCCATCACCTATATTTCTTGGTCTGGCGTCCATGGGGTCCCACTCTTCAGGAGCACCCCTGCACTTTTTCCTCCCTTGTATCTACAGCGCAGGGAGGGCCCCACAGCGATCTGACCACTTGCGCCCTGCTCCACCCTCACTTCAGGGCTATCCCTGTTTGTGGAGGTTACTACTCTCAGCCCCGGACCCCTCCTTTCTTTGGGGAGACACCACAGCAGTTCTTGTGTACTAGCTGATCAGCCAGCCTTCCCCATTTTGCTTAGGCCAGGATCTCCTTTGTGGCTGTCACTGTGCTTCCCGGTGCTGGGGGCCCCTCACTGTGCCCCTTCCTGCTGGGCCACCCATGCGGTTGAACCTCTCCCCCAGCCCTTCACTGTCACTGTGTCGGTGGGGGCGTCAGGGGAGGACTGTCACTCACCGCCTGTCATGGGTATCAGGCAGGTAGTTGGGGAAAGCTGGGTGGAGGCTTGGCAGGCCTGGCATAGGCACACAAAGAACCCATAACAAATCCCTCCTTTCATTCCTTTCTAGTGTTTGTAGTAACTTCCTGGCTACCACTTCCTCTTGCCAAACAGGAAGGGCATGATAACTCATGAGCTCTCTAGTGTTTGGGTGTGGCTGGCTATATAAGCCACAACCAAGATTCTTCCAGTGCTTCGTGTTGCTCACTGTGAGCTGTATCAGCAACACACTTGCTGTGCTCTGGATCAGCCAGCATCTGCTTACCTGCTCCGGATCATCCTGTTTCTGCTTACCTGCTCCGGATCATCCTGCTTCTGCTTACCTGCTCCGGATCATCCTACTTCTGCTTCTGCTTACCTGATCCGGATCATCCTACTTCTGCTTCTGCTTACCAGCTCCGGATCATCCTGCTTCTGCTTACCAGCTCCGGATCATCCTACTTCTGCTTACCAGCTTCGGATCATTCAGCTTCAGCTTACCTGGTTCTTACTCCACGCCACAGCTATCTCCAGTCAAGAGAGGACATCTACACCGGCACCTGTAAGAACAAAGAAGAACAGCGTTAACACGCACACATCAGTAACAATGCGCATACTCACTGAATCTTCCTGCGACGCTGGAATTGAGGTTAGTTGCACGAGCACAAAGAGACATTATTCATTGCGCTCGCTCCAATAACGCGGACACTTATTTCACTGCGCTCGCTCTCTCTACACGCGGTGCATACTTACCAAAAGCCTCAGTGCAAACTTACCTAACCACCAAGTCTCCAGTAGCGCTGAACCCGGACTCGAGGCGCTAATACCACATAATTTCTCCTGCAAGGGAAAGGGAGAGACATTACCAGGAGCGCTCGAATTGTAGGCGCTGCGCAAACCTACGAGCAGCTAGCTTCTACACGCAGCGCTACTCACCCACAAAAATACCACCAAACAAAGACAATACAGACAATTTTGGACACTCGACATTCTCCGCGCAACGTTCACTTGTGGGAAGGACTTTCTAGCCAGTGAAGAAACTGGCGCCTTGAACTCTCGGCCTCGCTGTGAAGGCATAGAACAGCGTTTGGCATCTGAACTCAGCCTACAGACATTGGCACCAATCACATGAGTGAATCACGCCCCTGCAAATGCAGGATGGAGTGCACACCCTACTAAAGATCAAGGTAAACCCATAGGGGGACATCACAGCACACAGTAAATAGAAGGGAAGGGCCCAGGGGAATCCGGTGAATTCAGGTCTGAGTGTACACCTTGTATTTGACAAGTATTCCTCTGGGTGAAACAGGGGAAGTGAAGACTCAGGGGTCAAGGGAGGCTCGTCCATCGCTCCTGCAGAGACACAGGTGAGTGTGACACCGCCAGCAACTCGCAGTGTCTTCCTCTGCGCACCGGTGTTCCTTTCTCTCCTGGGCTGCGATAGGAGGCAGGAGGGTGTCCCTCCCTTCCTAGTCCTCTCTTGCTGTCACCTTGTAGCGGCCAGCTATGGGCCCCAAACACTGCATGTGGGTGCCTCTGCTTGGCGGCACCTAGTCGGCGTCCTCCTAGGGCTCCTGGTGCCTCCCTAACCCACTTTGGTTCAAGTACGGGCATGCTCCACCTCCCGCTGGGCCAAGAGTGGAGGCGTGCGGCTGTCACCAGTCATAGGGCTGTGTCGGGGACACACTCCGGGTTTCTGGTGACTACGCCTCCCGCATTTCACCACGTTCGGGGCCCCTCTGTTTCCCGGCCTCCGGGCTGCACAGTCTCCGCCCTCAACTTCCAGAGATGCCTTTCTGCTGCTCAGCGGGGCCGCCGGCACTCAGAATTGCTACCGTCATATCCCGCACATCTTCAGGGGTCTTGGAGGTTATTGTTGCTGCTCACTGGGACCACACTCCACAGCTACTCCGCAATTCACCTGGTCCGGGAACCGAGCCTTTCAATTAGGCATCCATCTTGCCCACTAGTGGTACCACTTTTTCCCCATTTTTGGGCTGGTATATCCAATAAATCGCTGATGTTCCAGCCTGAATTGTTTTGTACTGGTGATGTAAAAACTCTGATCCCTCTTGGGGTCGAGCCTATGCAGCCTTTCTTCCGCAGATGGACGAGGAGGCGAGCAGGAGGCTGGCAAACAAATTGTCTGCAAAAAATGGAACTCAGACTACCTTCGGAAAGAACAAAGGGAGTACTCTAAGTGTAACCTTGTCGTTGGAAAAGACGGTAAAAGGTGGCTTACATGACAAGGCCTGCAACTCGCTCACTCTTCTGGCCGAGGAGATGGCGACCAGAAAGGCTGTCTTCCAGAAGAGAATCCTCAGAGGACACGAATGGAATGGCTCAAATGTTCACACCAGGTTTCAGTCCCATGCAGTTTTCACGAAAGGGGTTGGAGGGAAGGTGTTTGTGAGACCTTTTAAGAACTGCACAACCAAGGGGGGGGATCAAGAAGTACGATCCCATGTTCTGCCCTGTGCTTAAAAATGGATAGGGCGCGCTAAATAGCCCTTGATGGTGGCAACCTGAAGGCCCTGTCTTACCAAATGAAGAAGGCTGGACAACACCCTTGAGGTGTCACATAAAAAGGAATCCACATTCTGTGCTCTGCACCAACTGCAGAATGTATTCCAATGGCAGCGGTATAAAGCTTTAGTTGCTGACTTTCTGGCCAAAAGCAACACCTCCATCACGTCTTCCAGAAGGCTCTAATCCCTATACCTTAGCTTTTAAGAAGACAGGTGTGCATGTTGAACATGTGTACCTGCGGGAGAAGAACTAGTACCCCCTTCCTGAGAAAGAACATCTAGTCTCTGGGGAAGACTATGTGGAGTACAGATGGCCATGTCCAGAATATCTAGGTGAAACAATTCACTGCGTCAGAGAATTTCTCTGAAGCGAAGTTCCCGAGTAGCATTCTAGGCATGCTGAAAAAAAGAACAGAGATAACGGGGCACCAATGGCACTATTTGTAATTGCATTGACGTCACGTCCGGTCAAGGAGGCAACTTGACGGCCATCGACACCAGTGCACACAATGCCCCCTGCTGGGAAAAGGTTTCAGAGAGCTGCAAAGCAGGAGAATATATATCTAAAATGAGGTAATCCGTGGGTGGACACAATCCAATAGAAATAGCTTTTATTAAGTTTGTAATAAATCAGCCTTCTTGCTCTCAGACCTTGATCAGGGTCAGAGATACAGCCATCAATAGGGTGGTGCTTTCTCTTTTTACTTCGGTGTTGGCTTTCCCCAACAGCTGAGTGGCAGGCTTAGCAAGCTGTGGTGTTGCCTCTTCTGTGGTTCTCTGTGTGCATCTTCTCATCTCTTGAACACCATGTTGACTGTTCCAGTCCTTACTGCTTTTTATAGGTCAGTGTGCTACGTTGATTGCCCAATAGCCCGTGGGATTGTTTCACCACTTTCTTGGTAATCCCCGGGTCACAGGATTGATTCTGTCCTAGTCTCTCCTCCTCCATCACAGGTTGTGTACCTCCTACTCCAAGTATTTCTATGTGCTCCTCTTCCAATTGGCCTACTGATCTGATTCCCAGGCAGAGACCAAGTGCTTAATGCCTTCAATCTGCCATTCTGGGGTCAGGCAAAAGTGGTATCCGCTACACAACTCTACGCTCTACTGCTGGCTTCAGGAAATGTTTACTAATTTACGGGTAAGCACCACCAAACTGTATATGTGTGCAAGGGTGTCCGTGCAACCCGGGGCCGCCCAGATGTAAGGAACTATATGTAAATTTTTATCATTAGTGTAGAAGTGATCCCCTGTCTGTATTAACCATTTCCAAATACACCTATTCCGATCACACAGTGGAGAACAGGGAATACTCATCTTTCAAATCTGAACAGGGGAACAATTGACTCTCTATTACAGAAGCGTCTAACAGTGCATGCTTGCCTTATGTGTGCTTCCCAGCCATAATGTAAACATATGTCTTTGTTCTCTGCACCATCAACCTAGGACACTGTTTAACAGAAATTTAGATAGAGAAGAGAGATCCTGAACGATGCACCATTTATCTCCTCTGCGTAGCTCTTCACAGTACCTATGGCATCCCCAGTCCCAGACACCATTATCCTTCCCAGAAGCTTCCTCAAATGTGACCTTTTACAGACAGTAAATCCTTTAGTACTACGAAGGACATAATAAATACCTGAATAGTGACCTGGAGCACTATAAACCCGGATCAAGAAGAAGGGGGCCAGGCACTAACCACCTGGCTGCATTAAAAAGAGCTGGTCGCTACATCTTTGTGAAGATGCTTAATCCCTTTCACTGTGACTCAGTGTCAACAAGCCGCTAAGTTGATATATCCCTTTCACTAAGTGGGAGAAGTATCTGGGCCCAGTAGAACTATGACTGTATTTATACTAGAGAACCTAGGGGAGACCAGTATACCCACTGAAAAAGTCATTCTGACACTATGATTTAATCCATACTTACACCTTAGTAACTTCAAAAGACCCTGTGGCAAGTACCTTGTTTCATTGTGAAGATAGAACTCTTAGATCGCATGGGTGTTTTTCCAAAACCCATTTCCCTTTCCTTGCATGGGAAAGAAAACTGACAAGCACCATGGTAAGTAAATCCCACAGAGGGAGGTGTCATCTCAAGCTACCAAGGAAGAATAAAAGTTAGGGACTCTGCCACTTTATAGTTCTACGCTTCCAGTCACAGTTTTCTTAGGAATTTCGAAGCAGGGATACTCTGCTCTGTAGTAGATAAACTCCTGGTTATTTTTCCAATCCTCACTTGATTGCACATAAACTAAGGATAAGACCAAATCTCTTGTGTCTCACATTTTGTTGATTCACCAGACATCATTATAGATTTGCTGCCTGTGAGATCCTACTTCGATATGATTAGTCTCAATGTCGGAAGATACGTCAAGACCACTGGTGGGCCTTTGATCCATAGTCCAGATCAACAGGCCCGTGCCAAAACAGCTCCATGGCAAGCAGAATATCATGGAAACACCCCCTTCCCGATGATGAACCCTAACGGCATCACAGCGTTGTCTTCATCAAAGGTAGCATGAAATCTCATCCGGGGAGGGGTTTTTCTGTCCAGGAGCACCCACCTATGAGCCCCCACTTTGGGAAAGTCAAGTGATGCAATGATCTTGAAGGCCTGGTTCCAGTTAACAGGCACTGTGCAGCAGTCGGCAGGTTTCTAGTCTCAACTACTCAGCAAAGTAGTAAAAGGTTCAGTCTGTACCCCTAATGTCATCTGCGGCACTGAAGCCAGCTTGAAATTGTCAAGCGTAGCCTTCTGGAAGGTGCACTACTCTCGCAAAGTGGATGAAGCGGTGCGAAACTGTGACCTTTGACACACTAGCACAAGAGTAGACGGGCATAACCCCACAGATCTAGATTCAGAGTCTGATATCATTGCCGCCAATATGAAGACAACTTATGTTTGGAAGATCCACTGTGTCATCAGGATTGTTTCAATTGTCTCTTCTTTTTCTAAGACAATCTGGATCTGAAGGTCTCTCCGCTCTGCCAGGCGAGGAAGTTCTGGGAGAGACAGTCCACACATTGTCTCCTTTGGTACGTGTTCTTGCATGGCCTTAGGGTGCATGGAATGGCATGAAATATTTAAGTTACTTACCTGTAACTATTGTTCTCCAGCACGGGTCTGGGATGGATTCACATGCTCATAAACACTCCCTGTCAGGCTGGGAATCCTTCGTAAAAGAAAAATCAGTTTCACTTTCACTTTAAAACTGTATTCCTCGTCTAAACCAATCACTGTCCTCTGGGTCATGCTGCTCCCATCCAATGACAGTCCTCTCCCTAAGCTCCACCCCTCGTGGCGATCGATCTACAGATTTAGTAAGCACGTAACATGGCAGTATGAACCAAGAAGAGCCACGGAGGGGAAGGAGGGAAAGTTTGGATGTGAATCCATGCCAAACCCATGCTGGAGTCTGGCATGGATTCACATGCTCATGAATAACGATTACACAGCAGTACATACACACAACCACAGGAGGTGGCAAGGCTCAACAGAAGCAATAACACACTCATCTCTGGAACAGACTCATCTCAAGTGAACAGGTTGCGTAGCACCGCTTGGCGACTCTGGACTCCTCCCTGGAATCCCTATTGACGCAGTAGAACCTCGTGAAGGTGTTTGTGGACCTCCATATAGCAAATTTCGGGCAAGTGCCCATCAGAGAGAAACGCTGTCGATGCTGCGATTGCTCTGGTGGAGTAGGCTCTCGGACAGCCTGGCAGCGGCCTGCTCGCCAGTCAATGACAGTGCATGATGCAGCCAGAGAGCCACCTGGAGATGGAAGCCTTCGATTAGGCTTTTCTGTGATTTACAGGTCCAGAGTTGATGAACAACTGAGAAGTCTTCCGAAAATTCTTTGTACGTGCCACGTAGAACCGCAAGGCACCAGCAACATCCAGCGAATGCAAGGCCCTCTCCACTGGCAACGATAGATTCGGGAAGAAGATAGGTAACACCAAAGGTACATTGAGGTGGGATTCTAACGGTACCTTTGGCATAAAGGTGGGGTGTGTACTAAGTACCACCTTTGAAGCGTGGAACAATAAGTAAGGCTGCTTGCATGACAGGGCCTGGATCTCCCCAATCCTTCTGGCCGAGGTGATAGCCACGAGGAAAGCGGTCTTCCACAAGAGGAGCTTAAGCAGGACTTGATGCATGGGTTCAAAAGGTGCTCCCATGAGCTTAGTCAGCACTACATTGAGTTCTCAAGCCTAGGCTGGAGCCTTCAGCAGCAGAAAAGTCCTGAAGAGCCCCTTGAGGAACTCTTTGAAAAGTCTGTGCGACCAGAGGGAGGGTCTACCTAGAGACATGGTGTAACGGGATATGGCAGCGAGGTGCACCTTGATAGAGGCATGTGCAATCCCACCGTGGCCAAGGAAAGCAAATAGGGTAGAGGTTGAGGAGCCGTGGCCCGCAGAGGGGTAATCATCTGAATCCAGCACCACACAGAGAAACGCGTCCATTTATGGCCATAGCATTTCAACGTTGACGAGACTCTGGCCAGGATCTCCTTACATGCCGCTGGTACAACATAACCCCCAAATTCTAGGGCCGCAGGCGCCATGCCCTCAGGATCAGCGACCCCGGGTCGTGGTGCAGAATCGCCCCTCCCTTTCTGGTGAGAAGGTCCGGGAAGGAACAAGTTACTTACCTGTAACTGTTGTTCTCCAGCATGGGTCTGGCATGGATTCACATGCTCATGAATATTCCCCGTCGTCAGGCTGGGAATCCTCGGTAAAGAAAAAACCAGTATCAGTTTCGTTTCTGATCTGTCTTTCGTAGTAGCTACCAATCACTGATCTCTGCGTCATACTAACCACAGCCAATGACTGCCCTCTACCTAAGCCCCGCCTCTGGCAGCCATCTTCAGATTTGGTAGCACGTGAAGTGGCAGTATGACCAAGTGAAGAGGGGTAGGCGGGAGGGTTCGCATGTGAATCCATGCCAGACCCATGCTGGAGAACAACAGTTACAGGTAAGTAACTTGTTCCTTCTCCAGCATGGGGTCTGGCATGGATTCACATGCTCATGAATAAAGAATACATAGCAGTACACACATGCACAACCACGGGAGGTGGCAAAGGCTCAACATTAAGCATCACATCAAACTCAACATTAAGCAAATCTTACCTCCTCACCAGGCTCACCTTAGGCGAACAGGTTGCGCAGCACTGCTTGGCCGACCCTGGACTCCTCCCTGGAATCCCGATCGACGCAGTAGAATTTCGTGAAGGTGTGCGTCGACCTCCACGTAGCAGCCCTGCAGATGTCCAGCAAGGGCACACCAGATAGGAATGCCGTGGTAGCTGCGATCGCTCTGGTGGAATGGGCTCTCGGACGGCCAGGCAGGGGTCGGTTTGCCAACCGATGACAGTACATGATACAGCCGGAGAGCCATCTGGAAATGGAAGCCTTCGAGAGAGCCTTCCCCCGATTGACAGGTCCAAAGTTCACAAAGAGTTGTGACGTCTTCCGAAAACCCTTCGTGCGGTCCACGTAGAACTTCAGCGCTCTAGCCACATCCAGCGAGTGCAAAGTCCTCTCAGCCGGCGACGAAGGCGACGGGAAGAAAACAGGCAACACCAAGGGTTCGTTGAGGTGGAAGTCCGACGGCACCTTGGGCATGAAGGAGGGGTGCGTCCTGAGCACTACCCTCGTGTCGTGAAAAGTCAAGTACGGGGCCTTCCAGGAAAGGGCCTGGATCTCTCCCACCCGTCGTGCGGAGGTGATGGCCACAAGAAACGCTGTCTTCCATGACAAGAACTTCAACGGGGCCGAGTGCAGAGGCTCGAACGGAGGTCCCATGAGCTTGGTCAGCACCACGTTGAGCTCCCACGCCGGGGCCGGAGCCTTCACCGGCGGGAACGATCTGAACAGTCCCTTCATGAACTTTTTCACCAGACGATGAGACCACAAGGACGTCCGCCCCGTGGTTCTGGTGTATCGGGAGATCGCAGCAAGATGAATCTTGATGGACGCGTGCGCCAGTCCAGCTTTGGCCAGCGTCAGTAGGTACGGCAGTACTTGGGGAGCCGTAATCCGCAGAGGGTTAATCTTCTGTGCATGGCACCAGACAGAGAACCTCTTCCATTTGTGTCCGTAGCATTTAAGAGTTGAGGACGCCCTGGCCTTTGCAAGAACCTCTCTGCAGTCGGCCGGTATGTCGTATCCTCCAAACTCTAACGCTGCAGGAGCCAGGCCTGCAAGTTCAGCGACTTCGGGTCGTGATGGAGGATGGCGCCTCCTTCCCTGGAGAGCAGATCCGCGTCCACTGGCAGCTTGATTGACGGGGACGCTGACAAATCCAGAATGTCCGGGAACCATATCTGCCTCGGCCACGCAGGTGCGACGAGGATCATCCTGCACCGGGACCTCTTGAGCTGGTTGATGAGCCGGATCAGCAATGGCAATGGAGGGAACGCGTATAGAAAGAGGCCCTCCCAGGGGAACGAGAAAGCATCGCCCATGCTCCTCGGCTGGGGAAACCTGCTGGCGAACCTCCGGCACTTGGAGTTCGTCGCCGTCGCGAACAGATCGATCTGGGGTGTGCCCCACCGTCGGAAGAGGCGGTCCACTAGATCCTGTCGTAGTTCCCACTCGTGGCACGAGCGCAGCTCCCTGCTGAGTGAGTCGGCGATGGTGTTTTTTATCCCTGCCAGATGAAACGGCACCAGAACCTAGGAATTACGGATCAGGGCCTCACATGCCTGACCTCCTTCCTCGTGGACCGTCCCTCAAGTCCAACTGGGGCCCTTTATCTCCAGCACCTTTCTCTCTCTCTCCACATGTGGTGTTCCCCAGGGCACCAGCCTCTCGCCCTGGCTTTTCAACCTCTTTGGACCACCTCATCACTACCTTCTCTTCTAACTTTCACTGTTATGCAGATGACACTCCGCTCTCCTTCAGGCTCCCCTCTGCCGCCTCTCCTCTCTCCATCATTCGTGACTATCTGCGATTCAGGAATGGTGCGCTTCCAACGATCTATGCTTCAATGCCAGAAAAACCGAGATCCTCCTCATTGGGACCACCTGCTCCCACTTTCCCTCTGGCTGTCCTCTCTGGGCCCCTCCCACCGTCTTCCTGTGAGGAAAAAAACCATGGGGTCAATTTTGACTCCACTCTCTCCTCACATCACAGACCTCTCTAAGAAGTCCACCAACCAGCTGCACCTCCTCAGAGGTATTCTTCCTTTTCTCACTTTCCCCCAGAAGCTCACCAGCTCCAGAGCCCTGGTTCTGTCTAGGCTGGACTACTGCAACAGACTCTTTTTCAACCTGCCTTCTTCTACTCTTCACCCCCTGCAACTAATCCAGAACAGGACTGCAAGACTTGTCCTTGGCCACAAGCCCAGGGATCGTATCTCTCCAGCCCTGAAATCTCCCCACTGGCTCCCGGTGGCTGCAAGGATGAAGTTCAAGACCGCCTGCATTGTCCACAAGGCTTTCTGGGGCTTGGGTCCACACAACATTCAACAATCTCTTTCTAAACATCTTCCTTCTCGAGCCCTTCGCTCAGTTACCTCCAACTCTCTTATGGTCAGATGCTTCTCCAGGCAGAGAGTGAAAAGTAGATCTCTCTCCTCTGCAGGGTGCTCCCTAAGGAAAGGCCTCCCTGCCTCTTTCAAACTCGAGCAAGACCACCTCAGGTTCCGGAAGCAGCTCAAGACCTTCCTTTTCGCTTCTGCTTTCTCTCCCTTGCTGACCTGCCCGTCTGCTGCACCAACTGTTCACCTGGCTACCCTCCGAACCCAATGGGCACAAGGCTCCTCCACGACCTGTAAGCACCTGCATTGCCTCCGGGCCTCTGCACACTTAGGAGTTAAATCTGTAACCCTACAGTCACCTGCCTCCTTTCATTACCCAGAGCCAGCTCCCCGGGCTGCACTTACTCAGAGCAATGCTGCCCTGATCGAACTTCCCTTTTCCCTCCCCCTGGCACTTCTCCTCTCCCCCCGTTCTTGCACGATCTGTATGACAAGGCCTAGTAAGATAGTTAGTTTTGTCCTCCCTATGTCTCCCTACCTTGTCTTGTCATGCCTAGAAAATGCAGAGCAGCAAGAACACGTCAGAGAAGTGGAAACACGAAGGCCAAACTCCCCAATTTTACTGATGAGCACCACCAAGAAAGCAGAGCTACGCGGTTGCTATGGGGAACTGGGAGAGGATAGGAGAGGTCGAACCAGACCGCTAGGCAGGGTGAGAGAATCCACACCCCAAAGTGGGTTAAGAAAATGACAACCCCAAGGTGGGGTGAGCGGGACACAACCCTTAGGCGGGTGAAAGAAGAAGAACCCCAGGGAGGGTGAGCAAGCCAAGACCCGAAGGCGGGGTGAGAGAAGGAAAACCCCAAGGTGGACTGAGGCAGATAAGACTCCAAGGAGGGGTGATGGAACGCATACCCCACGGCGGAGTGCGAGAACTAAGACCCCAAGGTGGGGTAAGAGTGACAGAACCCCAAGACAGGGGAGAGACATGAAACCCAAAGATGGGGTGAAAGAAATGAAAACCCAAGACAGTACCAGCCCAGAACTGCCTCAAGGGCGAGACTGAGGTTGAGCTGCCGAGACTTCTTGAACTTGCAAAGTACTCTGTGAATCAGTGGAGTGGGCGGGAAGGCGTATGCTGACATGCCGTTCCACTGGATCCACAAGGCGTCGCCCAGGGAGCCTAGGCCCTGCCCCTGCCAGGAGGCGAACTGGGGGCACTTCTTGTTGTGCCTAGTGGCAGAGATCCACCTGAGGGAAGCCCCAACAGTGGAAGATCTCCTGTGCAACAAGGTCATTCAGCTGCCACTCGTAGTTGTCCGCTCCCAACCTGCTGAGCCTGTCCGGTTCCAGGTTGGTTTCCCCTGGAAGGTGCACTGCTGTGAGGTAGATGTCGTACCCCAAGGCCCATTCCCACATGCTGATCGCCAGTCTGCACAGGGAAGGGGGCCTGGTCCCCCCCCCTGCTTGTTGATGTAGTACATAATGGTCGAGTTGTCTGTCTGGATGAGGACAACCCTTCCCTTGAGACGTGGGAGGAAGGCTCTGAAAGCTAACCAGATGGCGATCAGTTCCAGCCAAATGATGTGGTATTCTTGTTCTTGACGGAGCCCCTCTCCTGGTTCCATGATGCTGCAAAGTGTAGCTGAATCCTCATCATGAGCCTTGTCTGGGGGACGGCCAACAGTACAGCTGCAGAAAGGCCCAGCAGATGCTGGTACCACCAAGCCGAGGTAGCGCCCCGGCTGAGAAAGTGGGACGTGGCCCTCCTGATGGCTGCTATCTTGTCCTCCGAGGGTAAGACCCTCTCGGAGCGCGTGTCCCAGAAGAGGCCCAGGAAGGTCAATGACTGTGTGGGTTGCAGTTGTGACTTCTTGAGATTGAGCGAAAAGCCCAAGTCGTGTAGCGTGTTCATCAGTGCATGGGAGGAGTGGTGAACTGCTTCTTGAGATGTAGCCCTGACGAAACAGTCGTCTAGGCAGGGGTATACATGGAGGCCCTGAGCCTGGTGTAGTGCTGCCACCGCATTCATGAGTCTGGTAAAGACCCTGGGGGCCGAGTTGAGGCCAAAAGGGAGGACCTCGTACTGAAAATGGCAGCCCATGATCCTGAACCAGAGGAAAGACTGATGGGGTTGCCAGATCGGGACGTGCAGATAGGCGTCCTTCAGATCCAGGGAGCACATCCAGTCTCCCCTGCATAATGTCTCCGCAATAAAAGCTGGCGTCACCATCTTGAACCTCTGGAGAAGTAAGGAGAGGTTGAGGGTGGAAAGGTCCAGAACAACTCTCAGGATAGCCTGGTTCTTTTTCTGAATGGCGAAGATCCTGGACCGAATCTCTGCCAAAGAGTTGCTGTCCCAACTTGCGGAATAGGAGGGAGGAGAGGCAGGAATAGGTAGACGGTACCCCGAGGATACTACTGACAGGATCCAGGGGTCCACGAAGTTCTGTTGCCAAAAGTGTGCGTGAAGAGCAAGCCTGCCCCCCACTGGCGACACCTGGACCCGAGTGGGTCTGTCATCACTTCTTACTCTCGGAAGCAGAGGCGGAGGAGGGGGACTGGAAAAAGCCCTTGGCCCCCCCACCCTCCTTTTTGATGCTTGGGTCGGCAAGCGTTCCGGCTGGACCTGTCTCCTGGAAGCCGCAGAAGTCTCCAGATGACCGACCCTTTTCCGAGCGTTGCTGAGACTGGGAGTACGCTTTGGGCATGATCTTTGTCAGAATGGTCGCAGGTGCAAGGAAGCATTGGAATACAGCTTCTTACCATATGACTCCAAGGTTTTCTCCTCCTCGCCGAGGACGACTGAGGATTGGAGTACAGTGATGCCGCAGCGATCACCGAGGAGTGTGGCTGAGGGCGGGAGGAGAGCAAGAGTGTATCCCGATCCATCAGCCTGTACTTGGCGTCCAGGCAGCGGTTGACTGGCTGGACAGAGTGGGGTTTGAGCCACCCCTTCTTGTTGAGGGATACCACGTCGGTCTGCACTGGAATCCCCATTCTGGCAGACGGACACCTTGTGAGGACTTCAGCGAGGACGCCCTCTGCCGGTTGTTCAACCTGGGGCTGTGGGAGGCCCAGGTATTCCGCCAGGCCCGAGATACGTTAGTGGAAGGCCCTGGCCGATGATGGCGTGTCAGGATCCTCCTCCTCATCAGTATCCTGAGGGTCTAGGCGATCCTGTGGAGGAGGAGGAGGAGGAGCCAGAGGCTGGGGCACGGGGACCACCGCCGGAGGCTGAGGAAGAGGCTGGTATGGAACCGCCTTTGGAGTAGGCTGAGGAGCTGGAGGAGGCGGCTGCGCCAGGGCCAGAGCCATCGGTGGAGGAGTCTGTGGTGCCGCTAGCATAGCGGGAAGGACTTCCCTGACTGCGTCCTTGATGATAGCCCCCATATCTGGAGACTTCATGAGGCCGAGGAACCTCTCAAAGATCCGGTCCTCACTGGCCGAAGAGGAGGAGGTGGCAGAGGGCACTGATGGGGTAGCTAGAAGTAGCTGAGGCCACTGCCGACCATGTACATACGGATGCAAGAGAAAACAGCCTTGCACATAAGAAGGGTAGGCCGTAGGCCACATACCTGGTTGATGCCAGTCCCACCTCGATACTCGTTCTTCGCCAAAGTCCTGCAGAGGCGTCGCTCGCCTGTCCTTTTCTGGCACGTCGGCCATTTTGTTGAACTGCCTACCACATGGCTGAAACGTGTTGCTCGGCTCATTGATGCAAGCCACTGCCAAGTCTCTTATGTGAGCGACGTGCGACTTGCCCCGCTCCTCTGGCCCGTGCCCGGTAGGTGTATCCACCTCGGCCCGGGGGTCGTTAGAGCTGCGTTCAGGCGCCCCCTCGGACATGCTACCGGTAACAGGGCATAGCCTCTCGGCCAGGATGCCGGTACAAGGGCGGAGCCCCTCGGGCGCAAGCCCGCTAATAGAGCCTAGCGGCCCCTCAACCTTGGCACCAGGAGGATCCGATGACTCCTCAGCCCGAAGGCCGGTAGCTGCGACAGCCTCAGTACGTGAGTTTGTATAAGGACCTGACCTGTCCCTCCGGCGTAGGAGAGTCCCTGGGAAGGAGTCTCCCTTGCGAGGTGCGGATGAAAATATAGGTCCTACCTCAGGCCTGGATCAGCTCATGAAACTCTTGAGGTCCTCAGAAGGAGACCACTGAAAGAGCTCCCTCCACCTGGCTAGTCTGTTCTTCAGCGCTTTCGAGGACAGCGAGCCGCACGCCAAACAGGCTTGTCAACCGTGGTCTGGGCCAAGGCAACGTAGGCAGAGGGAGTGGGGGTCTGAAGTTGAAAAGGGCCCGTTGCAGGATGGGCACCTGCTGAACCCTGTCGAAGTGACATGCGCCGGGGAGGAGCTGTGGCTTCTGAGGACCGAGTATGTATCAAAAAAAGACAAAAGAAGAGATAGAGGAAGACACTGCACGTGGAATTACATGGCCGAAGCCAAACCCAGGAGTGCTGGTGAATTCGGCCCGTTCCTGTCGACGCGGAAAAGGGACAGAGGTGTGGTGCCGGAGGGTAGAGTCAGGACAGTGCATGCTCCCAGGGCCGCGCCTCTGCGCACCTCTAAATTTAGAGGGGAAGAAGATTTTTCTGGTGAGGGGCACCCATGCATTATGGAGGAAAGGGGACGGGATGTAAGAGTAGGAGAGAACCAAGTTAAAGTACCACGCTGAAACAATGAGCGTTGGCGGAAACATATTTACAAGACACTTAAAAAACTAGGCCACAATCAGAATGGAGAAAAATAAAACTGGCTCCTGTGGTCTATCGAACAATGACAAAATATGGTCAGGGATAACAAAAATTCCATGGCCACTGAAGTGGGGCACAACAAAGGGTCAGTCTGCACACCTGGCTTAAAACCATGCCTCAAATCCTATACATCTGCATGCAAAGATAGACCTGGTAGAAGGTCTGTGGGCAGCCAGCAGCACCTGTAAAAACCTCATCCTCCAGGTCCAAGACCCGATACCTCAACCCCTCAAGAGCCACGCATATAGGCTGAGAGACTCTGGGTTCAGGTGACACACTTGTCCTTCCGACTGGGACAAGCGGTCTGGCCTCTGAGGAAGTCGGCTGGGTGGGAAAACGGCCAACTGCAGAAGGTCCAGGTATCGTGTTCTCCTTGCCAATCCAGGGCGATTAGGATCAGGCGAGCCCAAAATCTCATCAACCTCCGGAGAACCCACAGGATGACTAGAATCAGAGGAAACAAATAGTGAAGGTCGAGAGAAACACTCCACCCTGAACCTATCCCCCCCCCACCAATTCCCCCTTCAGAGAAAATTCCCACGAGCAGAACTGCTTGTACTATGCGTTGCCCTTCTTCGCAAACAGGTCAAATGACAGGGTTCCCTAAATGGAGAAGATCTCCAAAATGATCTCCGGCCAGATATCCCACTCATGAGAGACGGTGCTCTGCCTGCTCAAAGTATCCGCTACCCTGCCCCTATAAGATGAGCCACAGAGATGGAGATTTTGTTCTCCAGCAACCAGAGCCACATGGTTTAGGGGTAGCTACCACACCCTTCCCACCATGCTTGTTGAGATAGTGCATGGTTACTGTGTGGTCCGTCAAGACAAGGACATTTCTCCTCCAGAGGGAAGGCACAAAAGCCCTCAGGGCTAGTCTTACTGCTCGCAGCTCCAGCAGATTTATGCGCCAACGGTGCTCCACCTGGGACCAAAGCCTGCTCACCTGCAGATCACTGCAATGAGTGCCCCCGCCTTTCAAGGGAATGTCCATAACCACTTGAGCTTCCGGCCAAGTTGCCCATAACGCCCCTCTGCCATCATGTTCTCCCTGTTGGGCCATCACAACAGGCCTCTTGCCATGGTCCTCGATGTAAGGCGGACATCCGTCATGTTGCCGGACTATTGAGACCATTGACTTTGGAGAAGCCACTGAAGGGAGTGCATTTGAGGCATGGCACCTGGCACCAAAAATACAGGAAGCCATGAACACAGAAGGCAGAGAAATGCTGATGTCAGTAGATTGCTGGAGTTCTGGAACTGTGTGACCATTTGTCCAATGCGGTTGACACTCTCCTCGGATCAGAAAAGCCATCCACACCGGAGTGTTGTAAGGATGCAGAAGTACCAGACTGACACACGGGTGGCATACTTGAGTCTATAGACTTTTATGGTTATCAACTAAAAAGGAAAACCTACCTGTGCCGATCTCCAAGAAGGGATTTCCTGCCTCAACTAAACACTAAGGGTTTTGTCAGGATGTCCGTCCAAATTAAATAGTCCACCATCTTGCGTCAAAACCTATTTCTGTCCCTTACACTTCTTAACTAAACTAAGTAAAGTGGTGATCTTCTTGGTCCAGAAGAATGACTCCCTTCTTCTGGACAGATAATCAAAAGTTCCAGGACTTTGGCTCGGTCCAGTTTGTATCAATGTTTCCATTTTGGTCAATCTATTAATGTTTGCAAAAACAATGTTCCCAATGATCCTCTTGAGGGATTCTTTGAGACATAACAAAACACCACCTTTCCTCTGGTTTCTTCAGTGCTTCTTGAATCAATGTAGAGTAATTTGCAATACAAGAGGAATAACTCTCTTCCCCTGACCTTTCTCAGGCTCAATCTCACAGTTTCACTACCAGGGGGAATGTCTCCCTTCCTGTCATGACCCTTGCCCCTGGCCCTCACTGGCAAGTCAGCCTTCCAGTTAGGGCCAGGTCAAAGGCCTTAAAACCTCAACCAAGACTCTCTTGGAGTCAGTCCTGGCGCCTTTGGCGCCAGGCTTATAACCACCATGAAGACCAACATTAGAATGGGACTATTTACTTGGGACTATTTAACTTGGGGGAGGGGGGGGTTCAGCCAACATGGAGGCACACACATAGCTCAGTTACAAGGAACTGAGCTATGCAGTCTAGTCTTTTGGGTGTGGCAGGCCTGGGACTATTTTACCTGGACTACTTTACCTGAGACTATTTAAACCACACCCAAACAGCAGAACGTGCTCTGCGTTATTATGCTGTGGGCAGCGTAACGCTCACCGTGTCCCGTTCTTTGATGCCAGTTTACCTGAAACCAAGGACCTGCAGAGAGAGAAAGAACACTACGAAAATTACCTGGAACAGTATCCTGTCTTCAATCCATCGCTGACTTCAGTTCCACTCACCTGAAGGTACGAACTCCATCATCCAGCGCTGCATGCATCCTGGAATACCATAACCTGGAAAGAGGAGAAAGAAAGACGGCATTAGTAAGCGTTTAATCACGTTTCCTCCCGAATGAAGAAAGCCACACAATTCTTACCTGGGTAGTCATCTCCTGGTCAGTATCATTGCTGGAACATTACTGCGCTCAACGAGGAACATCGTAACCTGCAAGGAGAGAAAAGACACAGGTTAGCAATATAAAAGGCGAAATAGCGGCGCGCATCGTGCATTACTCACCGGACAGCATCGTGCACACCGCGCTTTCGCCTACCGGCCCATGCTCATCTTCAAACTGCATGACAACACCAAACTACCTTTCCATACCTAAAAGGAAAGAAGCAAGACATTATTATTCGAACTAAGAGGAACATAAGAACTGCATATAAAGACTGTAAAGCAACAAACCTACAGAGTCACATCAGGCCTGGATTCCCACAGGGGGGCTTGCACCAGTGAAGTAACTTGGTCGCTGCTCACCCCCCACATCTACGCGCCCCTGCCACGAGGAGCAGGACGGAGAAGAACAAGTTACTCTCTTACCTGGTAACGTTCTTTCGATGGGATGGTCCGACGACGTATTCCATATCTATGACAGTAATCACCACAGCTGTGCTGCTTAGGAAAATCTTTCGGCGTCTGCATCCTGCGTCGATGACATCGATATGCCGCCCTCCAGGACCTCCTCCGACGGCCGACGTCACTGGATGTTATAAGTAAGACGCACGACGCCCGTAGCCTCAGTTGTAGTTTTTTCCCACAACGTGTGGCACCAGTCTTCTGCCAGTCTGACCACACAAAGCCTTGCGGAAACGTAAGCTGCAATCGCATAAGAAATTCTGTAGCGGGGAAGGCAGGGAGGGAGCGATATGGAATACGTCGTCGGACCATCCCATCGAAAGAACGTTACCAGGTAAGAGTAACTTGTTCTTCGAGGGGATTGGGTCCTCCCGACGTATTCCATATCTATGACAGACTCCCAAAGCAGTACCAATGCAAGGAGGTGGGAAAAGAATTTAGAAAACAGAAATTTAGACTGCCCAATCAAATTGCGGAGTAAAGGACTGCCTTGCCAAAGGCCAGATCCTGCCCCCGGATGGAATCGAGGGAGCAGTGACGTACAAAAGTATGTACCGAAACCCAGGTGGCTGCATCACAGATGTTACGAATAGGAACCCCCCCCTGTAGGGCAGGAGAGGCAGCCATACCCCTGGTAGAATGGGCCCGTAAGCCGACCGGTGGGTCCTTACCCGCCAAGCGGTAACACTCAGAGATAGCCAAAATAATCCAGCGAGACATAGTCTGTTTCTTCACAGCTTGTCCCAAATGCTTTCCAGCGTAACCAATGAAGAGTTGATCGTCCACTCTGACCCGGGACATGCGTGAAATATAAAAGCTTAACGCTCTCCTAGAATCAAGCCTATGGAGCCTCTCCTCTTCCTTACCAGGATGTGGAGGAGGATAAAACGCTGGAAGAACAACCTTCTGGCCTAAATGAAATTCCGACACCACCTTCGGAAGAAAGGAAGGACAAACTCTAAGGACAACCCAGTCCTTATGAAACACAGTGAAGGGTGGCTTAACTGAAAGTGCCTGTAACTCACTTACTCTACGAGCGGAAGTGACAGCAACCAAAAATACAGTTTTAAGAGTTAACAGTCTCAAAGGGCATGAATGCAAAGGCTCAAACGGAGCACCCATCTATCATAAATCACCAATGTATCAATTGAAAAGGATACAGTAACCAAAAAAGGATACAATTGGTAGGGCTCTTCCGGATCCTTTTTCACACGCCTTGATTTTAGGTAGGTCAAATTAGACCTTCCAAATGATACAACTCTCTGACTAATGAAACAGGCAGAGAGATGGATCACTGGAAAGGCCGTGGGTATTGTATCGGAAGTACGCCTAGGATAGATAAAGTATCATAAGAAACTGTCCCAAACTCAAATCACTATGATAGCACAGTATTAGCATTAATTCAAAACACTGACCTTATGGCAAAAAACTGAAGTATTCAACGAAAGTCTCTTGAAGAAAACCAGGAGTTGAACCAAAGACAAAGGAGGGGAAGATTAGTAAGGGAGACTTATCCCGAACGGCACGAGGCTCACGCTAGATACCGGGTTGGTGCACCACAGGATAGCGTCCAAAGTACTGTGCACAATCACCTTCCAATAGTTCATGAAATACTTCTTTTTCCACGAAGAACAAAAATTAGAAGTTCACCTGTTAACAGTCACAGGTACCAAAGGTTCAAGGTAGTTCAGAAAACCACGTGCAAGATTGCACGCAACAGCGTACATGCAGCCAGGACAGCCGCGCTTGGAGACAGCTTTTCCGCGTGGAGATTTAGCACGCAAACAGGATACGCGCAGCCCAGGACAGCCGCGCTTGAAAACAGCGTCCACGTGTAAAGATTTGGTATGCAAACAGGATCCGCGCAGCCCAGGACAGCCACGCTTGGAGACAGCGTCCGCGTGGAGATTTGGCACGCGAACAGGATACGCGCAGCTCAGGACAGCCGCGCTTGCACACAGCGTCCGCGTGGAGATTTGGCACGCGAACAGGATACACGCGAACAGGATACACGCAGCCCAGGACAGCCGTGCTTGGAGACAGCGTCCGCGTGGATATTTGACACGCGAACAGGATACACGCAGCCCAGGACAGCTGCGCTTGGAGACAGCGTGCGCGTGGAGATTTGGCACGCGAACAGGATACACGCAGCTCAGGACAGCTGCGCTTGAAGACAGCGTTCGCGTGGAGATTTGACACGCGAACAGGTTACAAGGCTCCAGGAAATAGCGTGTGGAGGAAAACACGCTCCAAAAGGCCAAAGAAGTTGCTGAAGGGAATGCGAGGACGCAGGTCCGGAGTTCAGCTACAAAACGCCAAAGATGAATTAATCAGAAGCAACGATCGACGTTTCCACGCTGCTTAAGTACGTACTGCCGTGATACACGTAACGGAACTAAGTCACGTGAATTTAACGACGTGAAAAATGCAGATGTCGTTTTCCGGGCAATGCATCGAACAACCTCCATTTCGAATAGAATGGTCTAGCGGTTCTATGGGCGTAACTCATTTTGTATGGAGAGGTTGTTCCCGGTCCAGAGATATGTCCAGCAGGCATGACACCATCAGAAACTTGAGAACAAGGTTCAAATCCCAATCGGCCACCTGGAAAGGTGACGGAGGGAACACATTCGTGAGCCCTTTCACAAACTGAGAAATTAAAGGAATTTTAAAATAGGAACACTCTTCAGATGAGCGCTTAAATATGGACAGCGCCGCCAGGTAAACTTTAACGGTACCCACTTGCAGCCCCAGTGGGCCAAAGAAAGCAAAAAAGACAGAACTACAGGAATGTTACATGAAAAAGGATCCACATTCTGAACCCTGCACCAGTCGCAGAACTTACGCCAACGGTACAGGGACTTTGTTGCTGGCCGTCTGGCGGAGAGCAACCCCTCCATCACGTCTTCAGGGAGGTCCCAATCCTTATACCTCAACCTTTCAGAAACCAAGCGTGAAGGTTGAGGGATCGGACCTCTCGATGGAGAACCTGAGCCCCATCCCGTGAGAGCAGATCGTCTCGGTAGGGAAGAAGACGTGGCAGGCAGATGGACAAGTCGAGAAGGTCCGGGTACCACGTCCTCCAGGCCCACGCCAGAGCAATGAGGATCATCCGGGAACCGAACCTCCGTAACTTCCGCAGCACTTGCCGAATGACGGGGACTGGAGGAAACGCGTGCAGCAGTGGGAATGACCACTCCATCACGAACGCGTCTCCTAAGGCTCCTTCCGGAGGAAATTCCTGCGAGCAGAACCTCTCGCACTTCCGGTTGACACTGGAGGCGAAGAGATCCACTTGAGGGGTCCCCCAAAGGGCGAAGATCTCCAGGAGAATCTCCTGAGCCAACTCCCACTCGTGAGAGATCGCGCTCTGCCTGCTCAGAGGGTCCACCGTCTCGTTTTCGTCTCCGGCCAGATGAACTGCCGAGATCGAAACTTCCTGCTGGATTGCCCAGAACCAGAGCTGCATCGCCTCCCTGCACAGAGGAAGTGACCCTGCCCCCCGCCTTTTTGTTGAGGTAGTGCATGGCCACCGTGTTGTCCGTCAGGATCAGTACATTCTTCCCTCGCACAGTCGGCAGAAAAGCCTTCAGGGCTAGCCTGACGGCCCTCAGCTCCGACGGAGACCAACGACCGCTGACTGTCAACTCATTGGCATGAGCTCCCCATCCCGTGAGGGATGCGTCCGTCACGATCGTCACCTCCGGCCAGGGTAGCCAAAATGGAGCCCTCTTCATCAGATTGTCTTCGACGGCCCTCCACAGAAGGTCCTGGGCGACCGAGGACGGCACCTGAACAGGGTCCGACATCCTGCCGGAGGACTGAGACCACTGGAGCTTGAGTGCCCATTGCAAAGATCTCATCCGCAACCTGGCCTCCGGCATCAGAAGAATGCAGGATGCCATGAGGCCGAGCAATCTCAAGAACTCGAACACTGGGAGACTCTGGGCAAGCTGAAACTTGTGCACCATCTGCTGAATGTGATGAGCCCTCACCTGGGGAGGAACACACTGCCCCAGGGACGTGTCGAGCACTGCTCCGATGTACTGGAGCCTCTGAGTTGATGTAAAATGGAACTTCTTTAAGTTGAGGGAGAAGCCCAGCTTCTGGAGGGAGTGGCAGGTGACTGAGGTGACTGACAGATGATCCAGGACTTACTCGGGAGAGCGCGCCCTGATCAACCAATCGTCCAGGTAGGGGTAGACGTGAATACCCCCTTTCCTGAGGTGCGCTGCCACCACTACCATGAGCTTGGTGAAAACCCTTGGGGCGGAGGTCAATCCGAACGGCAGGACCCGAAACTGAAAGTGCGAATCGCCAACGGCGAACCTCAGGTACTTCTTGTGCTTTGGTTGTATCGGCACATGAAAATAAGCGTCCTTGAGGTCGAGAGACACCAACCAGTCCTGAAGTTGAAGGGCCTGGAGGACTTGAGAAAGAGTAACCATCTTGAACTTGTCCTTCCTGAGGAGTTTTTTCAAACCGCGCAAGTCCATGATGGGTCTCAATCCCCCCGTCTTTCTTGGAAATCAAAAAATAAGGGGAATACCATCCCTTGTTCCTCTCCGCTACAGGCACCAGTTCTATGGCGCCTTTCTCCAGCAGGGATTGAATTTCCTGCGCAAGGAGCGGATCCAGACTCTTCAAAGAGAGATTCCCCGGTGGATTGTCTTGAGGCCTCTGCCGGAAAGAAAGACAGTAGCCGTGGGTTATGATCTCCAGAACCCACACATCTGAAGTAATGGCGTGCCACTCTGCAAGATGTTGCGCCACCCTTCCCCCAACCAACGAACCATGGGACATGGCCTCATGACTGAGCTGAAGCGGCTGCGGCGTTGCCTGAGGGCAAAGAGGCAACAGCCCGAGCGGCCTTGGCATCTCGAGTACCTTGTTTTCCACCTCTGGCACTCCTACGGTGGCCCCTTTGACTGGCAGCTCCTCTCGCTTTACCCCTGTCCCCTAGGACAAAAAGGTGCAGGTTTTCGAACTGCAGCGCCCAACGACTTCGCTGCAGCTTTTGAGGTCTGCAACCTCTCAAGGCTCTCGTCAGCCTTGCTGCCAAAAAGATGTTCCCCGTCAAAGGGCATGTTGAGGAGCCTGCACATCAGGAGCAAACCCCGACTTCCGCAACCACGCAAACCTGCGTATCACGGTGCTCGCCGCCATGGACCGGCTGACGCAATCTGCCATGTCCAAACCCGACTGAACGGCCTCACACACGGCATCCATGCCATCCTGAACCATGGCAAGGAAGCCATCCCGTTCGTCCCCTTCAGGAATATGTTCAGCCGCTAAGGAAACGGTTCCAAAGAGAGTGCGTGAAACGTGACAAGGCACATACAGAGTTGGCCGCCTGAAGCACCATACCCCCTGAAGAAAAAACGTTCTTCGCCCAGCCGTCAAAACGCTTGTCGTCCCTATCAGGAGGGATGCTAGGATACGACGCCTGCTTTGCCGGGGCCATAGCCGCCTGCACCACCAAACTCTCCGGAGTGGGGTGCTTGGACAAGTGGCAGGGGTCGCTACTGGCTGGGCGATATTTTCACGGCAAAGACTTGCCCACTGCCGGGAGACTCTCCGGAGCAGTCCAAGCCGCCGCCACCCTCCTCTGTAGAGCCATATGAAACGGCAGTACCGGGTCAGTAGGTGGACCGAGGTCGAGGATATCCGTAAGGTCATCCTGAAGAAACTCCCCCGGGGGAGCAGACCATCCCAAGTACTCGGTGACCCTCGACATAAGGCGCCGGTACGAGGAGTCGGCATGAGTGCCAGGCTCAGGCCTACAAAACTCCACCTCTGGAGAGGTGTCCAGCCCACTAGCATCATGCAGGGACTGCCTCAGGTCCTCAAATTGGCTAGGAACCATGCCATCATCAGAGCTCTCATCCACCTCTGAAATAAACTCAAGATGGCGGTAAAAAGGCACAGAATGTGAACCAAAGCCATGCTTGACCGTGGCCAGAGCCTTTCTAGTGGGTTCCACCGAGCCTCAGAGTACCCCCGTCGACACAGCCTCGAAAGGCGTCTAGGGCATCGAGTGAACCAGCGTCGACGCCGAATGCGGCGCCGACAGCATCGATGGCGTCGACACAGGCCTCGAGGCCGGAGCCCCGAGCGTGTCCTTCGACAGCATGGGCACCGATGGCGCACCCGACTTCTTCGGAGGCGGGGCCTCGCAAGAGTCCGTCGACTACCTCGGCGCCACCGGCGTCGACGTCTTCCTTGAAAACATCACAGGTTCACACGGTCTCGAGCGCGTCGAGGACCGGGACCTGGACCGGGCATGACAAGAACGATTCCCCTTGTCCGAGCGGGACCTCTCCCGCGAATCGTGCCGACCAACCAAGCCCGAAGGCGTGCGAGCGGTGTCTCTCGACCGATCACGACCGACCCCATTTGGAGGCGCGGATGGACCGGTGCCCTGCAATTCGAGAATCGCTAACATTTTCTTCCCGAAGGAAGCCCATTCCTCTGGCGTCGCCTGCTTGGTAGGGTAAGCGACCCGCCGACGGGCAGTGTCCTCGGAAGAGGACGGGGAAGGTGACCGATGACGGCGCTTCCAGGAGTGCCTCGAAGAGGCAGAGGAGTGGCGGGACCGACTCCGGGACCGAGACCCACTGGACTTCCGACGACAACGCGGAGAGTCGCCTCTCGAATCGTCCGTCGAAAGCCCCGCAGACCTCGACTTCCGTGGCTTAGACACCTTACCTACCGATAACTTCTTCTTGCGCTGCCGCAAGGCTTTAGATGTGAGCGACTGGCAGTCGACAGTCATCCGTTTCAAGGGCCTCCCCGAGGCACCAGAGGCAGGCGTCGTGCGAGTCCGTAACCAACATCTTGGACCCAGAGTCCCCGCACTTCTTAAATCCTGGACGCGGGGTGGAAGACGAGGTAGACATCCTTCACGAAGAAGAAACTTCACAAAACGAACAGGTTCGAAGAACCGAGAGACAACAAACTCCAAAGAGTCGAGGCGCGTCGAGATTCCCGAAGCGAACATGTTCGCGGAAAAAACGGAACTGAGGCTGCGGGCGTTGTGCATCCTACTTAGAACATCCAGTGACGAAGGCCGTCGGAGGAGGTCCTCGAGGGTGGCGTATCGACGCAGGACGCAGGCGCTGAAAGATTTTCCGAAGCAGCACAGCTGTGGTGATTACTGTCATAGATATGGACTACGTCAGAGGACCCAATCCCCTCGAATCCACCTTTTACAATATTAAGGTGAGGAGAAAGCAAAAGGGGGAGGTGGGAGTTGAGGCCAAGGGAGGTGGGAAAACAAAGACAATCTGGTATTGAATCCAGCACTCCTATACTGCAGACCCACCTTTAACCAGAGGCCTTACCAAGGGACCGGGAGAGGGTTCGAGAGTGCAAATCATCCAACCAGGGCTGGGTGGCGTCCCCGCGGATACCAGGTGAGCGTAATACTTCCCCAGGTCTTTCTCAGGCTTAATGCTTTCTGTGAACCTCTTCAATGGCTCAGCTGGGTGAAACGGGTATACGCTCCTGCCAGGTACTGCCCCAAAGTCAATGCACAATGGAGGCACTTCTCCTCTTTCACTTGGGGGTCATCGACACAGTCTCTTTTGCTCTGTACCTTTCTTACTATACCCAGTTCACTCTCCTGCCGGGTATAGTACTTTGCCCAAATGTTCTTATGCTTGAACTCAGGGTCCCAAACCATCTCACAATGGTTCCTCTTTGCACAATATTTCTTATGATTGCACTCTGGGTCCTACACCCACTCACAATAGCTTCTCTTAATCCCTCTATGAACCCAGCAAACCTATGTGCCTTCAATGGGAGCTCCCGGTCCACTGAGTTGGTCCCGGTCTTCACTGAGACGTCTAACGGCTTTCCAAATTTCTTTTAGGTTTCCTCCGGCTCCGCAGCACAGCTCAGGAGCCGGTCTGCACGTCTCTGCTCGACCGTGCTGTTCGGAGTGTTCTCACGCCACAGCTTTCTTCTCTCTCTTCTGTACTCAGTCAGCATCTGCACAGCGGACCTCTGCATCTCTGCAGTCCTGTTAGGGAGCCGGTTGGCATGTCTTTGCTCAACCGTGCGGTTCAGCGTGTTCGCACATGACAGCCGCCTTCTTCTGTTCTCAGTCTGCCTCTACATGGCCAGGGAGGGTCGGACTTCTGTGTCCGTCCTTCCTCCATCTTTAAGCAACTGGGCTTTCGAAAGCTAGAATGTTCACTCCAATTCACTCCAATTCTGATGATGATTCATATTGGCTCTGGGCCTCCTCCTCGTCCCAGTACTTTGCAATGGGCATTCACTGGAGTCAACCCTACTCTTCCTCGTCTCAGTCATGGGGTGTCAACTGGTTAGAGGAAGTTAAGGGAGGAGAGGAAAAGAGGTGTGTGGGTGTTGGGAATACTGCATCTACCTCTGCACTGGCATCAATTCTGTGTCACTTTCTTCTCCTTGCTTTGTGACATGGGTGTTGTAGCCACTCCTCCTCCCTGGGCCTTCTTACTGGGTGACACAACTCCCCTTCCTTCACCCCTGGTTCTCCTACTGGGGCAAAGCACCCCTTTGCTCACCCTGGGTCTGATAAAGGGGAACACAGCACCCATTTCTTCGCCCTGGGTCTTCTAATGGGGACACAGCACCCCTTTCTTCACCCAGGGCCATGGGACTTACTTCTTAGGGGCAGTGGTTCCTCTTCCTTCTTTCTGCACCCCCTGTAGCAGACTTCTCAACGTAAACATCTTTTTTCTTTCCAGGCCCCTCAGGGAGACCAGCTTGTCCCCATTGATGTAAAGCAGGCCGTAGGCATTTGAGGTTGGTTACCAGTAAGTTGCCTTATTCAAGTTACATCAAGTTAAAGTAAGATGTCTCGTAGGAAAACACTGGCACCCATCATCCAGTTACGCGCTCTTCAACTTCAAGAAAAAGGTTTAAACTGAGAAGTCAGCTGCAGGGTGCACAGAAAGAAGAGAGGGGGCTTCCTAAGGAACAGTAGGCAATAGCCATGTTCTACGAACTGGAAAACGCAGGCATCAGCCGCAATCTCCATCCACCTGCTATAGTGCCCAGAGACTCTCTCTCCAAGTGGAGGAACATGGGGAACCGAAAGAGGTTTTGAAGGAGCCACTGATGCTGAAAAATCTGGCTTTTCACTGCTCCTCTGCCGAAGCATGAGAACCTCCTCTGCCCTTGTTTGTCCTGGAGCAACTGCACCCTGCTCACAAAGGGAATGTAGCATCGAAAACCTCTGCCTTCCATACTAAAGGAAAATAATTGGCTTTTGCTAGGCTGTTGATTCCCCATTCCCAACGATTTTGCTGTAATTTTTGATTCCTTAAATCTCTGCAGAGACTCGACGGCCTTTGGTCCAAAGATCACAAAATCTCGCACTCTGGCAGGTGAGTGGGCGCTTCCGAGATTACTTTCCAGAGAAAGTGGGACTATTTTGCAAAAGTGCAATGAGCACTGACCGCCTTCAGTTGACGGTCACAAACTGGACTACCAGCCCTTTGGGGCTCGAATGGTGTAGAGAAAAGGGTGATCACTGGTTTGTATTTCTTCATGAGCTCCGTGTCGACTGCCAGTTTTCGAGAAAGGTTGCTGCCATAGTGTCACAATCGGATATGCTATTGCTGTGTTAAACTGCAGGGCCGTCTTGACCATGGTCCTTTGTCCAAGATATCTGTGAGCTCATACTGCAGCAGGGGTCTCGGTGGAGTTCAGACCTGGTCCAATTTTCAGACACGTCGGGGGGAGGGACAACTCCCTCCCCCTGATTCAGTGCCAATATCAAGAGAATGCCTTTCCTTGGCAGTTCTCCCCTGATATATCCAACAACTCCTTAATTCACCAGAGAGTTGGCTTTCTTCCTCTAGTACGATCATGAGTCAAGAGAATGAGTTTGACATCAAGTTCCCAATACAAAGGGGCAATGACTCCCTTGCTCTGGTTCATCCAAACAAGGCTAAGAAGTTGCCTTCCTTCTCTTGGCTTGTGACTTTCTCTATTTCCAAAGAGTTCCCAGTGCAACCACTACTGCTGCTTTACCAAGTTCACAAAAAGGAAACCAACGACAATAACTCCTTTTACCTGGTTTATCACAAGAGACCAAGAGCATGTCTCTCTTCTCTTGTTACTTCGGTTTTCTTCACTTTACACCGTTCAACAACTTTTTACTTCCCACTTGGCCCGGTTCACTCTCCTGCCAGGCAATGGGAATATACCCAGTGCATTATCCTACCAGGTATTGTTCACCTCGGGACCCAGACCCTACTGATATTGATTCTCTCCTCCTTCCAGCGTCTTGGACCCACCCCTATGTCTTTCTCCTTCTCACTTTTCAGGCAGCCCCGGTTTCCTGGTCTTCCAGGGATTGCTGTGAGGAGGATGAACCCTGTTACCTCCCCGCAGACTTGGGTGCCAGACCATCTCTCTGCACCAATACAGCTTCTTGGGTTTGCCAGCTCGTCTCTCGTTTCCCCAACCTGAAAGGGGTTTCTCAACGGTAGAGCAAACATGCAGCTGCCTTCAGCTGAAGGCAGCTGCATGTTTGCTCTACCCCTTCTGACTGCTTCCTTCTGTTTCAGCAAGCTGCAGCGGCTCCACACGGCATGAAGCCTCTTGATGCCAATTGCCGGGCAAACTGTCCTCCCTTGTCCGTATGAGCAGCCAATTGTTCGCTCTTCTCTGACCGACTTCGCTCCTTCCAAAGCGATGACATTGGAAGACCTCCAGATCAACGGGGTAGCTTCCTGTCTCTGGCAGCAGTTTTTCTCCTCCCGGCTACATAGTTCTCTGTTCCTCCTGCAAGGATCTTCCCCTCTTTGTCATCCTTCCTCTCTTTTTATGTCCCGCATGGTTTGACTTATCCGAAGAAAGCTAGTCTGCTCACCTTGGTTTAGCGGGGCTGTGAGCCACATTACTTTGCTCTTCTTTCTAGACTCAGTCATTGGATAATCTTCATGCAAGGGTTCCCTACTCTTCCTTGTCACATTCTTAGGTAAGGAGGGTAAGGGGTTTACCCTACAGAAGTACATCTCTCCTAGGTGATTTCAAGGGTTCTATGTGAAAATGCCCCCAGGAAAATGTAGTCATGTGAAAATGTAGTTGGCATAAAGTAGTTTAAAAAAATGTAGTCATTCGATACATGCAATCCAAGGTGTGAAAATGTTGCCAGTAATAAGGTCGCCAAAAGAGTCATTTTTAAATACACAAACGTACAAGGCTTTTACCCTAAATATGACCCCAAACCTCTAACGAAACCTCCACAATCAGCCCGACTGCATTCCTAAAGCATTCCCTAACTCTAACTACAACCCTTATTCTATCCTGAACTCTTACAGAACATTAATCCTGCAGCGCGGTAATGCATTTTATTTGCATGTTACACAATACAAAATAAATAGAAAATGAACAGTGAACCTAACTCCAACCCCATCACTGTCTCGCCACAAAGTACATAGCCCTAGCCTTAATCCAAACCCCTGCTCTTATATTAGCCTTATCCTAACTGCAACGCTACCACTTATCCTAATGCTTACTTTACCCTAACCACTAGAATTATCCTAACCGCTATCCTATGCCAACATCCCCAGTCCTATGCAACCTCCATATCCCTTTCTTTACACTTACCCTAACCATTACTCTATTAGCACTAGCCTTGCAATAACCCCCAGCCGAACACTAACCCTGACACTTAAGCTACCCCAACGACTAACCAAACCCCAACTTCTTTACTATATCCCCTATCTTTACCCAATCCCCTATCCTGAACCTAAACCAGGCAATCACAAACCCACTAAATCCTCCTTAATCCTAACAATTACCCTCGGAGAACTACATTTTTGGCAACGTTTCGGCTGAATTTATTTATTACCTTTTGCTTGCCCACTTTTTCACTGCAGAGGTATTTTCACCACAACATTTTCACAGACTTCATTTTTGTTGGCTATATTTTCACTGTATGATCTTTAAAGGATTCTGGAGAGGATGGGGATGGAATTGGAGCATGGCCTTGGGATACCATGTCTCTTTTGGTGAGTCATTCCTCGTCACTTAGGGGTCATCCCTCCCTATGTAATCCTCCCGCACTGTACCACCCCCAGGGGGACTGTGGCCGCACCATGAGAAGGGGATTCCCCCCCCCCCGCCCCAAGGGAGAATTGATGATATCCTTGGATTTGGCGCACACTATAGCGTATCCACTGCTGGACAGAGACTGATAAACCAAAAGCCTGCATTTCACTAACTGCAAGCTGACGTGAACATCACAATGAAGACAGTTTTTCACAAAGCCAACCGAAGTTCAGCCGAGGACATTGCCTAAAAAGGCATGCAAGTGACTGCTGGAAGAACTATATTCAAAACCAACAAAGATCGCAGAGAATTAACAGGGTGACGTCTTTCTATAATCTATTGAAATGTCTCTCAACCACTGGGTTACACAGACAAACAGCAATGGCTAGCCTATAAGAGCTGGACAAATCCAGCTCAATTCCGGTGCCCTTTAGAAGAGTCATGAAAGCAAAAACTTGATCCATCAAGGGACTTTAAGGGGAAATATTCTTATGCATACACCAACATAACTTTGTCCTTTTATTTTGTACTGAGCCCTCATTGATAACTTCCTGGCAGCCTTAAAAACATCAATGTTTCTTCCAACAGACCCAAAGACACAAACATGTGGTCCTCTGCACAGGCACTGCGGGATAAGTGAAGCATGCCTTCCTCCCCCTGTGACAGCAGATATCTCCTCAGCAAATGTGTAAGCTGAGGAGCTACCCAAAGCTTCACAAGGTCAGAAAACAATACCTTATTCCGTCACTCAGTAGCTATCAGAATTAGATGGCAAGTGAAGCTGCTTCTCTGTTTGTCCAACTGTCCATCCACCATTTCAACTGTACCTCAACCTGGGTTGAAAGTTGTAACCAAAAAGAAAGACTGGGTCTCCAGGGACCAGTGGGTTTCCAGCTGCATTTGAGTCTCTATTATATGACGTCTTACATAATGGACCACCAACACATACACCACCCAAAAACCATATGGAGGTTTAGAGCCGTGGCCCGAGATGACACCCACCTATGGGAGCAACTTCCCTTATGAAATGAACTGTCTCTTACATAGGAAATGTTTTGCCCAAAGTAGTGACCCAAACCATAGAGGAAATGTTGGGTATCAATCAATTGTGCCTTCTCGACATTGACTGATGGGCCCAAACACAAAATCCACTGTAATCTCTAGGGAGGCAAGCACTGCCAGGTAAACGACCCTAGTCAACCAGTAATTAAAATAAGAGTAGATGTGAACCCCAAAGACTCGCCGGCCAGGACGTCCACCATTACTTTGGTAAAAACCCAGAGATCAGCACTCAGGCCAAAAGTAAGCACTGAAAGAATTGGTCCTGGGCAGTAAATCTATGATATAGGATATGATATTTTATTTGTATCGTGTTCGTACACAAGTGTTTCAGAGCGTGACTAGGCAAGGGAGGGGAACAGGGGAGAACACAACAACGATCTTACTAGGCCCAGTGACATTGAGAACGCGCAAGTGAATGGGAAAGGGAAAAAGTGAATGGAAGGGGGAGAGTGGAAAGTGCGGAGCAGAGGAGAGCAGATAAATAATAAATAAAATTAATAGAAAATGGGGGCAATAAACAGTGGTAGTGCAGCCAGCAAGTGGCAAGTGCTGTGTTTAAGGCAGCAGACTGGGTAAGTCTGATAAGTGCAGAAAAAGAAGAAAAATGGGGTGGGCTGTAAGGGTACAGATAGTCCAGTGCAAGGAGTGGCCAGGAGGCAGTGCAGGAGGGTGGTAAGGTTAGCAGGTACCTGGGCCCAGGGGACAGAGGCTGACCAGGTGCACAGTGCCAAGAGAGAGCCGATCAGCAGGGGAGAGGGGGAGCGAAGCCGGAAGCAAAGAGGAAGGTCTTGAGGTTCTTCCGGAACCAGAGATTGTTCTCCTCAAGTTTTAGATTGGCAGGGAGGCTGTTCCAGAGGGAGGCCCCAGCCGAAGATAGAGATATACCCCCAGCTTGTTTCTTTGAAAAACGATTGACACGGAGGGAGTTAGAGGTAGAGGAGCGAAGAGCTCGAGAGGGGAGGTATTTGCAGAGGGATAGCAGAAGGTATTTTGGACCCAGGCCCCAGAAAGCCTTGTGGGCAATGCAGAGGGTTTTGAATTTAATCTTTGCATCCACTGGGAGCCAATGGAGAGATTTCAAGGCTGGAGAGATACGATCCCAGGGCTTGAGGCCAGGGACAAGTCTTGCAGTCCTGTTATGGATAAGTTGCAGAGGGCGGAGAGTAGAGGCAGGTAGATTTAGAAAGAGGCTGTTACAATAGTCCAACCTAGAGAGAACCACAGCTGGTGCAGTAGGAAGTTTGACTTTTTAGAGACCTCAGAGATATGGGCGGAGAAGGAAAGTGTGGAGTCAAAGATGAGCCAGAGGTTCTTAGCCTCGCAGGTAGGGGCAGGAGGGGGGCCAACGGAGGCCAGCCCGAGGGTGAAGGAGGAGGATGGAGATGATGTGCCAATGAGGAGGATCTCAGTCTTGCTGGCCTTCAGACAAAGATCATTGGTGGCACACCAATCTTGAATGGCAGTAAGGCAGTCAGAGATGGGAGAGGAGGTGGCCGAGGGCAGCCAGAAATGAGTTGAGTGTCATCAGCGTAGCACTGGAAATTTGAGCAGAAAATGGCAATGCAGTGGGCGAGAGTTGCCAGGTATTGGTTGAAGAGCCAGGGTGAGAGGTAAGACCACTGGGGAACCCCACAGCTAGAGAGGAAGATAGATGATAGGCAGGACCCCGGTTGGACCTGGGAGGGTCGATCAGAGAGGAAAGAGGTCAGCCAGGCCAGAGCCTGATCAGTGATGCCCAGGTTATCACGGAGACGGTTGAGCAGGATGGTTTGGTTGACCGTGTCGAAGGCAGAAGAGAGATCAAGAAGGATGAGGACAGAGGGAATATTGGAGTCCAGGTTAGAGAGCAGATCTTCACAGATGTTCAGGAGAGCAGTTTCCGTGCTTCTGGCCGCTCTGAAGCCAGACTGGTGGTCATGGCGACAGCCAACAAAATCAGAATGAAGGTTAAACTGAGAGATGGCCAGCTTTTCCAGGAGTTTGCCCAGAAAGGGGGTAATGGAAATTGGGCGATAGTTATCCGGACAGGAAGGATCAGTTGTGGGTTTCTTGAGAAGAGGATGCACAAAGGAGTGCTTCAGAGAGGAGGGGAAGATCGTGAGGCAATGGAGTGGTTGCAAAATATTGGCAACGAGCGAGGGTGTCAATGTGGTCCTTGATGGTTTTAGAGGAACAGGGATGAACCAGTTTCGGTGAGGCTTTCATAGATCGGACTTGTCTAGCGACCTCGTCAGGGGATAAAATAGGAAAGGAAGAGAAGGACGGTGGGGTGTGGGGGGTGCTTAATGAGGGGGTCTGCAAGCACAGACAGAGGGAATGAGGGGGCCAGGGGAGGAGAGGGTGGACAGAATGTCCTGTTTTTTTTTTTAAAGTAAAGTGCAAGGCAAGGGCATTGCAGAGAGCCTGGGAGGCAAGAGGAGGGGTGGAGACTGCTGCAGGGTTGGCAAGCTCCTTGCAGATTTTAAAGAGTTCAGCCGAGTTGTTAGATGCCGCAGAGACACAGGCTTGAATGTGGGCTCTCTTCTTAGTGCGGACAGAGTCGGTATTACCTTTGGAGCCGGCGACAGGCCAGTTTATCAGAGGATGAACAAGAAGCCCTCCATTTCCTCTCAGCTGCCTAACACCTACATTTAAGTGTAGCTAGGTCGGAGTCATACCATGAATTACACTTGGCTTTGGACTTTAAGCGGATCCTCATGACAGGGCCAAGAGCATCAAGAGTATCAGAGATAGAAGAGTAGAGAAGGGACATGGTTGTGTTGGTGTGAGTCAGCCAGAGGAGGAGGAGGGGAGAGAAGGTGGCAGAGAAAGCCTCAGATGTCACACGCTTCATAAGTCGGATGTCCGAGAAAGTAAGTGGCAGTGTTGGGGTGGGGTTGGCTTGGGAGGAAGAGAGTGAGATGGGAGGAGAGAAGGCAGTGGTGACTCCAGGAGAGAGGAGTGGTCAGAGGGACAGAGAGGGGGAGGCCTGGGGAGATCAATACATCAAGTGTGTGTCCTGCAGAGTGCCCCAGGCCAAAGGGGAGGATAGAGAGGGAGAGGGAATCGCAGAGGTTTGCGAAAGAGCAGAGATGAGGGACAGGGAGAATCGAGGTGGATGTTGAGGTCACCAAGGAGGAGGAGTTGAGTGGTTGAGGCCAGGAGGGAGGAGGAGAGGTCAGCGCACTCAGAGACAAAAGAGGTGATTTGCCCGGGCGGGCGGTAGAGAGTAGCAACAGTAAGGGAATGGCTGGGAGAGAATGAGAGTCTGCAGACAAGGCATTCAAAAGAGGAGTAAATCTGAATTCGGGATGATAGTGGCGGGAATCCACTCAGGAAAGATCAGGGCTACGCCGCCTCCAGGTCGAGTGGATCTGGGTGCGGTGAGGATCTTGTAGCCCTCAGGGAGTAGATTGTCAGAGCTCGTGACAGAGTTGACCGTGAACCATGTCTCCGTAAGACCGAGGACATCAAGGTACAGTTCTTCAAGGAGGTGGCAGATGTCAGAGAAGTGTTTGACAGCAGAGCGAGAGTTGAGAGTGGCAAGATGAAGAAGGTTGCCAGCCTTAAAGACCTTCTGGGGATGGGTACAAATCAGAGGTACGCCCTACCGAGTTGTGGAGGTAGCCTGAAGAGTGGCAGAGGAGGAGGAAAATGTGGGCAAGGTAGCCAAGGAGTGAGAGGAGGGGACAGCTGGAGATGAGAGGAAGTTGATGAGGCGAGGGAAGCCCCTATCGAAGAGGAGGAGATTGGCCTGAGGACCTTGGACCATGACAGTGCCATTTAGGTAGACATTAGGGATGACTCTGGAGGAGTCGAAAGAAGCCATGAGGACATCCCAGCGAGTGCCACCATTAATGGAAGAGGAGGAGACAGGGCAAAGCACAGAGATCATTATAGGGGGTCCATAGATCTGGCAAAGGGACAACAAAGAGGATGTCAGTGAGGGTCTGTTTGGAAGAGGTGCTGGTATAGGTATCAGCAATAGGAAGACCAGGGTTGGAGGCCAAAATATCCTTTTTAAATTTATTTTTTCCAAACTTAGTGAGATGGGAAGGATAGTTGTAGAGAAGCAGTTGCAATAGATGGGAGAGACAGAGAGTGCCATGAGTGGAAAAGAGTGAAGCCAGAGGGAGGAGTAAGTAAGTAAAGCAGTATTGAACAGTCACTGGGCTAGCAGGTTACAATCAATGGCCAAAGTTAGATGCAAAAAATACACCAACGTTTAACTGTCAACTAAATGCAAGAATACACTCAGGTTTGACTTTCAACTAAATGCAAAAATACACTCACCTGGGGGCGTGGCTTGGAGCCACGATGGTCGGATCAGCTCCATAAGAGCTCCCACCTTACGCCACGCATCCACCCGTAATGCTCCGGTGAAAGGCGACCTCCAGCTTACACCGACGGTGTTCCTGATGGCTAAAGCGACCCTGCACAGAAAGGTCTAACCCCGGTCACTCTACAATGCCTGGAACCCAAGGCGAATTAAACCTGAAGCGGTGCCGGGGGGTAGAGGGAACCCACTCTCAAAATGGCGGGCGTCACCATAAGGCCCGCCTAACAGCTACAGAGGCGCACTGAAGCGCAAGCAGCCCCCTGAGAGGGGGAACAGCCTACTGCACGTAACACCCAAGTGGAGGAGAGCACTCACCTTGGCAGGTCCAGTCAAGGTGCCCAGCCGAAACAGCAAACCGGCACCATCATCCCCCAGCAACCGGCTGCACTGAACCCGATGCGGCACACCGGCGTGGGGGTCACGGAACCACCGAGCCCCAGCGAACCCGGCGAGCCACCAGCCCCGGGACGGAGACACGCCGTGTGCATCCCAGGAATGTGGCCCAACGGAGACGCACTGAAGTGCAGAGGGGGAGCCACCAACGCGAGGAAGCTGAAGAGGCGGACTGCACCCATCTCACTCCGCAGTGCCTCCAGGGGAACAGTCAGCACCCCGCGTACTACGCCGAGCCACCGAGGTGAGAGGCGGGGGGTCAGGCAGCTGCAAGCTGCGACCGGGTAATACCCCCTCCTCAAAACCCGACCCACAGAAGAAAGCTGCGGACCAAAGGTGGGGGCAGTCCTGAGCTCCCATTGCCCCCCAGCTCCAAGACAGAACCGAGCCGTGGTGCAGCCTGGCACGGCGGACAACCTACGTCCCCGCCTGCACAGGGAGGCAGACCACATCATTAGCCACGGCTTCTGCACCCACCACTGAGGCAAAGCGCAAGCAGCCTCCTGAGATGGGGAACCACCAGCCTGCGGCACGTAACACCCAAGCAGAGGACAGTACTCGCCACGGTGCCCAGCCTAAACAGCAAACCAGCACCAGCATCCCCCAGCAAGCGGCTGCACCAGACCAGACACATCGCCGTGGGGGTAGCTGAACCACCGAGCCCAAGCAAACCAGGCGAGCCACTAGCCTCGGAACTGAGACATGCTGTGTGCATCCCAGGAACGTGGCCCAATGGAGATACACCGAAGCGCAGAGGGAGGGCCACCAACGCGAGGAAGCTAAGGAGGCGGACTGCACCCATCTCATCCCGCAGTCCCTCCAGGGCAACAGACAGCACCCGGCGTAGTGCGCCGAGGTGAGAGGTCGGACAGCTGCAAGCCGCGGCGGGGTAATTACCCCGACCCACAGAAGAGAGCGGTGGACCGAAGGTGGGGGCGGTCCTGGTCTCCCGTCGCCCACCACCGCCAACACAGAACAGAGCCGTGGTGCTGCCGGGCACGGCAGACAACCCACATCCACACCAGCAGGGAGAACATCGGTCCCTGACTGTCTGGGAGTGGCGGAAGGCCGGGGATCTGGGGAACCCCCCCACGGGAGCAGCCGCAGTGGCCCCCGGGCCTTCATCGCACAACACACAGCGACCCAGTGAAGCACGGTGAGGCAGGCCATCTCATTAGCCCCTGCTTCCGCAACCACGGCGGAGGCAAAGCCAGAGCCAGCAGCAGACGCGGCCCGGGACCCCCCCTGCAGTGCCAGCCCCACCCCCCCTCCAACAGGGGCAGAGATCACTCACCCTCAGGATACAAACATAGTAGATGCAGGGACCTGGAGATCCTCAACTCCGCATTGGACTAGGGGGATCCTTGGAAGACCCGGCCATCGGCACAGCGCAAGCTCCCGCCACGTTGCAAACTCATAGCGGGAGAACCAACCCGCCCAACGAACCCCCCTGCGGCCCGACCCGCACCACTGGGACAGAATCGAGCAGTGGACAAACTCTCACTGGAAGGGCCTGGGGGCATCACCACACAAGACCACAGGGGCGTCACAAAACTCTGTATACTCCGAAGTGACCCACAGCCCGGGAAGCATGTCACTGGCCGTCTGGCCAGAACACTCGCTCTAGCACCACAGGAAGGAGCAAGGGCCATACCCAGGAAGCCACAGGAGGAGAGTAAGTACCTAACACCGGCGGGCCCCTGCCCGTGGAGGGTCCTACCAAAGGCAACAAGGCACACCCGGACACAGCTCAGCTCGACCACCCGCAGCCGAGCGACTGAACCCCCGACTAACCTTCTCCCCGGTAACCCCAGTACGCTGCACTCCAGTCCCCGTGATACCCCAGAAATCACCATGGCTAAAAAGTCAAGCAAGCGGACATTGCAACCCTACTATCCACCCCCGCAACAGATAGATCCAGAAGAGGGGACCGCCTGGAGCTAGGGGAAACAATTGCCGAGAGCACACAAGCGGAATCACTCCGGGAAGCCCCAACCTAGACGGTCAAGAAATCGGACCTCCAGGACCTTCTGGCAGCACTAACCAAGGAATTCCAGAGGGGCACTGAAGAGCACCATCACAGTCCTGAAGGCGAGAGTCGGGAACTGGAGACAAGGACCACGGAGATCGAAACATCCATATGCGAGCACAGCTATGAGATCGAGAAGGGGGCGGACAGGCTAGCCATGTTAGAAGCCAGGTGTGAAGACCTGGAACTCAAACAGGAGGACTCAGGAAACCGCTTCCGCCGCAATAATATATGCCCGAGAGGAATCCCCACATCCATAACGGAGGCAGACCTGGAGCTTTACGTTAGCAACCTCTTTCGCCTTATCCTGACTCTTTACCGGACGACTCCCCCTTGGTGCTCGACAGGGTCCACCGAACTAGAGTTAGATCCAACTCCTCAGCCCCGCCAGATGTCCTAGCCAGACTACACTTTTTCAAAGTGAAGGAAGAACTCATGCTGGAGGCGAGAAACTCTCTGTGAATACTGTTCCGAGATGCCTTTATCTCCACATACCAAGATCTCGCCTCAATCACACTTCTGAAAAGGAAAGCACTAAAACCAGTCACAGAATTGCTGAGGGCGAAAGGCACACCACATCACTGGGGCTTCCCCACAGCCCTAATCGTCACGTGAAACGGGAGCATCTGCCACGTGCACAAAGTGGAGAAACTGCTGAACCCAGAAGCTAGAGATGGAACCAACAACGAAGACACTCCCTCAGAACAGGAAGTACCACAGGACACCAACCACTCATCGTCGCGAGTGGAGAGGCGACGCCAGAAAATCAGGGGCCCCCCACTCAGAAACAAACGCCCAAGTAAAGAAGGCTAAAGCAGGGCGATACCGATGACCCGAATCCCCAGATCCAACAAGCACCACTAAGTTCCAGACACCAGCCTGGCCAGATATCGTACGCCCGAAGCAGAACAACACTCTAATCTTACATACAGCTTTCACCGCCAAACAGCAGAGACCTAAGCGCCTCATCCTCAGCAGGATGAGTTGGCCCAGCCTGAGTCCGTGTTGGTTGAAGGCCCAAATGACCAGGTTTTGTTCTAATAGGGGGAGTAGAGGGGTGGACACCGAAAGGGGCACAAATGACCAATACAGGACCCAACTCAATCGACGACCGCCCACATGGGCCGGTGACACATGGAACATAACAGCACCCACCATCCGCATCCAGATCACCCCAAAATGGGCTCACCAATACAAAATCTGACTATGATCACTTGGAATGTCCAGGGCTTATACTCCCCCAGGAAACGGAAGTCCGTGGAACACCGCCTAGCTCAACTGGAAGCAGATATAGTTTGCCTACAAGAAAACCATCTCTTGGCCAATGATGAGCAACATGTCAAACACCAAAGATTCCCTAAAAGATATTTCGCATCCTCGGGGCAGAAGAAAGGAGGAGTGGCGATCTTGCTCAGCCAAGCAGCGATTCTATCGAAGGTCACGGTCAAGCGGGACCCCGAGGGAAGGTTTTTGCTAATCAGGGGCCTCCTGGTTGAACTCCCAATAACTATCATAGCGATTTATTGCCCAAATGAAGCCCAGGAACACTTCCTGCGTAAGATTCTCCCGGTGATAATGTCCTTCACAGCAGGCAAACTGCTAATCGAAGGAGACTTCACCCTCACCCCAGACTCAACTATGGACAAAACCCTACCGCCCACAGGAACAGACTTCTCGAAAACACTGGGGCTTGCGGAATTTCTGAGAGACGGGAACGTTGGACGCCTGGAGGCTGGCGAATGATAAAGTTCGCGACTACACCTTCTTCTCGCACGTCCACAAGGGCCTCTCCAGAATAGACCACCTACTCGTATGAAGTGTACTGTTTCCCTGCATCACGGACCTCTGCATAGGGCTAAGGGTAATTTCCGACCATGCCCCAGTTATTGCGCAGCTCCAAACAGAGGGTCTGCCAACACTGCGGCAAAGGACCTGGAAGCTCCAGGACTATCTCCTCGTGGACACAGCAGACAGCTAGGAGCTAGCGGAAGCCCTAACCAACTATTTCTCAGAGAACTTAGGCAAAGGATCCATGGAGGCTACGGTATGGGACACCATGAATCCGGTGGTTCGAGGGGTGGTCATGAACTGCTCAGCGGCACAGAGGCGCAGACACCAGCTCAGACTAGAAGAACTGGAAACGGAGGTGGCACAGAAAGAAGCAAACCACAAAAAGCACCAATCGACAAGGTCATGGAATGAGCTACGCAAAGCTAAAGTATCCTGGAAATGCACCTGGCAGACCGAACAGCCCGAGCTCTAACATACACAAAGCAGCATTACTACCTGAACAGCAACAAAGCCAACCGCCTGCTCGTGCACAAGCTCAAGAAAGTACACACCAGAAACAACATTACATTCCTAAGGGATTGAGATGGTATTCCCCGCTGCTCGGAACCCGAAAAGCTAACCATTGTGACCGAGCACCACCGGGACGTGATGTCAGGGAAGCCCACAGAGGTGGTAGCACATGCCACCTACCTGCGAATGGTCCTAAGATTGCCCCACCATCCGCAGATCGACGCCCTGGAAGACCCCATATCCCCTGAGGAGGTGTCGGAAGTAATTCACTCAATGAAGAACACAGCCTCAGGCCCCGACGGACTGCCGCACCATTCTACAAGAAATATAACCATATCCTGGCCCCCCCCACCTAGCCTCACTTTTCAACTCCTTCCTGCAAACGGGCTCCACCACCCCCTCAATGGAGGAATCAATCACGATCCTGATCCCGAAACCCGGAGCAAACCTAGAACTCTGCTCGTCATACCGCCCCATCGCCTTGATGAATGTGGACTCCAAAATCCTCTCTAAGCTACTATCAGGCAGGCTCACCAGACTCCTCCCGAACCTCATCCACCCGGACCAAACGGGCTTCATCCCCGGCCGCAACACCATGGACAACATCGGGCGCACCTTAAGCATCATCGAGGCGGCCAACAGAATTTGAGGGGAACTATCAGTGGTATCACTCGACGCACATAAGACGTTCGACACGCTGGACTGGGGCTACATAGGAGAGACACTGCAACACTACGGGATTGGCCCCGAAATTTCGGAAATGGACATTGGCAAATTATCAACACCCCACCACAAACCTGAGGATCAACGGAGCCATGTCCCCCAGGATGGAGATCACTAGAGGCACCCGTCAAGGCTGCCCCCTGTCACCTCTCATCTTCGCCCTATCAATGGAGCCATTCGCTGCCAGGATCCGACAAAGCCCCGTAATCCAGGGACTCAAGTTCAAGAACGACACAAAGCGGCCCTGTACACCAATGACGTGTTGCTGACAATATCTCATCCAGACACATCCCTGGCAGCGCTATGGGAAGAGCTGAATAAATTCAAAGCAGCCTCCGGGTTCTCGATCAACCTCACGAAGTCCGTAGCACTGGGTATCAACATTCCGAGAGCAACGCTGGACTCATTATCAGCTAGTCTCCCGATCCCATGGGCCAGATCCCACCTAAACTACCTAGGCACCCGCCTACCCAAGCTAGCAGAACGCACTTAGAAGCTAAATTTCCTGCCCCTGCTGAAAGACCTGCAGTCGGACATGTCCCGCTGGCAAGATCAAGAGATATCCTGGTTGGGGAGGATCACGACACTCAAAATTAACTTGATCCCCACTACTCTACCACTGTCAGGCCTTCCCAGTAGCAATCCCCAAAAAAGCCAAACAGAAACTTCAAGCAAACATGCTAAAATTCGTTTGGGGTAGTAAGAAGCCCCGGGTGACTAGGAGGATCCTGCTCAGGAGCCACGGGTCGGGAGGCATGGTTAGTCCCCGAGGTCAAGAGGTACTGCCTAGCCGCCCAGCTCTCAGCGGCATTCATGTGGCAACAGAGCACCGACAGACCCCGTTGGCTGAAGCTGGAGGAGGACTGGAGCCAATACCCACTAGACATCCCACATATCACATGACCCAAGTACCCCCCAAACGCCGGACCCCTATCGAACACTAGGAACAGAGTAAACAGCTGGTAGCAGGCAGCCAGGAGGTGGAAGTGCAGAAGCACGGTAGGCCCGTTCTGTCCGGTGTGGGAGAACCCGGACTTCACCCCAGGTCAGGGGCAAAATGCCTTTCCCAAATGGAAGGCGGAGGGCCTGAAGCACGTAGCAGACTTCTATGAGGGGGATACCCTACTTACTTTCGAGGACTGCAAAAGGAAATTCCAGGTGCAAGAAGGCGAGAGGTTCCACTACGCCCAACTCCGACACTGGCTGTCCCACGACACGATGAGGATGCATGGGCACAGGGAACTCGCAGCACTGGAACGCACACTAACGACAACCCCGCCCCCAAGGGGAAGATTTCGACCCTGTACAGGCTACTGGACAGGACAGACCCCGAATCCAAGGAACTCTACATGAAACGGTGGGAGAGAGATCTGGGCGGAGAACTCGATATGACCAGCTGCGACCGCATCTGGACAAGAACCCACAAGGCCTCCAAATGTCTGAAGAATAAAGAGGGAGCCATTAAGGTCTGCTACAGGTGGTTCATGACACCGGAAATTCTACACAAATGCAAACCATGCCATACCGCCACTGTGCTGGAGAGGTTGCGTAGATATAGGAACGCTGTTTCACCTCCTCTGGTCATGCCCGAAAGCGGAAAGGTTCTGGAACAGATCCGACATATCACAGGCCTATCGATCCCGTGGGACCCTGGCATTATCGTTCTAGGAGACATGGGAGAAGGACAGTTCCCATTGACTGGTAATCTGGCGGATCTCTGCACGCACTTGTTAACTGCAGCCAAAATCTCAATCGCCAAACTATGGAAACTCCCGGAGGGCCAAGGGATCCCGATGTGGTGGGTAAAGTGCTGGGATATCGCTGCAGCCGAGAAAATCACTGCCATCCGCCAGGGCAACAGAAACAAGTTTCACAACATCTGGGACCCATTTTTGGACTTTGTGCAAAGATTTCCAGGCATCGCCAGACAGCCACCATTGCTCTGATGGCTGACGAAAATTGACTGACAGAGGCCATATAAACGGCTGTCTAACCAACGGCCATCATTGAACTAATGCCCTGTAACACTGAAACGAGACAGTTGCAACCCCCTCCGGACTACCCCGGAACTCACCCTCTACACCCCCCCGTGTTCACATTCACCTCAGATGAGGTTATGTTGTTTTTTGTTATGTTACACCTTAATAGCATGTCAAAGTATAAAAAAGCTTTTGTTATTTATAAATACAAATAAAAAGTCATGTTGAAAAAAAAAGTACACTCACGTTTGACTTTCAACTAAATGCAAAAACACACGTTTGACTTTCAACTAAATGGGAGACCAGTAGTTAAGGAATTTAGAGTGGTAAATCAGATGGTAGAGGTGAGTATAGACAAAGCTTCAAATGAGTACATAACAGGGAGAGTTGAGAGTACTCTCTGAGAAGGAAGTACAGGTAAATCAAGAATGAGGGAACTAACCCAAACAGAAATGGTAAGAGAGTCATGGCAGCCCAATAGTCCAGGGGTAGCAGCCTCAGTGAGGGTTTGGCTGTTGCAGTTATCTCGTGTTGCATCCTGTAAAGCAGACAGGGAAGCGGACAGGGACCTTAAAAGTGGACCTTGGAAGGGGTGGGCCGGCTGAAGCCTGCCAGTCCACCATAGGCCAATATGATACTGCAGGTGAACCAATAGGCAGGCATAAAAGCAGTTGCTGGAGGCCACAGGGAGCCTTCAGCGATATTAAAATACGGCAGCCATGTTTGAAAATTCACGAGGCCCCAGGAAAGGCTATCTGAAGTGGCTCTCAACTACAGAATGAGCATGTCGGCAGCAGACAGGACCATGTGCACAGATGGAAAATGTGCAGGATAAAAAAAAAAAATGCTCCCGTGTGCATTTTTCTTTTTTCCGAAATTTGCAAAATAATTTCTGATTTTTCTTTTTTTTGCCCAGGACAAAGTTACATTTTCGAGATCGATGGCTGCAATGCTCCTACCTCATGTTCAAGGGGCAGGTACAGTCTGTACATGCTCCATCACCAGTCATTGAGACCAATGTAATATCCAAAGCAGAATATGCACCTGTATCCTCAAGAGCTAAAGTGCACATCCACTCCTCCACCATGAGAATGTATAGAACCTACAAAAATGTGAGAACCTCTCCACTGGGAGGAAATTGTTGATGTCATATAGGTTGAAGATTGTCCTCCAAATCCCCTTTTTCCTTCTTCAGAATAAAAAAAAACAAATAAGAATTGAAAACCTCTGAAATCTCTGATTGGCTCACTCAATTGCATTAATTTGAAGGAACATGGGAATATCCTTGCTCAGATTCCACAAAAGCTGCAGGGAAATGGGAATCTTGTAGTCCCCACCAAGATGGTCCAAAGTTCTCTCTGGATTCTTTGCAAGAAGTAATTATGAAGGTTAACTACCTCCTACAGGGGTAATGCTGTGACAATGGACAGAGAATATGAGTAGTTGTTCTTGCCTGCAGAAGAGGTGGGTGTGTTGAAGAAAGTTTATGATGGTCTCTGTCGCTTCCCCAGGGAGAGTCCAAGCTGATGAGACCCTCCAATCACTACCCTGGGACGTGCCTTCAAAGCCAAACGGGTGTTCTGTCACTCTTTTGAGACAAGTAAGAAATCTGCTTTGAATGTTTGATAAACTCCATCGGATTACGATACAATAATGGCCAAAGAGGAGTCTTTTGTGTTGTGCACCTAAGAAAGTTATTCTAAATAATGCTGAATCCCAGAATTTCAGCCATATTGAGATGTCCTGCAGCTGCCTCTAGCCTATGTACTAGCGCTGTAATCCAGAAATAAAGTGTTCCTTTCCTCTCTGTGTCAAGTAAGAGGCAAAATCTGAAATAGCCCTTAGTAACTTTACATTTCAGGCTGCCACAATTTACATATCAGGGGAGTAAAGTGCTGTTGCTGTACAATGTCCAACCTCATGTGCTTAGAGCCTCTTCCTCTTCTCCTGCAGGAAGCAGCAAGGGTTGACCTGAAGCAAAACATGAGAGAGGGTGGTGGGCGGAGCATTGGTGGAAAGGCACTGTGCCAAGGCAGCCAATACCACTGCTGAATGAGGCTGAGGGTTTGATGACAAGTACAGATTCTCATATGGAAATAGCCAGAGTTTAGCATCCAGGTACTTACTTAAGGGTAAACTGCTTTGAGATCGAAAACATTTTCCTGGCCTTCTTAAGGGCAACGGGCTGAATGGGGATCGAGCCCTTGCCCAGTGTAGTTGTGGTACTACTGATAAAAAAAACAATTCCACAAGCAGAAGGGAGGAGACATCTGGGTAAAAGAACTCCATTAGTTCCATGATTCATCTGAGGGAAGGCTTACTAGAAGAAGGAAGGTCTTCAGAGTGTCCTTCATTCAACTACCCACTCTGAGGGAGAGAGATGTTGCAAAGATGGGTCTGGCCCTACTGGCTGGGTCAGGGCCTGGGAGTCCTAGGAGGGCACCTTCAGGAGCAGCTGAGGAGAGTAAGAGGTGATATCATGAATGTGTGGAACCTTGCACGTAGTGGTTGACTGCCTAGAGAGCTTGTGGCCTTTCCAGCAAGCATATGCCCAAGAAGAAGGCAGTGTGCAGACAAAGATGAAAACGGGATCTCTCTTCACCAGCCAGAGTCAAGGTGTATAAAAACCATGGCGCAAGGCATGCCCAGGATATATTCCCTTAGGAAATGTGATGACCAATCCACCTGGAAGGAGAATTCAGGTCTGGAGGTGAAAATGAAACCTCTGTACCTGAATGGCACTCCTCATGTGGGGAAGATAAAGCATTCTATGTACAAAGGGATGCAAAGATCGGGATTGGGGGGGTGTGGTCCCTAAAATCATGCAGGGCAATGTATGGTGGAGGACCTGTAGGGTAGAGGACTCAGATGAAGCTTCTTTCTTAGGTTTCCTATCTTTCAGTGCTTTTTAACATTCTGTTAATGCTTTGTGTGCTGCACGTCCTTGGATGCTAAGGGGAGCTGCAGTGTCCCATTGGCCCTTCAGGGAAGCTGCATTAGAGTTAAACTCTCTAAGAAGAGCTTGTACTTGAGAGTGCACCATTTTGGAAAAAGCTTTTGTTGCAAGCCCTCAGATGTCTTGGGTGTATACCCTCTTGTTACAGGTAGGGAGTCCACACCCTCAGCTTTTCTGGCGAGTGTTAGCCTACCTGCACAGAACTTAAGAATAATTCCATGTGAAAGGCTGCCACTAGAGAAATGACTGATTTAGAACCACTGAGAACTGCAGCACCATCTTGCTTTCAGTTGGGGGTCTCTTCCTTTTTCTGTCCCCTTCATTTCCACAAGCAAGGCATTCTGGGTGGTATGTCATGAGGCAAAGGTCACTTGTTGCAACAACTAGGACTTGGCCCCTTACATCAGGAATGCGTTGAGCCAATCTCATGGCGAATATGGCCTTTAAAAGGAGAGGGGTGGGCCCTCAGATTCTTCGATTCATCTTTGGACGATCAAGAGAAGAAGGATACACTTTTGGACCGCTGTTGGGGATACAGTCTATCCCAAAGTCCTATGCCATGAAGGTGAGAACAGAAGGCATCCAAGGCAGATAACTCTGTCCCCTAACCAGCCCAGGGGAACATTGGAGGATAACTGCTGTGGACTAAAGCCCCTTCATGCTGGTTACACTGGAACACGGCAAATGTTAACTGCAGTAAAAGAGTCAATGTAGGTGCCAGTCAAGCACTCTGAAGTGGGAGTGCAATCTAAGGACTTACCTTGTCCAAGAACACCTGGATTGGGACTCCCAGCCACTGCAAAACCAAGAAAGTGACCCCTGTCTTTTCCTCCATTTCCTTGATGCTGATTTGGGCACCTTCAAGACCATCCAAGATGCTGCACGGGAGTCATCCTTAAACCTGACGGTCAACTACCTCAGCATCACCGTGTTCTCTCAACGCATACCTGCCGAGTCTTCTAGCGTCCAGCTCGACAATGCTGAATGGTTACCAGCTTCTTCATGCTTTTAACCAATGCCGTACCCCGACTGGTCATGCCAGCCAAGTCTTCTCGCTGCCAAAGACCTGTTTCTGCTTCCCTGCACCCGAGGCCTCAGAGTCTTCCAGCGCCGCCGAGCTGACATTGCCCGCCGTCCCCAGCATGTTCAATCCGCAACAGCACTGCATCATTGGACCCAGCAGTCCACTTTTGGGATCATAGCAGCTTTTGAACATTAACATTGGGTCATTTAAGTTCCTAAAAACACTTGCTCTTCTACCCAGAGTGCTTTCACAGAAAGTTTGCATTCTCAGTGTTTCTTTTACAGCGGTTGATTCTTGCAGTGTTATTCTAGTTTGTTTTATTGCCTTTTACGGTTTAAATAAAACTCTAAATTTCCTTATAAAACAATGACCATTTTGGACCATTGTACTAAGGTTTTTTGGGTTGCTAATGTAATCAGCTCACACGCCGCCTGAAGATATAGTCTGCCCTCAACTGTGCTACCACATAAGGTGAATGAGTTATGCCTGTTTTAACTTTGTGATTGCGATCACTGCTGGTTTAGTAGTAGCGCGTGGCTGAGTAGGCTGTTTAGCCACTACTCATTCCTGTACTCATGGAAAGCAGTAGTAATTTTGTCATAAAGTCTGAAGCCGAAAAAGGAATGTTGCATGGCACACACCTCTGAAAACATTCTCTTGGGGCATACGAGTAGGGAGGTCAAGGACGAAAAAAAATGTAGGTGGTTCTTGACAGAGCTGCCATGTAGAGTTTCAGTCCCATTTGCACAGAGGAAAAGACTGGTGTTTGGGGAGGACGAGTATGCGCAAGGGAAGTCCAGGGAAGATGACGCCCTTGAATGTGACACAGCTCTGTTTTTAAAATAAAAAAGCTGCTGCGAGCCATGCACAACTCCAGTCCGATGCCCTTCCCGGGGTTGACATCCCGTAAGCATGGAGAAAAGAGGATGGGATGCTGGAGTAAAAGTAGCAGAGGCAATGGGGCTTGTGTGAATTCATATACATTTTGAATATGTCCCTACCAGCCCCACAGTGTCATGACAGGGTTGGCACATAGTTCAATGTACACCAGTTCCTGTGAAAATAAAATCTAAACTCTTCTGCACTTTCAGGTCATTTCAACAGATGATTAATCGGCAAGGAAAAGGTATCCGGTAGCAATATTAATTACAGACTTTCCTTTGCCACAAAAATAAATGTTGAAAAGTACAAGCTACCAAGCCACAGGAAAATGTACAAGTTTATAAAATCTGTTTTGAAAGCAAGGTTTTCTAAACTACGTTTTGGCAGACTTTGTGGTCCAATTAATGATTTCACCCCATCAATAAAATTTTAAATTGAAAGGTGAATCCTCAAACAAACAAAACTAAGAAGATGCATACCAACACACGCTACCAGCATAAGCTTCAATTCAATTGTCAAAATGCAAAAGCATCACTGTACAGAATAATTTAAAACCAATATATTTACAAAATTAAAACCATTCTCACTACTAAGCAATGTCCTTACCTTTATTTTCTTAAAGTCAACAGGTTTTCTGATTAATTCATAATACTCTGGTAACTCTTTTCGAGAGGGAAGCTGCACAAACACTTCACTTAACTGTCGCCCAGAACTATTAAATATAAAATAAATATATAAGCCAATATGCGACAGGATCTAGTTGAGCATTAATTATCAGGGTTTCATTAATAGGAGTAATTTCAGCTATAATCTCACTAGACCTCTTTAATTCCAACGGGCTCAGAATGGTGATATGCCTATTGCAAAGTATTACAAATGAATACAAATGCTTACATGAAATGAAGACATACCGGAACATCAATAGCCATCTGTGAAAATATAACAGAATCAAAAGCACTGACAAGTAAACTCTGAAAGGTATAGGACTGGTACACAACAGATGTGATAGTGGAGAAAAGAAAGCGTGTAGCTCCGAAGCGAAGAGGCAGCAGATGAAAGGAAGGAGCTTCAATAATAGGAGGCACATTTTTTTTTAATAAACTCTGCAACAGAGGTCCCTAGAGCCACGTGCCAACTTTTCTCATATCCACTCTGTGTGCCAATCACTTGTGCGCATGTGCAGAGCATGGGATGTGCTAGGGGAGCGGTAAGGGAGCCTGGAAGCTGCAGTAAGATATGTCGATAGAGAATACTACATCACCTCCTTTCCATCAGTAAAAGTCAATTAAGTTTGCATGACCTAAACTTGAGTGCAGTGATCTTTCAAGACGAGCGCTTTTCTCTTTCCGTCAATGCATGGGATTATTAAGGACATTGTGATGTTGGAGTGTGTCTGTAGTTGAGTCCATGATGGTGGTGTCCCATAGGGATCATTTCCTCATGTTCTTGAACCTTGCTCTGAAGGTTAGGGTGGGTTTTCTGTTAGTGGATCGATCCAAGAATTAGTTTGCATATAGCGCAGGCATGAGTGAGCTCTCAGTGTTTTTTCTGGAGGTCTTGAACTCAAGCTTGTCCACCATTCCTGTGAATGCTGTGAATCTCTTGAAGGTACTTACTGTATCAAACTACTAAGCATACATTCTACACATTCCCCCCTCCAACCACAACCAAGTTGCATCATATATTTTGAACTTGGACAGGTGTCACTCTGCATGGAAGACAAAATCTTGTCGTCCTGTGGTAGTTCAATTGTAAGCCAATAACCCAAAGTAATAGGCCAGAGCATGACTGAGTGTATGGAATTCTATGAGGTGGGACCTTTGGGCTGGATTTTTTTAAAATGTTCTGCTGCTTGGCGTGTAAATGTATTGATGATTCGAATGATTTGGTGCTAGTACACCTTGAGTTCAGTTTGTTATGAGCATGGATATCAGGCAGAGTACATACGTAGTGAGAATATATTCATGAGGTAGTGAGATAGTGAGCTATATACATGCCTATAGGAATGTTTAAAGGTTAGGAATGACAGAGAAGTGTCTAAGGGTGCAGAAGTAAGAGATCGACACAATGTTGGCATGGTGATTGCTACAGACTTTCACTGTATCCAAAAGAAAAGGCAACATTCTACCTGTCCCTAATACTAAGAGGAGTTTCCCTGTCTTAAATAATAAAATAAGGAACCTGTCAGAATGTTCAAAATAATAAGTGTCCACCGTTGTGTCAACTCCTACTTCTTTCCGTAACTTAAAAATAACTAAAGGTAAAAAAGCCACACAGTAGTGGGTAGCATAATCTAAGATGAACAATATGTATTTATTTCCCAATTTTGAGAGGACCTACAATGTCCATCCCGATATGGGAGAATGGGACATCTGTAACAAGTAAGGGTTGCGAGGGAGCTGGTGGAGGGTTGTGTGGAGCAGTCTTTTGACATAAGGCACATGTCGATATAAAGTTCTTTACATAGGCATACAACCCGGGCCAATAGAATCGGTTCACCACTTGTCCCTGTGTTTTGGCTGTACCTAGGTGTCCAAGGTGAGATGTGCATGAGCAATTTCTCCACTCTTCTATGGCTCCTAGGGACAACTATTTGGGACCTGGGTTTGCCTTCACTGCTGGTATCCCCTCTGTAAAAAAAGTCCCTGTTTAATGAAGAAAAAGGGCCCTTCTTTCCCTCTACCCTCCTGTTTAGGTATACCCTTGAGGAAAGCTTCAGTGAGGATCGGATCATTGTTTTGAGCAAACGCTAAATCCTGGATCAGTTCTGAAGTCTCCCCGTCCTTATCTGCATAGCTACCTCAGGTATGCTCAATGACCTAGGCTTTGGGCTATAGGTCAGTGAGCACATGGCCCTTTAGGAATGTGCATATGTAATGGATGGGATAACACCAGAATAAATCTGAGTCCAAATAATGGAACCAACTCAGGAAGATGGCAAATTACTGTTCTATTAACAATGATCTAAAACAGGGAGGTTACAACAAACATCAACGGACGTACGCCCAGTCTCTCAATGATCTCTACACAAAATATGTTTATATATGAAAAATACGTCAGAGTGACATCATACTACGTGGCAGTAGGGAAAAAACCTATCGGGGGTCGGGATTGGTTAAGGAAGACATCCAAGTACACTTTTCTATAGGAGCTAGGATTGTTGTTGGTTGTCTATTATCAGGTGGACAATTTATGCCTACCTCTAAAAACATGTAATTTCAGAAACATTAGATACACAGTTTCTCATTGGTCTTCAAACTATAAGGTCCTTTGTTATATGGACTAATATAATTGGTTGGCACGCATGCGCCACATCTGGACGTAAGCCAAGACCCAAGTGCAGGGAGGTAGGACATGAAGCTACCTCACCACCCAATTAGCCCAACATCTCAAATCGCCCTTGCCTTTTGCCATGAAATTGTCTTTGTACTTGGCCTTGCAGAAAATCCTGGTCTTTGGGAATACACAGGAGTGAGGGCGCTCACTATTGTGTCTGGGACTTCAAGCTCTATTTCCATCCTTGGCTAACGGGACAGGAGACCACGATTTGGTCCATTTTGCAGCTTTTAAATACTCTAAATGAATTGAAGTTTGGCATCCTTTGTGTTCTATTTTGCACCTTAATCCGAGAAGGTTCATCCTCTGCATACTCCTTCAGAACAGATAGCTGACCTCGCTTCTTGAATTTTGACTACAGGCCAGGCAGCCTTGCCCTTCAGATCCACAAGCCTATCATCCTTGCTGCAACACAGTTTTCTATTCCAGGTTCATGGGTTCTGGTCTACTAAATTCATGATACAAGTGTCCAGTTTCTATACAATTGTGGCTTCGACTGCATTCTATTCACTACTCATAGCCAACTTCTATGATGACTTAATCTATCTTGCGTTTCAGCAACTGTACATTTATTGAACGGTTGTTTTTCTGCAGCACTTCATGCACGTGTAATCTTTTTCGATATTGAGAAACTCACTTGATTCTTTACTTCGCCATTAGTTTCTTCAAGATCCATACATCATCTTTAGCCAGTATCTCGAACCGTCGTGCACACTTCTTATGATGTAATTAATTCATTGGTCAGCTTCTTTTCACACTCCTTCAGCCTTTTCCACCTGCAAGTTATCATCACGTCGAGGGTACATTCGGTGGGGTTGTCTCAATAGGTATCTTTTTTCAAACACTCTCTGCAGTATTGGCATTATGGCTGGTGTTAGGCACGGCACAATTTCATGTCTCCAATACACGGGTGGTAGGAGGGCGGGATCTCCTGCAAAGGCACACAGCTTCTCCTCTACATCAGCTTCTCCAAAACCTTTATTTCCACTCTCTGTAGTTTCTGCATCCGCCACCGTTTGGAACTTGGGCATTAAAGCGTTTAAGAATTCCTTGGGTAATTTCTTCCTCTGCTTTACGGAATATGGAAACTGACCATTTTTCTGTAATAAGATTTTGACATTTCCTCAGTAGTCTGGGTCAATCACGCCAGCCATGGCAACTATGCCATATTTCCAGGCTAGTCCAGACTTTTAGGCAAGTCTGATTTATGTACTTTTTGGGGCGATTAATATTAGATCAGTAAGTACTAGCTGTCTCTGCCCAGGTTCTAGTAGGGTGTTACAGCTATAGGAGAGGTCGAATCCTATCGACTGATGTAGGCACCGATGGACTGGAAGCTCTTTCGCTTAACCTGGTGAATTCAAGGGTCCCCCAGTTTCTATCGACTAGGTCAGATCAGACTCCTGACACCATATGTAAGGGTGTATAAGTAAGAGATCGACACATTGGTGGCATAGTGATTACTACAAACGTTTAGTGTATCCAAAAGAAAAGGTAAAACCCTACCTATACCTAATACTAAGAGGGGTTTCCCTGCCTCAAATAATAAACTAAGGAACCTGTCAGAATGTGTTCACTGTCATGTCAACTCCTACTTCTTTCCCTAACACTTAAAAATAAATACAAGTAAAAGTCTCTGCTGGGTCCAGAGGAATAATCTTCTGGACAAATGGTTTTAAAGTTCCTTTGAAATGGGCCAAGTGGAGCATTACCCTTCCCCTGGTTTCTTGGTTTCTCAAGGTTCAACAATACCAGAGGCGATGGACCCCTCCCACCCCCCTTCCATCCCCTGGTTTCTCCCAAGTGTTCCACAACTCCAGAGGGGCTGACCCCATCCCCCTGGTTTCTTGCCAATGTTCCACAATACCAGAGGGGATTATTTCCTTCCCCTGGTTTCTTCTACTTCCTTAGCTGTGGGTCCCTGGCTGGTCAACCTGGTACTCTTCCTTGCCAGGTACCATGGATAAGAAGAGGTATGATGCTTCCCTTACTTCCCAGCTCTCTGTATGCTGTCCACCTGGTTTACTTCCCTACCAGGCACTGTACCTATGATGAGCCACAAGAATATACTGGGTTTCTTTTCACTTTAGGTCCTTGATGTACAGACCACCTGGTGTACTCTCCTGCCAGGTATAGTGACTATGAGGAGCAACAAGGAAACTTTTATGGGCGTGTGTCCCAGACTCGCACTTGCCATCTTCTTTACACAGTCCACCTGGTATACTCTCCTGCCAGGTGCTGTGACTAGGAGGAGCGACGAGGATGCTCCTGCACTCGCGTCTTCCACTGCTCTGCTGCGGCTTCGCTGTGCAAAGCCTTCTCCGGCTGGCGTGGCTCCTGCTTCTCACACTCGCCAGTCTTCGGGGATGTCTGGAGCCGCTTCTTCTTGGCATCCCGAGAGGTGCTCACACCGGATCTGCTTCGCACCAGCTTTCTCCCGCATCAGCGCCCCGGTCTGCCTTCTTCCTCCTCCTCCTCCCCTGTTCGCCTTCAAAGTATCTCCAGGGAGGGCTTGACAGGCTTGTTAGTCCTTCAGTTTTTATACATACGCATTGTCCACAATGACTAGTCTGCTCTTATTGGTTCTGCAGGGTGCTCTTCAGCACTCTGCACCTTTTTTCCGTCCCAGTATCATCATGGTTACTCTATATACTGGGTCACAGATGTTCTTCCTCGTGCCAGTTCTGCAGTGGGCCGCACATGGGTAGTCCTTACTCTTCTTCGTCTCAGTATAAGGTAGTGGGATGGAATGGTCTACCCTATATAGACATATTGTGGTGTGAGGGACTATGTTATCCTTTACAGGGTCAAAGAGGTAGTAAAAGGCGTATTGGTTCAGTGTTCTCTCTAAAATGTCCTCCCTCATCTCATAAGGGGTTCCCCTCACAATGTGAACCACCCATGATGCACCACCCCCAGGGGGACTATTGGACTGCATCACCCTGGCTCCATGGGAAGGGCCCACCTAAGGAAGAAGGGACGACATTTAGGGATTCGTCACAATTGTCAGGTCAGGCTAGGAACTTGGTATGGACAATGTGTGTGCTAATGCAGAATACTCATGTTTTCTTTGCTCTAAGTTACATTGCCCCAGTCTCAGCTCAGCATAGCCCCACGTTTGGCTTGTCTGCAAGCAGCGGCCTATCTCTGGGACTATGTGATAGTGTTTCAGCTGCACAGCTGCAGATGGGAGAAATGTACAGAGAACCTTGGGATCAGGGTCGGAGGCAGAAACAGCAAACTGAAAATGGCGTTTAATCATTCAATTTAATCATTACTCCTACTTGTTAGAGAGATGCACTGCAATGTCGTATGGTATTTCTCTGAAGAAACAAGGACATCTCTTTAGATGTAAATATTACACTGTTGTCTGATGCTATGATTTAAGAGCCACCTATGCATGGTGTATCCATGAGAATATTTACAGTGAATTAGTAAAGATGCCTTGAAAGAAATGTGCCTCAATCCATTTCTATGTGCATTCCATGACTAACACCGCATGACGTTGATTGGTAAACAAGTAGTGCAGGACAACAATAAAATCTATAGCTATTTTCTCCCATGCATTTGCAGTCCATTGCGATGGGGGGTGTGTGTATTGCCATGTGCACAACATAGTTCCCTGTCATATTGATGCCTGCCTGTCAGTACCTTTCGAGTCGGCACCATTTGGGCTGCGCAATAGCTAATTGCCTCTCATCAGTCAGGAAGATGAGCTTTTAGTAGAGATGCAAGGGGAATCAAGGTGTCTGTCCCGAGTATTAACCTCATAGCCGCTTTACAGTAGGGCTTCAGGCCAAGGTCAAGGTCCTGTTGAGCAGGTCAGTTCTTCTTGGCATAAAAACTGGGATGTCACGTGTCAGGGGAGACCCGATCATGTGTCAAGGGGGCGGGAGCAGGAAATAAAGTTATCACCGGAACTGGCAGTTTGGCGCCAGTCCAGGTTTATGCAGCAAACTAAGTAGTTGTGTGTTCTGTTGGCTGCGTGCTGCGACCACAGGCCTAAGCAGGCCCAGCATCTTGTAGAGGCTGCGCAACACGTGAGCCCACTACATCACACTGGCGACGAGGACGGCGCTTTTCCCAATGTGTCCATTTCTGAAAATGTTATCACCCGTCAAGCGACCCTGCGGCCCTACAGACCGGTGCATTTGTCGCAGCATTCCGATAAGAGCAGCCGGTAAAAGCAAACAGCTGCTGTTTCAAACCTCACGCATCAATGAGACTTACCATCTTCATCATCCCGCTCTGGCGAACGTTCCACTCCTAAGCAGAGGACACAAGCCTCACTCTCACGCCCCCAACGTTTCACGGAATGATCAACAAGCTGGATTCCAGTGAAAGCGTATGAACGCCTCATAAGGAAGGCAAGCCTCGCTTTCAGACCTCCAACGTTCCATAGGAAGCCCAACATTCTGCTTTATCACAAGATCTACAATACATGCGTACGGATAACTGCATCGTGCAGAGTGCAAACCTCGTTCTCACACCCCAATGTTCTGTGAGGATTAAAACAACCTAATTTCATCACGCTTGGCGCACACAACACGCTGGAAGAACGCCACACCACACGCTCTACAAGCCTTTGTGGGTTTCCAATTGAAACACTGGCGAGTGACTCCTTTCACTCCACACAAATCTCCAGTGGCAGGAGGTCCTCCATCATCGCGCTCACCCTGAAAACAGCAAATCAAGCACTCCAAAATCTCAGAACACAGGGATACACCAGCTCCAAGTGGGCACAGTGTGGCAGTAAACTATAAAGAGCTGCAAGCAACAGAAACACAGGTGAGAGGAGCCAGTTTCTCGCAGTCACGCACTGTGAAACCACTAGAAGCACGTGCTCGCACCTGCACCGGGAAGAGACTGTAATTTCTCACGCATAAACTGTGGCCCACCTCATAACACTGCGACTCGACCATGTCCAGCACAAACGCAACCCCCACAAGGGCAAGCGCAAGTCCATCACCTAGAAGAGGCAACAACCCAGACCACCCAGACCCAGCACTCGCCACACTCATGGCACCTTTTGACCCATTCACCACAGGGGCAGCCATACGCTGGGTAATCTGGCTACAACAATTCGAGATGCATCTTGATGCCAGAGAGATCACTGCAGACAGGAAAAAACTCACATTCCGCTTGCTCAACATCGGAGCAGCGTCACTACGCCTCTTCAATGCCATCCCTGACAACGGTGGTGCAAATGACTACATCGCTAAGAGTGCGCTCACAAACAAGTTCAGGCCTGACCTTAATCCTGACTATGAACGATTCCACTTCTGTATGGCCAGGCAACAAGAGAACGAAACAGTGGACAACTTCCATGCCCGCCTACGGAGATGGCAGTTGGCTGCGAATTCCCCAACGAGGAATTTGCCATCTGTCTCCAAATATTCAATGGAATTCTGTTAGAAAAGCTGAGGAGAGCCATCCTGTCAAAAAAAAACATAGTGCTAGCTCGCATACTCGAGAAGGGGCGTCTTCGGGAACGCATGGACGACCAGGTGGCAGTGATCGAGGCCGCAATCCAACGCCGACCACTAGACAACCCGAGGTAAACCGAGGTCGCAGCCATCTCGAGACGCCAAGGCACCCGAGAACCAGGAGGCAGAAGTCTAGACCCACAGGCCTCAAGGACGAGAGAACTCTTGCAAATGGTGTGGTGGCCCATGGCACAGAGGAGAAACATGCCCTGCGTGGGGGTCGACCTGGCGAAAGTGCAACCGCCTCAACCAATATGCAGCAGTCTGCCTGCATCCGACAAGCGGAGGAGACCGTGAACAACTGCCGCAACGACCACAAGAACATCGAAAGAAGTTTGCCCCATGAGAAACTGCCCGTCAACCAAGCAGGAGGGGAAGAGCAAGAACCGTAGACCACACGCCAAGGTCACATGACACGAGTGAAAGTGAAGAGAGACCGAAGACAGCGCCTCTCCTGACAGACGAGACAAAGAAAGGCGAAAGAAGCCCAGCAAGAGAATACACCGTGTACATCTCATATCGGCAGTGGAACCCAAGTGCTCCAAGCAACGGAAAAGACCATCCTGCACAGTCATATCCGATGGGAAGCCCATAAAGGTAGTCATCCACACCGGCGCAACCGTCAACGTCATGCCAATAACCGCTTTCGACAAGCTCCACCCGAAGCCGATACTCCAAGACAGGAAGGTCCGACTTTATGCATACGGCTGCAAGAAACCACTACCGGTGCAAGTATCGTTCAGATCAGACCTATCACACAACAACACTACGTGCCGAGCCAGGATCTATATAGTCGATGCCGGCTGCGAGACTCTCCTAAACTGCAAAACAGCAGAAAAACTGCAGCTGGTACAGTTTGCGTTCAGCATTCAACACGCAGAGATCAATGACTTACTCGAAAAACACCACAAGGTATTCCAGGGCATCGGCTGCCTGAAAGGCAGGTCCATCAAACTACACATTGACCCCACCATTGAACCGAAGGCAGTACGTCATTGCAGAGTACAGTTCCACATGAGGGAGGCCGTAGAAATGGAACTCAAGAAGCTAGAAAAGGCAGGCATAATAGAGAAAACCTTGGGGCGACCACGTGGGTGTCGCCCATGGTGGTGGCGCAAAAACCCAATGCAGTACGTATCTGCATCGACATGAGGCTCCCCAATGCAGCCATCGGTAAGGAGCGACACATCACGCCTACCATAGATGAGCTCATCGTCGACCTGACAGGAGCGACGATATTCAGTAAACTGGACCTCAGGTCAGGATACCACCAGCTCAAACTGGCAAAGGAGTCGAGGTACATCACCACTTTCTCCTCCCACCTCGGCCTGAGGAGATATAAATGCCTGAACTTCGGGATATCGTCGGCAGCTGAAGTATTCCAGCATGAAATCCAAAAAGTCCTGAATGGCCTAGAAGGGACGACGGACATCAGTGATGATATCAATGTGTATGCAACGAACAACAAAGAACACCATAAACGCCTCACCGCAGTACTGCGCAGATCCGAAGATGCAGCGCTAACACTGAATGCGGAAAAGTTCACATTCGGAAAGGAAGAACTCTGCTTCTTCGGATACATTTTCAACTCAAGAGGGGTATCGCCGGACCCAGCAAAAGTAAATGATATCAAAAGCACCAAGGCCCCTCAGTCCGCCACGGAAGTAAGGAGTTTCATGTGAATGGCAACGTACTGCGCAAGATTTATTCCAGACCTCGCTACCATAGCAAGCCCCCTCCACGAACTCCCAAAAAAGGACCAGAAGTGGGAGTGGTCGCCAATGCACCAACGCTGTCTGATTCCACGACCATGGCGTTCTTTGACATCGAAAGACACACGGAACTCCTGGTCGACGCTAGCCTAGGGGCTGTGCTTACCCAAATCGACAAGGAAGACAACGTACACCCCATCGCGTTTGTCAGTCGCGCGCTGACCAAAACTATGCACATATTGAAAAGGAAGCCCTCACAATCCTCTGGGGGTGCAGACACTTCAAAGTGTATCTACTGGGTAAGCAAGCGAAGGTGTTCTCTGACCACAAACCCCTCATCCCCATTTTCAAGGGCTCAGTGCCACACCCCCCAGCACGCATCAAGAAGTGGATGCTACAACTCCAGTCCTACAACATAGAGGTGGAGTATCGGGCCGGAGCGGACAACCCAGCGGACTACCTATCCCGCCACCCGCTACAGACCAGGAGGAGCAACATGCGACAGAGACAGATGAACACGTGTGTCACATAGTCATGTGTGCCTGACTTCGGGCCCTCACTTTGCAGGAAGTAGCCGATGAGACCGAAGCAGAAGCCATCCTAACCCACATCACACATTCAATACAATCCAGAAACTGGAAGAACTTCCTAAACTCCATGGCCCAGCGCACAAAGTCTGCTCAGGAGAAGCTACAAGCAATCTTCGGAGTCTGCTACAACCTCACCGTAGCCCCTGAAGGGGTGGTACTTAAGGGACACTGAATTGTGCTACCAACAGCACTCGAAGAAAGAGCCCTCAAACTGGCCCACAGTGGGCACCAAGGAATTGTAAAGACAACGTCGTACTTAAAGTCCCGGATGTGGATGCAACAGCGAGTGATGGACCTCGTAGAATCTTGCGCAGCATGGCACTCCTCAACAGGGATCAGCCCCACAGCCCTGGTAATTGTAAACATAGTAATTTGGAGAAGGGGCGGTGCAATATTGACAGAAATACAGGTAATGGTTATAGAGATTTTCCCAGGTGTGGATTAAGGAGAGACATGATATATGGGACCCAAGCGCATGCGTGGGCCCCCAACAGTATAGTGGACGAAGCGCGCACACGCGCGTTTGACCGACATGTATATTAGTAAAGATATGCACGTAGCATCATCAATAGTTGCTTTAATTTCCCAATGTAATAAATAAACGAGGCAAGAGTGACAGAGTGCACAAATGTACCCGTCACAATCGGTCCTTGGAATTAGATCGAGAGTAGATGGCAGAACCACGCGCGCATGCGCGAGAGTGATTAGCAGTACAGAATAGGACAACGCGCGCACGTGCGTAAATGAGTAGCGCTCATAAACGCTACCACAGACAGCGGAAGCTCCTTTGGGAAGCCAGCGCGTCAAGATAGCGAAGCAATTAAGGGGTAAGATTGAGGGGAGTAGAATGATGTGCAGGGTTACAGGAGGGCTGTAATTGATACTTATGGTAGTAACGAATACAAACATTTAACCTACAGAACACGTGCTGCATAGAAATACTTTCTACAGAGATGAACGTACACTCTGGGGGATAAAAAGCCAAACGGGTAGAGAGCTTTAAGTGCATACTTTGAATGAATATAAGAAAATAGTGTCCAACAATGGTCTACAATGAATTTCTTTGTGTTTCTTTTATTTTTGCATTGTTTGAACCTCACTGCGGATCATAACCATAACGTGGTATGTGTAATTTTCTTTACAAATTTTTTTACGGATTTCACTTCATGGTGAATAATTGGGAATGGATTACAATGGCGGATATGTCACTGATTTACAAATAGTGTTAATAGCCCTGATGATGGACGGAGGTCCGAAATGCATTGGCAATAATATTGTGACACTGACTGGTCAGGAATAAATGAGAATACTTGAAAAAACTGTATAAAGAATTGTGGATTGATAATTTGGAACATAACCACTGAACAAAGTGTCTCAAATCATTTTGAGAATTAATTGGAACCCAACAAGGGAAGTGAGAGAGAGCTCATCCAAGGATGGAAATTGTCCATCCCTACTTTGTGGATATTGTTCACAGAAAAATTGTCCACAATCGTTGTATAGTATTCTATGGGGCCCATGACGAAAAATGATTTGCCTCTTGGTAATGTACTTTCTGATAGATGTTCCGGCCACAAATTCCTCATCTTTGATATTTATCTCCCAGCACAGGGGCTCTTCGGAAACCTTTCTGCCACCAGAGGGTGCAGCATGGCTCTGCAAGGGCTCCACCAGACGCAACACCCGATGCCGGATACGATGACGTGGCCAGCATACGTAGAGGCGCAGCACACCGTGGCCTCAGAGCCACTCCTTTTCCCTAGCACTCTGACATTGAGGGGCCGCAGAACCAAAATGTCCTAGCTAACCGCCAAGAGGGGCAGGTAGGGAGGGGCAATGAGGAATCAGTGGGATGAATGTCCATCAGAAAGAACATTACCGAGAGGCAAGTAATTTGTTCTTCTAATAGACTCTCTGCTGGCGCGGATTCATCGTCTTTGATGGACTCCCAAGGCAGTACAATGACCTGGAGGAGGGAGCCGGGCAAGGACACCACCGAAACCAGAAAACTATGAAGGAAAGCTCTGCCAAAAACGAGCGTCCTGACCAGACATAGTATTCAAAAGGAACAGTTACTCACCATGGGGACTACTGTTCATTACCCTTACGTCCCCGTCCTCCATACTGAAGAGAGATTTTCTAGCACGAAAAGACACACGGTCTGAAGTGTATGTTAGGGTCTGCACTTTCTATTCATGTGCGCTGGGTGACTGCTGGGCAGGCCTATGTCTACCAAGGTAAGAACAAGGTTACAGACTGACTACCCCTCTCTCTAAAGTCTGACGACACACCAGATGCAGGTGCTGAAAAGGCTGATGTATCAATCAACAGCAATTGCCTCAAGGAAGAGACACTTTATAAACAGAGCCGTAATAATTGTATCAATAAATCTCTTTAATAGATTTTGTTAAAAAAATTTTGTAGAAAAAAGATAAATATATATACTAATCAGCTTTGTCATATCTCACTCATAGCATTCATATCAGTGCAATCATTCTGTGACAGACGGGTGCGGAAATTAACAATTTCTTCACACATATTGGTTGTTATTAATATGGAAAGACAGTGAGAAAAAACACATTCGAATTTTCTATAGGTCGACATATGTTTCGGCCCCTTTCAGTAGTCCCATCGTTGTCTGCGGTGGTCTAAATAATCAGTGCTGGGCCATCTTCAGGACAGTTATAGTTTAATACAAGCTTAACGTCTTCACCCTATTTCTGTGTGACAAGCCAAATCGGTGGCCGAAAAAAAATTTTTTTAGTCGTAGACCACGGAGATAGAATTTTGGGGGTATCTTCGGTATTCCCCTGCTTTATACCCAAGTGTCCCTTGGGCAGTGGGTGGAGCCTTAAAATTCTGTAGCTCCAATTTGTATCTTTGATAAGTTGCAAAAACGAGTGGCTTTCTTGAATACTCGACCTTGTGGTGTCTTTTTTGGATTGTTTTAGCGATATGGCGTTGTGGCTCCGGCGGCGTCTGCTCGCTTCTAAATGAATCGGAGTGGTTAGTATATATATTTATCTTTTTTCTACAAAATTTTTTTAACAAAATCTATTAAAGAGATTTATTGATACAATTATTACGGCTCTGTTTATAAAGTGTCTCTTCCTTGAGGCAATTGCTGTTGATTGATACATCAGCCTTTTCAGCACCTGCATCTGGTGTGTCGTCAGACTTTAGAGAGAGGGGTAGTCAGTCTGTAACCTTGTTCTTACCTTCCTTACCCTCCCTGTCTACAGACTTGTCCCCCCGATAACAAAAAATCTTTGGGAGTACCCATCACTAAACCTATGTCTACCAATACTTTTTGTTTGTCTTGTTGCTATTCTATCTGGAACTACAATCGCGGTTAGTGCTGTTTCTTTTAGATAAATCGATAAAACGAACAAGCATATGGAGGGAAAACTAATGAGGGAGCAGGGGATTCTTTTGCATGAGAGATTAAAACTGCAGCACAAAAATACCCTGGCCCTACAAAGTCATTCCCCTGCCCGTCACTAGTTTTCTTTTGGCAGACTTATTAGGTTTCCCTCTAAAGCTAATGCTGACTAAAGGACACATGCGCAGAGACTATAGACTCCAAGCTACCCCCCTTCCAGGGTTACTCTAATAAATAACGGACAGTTGTAATGAAGCGGAAATCATCATGGGGACCAGAATAAACCCCTCAGCTGATGAGGCAGGACCGGAAGGACTCATCTGAGAGCCCTGCATTCCGCCCGGTCACGCTCCACCAGAAGTGCAGGGGTAATCATCACTTCTGTTCATAAACATTGCAGTAGGACTTCTAAACAAGCAGCCCCTGTAGAATGAGCAATGGGGTGCTGAACCACTAGCAGCCACCCATTACAGAGGGGCCGCCCAAATGTAAAGGGGAAACATGGATTCCCTTTACAGTTCAGTTTCCCTGCGTGCATCCCGGAAGGGTTATGCAGGCCGGGGGTGTTTTGCATCCCCAGCCTTGCATGACCCATTGGGGATATAGGATGGGGACCCGCAGGCGAAAATGTGCATAGGGGGTGCACCTGCGCCTCTTTGCAGATTTAGGTGTATGTTGGCAGTGATACAGGGGTGCTACAGTTCTACCCTGCGTTTCAGTAAGCTCTACCTGTCTGTGGTGTGGGTGGGAGTCGGAGGCCTGTATATAAGAGCCTCAAGGGGAGGTGCAGTGACAAGGAATGAAGAGACTGTCCAAGTGGTGCCGTAGTGATTGCTATAGACTTTTGTTAAATGAAAAACAAAACCTGTCTATCCGTAAACACTAAAAGGATTTCCCTACCTAAACTAAAGAAACTCGGGTGCTTGTCAGTGAGTAAAACAAAAAGTCACTGTCCCAGTCATAAATTCTCTTACTCTATCCTTGTTGCTACAATAAAATACCATTATGTCCAGCTACTGTTAGTAATCCAGGATAATGACTCCGTTCTCCTGGATGTAAAGCATCTAAAACCCTCTCGAATTGTTCCAAACTAAAATTCCATAAAAGGTCTGGGTTCTCCATAACCCAACAGAAAATAGGCAATCGCAAAGTTTGCGTGAGGCAAGGAGAACGACTCCCTTCTCCTGGCTGGTTCCCCAATGCCCTGCACAGTTCTTAATAAGGTTTGCAGTTCCCTTATGGCAGTTTTCACAAACTCTGGGTTTTTCCTATCTCCTGCTCTGCCCCCACTGGGACCAGAAAGCAGTTCCTGGAGTCCCTCTTGACTTTCCAATATCACCATTTTGAGGATTTGACCTAGGAACGGTATCACAAAATGCCTTATAGTTTTCTCTATTTCTTTATGGTTTACAGTCTCAAAGAATTCACAGCGTTCTTGGTTTCATTCCCAGGCGAAAAGAAAATTACGTCTTTCTTCTTATCTTGAGAAAGGCAAAGTTAGGGTCATCAACTGAAAAGACGAGACTCTTGGCAGGATCTGTTGTTGACCAACCAGCAGTGGGTAACAGCTGGATGACAGAGGATGATTGGGGTTTGGGCTTGATGGGCCAGCCCTAGATGATTCTGGGTGTACCCAGTAGGACCTTTATGTCTCCATCAGCGATTGCCCTCCTGAGAACTCTGTTCTCGTTGATGATTGTCCCAAAGACCTGTTGACAGGTTTCGATTTCTTTGGATTGTTCCTGAGAAAGTAGCCCCTTTAATAAGTTTCAAGGGGCGCCTGGTTTCTGGAGCCGCATTGACAGACTTTAATCTCAACGGCCAAGGTGAAAGTTAACTTGGTTACTTTATTGATCTTGATCTTCGTGCATGTTCAGCTACCAGTTCTTTACAACCTGCAGATGTTATTAGCACCCTCTGATGCTCACTTACGTTTCTCTTGAGCCTCTCAAGGACTTTAATAATTCCTGTTGCCTGCTACTCAATGTTGGGAGTATTCACCAGTTCAGCCGGGATTTTCATAATAGCCAATCGCCTTTTTCCACTATTGTCGCGGCTCTCCTCCTGGGGTCCTGTACAGTTGGCCGTCAGGAAGCGGACCAGGGACTCTACCTTCCTTCCCTGTATAGCATGTCCAGCCACCACATCTCTGGAAACAGTTCAGGGCTGTGTTAACAAGTAGGGTTAGCCGTTTTGGCGTAGTTGTTGGACTGCCCGGTCCACCCACTACAGGTGACGCCACCACAACCCAATCTCTGTCCTTTTCTAGGGCAGACTCTCAGCTGACTGGTAGGACGCCTTCCAAGCGTCTTACGGACAATATACTTCTGGATACCGGGCTGTGCGGCCACTCCTCCTCTTACTGAGCGTGACTCCCACCCACCAGCCACCAAGATTAATCTGTAAAATGTTTGGCGTTCTGCCTCCGTGCAGGATGCCTGCTCTCTCCATGGCCAACACCCTGTTGCTGTGCGAGACGTCCCTGTGTGTCCCCTTGAACCACACCCTCCACATCTCTAGCTTCTCGAGCCTGCCTCTGGGTTTTCTCTCGCCTCCAATCTGGTTCTTGATTTCTCCCTCCACCTCAGCTATTCTCTACCTCACGTTAGCTCTCTGATTCCAATACCGTCTCTGGTACTCTCCCCTGTACTCTTCCCAGTGCCCATCCGCCTTAGTTTGTTTTTGATATAGTAAGGCCTGCCATGAATTAACATTCATTCTATCGACTACAGCTGTTTTGGCACTTTTCCCAGTCACTTGCATCGTTTGAGTGCTTCTTCGTCTGAGTAGCTAAAATATCAGAATTGTTCGAAGTTTCACAATAACACACGGTTTTGGTCATGAGATTAGACCAATAAGGTTTAGGTACTATTGGAAGCCTACCGGAGTAGGGTTCAAAGGGGCTGTGCCTCCCAATTGCGTCCTTATCCCCAGGAGAGAAGTCTCTCTCTATGAGATGCTCCCTCAAGTTACACCCCTAGAGGGGACTATTGGTTAGCAGGCTCACCTCCCTATCCTCATGGAGAGGAGTTCTCCCCTGGGGAGAAGGGACAACATCTGAAAGATCATCCCAGTTGTCTGTGTAAGTACATGTATGCGAGTGCAGTCTAAATGCACTGCACTCTCAGACGTGTGAGTGGGTGTGAGCGCGCATGTGAATAAAAATGCAGCGTAAGTGTGAATGTCCTGGGTGAGCATGTGAATGAATGATTGAGAGCAGCTGTGTGGGTGCATGCATGACTGCTTGTGTGAATGTATGCGCACATGGAAGGCTAGGGCCTGAGGGGGCATTGGTGCACAGAGCCAGCAAAGGCATGTTTTTATACTGGCTAAAGGGCAAACCCAACATAAGTGTTCTAACATATGGGGACACCGAAGGGGCATTTATGCATCCAGCAAAGACATATTTTCTTACTGTAGAATGGCATTTCATACTGCGTTAATGGCAAAGTCAACTTATGTTTTCTTGGCTATTTGGAGCATATATGCTTCCAGCAAAGCCATGTTGTGTTACTGTAAAATGGCATTTTATAATGCATTATGGGCCAAGCCAAACTAAGTGTTCTTACATTTGAGGGATGGGCATTTGTGCATCCAGCAAAGACTTTTTCTTACTGTGGTATGAAGTTTTATACTGGTATTAAGGGCAAAGCCAACATGAGTGTTCTTACACAGGGGATCATTTCGGCAGCGAGCAAACACAGGTTTTCTTACTGTGGCATGGCATTTTATGCTGGTGTTAAAGTCAAAGCCAACATTATGGCCCTCATTACGAGGTTGGCAGTAACAGTTACCGTCGCCTGATATCCCGGGCCACCGAGATATCAGATGTGGTGGTGATAATGGTTACTCCATGGAGTCCCATAGGACCTGCCGGGGTTTCAGGCGTCTATTGGCAAAGGATGGGTGCTGGTACATTGCTACCGGCACCCTTATTTCCAGACCGCCATACTCGCAATGAGGGCCTAGGAGTGTTCTTACACAGCCACAATGACCTGCATTTTTTTAGCCATTCTGCACAGGATTTCTTACTATGGCATGACATGTGTTAAAGGCAAAGAAAACATGATGAAAAGTCACACATATGGGGTGGGGGCATTTGTGCAGCGATCAAGACCATTTTTTCTTACTGTGGCACAACATCTTAACTGGAGTTAAGGCCAAAATCAACATGAGTGTTCTTACTTGGCCATACCAGCCCAGACTGGTGCTGTAAGTTCGGACATCTTTTCAACATGTCCTAACTGGCTGCACCAGTGCAGGCCAGCATGGCCATGTAAGAAAACTTTCTTATTATGCATTGAAATTTTTTACTGGCAACATGAGTGTTCTTACATTGTCATACAGGCCTACATTGATGCAGTAAGTCAGGATATATATATTATTTGTTTACTGTGGCATTTGTTTTTACTGGCTTTTAGGGCAAAGCCAACCACAGTATGTTCTTACATGGGGACACTAGCATATTGTGGCAGAGCCAGCGTGGACATGTTTTGCTATGTTATCATTACTGACATTATGGGCAAAGCAAACATTAGTATGTTCTTAGGTGCGAATACTGGCATTTATTGATGCAGCCAGTAAGGACATTTACGGGCAACGCCAGCATGAAAATATTTGTTTACACTGGTAGAATATAGTGGGCAAAGGTATCATGAAATTGGCAAATCCAGCTGTGCACTGTTTGTAACTTACCATCTAACAGATGTTTTCATGTCTTACCTATAATATCGATTTTAAACTGTGTGGCTTTTTACCCAATGTATCACAGAAATGGCGCTTTAAAATGCACCATTTTAACCCATTATTTACAAAATGTTCTCGGGGGGAGAACTCCCACCCTGAGCTCCCTTTGGCTGGTTCGGGTTTCCTAGCTAAATTCGGTTCCTCCCCCATATTTATGGCAAATGTTTTGGCGCACACAATTCAAAAATGTACCAACTGCTACAAGATTTCTATCATCTATGAATCGATCCATTGTTTTGCGAGAGGCAGGATAAATGTGCCAGAAGGCTTAGGCTGAGATTTTCTAGAACCTTCTTGGGTCAGGTGACCATAGGTTTCTAAGGGTAAGAGGTCTAGAAGTCGGGGACGTTATTTAGGGGGGTTTTGTTATGGGCTGGATGCTGCAGTCTTTGAATTGCAAGCAAACTAATAAATCACCTCCGTTTTCCATCAACCTAAATTAAAGATTGAGACTGTTTTTGCTCTGGCAATTTGGTGACCGCACAGATTACCTTGAGGACGGCCTCATCAGGAACACTCCACATGTACAATCGAAAAAAGGTACTCCAAGGGATAGCTGCAAGAAGATCAGTCGTAAGTGGTGCGTTTCTGTGGGTCGCTCAGGGGACCCAAGAGTTTTCACAAAGGCTAAACAAGAAGTGGATTTATTTCAGGTGTAATTGAATATGGAATTTAATTCTAAATTGGGAATCTGGTTTTATTTTTTGTTTTTTCCTGCCTTATTATCATGATTCTGGGAGAGATATATTTGGTATGTCCCCATTTAGACTTTACAAAATACTTACAGTTTTAGAATAGCTACGGCTGGTCTGGTAAAAGCCACAAGCCTCTTTGGTGCATTCTGGTTTCAGGACTGTTAAAGATTTTGTGGATCCTAAGGGAAAATATAAATGGGAGCGAGGAACAGAAAAAAAATGAATGTACAGGGAAAATATTGCCTGAATTAAATAGGGAAAGTTGGGTCAAGCACAGAGTGAGTGGCCAATACATCTTTTAAGGAACACTGAGCGGCGTCTCAGTAAACTCTCCCTCGCTTTTCAGGACCGCACATTAGTGGAGTTAAAGTTTGGGTGGTACAGGGGCGAACTTGACTGAGTGATCGGTACTAAAACGAGGGACATAAAAAGGTCAAGGAACACAGCAAGCAGGTGGAAGTGCCACCCAAGGGCACAACTGCATACTTTATGTATGCCAACTACAGTAGTGACACGTGCAAATTCTTCCAAGTTTGGCACCTGTTAATGCAATATAACAGTCATGCTCAGTTTCCGAGAGAAGGTATTTGCCATTCGGATAATCTGGTAGCTCTAAGACATGTGCTAGAGACACAGAAGCAAAAGGTGGTCCAGCGACAATGGAGGGCATATGCAAAGTGGCTAGAAGAGGCAACAACAAGACAAAGCACATCCAAATGGAGGGCTGAAAGATTTGAATGAGCAATTAAGGGGACAAATTACATTGTTAAGGGAAAAACAGGATTGTGGGTCATGTACCCCCCAGATAATATATGAAAAGACTGATGAAAAAACAAGATGAGGAATACGCAGAGGATATTATTGATTTCTTCACTATTGGTTGTGCTGCAACAATAGGGGAGGGGGCAGATTGCAGGTCCTAGTTCCCCAACACCAGGTGTTGCACACGTGTCTGTTACAGGGGTGCAACAAATATCAGCCTCTATTGCACAAGGGCAGTCAGGGCATAGCACCTCAGGTGTCCATGGTGCTTCACTTATACAAAGTGTACATTGCTCTTATACCCTGTCACTGATGAGGGGAGGTATGCCACATGGAATGGAATCTACTCTCTTACAAGCACCACTAAGACTGATGCCAGGAGCTCCCGCAGCAAAAGGAGAGAATCTCTATTTGCTTACACTCCATGTTCCCTGGTCTTCTGGAGACCTGAATAACTTAGCTCAGGAGTTCTGTAAGATTAGAGAGGAACCTCAACATTTTACTGAAGAGATACCCACAGTGATTCAGTGTTATAACCCTGCCTGGGTTGATACAAATCAGCTCATAAGAATAATAATAATCGGCATTACCCAGATCTGCCCCCAAAAGAAGCACTGGGGAACAATTTGGAACATCAAGCAGAATAAGGGTGAATCACCAGCAGATTACTTAGTTTAATTGAAGATAGGAATGGGACACACAGGAAGCCCTTGTGGCAAAAGGTGGTGTCTGTGGAGGATTTGGGGATAGAGGTATGGGAACCCCACAGCAGGAATATCAGGGACAACCTGGGAGTTTTTGGGACAGCAGGGATTCAAGGTACATGAAGGACCACAAGGGTATCCGGGGCAACAGAGACATTATGTTGACCCATTAGTATGCAATTACTATAAGCAGGTGGGTCACTGGAAGAATAAATGTCCCTATACTCCCCATCAGGTATGTAACTAACTGAACACCCAGGAGCAGGGTCTTAACCCAAACATGCAATGAGTGACCCAGGCACTTTTCCCAATGATAACATGAATGTGCCTTATTTTTTCCCAAAATTCCAATGCAAAACCGTTGCCCCTATCCACCCCCAACCACCATACACAGAATGAGATCCATTCCATCTCAGAATAAAAGATGCCAATACTGCTAAGCAGTTGACACCAGGAGATCAAGAAGAACCATATGTGTGTGTGAAGTGAAGGGGAATCTATACCCAGTTTGGTTGATACTGGCGCTAGCAGTCCTGTCATACAGTCTGAATGCTTTCCCTATGTTCCACTATCTACAGTAAAGCCAGTAGGCATCTCTAATGTTCCAGCAATAGAGAGCATTACTCCTCTCGGTCACATTAGGTCCTATCACTGAAGGAAATGCCTTTCTTCTTAGCCCTTCTGCTCCCATTAATTTGTTATGTAGGGACTTGTTGTGCAAGCTTAAGTGTACCATTTACTGCATGCCAGAGGGGGCATTCCTGAGTGTTCCTAGCCAGAATACTGAGTCAATTTAAGCAGTGCTTTAAGTACCAGCCGACCAGAGCAAACAGACGGGTGGGGGAGTGGTCAGCTGACTTACAGGATTAGAGTCCATACCACAGTCTCTGTAGTCGGTGCACAATAATGAGATTGGATACATCCACAATGATGAACCAGTAAAGATTAAGGTTGGTCTTTTGAAGAGATTGCTCTGCATTCCTCAATATCCTTTAAAACTATAGAAGATCAAGAAAGTATCACTCCAGTCACTGAGTCCCTTTCGAAGCACGGTATAATTGTACCTACTAAAGGCACATGGAACACCCCGATATTGCTGGGCAAGAAACCTGAAAGGGACACTTACCCAAAAACTGAGAGCTGTGGATTCAATGGTTACCCATCCTTTGCCATTGTTCCTAACTCAGCCACCATTCTAGCTTGCATTCCCCCAAACTGCAATCCATTTCACATAAGTAGATTTGTGTTCTGCTTTTTTTTCTGTTAATATACAGAAAGACAACCAGTATCGGTTTGCTTTTTCCCCATAGAAGAATACAGTACTAATGGAATCAGCTGTCCAAGGGCTACAACAAGTCTCCTATTTTGTTTTCCCTGCAGTAAAAGAAAGATGTAGACAACAGGTTTACAGGGAAGTTTGGTTTAGTGAAATACATGGATGACCATAAGAGGCTTGCAAGTAGGACAATAGGGTGCTGTTGGCTGTGATAGCTAATAACGGCCTTGTGAGAAACCTGAAGGTGTCTCCCTGACTGGTCCCTGTGGGTCTGTCATCCACGTGGCCAGGACATGGCCATCGCTATTGGTCCCAGTTCCTGGCAGTGGACCAGTGAGGGAGGATCACCTGGATGGGGGTGGTCCTTGGAGTGGAAGTGGGACATCGACGGGTGAAACACGGTATCCCCTTTCTCATGACACCTTTTCCCCAAACTACCTTGTAGGATACACAAACACTCTACCCCTCCACCCCATTTTCCAATGCCAACACTTTCTCGTATGACGAAAGACGACGGACTAACACTGGAGTCATTTACCTGACATGTCCAAACACCAGGGTCAGGCAAAGTCAGGCAATTGACCAGAACCGCACACACCTGACGGCCCTTTCCCTTCCCCATAGGGATAAAAGGTGGAGCACAAGAGCGCAATACGAGCAAGGCAGACCACACGACGAGAGAGCTAACTCAGCATGGCACTTCAAGAGGAGGAGAAAGACAGCACATACCGAGATGGTGACAAGGAAAGAAGCGATCTTGCCCTTTCCAACCTAGGCCTGTGAAACCTCTGCAGAAGGAATCGAAAGACCGCGAAGAATAGCCAGCGTGTGTTGCAGCAGATGTCAATGGTACAGAAGACCCTCCTCCGCTGATAACCAAGCTGGAGAGAGACGCTCGTCGCTGTGGTACCAACCTTGAATCCAAAGAGAAAGAAAGCCAAGTGGTTCATGACATCCGGTGAGTCGGGGGAGAGTTGATAAGAAACCGAACTGTGTTTAACAAAAAATAGCAAACGGCTAATTGAACTATGAAAGGTTAAAAGATCTATTGATGTTCAGAGGGGGGAAAACCAGCAACAGAGGAATCCGGCACCACGTGGGTTATTACTCAGGAAACCCTGGGCGGTTACCCGATTGTTGAAACTACCATAAGCAGAAGGACTTAGGAAAGGAGAGAAGAGGGTCAAAGTGGTCATACAGGGGTCTGTTAAACTCCTCTGTGCAGTCGAAAGTCTTTAACCGACAGATGATTATGAAGCTAAGGGAAGTGAATACCGGATCTTAAAACTTGAATGGAAAAGGCGCGATTGACAAGATTGACAAGAGTGAACCCGAACAAGGGATGCCAATAAAAAGGGGGCGAAGTTAAAAGTCCCGAAATACAGTGTGTTGACAAGAGTGAACCCGGGCCGAGGGATGTCCACAGTGAACTTATTACAAAGACATTAAGATTCATGAATTTCACAAAGAACATTATGTTGAAAGCCATAGTGAACCCGGCGGAGGGAGGCTAACAAAGGAACTTTCTAGGGATCTGTGCCCGGAAAAGGGGGCATCCAGGGGTGAAAAGCATCACCCAATTTATATGTGAAAAGGAACTCTTCGTTTATTATTTGAATACACCAGACAACCAGCAACAAGAGATGTTTTGGTAGCAAAGTGACTTAGCCAGCGAAAGCCCTAATTGCTGAATGCGGAACTGTTAGCTCATGCTGGGAAAGCTTCAGCGTGTGCTGTGAAGTCCTACCTTGTCCCGTGCTGAAAATGTTCGGAAGGGACACCTCAAGTACAGCATCCTGACTTATTAATTGTGAACACTTGCTTCTTTCTTAAAACATTATCCCACACTTCTTTTTTATTTAGCGTAAGGATTGGCAATAGGTTTTTTTTGTATAGGCACCTTTATTTGACAACACCACCATTAGGACTGTCTTATTATTGTTTGATGGTCGAAGCTTGCTCCCATCCTAGTTTTAGATTAGGTGTTTTTCCAACCTACTTATACAGTTTAAAAAACACTCTTGAACTGTGACCACTTGTGTCAGTCTTTACTGTTGACACCATGAGTCCCTTACATATGGTGTCAAAAGTGGGATGTCACTCAATTGAAAAAAATTGGGGCACCCTACAGTTTCAAAAACGTAGTCAAAGAGCCTCTAACCCTTCCATCACCACCAAGTAATCAATAGGTTTTGATATCTGCAGTAGTAGGGAAGGTATTATCCCTCCTGGGAAAAGAGGAATGATTCCTACGGACTTGGTCCTGATACCCCCTCTGGGGTGTTGCATATGATTGGCCCACAAATCTGGCCTAGCATGGAAGTTCGGGATAGACGTCTTAGCAGGCGTCATTGATCCAGACTTCCGGAGAGATGTGAAGGTTCTCTTACAGTATCATGGTGAGATCCCTTTTGACATACGTCGAGGAGCTCAAATTGCCAAGGGCGTTTTAGAAAGAGTGTTATTCCTGCAGTTTAAAGAAAGTGAACCAGATAAAACAGACAGGAAACTTAGGCCTTGCGAAAGCTAATACATCTCTTATATCGAAGAGAAAAAGGGAGAAGAGCCCACCATCTATCCTGACCCAGCCTTCGCACAAGCGAAATGATCCAGCTCTCGCTGAAGCTTTTCTACAAGCAATCCCAGAAGGAGAAGGCTTAGAAAAGGGAAGTCCATTTTCTTCTTAAAACAAGGATTGCTTTATAGAAGAGAGAAATCCACGGAAGGTCTAGTAAAATCACAATTGGTAATACCCAAGAGCCATCGAAAGGTTGTACTGGAGATTGTCCTAAATGTCCCCCGGTAAGGTGGAATGCGCAATCTAAAACCCAGGCGCATATTAGTGGGAAGTTTTACTGACCAGGTATCCACACAAATATCAAAACATTCATACCAAAATGCGGAATCTGTCAAAAGACCAGCACCCACATCCTATTACCAGCCCCTCTAAACCCATTACCAATCATAGAACTCCCTTTTTCAAGAATCGGCATGGACAGAATTGGTCCTCTAGAAACAACCCGATTAGGCAATAATTATGTCCTTGGGATTGTGGATTATGCAACTAGATATGCTGAGACCTTCTCGATGCGAAATAATACCACACAGCACATCCTCAAACATCTGTTACCGTATTTCTCCAGAATCGGTTTTCGCAAGGAAGTACTAACAGACCAGGGTCCAAACTTTATGAGTAAGCTTATGGCCGAAGTCAAAGAGTTACTCCATATTACCTCTCTACGAAGTTCGGTGTACCATCCCCAAACCAATGGCCTGGTAGAAAGATTCAACAAGACCCTAAAACTGATTTTATGGAAATTGGTAGTCAAGGATGGGAAAGACTGGGATCGAATGATCCCATGGGCACTATTTGCAGTGAGGGAAAAACCCCAAGCTTCCACTGGGTTCTCTCCCTTCAAACTGCTCTATGGTAGAGCACAGAGATGTCCTAGGCATGCTCCAGGAGACCTGGGAAGAACAAAAGGAGGCTCCCATTACCCTCTAGCAAAGCGCCAGCAAAATGCATGAACACATGGAATTGGTCTGAGACTTGCTTTGTACATGCATGGAAAAAGCCCAAAGCCAACAAAAAGCCACTTATGACAAAAAAGTGAACTTAAGAACATTTTCCATAGGACAGAAAGTACTAGTCCTCTTGACCACGTCAGAAAACAAACTTGGCTCCAAGTGGCACAGACCTAATGAAATTATAGAGAGAACGGGACCCTGTATTTCCAAAGTAGCCCAACAGGACAGAAAACATCAAATCCATTTATATCATGGAAATCTCTTGTAAGAGTGGAAAAAGAACCCATTAGCCACCCATGCAAAGGTACTAGCCTGTCTGGTTCCCGAGGAGATAGAGAACTTTGAGTTTATCCCTCCCGAGCTATCTATCCAACAACAACAAGATTTAAAAGATTTGGTAGAATAATTTCTCGATGTATTCTCAGCAAAAAACAGAAGAGTAAAAGGCACATACCACTATATTGGAACACCTAAAGGTAAAGTGGTTCATCGAAAACCGTATCGACTCCCAGAAGCCTGTAAGCAGATAGTGATTGAGGAAGTCAACAAAATGTTAAAAGCCAATATTGTTGAACCATCTTTAAGACCATGGTCCTCTCCTATCGTATTGGTCACTAGACCTGACCGTTCCTGGAGATTCTGCATAGACTTCCGTCAAGTTAATGCCATCTCGGACTTAGATGCATACCACACGCCCCACATTATTGAAGTAATTGATAAAGCCAAAGGAGCCAACTTTCTATCTACCCTAGATTTACCAAAGGGTTCTGGCAAGTCCCTGTATATGAGCCATATAATTAGAAAAATGCGTTCTCAACGCCTTTAGGACTATTTAAATTTAAAGTCCTGCCTTTTGGCCTACACGGTGCACCAGCCATCTTCCAATGACTCAAGGATCACATTTTACAACCCTATTCTGATTTCGGTGGCGCTTACATTGACAATATTGTAATTTACAGTAAGACCTGGGAGGACCATCTCTTCCATCTTTATACCATCATGAAAGTCCTCTGAAAAGCTGGCCTACCTGCAAATCCAGCTAAGTGCTGAATCGCCCAATCAGCCGTAAAATACCTAGGCTTCTTCGTAGGGAGTGGGAATGTACAGCCCCAACATGAGAAGGTAAAGGATGTCTTAGATACACCAACCCCTAAAACGAAAGAGATCTTAGAGCTTTTCTCTGACTAATGGGATATTACCGTAGGTTTATCTCCAACTTTTCGGATAAAACAGCCCGGATAACAGATATGATAGGATATTATATTTGTATCGCGCTCATACACAAGTGTTTAAGAGCGTGACAAGGCAAGGGAGGGGAATAGGGGAGAACACAACAACGATCTTACTAGGCCCAGTGACAATGAGAACGTGCAAGTGCATGGGAAAGGGGAAAAGTGCATGGAAGGGGGATAGTGGAGTAGAGGAGACACAGATAAATAACAATAAATAAAAATAAATAGAGGCAATAAACAGTGGTAGTGCAGCCAGCAAGTGGCAAGTGCCATGTTTACGGCAGCAGACTGGGTAAGTCTGATAATTGCAGAAAAAGAAGAAAATGGGGATGTGGGGGACTGTATGGGTACAGATACAGCCCCCAGTGCAAGGGGTGGCCAGGAGGGTGGCAGGGTGAGCAGGTACATGGGCCCAGGGGACAGAGGGTGACCAGGTTGACAGTTCCAAGAGAGAGCAGATCAGCAGGGGAGAGGGGGAACGAAAGCAAAGGCAAAGAGGAAGGTCTTGAGGTGCTTCCAGAACCGGAGATGGCTCTCCTCAAGTTTTAGGGTGGCAGGGAGGCAATTCCAGAGGGAGGCCCCAGCCGAAGACAGATCTACCCGAAGACAGAGATCTACCCCCAGATAAACCTAAAAATGCTGAACCCCAGAAACTTCAGTGGAACGAAGAGGATGAGATATGCTACAACACCATGAAACAACTCTGTGCCAAAACCCAATCCTAAAAGTAGTTGACTTTTCTAAAGAGTTCGTCTTGCAAACGGATGCCTCCCTTACAGGGTTAGGAGCAGTCCTATGCCAGATTTGCGATGGATTGGAACATCCCATATAATTCACCAGCCCCAAACTGTTACTATGGGAAACATAATATTCAGTGCTAGAGGCCCTGGCCATCAAATGGACCATAATCCTTCTTAGATACTACCTCTTAGGACGAAAATGTACACTCGTCACAGATCACTCACCCCTAGTTTGGATTAGCCAACGTAAAGAGTGTAACCCTTGGGTCATGAAATGGTTTCTAGACCTACAAACCTATTGTTTCACTGTGAACACCGAAAAGGAAAAGACCAGTGAAATGTAGATTTTCTTTCCCGGTTCCCCTGTGAAAAAAATGTGGCTACATTGCATGGAGGAAAGGTATGTGAGAAACCTGAAGGTGTCTCCCTGACTAGTCCCCGGGTGTCTGTCATCCAGGTGGCCAGAACACGGCCATCACTATTGGATCCAGTTCCTGAGGGTGGACCAGTGAGGGAGGATCACCTGGATGGGGGTTCCTCAGGGAATGGAAGTGGGACACCGACAATTGAGATGCAGTATCCCCCTTCCTATGACACCTTTTCCCCAACCTACCTTGTAGGATACACAAACACTTCACCCCCCCCCCCCCTTCCGACGCAAACACTTTTGCATATTACGAAGGACGACGGACTAACACTCGAGCCATTTACCGGACATGTTCCAACACCAGGGTCAGGCAAAGTCAGGTAATTGACCAGAACCGCACACACCTGACGGCCCTTTCCCTTCCCCACAGGGATAGAAGGTGGAGCACAGAAGCGCAACACGAGCAAGGCAGGCCACAGGACGAGAGCACTAACTCAGCATGGCAGTTCAAGAGGAGAAAGACGGCGCATGCCGGGAGGGTGACAAGGATAGAATGACCATGCCCTTTACAACCAAGGACTGTGAACCTGTGCGGAAGGAATCGTAAGACTGAGAACAATAGCCAGCGTGTGTTGCAGCAGATTTCACCGGTACACAAGACCCTCCTGCACTGATAAAGAAGCCCAGGAGAGACGCTTGTCTCAGTGGTACCAACGTTGACTGCAAAGAGAAAGAAAGCCAAGCGGTTCATCACAGCCGGTGAGTCGATGGGAGAGTCGATAAGAAACCGAACTGTGTTGAACAAAAAATGGCAAACGGCTAATTGAACTATGAAAGGTTAAAAGAGCTATTGATGTTAAGAGGGGAAAACCAGCAACAGAGGAGTCAGGCACCACATGAGTGCTTACTCAGGAAGCCCTGGACAATTACCCGATTGTTGAAACTACCATAATCAGAAGGCCTTGGGAAAGGCGAGAAGAGGGTCAAAGTGGTCCTCCAGGGGTCTCTTAAAATCCTCTGTACAATCGAAAGTCTTTGATCGACAGATGATTGTGAAGCTAAGGGAAGTGAATCCTGCATCGTAAGAGTTGAATGGAAAAGGTGCGATTGACAAGATTGGCAAGAGGGAACTCGAACGAGGGATGCCGATAAAAAGGGGGGAAAGTCAAAAGTCCCGAAATACAGTGTTGACAAGAGTGAACCCGGCCGAGGGATGTCCACAGTGAACTGTTTAAAAAGACATTAACATTTCTGAACATCACAAAGAAAAATGTGCTGAAAGCCATAGAGAACCCAGCGGAGGGAGGCTTTCTAGGGATCTGTGCACGGAAGAGTAGGATCCAGGGGTGAAAAGCATCACCCAATGTATATGTGAAAAGGAACTCTGTTTATTATTTGAATACATCAGGCACACAGTGGCATAAGACTTTTTGGTAGAAAAGAGATTTGGCCACCGAAAGCCCTGATTGCTGAAAGCAGAACTGTTAGCTTGTGCTAGGAAAGCTCGAGCATGTGCTGTGCTCCAATGTCCTACCTTGTCTCGTGCTAAAACGTGAAAGGAGACCCCAAGTACCGCATCCTGATGTATTATTTGTGAACACTTCCTTCTTTCTTAAAAAATTATCCCATACTTCTTTTTGTATTTAGAGTAAGGGTTAGCAATAGGTGTTTTAGAGTAGGGCCCTTTATTTGAGAACGACATCACTGGGACTGCCATATTATTGTTTGATGGTCGAAGCTTGCTCCCATCTTAGTTTTAGGTTTAGATTAGGTGTTTTTCCAACCTACTTCTACAGTTTAATTAACACCCTTTAACTGTGATCACTCGTGTCTGTCTTTACTGTTGCCACCACAGCCTCGGAGAAGAAATTACAATTGATTAAAGAAAGCGTACACAATCTGAGTCATGATATTGTAATGGGTCATTGAGTCAATCTCCTCTGGAAAAGGGGCTGCATACAAAATTGCAATGCCCCAAACAATCACACAAATTAGTTTTTCTTGGCATGGTGGGCTACTCCAGACAAATTACTTACCTCTTGGTAATGTTCTTTCTGATGGATGTTCCTCCAGTGTAGGGGTGCAGAAGTAAGACTCGGACACAATGGCAGCATTATTGATTGATACAGACTTAACAAATAAATAAGCATTGGGAAATTGCCACCTACCCCCGATACTAAGAGGGGTTTCCCTGCCTCAAAAGAATCTAAGGGATCTGTCAGAATGTCCACTAAAAGCAAGTCCGCTGTTGTGTCCAAAAACCTACCTTCTAACCATCACACTAATAACTAAGAATGAGGTAAAAAGGGGATTGTCTGTAGTTTCTGAGATTTGGTAGAAAAACAAAGTAAAACAAAGAAGGTGCTCAGACTCTTCTCGGAGACATTTAGTAGTACAAAATTTAACCTGGTTCACTCTTTTGCGGTTTTCTCAAAAGTCTCTCTCCTGTTTATCAGAGGGATTCTTTCTTTATCTCTTCTTAATGTTGTGTGAGTCTTCCACACCCTAACTGGTGCCCCAACCACTGTCTTGGCTGTAGTACCGCAGCTGATCAGAGGGTCTTCAATATCTTATGTGACTTTCTTGACAACTTGGAGGCATTTCGGGTCTGGCAATGCCCTCCACAGTTTTTCTCCCTCAGCGCTGTAAGTGGCTTGCCTGGACCATGCGGTCCTGTGGTGTGTCGCCGCTGGCCATTGGCTCTCCCTGCCTCTGGTTTCTTGTTTGCTCCACTTGGCCCATGGAGACCGCCTTTCCAGCTTCTCTGCACCTAGGCCTGCTATGGCAACTATCATTGTGGATTCAGCTTCCCCCACGGCGGCTCCGCACTTGGGCAGTTTAGCCTCTGTGATGAATCCAATGGTGTCATCATGGATTCTGCTGCAGTAGCCCCCTCCAATGTGGCCACGGGACAGCAGCGGCTACCTGATCCTGACCCTCGGGTGGCTACATGAGGGAGAATCACATGGGAGGAGATAGCCATATGGGAGATGTCATAGCTCCATTGGTTGAGACGCGATATCCCCCACGTTGCCATGAGGACAAACCCCTGTTGCCACATGTTCCTGCAGGTAGAAACAAATTTCCCTGTAAAACCCTTGAAAAAGGATCTCCAAACCGTTTACAACAAAAACCATGAAAGAACTCCGAATCCCATAATTCTCTAAGTAATGAGACGAGGAGGATGAAGGAGTTGACACGAAGATGCAACTAAATATAGCATGCTAGTTGTTGGTAAACGAGACCTGTGTGCAGGACCTTTAAAAATCAGACCCGAACAGTGAGAGGCAGCTCGAGAGAATACGTGAGGGCTTCTACACAGATGGACAGATGCTGGAGATATGAGTCAGCATGCGGGCGAGAGAAATAACGACTTATTGTGCAGAGACCACAAATAGAAATCGGCATGGCAGAGACAGGAAGCTCACCGGCAGAAAAGAAGGGAAATGTGTTGCAAGCAAGGGGGGCCGTGGAGATGCCAGGAACTGCGAGAGGGTCCATGGCAATTCAGCAGTCTAAAGTAGCCTTGTCCTTACCGAAGAAGCCAGTGTACAGGAGCGGAATGCTGAAGACACGTCAGAGCGGGCCAGAATGGGAAACAGACGAATACATACTGCGTATGCACGAACAAGACTTAAAATGCTACTGGATACCAGCGAGTCGGCCAAAGCAGAGTGGGGACCCCCATGGCATTATGCCAAACGCGCTGTTGAAGATTAGAACATTATAAAGTGAAATGCAAAGAAGATTGCATTGAATCACAAAGGCAAACGATTATGAACATTGTAAAAGTGAATGTTTTGTTAAGAAGATATACCAAGTCAACCAGAAAAGTATATGCTACTTGAAGAGAATAGGTTTTGAACTTAAGAAAAGCAAAGTGAATATCTGTCAAGTAGATATACCTAGCCAACCAGAAAGGTATATGCTACTTGAGGACAAAAGAGAAACCATAAGACGTCCTGGCTAGCATATAACAGGCAGTTGAGAAACCGAAGAGAAACCCTAGCAGGGGAGTATACCAGGCAAGTGTGAATGAAAGAGGTCCTGGCAGGAGAGTACACCAGGCAAATGACAGTGCATCAAGAATCCTGGCAGGGGAGTACAGCAGGAAAAGTAAAGTCAAACAAGGAGTGCAAGCAGACACAATGTTTGTTAAACAAGGAAGAAATGTGTGTTACAAACAGGAACTTTGTGTTAAAAAGGAACTTATAAGACTAAACAATGTTTATCTAACAGGATTGTTGTGGGCCAAGGAAGGCACAAAGGAACTGTTAGATTCAGAGACACGGTTGAAGTTACTTACATGTAACTCCTGTCCTCCAGGATGGGTCTGGCATGGATTCACATGCTCATAAATATTCCCTGTCAGGCTCGGATTCCTCCGTAAAAAGAAAACAGTCTAGCTTTAGCTTGAAAACTGCATTCCTCCTCTAAACCAATCACAATCATACTGCCCGTACCAAATGACAATACTCTCCCTAAGCTCCACCCCTGGTGGCCATCTTCAGATTTGGTATAGCATGAAAAAAGGCAGTATGAACCAATAAGAGCCACAGAGGGGAAGGAGGGAGGGTTCTCGTGTGAATCTATGCCAGAGCCATGCTGGAGAACAAGAGTTACAGGTAAGTAACTTAAACCTTATCCAGCATGGGGTCTGGCATTGGTTCACATGCTCATTAATACAGATTAAACAGCAGTACATATACACAACCACAGCAGGTGGCTAGGCTCAACAGAAGCAATAAACACTCACCATGGAACAGACTCACCTCAAGTGAATAGGTTGCGTAGCACCGATTGGCCGACCCAGGACTCCTCCCTGGAATCCCTATCGACGCAGTAGAACCTCATGAAGGTGTGCGTAGACCTCCACGTAGCAGCCCTGCAGATGTCGAGCAGGGGCACACGAGAGAGAAATGCTGTTGTTGCTGCAATGGCTCTGGTGGAATGGGCTCTTGGCTGGCCGGGAATCGGTCTGTTAGCCAGCCGATGACAGTGCATGATGCAGCCAGAGAGCCACCTGGAGATGGAAGCCTTCAACAAGGTCTTCCCATGATTCACAGGTCCAAAACTGACAAACAATTAAGAAGTCTTCCAAAAACCCTTCCTGTGCGTCACGTAAAACTTCAAAGCACAAGCAACGTAAAGCAAATGCAAAGCCATCTCTACTGGAGACGACGGATTCATGAAGAAGACAGGCAACACCAAAGGCTCGTTGAGGTGGAACCGACGGTACCTTCGGAATAAAGGTGGGGTGTGTACACAGCACCACCCTTGTAGCGTGGAAGGACAAGTACGGCTGTTTGTAAGACAGGACCTGGATCTCCCCGACCCGCCTGGCCGAGGTGATCGCCACGAGGAAAGCAGTCTTTCACAAGAGAATTTTAGCGGGGGCCTGATGCACTGGTTCAAAGGGGTCCCCCATGAGCTTAGTCAAGACCACATTGAGTTCCCAAGCTGGGGTCGTAGCCTCCCTGGTGGAAAAGCCCTGAAGAGGCCTCTGAGGAACTCCTTGAGGAGTTTGTACGGCCACAGAGAATGCCTACCCGGCGTCTGGGTGTAGCAGGATATGCTGGACAGGTGCACCTTTATAGACACGGTAGCCAGTCCAGCCTTGGCCAAGGAAAGCAGGTACGGCAGGAGCTTTGGGGCTGTGACACGCAGATGAGTCTGGCACCACACAGAGAAGCGCTTCCCTGGCCAGGATGTCCATACATTCCAACTGGAATAATGTCCAAATTCTATGGCTGCAGGAGCCAGGTGCTGAGGCTCAGCAATGCAGGATCGTGGTGAAGAATCGCCCCGTCTTCTCTGGCAAGAAGATAGGGAAGTAGAGGCAGCTGGGTGGATGCGGCCGCCGACAGACGTAGCAGGTCTGGGTACCAGATCTTTTGCGGCCATACTGGAGTGATGAATATTATCCTGCAGTAACATTGTCGGAGTGTGTTGATCACTCGTAATAGGAGTGTGAAAGGGGGAAAAGCGTAAAGGAAACGTGCTTCCCAAGGGAACGAGAAAGCATCCCCATGCTCCTCGGTTGCGTGAACCTGTTGGTTAACCTCCGACACTTGGAGTTAACCACCATCGTGAAAAGGTCGATCTGGAGCTGACCCCACTTATGGAAACCGAAGAGCCACTTGATCCTGGCGCAGCTCCCATTAGTGGCAAGAACGTAGCTCCCTGCTGAGAGAGTCTGTGATGGTGCTCTTGGTGCCCGCCAGGTGAAAAGGGACAGACAACATGTCCTGAAGAATGGCCGAGCGCCACAGTTCCTGAGCCTCCTGGGAGAGAGCAGGAGAGTGTGTCCCACCCGGCTTCTGCATGTTGAACATGGTGCCGGTGTGGTCTGTGAAGATCCTCATCACCTTCCCTTTCAGTGAGGGCAGGAACAACCTGAGGACCCAGAAGACCGCCTGAATGTCCCAGGAGTTTGATGTGAATGGTCCTTTCTTCCAGTATCCAGGGACCACTGATGTGCAACTGTCCGGTGTGGGGCCCCCCCAATCTTTCAGAGAGGCATCCATGGTGACAGCCCCCTGTTATGGAGGGACTTGAAATGGAGCTCCTTGCGTGAGAGTCCATGCTCCACAATTGGATCACCATCCGGAACTCTTCGCTGAGGGCAATCTTTTCCATCCAAGAGGACGTCACCTGCAGGCACGTTGCATACAGCAACTCCTGAAGAGGCCCCCTTTCAGTCTGCAAAGAGGGACGCGGTTGTTGCAGGAGGACATCATGCCTAACAGTGACTTGACTGCCCGCACTGTAACGCGCCAACGACAGGCACTGTACGTTCCCCAGGATGGCCATCAGCCTCTCTTTCGAGGGGGACAGCAGACAAGTGACTGTGTTGATTCGGGCCCCCAGAAACAGAGCGTTCTGTGATGGCTCCAAGCAGGACTTCGGATAATACATGTAAAACCCCAGATTCATGGGCAGACACACAGTCCTCACCGTCCTCAAGGTTACTTTCTCAGACACTTCATCAGACGAAGGGGATGATTATCAGAGAGGGAAGAGAGGTAACCAACAAAGGCAAAGGAATAGAGGGTCCCAAAAAGGAGGCAGAATAGGGAGACAAAATATGTTTTTTCAATATCCTCCCTACTTTTACCCGCAAGGGTTTGCCCCACCTGAGCCGATGCAACCGTATCCACCACAAGAACTCCCTTTTCCTCCACCTCAGTCAGGCCCACCTCCATTAGGAAACATGTTCGAAACAAGAAGGCGAACGTACAGAAGATAAGTCCCCCTTCTGCTGTGTATAATTTGTCTGACAAAATTTTGACATCTAAAGAAATATCCATATTGGAAAAGGGATTTTCATTTATTCACATGAAAGACCGTAGCAAAATGGATGTTGAAACAGAATTGAGAGGTTTCTTTCGTAAAATTAGGCTTAAGGAATTTTTTAGTGGTTCCTCTAAAGACTTGGGGGAAAATATAGCCAACACTCAATTTAAACCACCTTCTAGATTTACTCCCTCTCTCCATATGATATCAAAAGAGACAGCCACCTTTGAGAAGGCAGTGCTTCGAGACTTTAATGCGATTTACGATAACAAAGACAATAAGAGCTGGGATAAAAAAAGTTTCAACTTCTCCAAAGAAGATTGGGCATGTTTAAAGAATTTACAATCTGACAGATCAGTGGTAATCAAAAAAGCAGATAAGGGAGGAGGAGTTGTAGTGTGGGACGCCATCAAATATGACCTTGAGGTCATGAGACAATTGAACAGCCAGGAGGTATATGTTAAACTGCAGGGAGATCCCTCGCAGAGTATCCTGAGAGAAATAGAAAGTTTGGGGAAGGATGCTTTAGAAAGGGGAATTATAACCCAAAAAGAATTTAATTTCCTTATCCCCAAAAATACCAGGACTCCTCATTTATATGTTGCCCAAAATCCACAAAAGCATGGTCTCGCCTCCTGGCAGACATATTGTTTCGCTCAGTGGGTCCATTTTCGAACCAGTAGGGCAATACTTGGATTTCTTTTTGAAGCCTCTGGCTAAAAGCACTCCCATCTACCTGTCTGACTCTTCCGATGTCATTAGAATTGTAGAGGCTTTTCCTTTCAATAGCGACAACGATATGCTTATCACTCCAGACGTGGAGTCGCTATATTCGAATATTCCTCAGGAGTACTCATTGGGGATTATGAAGAGGTTTTTCCAAACCAGGATTGACATTATTTCAGTCCCAAGTGAATTCTTGGTAGAACTGTCTGAAATTGCACTTACTAAAAACTTTTTTAGATTTAAGAACAGCTATTACATGCAGATTAAGGGGACGGCAATGGGGGCATCATTTGCTCCCAATTATGCCACCCTATACATGTGGGATTGTGAGGAGTCTAACATTATGATAGACTCAAATCCTTTCAGGCCAGCTCTTAAACTATTTAAGAGGTACATTGACGACATATTCATCATTTGGGATAGTTCTAAAGGGGACTATAATGCTTTTTTTCTTTGGATCAATAACCTAAATCCCAACTTGAGTTTACCATCCAAACCAGCAGTAAGGAGATTGCATTTCTAGACCTCCTGATTAAGGTGGACATAAATGTACTAGCAGTGGACCTTTACAGAAAGGAGTCTCACATAAATACTATACTGCACCACAAGAGCTTTCATGCTCAGTCCTTGAAATCCAATATTCCTTATGGGCAGTTCTTGAGGGCCAGGAGAAACTGTACCAAAGTGGAAGACTTTATTAAGCAAGCGTCTGTGATTGAAGAAAGGCTGTTAGAAAGAGGCTATCCTAAGAGATTGCTCAAACAGTCCAAAAAACGTGCAAGATATCAGCACAGAGATGTTCTTTTGAGAAAGGACATCAAAGAAAGAAAGCTTGGAGAGGATCAACTAGTCTGTGCACTCACGTTTAACACTCAACATAACAAAATTAAGAAAATAATATCGACTCATTAGCACCTACTTCAGCTTAATATGCTGAAATTGGCTAAACCTATCTATACTTTTAAAAGAGGGAAAAATATTAAGAACTGGGTGTCTAAGGCAGATAGGAATTCTGTTCAAGACAGCCAACCTACTATCACTGCATCATGGGGTATGTCCTCTATTAAAGGACACTACCCCTGTGGGAACTGTTCAAATTGCCCTAGTACTTCTGCCTCTGCCAGCATTAATATTCATGACAGGATATGGGAACTGAGGTAGCACACCACATGCCTCAGTGCAAACGGAATATATGTTATTATATGCCCTTGTAAAAAGGCTTATATTGGGAAGACTTCCAGAGCAGTAAAACTACGTATAAGCGAACATAAATCTAAGATCAGAACGGGTCAGCGGAATGCTCCCTTAACGATGTATTTTTTTTAATCTAATCATAAGCCAGACGATTTGAAATGGTGGGCAGTTGAAAAAGTTTCGGGCACTGATGCGGCTAATACCGCTGCACGTTTAGCACAGAAGGAACAATGGTGGATATACCACACTAATAGCTTGGATAGGGGTCTCAACCAACATGAGGAATGGAATTAATCTCCCTGTGCCCACATAGAATGGTGTAATTTTTCATCCTCGCTTCACCTTCTATATATATATCTATTGGAATATCTATATATTTTTCTGGGTTTATGGGATAGTCCGTCCTTTATTTTTAGGACTCTTGGCATCATTGGTATAATTGCCTTCTGACGGGGGCGACTGTTGGTCTGTTGTTTGTGTTTATGACACCATCTTGAAATAAAAGAAGGACAGCGACTTTGCCGCTTGGTCCGCATTCCCGTTTGTTTACGGCTCGCATCGTTGGCTCGAGTCGACATGAGCAAGGTAAGCGAGTTCTGCATTAGGTGTTTGATTATTCTTGCAGGCAGGAGCCACTCTGCCTCTTAGTCGATTCAGTACGTGTTTATTCTATTCTTGATCTTTTAGATCGCCTCATCGGTGAAGTCCTGCTTTTAGTCGGGAGGAGTCCTTGTTTCACCGCAGCCATAGAGGCAGCGCCATGCACGAGGAGAGTTACATTTTACTCCTTCACTCTAAACGGCGCCGTCGCCCTCAAGGTAAGTGGGTGGGTGTGAGACGATCACGGGCTCTTCCAATTAGTAGACAGCACACTTGCGTCAATTGAGTAATTCTATAACTGAGTTTTACCCACATTTTGTCTATTTTCAGACTACTATTCGAGCGACTGCTGAATTTTACTTCTCCCGTGTTGTGCATATTGTGCCACGGACGTGAAGAGTGACGTTTTCTTCTTCTTCTATGTCGCTTTCACCGAGGCTGCAGTGACAGCTTTTTGAAGCGGTGTAGCGAAAAGCCCTAATTTGCTTTCTACAATCGTAATTAGGAAGGGGTCATCTTGAGAGAGAAATCTTGGGAACGAAGGTACAGAATTGCTTTTGTCCCGTTTAGAGAGGCTTACATGGGTAGTATATTTTCCATCTAATCATTTATTCTTTATATTTTGGCTTTGTCTTAGATATTACTTCTCCTATTGGGAGGTCTAGTATTTCAGACGTATACCAGAGGCTACTGGGACACAAGCCATTAGGCAAACTATATGAGGTTTGCAGGTAGGACTCCATTTTTGATTGTTTTCTGAAGTATGACTTAGTGCGGGCAGGGGGGTGTAAACAGATTGGGTTGGTTTAGCATAAATAGAAAATGCTCATGTTTAGGAGAGTGTGAGTAACTGCTCTATTCCTGAACTCTATAGTCCTAAATTAAATTAGGGTATTTTATGGACAAATGAAACCCGATTGATTTTGTCAGTGTTGCCTTCTTCTAAATTTGGTTAGATTAGGCTTATTTGTAAAACACTTAATGATGTTCACAAGACCGTGGCTAAAGAGATGCCCACTTGGACTGAGAGCTAGTTTTGTTTTCCAATGTTCGGTTATTATTGATAGAGAGATACTGATAGAGGGGTGACAGTGGTATGCACTTGTAATTTTAACAATTTTTTTAATTGTATGTTTGTTTTTAGAATATTGTTATTGTTCGTCCAATCCTGATGAAGACACACACAATCTGTCAAGTCGAAACTATTTACCAACTGGGAAGCCTTATTTGTAAAGAAGAACTGTATCTTTAGGCACCAAAAGTCGATATTTTGCCTGGAATTAACTATTATCAATAATGATAAGTTGTTTGAAATTATCAACAACACAATGGAAAAGAAATGCATTAATGAAATGAAAAAAATGTGTTTAACACATTTAATAATTTTTAGATATTCATCTAGTGAGTGAATGTTGGTATGCATGAGTAGCATAATGTTTTTTTAGAATTGATTAAAAGGTTCTATATATTCCCTGGTCTGCGGGCTGCAACGACGCTGCCCTCCGCTGCCGTATGCCTGTGAGCGGCCTCTGTATGCCTCTTGAGTCATGGAGTGGGAAGGCTGTCGATAAGGGGTGGTATACCCCTTGGGGGACCTGCCAGACTTCCCTCTTGAGGAACAAAAGGAAGAAGACCAACACTGCTGTAGGGTCCCCAGAGAGCGTGCCATCTCAGAGTCTGTCTTGACTGTTTGTAGATTTCAAAGTTTCACTCCATCAGCCGGCATGTCTACCACTTTGGATTGGACATCCGATCGGAAGTTGGTGGCCCTCAGCCATTCCTGCCAATAAAGAGACACTCTGTTGCCCATTTGGTGGAACCCTTTGTCCGCGATGTCCAACGCCACTTTGATGGTGTGGTCTGGGCCACCTCCCCCTCCTGTAATAGGGCCATGGATTCAACTTTCTTGTCTTCAGGCAGGAAGTCTAGAAAAGGGCCCATTTGATACCATAGTTCTCGGTTATAGTTGGACACAATGGCCAGGGCATTAGCGGCCTTAATGGTGGAGGCTGCGGCATAAATGATCTTCTTGACCATCACATCCAACTTCTACCACCTCTGGTCAGGGGGCATCATGGACGAAGATGGTGGGTACGCTGACTGCTTCTTGGCGACGGCAGGGACCACAGAGTCGGGAGAAGGCTGGGACCTCGAGCACTTGGGGGCCGAGTCCGGGACCCTGTACTTTTTTTCTAGCCTATCCCGCTTGAGAGGCATGGTGCACTGAGTTTTCATCAGGGCCAAGCCCTGCTCCCAGACATCATCCAGCAAGGGAACGGACATGATGGTCGTCTGTCTGGACTCGCATTGCTGGAAGAGGAATCCCTCCTTCTTAGTCTCTTCAGGCACCAGATTACAGAGGTCCGAGGCCCAGGACATCATGGCATGAAAAGAACCAATCTCATCCGGTGGAGAGGCCCTGGCGGACTCATCCGCACCCAACGGTTCTCCGTCTGCCGATATGAAGTAATCGGCCTCATCAGTGTTCGTCACCATAGTAGCCGTTTCTGTGCCCATGTGCGATGCACATCCTCAGCTGGTGGTGTTGGTGGTGTTGGTTGATGCCCCGGGCCAGCAGAGTCCTTCGACTTGCCCTTGGGTCGGGGTGGGCTCCTGGCCAGAGCCCTTGGGGAGTGTTAGGGAGAATTCTCCTTTCAGGGCTAATTTCCCTCACCTAGTGAGTCCCCCAGCAGCTTTGCTGGATTTCTGGAGTTTATTTTTTCCACCTGGTAAGAGTGTACATCCTTTTCCCACTCTTGCATGTGTTTTGGCCTATGTGTTTTACTCATAGTGTGATCTTGGGCACTGGAGCACACCACTCCAGGTGCCCCTGTTCTTGTATGGGTTACACAACACCTTCAGTGTAGTAACCCAGGGTTGTCTTTAAGACTTCCCTCCGACTCCATTTCACTGGGGCTGACTACTGTCCCCCAGAGAAAGGTAAAGTTGCCATTTACTTTACATAGTTGCTTTTACCACATACCCAGTACAACTCATCTTACATGGAGTACTAGAAAGGGCTAATCTGTACCCTTTTCTGTCTGTACCTCCCTGAGCATTGTTTCGCTCTTTTAACATTTAGACTTGGCTGGTGGCAGTGGTATCTACCCTAACTTTTCTACCGCGATTATATTAGATAAACATGGTACTGTTCTTGGCTATTATATTAGCCTCGAACATAAACCCACTTGACCAAATCGTCTTTCTTTTGGCTGCGGTTGGGTTTATTCGCCATTTCTTTTTGTTGAAGTCCTTCTTGTGTTTTACTTTGCGCGGCAAACTAGGTTTGCCTTCTTTGTTCACCGACTTTTGGCGGGCTTCTGCAGAAAAGCCCTCTTCTTGGCACCTGGGTGTCTAGGTAGACTGAATGTGAGGAAGGGGTGTAGTCACCCCCTGCACAGGGTATCCTAGGAAACCCAAGTTGCACTTTGCCATGATTGGCTGGAGGTGGTTGTCCAGGCTGGACAACCCCCCCTGCTGCGTGATTGACAGCCAGGCTGTGTGAATGGGGGTTTGCGCATAAAAGGCAGGTCTCTTGGGCTAGAAGTCAGAGTCGCCACTGGAACTACAAGGAGGCGAAGAGAAGCGGAGAGAACGACGGCTGCTGCAACTACCCCGTCCCGGTGAAACCCTGCCTCAGTCCCGAGCTATCTACCCTTCAACGACTAAGAGAAGATCCGACCTAGAGTAGTCTTCCTGTGAGCCTGGTGGGAATAACCAGCTCATCTTCTTCAGCCAGAGGTCGTCGTCGAAATCGCTGCACACTGCTGTAGTGGTCTGGATAGCCACCTGACGAGCCTCTCCTGTTTTTAAGGAGCACACCTTTTATTCGTTGTCGCTGCTGCCGGCTTCATCCCTGTGTGGTGCAGACCCCCTTCAGACATCCATCTTCACAACGAAGCTCCAGGAATCATGGGCCTGCGGGAAACAAACAGGAACAACTGCCAGGGCACCAGCTGCACCTTCGGAATAAGGTACTGTGTTCTGCTTGAGGAAAATGGGTGAATCCCTTTTCTTCGTCTTCAAGGTTTGCCCTAGTCTTCCCTCCTTCTTATAACTTTTGCTTCCGAACATTGACAATATCAAAGTACTCTTGGCTACGTTGAATCGTGAACAGTCTAACGATGTGATCTTCGGCAACAGGCCTCCGGTGTCACTTGAACTTGGCTCCGGCCCCTTGACTTTTGAACTCCTGTTTCTGAGTGTTTCTTGATTCTATCTGCCTAACCAAAATATTGCCTGTGATTTTTGCCTCTAACTCCCTCTGGGTATCTCAGGTGCTAAGTGTGTTTTTGCCCCGGTAGCATTTCATGTCACTGATACGCGTTTATTTAGTAGACCGAAGTGTCAAAAAGTGATCGCAACCGTATTCGCAGTATCGTGTTTTGTTCATAACACCAGTTCATTCAAACACAGGGTACTTACCTTGAGATATACTGTACAAAGTGAATTGGTTAGTTGTAGTGTATTTAATGTGGTTTTATTTAAAGTTTATTAGAAGTGTTGTGTTTATAACTGATAGTTTAAAAATAAATGTACTCAGAATTTTTTGACCTGAAACCTTGAGTCAGTGTTTGCTTGAGTCACAGTAATTGTGGTCCCTTTGTGTAATCTCTGCTACTGCTTATATACTGTTGAGATACGCCTGGCTGCTCCGCCACTGCTACCACTCTGACATAGTAGTACAGGCTTGTACCAAAGGTAAACTTGTATTGCCACCTATAGTCTTAATTGTGTGTAGTGGTCCCTAAGGGCACTGCACAGAATTCTGCCTAACAGGGAGGCTTCGAGATGGGGCAGGTACTGGTGTGGGGGACCGCCTCTGCTGGATCTCTGACACTATTGTGTGCAGCATTGACAGTATATCCAACGACATGTACCTTGGCTGAGGAGTGAAAGGATTGAGAGGCACAGGGTCCGGGGTTGGTGCACCACCTCAGGCATGGGGGAGAACTGGGCTCACCCTGTGGGGACCCCCTACAGACACGGTTCCAGACCCCATTCGTGGTTTGAATAATAGTCCTCAGATAGATTAACATTGCCTTCATCGGAGCTTGTATAGATCTGCACCAGTGTCTCCGGAGCAGCTTGTGGTCCTGCACCCATCTTAAGGTCAAGTAGGTGGGATCCTACCCTTCCCCCCCTTCTCCAGAGACTTCTGGAGTGGTATGGGGCGTTCATTCCATCCCTGGGGTCCCAGCGGCCTTAGTCAGCGCCGCTGCAGTCGCTTCATGCCATGGTGGCAGGGATACTCGCGGTTTGTGCGCCGTCGCGACAGTGAACACCACCTTCGTGTCCAGGGCCCCCTTCGATGAAGACGCAGTGGTCATCAACGAGGTGGTTGCAGAAGCCTTTGTCAGATGGGTCAAGTAGTCATTTACGCAGCCGTCTTGGAAGGCTGAGCAGCCAATGGTGTCGTAGACTTGGACGATGGCGTCGCCGATGGCGATAGAGAAGGGACACTCGAAAGTCTCTCCTTCGTCAGCTTGTCCGCAGATGGTAAGCAAAGCTTTGAAGGAGTCAGGAACTTTCTCTTAAAGATGCCACCCCTCACAGGTAGGCTTGCTGTGGAAGTAGTTGGTGACGGTGATCGTGTCCTCCCCGAGCAGGGACCAGCAGTCACAGCAAACCCAAAGGGATAAGTGGCATGCAGCTAGGCCTTCTTTTGGACCACAGAGGGTGGGGTGTCCTGAAAGGACCTCAACCTCTTCTCTGAGGGAGTTCGCTCGTTGAGCAGGCCAGTCCTGGGTGAGGCATGACAGTGCCTGGAAGGAGAGTCAGAGGCCTTCCCCCGACTTGAGCCACGACTTGAGCCTGCTGTTGTGATCCTTCTTAGTTTTCTTCTAAAACCCACAGCAGACCTCGTATCCCTCCTCATTATGGTCTGGATGCAGGCAATATAAACATTTATGGTATCGATCCTCGACATACGCATTAATCAATCCACATTTCACGCAGAGTTTGAAAAGGCACCTCTTCTCCTTGGAAATGGTGAAATGCACGAAGTAGGCCCAAACCCGGGCCTTCTTGAAACTTCGATGGAAGATCTGCGATGTAGGATGATCTTTGCCGACAGCGGGTCCCTGCTGCCGGTAATTGACCTTCGGTAGAATGATGAAGCAAAAATCGGTCAAAAAGTTGTAAAAATGTGTCAAAAAAAATAGACAAAAAATAGCTTGGAGATCAAGAAGAGGACTCTCAACACTGAAGTATGCAGTGAAAGTCTGAAGCTAGAAACCAGGGGTGGAGCTTAGGGAGAGGACGGTCATTGGATGGAGGAAGTATGACCCAAGTACAGTGATTGGTTTAGAGGAGAAATGCATTTTTAAAACCTGTTTTGTTTTTACCAAGGATTCCCAGCCTGATGACTGGGAATATTCATGACAATGTGAATCCATGCCAGACCCCCATGCTGGAGAATTTGTTGATACCAGTGAAGAATCCAGGGAAACGGAATCCCCCTTTTGGGGATAATGTTTTTTCCATTTCGGGAGAATATTTATGTTGGAGTATTCTATTTCTGTTTAAGAACACTTTTTCTAGATACAACATTATAAACATTTCCCTCATGACTATTATTTTGTTTTAGTGTGACGGTCAGGATAGATTGTTTGGATGAATGCAAATCCTTAGTTTTGGTTTTAAAGTAGAGAAATTCCTCTTTATAATAGGTTCAGAGAGAAATGTTCCCAACCCATTTAAAGTTGAACAAAAGTTTATAACCAAAACATGACAACCATGTGTTTGACGTTCATTCCTGACCCCTCACACCTCACCCACCAACTGCTCGTGCAGCTCCGCTTGGGTCTCTGCTCGCTCCCTCATCAGTTTGGCTTCACCTGTGACCGCTCTGCAGTTGGTAAATTTGGCTCTCTGCCCCTTTTGCCAGTCTGCCAGTTGCAAACGGTCCCGGGTCCTTTTAGCCTTGAGCTTGCTGGGCTTGAGGTTTTCTCTCCTTGGTTTCTCCAGTGAAGAGTTTGCAGCTTTCTCCAGTTCTCCTTCCCTTGCTGACTGGCAAAGTTTCCCTGTCTGTCTGGTGGGCAAACAGGCCCACAACCCCTTCTCAACTGAGCACCACTTCCTTGCTTCTAGAGGGAGGGTTTGATGCTTCCTGGTTTCCCTCTCTATTTCAACTACTGTTGGAGCAATAGGAAGTCGGTAACCACTAGACTGCTCAATGAGGTTCCAATAGATTATCTTTATGCTTCTGCACTTCTCCCATGACACAGTACTGATCTTGCGGTTCCCATGTGAGTAAATGGAGTAGTTCTTCGTCACAGCACTGGGAAAGGGATCTTCATTCAAGCAATTCCTACTCTTCCTCATCCTCATCCCAGTACTTTCTAGGGGAATGCTAGGGCGACGATAACCTGACCCTATTTGAGAAGGGGTTGTTAGGGTTGTAGTAAAGGGGTATAGGGTAAGGTGATTGGCAGGGATACTGCATTCTCTTCAGATAGTCCCTAGTTCCATGGGGGGATCACTCCCCATAAGAGCCTCACGTTAAGGACCACCATCCCCACACCCAGGGGGACCATCTGCTAGTGGCCTCACCTCCCTGGATTTGTCACAACAGACACCTTTGATATATCCACAGTGCAGCTGTTCTTTGTATACGTTTCCACCGCCAGGGGTGCAGCCCAGTTTCGTCCGATGCCACTCCACACCCGACATGATGTCAGGGCCAGTATATATTGAGGTGCTGTGCCCCATGCCCTCAGTTACACACTTCTTCCCTAGCATTCCGACGCTGAGGTACAGCAGAAACGTTGGTGTACTGACTATCCTCCAAGAGAGGCAGGTAGGAAGGGCAATGAGGAATCAGTGGGCAGAACATCCATCAGAAAGAATATTATAGAGAGTTAAGTAATTGGTTCTTCTAATGGATTCCTTCCTCCCACGGTTACCTCATTTACAATATACTCCCAAAGCAGTACATAATTTGGAGGAGGGAGTAGAGCAAGGACACCACATAGACCAGAAAACTCTGGATGGCCGCCTTACCAAAACAGGCTTCCTGGCCTGAAAGGGAATCCAAGCAGTAATGTTTAGCAAATGTGTACAGAGGTGCCCACGTTGCTGCCTGGCAGATGTCCAGGACAGGGACACTCTCCTCTGCAGAGCAGAGATGGCAGTCACTCCTCTGGTAGAATGGGTTCTGACACACTCAGGCCCCTTATTCCCAGCCAGATCATAGCATTCCAAAATGCAGAGAATGATCCACCTTGATCAGGTTTGTTTGGTCACAGCCCTGCCAGAACAAGCCCCAGCGTAACCAATGAAAAGCTGGTCATCATTTATAGCCTCTCTCGCCCGAGAGACGTAGTAGCTGAGGGCCCGCACCGGCTCAAGCCGATGGAATTGTTCATAGCTACTGTGTTGTCCGTCAGGATCAGCACATTCTTGCATTTCACAGAGAGAGGACAACCAGGACTTGGCTGATCGCCCTCACCTCCAACCAATTGATGTGTTCCTGAGACTCAGAGACCACAGTCCGCTCACTCTCAGTTCCACCAGGTGAGTGCCTCAACCTGTCAGAAATGCATCAGTGACCGCGGTCACCTGTGGCCACAATTGACAAAACATGCCTCTCAGCATGTTGTCTCTCATGGCCCACCACTCCTGAGCCACCTGGCCGAGACCTGCAGAAGGTCCCACATGTGTCCCTGAAATTGCAACCATTGGCAATGGAGGAGCCACTGAAGCAATCTCATGCACAGCCTGGCCTCCGGAACCACCAGGATGCAGGAGGCCTTGGGTCCCAATAGGCACAGAAAGACTGAGGCCCGCAAATTGGGCCTGGGATTTGAGGGCTTTGACCATCTGAAAAATGTTCACCACTGAGCCCTTGACCAGGAATGCCCTGCCCAGGTAAGCATCCAAGACTGCGCCGATAAATCTGAGAGACTGAGACGGCGAAACCTGAGACTTTTTGAAGTTCAGGGAAAACCCTAAGCTGTGATATAGAGTGCATGTGCGAAGTAGGTGCTCATTCACAAGATCCGAGCTCAGACAAGCCAGTCATCCAGGTAGGGAAAGATATGAATGCCCTCCTCCCTCCTAAGGGAAGCCGCCACAACTGCTAGCAGCTTTGGGAAAACCCTAGGCGCCAAAGAAAGACCTAACAGCAAGATTCGGAATTCGTAGTGATGCTAGCCTGCCATAAATCTCAGGTACTTCCTGCGTTTGATGAATGGGCACAACAGGTTCTGTACATCAAAAGACATGTCCGAGAGTTTCGCCTAGACATTGTGTGTGAAGTCTGGTGTTCTCATACAGGACTGACGCCTTGCCACTATACCTGTGGCCATGTATCTGACGACACAGTCAGCTGTGTCTAGTCCCGATTGTAAAATCTGACGAGAGGTTTTCCTACCATCATTGAGCATAGCAAGGAATGCCTCCTGTATCTCCCTCTTAGGGATGTGATCATCTGCATTGGCACTGCAGACCAAAGACTGAAAGAGAACCTCACCAGGCTACAAGAGGCGTTAATTGCACGAAAGATGAGGCTGCCCAAAGCAAATACTTTCTTCCCTCAGGCGCCCAGCCTCTTAATTTCCCTGTCAGGGTGAGAGAAGGAAATGTGGATGACTTGAGGTTCACAGTCGTGACTTGTACCACCAAGCTCTCAGGTGAGGCATGAGTGGACAAGAAGGTTGGATCAAAGGGGCAGAATGATGCTTCCCAGCCAACTCCCGATCAGTAAGAGGTGTAGATGCGGGCCTCACCCACACCTCTAGCACTGGGGCTTCAAGTATTACATTGAATGGTAACAGAGTTTCCCTTTTGGGCTCTTGTTCAAGATGTCTGTCAACTGTAACTGAATCTTGGGCCTGGAAGGGGCAGATATGCCCAGAGTATCGGTCACCATAGCCATCAGTTTCTGAAAAGATGCCTGTGGCTTACCTGAGTGGGGCCTAGACGAATGTCCAGTTCAGGAGAAGTGTCCAGACCCCTGGCCTCATTGGGATCAGAGGCCCGCACCTGGACATCTTCAGCTTCCGCATAGAAGTCCCTCTTTTCCCTGGAGACCAAAGGTTCCAACCCAAAGGGCACCTGGTCCCCCTATTCGTCGTAAATGCCATATATCCAAGACAAAGGGTTTCAAAGGGAGATGAGCATATTTCAGAGCCCTCCCACCCCCCCGACAGCCGTGGTGCTGGTCAGCGCCAACAACATTGAGGACAAATTCAGAACCAACGCAGAGACCTCAATGCCTGAAGCAGGGGGCTTGATAGCGTTGGGGAACTTCTTCCCTCTTTCGGTTCAAGCCTGAGCCCGTAGGCATGCATGAGTGAATACCCAGCGGGTACCCTCTGTTCCCAGAGGATGCAGGGGGACCCGTCAGGGCCGAGGCCGTGGCTATCAGCTATCAGCACAGTCGCCGGAGCCAGCAGTGCCAATGCCGAACCCACCGTCACCTTAGCAAAGATGTCAATCATCTTTAGGAAAACATTTTCCAATTCCTCCGTAGTGGAGGACTGGGTCAGAAAGGGTACCTGAGCCACCTTTTCTAGAGGTTCCCAGGAGAGGTTGCTCTTCTTTTTAGAAGAGGACGAACAATGCCAGTGTGAGTATCCGCTTGGGGACTGGGATCTCTCCTGGTGCTTTTTCATCTTCTTTTCCTTCTCGTTGTGCTGTGGTGACCCCTCTTCAGGACGTCGATCCGAGCAGTGCGACCGCAAATGAGCCCACACAACTGCACCCATTGCCTTTTGGATGCAGGTCAAGAACTTTGCTGCCTGTTCCCATAAGGCCTTCGGGTGCATGCACTGGCATGACCCACAGTACTAGGTGTTGTGCTCCTCGCCCAAGCAATAAAGAAGCTTTGCTGAGGTTTTCTGCAGTCTATGGCAGTTTGCTCTGGTCTGTCTACTGTGTCCATCTGAGAAGGAGGAATTTTCCTATAAAAACCTCGCCGCGAGGTATTCGCAAAGCTTTTGCTGATGTTTTGCTGCAGTCTCTGGCAGTCTGTGGCAGGCCGGGGGAATGGCCATGAAGGAATCTTTGAGCGAAGTGGCCCCTCAAGCGACCAAAGCCTGTGAAGAGGAGATCCTGCCTGCGGAGCCGGCTGATTTAGCGAGGACACCTGTGCAACGTCTTTCTATCAAATATGGCAAGGTGAGTGCTGGGGCCGGCAAGAACATGGACCCTTTTTCTCGCAGCACTCCATGTGAACATCCAGCTGCACCCTTGAGTCGGGTGGTGGGGCAAATTACATCACAGCTCAACCCCTGCCCTTTCAACATTGAGGTTGAAATCACTGACAGTACAGGGGAATACATGGACACTATCGTCAACCTGAAGGAGCAAAAGCTAAGAACATTGTCAATCTTACCAGCACCCAGGAGCCCTCTGATCACACTGTAGAGGATAGTGAGGTGTCAGCCACTTTGCCCATCTCTATTTTCAGTTCCGTAATGAACAATATACTTTCTGGCACTTGGCCAACACAGACACCTTCACCATCCATGATCTCAGAGCAGCCTCATCCCCCCCCCTTACTGAGCAGCAGTCTTATGTGGACGGGAATGAGGTGGTCTGCCTGCTTGTGGAGCCTCTGCCCACATCCTCTATACAGGGTGAGGGGTTGAGGGAGCCATGCGCTGCTGCAATGACCAGGGAAATAAGCAAATCATCACCTGCCCCAATCTTAGCAGGCGAGGGAAGACTAAATGTGCGGGACGAAGCAACACCTTTATCAGGAGCTTTCAGTAATGAGCTCAACACGCATTCACTCTACTTCTCAAGAGAATCGGAGGCTATCACCAAACCGTTCAACTTTGGTTCCCCATATGTTGGAAACCAGACACCAACGGCACACCCTTCAGACCATGATGCATCTAGAAGGAAGTTAACTTCACACAGGTACTCATATGCCCTGACACCCATCGTCACATGTATGTAACTCCCTTGTAACTAAGATTGCCACAAGTAACAGTGCCGCAATGCCTTTGGGCATTATGTGCGCTATATAAATGTAAAAATAAATAAAAAATACACCTTCCGCCAGATTGCCATCTAGAAACAAGCCTGGCCTTAACATCGACACCTGCTCTTCAAAGCCAAACACTTATGTTGAAGTCTATTTGGCACCCTACTGGACTGACCAAAGATTCTTCTATCTGAAGCCCACATCAGACAATAGCTTTAACAGCTCAACTAAAAGCACTAATGCACTCTTACAGTCAAACCACCATATGGAAGAGAAGGATGAGGTGTCAGACTGTGTGATGCTAGAAAGCTTGGAAAATTAAGTGCAGAGCATTAAACCGAGATCCTGAACAGCCGACTAGGAATACAAGCTGTGTCCACAAAAGTGATCTAGTGCAGAATGCAGCAATAACGCCACAACCAGCTTTTACCAAATACCATCGGTCCTCCCTTACAGAGGTACTAAAGGCCTCTACTCCAACTGAAGAAGAACCCTGACCCATTGGCCATCAGCGTGTGCACCCTACCAAATGTTATAACTCTACCAACCGAACCATCTCAGGGAGACTATCACAAAGCCTCTAACAAAAGACCTAGGCTGAATTTATCTAGGGGGGATGGATCCTGGGACGCCCCAGAGGTAGAAGTACCGACTTGACTTAAGTCAACGTCGACAATTTTGAATAAGACCCAGGATCATATACTATGGGCCCACTCAGGGCATTGTTGCGAAAATGATAGCTGCCCTAACGATCACAAGGACCAAGGTACTTACCTGCAACTGTTGTTCTCCAGCATGGGTCTGGCATGGATTCACATGCTCATGAATATTCCCCGTCATCAGGCCCGGAATCCTCGGTAAAGAAAAAAATCAGTATCAGTTTTGTTTCTGATCTGTCTTTCTTAGTAGTAACCAATCACTGATCTCTGGGTCATACTGCCCCCAGCCAATGACTCCCCTCTACCTAAGCCCCTCCCCTGGCAGCAATCCTCAGATTTGGTAGCACGTAAAGTGGCAGTATGACCAAGTGAAGAGCCGCAGAGGGGAAGGAGGGAGGGTTCGCATGTGAATCCATGCCAGACCCATGCTGGAGAACAACAGTTACAGGTAAGTAACTTGTTCCTTCTCCAGCATGGGGTCTGGCATGGATTCACATGCTCATGAATATAAGAATACATAGCAGTATACAACATGCACAACCACGGGGGGTGGCAACAGGCTCAACATTAATCAATACAACAACTCAACATTAAGCATTTCTTACCTCCTCACCAGGCTCACCTTAAGCGAACAGGTTGCGCAGCACTGCTTGGCCGACCCTGGACTCTTCCCTGGAGTCCCGATCGATGCAGTAGAATCTCATGAAGGTGTGCGTCGACCTCCACGTAGCAGCCCTGCAGATGTCCAGCAGGGGCACACCAGACAGGAACGCCATGGTAGCAGCGATCGCTCTGGTCGAATGGGCTCTCGGACAGCCGGGCAGCGGTCGGTTTGCCAACCGGTGACAGTGCATGATGCAGCCTTAGAGCCATCTGGAAATGGAAGCCTTCGAGAGAGCCTTCCCTTGATTCACAGGTCCAAAGTTCACAAACAGCTGTGACGTCTTCCGAAAAACTCTTTGTGCGGTCCACGTAGAACTTCAGCGCTCTAGCCACATCCAGCGAGTGCAACGTCCTCTCGGCCGGAGACGAAGGCGACGAGAAGAAAACTGGCAACACCAAGGGCTCGTTGAGGTGGAAGTCCGACGGCACCTTGGGCATAAAGGAGTGGTGTGTCCTCAGCACCATCCTCGTGTCGTGAAAAGTCAAGTATGGAGGCTTGCAAGATAGGGCCTGGATCTCTCCCACTCGTCGTGCGGAGGTGATGGCCACAAGAAATGCTGTCTTCCACAACAGGAACTTCAACAGCGCTGAGTGCATAGGCTCGAATGGGGGCCCCCCATGAGCCTGGTCAGCACCACGTTGAGCTCCCACGCTGGGGCAGATGCCTTCTCCGGCGGCAACGATCGGAATAGTCCCTTCATAAATTCCTTCACCAGGCGATGAGACCACAAGGACGCCCGTCCCGTAGTTCTGGTGTTTCGGGAAATGGCAGCCAGATGTATTTTGATGGAGGCGTGAGCCAGTCCAGCTTTGGCCAGCGACAGTAGGTACGGCAATCCTTGAGGGGTCGTAATCTGCAGAGGGTTAATCTTCTGTGCACAGCACCAGACAGAGAACCTCTTCCACTTATGTCCATAACATTTGAGATTTGAGGACGGCCTGGCTTTTGCAAGAACCTCTCTGCAGTCGGACGGGATATCGTATCCTCCAAACTCTAGTGCTGCAGGAGCCAAGCCAGCAAGTTCAGCGACACCGGGTCGTGATGGAGAATGGCACCTCCTCTTCTGGAGAGAAGATCCGCATCCGTCGTCAGCTTGATAGGTGGGGATGCTGACAAGTCCAGAAGGTCCGGGAACCAGATCTGTCTCGGCCACGCCGGTGCGACGAGGATCATCCTGCACCTGGACCTCTTAAGATGGTTGATGAGACGGAACGGCAACGGAGGGAACGCATACAGGAACAGGCCGTCCCAAGGGAACGAGAAAGCATCGCCCATGCTCCTCGGCTGGGCGAACCTGAACTGGCACTTGGAGTTCGTCGCCGTCGCGAACAGGTCGATCTGGGGTTTGCCCAATCGTTGAAAGAGCCGATCCACCTGGTACTGGCGTAGTTCCCACTCGTGGCACGAGTGCAGATCCCTGCTGAGTGAGTCGGCGATGGTGTTTTTTATTCCTGCCAGGTGGAAGGGAACCAGAAACATCCCCTGGGCGACGGCCCAGTGCCACAGATCCTGGGCCTCCTTGGATAGGGCTGGAGATCTGGTGCCTCCCTGCTTCTGGATGTAGAACATCGTGGTGGTGTTCTCGGTGAAGATCCTCACCACTTTGTCCTTGAGGGACGGAAGGAACGATTTGAGCGCCCAGAACACGGCTCGTAGCTCCAGGATGTTGATGTGAAGAACCTCTCCTCCGGGAGCCAGAGGCCTCTTGCGTGGAGATCTCCGGTGTGGGCCCCCCCATCCCTCCAGGGAGGCGTCCGTTGTTACCGTCTCTCGATACCCTGGGGCCTGAAAGTCCATGCCTGCCGAGAGGTGCGCACGGGCACCCCACCATAGAATCGCCCAACGGAACTCCTTGTCGAGTGGGATCCTGTCTTCGAAGCAACCCGCCGCTTGAATCCAGCGGGCGTCGAGGAACTCTTGTAGCGGACGCATCCGAAGTCTGCAAATGGGCACAAGGTAGATGCACGGGGACATCATCCCGAGGAGGGACTTGATGGACCTCACTCTGGCCACCTCAGTGGCTAACAGGCGCTGCACCTTGCCCAAAATGGTCTTCGTCCTTTCTTCTGACGGAGATGCCAATCGCTTCACTGTATGGAGCTTCGCTCCCAGAAACAGTGCCACCTGCGACGGGACCAGATGGGATTTGGGGTAGTTGATGGCGAATCCCAGCTCAGTGAGCAGGCGGACGGTCCTTGCTGTGTGTTCGACGGCAAGTTCTCTTGACCTTGCACGGATTAGCCAGTCGTCCAGGTAGGGGTAGACGTGGATTCCTTGCCGGCACAGCCGCGCCGCCACCGGTGCGAGACACTTGGTGAACACCCTGGGTGCCGACTTTAATCCGAACGGCAGGGCTCTGAATTGGTAGTGACGGCCCTGGACTATGAATCTGAGGAACTTTCTGTGACCTTTTAGAATGGGGATGTGGAAGTAAGCATCCTCCAGGTCCAGTGACGATAGGAAGTCGCCCTCCTCCAGCTGTCCCAGCACGTGCTGGAGGGTGACCATCCTGAATTTCTGTGCCTTGATGTACTTGTTCAACCAACGCAGGTCCAGGATGGGGAGCCAACCGCCTGTCTTCTTTCGGACGAGGAAGTATCTTGAGTATACTCCGGAGCCCCGGACCCTCTTGGGGACGAGCTCGATGGCCCCCTTCCTGAGCATCGCCCTTACCTCCAACAGCAGTTGAGGGACGTGATTCTCCTTCCTGGCCACGGGAGGAATGCGATTCTTTTGAAATTCCAGCGAGTGTCCATGGGCCAGGGTGTCCAGCACCCAATGGTCGGTGGAGATGGGACTCCCACACGCTGACGAACTTCGTCAGCCGGCCTCCCACCGGGGTGCTTCGGTGGGGGCCCGACGCATTGGCCGGTTCAGTCCTGCTTGGAAGAGGCCTTGCCGCCTTGGCCTCCTTGCCGACGGCGGCGAGACCCTCCTTGCTTGGCGCGGCCTCTGTAGGCCTCCTGGGACAAGGAGCGGGCCGCCTGGCGGTAAGTAGAAGAGCCGCCGCTGGATCCTTTAGAGGCTCCCTGTCTGCCTCCAGAGCTCCGAAAGGACCGCCGTTGCTGAAGGACTCCTAGGGCTCGGGCTGTTTCCGTGTCTGTCTTGATGGCCTGGAGGGACTCATCCACCGTCTTTCCAAACAGGTTGTTGCCGTCGAACGGCATGTCCAAAACTCTGGTCTGGACATCCTCGGGAAAGTCCGTCGCCTTGAGCCATCCTCGTCGTCAGAGGCAAACCCTGTTGCCCAGTTGGCGAAATCCTGTATCGGCAATGTCCGTTGTCACTGTTATGGCGTGATCCGACACCACCTCTCCTTCCTGCAGAATCTGTAGGGCCTCCGCCCTCTTGTCGTCCGGTAGGAAGTCTAGCAGGGGAGCTATCTTGAACCAAAGCTCCCTGTCGTAATGGGCCACAATCGCTAAGGCATTGGCCGCCTTAATCGTCGTCGCCGCCGACAAGATGACTCGTCGTCCCATGGAGTCCAACTTCTTGCCCTCGCTGTCCAGCGGGGAAGTGGAAGTTGAAGCCGCGGCACCCGCTGCTTTCTTCTTGGCCGCTGCCGAGATGACAGAGTCCGGAGTGGGCTGGGCCCTGAGGCACAAGGGGGCAGCATCGGGGACCCGGTACTTCTTCTCGTACCTGTCCCTCTTGGCGGGTGTCGTGGAAGGGTTCTTGAGGATAGCCAGCCCCTCGTCCCAGATGTCATCGAGCAACGGCACCGCAAGGACCGTCTTTCTCTTGGCCTCTCGTCGTTGGTTGGATGTCCGTTGTGTCATCGCCGCCGTCGTCGTCCGTCCCCGTATCCATCGCTGTATCCTCTCTAGGATCCGGCGAGGGGGATGAGGGGTCCACAGGCCTCGCGGGCACGAAGGGCGGAGCGGGGTTGACTCTCCTCCGCTTGTTCGGAGGGCTTCCCGACGGGCCTGGTTCTGGATCCTCCGTCGGGGTCCGTGGTAACCTCGTCCTTATCTCAGTACATAAGGATTGGATCGCCAACAAAATGGCTGCCGAGCTATCCTGGGGCTCGGGTAATGGCTGCGATGGATGAGATGGCTGCTCCACCGGGCCCTCGTCGTCACCATCGTCTCTATCTTCGATCACATCAGCGGGAACCGTCCCCCTGGGATCGAACCTTCTCGAACCTCTCGTTAAGGTTTCTGAACCTCTCGTTGAGGTCTATGGACCTTTCATTGAGGCCCTGCTCGGTCTCCACCAGTTCCTCCTCAGAGGCTGATTCCGAGTTTGTAATGGCCACCGCCCCCCCCTCTTTTTCGGCCAGGGGATTCACAGGGGTCTTAGCGATGGGCTGGAAAGAGGATTCCCTCCGAGGCAGCAGGGATACTCTGGGCCCAGAGGCCATTTCCATTGGCGTAGTCTCAGCCGGCTCCGCCAGGGTCGCAGCGACCACTTCGGTAGAGGCCTTAGCCAGGTGGATCAAAGCGCTCACCACCTTAGGTGCGTCCTGGGCCTTCGCCTTGGGGGGGGGGGGAAATCAGCGCCTCGCTCCCCCTTTGAGATCGACCGGGTCCGCTCCAGCGGCCTACCCGGGTTCTCGGACTTCCTCTTTCCTCTTCCCCGAACCAGAGCGCTGGCTCGTGGTCAAATGTGCCGGGGAAGTAGCGCCCTGCTTGGCAACCGAAGAGCCCGACCTTTCGGTGCTCCTGGAGCCCGCAGACTCGCGGTGCTTGGCCTTCTGTTGGGCCCCCGTCACCGGGGCGCCCTCAAAGGACTTAGAAGCCCGCTCAGACTTCTTCGCCTTCTCACTTGCTGTGCCCTTCTCCAGCCAGGCGGCGAGGCGGGAACGACGATCTTGCTTGGTCCGTTCCGACAGGTTCTTGCAGAACGCACAGTCCTTCTCCACGTGCGTCTTGTCCTCATGAAGGCAGTAAAGACATCTCGAATGCTCGTCCTCCTTGAAAACATTTTGCAATCCGCATCCTGGGCAGCTCCTGAACAGCTTGGATCCGGGCGTCGAGCTTCCCTTGTCCTGGGCCATGTCCGTTGAGGTAGGCCACAGATCTTCTGGAATCCTCCAAGAAGCGTAACTTGATGAAAAAACTTCACCCTTGAGGGGCGTAGAAGAATTCCGAAACGGGTCCCCGTTATCGGAAGTAGTAACGGTGGAGCTTGAGACTCGATTAACCGAAAGAATGAGAAAAAAATCTCCTGAAAAAGCACGAAAACGCAGTAAAAGCTCAAGAGCTAAAACACGAGGACTCCCAACACTTGAACGTGCGGTACAAATCTGAGGATGGCTGCCAGGGAAGGGGCTTAGGTAGAGGGCAGACCTTGGCTGGGGGCAGTATGACCCAGAGATCAGTGATTGGTTACTACTAAGAAAGACAGATCAAAAACAAAACTGATACTGATTTTTTTCTTTACCGAGGATTCCCGGCCTGACGACGGGGAATATTCATGAGCATGTGAATCAATGCCAGACCCCATGCTGGAGAATGGCACCATTCATGAAACGTCATGAAAGTTTGAGTGACCAGTTAAACAACAACATGGTCCTACCGATGCTACATTCTAAAATACTTTTCATGGAAGGTTTTAGAACAGCTCTACAAGGAAACCTGGATAACAACGCGATGCAGACCACTAATATACTACGCAGCATCTTGGATCCTATTATCTTAGAAAAAGACAAACGCAGATTGGAAAGATCTTCATTAAACCATGGAAACCAAAACCAAGAGACCCTGAACACTACTTTCGATCAGCTAACCTCTTCAAGAAAGGTACTGCCCTCCAGTAAACCTCACCAGTCTGACCTTGCGATTAAGAGCAATCAAAAAGCCTTGATGAAGAAAAACCAAACCTCTATAAATCGAGGAGTTAGCCCGACAACATGCCTTAAATGGCCTGCAACTAAACAAAACACAGTATCCTGAGAGGGTCAAACCAATGTTGAGACCATAAAGGAGCCAGTAATTAATGGCAACACAATCGTGATTGATCCGGACGAAGTTAGCCAGTTGGTCTTCGAACTGGAAAACATCCGACGTAGCTTCGACCCCGCTTACACAGGATAATACAGGTCCGTCAAGCAACAAAACAACGGTGGCGCTAAAAGAATAGGATATATTCACTAGGGCTGAAAAAACCAAAACAAAACCCTGGTAACCTAGTTAAAGTTTCTACCAAAGTTAACGAACGAAAGAACTTTTCGTTGGGGAAAAGAAAAGCAAGCTAAAGAGCCACCACTGAAAAATACCAAAAACGTAAATTCCCTACAAAAGCTTAGAGCTAACGAGAGCAAATTGTTTTTTAGAAACCTATTTCTACCCTCTTCTAAAGGCCCCTCGACATCAGACATGGTGCCAATGCATAAGAACGCGAGAAAAGGAGCCGGACCCATGGAGAACCAACCTTCTCATCAGGTTGCTGCCCTTCGGCCTTCCTTGCCTTCCGGTACAGTTGTAGCAGAGGACTTGCTGAACATATCCACCTATACAATGTCGGACTACGAAGTTCTGGAAGCCAGCGATAGCTCCACCACTGTTTGTGATGAAGTTCAAATTCAACATGTGTCTCACGCTTGCTTGGAAACTGTGGAAGTTCATAACGGGGAGTTGGGAAGTGAACCTCATACTGAGGCTGAGAGCCTTCCCGAGCACTCTGGATTACACACTCATTTCTTGGTTGGCGCCTTCAGACATGGCTCTCCGCGCAACGAGGACTTCAAATTGAGGAGCACAGTAATCCAGGATTCTGGCATGGGCAAACCCGGCCAGCAATTCCTGACATTGGAAGCAAAAACAAAGCGGCTCCTATGATTGTAAATCGGAAATGATTGCTCCTCACCTGGAAACCCCAAAGTATCTAGGACCGGCGCATAAAGTGATCGATCTGGAAGCAGTGACGCAGAAAGAGAAACAGGATTACAGGTCTCTTTTGTGTGCAAATACGTTGACTCGACCAAGATCGGTCCTCAACAACAAACCTTCATCTAGAACTGTCATCAGTCGACATCTGCCCAATAGCGAAGAAGAGTGGAGGTCCCTGTCTGACACCACAAATAATTAAATGACTGCCTTTAAAACTCTGGAACACAAAAGGAAGGCACTTTTTCAAGGCCGAGAACAACCAAGACAGGAAACCCTTACCAAATGGAAGAACTTGAGAAATCAGCTTCCGGTTAAGGTAGACAGGCCACTAGAACGGCCCATAGTGGAAAAGTGTTGAGATTGCTGCATCACACCCCTAACCACAGACTGGTCACAACCAACAACCTGAAAACCGATTTCCCTGAGGAGGACTTACTAGACATGGTGATCATCCACCTCCCATCCAACATCGTCAAAAAAAACAACTACTAGACGAAGCATCAAACTTGCTAAGGTTGGGTTTAGATCTAAGAGAGCCAACTCCAAATGATGATGCAGATTGTGAGGGAGCTAAACGTTCCTTGCGTGTTCCAACTTTGGAGGTAGTCGGAAAAAGAACGGGACTAGGGGATCAGTACAGACAGTCTGAGAAGTACCCCAGTAATTAAACTCAGCTAGGGATATGCCTTAATAAAAGAGACTTATCTGTCACCTTCCAGGTTGAGAGTTCTAAGGCTAATCCTGTCAGCCCCTCAAATAAAGTACTTAAGAGGGTCCTGTCCGATGAAAACAACTGGAGCTGGTTGGCTGAGGCTCTGGCAACTGACAATACTCCATCATAACAACCCGAGCAAAAATAACTTAAATACCTTAATGACGGCAGCTGGAACACAAGAGGGTTTAGAAATTTGTTTGGCCAGGGGGGACCTGGCCTACGATTCCTATGATGATTTGCTTGCAGGAAACCTAGGTTGAGGAGACCTCCAATCTTACCAGGATACCGTATCTACATAAACCCGGCAGTTAAGGATCCTAAGGGCAGACCGATGTTTGGCCTACTTATACAGCCTGGAAGCCAGAGGTAAACTAGCAAGTATTGTCTTCAGAGAACCCTAGTCCTTACATCCAGGTTCTTACGATTAGGGTGGGTGGGCCTGTACTCTCTAGCTCGAAAATACTAATAGTATTCAACCTTTATTGGAACACGCTAGGGCTGGAGGCTGCCTTATTCTCATCAACAATCATGGAACTCCTGGACAGTTCAAGGGAAAAGAGGCCTGACCCCCACTTAATCCTCTGTGGCGATTTAAATATCCACTGCTTTGATCACACCAAATGGCTCATTACGAGCAGAAATCTGGCTGCAACTGAAGCAGGACTAAGAGGCCTGAGATGGCAAGAGGACTTGCTACTGAGAAACATCGACATTTTGAACGGAAGCACCAAGGGTGATCGTCTAGCGAGAGTAACATAGAAGAATTGTCTAGATGGTAAGACTTTAGACTACTTTTTTGTTTTGCGTAACCTACTAACATACGTGAAACACTTAATAGTCTTGGAAACACGATAGAGCCATCACAATATATTAAAACTCTCATGCTCAGCCTTCAATGAGCAGCTGACCGGGAACTACCCTGCATCTCTGGGAGTGGCCCCGGGGAGAAATCTACTACGCATATATCCAGAAAGAATTGAACTATTGACTAAAAGACTCAAAGCTCTGTTGAACTGGGACACAACGCCTGAACAAACCTTAGATTATCCACAGCTGATGCTTGATTTCATGGAATCGAGGAGCCAGGGCACAAAAACAACATTCTACCCACTGCATGTATTTGATCCAGTTGTGACAAGGAGGAAAAAGATGCTCAACTGTGTTATGTTATGTTAAAACATTTCCATAGCGCTAAAACCCTAAGGCATCCAAGCGCTCCTTCACAAGCAGAAAAAAAAGGTCAGTGAGGATAACCGAAGATAGAATTAAATGAACAGTTCTGTTTTTAGGAGCTTCCGAAACGCCAGATGGTTTCTTTCAGCTCTGCGCACCAGTGGTAGGTTGTTCCAAGCCTTAGCCACGAGCACCGGGAAGGAACGTCCATTACCGCGGGCTCTCTTTGTCCTAGCCACCTGCAGACAGAGTGGATGTGGAGCGAAGGTTTCTTGCAGGTTGGTAAACTGAAATTTTGTCCTTTAAGTAGTTTGCGGCTGTCCCATAGATGCATTTGTGACAGATTGTTAACGTTTTAAAGGAAATCCTGGCTGATATCGGAAGCCAGTGTAGCTCCCTTCTGGCATCGGAGGTGGGTTCATACCTTTTCATGCTATAGATTATACGCACAGAGGCATTTTGAATTTTCTGTAGTCTAAGAGCGTCTTCTCTACTTGCTCCCCCCAATAGAGCATTACAGTAGTCTAGGCGTGGTAAGATCACGGCTCTGACTAACTTGGCTCGATTGTTTTTTGAGATTAGAGGGGCGACCTGCCTCAATACTCGCAGATGATATTGAGTGTTTTTTTCAATGGCATCTACGTGTGCGCCTGCGTCCAGGGAAGCCTCCATGTACGCACCTAGTGTCTTCACCTATTTTGATGAGGCTATCGTCAACCAAGAAACCAGAGAAGGCCGGGGCTAAAGCCTCCCTCGATTTCTTGGACCCATAAATCATGAGTTCTGTCTTTCCTGCATTTAGGCATAGCCAGTTTGTGGTCATCCAGTCTTTTATCACTCTGTATACTTCATTAAGTTTAAGTTGGTCTACTTGATGGTCTCCTGATAATTCCATTGACAGCTGGAAATCGTCGGCATAGTTTGTGAAGAAATAGCCCAGCTTCTCCAGTTCTCTACAGAGAGGGACGATGTAGATATTAAAAAGGAGAGGCGACAAGCAGGCTCCCTGCGGGACGCCACATAGGATAGTCTCTATTTCCGAGAAAGCCTCTCCCCAATGTACCCTGGACCTTCTGCTCTCCAAAAAGGATCTGACCCAGTTTACGGTCTCAGTGGCCAAGCCACCTGTGTCAAGTAGTCTGTGTAGTAAGATCTTGTGATCCAAAAGATCAAAGGCTGCACTGAGATCTAATAATATTAACAAGCCCGGTCTACATCTCTCAACTAAAGACAGCATGCGAGTCTGAAGATCAACCAAAGCACTCTCAGTGCCATGGAAGCGGCGAAAACCCGATTGTCTCTCATGCAGACTGCTAGTATTTTCAATGTGAGATTGAAGTTGTGTTGTGGCGACCTTATCCACCAATTTCAAGAAAAAAAGGGTGTTAGTAATGGGTCGATAGTTGGTGGCATCTTTAGGGTCTAGGCTGGCTTTTTTTAGAAGGGGGGTGACTGCCACTGTTTTGATGGCTTGTGGAACAGTGCAGTGCCTGAAAGAGGCATTTACAAATCTGCACAAAAATGGTGCAAAAATGCTCTCATGGTCTAAGATAATTTTTGACGGAATGAGGTCCCCTGGACAACTAGTTGGGTTCATGGCTCTCATGGTATCTTCAACCTCAGTGACTGTAATTTCTGGAAATGTAAAACCAGTATGAGTTGATTGAAGCTCCTCCTTTTTAAATTCTGTATGATTAATCATATGATTAGGTTGTACCTTCTTTACTACAGAGGAATTTATGTCTAAGGTTTGGTTTTGTAGTTGTCTCCTAATTTTGTCTTGAGCGCATGTCAATTTGTCAGAGAAAGCTTTCTGTGTTCTAACACAGTCTTCGTTAGTAGGTGTAATAGAATGATTTAAAACTTCCGGTTTCTCCCAAGACCTGAAGAGGCGAAAAAGTTCCTTGGTGTCATTATTAGCTGAATCAATTTGATCATTATAATAGGTCCGCTTGGCTTCCATGATTGTTTCTTTGTATACTTCCGCATGTACTTTCCAAGCGGCTCTATTAATCGCGTTTTGGTCTTTAAGCCAAGCACGCTCTGCGCCTCGTTTAGTAGCCTTTAATTTAGACAGCTCTGGTGTAAACCATTTTTGTTGGCGGATAGATTTCCTCGTTGTTTTAGGCTTCATAGGAGCCACATCATCCAGTAGGATAGCCATTTGGGTATTGTATTTCTCCACAAGCAGATCTGGATGATCTGAATCACTCGTAGTATGCATAAGGGAGGTCAAGCATTCAGTTAATTTGTCTGTAGTGAGTGCCTTGTAATTCCTGTGCATAATTATTCGCAGAGGTTCATGTTTGGGTTTATTTAGAGGTGGAAGCAGTATTTTACTTGAAACAAACACATGGTCAGACCATATGCATGGTGCGGTGGTAATTTTAGATAAAGCAATGTTATAGCTCGCCGTCCAATCCAGGATGTTGCCTTTAACATGGGTAGGGTCATTATTGTGCACCAGAATATTATTTTTTTCTGAGCATCTTTTCCAACTCCTTGGCTTTTTTATCTTTAATATTTCCTTTCCATAAATTCAAGACTCCAACTAATATAATGGCAGAATTAGTGGTTTGGATTGTAATGAGCACGGGGATAAGTTGTTCATTAAAGTTGTGTGTAACTCCTGGTGGTCTGTATACAGTTATTACGTGTATACTAAAGTTAGGATTAGGAATAAATTTGGTATGTAGGATATCACAACCTTCGCAGTCAATTTTTGTTTCATACATTTTCAGATCCTCTTTACATATGACTGCCACACTCCCCCCCGTGTCCATCTTTGCGGTGTTTACCAAAGAACGCATAACCTGATGGGGTGACCTGTTCTATAGTTGGTCCGTGTGCCTCAGACAGCCAAGTTTCAGTTATACACATGATGTCAATATGTTATCATTGATATAATCCCGCACATCTAAGGTGTGTTTAACTAAAGATCTGGTGTTTAGAAGCGTTAGATTCAACGTAGGTGCATTCTGAGATGAGGAAGGTACGTTGATGGGCAGTGGGAGCTGGCTAGTTATGTCCATTTTGTCACTTCCCCTAGCAGTTTCCGTTACAATGTGATTCTTATCAGTGACCCTATTTTGCAATCCTTGTTTATTGTATGAGGATAGAAGCATGGCATCTATGTCTTTACTGCCTGAAGCCGTGGCTACCTCTGTAGCAGGAATAGTGCTTGGTGAGGATTGGAGGTTCGTGGGCACTAAACTCTCACCGGCCTTTCTGGAACTTAGCTTCACTTCCGTATTTAGTTTTGCTGGGGATGAATGTTGCGACAGTCTGTGTTCTAATGCCGCTGTACGGGCCAGCGACCTACCTTTGGCTTCCTCAATGGCGTCTAACGCCTCCAGTATGCCCATCTCCTGATTTTGCAGAGCAGTTGTGCACGCTATTCAGCAATTCAGTCAACTGTCAACTGAGATGCCTCAAAAAGCTAGTTACAAACGACGGAGCGACCATCAGTAAGAAAATAAAACAAATCTGCTGCAATTGGATCAGATCAAGAAAACACATTATGATGCAGTAAGACTCTGAAAATATGCTAAAGAGCATTGCATCTAAAAACACATGTGGAATTTGGCAGATGATAAATGGATTGAACGCCCCCCCAGGAGGCCTTACTGACCAATGCAGTTTCGCATATCTCCGGGGTGGACAATTTTGCTTCATTTTTCCAGACAAAGGAGCTTGGACCATGTGCCACTCAAATTCAAAGGCTTAAAGGATGGTCATGTGAGACCACTAGAGACAACATCCTCAATTTAATTAACAAAGCGAGCAACTCGAGAGCACCTGGGCCCAATGAAGTCGAACGCTATGCTCAAGAAACACCTGGAGCAGTGGGCATCTTTTCTGTAGGTTTTGTTTGACCCGATCAAAGCAGTCATATTCCCAATCTTCAAAAAAGGGTGACCGGTCATCCCCAGCAAATTATAGGCCCATTGCTTTGCTGGATGTGGCAGGCAAGATCTTTGTGACTGTACTTTTGCAAGGCCTTGCAAAATGGAGCACGAATTTTGGAATCCACGGTACATGGCAGTCTGGCTTTGTCAAAGGAGTAGGTACTGCCCTGAACGTTTTTCTGATTAATATCTTAAAAGGTCGTTTGAAGGAGAGGCAAGGTACCAAACTCTACCTGGCATTCATTGACCTGGCCCAGGCCTTTGATACAGTCGATCGTGGAAAGCTCTGGGCAAAATTTAAAGATTGGAAATGCCCTGAAGACATTCTGGAAATCATTAAAGATCTGTACTCCATGACTTCATTAAGGGTTAGATTAGATGGGATGGGTTTGCTTTCTTAGCCTATTCCGACAACTAAGGGGATTGAAGCAAGCCTGCTGCCTAGGCCCGGCGCTATTTAACCTTATCTCGGATGTCTATAACACTCTGACGAAAGCTAGAAGTGTCCTGCATGGATTGGGTGGTGACCACCTGGACAGACTGCTCTACACAGATGATCTGGTTCTTATAGACCAAACCCTGATTGGTCTACAAAGACAACTTGATGCTTTCCAAATATATGTCAGTGAAAATGGTCTTAAAATCAATGCTAAGAAGTCACAAATATTGATAATAGAAAAAGCGAGCAGCAGAAGAGGAAGTAAGCACTCCTGGTTCATGAATGGAGAGAATCTAGCGACAGTAAGCTTTCTGACGTACCTGGGAATATGCTTAAACACCAGCATTAACGATGCCCCAACGATCTGTCAATCTGTGAAATAAGGTTAAGAACCTAGCAGCACAGGTCCGCATAATTTTAAAAAGGTACTGTAAATTCACCATCAGCCCAATATTGACATTCTACCGAATGAAAGTGGTTCCCATCCTTACATACAGCGCTGAAGCGTTCTTCGCCCACCTGGCAAAAACATGGCCACTACTGGAGGGCCTTTTTTGGAAGAAGGGCTTGCACTTACCAAGAACTATTCCAATCCATGTCATAAGAATGGAGCTTGGCTTAACCTCCATGTACGCAATGGTGGCTTGGAAATCTCTACGCTTGTATTGTAAATGTATGTGTTCCAAGGCCGCCCCTGTGCTTCAAACTTCTTTAAGAAATTCTCTCTGAAGGGTCGAAAAGGAACGTTATGCGAATGGAAGCACATATGTACTGCAATACTAGAGGATCCAGGGGTTTTGTAAGCCACACTGATGGCCAACCCAACTAGTGTGAAGCGTAAACTGTGGGACCAAGAAAGATCTGGATTCTCGCACGACGGGGTAAGCCACTTTGAAACCGATCCGCTAAACGTGCTCCCCAAATACGTTCTAAAATTCCCAAGCCCATATCAGCACACCCAGTTTATGCGCTTTCGACTAATCCTCCTTCTGACCAGAGAGGTGTTGAGCATCAGGTCAACAAGGAATGAAGTGGAGTCAAATTGCAGATTGTGCCCCCATAAAGATTCCAAGGAAACTTTACATCACCTAGTGCTTTTCTGTTCAGGATTAATAGAAATGAGGACTAAATGGCTGGGAAAATTCATTCAAGATCAACCCTAATTATCATCCGATAAATGGTGGAGAACTTTGATCCAGGGAGAAAGACTTCCATTGAAAATTGCTCTGATAAACTTTCTAAAAGAAATCTTTGCCCGAATTGAAAGTCTATAAACTTATGGAATGTATAAAGGCTGAGTGAAATTACTTGTATTCGGATTGGAGGGACTGGCATCTGGAGGATATTGGATGTAAAGGATGTAAATGGGAAAAAGGTTTTTATTTAAAAACCAAACACTAAAAATCTGGTGTGGATTAGATACCAGCATCTGCCAGCCACAATGTGCAATGTGCACACGGTTTGAAACCCGAGGCTTTGCAGGGTTGGGCATGCCATCTAAGAAATCTGTGAAAGCTCGATAAGCATGTTCCTGAAGCGAACAGAGTGAGCTGAAAAAAGGAACTGATGTCATGGGGCACGGTGTCTAGATATATACTGGCCCGACGTCACGTCTGGCGAAGAGCGTGTAGAGGCAGCGACGAAAAGATCCTGAAGAGTAGCTGTGCTGTGGATAAGATATCACAGATGAGGAATCATGATTCATAGATGAGGAATCTGTGGGGGGAAGCAATCCATTTGAAGCAGCAACGTAATCCAAACAGGGCTTCAACAGTATGCAAGATGGGAAACACAGGGCTGGCGTGAAACAAGAAATGGTAACCAAAGTAAGAGCATTGAGAAAAGAACCCATGACCGTCCACTAGGAAACCCTTCAATGCCTACCAATCCAACTACAACGTGGCCATATACAACCCCAAAGCCACCAACGAAATCCTAGAGATTCAATCCAACTGAAATAGCACACAAACGTTTCACATCATCAACTTCCTCTCTGAACTATCACTTACCCCTAGCATGCCCCCGCCCACCGCAGTATGCAACTCTCTCATGGACTATTTCTACTTCAAAATACACATCAGACAAGCCCTGCCCTTCCAAACACCCACTCCCACCCCATAAATCTCAAACCTTTGAGACATATTCCACCCCATCGACGAAAACATACTTATCGACCTTGCTGCCAAAAAACCCTGTCCACTTAATAGACGACGCATGCCCAGTTCAGACCGCATCAGACTGCATCAACCCCATGCTTCTCAAACACCACCACCACATCACAATCCTGCCACACCTCCCTAAAATAATGCAAGGCACTGTTAAAAGCCAACTTCAACATCACCTCACAACAGACAACCTGCTAAACCCATTCCAATTAGGCTTCTACCACAGAAATGAGACATCAACCCTTCACAACCTTGATTACTGAAACACTATCAATGACAAAGGACAGACAGCCCTCCTACTACTCCTCCTCCTCTACCGCTCTGCTGCTTTCGACACCACTGACCAACTGACCAAACCATCCGCCTTAACATCCTACCCATAGGATGTAACACCCAAGCACTGTTCTCAACTGGTTTACCCTCCTTCCTCGCACACTTTCATCTCTATGCTCCCTGATCGATCAAATCCCACCACAGACAAATACAGGGTTCTACAAAGATCTTTCACATCTCCCCTAATGTTCAACCTATAAGTTGAATTCCTCAGAAATGTCTAAGCAGCCAGCATCAACTTCACCAATACACATATGACCGGCAAATATATTTCAAGAACCCCTGCCCCGCATAACTCCCCACCCTCTTCACCATCACCAACTGGACTGGGACCCACTCCCTAAAAATGAACCCATCCAAAACTGATTACCTCCTACGTTGTCCCCCTTAAACATAAACCCAACCTCACCACCCGGAATAAAGATCGCACCACAGACATTCACCACAAATTCTTCATCAAACATACCACATAGCCATTGTCAACAAATAATGCAATCTATAGGTACAGATCCTATGCAGGATATGTCGCATTCTTCCCCTTGACAACTTTTATCCTGCTGTCCAAGCACAAGTCCTCGCCAAGCTGGACTACGCAAATGCAATCCTCACTAGACACCCCACCAACACTCTGAACCCCTGCAAAACATGCAGAACACAGCAGAAAAAAAATCACTGTACACTTATAAAAAACCTCAGATAACGACAGCTCTCTTCCAGCTCCACTGGCTGCCCATATGTCAGAATTGCTTTCCAAGAATTATGTATCGAATACAAGGCCATCCACATCAAAACCCATCCTACCTCTGCAACAAAGTTAAACCCATCCCCAACACAAGCACCAAAGAAACCAACTAAAATCTCTTACGCATTCCACACTGCAAGCTAAGCTGCACACAAAAGAACAAATTACCTACCTCTCGGTAATGTTCTTTCTGATAAATATTCCTACCACTGATTCCTCATCTTTGATTTTTAGCACCCAAACGCAGCTCCTCTTCTGAAACTCTTGTGCCGACAGGGGGTGCAGCGTAGCTCTGCATCGGGTCTGCCTGATGCCTCTATGCACCCCCCGCCAGACAGGACATTGGGTATAGTATAAATAGTGGCTCCATGCCCCATGATTTTAGTTCCACAGTAAAACACTGAGGGACAGCAAAACCAAGGTGAACAAGCTATACACCAATCCAGTTAGCTTGGTAGGGCGATTAGCACTCAGGCGGCTCCGTTGAAATACCCAGATCGTTCGACCACCAGATTGTCTGGGCAAGAGACCGAGGGCCCCATGCCCGAAAAAGAGGACGGAGGTCAGAAAAAGGCATAGAAAGAGTCATATGTTCAAAGCCATTAATCATCCACGTCTTCCCATAAGAAGAAGCAATGCCAAAGACACATGCAGAACTCTGATTCGTCGGAAGTGCGCAGTAAGACCTGCCCGAATTCGGGCATGTCAAAGGCAGAGTTGGGAGGCTTTTAAGGAGCAAATGCTCCAAGACAGCAGCCGCTGGTATGACTCCGGTCTCGACGCTGCAGGCTCCCATAGCACTAATTGTGCCCCGAGGTTCTGGCGCAAAGGTTGCCAAGTCGGTTTGATGCCTTTGTGCTCGACGACGACTACCGGAAAACCGACTTGGTGTCGACGGGCCCCGAGTTACCACCGCTGTTAGGCCTTGTGGGGGTTAACGTTGTTTCCGACAGCCGATTGTTCCTTTGTCTCAGATTCTCGGTTGTTTTTTGACACAATGTGATCGATTTTCGATGGCGAGGGGAACAAGGTGCATTTTGGCTTTGAGCCTTCGGGTGACGGGTCTGGGGGAAATGGTTATTTTTCCAACCAGGTAGATTTGAAGGGCTCCACGACGCAAGTGGTCTGAACACACCTCCTGACTTTGAAATGCAGCAAACCGCTCCTTACAGACACTCTAATGCTCAGTTCCAGAAGACTGTTGAGAGGGTGGTTGAGGACTTGGGTGTGGGCGCCCTGCTAAACCCCTGTCTGCCTTTTGCCTCACGGACATCCTTGACAAAGGCCCCCAAACAGAGAAGGCATTGCCATTGCAGACCCAGTTAAGTAATTTGTTCTTCTAATGAACTCCTTCTGCCCACAGATTCCTCATCTTTGATAAGACTTCCATCGCAGTACGCAGATTCGGAAGAGGGAGGATAGCAAGGACACCACATAACCCCAAAAACTCTGAAGGACAATCCTACCAAAAAGAGCATCCTGACCAGACAGAATCCAGGCAGTAATCCAAAGAAGCCCACGTAGCTACGTGCAAATGCCCACAACAGGGACTCCCCCCAGACTCCTGCAGAACCGAGATGACAGCCAGTTCTTTGGTGGAATGTGACTCGAGACCTTTAGACACACTTTACTAGCCAGATCATAGCATGCAATCACTCTTTTGCCACTGGAACTTTCCCCTCGCCCCAAAAGCACTCCGTCTGGCAAACTACCGCCCGATCTCTATCACTCCTTTCCTGGGCAAACTCCTGGAAATGCTCGCCATCTACCAGCTTACTCTCCACACTGAATCCATTGATTGTCTCCATGACCATCAGTCTGGCTTCAGAGCAGCCAGTAGCAGGGAAACTGTTCTTCTGAACACCTGTGAAGATATGCTCACTAATCCCGACTCTAGCCTTCCTTCTGTCCTCATGCTCCTTGATCTTTCCTCTGCTTTCAACACAGTCAATCATGCCATCCTGATCAATCGTCTCTGTGAGAACCTGGGCATCACGATCAGGCCCTGGCTTAGTTGACCTCCTTCCTCCTGGGCTGACCCTCCCAGGTTCATTGTGGGTCCTTTCTCTTCACCACCCGTCTCTCCACATGTTGTCTTCCACAGGGCTCTAACCTCTCACTCTGGCTTTTCAACGTCTACTTGGCCCCTTTGACCCACCTCATCTCTACCTTCTCCTCCAACGTTGAGTGTTATGCAGAGGACACTTGGCTCTCCTTCAGGCTTCCCAAAGCCTTCTCTCCTCCCTCGCTCATTCCCAACTGTCTACCCACGATTCAGGAGTGGTGCACCTCTAACGATCTCTGCCTTAATGCCAGTAATACTGAGATCCTTCTCATTGGGACCTCTTGCTTTCCCTCCTTCACTCTGGCCGCCCTCCTTGGGCCTCTTCCAACGCCTTCCTGTGAGGAAAAACCCCTTGGTGTCATCTTCGACTCCACTCTATCCTTCTCTCCCCACATCATGGACCTAGCTATGAAGTCCCACTATCAACTGCACCTCCTCGGAGGTATTCTTCCTTTTCTAACTTTCCCCCAGAGGCTCACTGTCTCCAGAGCCCTTGTTCTATCTAGGCTGGGCTACTTCAACAGCCTCTTTCCATCATCCTCCTTCCTCTACTCTGCGCCCTCTGCAACTAATCCAGAACAGGACTGCAAGACTTGTCCTTGGCCTCAAGCCTATGGATCGTATTGCTCCAGCCCTGAAATCTCTCCACTGGCACCCGGTGGCTGCAAGGATCAAGTTCAACACCATCTGCATTGTCCACAAGGCTGTCTGGGCCTGGGCCCAAATTACAACCAACTCTCTCTTCCTAAACATCTTCCTTCTCGAGTCCTTCGCTCAGCCACCTCCAACTCTCTGATGGTCAGACACGTCTCCAGGCAGACTGTGGGTGGTAGATCCCTCTCCTCTGCAGGTGCCCCCTTTGGAATGGCTTCCCTGCCCATCTCAAACCTGAGCCGGACCTCGTGAGGTTCCGGAAGCAGCTCAAGACCTTCCTTTTTGCTTCTTGTTCTCTCTCTCTCCCCTGCTGACCTATCTGTCTGCTCCGCAGACTAGTTGCCTGGCTACCCTCAGAATTTCAATGGGCACCAGGCTTCTCCACAACCAGTAGACCCTACACTGCCTTCGAGTCTACCGCACACTTGGGTCTGTATCTGTAACCCTACAGTCCCACTGCCTCCTTGCACTTACACAGGGCCAGAGCAATGCTGCCCTCATTGCACTTCATCCTTTCCTCTCCCTGGCACTTCTCTCCCTCTTCGCCTTGCACTTGCACCATCTGAATAACACAAGGCCTAGTAAGATAGTTTGTTTTGTACTCCTTCTGTCTTCCCTACCTTGTGTTGTCACGCCTAGAAACTCTTGTGTACAGGTGCGCTATAAATGACTCATCATATCATTCCAAGATGCAGAGGATGATCCATCTCAACAGGATTGGATTGGTGACAGCTCTACCAGCACGGGCACCAGCATAACCAACAAAATGCTTTCCATCTTTCCTGGTCAATTCTGTTAGAGACAAGTAGTATCTGAGGGCCACGCCAGGTTCAGCCGATGGAATCGTTCCTCTGCCTTTGAAGGATGAGGTGGAGGAAAAAAAGACAGGAAGATGGATCTTTTGAGAGCAATGGAAATCAGAGACCACCTTCGGTAGGAAATGCAGTCTCACTCTTAATGTCACCTTTTCCTTGGAGAACGCCTGAGTTCCCTCACCCATCTACTGGAAGTGATGGCGACGAGGAAAATCACCTTGTTATTTTATGTTAATGTAACTTCTAAAGCGCAGCATTCACTCAAAGCCATCTTGGCTCTACTCATGAAGAAAGAGAAAGAGGACAGCCTAAAAAAAGGTGAGTCTTCAATGCTTGCCGAAACCAAAGAGTAGTGGAGATGGCCCGCAGTGAACAAGGAAGGGAATTCCACAGGATGGCTGCTGCGACAGAAGAAGAGCATCCATCAACCTGTCTAAATGTAAACCTTGGGACAGGGACAAGAAGAGCACTAGCCGAACGTACAGCATGCCCCGGAACATATGGATGGAATTTTGCCTGTAGGTATTCACCCGCTTGTCCATAAGAAGGTGCGATGTACAGACAAGTCGTAATACCTTAAACTGAATATGCTGGGGAACCGAAAACCAGTGAAGCTTCCGTAGCACGAGTGAAATATGGGCACAACAAGGTGTGGAGGTGGCCACATGGGCAGCCAAGTTTTGAAGGACTTGTAGTCAACGCAGAAGGTAGGCCGGCTGTGACAGAAACAGAGAGTTGCAACTGTCAATAGATGAAACAACCAGCACTGAGACCACCGGGGCCCAAAACTGTGCTGGAATAAGCAGGAGGACCTTGTGGAGCATGCTAAAATGGATGGAAATAGCCATGCTGGCAGACTGTCCCATACTTGTGCCTCCATAGACAAAGAAGCAGATATTTACACCACAAGATCCTTAACCACCGAGACTGCGAAGGGAAAGGACCAAGAGTAGATGGCCAAAAAGCTGGGGTCCAATAAGAGTGTAGACGGAGGGCCTACCACCATCACCTCAGTCTTATTGCTGTTCAACTTGAGCCAGTGATCCCCCATCCATTCCCGCACAGCCTCCAGACAACCCCTGAACCTAGAGGCCGACTCAGAGGAAGGCGCGTAAAGATGAACCAGGATCTGTGTCTCATCTGCATCAGAATAACAACAAAGAACATGGGAGAAGATGAGTTTAGTCAAGGGCTGGATGTGCATGTTTAACAGCGTGGGTGAGATGGCAGACCCTTGGGGAACACCACATGTGAGGGCCAAAGGCTTAAAGTGAAAAGGGGCAAGGGGAAAGGGTTTGAGAACGACCCGAGAGGAAAGAAGAAAACCATGAAAGAACAGTTCCAAAGAGGCCAGCTTCCGTCAGATGACCGATCAGAATGGCATGATCAACCATGTCAAAGGCGGCAGAGAGGTCAAATAACAACAAGGCCCCTAAACCAACCTGATTTTTGAAAATCCAGATCCTACACGGGGGAGACCAGCACACGCACTGTTCCTCTCCCTGGTCTAAAGCCAGACTGAGATGGATGGGCAGAAAAAAAGATTCATGGAACATAGTAAGCAGTGGACCCGCCGAAGAGTCGAGAAGTTTCATTAGAAAGGAAAGAAGAGAGAGGGGTAAATAATGCACAGGAATAAGGGGGGGCCAGTGAAGGCTTCTTTAACAAAGGTATCACTGTGGCATGCCTAAGAGGTCCGGGGAACAACTCAGTTTAAAAGGAGGCATTAAACGCTTCCGTAAGCAATGTTGCAATTTGAGGCAGGATGTCCTTCAAAATGTTGCGTGGAACAGGGTCCATTGGGATATGGACTTCAGCTTAAAGACTGCCCTAGCGATATCCTCTGTGGAGAATAAAGGAAAAATAGACCACCAACTGATATATATCAAAGTAACTATTGTACTGGAAAAAAAGACTAAGTCTAGAGGAGAAGATATCAGAACGAATCTTGTCAATTTTATCAACAAAAAAGTAATCACAGAGATTCTGAGAGGGCGGATCGGTTCAGGAGGAACAGCAAAGAGTAAGCACATAATCTTAAACAGCTCCTTAGACTGGTTAATGGAGATTTCAATACGAGATGAAAAATAAGCGCTTTTGGCAGCGCATATAGCTTTATGATAGGTGGTAGATGCTAACTGAAAATGTTTTTTGGAGCAGAATCATAATTCAAGGGCCACTTGCGTTCGGATTGCCTGCACACAAGGCAAAGAGGCCAGAGTTCATCCAGGATTCAGAGTGGTGCACTATGGGTTTAGGCTTTCTAAAGGGGGCCAGACTGTCAGCCACTGTGACAAAAGTGGCAGACGTGCCCAAATCAGGTAAAGTAGGATCGGAGTGATGAACTTTTATTAGTTGAATAATGTCCTCCTTAGGTACTGAACGCCAAAGCCATTTAGGAGCTGGGTGAAATAGAGGCGCAGAGGGCTTGAGAAAATAGCCCAGGAAAAAGGGATACTGAAATGATCAGTCCACAAAACTGGAGAAACAAATACCTCTGACCTAGGAGCAAATATAAGGTCCAGAGTATTTCCCATGCCATGAGTGAGGCAGTTGACATATTAGAAAAGTGTCAAATCATTTATGGCCATAATGAAATTACAAAGTTTATCACCCGGATCGTTAACCCCAAGGTTAAAGCCACCGGCAATTAGGAGAAAGGCAGGTTGAAGCTGAAGGTCGGCCGCAAGCTCAAGGAAAGCATCACAAAAAGTGGAGTGCAGGCCAGGGGGGCGATAAAAACAACCAGCATGTGGATACAAAGAGCAGAGAATGCTGAAATCCGATCCAACAATGCCTCCATCAAAAGGTGGTGAATAAATGGGAGAACTGGAGCCGTAAAAAATGTTTTGAAAATAATAGCCACACCACCCCCAGCACGGGGAGTTGGAAGATCTAAATGTAACATTTTAAAATTAGGAGGCAGCAGTTGCACTTATGCAAGGCCAGAAGTGTAATTTAGCCAAGTTTCAGGGACACCCACGAAATCAGGGTCATAATCCGCCAGCATATAGTGGCAAGGTGTTGCATTTGCTACTAATGAGCGTGCATTACAGAGCAAGCATTTGAAGGAGGGTTGAGCTGCCTTTACAGGCAAACTAATAATCTCAGTTAAAGAGAAACCTACCAGAAACACAGTACTTGTTGATGCAAGTTTCACCAGCTATGCGCGTGAGAATACATTATGTGAGTTAATAACAGACTCCTTCCAGGGGGTATCACCGACCATGACAGCCGCAACCCGGACGGGCCCAGGTGGGCTTGCCTCTTACATGCCTTTGGCACGCATCAGGCACACCCCCTGTACGGGCTGCTCTTGTGCCACAAATTCCGGCTAAGATCTCAAATGAACAGCAGGAGCGAAGACACAGAGGAAATACTGCTGTCAACAAGCAGCATTAAAAAGTAAATGGTGCGTTGTCACCAAGCACCACAAGATTAACAGTGTATGTAGTAACAATCAGGCACATTTGGGCGAAGGAGCAATTAGTACAAATAATTCAATCAGGTCTCACATGCAAATAATAGAAATAAGCAATTTTAGTAGTCTAAAATCAATTTGGAGTGCTCTTAAAGGTGAGCAATTTTAACGAACAAGAAAGGAGGGGCTCAAACAGAGCACCTGCAAACATTTAAAAGCTAAATTCAAGTCTCATGCCGGAACAACAAACTGGCGTGTGGAAAACGGATTACATGATCCCCTGCAGAAATTGCAGGACTATCGGGATCATGAAAGTTAGCCCTGCTCTTGGTTGCTTTTGAAAACTGAAATGGCAGCAAGAAATCCCTTCACAGTGCCAATATGCGGGCCCATCCGGGCCAAAGAGTAGAAAATCCAGAACCAAACATGTGGAATAGGTTTAAGGGTCCTGATCCCTTTCCCGGCACCAAGTCGAAAATGTATGCCACCTACAGGCATAAATAGATTTGCCACTGACTCCCCTAGCAGAGAGGAGAAGGTCCGGGATGTTACCCGACAAATCCCATTCCTTAAACCTCAACCGTTTAGCAGCCAAGCGTGAAGGTTCGGGCTGTTGAGGTTGGGTTTGAGGATTCGTCCCTCCAATTGGGAGTGGAGGTCCGCTCTCTGCGGGGCGCACCCGAGAGGGCAGATGGACATGTTCAGTAACCCAGATTACCACATCATCCACACCCAGTCTGGAGTGATCAGAATCATCGTGGACCCGAACAGGCGCAGTCTTCTGAGAACAAGCAGTATGACAGGGATCGGTGGGAACACATATAGCAGGTATAAATACCACTCGACCGTCAAAATGTCCCCAAGAACTCCATGTCGAGGTAATTCCTTGCAGCAGAACCGCCTGAACTTTCTGCTCACACTGGTAGCAAAGAGATCCACCAGAGGAGTTCCACAAAGACAGAACATTTCCTCCAGAACTTCCTGACAGAGCTCCTACTCATTGGAGGCTGAGGTCTGCCTGCTCAATACATATGCAATCACGTTCTCCCTGCTGGGCAGATGAGCTGCCGTCAAATATACACTGCTCTCCAGAGCCCAGAACCACAGGTTCTCTGCACAGAGGCAAGGACCCTACACCACCCAGTTGGTTTAGGGAGTGTATGGTCACTGTGTTGTCCGTCAGAACCAGCACAGTCTTGCCGCCTACCCAAGGGAGGGAGGCGACCAGGGCCAGCATCATCACTTTCAACCCAAGCAATTTGAACAATATATGTGGATACTTATGCTTAAACTATTTGGTGATTTGTGCAACAGTTCTTAGGTTCCTCAGTTAAAAGAACAACAAACAAAGCATTCACATATATCAAGAATATCGTTCATTGTTCTGAGATATTTTCTTCATTCATTGAATTATTAAAATTCCCCAAATGTTTAATTTAATACATATGTCCCAATGTCCAATTGAATCCACTCAGATTTTTTTGATGTACATTTTCATTTCTTAAATTCTCTAATCCAATTTGTTTCTTAAATTGGTATTTCTCAAATCCTTTGAATGCTGCTTTTATTAAATGCACTTTCTGAATCCTCTGATTTTTCTTCCTCAAATAATTTCAAATCCCCTTCTTAGATCCTTTTACATTTTCATGTCTCAAATCCTCTTTTCATTTGGATTTCAGAGTTAAAAAGAAGATTTGAGACATGAAAATGTACTGGTCTTCTTCACGAACAGATTGATGCCATTACACAGCATGTTTAGGAGTTTGGCTTTGACATCTGGTTGAAACCCCATGTCCTAATCCATGAATATCTCTGCTGGCGTAAAGTTTCCTTGCCATCCTTTACTAGGGCCTCAAAGCCATGCCTCACATCACCTTCAGGGATGTGTTCAGCTGCCTCCAAAATTACAGACGAAAAACCAAAGCAGAGTTTGGCCAAGGCATATGAGTTGTTAATGGATCTCATGACTAAGCTGTTCAAACCAAAAACCTTCTTTCCCCAAGCATCAGAGAGTCGTTATCTTAAGGTTTGCTGTGGCCTTCTGGATGACCAAGATTTCTGGGGATGCACGAGCAGACAGGAACTGCTGGTTGGAAGGGGACGTTCTAGGCTTCTTGGCTAGGTCCTGGTCTACAGTTGGGACGGAGGCCGGCTTAGACCACAATTCTAAGGCTGGTCCTTCCACTGCCTGGTTGAAGGGCAGCAGGGTCACTCTCTGTGGACTGTGACAAATCGAGGGAATTAGTTTCTTCTCCCCCCGGGAGGCTAAGATGGTGAGCCCACTCCGCAATACCATCCATAGGGGTAGAGGCAAGTGGGACCTCATTGGGAGAGGCACCTCCTTAGGGGAAAAGGACTCCTGTTCCGGTTAGGAACTCCCTAAAGCTGTGCACACTGTGACCTACATGGAATGCTTTAAAATACCTGAAACTTTGACATACCAAGACTGGGACGAAAAAACACACAACAGATGCCATTACCTCATAGAAAGAGAACATGTCCCTTTAAAACAAAATATCTAATCCACTGGGATGAGTACACTGATTAGCTGGGAAGCACCAAAGTGCTAGGGGACACACCCAGGGATGATTATATGTAGGCCAAGGGGGCAGAACAGAAGCTCAAATGATAGGGGGATCACAGGGTACTCTGGAGGAGTAAAGGTAGGGTTCAATGGAGCAACTGATTAGATTTTTGTTTTAAAGAGTAGGGTCTTCAGATCCTTCTTGTAGTGTAGGATGGGGAGGCCAGTCTTATTTATGTGGGTAACTAGTTCCAGAAAAAACAGGGTGCTTATAACAGGAAAAGGGAGGTTTCCAGTTTATAGCCCATTTGTGGAAAACGGAGGGTGGATATTCTCATCAACCTCAGGACAACAAAGACATTCCTGATAAGACAGGAGTCCACAGGGCCTCTGGCAGGCAACACATTAAATCCAAGTGGTACTGTCACTAGTAAGAAACAAATCATTTCATACACAAATATCTTTATTTTTAAATAACGAATTACTTATTATTTCTGGTCATTGATAGGGGAAGTATGTCAATGTGGAAAAAATGAGGGTAAGTAGAAACAGTAACTCTGCACAGGAATAAATGTGCAGTACACAAGCAAAAAATAGTGGAACATTTTGTATATATACGGTATAGAGAGCAAACAAATCATAGTGCCTGTACTACTACTGTAAGGACACACCTAGAGTGACTTTTCCCCAACATGCCAGCAATTGCTCCCATAAAGGTAAAGTTATGCCCAAGGAAAACATATGTAAGTTATGCTATGCAGACTATTGCAAAGGATGCAGAATCTATATTACTTGCACTCGGGTCTAGAGATTCTGCGCATTTTTGGAAGCTAGTAGTAAGAGGTGATTGTGTTTAAACCTCTCTGCAATTTCAGCCAATTGCAGGCTGCCGTTGGGAGACTCATTTCAGAAATGTGTACGCTGCCAAGCCCAGGGCAGTGGCAGGCACGTTGATGGGTGGTGCCTCACCTAAGGATATCCCCTCCTGGGAAATTTTGGATATTAATAAGGAGGGGATTCTTGCAACCACTAAAAGGGCAAAATCCTCTAATGCTCCAGGACCAGATGGCCTTTCGAATTTAACTTTAAAATCAGCTCCACAATTATGGTCGGAGGTTTTGCTTCTATTGTTTCAGAACATCTTAGTGACATCACTTTCCTCAGACTTGTAAGGAGGCCATAGTTATGATTTTTAAAAAGGGAGAAAGATTGAACCCATCGAACTATCATCCCATTTCCCTGTTGGACACCGCTTATAAAATCTGTTCACGCTGGGCTGAGGATTCCAGTTCACTAGACCTAAATCAATCAGGATTTCGGAAGGGTACAGGTACCTCTTTGAATTGCCTACTGATATAGCTATTGCCTAATGAGGCAGTCCAGACAAAACAAAAACAATTTGGTCTTTCTAGATACCTAGATATCTCTAAGGCCTTCGACTGTGTTGACCGCTGCAGGTTATGGGAGATGCTAAGGGCGTCAGGTTGCCCGAAGCCATTGGTGAGCATTTTGGAGCATTTGCATCTAGATATCAAATTGAAAATCAGGCTGGACCAAAGGGGCTCGAACTCTGGTTGGATGTACGCAGAACATGGTGTTAGTCAGGGTTGCATCCTAGCCCCTTTTCTTTTTATTTTTATATCCTTGGTATACGGGCAGCTAGTATTGTAGTTAACCGCCCTAGACCTGGTTATTTGAAGCTACACTACCTGATATATGCTGATGATCTTGTGTTGATGTATTACACCGCAATGGGCCTCTAGAGATCACTTAAAGCAGCGGGCGATTACTTTGGGGATCTTGGCTTGGACATTAACGTGCCTAAATCAAAATTCTCGTTGTAAACCGACTTAAGATTATCTCTGGTAGGACTAGCTTCTCCTGGTGTAACAACGGTAAAAGATTGGAGGTGGTGAGCGAATTTAGATATCTTTGGGTTTTGCATATAAAAGGGCATTGGCTAACCAGACTCTTAAGCTTGAAGCAATTTCGTCAGTTACCCAGCTTCGGGCTATGGATAGGATGTACGGCAGCGTCTCTTATTCCAGGTTGTGAAAATGTATAAATCAAATGTTGGTCCCTAAATTGATCTATGGGGCCGAAGTACGGGACGTGGATTTGGCTTGGTCTCAACTGGAGTCCTTTATTTGGAAGCAAGTGGTGTCACTCCTTATGCATTCCTAGCTGTTCGACATATCTTGGGCCTTGATTCTCTAGAGGTAAAGGTTTTTTGGCGCAAAGCTCAATTACTGAGAAGTATTTTTTTTCCTCCTTCTTTTACTCTATTTGAGCAATTGAATAATATTTGTAAACAGGGCGATTGTGGTTCCTTGAATGTATGGATGAATAGTGTTACAAGTGTTTTGGAGGATAATGATGTACTGATTGAGGACCTACAGCTCATGCCCGGTAAGGTGAAGAAGAAATTACATGGAAAGGTTTAAGCTAGTCGCTATTGGGGATAAATATCCCAGTGGTACAGTCATTTGTTTATCTAGGAATCTGCCTGAACTCAAGCAAGGTAGATGTGCCAAGACAAGAGGCTCTGATCAAGAAAACAACAAATCTAGCAAACCTAGCCAAAATCCTAACAAAAAAATATTGTAATTTTATTCTCATACCACTAATTAAATTCTATAAAGCTAAAGTGGTTCTCCATTTTGACATATGGAGCAGAAACCTCACTTAACTTTTATGTAAAGAACTGGGCATTACTGGAAGGGCGTTTCTGGAAAACAACATTGAGACTACCGAAGGGAGCCCCTATTCAATCAATATGGATGGAATTAGGTCTGACGTCATTGGCAGCAATTGCCGAATGGAAGATGCTTGCCTTTTACAGAAACTGCAGAGATGATCAGCCAAAAGGAGGCTTTGTGCGTTTGAAAGAGGCCCTATTGAAGCAGTCAGAGCTGACACTGACTAAATGGGAAGACAAATGTATAATCATACTTCATCGCCTGCAAGAAACATGTGATACCCTAATGAATAATCCTGATAAAATCAAAAGGAAACTATTTGCTAGACTGGTTCAACACTGAAGATGAAAGGCGCAAATACAAGGGATATGGCAAATTATGGGAACCCAGTCAAAGACCGTACTCCATCTTTAACTATCTGAAAATATTCCCACATTAGTTTCTTCGGGACCAGTTTCTACGATTCAGACTAAACTTGATCAAGACCAAAGAGACTAGCTGGTGTAAAACTATAAAAGCAGGCCCACAGACATGTCACCTGTGCAATGAAGAAAATTCTACTGAAGACACAAGGCATTTGATGATGGATTGTTCAATGTTTGAGAGACAGATCAGTCATAATGCCTGATGTCATCAAAAAGTATGGCCACAGATCAAAGGACATATGGTGGAAAATGCTATTAGCTAATGAAAGGACACCTATAACTCTGGCTCTCGTTAAATTGTTAATTATCATCAAGGGACAGCTCTCGGTGGCAAATTAGATGAAACTATCACTTTTTTATATTTGTATTTTATTCATGATGTAGTCATTTTTTACTTTTCTTATTTGTTAAGTGATAATGTGTGATTAGAGGTTGTCAAATGTATAACCATATGATCACGTTAAATAAATAAAAACATTTTTTTTAAATTGCACGAAAAGGACTGGATATAAAATAGACATTGTCTTGAGTCTTACAAGATCTGCAAGCACTTTACCTTGGACATAAAGCCCTATAACTCATGGCAAAAATGTATGACAAAACATCCGTCTAAAAAAAGAAGACTTGTGGTTACGGGTAAAATAAAATCTACTGTCAACTAATGATGCTGTCTATGCAAGAAATAGAGTGCCCAAGGAAGCTAGTTTATGTTGCTTTTGTCTGTTGTGTAAAGACACTAGCAAAAATTTAAGTGTTGAATGTCCAGCACTTCTTAACCTCTGTGTAGAAAAACTTGAGTTATAGTTTAAAAATTGACCATTGCTCACATGGGATATGTAGTGGTGGAATTTTCTTATGGCCAGTCTGATCAATTAGTTATAAATATGATGAATTTTGTAAATTTTATTTTAACAGATATTTAGCTTATGTTTTATTTTAGTGCAATTTTTATAGTTTTTTTATTCATGCATGTGTGTATAGTTTTACTTGTTGAAACTATGTCACACAGTAAAATAATTAAATTGAATTAAGCAAAGACATTAGAAAACCTACTGTTGGTCGATGCACAGAAGGTGTTTTATTGTGTGTGTGCTTAATCTGACAGTCTGCATAGTCTAACTTGCACATGCTTTTCACCAGCAAATTGTATTTACTGTGTATTGGAGCTTTATTTACGACATCTTTGCTAAATTTTAGTGCATTCTGAGATGGTGACCTCACCATCACAAAACACATTCTAATTTGACAGAGTGCTCAAATAATGACCATACACCTATGAATGCTTACAAATGTATGCAAGTTAGGGCTTGCACAGTATTACATTAAGCACAGATATAGTTAAAAACATGTTAATTAATCATGATGAACAACAAACTCTAAATGTTACACACCCTCCTCACTCTCATACTCCTCACTGCCTGCTACATGCAGGTCTAGGACAAGCAGCAGCTCCTACATCGGCCCAAATGGTGCACTGCCCATCTGACAAATAGGATCCCTCTGCCCATAGGATTCAACGGCAGCTGTGATGTTACCATAGAATGTGATTGTTGGGGGTGTTTTCCACAACCTTGGGATGGAAATGCACAACATAACATAAGGCTCCCCAGCGCCACTGTTAGTGCATAATAAAAACAGTTAAGTTCTGAATGTAACTTATTTTGCTGTGCTTGATGAGGACTGTAACCTTGAGAAATGAATGAACTAAGGAAACACGTAACCTCAGAAGTTGTAGCTGCCTCCTTTGAACAAAATTTGAAGAAAAGAGAAAACAGTATATTTATATCATAAGAAGACTCTCTTAGGGAAGTTGTATGCAGAACACGGGTACATTTAATCGTACAACCTAAGTGGGTAACAGACCCCCAGATGCTGCCAAACTCTCATCCAACAACTTCCTCCAACTGCCACCGCTTCAACCAACAACAACCTTCTCCCATCCACATTTTAAATAGAACATTCTAACAAGAAATTATATAAACTATGTACAGGTAGTGTTGCTGGAATAACACGAAAAACATGAAAATACTAAGTAAATGAACATCATGAATGGCAATAAAATGCTGTGCAGCTGTCTAACTGGTTGCCAATGAAGGTACCCGGTTTAAGAATTGGAGAATAAAGACTAACAGTTTAAAAAAAAAAAGTCACTAAAAAACTATGTAAATTTCACGGACAATTAAATACTGAAAGGGTTGTAAATCTCACCTGTCTTTGTAGTTGATAACAGTATCAATGATAGCATTCATTTGCTTTGTCAGTTTCGGTGGGTTTGGTGACAGTTTTTCTGCTGGAGGCCTGCCCCGTCTCTTTTTAGCTTTTTCCAAGTCCTCCTTCACAGAATCTTTGTCAACATGTCTTCGCCGTTTTCGCTTCTTAATCCGCACTTCCTCTTCCATTTCATCCAAGTTGCCGTCCTCGATAGCCTGCAGGAGAATGAGCAGAAACAGGGTAAGTATTGCAGGCAAACTTCCACAAATATGGGGAAAAAAGCAGAGGTAGAAATTTTAAGTTTAGTCATTCATTAAAAGAAGGGATGTGCCCTAGTGGCTAAATTGGCAATTTTGTAATTCGATGTGGTATGCAATATAGACATCACCACTTTACCAAGGTTGTAATCCTAAGTAAATCACCTACCTCTACCCCAGATCCCTTGTTTTGTCACAATTGTGAGTATACTTTTAATCAGGTGAAATGTCAGCATGAATAGTTTTATAAAAAGTGGTAATACACATTTTCATGAGTGAAACAAAATGATGGCAATTATTTCGGTGTGAACTGAAAATATGGACACAATGATCAAGTAAAGCTAGAGTAGACAACCTGCTTTTTCATCTGCTAGGACTCAAGACAGCCCTGAAAAATATTATAGAGTACATCCACACCAACCAGTAAAATTCTATCCTTTGCACACAGAGAACAATATGTCTTACAGATTAGACCATGTTAACCTTGGACGGTTTACTAAAGAGCTGTTTGTTTTTATGAAAGCACTTGGAAAAGGTTCATAAGGCAACATGTTCAGGTTCTACCTTGCACACGATTAATTATTAAAGTAATAGATTGCATATGTTAATGTTAAAGGACATTTGTACCGTGCACTATAACCACCGGAGTGATCCCGTGGCGCTCTTGCGGCTCTGAAAGAGGTAGGGAGGTTGAGTTAGTGGGAGGAAGCTGGATAAGTGCAAGAGAGCAGTGATGTGCTGTTGGCGGCCTCAGCCCGGTGGGTCCGTTGGCTGGGCCTGGGGTGTTTGCGGCCGGTAGTCGTCGTGCACTGTTGTGCGAGTCTATGTGTGTTTTTGTTTTGTTGTTGCAATGTAGGGAAGTTTGTGCGGTTTGTTGTGCTGTAGGTTTGTGGTTGTGTCTGGTTTTGCGTTTGAGAGGTGTATGCAGAGGGGGAAATTGTTAGTGGAAGTGGTTAGTTGGCATCTCTATCCTGAATTGAGGCGCTGGGCTTGCGTAATCTCCCCAGATGGGGTGCAGGAGCACCCCTCCGCCTCTGTTCTGATCTGGGCCCGTCCAGCATTCATCATGATATTTCATATTTTGAATGTGAGGTCTGACATAAGATAATTGGTTGGACAATTAATTTCATTACCAATAGTGACTAAAGCATTACATGCGTGATTCCCATTTAATACAAAAGGACAAAGACAATAATTTAAATTTGTTACAATGACAATGTATATATTAATTCCATTTTGAGAACACTATTAGGACCAATTAGCAATTACTGGCACATCTTCAATTGACAGTAACATAACAAATGATTCTATTTTTCAAAAGTGATTGAAGTTGAACGAGAAAGTATACATTCAAAATCGTGGAAACCTCTTTGTAAACTTCTGGGAATCTACAATTTCCAAACAAAAACGTGTTCACTTTGAAAACAAAGGGCAAGGCACATTAGAACATTTGCTTTTTGCAACTATGTTGCTGCATGTAGCTGGAAGTACAAAAGGTATGCACAGGTTATCTACCGAACAAAGTACAGACACTATCAACACCTTGCTTTAACATCAGATGCATACTCTTTACTAGCATAGGAATACAGCTTCTTCCTCACAGAAAAACATTTAAGGGTTCACACAAGACATTAGTCCCCCTTCACTGGAAAGATATATTGTTTGTGTCCATCCTGACAATAAACAGGTACACAAAACAGCTGCAATAATATTCCTCAGACATTACAACAGGTATTTTACAACCCACCCCTCGCAACAAATTACACACAGCCAAAAAAATAATGCTTATTCCATTGGTCATAACTAGAATACAGTAGGAGTTTGAAATACGCACACACACTGTTCAGATACCTACCAAACACGATTCCGAAAAGCAGCAGAGGAATTAGAAAACACGCACCGAGACATGCATGGTTAAGGCACAAAGAATATGTACAGAGAAAATGAACAGATCTGCATTACTTGACCATTCAAGCCATACAATGTTAAAAATGAAAATAAACACACCAATATGAAACAAAAGGTAGACAAAGCCTGTAGTGCTACTGCCAGAGAGCGCGCCCGTCGTGAAATCCGGTTTCTGAATCAATGCATGCATGCTCACAGTACAATAGATATGATTTTCCGTTCCTCCTGCATCTCAATATTGCCATCAGTATGCAAATGCTAACTAATCCTTTCTGGCATAAGAAAGAGCGCTAATCAAAAAGCAATTACCTTCACTTTTCCACGTCCCCAAACATGGCTAATATTTACGATCATGTGAGCATAGCAATCAATACTGAGAATGATTACATCATATTTAGAAAAATGAAGACTGAAAAAAGAAAGGCGAACAAAAGCCCGGTGCACAACAAGCTAAGGAAGGGGAAAATCCTTAACCTGGCGTCTTAAAAAACCAGTGCGATTTGGAAATCTGTTTCCTGTGCATCCTCTCGGTGCTCAAACCCATGGAACAAGCATGAAGAGAGTGCTCCGGAGGGATAGCCGGAAACTACACTAGGCCTTAATAATCCAAACACAATTTCTATCACGCTTCTTCCACAGTGTACGCGGCGAGCCACTGAAGATCTGATGCGTGCGAGGGAAAAAAATGAAAATCATTAATATTCATTCGGCTAAAGCAAAGCAGCCAGTGTACACCACTGCAGCAGAGGGATATTGAAAAAAGGAGGAAACGTTCCACAAATCTGGAAACGGTGATCATAAATTGAGCATGCAAGCATGTGAAGAGTTAATGCTTTGCTCTCCCTTAAGCATTCAATTGAGCAGAGAAAGCCAGAGAAACGAGCCCAGCGTCTGCTGCGCTACACATGCCACTGCTGAATCTGGAAGAAAACAATAAAAGGATATTTACCTTACCACTATCAGATGGCCGGCTGTCGGAAATCACAGTTAGGGGGGATAACATTAACAAGCCAGCAAAGCAGCGAGCTGCTAGTCTCTTCATCAGCTGAGCAGGAAAAGAACGGGAGCCGGGGAAAGGCGATGTTTTCATATAGAAGTAATTTTATTTTCTGAAAATGTAATACTGAAAGGATTGCGAGGCTCAAATCTGCTGTTTCATTCCACCCAGTGCAGGGCCAGAAGCCGCCTTCCTCCAGCCTGCTTTAATATTGACAACTACTTAACATATTTTCTTCCTTATTATTTTGGATATGTGAACTGCATGATTTTTGAGGTAGGTCTTTATTCTTTATACATCAGCTTACAAACACAAAGCCAATGTTTATCTCATAACGCACCTGAGAATCTTCTTTATTTTTAAAGAATGCACCAAACCCAATATTCTTGTTTTCGACCATCATATGCACTGAACACGGAAATAATATTCTATTACACATAAAACCAAACTAAGCATTATTGTATTGTAAGGTGTCTTTCATTAAACGTTACTTGGTCTTAAACACAACATGTTTGACCTAACCATAAGCAAATAGAGCAAATCTAGTTTCTTAAGCAGCTTTTATTATACGATACTGCGATGCACATTTCCTTCAATCATGTTCTCCTGCAGCAAACGCAAAAGTCAACTATAGCAGCAGAAATCTAAAATGTGCAAACACATGTTTGACAGCAACATTAAGACTAGCCTAATAAAGGGCAAACCAACAGGCTCTGCTCCAACACCGAGAAAGGCACTTAACAAATGAGGTTACAGACAAGGCTGCAATCGAACTTTTTCCCTCTCAGGAGAAATGCATGGAGAGGTGCCATCATACCACATCAAAACACAGATGTAACAACTAGCCGATTCCTCCATTCCTCAACACGTGAAGCTTTTGACAGGCAGATTATCGTTACACCTATGACAGCTAACACACAAGGGTTCTCTGCATGAACGAACACTTTTAAATTGCAAATCGCTTGGAATTCATTCGTTTTAAATTGAAGGTCGATGCTAGTATGCAGTGTAACAAACGCCCTAACAATTAGTGCGGACTCCCGAGGCTCCACGTTTCTAATTGTATTTAGTACAATGCCAACAACATAAGCAACCCAACTGAAAAGAATACTCCCACGAGCTAGACTGCGAGTGGGCCAAAAATCCAGAAACCAAAACAAGGAAATGAAAAAACACAGAATACCCAGCCAAACCTTCACCAGGGTAATAATACATCACAAAGACAATCCATGATTTCTGATTGGTGACGTGTGCTGCTGCGCGAAAAGCCTAATTCGGCAAGGAAACGCCTCGCATGCTGAATGGACTCGGGGTTTAGTGAAGTGAATGGAATGGAATGGGAGGAACGAGAATTGCACAGAAGGAGAGTTAACTGTTTCCATCCCACGAATCTGCAGGCACGGTATATATTAATACACATATTTCTTTAGGGAATACAACGACCTTTGAAAACAGTACACATGTCCTTGGAGTGTGTATTTACTGTATTTTATTGCTTCTTTTGTTCATACATTTACCATATTAAAGACTATGCTTACCACCCAACGGGCTACCATTAAATTACATTTTATTTTAGGATATCTTCTTATTCTAATAAATGTTTATGTATTGACATTGTACTTTTGGAGTCTATTAGTTTGCATAACCGGATTTGATTTTTAATCTGCTTTGTATTTTGTAATCTTGTTGCTTTGTAGTGCTGAAGGTTTTGTATAAAGCCAATCAATATGCACTTAATAAAACGTTTTTTTTTAAAAAAAGAAACGTCATTTTCAGGTTGTGTACCCTTGGATTTTATTTTGAATCCAGTTTTACTTCATTGTTTTCATATTGCATCTTTAATATTACGCCACACTAAACACTGCCTTTATCAGTCTTCCACATGGGGTGGTAATCAAAATATTCCCACAGAAAATGGCTCGACCAAGTTAAGAGCACACAGAGTTAATGTAACGCACAGGCAGAGTGTCCTACCTCCCATTATAATACACACTACTCAATCACAGAATGGCTGCCCACCCCCAAATTCCAAAACAGATAACATCTCATGAAGAAAGCTGGAAAACCAGTTCGAAAATATTTTCCACAGTTATCAGTATCTAAGAGAGTGATTGGAATTTGATGGGAACAAATGCATCACCAAAAGTGCAATCGTGAAGCATTTAATCAAAGTTTTCCACTCAAAGAAAAATCCATGTTATTCCTAAAACTGTGTCATTATATCTTTGCATTTCATCAGAGGAAAAGAGCAGTTAAGTATGGAAAGGTCAATAATGTTAACTATAGGGGCCAATAAATGATTAAAGAAATTGACTTTGTTCAAGGCCACAAGAAACATCGTCTTCGATTCAAGCAATGTTGGTTGTGGTGCCTAGTTCCATTCTCAGCCAAGAATGGATCTCTCCATGGATGGAACAATCACCAAAGTGTGTTTGGTCTTGCATCAGGATCCCATTTACCAGAAACATTGCTAAAAAGATCCTGCTGGAGGATAGGCCTTAATGAAGTTCGTTGGTATACGCGAGTTGAGCATGACTTTAATGCTAGCATCAGTAAGGGGGTGAGGGTAGGAAGGGTGGAACACCACTCCTGTTTTCACTTATGTTGAGACAAAACTCCCAGTAAGGTGGCAGATAATTACTTTGCTAATTCTCCGAGATCCCTATATTTCTAGTGCACATGTCTTATAAAACGCACTGATGCATTGAGATCATTCAGCAGTAGGGAGATTGAGGGTGGTCATTTTGACTGGATGTTTAGTGGGCACCTTTCAAACGTATGCTCAGAAGGTAATTATTTTCCAGGCTAAATATTCAGCCAGTTGCTAACAGTTTAGGAGCAAATATGGACTTTAAGAAAGCAAGTATTTTTTAAATATTTTAAACGTTTGAGCTGTTGAAGGCCTGGTGGAGGATGATCATGAATTACATTCTGAGTGTTATTCGCTATGTTTTGCACACATACATTTTTTCTGCGTTTATTAAAACACTGAAATCCCTCCACTTGAGATCTTTGCTCATGTGTGCCATATATAGGGATCTCAGTGAATTAGCCAAGGTGAAAGTGGGCCTTGGAAATACATATTTTGAGGTTCAAGTGCAATTACCAAAGCAAGTAAAGCCATAGTGAAGTGGTCTATATTACTAGCATTAAGGGGGTGTAGAATGGCAGGAAATCCACAGGGAAAGTTTTTTGACAGCAGTGGGAGGTCCTTTACACATCAACGATTGGGTGGCAAGAGGACTTATTTGCTTACTATTAATATGAGCTGGTGAATGACTGGTGTTGTCTTTATTAAGGCTGTGTTGTGGGTGCAGTGAGATGCCATAAATAGGATAAGAGGCAAGCGGGACATGAACAATCCGGAATCCCCAGACCCAGTCGAAACAGAGGAGACCCTGTGCATTGACCCATGGCATCCACCACGCTCTGCAGTAGACCCGCCACTCTCCGCAGTAGATCTGCCACTGTAACAAGCCTACTGCTCACTGCTAAAAACCTGTGGCCCTTGCTATCACAGAGCAGTGGCAAACCAGCAGGGAAGGGGAAGCTAATAAAAGGTATTTTAGAGAGGCAGGAGTAAACACCAGATACCTTTTATATTTATTCAGGTTTTTCAATATAATTTCGTGCCAACTGAGTTTTATAAATTGCACACACATATTTGGGTTCCACTTCTCTGTAATATATTTTTTTGTCAATATATTTTTATTGCATTTTTAATGCATTACAATAGGACATCACCAAAAAGGACTGTTCCACCAAACGGCTAAACACAGACGGTTTACAGAGAAGGCAAAGTATAAGCACAGGGACTAAAATCTGTCCACAATCATCTTGCCTATTTATCGGTAGTTAGGCTGTTGCATTGTCCTCACATCACTTTGATGATCAGGGTCTCATGCTTTGTTATAACAAAGAGAACCGTTTCCAAGTTGAACCCTATTGCCTTTCAAACAATACATTACCAACACCCATAACACCCCCTCATAAACAAGCCCCTCAGAACACCCCACAACCCACCCACCCCGACCTTCCACTTATCCCCATTCTCCCCATGCAACAGTGTTTGATAAACGTCCGCAGTTTCATGCCGGGTGTATTGGCACCCTCCCAGTGGGACAATTTCAAAGTCTCCAAACTACTTATATGGCTGTTCCCCTGCAAGTCACCACCTCTCAGCGGCACCCAGAGTCAAAGGGCACAGCCCCGTATTTCCCTCTCCACCAATCCCCATAGCTCCACCATACCCTAAACCCTAATCCTTAGCACTGCTCACTGATCATACTTCTCAAAAAAGGGCATTCAAAAACATTCAATAATGGACTGGGACTCGTCCAAACGGTGTGTTTTGAATTTAATATGGTAGATGGCCTTAACTTTCGTCAACCACTTTTTCGTTGGGAGCTGTGTACTCATCCACCCCTGGGCTAGACAGCACCTGGTGGCCACTATCATCCCCTGAACCATATGCCTGTCCTCCACTTCTTCCTCTTCCTCTAGCCACACCCCAAAAAGGAGATACCATGGCGAGAGCTCCCTGCAGATCCCGTCCACCTCAATCTACGATAAAACCTCCCTCCAGTAAGCTTGCACGCTGGGGCATCCTCACTATATGTGAATGTAGTCTCTGTTCACCCGATGGCACTTCCAGCATTGCAGGACATACCTCTTTCACATCTTGGCTAACAGCACAGGCGGATAGTGCCACCTATGTAGCAAGTAAGAAACTCTCCTGCACATTAGCACCCATAGGGCATCATTGATGTCCATCCCCAGATCCTGCCCCCACTTGGTCCTGACTGGGATCCTAGGCACCGACAACCAAACAAAAAGCGCCCCCCAGAAAGCCCGCCTTCGTGATGAGGATGCGCTCAAAGTCGGTCAACCACCTCCGTAGATTTTCGCCCCACTGGTCGTCCAGTAGGGCTCCCTTTAACTCGAGATAGCGGAATACTGATAACCACTCCCAGGCACACCTCTAGTCTATCAAGTGAAATGAACACCCCCCTCCCACATCTGCCCAGCCCTACTTAGCCACATCTCGTACCACAAATGGAATGCCAGCGGCTCTTCGACCATGTCTCGCAGGGATGGGGCCCAAATCCAATTTAGGGGTGACAGCGACACAGATAGTGTAGCGATTAATCAGGTGGTCACTCAACTCAAGAAGTCCCACCCCGCCCCCCCACCCCCAAGCAAGGTGGCGCGCACCCAAAGCGCTTACACATATTCAACTTTAGGGAGGCCTCCAACTCGTCTTGCACCAACCCCAACAAATCCCTTATGTTCCACTAATAAGCTAGGAACCAGGCCGGCGTATAGTAAGAATATATATTTATTTAAGGATTTAAGGTTGGACAAAGACGACTAGAAACCAACCTCAACCACCAATGCTGTGGCACTACACATTATCACAACTCCAAATTACTTTCCGTTATTAAAACTACACAGATAGAATTTTGAAATATGCAGTCACAATTTACATCAGATTTACTTGCAAATTAACCAACAGAAAACATTCACAATACAATGGAAAAACATTTTTTGCAACACACATTCAAAGAACAAGATTCTGGTTTGGGAAGCTTGGGAATCGATGGGAAATTTCGTTTTGCAACACACATACAATTGAGATGTAATGCTTGGCAATTCTGGTTTGGGATGCAAGGGAATAAATGGGGAATCTCGTTTTGCACCCTCTACATTCACTTGAATAGCAGAGTTTTAGGGTTACTTATTTTGTGATTATGGACAACCCCTTCGGAACAGGAGTCAGTGGTTTCAGAAGGACAGTCACCAAAGTCTTTATTGTCTATACTGGCTCTAACACACTGGGCATGAACTGTGTTAGTTTCGAATTCTAACAACACTCATCCCAAGATTTTCTATATGGGAATTGATTGATTTAACTTCAATTCAATGCGCTAAGGATCTACACAGCATCCTCCCTCCCCACGATATAATGGGAAGGATTATGGCGGGTTGTTCCCAACACAATTCAATTTAAATGGATAGGTGATTTTATTATTTTTTTTTTTTTAACACTTTCTCTTTATTGGTACACTTGGTAAGACATGGTACAAATTCAAAGAAATTACATTATCGACTGGAAATCTGTTCAGTTGACAATTGCATTCAGGTGGTATCAGACAGTTACTGAGGATATATGGGTAAACTATAGGAATGGGCTATGAACTGGGCAGTTTCAACTTTAGTCTAGGGGGGGCAGGCGATGTAGCGCATGTGGACGGCGAGCTTGTGGGTGAGGCTGTAGAGGGTCCGCCGCACAGGAGAAATTACTTAAGTGGAGTCCATATATCGATGGGGCGGGATTGAGGTGGTTGCATAAGCACCCACTGGTCCTCCATGTCACTCGCCCACACCACAACCCTTAACCAGTGGTCCTTAATGGGGGAGTATGGACCAGTCCATCGTAGTTGGATACATCTTCTGGTCAAAAGAAGACAGTCGTTAATATTTAACCATAGTTACTGTTGCGGGGTAGGGAATATGGAACATACCTGTTAAAGGTGAAGGGTCAACCGTTTTACATACCATTTCAGACAACATTGCACATATATCTTTCCAAAAGGTTGTGAGCCGGGGCAATCCCATATCATATGAAAATATGTGGCATCAGGAGATAAGCAGCGTGGACATGCCCCAGTACCTTACCCAGAGAACAAATGAAGCCGTCTTGGGGTGTAGCGATACTGATGCAACACCTTTAGCTGTATCAGTCTGAATCAGGACTTGTATGATACTTTGTTTGTGCGTGCATATCAGCCCAAAGGTCGTGGCCTATATCTAACTGGAGGTCTGCAGCCCATTTATTTTGTGTGTTGTAGTGTAATGTGCTGGATTGAGTTTGGATCAGCCAGTACAATGATGAAACATGTCTGCTATTGCCCCCAGGAGCGACTAAGTATCCCATCAAGGGTTCGTTCTCGGGTTCGACTGGGAAGCTATCCCATAATTGCTTGGACGCCTTGCGATGGCCAGCATATTGCAGCCATTGTGAGGATTGACCAAGCATTAATTCAGGCACATCGGAGGGATGTATGAAGTTACCCTCTATGAACATTGACCCTAGTGTAGAGAATCCGTGATGCCTCCAAATATTACTGGTCCTGGAGTCAACATGCGGCAGGGAGGGGACGCAATTCCAAAGGGGAAAGTCTACATGAAATGGAGCTGCCACGTGTAATTCCCCCCAAATCTTACGCCAGGCCAGTGCTGTGAAGCTGGCAGGGTCGAAGCTGCAAACGTCTGCGACCGTGGGTGGTGGGGGGGGAGAGGTGAGTTAGTGGGGTGGGTGGGGATGGGCGGTGAGTACCAGCGATTGGAGATCCCTGTCGCCCGCCGAGAGTTTCTTGAGTCGTACGCGAGGAGGGGGAGGACATCTGTCAAGCAGTGGCTTGTGAACTGAGCTGGGGCTGCCACCCAATAAAGTCTGAAATTAGGTGCGGCAACCCCTACCCTTTCAAATGGTTTAGTCATCATCTGCCATTTCAATCTTACTGCGCCCGAGTACCAGACAAACTTGCAGATTTCGCTGCCTAGTTCTTGAAACAGCACCCCGCCAGGCCACATAGGCACATTTAGAAACAAGTATAGGAGCTTAGGAAGTATTGTCATCTTCAAAAGCACTACGCACCTCTGGATTTCGGATAAATAACAGTGCATCATCCGAATAGAACAAAATTATTTGCGGGTCTTTTGAGAATCTGCACCCCTGTGGCTGTGTTTAAGGCGAATCATATCCGCCAAGGTTTTTTTTGATTGATTGATATTTTATTTCCATCGCGCTCGTACACAAGTGTTTCAGAGCGCGACAAGGCAAGGGAGGGGAATAGGGGAGAACAAAACAGCAATGTTACTAGGCCCAGTGACATTGAGAACACGCAAGTGCATGGGAGAGAGAGAGAGGGGAAAAGTGCATGAAAGGGGGGAGAAGTGGAAAGTGCGCAGCAAAGGAGAAACAGATAATTAACAATAAATAATAAAGGCAACAAACAGTGGTAGTGCAGCCAGCAATTTGCAAGTGCTAGGTTTAAGGCAGCAGACAGGGTAGGTCTGATAAGTGCAGGAAGAAAAAGGGGTGGGGGGCTGTATGGGTACAGATACAGACCACAGTGCAAGGAGTGGCCCGGAGGCAGTGCGGGAGGGTGGCAGGGTGAGCAGGTACCTGGGCCCGAAGGACAGAGGGTGGCCAGGTGCACAGTGCCAAGAGAGAACAGATCAGCAGGGGAGAGGGGGAGAGAAGGCAGAAGAAAAGAGGAAGGTCTCGAGGTGCTTCTGGAACCAGAGATGGTTCTCCTCAAGTTTTAGAGTGGCAGGGAGGCTGTTCCAGAGGGAGGCCCCAGCCCGTTTCTTTGTAAAACGACTGACCCTGAGGGAGTTGGAGGTAGAGGAGCGAAGAGCTCGAGAGGGGAGGTATTTGCGGAGGGATAGCTGAAGGTATTTGTTCAATGATAATGGCAAATACTATGGGGAACAGGGGGCACCCCTGCCGAGTAACCCTGCCAATCTTAAACTGTGGAGATAATAACCCGTTGCTGTTGACCCTAGCCACTGGCGATGTGTACAGGAGGGAGATGCCATCTAGGAACCCGCTCCTGAACCCGGAACCCGCCAATACAGCGTACATAAACTGCCAGGACACAGAATCAAAAGCCTTCTGGATATCTAATGTGGCAGCCACGGCCCGAGCTTCAGGGTCTATTTGTGCTAAAATGTTGAAAAGGCGTCACAGATTCAAGGCCGTGGATCTGCCCAGGATGATCCCCGATTGGTCAGGGTGAATAATATGCGGCATGACTGGCATATGTGGAGTAGCAAATATTTTTGCAAACACCTTCACATCAGTGTTAATGAGGGAAAGGGGGGGTAGGATCTGCATTGGTCAGCAGTCTTCCTGGGCTTAAGCAAAACCATAAAAACCGCCTCCTGCATGATGGGGAGAGTGAGCGGCACTTAAGCGACTCCTGCCACACCTGCAAAAGGTAGGGGGCTAGGGTTTCTTTGTAGCGTTTATATAGTTCAGCCGAGAGACCGTCAGTGCCAAGGGCTTTCCCGGTAGGCAAGAGGTCCATAGCTTGGTTAATGTCGGTGAGGGTGATCGGGAGATCAAGCAAGGTCTTAGTGTCATGGGAAAGTTGGCTGAGCGGTAAAGCATTGAGGAACCCATCAATCTGCTCCATCAGGCATGTGTCTTTGTTGGTGTAAAGGTCAGTATAGAACTGTGTCAACACCTTGTTGATGGCGTTGGGTGTATGCACTGGAGCACCAGCAGCATTGGTCACAGCCAAAATGCATCTGCTGCCATTTTCTTTGCGTGCCATGCCAGCGAGTAGTTTGCCTGGTCTGTCCCCCTCCCCGTATCTTCTAGCCGCCGCCGGGGTGTCAAAGAACTTCACCTCTTGTTCAGCATGTACTTTGAAGGTGTCAATGGCCTCTTTAATTTGTGACAGTGTGGCTGAAGGGGGATCAGAAGTTAGGCCCTGCTTCAGTTCTCAGAGTGTCTTCTTGCATTGTGATATGTTTCGGCAGATTGCTTTAAGGACACTAAACTCCGAGGCCAGCGTGATTCCCCCAATGTAGACCTTGAAGGACTCCCAGAGTGTACACGGCAAGGTCACTGAGCCTACATTTTCCTCAAAGAACAGTCATACATGGTCATCGATACTGGGTGCAAATGCAGGGTCTTGTAGTGCAAGAGGCTTAAACCTCCAGGTATTGCGATGTCTAGTCAGTGTTGGGAGTGTTAGGGTAATGGTAACCTGAGCATGGTCGGAATAGGTGCGAGGTAGCATAAGTGTTTCTAGGATTCCCCCCCAGGAGTGTATCAGAGATGAGCCATAAATCAATACCGGAAGAGGAATCATGGACCGTTGAATAGAAAGAATAGGATCGATCCCCCACATGAAGCGACCTTCAAGCATCCACAAGTCTCAGTGAGAGCATGCTGTCTGATAGCGGAGGACGCCCGCGAAGGGGCTCTGTGAGTGTAAGTGGACCTGTCCAGGCATGTGTCCAGAATGGTGTTAAAATCGCCTCCCCATATTATTGGTATCAAGGGGTACTGGCCAAGTCCACCAACTACGTCCCTGTAGAATTAAGGTTCGTCGACGTTAGGGCCATAGACATTCATTAGAATCAACTCTCTCCCTACGAGGGATCCGTAGACCAGGACGTATCTACCCATCGGGTCTGTTTTGGAGTATTTACACTGGAATGGAAGGGACTTGTGGATCAGGGTTATGAGACCCCTGGATTGTGAGGAATAGGTTGTATAGGAGCAATGTGTGCCCCAGTTTCTAGCGAACCCATTGCAAGTTGCAGAAAGCGTGCTGGTTTCCTGCAGAAAAAGGATTTTGGCTTTGTGTCTTTCCAAATATATATATTTTTTTTAGGGATTTATAAAGTACTCGAAACGGACTATAGTGTAAAATGGCACAGGTAACCTCTACAGAGACAAATTACTAGAATTTTATAAATACCTACATCCCATCACAAAAGTCAAGCAGTTCCAACAGGCCTAACAATAACTGAAGCTTTATTTAAACAAAATTATTTTTAGGGCCTTGCAGAACTTAACGAGAGAGTCGAGGGTCCTAATTTCCCTGGGTATACTGTTCCAGAGGCTATGGCCAAACACGGCATATCTTCTATCTGCTCTGGACACAAATGTAGATGTAGGAATAACCAGCAGGAGCTTGGTCCCTTGAACATAGACATCTAGACAGCTGATATTGCTTGAGCTTGTCCTTCAAGTAATCAGGTGCTAAGTTGTTCAAACACTTGAATACTAGACATGCTACCTTAAACTTAATGCAATCCACAACCACAAGCCAGTGGAGTAGTCGAAGTAAAGGAGAAACATGGGAAGTTTTGTTTAGTCAACAGATCAGCCTAACTGCTGCATTCTGGGTCTTTTGGAGCCTATAGAGTTGTTTTTTGTAATGTCCACCAGTTGGCTGTTGCAGTAATCTAAGTGGGCATTTGTAAGTGTTACCACCACCAAAGCATAATCCTCTTCCGGGATATACGGGAGAGTCTGCCGTAGAAGTGTCAAGGAATAAAAAATAGCTTTCACCTTGACTCCAACCTGACTTTCACAACCCAAATTATCCTGCCAGATGCAGCCAAGGTTTTTTAACTTTAGCTGAGTATTTAAGCTCATCTCCCAATAAATTTGGGAATTACTGTTTTGTGATGGTGGTAGAAAGATGTTCGGGACCAAACAGAATAAATACTGTTTTTGCTGCATTCAATTGAAGTTGATTCCAGGCCATCCACTTGCTAATCCCCTGGAGCCATTCACTGATCTTAAGCAAAGGTTTCCTCGACAGTATCAATTGCAATGAAGATCTGAGTGTCATCTGCATAAGATTGGAAGCTCATTCCATGAGGACTCAAGATTTCCATTACAAGTCGGAGATACAAATTAAAAAGAAGTGGCGATAGCTATGACCCCTGTGGGACTCTGCATCCCATAATACAGGGGTCTGACATACAAGCTCCCAATCTAACACATGGTTGGCGGTTCTCCAGGAAAGATCTGAGCCACCGAATGGCGTGCTCTGAAACTCTACCAACCAACCTCAATCTGTCTAAAAGAATAACATTTTAGCTGCATTTTACAGCGTTTGACCGGGTTGCCTAGTCCCCGAACATTCCAACTAACAAAAGTTATGTCTCCCATCGCAGTACAAGTAGTGCAATATTTCTACCGCCAATGACTTGAAACAACCCGTGTCTCGTCTCAGTGTTTCATCTAGTACACAGATCTCTCTTGCCCTTGTGTATGGGCGTGGAGCAAGTGCTTTTAACATTTAAAGAACAAAGCCCAACATTCCTTCCAACCCCTAACCCGCATAACCCACAGAAATGGAGCGATGATAGCCCACAAGCAATTTCCACAACTTAGAGCGCAAAATTGCATAGGGGAGGCTGGTGCACAGGCTCACCTGGGCCATCTTCGGACTTGCGCGTACAGAAACAAGGAAATATACCAATTTAAATCATACAACAAGAAACAGAAGAGTATTGCGGGCACCCCCACCACGACTATATGTAGGAGGAGATAATCAACTAGAATTCTTGAGTAGTGTTGTGGCGATAGATCAGGCCGACCAGATCGACACCTTAACAGGTTCTCCATGAGGGTGCGAATATGGATATGATTAGACAATTAGGACAGCTACCGCAACTGAGCTAGGTAGTCAGGATTTTGGGTAGTGGCAATATTTCATCCAGAAATTTCATAGCTTCGCCAGGTAGAGTGAGAAAGAAAGTTTTATTGTTCCATGCATCCCGCAGTTTGGCAGGATATAGCATAGCATACTTCATGTTATTGTCTTGCAGCTGCTTCTTCACTGCCAGGAAGGACTTCCTCTCCTGCTCGACGTCTACCGAAAAGTCCAGGTATATATGTATTCTGTTGGAACCCAACATGAGATCACCCTGCTCCCAGGCCACCCGAAGGATTGCATCACGGTCGCGGTAGTTCAGAATGCGGGCTACAATGGGTCTCGGAGGAGCCCCATGGCTGGGTTTGGCAGCTAGGGATCTGTGACCTTGTTCAACCGCAAATTGTGAAAGCGAGGGGTTTCCAAGGAGCGGAAGTAGAGTGGACTCGCAACCACACTCAGGGACTTCAATGATGTGGATATTGTTGCAGCGGGACCGCGACTCCAAGTCATCGTCGTTCTTCTCCACCTGAAGTACTTGCCTGGATAGTGTAGCTAGTTCTGCTCTCATGGTGGACATGTCGTCCTCAACTGTGACAACTCTTGTCTCAGCCTCAGCCAGACGCAGGTCTGTTTTATCAATGTTGTCAATGCGCGTCTTGATAGACTGAATGATGCTCCTCATATCGTCAAGTTTGCTATGCACCATGGTGAATCCCTCCTGCATGCACGCCATCATACGCTGGGTCTCGGAGGGCTCCATCAGGGCAGACTCAGGCTCCGCTTTGGCGGTTGTTGCAGCTGTGGGGACGGCCCTAGGTGCAGATTTGGTATATTGGTTCATGGATCGCTGGTTCTTTGCTCCTCCTTTGGTCATCCTGTGTAGCAAAGCAGGTACGGGGGGCAAACGTGGTGGGCTTTGCAATTATGCTAGGTGGCCCCCGCCAAGTCTGTGCTGCAATGTAGTGTATGTTAAGGAGTGATATCCTGTGTCCAGCAGCAAGGTGAACACGGTGGAGGAGAGCCGGGCCCAAGGTAATTGTGCAATGGGCCAGTACAGACAAGTACAGCAAAGGGCTGACAATTTTAGTAGGGGGCAGGTGATGTAGAGAGGTCCACCCCCACTTTCACATGGACTGTGCCAGATTAAGTGAATTTGGCTGGAGCCATTGGAGTCCAGGGAGAGGTCCAACAGGCAGTGCGTCCCCAATCAATCTTCTGTTTAGGTGGGGAATCTTTAAAAGACACTTGGGCACTGTAGAAGTAAAGATAATGAGGTCTGAGCCGGTTGAGCTGAGGAGGATTGCCAGCATATAGTGAGCTGCTCTATCACCCAGAGCACTCACGTTGTCGTGTCAGGCAGAGGAGCCAAGGGCACTGCAGACAGCAGGAGAGTGAGGGCAATTGCAAGAGGGCAGCCCCGTATGTCCACCCATGTGGACGCCGCGGTCCTCAGCAGCCCCGCTAGGGTGGAACGGCATAGATGATGAGGGACTCACCTCCAGTGATGCGAGTAGTGTCGCAGCCTGCCCCAGGGCGGCTCTCCCGGATCCAGAGGGACGGCTGTGTATTACTTGTCGGGGCCTCCCTGGCCGCAAGACACTCGCCACACAGGTTGGTTGGGGGGGAGGGAGTCGCCAGCAGCTTGGGGTGTTGAGGGTCACCATGCGGGCACACCAGGCGATGCAAGGCCTCACAGGGAGGAAGGTGGCATTGAGCATTCCCCGCTCGGCAGCCAGGGCCAGCGCCAAATGTCCTGCTCCCAGTTCGGGGTGACCGGGAGCCGCTGCGAGATCAGGAGACAATCTCCTAGCCAACGAATATACAGGGAATCCAGCGGTAGCCTCCAAACCTTCCTAAAACCATTGGCAAAACATATGTCAGCCCTCGATTAGCGCCAGGTGCAGGAGCTCTAGGAGAGAGCTGCCATCTTGGCCTCGGTGCAAAAGCACCTCCCCGGATATGGTGATTTTCTATAGTGGAATTAATTTCAATTGGATTTAATAAAATGTGCCAAGGGTCTTTCCAGTACCAACCCCTTACCGCTATGAGAGATGGAGATTAAGGCTGGCAGTTTCCCCCCTCACACTTCTGATGGCATTTAGGATATCTCTACTTACATGGGAGGTTTTGGTCAGGGAAAAACAGCAGGGTTCCTCGGAGGACATCACAGATCTGGTCAAGGCCTTTAGTCAAGGATTTTCTCCTGCATGAAGACTACCTCTGGCTCCTCTGATTGGATCCCAGCTAGCTTCTAGATTTCCCGGTCACTGTCTCCAATGCAATGATTAAGGCCTCTCTGCTAGTTGTTCGTCACAAGTGTCTGGCAGCAGGCAACCTCCAGGAATCAAGTGAAAAAGCTGTTCTGGTGCAAAACTGACCTCTTATTGAGCTGATGACACTCCTACATTATCATAATTCCCACTGTTAGGATTGGCTAGCACTCTCCCTTCACCTCCCACCCAGATGCCCACTGGCTGCGGATGGGACCAGGAGTTGGGGTGTGTGCATGATGTAGGCTGAGGCAGGAGAAAGATTTCTCATCTCAAAATTACAGGTGGGTTTTACCTTTTTGGGTTGTGACAATCTAACAACATGGCAGCTATGCACATTTTTAAGATAACTGCATGAATCTATGTATTGCTGGATTCTACATTTTATGGCAAGTCGGAAAATACTAATTTTATTTTGGCACGCTCTTCCTGGCAGAGCCACCATTTTTCACGGTTTTCTGCTGCATCGAAATACCTAAAAATGGAACACTTCCAAATGCAAACATTAATTTCACAATCAAAAACTTCACCAATTTTGCAGTTCCTCAGACTTATGAAAATGCCAGAATCATAATTTTGATCATAACTTAAGTTATATACATCACAAAAATGTTGTTTTTACATGGTCCCAACTGACTTTTTATCCCCTTAAAAATGAACCCGGGGTGAGCCCACTGGGACCCACAATGCTCTTTTGATTTAAGAAAAGGAGTTCAATGTTTTTAAAAAAAATACTTTTTATTTGCATTTTTCATAACCGTAAACGGAAAATGTGTTCAATGTTAAACATATGGCAATGCATTATATAAGAGGTAATTTAATTTATGATCACCCCAAGCAGTTTCATTTCTCTTCCAAGGCCAGATCAGGACATCTGTCTGGCCAATTTTTATTCTACGCTCTTCTCCTGAGCTTCAAAGGGTCTTTGTTCAGAGCTTATGCACACATTATGGGGAACCTGACCTTAAAGGTCATTTCTGTTGGTCATGTGATCTTTATCACTGTAGTTCCAATCTCTCTTGCAACATTTTTTGTATTATTAACTGAAGCTCCAGGCCAGTTTCCTTGATGAACCCAGCACAAAGGTCTGGGGGGGGTCCAGGGGGAAGGGTCACAGTTCCAGATACACCCGGTTCAGTTACATGTACAGTTCTGAGAAATAGCATTTCAATTTAAGAAACATTTACACGGGGCAAGCCTACGCCGATAAGCAGGAGCGAGGGAAGCTCCTGCGACCGTGGTACCGGCCTGGACTCCAATGAGGAAGAAAAGCCAGGCGGTTCATCAAAGCCGGTGAGTCGATAGGAAAAACAATAAGAACCGGGCTGTGTAGATTGAGAATCGCAGAGTGGCAAGTTTGAACCAGTTTCTATGAACTGTGAAATTCAGAATTATATGTAAAAACTCTTAATGCTCCAACAAATTTGCTCCTGGATAGCATGGGAGAGGATATTCGTAGAGAAGGCGGGAACTCTCTCCTCAAGAAAAGCATAGACACACTATTTAGAGACATTTGCTGGACCCCTAAATGGGGAGAAGAATTTGACAACAAGAAAGTTATTCTAGGAAAGCCCATAGATAATTGGGACTGGCATGAAAATGTTGTCCATCTCGATAGCTTGAAAAGCTATAAATTCATTCAGAAACATACTATATATACGTTCAAGAGGACACAAAAATATTTGAACTCGTGTCCTTCGGCCAATCGCAGGAATTTTACACTGTTAGTCAGAATCGATCATTTGCCGGTATTGGCAGTAGCAGGTGCCGACCGTCAAATCCATAAGAGCAAACGTTCATGTAGAATATGTATGAATAGAATGGTGTATGAATCTACGAAGCATATATTAACTGAATGCCCAAGTATGGGAAACGCCTACATAAAGCATTATGGCAGATTTGTACACCATTTGGATACTATTAAAGAATCCTCGTTTTGGTACCAATGTATCAACACGCAAAAGGCCAGCCTGCACACATGTCTTTATATTGAGTATTGTCTATGGCAGAAGAACTGTGGTGCACTAAGGGGATGGCAATGTCGAGACTCGGCTTAGAGAAAAAATAACATCATGTAATAGACCTTGTTCTCGGTGGGGGGGGGGGAGGCTAAACGCCAACAGAGCAAGGTAACTAAAAATCAGTAACCCCGTCTGGCCTAACTATACAATCTCACCAGTAGCAATGTGAATGAGATATGGTAAATTAATTTTGTAAAGGTCGGTTTAACTATTTGGGTCTAATCCTTTGGCGAATTACCCAGGAGAATGCTGGTTTCACTGAAACTGAATGGTATGCAAGGATAATCGTTAAATGTTAGTGATGGAATATGTATAGGAATTTTAATGGACCATTTGCATGTCAAATAATTCTATGTAATATTTGTTTTACTTTAGTTTTAGTTGTGTTTAATTCCTTTTTTTGTGATTTAATTATGTGAAAAGATGTTCTTTGTAAAACTTTATCACATTAAATTATATAAATAAATAACAAGTGTTAAAGGGGGAAACCTGCACCACACGGGTGCTAAAGTCAAGAGACTTTGGTCAAGCCCCATATGAGAGAAACTACAGTTAACCAGCAGGCCGTGGGAGAGCCAGCCGAGTAGGTCAAAGTAGTCATACTAAGGGTCCAGCACAATCCCTATATAATCGAAAGACTTTGATCTTCAAACTACATGAACGAAAGAGAAGTGAATCCCGCATTGAGAGAAAGCAAGGGAAGTGAATCCCACATTGGGAAAAGCAGGGGACATGAATCTCTTAACACTTGAAAGTAAAGTGAATGTGAAGTCAATAGGCGTCTGAGCCCGACCAAGGGAGATAAAGGGGTGAAGCTATCTCCCAAAAGTTAATTGCGAAAAGAACTGTCATATAATTTGGGAAATGACATATGTAAGAAAGGTCAGCGCCCAGAAGAGTGGTACCCAGAGGTGAGCCCATCACCCAGCAAACATTGGGAACTGAACTTTGTTAAAGGAACTCTTGTGTGAACTGTATTTTGAAACCGAGAGGCCCTCCAAAGTGAGAAAACATAGCTATCAGGGGTCTTGAATCATTAAAGAACTTTCTAGGGATTTGCGCCCGAGGAGGGGAATCCCGGGGTGAAAAGTCATCACCCACAGCCCATGGAAAAGAGACAGTTTGTTTTGTTATTTGAGTATGTCGGGTCCTCGAAGGCAAGAGACTTTCTGAGAAAATGAGACTAGGCCATTGACGGTCCTGAGAGCTGCCATCAGAACTGTCGTCTCGTGCTGGAGAAGCCAGAGACTGTGCTGTGCTCAAAGCTCCCATCTTACCCAGTGTCCAAAACGTGGGGAAGGGAGACCCAGGCTACCACATCCGGACATATTTAAGAACACTTCCTTTTTTTCTTGAGAACTATCCCACACCCCTTTTTGTATGAGTTGTGAGATTTGGCAATCAGTTTCTTAGTATATGCCCTTTTTATTTGGACACGCCACCAGGATTGCCTTATTTTTCATTTGATGGTGGACACTTCCTCCCATCTTAGATATAGGTTTAGATTAGGTGTTTTTCCAACCTGCATACAGCATTCATTGTTCTATAAACACCCTTGAACTGTGATCACTTGTGTGTCTTACTTGTTGCCACCATGAGTTCCTCACAGGACTAATTCCTCCTTTTTAGCTTCCAAATGCACAGTATTTCAAATGTATTATTTCCTTCCATGCGCACATCTGCAGCCTTAAATCTGTCACATGTGCCTTTACACGAAATCAGCATCTGCAGTGCCACATGTTTTTTTTGTGGAATCCATTTAACACAGTTAACAATATTCCAGTTCCAAGTCCCACTTTTCTTTCTCCGAGTGCCTGTACATTCCAACAACACGGAGGGAGGACCATTCTCACTCCTTCACCAGGCCTTATGTTAAAATCATGGTCTTGTACTGGCTTTTAAATTTCAATGGAACTTCACACTTGGCCAGCTTCACTATCACAATGGGGCCTAGCATGGCCTCTCCATCTCTGTCGCTCTTTGGCTGTCTTTTAACCCCACAATAGCCATCTATTCCCCCCCTCCTTCCAAGACGACCACAGAACTTCCAGAACTGGGTGAAACACTATCCTCCTCGGGATATGCGCCCTGGGTACCCACAGCCACTGCCCCAATGAGAGAGGGGCCAAGATCCTGTTGTCCAGCACCACCCATCGCTAGTCGGAGCGTGGGTCGAGATGGCTTACCATAACACGAAACTGGGCCGCCCTTTAATATGTTGAGAGATCCGGGAATCCCAATCCTCCCCCCTCCTCCCTCGGTAGGATCAGTGTCCCGTAGGCAATCTGATGCTTGGCTCCAGCCCACAGAAACTTTAACAGCGCTGCTCTAATTTCCTCAAGGAACAGTCGCAGGTTCACTACCGGGAGCATCTGGAACAGAAATGCAAATTTAGGCAATCCCACAATTTTAATACAATTTAGGTGGCCATCCACGAGAGTCACAGCCTCGCCCATCTCTCCATGTCCTTCTGCACCTCAGACCACAACAGCAAGTATTTCTTCCCAAAAAGATCCCTGCAGTTGCACTACACCTGCATCTGCAGATATCGAAAGGAGTCCCCTAGCTCCTTAAACAGCAACCCCTTAATGTACTTGATGTACTCCCTTTCTACCGAAGGCAGCCCCCCCACCATGTAGGCTATTGATGTCTCCAGATTGACTTTGAAGCCAGATAGCCCCCGTTATTGCCCCAAGCTTTCCAGCAGGCAAGGCACCAACTGAGCCGGGTTAGTAATATACAGCAGGGCATCATCTGCAAACAAACTGACTTTATAAGTTAACCACCCCTATCGAGACCCTTCTGATTCCTACGCCCCCTCTGACCCGCACAGCCCATGGTTTCACGACTAGTGCATAGGGGTGCCCGCTCTCCCCGTTGCTCTGCTTTGTGTCCCGCTGCAGTGAGAATGCCTGCAACGCGTTCCTATTCACCACCACCCTGGCTGATGGCTTGGAGTATGAATCAGCAATCCACCCCCTCCATTTTGGTGCACGAAGGGACCTCCCCCAAGAAGGCCCAACTCACCCGGTCAAAGGCCTTTTTCCAATCTAAGGGCAGCAGGTGGGCCCACCTCCCTTGCCACCACCGGAGTATTGATGACGTGGAGAGTCTTGCTCATATTGTCAGCCCCCCCGTCTGTGCATAATGAAGCCTGTCTGGTCCGCGTGAACCCGTCGGTGAAGGCAGTACTGCAGGCGGGACGCCAACAACCTAGTAAATATTTTTGCGTCCACATTTAATAGAGACATGGGCCTATACGAGGAACAGTTAATGCAATCCTTGACTGATTTTGGAATCACTGCTATCAAGGCCTGTAAGAACGTTGGTGGTATGGAGCCCTCCCAAACACTGGAATTATACAGCTTGGCTAGTAGTCCCGCCAGCCATGACTGGTGCTGCTTATAGAAGTCCGCGGTGAACCCGTCTTCCCGGGGGGTCTTGCCTTCTTGTAGCTTTTGGATCACTCCCACCACTTCCTCCCGCGTTAGCTCCGCCTGAAGCGCATCCCTTTCCTCCGCTGTAAGCTTGCTCAGCGGTAGACCATTGAGGTATGCCTGCATCACCACACCAGATGGCTACACCGGTCTGGCATAAAGCTGCTGTGTTAGGCAGAATCCTGTGCCGTTCCCTTGGGGAACACTGCAACAAGATTAAGACTACAGGAGCAGCAGTAAACCCAGTTGGTAGCAGTCTGCACCACCCAGATTTACCTGGTAGCTGTGGCTGAGCAGTCAGACTCCTCTCAAGAAGAGTAGGGCAGTATGCAGAGTATACACAATAGGGTCAAACACAGTAGAGCAAACAAACACTGACCAGAGCTTTGTGTAAAAAGTATATAGTTATTTATTTAAAACACACTTTAGGCAATACACTAGCACTCTCAATGAAAAGTAATCTAAAACACAGTCAGGTAAGAATACACATCTCCCTTGATAACTATCAGCCAAGTCAGGGGTAAAGCACAACTATTTGTTAAGACGGAAGTGAGCGCTTAACCTAGATGGCACTCCAATAGTTTAGGTTAAAAAGGGAGAGAAAAGGCAGAGCATAAAATAAAACAGTTCCCAACACTTTTAAGAGTTCAGAGCAAGGGGAGAAAGGCAGGTTATACTGTAGAGCCAAAGTTCATAGGCCAGGCCCACTTTAAATGGAGAAAAGTGAAATGTGCCCAGGATCACACGGTTTAAAGTGCACTGAAAGTCTTTGCAGTGTTCAAAAGAGGTTGGGGTAAGTCAAAGGATATCGTTAGAAGGCCTGGAGCCAACGCAGTTTAGAAGCCAAGGATTTAAGGGTCACCTTTAGCAATCTGTAGAAAGGGAGGCCAGGCAGGACACAGTACCTTAAAGAGGAAGGAAGCTCCAGCGGGGGCAGTTGTTCCTGGCAGTGGTTGAGGTTCGTGGTTCCGACCAGGGGAAGAGGAGAGCTTGTGCAGGGATGAAACCAGCCGCGGAGTTCCCGATTAAAAGGTGTGGTCCTTTTATTCGCGGTCAAAAGTGGTGAGCTTGGCTATCCGGCCGCCAGGGTGCTTGGCACGGGCGATTCAACCAAGTGACATCTTTGGAAGCGAAAAAGGGCGAACTGGTTGGTCCTACCAGCTAAAATGGAGAAGACTCTCCAGCAGAAGATCTTCTCTTGTCGTTGGAAAAGTGGTGAGTTTGTTGCAGCAGGGCTTCACCGGTGGTGTCATCGGTTGCAGGTGGCTCAGCTTCTTCCCTCTTCGGATTCTTAGGTCCTGTGGTGACTTCTGAAGTTCCAGTCCCAAAAGCCCTGCTTTTATGCAGAAAAACCCCCATTCATCAGCCTAGCTGTCAATCACACATGCTAAGTGGTGAGCCGTGCGGCTCACCAATGGGCCAATCAGAGTAGAGTGCGAGTGCGACTTGGGTTGCTAAGGCAACGCAGTCCAGGGTGCCAATTCGCCCCTCCACCCTTCCTGTGGAACCCAGACAGAGTGGCACCATTTGGAGGGCTTCTGTGGAGAAGCCCTCCAAAATAGTGGAACAAAGGGCTCGACCTTGGTCAGAGTTACAGAGACGGACACAAACACCATTTTAGAATAGAGTTCTGGCAAAAAGACCCAACCGGTGATTTAATATTAAATAAATAAACCGGTGGTATCTTTAACATTGCACCAAAAAGTGGTGCGTTTAAAATCAATGGGAAAATCCCATAGAGAATATTCTGGAGGAATATTTCGCGTGGTAACCACTGCCACAAGCCAGAAACTCGACGAGGGGGGATGGGACAGTGCCCCCTCGAAAACAGACCCAGGGGCAATCGAATTACCCCTTACCAGTTCTTCCACAATATGATGGTTTCTACTGGTTCTGTTCACAATTTTGGACTAGTAAAGCCAATGGTGACTTTACATGCCTTGGGAGACAGTAGTCAGTCCCAGGGTATGGAGTCTGTGTTTGGGGGTCACTGTGACACCCCTGTGGTACTGCACTGAGGGTGCTGTGTACCACACATACAGAAAAACAGATGATACCATATGGAGTAAAAAGGAATCCCATAGCCCATAAGCACATAAGTCAAGGACATACCTCAAATCATGTCTAAGTGGGAGTAAAAGAGTCTCACTCTTAGCAGGAGAAAAAAAAAAAACCAAAAATCCAGCAAAGCTGCTGGGGGACTCGCTAGGTTTGGGAAATTAGCCTTATCAGAGAATTCTCCCTAACATGCTGATAGTAAGCTGTGAATTGGGCTGGGATGTCTTCCCCTCTATCCACCATTCCCCATCTACCCCACGTATTTTCTCCAGCCTGCATACTTTTACCCTATTCGTCAGGAATGCACAGACCGCATTGCCCCATTCATAGTACTTTTGCCGCGTGAACCTCATCCTCTTCACCACCTCACCTATCAATATCTAGTGGAGCTCCTGCCTCTTTCCCCTCATCTCTCCCAGAAGCCCCGCTCTATTGGAGCCCTTCTGCCCCAGCTGGGCTCTTAAGGCCTTCAATTCATTGCAGAGCCTGGCCTCCACCAAACCCCTCTCCCTTTTCCTCCGACCCCTTCCGCAACGAGAAGTCCCCTGAAAGTGGAATTAGCTGCCTCCCATAGTGCAGCCATACAGACCTCCCCATTGTCATTGGCTTTGAAACATGCTCCTATCTCCTTTTCCAAGAAGTCCCGGAATACCCGGTCTCTCACCAGCATATAGTTAGACCTACAGCGCAACTGCCGCCGCAGTGGCCTTGCCACCTTCCACTCCACCACCACTAACTCATGGTGTGACCAAGTCACCGCCTCAACGTTACGTCTACTCACCTGTTGCCGCGGAACCAGGAGCAAGTCTATCCTAGTGTACGACTGGTGTGGGGGCAAAAAGAATGTGTAACCTCCCAGCCCAGGAAAAGGACCCCGCCACATGTCTATCCAATAGTAGTCTAGCAGGAGATTCCGAAAGTCTGCGTTCTCCTTGATCACCGCCCTCGGGGCCTCCCCTTTGCGGACCACCAATCTAACGCGGTGACCGCCACTAAGTTAAAATCGCCCCCAAGATCGTGGCCCCCTGCTACCCAGCCTTCCAAAGATCTGGTGTAAGAATCTCACCTGCCTCGCATTGGGTGCATATAGTGTGGCCAAGGTTACCCGCACTCCCTAGTATTAACCCTTTATCACTAGGAACTACCCCCGTAGCCCCTCTTGATCTGCACCCCCGTTATCCTGAATACTTTCCCAATTAAGATGCCTACCACCTCCTTCTTGCAATCATTATGAGATGCTCAATAGGCCTTACCAATGTCGTTCCTCTTTATTACCGATTCCGCCCCCTGTTTGTAATGGGTCTCTTACAGAAAAAGGACCGCCAGGTGCTGCTTGTGGAACATATTGCTAGTCAATGATCTCTTATACTGCAAATTGACCCCCTTTACGTTTAACGTGGCCAGCCTCAGCTCAGCCATCGCCCTTCTTCGCCTTCCGCTGGTTGTCCCTCCATACCTCCAGGAAACATCCCGCCCTCCCCACCTGTGTTAACCGCTGCATGAAGTCATCCTCCCACCACTCTTACCCCCCACCCCTTTGAGCATCCTACCCCCTGCTCCCTCCCACTTCCCTCCCATCTGAGGTGCCCCACCTGTCCTGGCCGCACCTGGTGAACCACCAGGGATGCAGCCCCTGCCCTGGCCACATTACCAACCCCCTCACGCCCACCTACCCCACCTCTACTCCCACGGTGTCATCCTTAGCCTTTCCCAAACATATTTCCACTAAACCCCCAGGATACCAAAGCCCTCTCAGACTTCCTCTCTCGCCCCCAGTAAACTCCTTTCCCCACCTCCCTCACCCCCTCCCACAACATCAAAAGCCGACTATAAACAACTTCAGATGTAGGGCGTCCCCCTTCCTGCTCCTCCCATTCCCCCTTTTAAAACCGGGATGAGGAAGGACCCTGGGAACGAGGTCCAGAGTCCATCTAAAAAGAACTTATGAATCAGAGCAGCCCACTGGTTCCCCTCATGTGTCGTCCTACTGGGGCGAGGGGTGTTGAGCTTCCAGAATTTCTTGGCACCTTGGATTTTGCTCCTTCCCAAGGCAGACTTCGGGCCTCCCGGTAGCCTGCGGGAAACTGCTCTGCTCCCCCCTCCTCTTGGAGGGTTCTGTCATGATGCCTACCCCCGGGCATCAGGACCAAGGCCCTCGGCTCTGGGAGCAGGCATCCAGACATTTGTTTAAACCTCAGCAGCCCCGGCTAGGGGCTGTCTGGGTTCAGTCCTGGCGCCTTAGGCGCCAGGCTCATCATAGAAATCAGTCCTGGCACCATAGGCGCCAGGCTCATAGACTTTACTTACCTGATGCAGACCATGCTGCAAAAGACCCCAAGCCTACATGAGGCCTGGATGGGACTATTTTGTTACAGGGACTATTTTTTACTCGGGCGTGGCTCTAGGCAACTTCTTACCTGGAACTACTTTGGAGGCTATTTAAACCACACCCGAACAGCAGCACATGCTTCGCGTTATTCTGCATCCAGCAGCGTGACGCTCACCGTGCCTGCAGCCAGCATCCAGTCTTCTGCCACGCCTGCGTGCCTGCAGCCAGCATCCAGTCTTCTGCCACGCCCGCCTCGAATCCGGAGCTCCTAGAATAAAGAAGAAGAAAAGGACAAGGTTAGAAAAAAATTAACTATTTGAAATTCCTCACCTAATTCCGGAACCATTTCATCTCCGGACCTGGAAAGTACATCAGTCCTGTACGCGTCGCTTCGCCAGCTCCAGCACGGCGCCATACTCACCAGTTCTCACAGCATCTTTCGATCCGGCACTGTCTCCATCATTTCTTCGCCGTAATCCGGCACCTAGGGGACACAAGAAAAAACAAGGTGAGCTAAGGGAATCAACAAATGCAACCTCTTACCACCATAGACTTACCTGATTTACAACCGGCGGCATTATTCCATAACTCTCCACATTTTCATATGCCGCATCTGTAAAGAGGGAGAAAAACAACAAGTTAACGCATGCAATAGTTACCGGACAGCGTTGGGTAACACAGACTCTTACCTGAACGCCAGCAGCAGCTACGAGACCTTCTTCCCACAAACTCAGTTGCAACTTAAGGAAGGAAGGGGACAAGAGTGAACATCGGGCACATTGAACTCTTTGAACTTGATACTTACCAATCCCGCCAGGGACTTCAGAGTCAATACTTACCGGAACTCTCCCAACGCCTTCAAACCAGTGAAGTAACTGGTATCTATGCGCCCCTGCAAGACACGCAGGATGGAGAGCTCATCTGTTACGAACATAAGGTGAGGTTACTAAGGGGATATTGGAGGTGATTAGTGGGGGAGAGCGAGAACAGTTGGGAGGCCATCACTAAAACCCACAGGTGGTTAATCCCTCTCTCCACTTGCAGGAAAATACTTCTTCGGGTCCAGCAGACAAGACTAGGCGGGCCAGTCCAGACAGTCATCTCTGCACTACGCATCACGTTGAAGGAGACCGCAGCCGTCAGGTTCCGATCGACACCCCTGTGAGGTCCAGGTCAGCGTAACAGGTTCCACTTCGGAATCCCACCAGGTCTTCCATGGCTCTTGACGTCCTCTTCGAACACCAGCGCAAATGCGTAGCCCTATCTATACTTCACCGCCTTTTCCAGGAACCATCTGGTAAGGGGCCGGCATTTCTTGCGCATCAACAGAGTATGTGCCGACAAGTCCTGAAAAATAGCCACACTGGAGTCTACATACTCAATGTTCCGCAGGCGGCGCGCCTTCTCAAGGATCTTTGCCTTGTCACCATAATAGTGCAACTGTGGCAAAACCGAACGCAGACCGCTGCTTCCAGAGGGTCACTCAATGACCCTCTTTGGAGCCCAAAACTATACCTATTATCTCCTGGATCTTCTACTCCAGGCCCTTGGGAGACTCCCCTTTGATCTCTCGCAGCCCAAAGAACCATAGGTTGTTCTGCCTCTCTCGGTTCTCAATGTCATCCACTTTGAGCCGCAGCTCCTACTCCAGCCTTTCCACCTTCAGGAAACACGCCTCAGTCTGTGTCTCCAGAATCCCCATCAAGGCCAGGTTAGCTTCCACTCGTTCCAGTCCGTCCTCCACGGTAACCACCTTCACAGAATGATCAGCCACCTTTGCCCCTATATCTGTCCTCATTCAAGTTATCTCCTCCAGGATGGCCTAAATATCGCTTTTAATCCCGCCAATCTCTGCCGAGCATGAATGTGGGCCCCTTCTCCCTTGGCCTTCGCCATCTCCATGCCGTCCTGGTACTGACACTGTGCGAGGGCCCCCTTCCAGCTAATCCACCTGGACCCCCCTCCTCAGTTCGGTGTGCTAGCACACAATTGTGCATAGAAGAATCCCTCTCCAATCTCAGCACTTCCAGGTGCCAAGGGGGACGGCAAGCCAAGAAGATCCTTTCCAACTTGTCGGGTCACTGCTGGGCAGACATCTCGAATGGCCTTACAGCGCCTGCTACTACCCCCAGACCCATGCCACAGTCCAGTCGACACCACGCTATCTCACCACCGGGGTCAGGGGGCTTCACAAAACCCACTGCAATGTCCAGGCCCTTCTGCTGTGGTGTTGCAGCTCCTCGTGGTAACCTACTAACCCAGCAAAGATCCCCTGCTCGCTGCCTCTGGCAGCCCCGTGGGCCTCTCACCACCCCCGCCTTTCCTGAGTCTGTGAAAATATTTAGATTAGTGTCCTATAAGGTCTGAATATTGGCCTAAGCATATTCGCATCACACTACAATTCTATTGCTGCAATAATGATGGTCACGTTGCCATTTTGTTTTATTCGACATCTTCTATGCAATGTTCAGTTCCCTGCTCATTCTGCGTTTTTCACTCTGGACACGGTAGAAGACTGCAGCATTAACTTTCTGACACTCACGAGACAGGAATGCACATTCTGAAAGGCGTGTTGTTTGACTTTCACTGTAGAACCTTGAAGTTCTTGCAGAAGCATAGCTAATCTACAAGTTAGGTGCACTCCTGTCTCGACCGCGTTTTCTCTGCTGAACCATTAATTGTAGCAATGTGCATCTGAACTGTGCTCCTCTAGAGAAAAACCCTATTCCCAAGCTTTAGAGCAGACTAACTTTAGGCTCTAGGAGCAACATAGATAAGCTGTACAGCAAATGTTACCTTGTACCAGAGAACACAATATGCCCCCATGCACTGCCTTGCCCTGCTCCCAGACTGTAAATTGTCTGCAGGACGACGGGGGAAAATGCAAGTATGTTGTCTTGGTAATACCAGCTACGTGGCAAGGTCATGAACCCTGGACAAGTGTATCGTATGTTATTCCTGAATTTATATATGAACCTGTCTTAGGTGAATCAGGGCGCTCTCCCACCACAGTATCTGTATGAATGCATTGTGGGTTGCTGAGACCCATTTATGACTGTAATAAACATGTTTCCTTGATCTTGTGACTGGCTATTTACATTACTTTGTAGTAAGCCTAATTTTTTGGTCTTTCACGTCCAGTGGGTATTGCAATGGGTGTGGGGGTCTCATAAATCCCAAAAAGCCTCCACGGAGGTCTTAGTACTTAAGTGCTGTTCTTACACTCCACCAGCCAGAAGCCCACTTCTTCAGCTGCCAGATGAGTCACTTATTGCTGGTGTCTGTAACGCTCACCTGATTCCCACGGAGGCGCAGGTCTGGCTTCGAGTGCTGATGCTTCTTCAATGGTGAAGCGCAGGACTCTGGAGATGGACAGGAAGGGCCCTCTACTCTGGCTTCTCCGGCTCGCAGGAATATTCCCCTGTGCGTGAAAAGGGAGTATTACCTACTGACTGAGTTATGCTCAAGCCTCCCACTCTCTTCCAACCCTCCACGATACCCTTCCATGATTCCCCGTGAAGTCTCACCTTAGGGTCTGAAAGGACGAGCTCTCCATCCTGCTTCTGACGCAGGGGCGCGTTGAACCCAGTTACTTCACTAGATTGAGGTTGGATGGGAGTTCAGGTAAGCTTTATTATACTGGTAAGGCGCTGTAAAAGTTCTGTTGCAAGTTCATAAGTTCAAGCTTTAAATAATAATGTTCATTGTCTTTTTTCAGGTGATGAATGAAGATTACTTTGGAGACTTCTTGCAACAAAGCGCTGATGTTGATGTCTTTTCCCCATAGGGGCCGGGGTTCGGAATGCCGGAGATATGGCGCCGACCCGAAGTGAAACGTGCAGTTCCAGCAAAGATCTGGTAAGTCCTAGATGAGCGCTCAGGTAATGTTTTTGCATTCGCTCATCTAATGTCTTTGTCTTTTTTCCCCATAGGGGCTGGGATCCTGCTTGGAAGCAGCAAGACCCGAAATGAAATGGGAATGACCCACCAGGTAAGTCTTAGAAGGAAACTGAGCTTTTCCTATTCCCTTCCTTCTCTCACCTCTTATTCTTGTCTTTTTCTCTAGGCTCTGGGAAGTGGCTGTGTATCCGGATGATCGCTGCTGAAGATGGCGGAACCCAGGAAAGGTGAATGAAATGCAGCGCTGCAGCGATCGTAACAAAATGCTTTTAAAAATGATGTCTTCCCTTTCAGGATCGTCGGTGATGTCTCCGTGGTGCAGATTAGCTGGTAGGTCTCTTGTCTCCCTTTGCAGGTGACCCAGGATGCTGACAGGCGTGGCTGAAGTCCAGATGCAGGAGCTGACACGGTGAGCGTCCAGCTGCGAGGAGCAGAACAACGCGAAGCGTGAGTTGCTGATCGGGTGTGGTTTAAATAGCTTTGGAAGAAGTTCCAAGTGTGTATCCTTCCTCCGATCAGGTATGTATCCTTCCCCGACCACACCCGGGTGGAAAGTAGTCCCACAGGTAAAGTAGTTCCTATTCAGGCCTCAAGAGGGCCTGGATGTGGCAGCATGGTCTGCATCAGGTAAGTGCACATTAAAACACTTGAACACATGTCTGGCTTTATG